>NC_081413.1:173381231-174721434 GCF_030272615.1 Cryptomeria japonica | reverse complement strand
GTAGTTGTTTGGCTAACAAAAGTTTGTTTTTCATCTTGTGCTTAAATTGTGATGATATGTGCCGATGTTGGAGAAGATATTGCATTTTGTTTGGGTCCCACTTATGTCTTGTGGGGATCCACATTGAGTTATTTCAATTAGATGATATTTTTGGGGCTGATTGGTAATGTGCTAGATGGTGTATCCACACATTACCTTGTTGTCGACCTTCGATGATGTGTTTCAACATGTATATGTCTTGGAATTACTTAGAGATATGTAATATGATCTATTTAGATCCTCTCTATCTCATGGATTGGAGTGCAATCACTGTAATTGTGTTTATTGGAAGACATGATAGGACCTATGCTTACCCTTGTTTTGGCCAACCTAGTTGATGATTGTAAAGATGAAGATGGTATATATAAAAGATCAAATTAGTATGATGGTGTTTCTTATATGGAATTTATGTGTGGTGAAGATGATGCATTGAGTATTCTATGATCATATCAACCATAGAGTGTTGTGATGTGAAGACAGTGAAAGTGGTGGTAATTGTTGTGGGAGTTTGTTGCTTCTAACAAATATTCAAGGAAAACTTCATAGTCGGAGAATGACTTTTTTTTTTATGATTCAGAATATGTGGTTGTTCTTGTATCTTACCTTGAAGAAATGAGCTTCAATTAATAAGTCCTTTGTATCTTACCCTAAGATAGTGCATCTTAGGCTGCAAGTCTTCTAGATGGTAGTGTACTTCCTTGGAAATGTTTGCCTAAAAAAAATTGTAATGATTTCATATTAATTGTGAGTTGGCTCTCACCATGGTTTTTCCTTTGTTTAGATTTTTTCACATAGATATAGTGTTCTCTTCTACATTTTGTTTTTTGGTTTCATATTTTAGTACTATTGATCATGTTTTAAAGTTTAAATGATTAAAGTTAAACTGTTTTAAGGTTCAGATTGATTGACTCCCCCTCTCAACCCTAAAGTGTGTTCAATAATTGGTATCAAATTTGAGTTCATCTTAAATAATCTTAACCACTTGAGGTAGATCCAAGATAACACAAGAAGGATCTTACAAGATTCCGAAGTTTGATGGGACAAACTACTCTTTTTGGAAGATGATGGAATCATGCTTAAATTCTATGGATTATGGAGATTGGGACTCCATTGTGGATGGTTATTCTAAGTATATACATCTTATCTCTACTTGGGATGCAAACATAGATGTGTGAATAATGGTAAGGAAATGAATGCAATTATATGTGGGCTGTTAGATACTAAACTTTTAAAAGTGATGGACTGTAAACCCACCAAGGTAGTTTGGGAGAAGCTTAGTAGTATACATGAAGGAGAAAAGAAGATAAGGTAAGTCAAGTTTTATAATCTGAAGAACAAATTTGAGAACCTAAGGATGTCTTAAGATGAAACTATTTATAACTACATGCATCAAGTAATCAAAGTTGTCATTGGGATTAGAGGTGTTGGTGGAGAAATGAAAGATGATAAAGTTGTGAGAAAGGTACTTTAGACTCTTCCTAAATATTTTATTCCTAAGGTGTCATCAATTGAAGAAATTAAAGATTTCAATAACTATACTATGGATAAACTATATGGAGCTATATCTACTTATGAGATGAGGAATGCTGAGCCAACTAATATAAATAAGGAATTTTTATTCAAAGAAAGAAAGAAGGAATATGATGTTGACCTGGTATAAAATCTTGATGATGCAAAAGAAAACTTTGTAAGAACACTAAAGAAGGGTACTGATAAGTAGAAAGGTAATTTACCTTTGAAATGTTTCAATTATGGTAGGATTCATCATTTTTCTACTTTATGTCCCTATAGATAAAAAATAAATAGAAGAAGAGATGATAAAGGCAAGAAGGTAGGCCTAAGAGAAGTTCTTACTCCAAAGATAGTAGCCATTCACCTAAAGATGAGGACAATGATGACTCTAATGAAGAGACTCTATTTATAGTTGTGATTGATAATGATGAAGAAATCAATGTCTGGAAGCTTGTTGAGAACAAGGAAAGATCTTTGATTGTGTGTTCTACTCTACATGCTTAAGAAGAACCAAATTCTTGGGGGATTGATAGAAACTGCTTAAAATATCTAACCGGTGATAGAAGGAAGTTCATCAACCTAGAGGAGAAGAATGGAGGATCAATTAAGTTTGGTAGTGTGGAATCTTCTCAAGTCTATGGAAAAGGGACAATATCCATTGATGGAAAAATCAAGGCAAAAAATGTTCAGTATGTTAAAAGTTTGAGGCACAATCTTCTCAATGTTAGTCATATAAATAGAAAAGGGTATAGACTTACTTTTGATGATAAAATCTACAAGATCAAAAGGGGAAACTCTAGTAGAGTGATATCAAAAGGAATAAAATTTGATAGAAATATGTACTACCTAAAGAAAGATAAAGATAGCAGTTGTTTGATTTCTCAGGGAATTAAGGGTTGACTGTGACACAAGAGGATGGGACACATTAATTTTGATAACATGGTAAACATTAGTTCTACCGAATTTGTTAAAGGATTATTAAATATTACCAAAATTGATAACACTTTTATGCAAGGAATGTCACTTAGGAAAATAGATAAGGACAAGATTTAAGAGAAATATATTTTCTACTTCATGTTGGCATTTGGTGTTCCGGTGATGCTCTGCTAAAGATTACTAGTCTCTGATGATTGCAGATGCTTAGGAGTTGTTATTGATGGAAATTCAACCTATTGATTTGATCTGGTATGAAGTTTTGGTCAACCGATAATTTGGAATATGTCTTTTGTGATCAATTTTGCTCGGTGAAGCTCAATGTATAGGTTTGAGAGCACTTTTTAGTTTAAGTGAAGAAGATTTGGTTTTTGTGATTAGGGTTGATTGGTTAAGTATCAAAAGTTTGCTATCTTGTAAATCTACCCTCCAATATTGATTATGTCACTTGTTTGAAGATCTAGTATCTAGTTGAGCGATTGTTTAAGCTATTTGTGGTGGTTGGAATTATGTTTGGGAGTTATGTGAGACCTCTAGGAAGTGTGTGATAATGTGTTTTGGGTCTGGTACAAATTTTTTGAAAATATTGAAACCGACTTGCAGCTACACGTTTCATGTTGCATGTTATGAAATTCTTGGAAGTCATCCTACAGGAGATTAATCTTGCTAATAGGATATATATATATATATATATATATATATATATATATATATATATATATATATATATATAAAAGACCAATTTGGATGATGCATTTTGAGTGTAGTATGATATGGCAGACTATTTTGGAGTGATTTGGTGCAGTTTCACGTGCACATTTTGATCTTGGTTGATCCGATGAGTAGTTGCAGAGTAGAACATAGCAGATAAGTATCAGTGCAACGGATCATTTTGTACCTAACCAAAACTGATATTTGGCATAGTCAGATGCTATTTTCCAGTTCTTCACTTATTGTAATCAATTTGTAATCTTTTGTAAGGAAGTGAGCCTTCCTTTAGGGTTGTAGCCCTATTTTGTAACTTGAGTAGTGAACTCTAGGCAGTGTGCCTGAATGCAAGTGCATTCCCTCATGTAATATTGTTTTTCTACTGGCCATAGTGGAATAATATTGTGGGTTCAAATCTCATCGTGGTTTTTCCTATTTGGTTATCCATGTAAAAATCTTGGTGTTATGTTTTTGTGGTTGATTATCTTGTGTTTCTACATTTTACTTTGTTGCATATGCTTCTGTTGGATTGAGATTAAGTCAGAAAACTTATTTACCGGTAGATCACTGATTCACCCCCCCCTTAGTGATCCTCGATTCCAACAATTGGTTTTAGAACCTAGTTCCTCTAAGGAAGCCTGACTGCTTGAGGAAGGTCCGAGAGACTGAATCAATGGATTTCAGTTTTTCAGAGATAGCTTTGTGTGGCACTTGAGGATCTTGATGCAGCAAGAAATGAAATAAGTTCCTTAAAGAGAAACTTGAATGGAGCTGAACACTTCATTAATGATTTGAAAGATCAAGTCAACACTTCAAGAGAGAAGAGGAAAGAGCTGATGGACAAGCTAAAAGAGAAGGAAGAAAAATTCATGGAGAATCAAGACAAAGTTGATTAATGTGATAAGATTGCTAGAGATAATATTCTATTGAAGAATGAGATACAATCCATTATGATGAAGTTGACTAAGGAGATTGAAAATAGGAAGAAGAATGAAGAAATTTTGACTCAATAATTGAAAGACAAATCAAATGAATGCTTCAGACTTACCCATGAGAATGATCAACTGAAGCTTAAGTTGACACAATCAAGGAATAATGATTAAGAACTTAGAGACAAATTGTTTCCCTAATAGATGAACTTACTCCCGCAAATAAATATAAAGACAAATTCAATGCTAGCTCAACATGACTTGATGAGATGTAGGAAAGTCAAAGACATGGAAAGGACATGCAAGGACTTGGATTTGACAAGGGAGAATCCTCCGGATTAGGACAAGGCAATACAAAACCTAATCATAAGAAGAGCAAGAATCCTCCGATAAGACAACCTAATGCTCATAAATTCAATGGTAGATGTTTTACTTGCAATAAATTTGGTCATATGGTGAATCAATGCAGAAGTAGGATGAATAATGGAATGATAAAATATGAACAATGGTCTTACCTTTACCGGTCAATGTTTTATAAGTAATAATTTTGGTCATAAGTCAAATATGTGCAGAGCAGTAATAAACAATTTTCAGAACAAGAGGTATTATGCTTGTGTGATGTTTGGACATATCTCTAACTAGTGCGAGATGAGACCAAACTAGATGAATTTTAGACCTATGTAGAGAAATATTGTCTGTTGTACATGCAACAAAACCGGTCACATTGCAAAGTATTGTAGAAGCAAGAATAATGATCCAAAAAATATAGGCAAATCATATGAGAAAGGAAAAGAGAAGGTAGAAGAGATCAAAGACAAGCATGAAAAGATGTAGGTTAGAAAATATGAATCAAAGATAGATAGTGGATCTACACCTGAATTCGGTGCAAGATCTTCATCCAGTAACTAGGGCTTTTCGTCCTTAGGGGGAAGCTTTTCATACAGATTCATAGAGCCCCCCTCTTTGGAGATCTGTAACTGATTTCAAAAGGTTGCAGAAAGTTTAAATCATGTATACAAATGTTATCTGAAAGATTGGAAGAATATTTGAAGCTTTGGTAAGTGATTTCATGAATATCATGGTAACCGATTGAAGCATTTATTACAACACAAAATTAGGTTTTCAAAGGTTAAAAAGGGCATTTGAAAGATCTATTTTTCACAACTTGACCAAGATAATAGAGCAAGACAATGAAGTGAAGCGATTTGGTGATCTAAACCAATATTACAATAATCCAAAGGTGAATTATTCCACCTGGTTCTTAATTAAGGTATTTTTTTGTTTCGCAAAGATATCAAGTTTGAAACCTTAGATTCAAATGCAATCAGTATTTGAAATTTATATTCTGTTGGTTGTTGAGATCAAGGATAGAGCCGGACCTATTTTCAAGAAATGTCCTTTCAAGTCTGTTGAAGATGATCCGGAAGGAGAATTTTCTTCGGTACCCTACGACATCCTTCACAATGAGAATATTAGGGCTTACATTCACTATGACCTTGAAGAGATTTCCAATGCTGATATGATGACTCTATATAACAAACATTTGGCAAACAAATTGGGCAACCTCAAACCAAAATATAAGGTTCTTCAGGACAAGGATTTTTCGCAGTTCATCCATTTTCCATTTTTCGATGAAGCAGAGTGGATCCAGTATATTATCAGTTGAGTACATGATGAGTTCATATGGCTTGAAAAGCCTCATAGGATCACTAAATAGGCAATTCAAGCTATGACATGCCTCAGTGAAATCAATGAAGAATCTGGCTTAAGAAAGGTATCGAATAACACAGTGATAGCCACTACTGGTTCTAACTTCAACAATAGAGAAATGATTATCAGTGACATTTTGGAGCATGATGTAAGGTTTGCATCGATGGTGGTTGGTTAAAATGTCTATCAATCAAGTAGATAGAAATTTGTCTCTAGGAGTGCCATATATACAACATATAAGATGCTCAAGAATGACATGAGGTATGATCTGTGTATAGTCCTTCTAAATGAACTGATGAGTAATTTGAAGAAAATTAAGTAAGATAAACAACACACCTTTACATATGAGTCACTTCTTATTTTCTTGGCCTTATATTTCTTGAATGACATACCCGATGTAAAAGGAAAGGTCCAATGGGCCTATGATAGATCGATGGCAATGCAAATCAAAGAGGGATTGTAGGGAATAGGAGATGCCACAATGATAATATCCATGTTATGGGGTTATTTCAGAACTTTTTAGGCCTCCATGAAGAGCAGAGAAAGAATCCATAAGGAGATTATGGAGAAGTATGAGCAAACTATTTTCTTCATGGTTGATAAAGATCAATGTCAAATTAAAGTGGTCAAGCCTAGGACAGTCTGGATCATGCCCATGGGGTATGAATTTGACTCTATCATGCATGAGGCATATGCTCAACACCTATTGAGCCAATCGATAGATCCAAAAGAAGAGAGATTAGACACTTTCAAGGAGAAGGACTTAAGCTTACATCAAAAGTTCTTCAAACCTACCTAGAAGAGGAAGATCATAAAGGAAGTAGAGGTGGTGGAAGAAAATATGGGACTAATAAAGGAAGCAAAACCTAGTAAGTCTGCACCTATCTCCAGTTTGAAGAAACCAGTTCATCCACCTAATCCCAAGCCTACAATATCAATTGGTGGAGTGGATTAAAGGAAAAAGGAGAATCCTTCTAGGCAGTATGCTAGAGAAGAGGAAGAAACAAAGTTGGATGAAGGAGTTTGAGAAACCAAAAATATTGCAACCTATTCTCATGTAGTCCAAAAGCCACCCGGTGATGCTACTTCTTCTAAAAAGACAAAGATTCAAGGTGAGTCATCCATGAAGTCCAAGGGAACCAAGAAGAAAAAATTTAAAGCCCTAGAATCTGGTGAGGTTGAGAGTATTCCTCCTAAGTCCCTAGAAGAAATAAATGATGAAATCATTAAGGATAGAAATTTGAAAAATATTGTTGTATATTATAAAAATGGGGATGATAATGAGATGAGATAATTAGAAGAAGTAGTTGTTCATTATATGAATAAGTTTAGTAGAGCCTTAATTGAGTTATCATTCAATTTGCCAAAAGAATTGTATGATATTTTGGACATCCGGACAAATGTTGCCTGTTAGAAAGATGAGGAAATGCAGGAGTATGTTTTGGTTAATTGTTGTTTGGAAATTTCTATAGAAGAAATAACTTACTTAAACTAGCCAAAGAAAAGTTCAGAAGTAAGTGTGTCAACTTGAATTTCATCCTCAGAATGTTACCTGCAACAAGTTAGTTTCACAAAATACCAATAGAAATGCTACAAGAAATCCAAATTCAACTAATGAAACTACATGAAGTACATATAAAATAAAATACTAATATTACCTTCATGGTTTATGTCTCATTGTGTCCTAACTCCACTGTTCCTGGTTGCAGATGGTGTGCTCTCAGACTGTTGTCTTCAAAATCTAATTCACCTCAACATCCTTATAATAAAATGATTTAAACTCTGTGCAGAAGAGATATTAAAGGGAAGGAAACTCTTAGGACAACATATGACTAGGTTCGATTTAACCTTCTACACTTTGGACTTACTCAGAGTCCAGGTGAGTATACCTTTGTGAACTAAATTCACACTTTCAAAAGATAAATCCACAGCAAACCAATCCAAAAAACTAGTGGATCTAATCACCTTGAAACCAACTGAAACAAAGGAATGAAAATTATACTCATATTCAGTATTTTGATCTACAAAACATGCAATAGACAACCTTGGTCTATACCAGTGCCTTATCCAAGGTCACAGAGTCATCTAAATTCAAACAATACTCCTCAAATAAAATATCCCTACACATCCCATTGGTTCAACTTCTTTTAATCTCTATATATGCCTGACATACATGAGAATTTATGCACAACAAATCAAACTATGCTCATCAAGATTCAAAATATCCTATGAAGAATTTACTGGTAAAGGCGATCCCTACATATTTAATTACCCTCCTAAAGAGAAAAGCTAGCGAGCAAATCTACTGAAAATTGCCTTACAATCCCCATTCAAACAAAATAACCCTGGATTATTCAGGATGAAACAATAAACAAGTGCAAGCACATTTGAAGACGACACAAAGTGTTACTCAAAACTGATGGTCTGTATATTGATATATTTTCAAGAAAAGTATTACAAAAACTTTTGAATATTCTCCATTACACTTAGAAAAGCTCAGATAAATTTCTGTAGCGTTTTCTTACATTTCTTTGCAATCATCTTTTTTACTTGTCCTAGTATCCATTAATAACAATATGGATGCACAAAGCTTCAAAATTTCCTAGGAGAATTTGTTACAATCTTTTCTTTTCCAAAAGAAGTTACAAAGCCTTTTACAAAAAACAGTTACAAGTCCTTTTCGACCTCTGCAGCTTCTTCAACTTGCTATTTGGTTGCAACCTCTTCTAACTATTCAAGAGTGCCCTCTAACTACTCTGCATCCTGGATGGCATATTTTGTTGTCCATTCATTGTACACATCATCGGCGGGCCATGTGAAGTTAATCACTTTTGCTTTAGCCTTGGTTAACTTTTTCCATGAATTCCTTATCTTGTTAACTTCTAAATTGAGAAAACTGTAATGAGATTTGATTCTCTCTATCTCTTGAATTGTTACAACAAAAAAGGAAGCATCATCTAAGTCAGCAATTCCTTTTATTTTGGCTGACAATTTGGCCTCTAATTCTTTAAGCCACACTTGTTTGTCCTTTAACTGATTTGGGCTGACAAAAACTCCTGGAATCAATTCAAAAACCTGATCAGTGTACTCCTTTTTATACAAGTTGATTTTCCTGTCAGCATTGTCTACCTCTCCTGCCAATTTTATTAGATCCTTGGTGGTGTCACAAGTGGATTTGATGATAGGATCAACACTTGCTTCATAATAAGATGCACAAATAGACTCCAAGCCCTGGTCTCTGGGCTTCCACTTGTTAAAAATAGGTGTCAAAATGGCCTTATCTCCATTGAGCTCATTCCTCATATCCAAAATCTTTCTTATGTTATTATATAGCAATGAGGCACTCATTGTATCTGCAAAACTTGAAATAGTAGCCCTTACTCTCTCCTCATATTTCTTTGCATACAAGGCCTGAGCCTGTTTCAAATTCTCTAGCTCTTTAGGAGTAATCTCAACCATTTGAGAGCTAGAAGGTGCTGGAGATGGTGGGAACTTAATGAAGGGGCTGGTAGGTGGAGATCTTCCAGGAGAAGACAAGATCATCAGTGTTGAAGACTCACCTTGATGGTACTGTCCTGTCAACTGGCTCTGCAACTTAGCAATGATGCTATCCTTACCTCTTACCTCCTCCTTAGCACTATTGTAGGCCCTCAAAACTATCTCCAACTTGACTTGGAGGACCTCTTTTTCCTTGGCCTCCTTTTTTGCTACTACAACACTAAATTTTGTAGTCTCTAGCACAGTGCTAACAACTTCTACCACCCCTGTGTTGTGCACTCTCTTCACTATCATTCCACCAAGGTAGCTTGACCCTGGGGTATCTTTGCTTCTCTTACTCTCATCTCTCTTGAGAGACCACATGATGAGTGTATCATTATCCTTGTTGAAAGTGATTCCTTCCATGGGCTTGGTTTCTTTCCTTACTGCCTCTAGTACCAGGGCATCTGCTATGTCCCATTCAGGGAGAATGAGTACTCCAGATTGTGCCACCATATCTCTTCCTTGCTCAGGAGTGATGGTCTTAAATTCTTCCATCATTTCTTATTTTATTTCTTCCTCTACCAGAGCTGGATCTTTGTTAGGCTTCTCACCTTTTCTCTTTTCACATCTTGCATTGTACTTATCTATATTTTGTTTGCATACAAACTGCATAAATTCTCCTGATGTGACAAAATTGTTGTCAGCCAAGAAGTCATCATTGGCCTGCTTTATCTCAGGATCCCACTCCTGGCCTTTAAGTTTAGTGGTAGTGATGTTTATTTTGGTAGCAAGGGGTTCTTCTGGTATACCCTCCTCTACTTCATCATATGTATAGGCAATTTCTCCTAGACTGCCTAATTGTAGAAGTTGCTCAGCTGCTGCTTGCTCATCTCCTATGTGGATAGGGGATTGGGATGGAGAGTACAAAGATGTATCAGATGATATTTCTTTTCCTACTTTCTACTTCTTTGGGTTCTCTTGGATGTCAATGACATCTTGTATCTTCCTCTTTCCTTTAGAGGTAGAGGGCTCGCCTATTGTAGGCATCAACACACTATAACTAGATTTCTTGTACAGGGTGTAGTCACTAGGAGGGATTGCTTTGGTGGGGGCAGACCTTCTTAGAATCATTCTTTCTTTTTTAGGGTTTCTTTTAATCACAGCTTCCCTCTTCTCCTTCAAGTTCTGCATCACATCCTCAAAACAAACAATTAAAAACTTTATCTTCTCCTCTAGAGGGAAAAAGCTAGACAATGGTGGGCTCTTCTGTGTTGGGTCCCAAAACTTGACAGAGTGCCCAATACATTCCCTTAGCCCTAAGGGTGAACATATTAAATGAAGGGCTCTTCTATGTTGGGTCCTACAACTATCAACCCACCTATCTTCACAAAAAATTCCTTAAGAGGCCCATTCCTAAGATGATTCCTCTGTGCACTGTATATTTGAGCTAATGATTTGAAGTTTATATTCTCTAGAAAATTTGTAAACTCATTGAGCCCAAAAGCACTTTTGAACTCTTCATTGTTAATTTCAATAAGGGCTTTTCCATTTATGTCCCTAATGCTTCTTGTAACTGGATCATAATTGTGTGCAATTTGAGTCAATAGATCCATGTCCATGAATACCCCTGGGACTACCAACTTTCCTACATCTAACTCCCAGATGCTATTTTGTGGGGCCAGAGAATTCCTCATTCCAAATCCAACCTTGAATAACCCTAACCCAGACAATCTGACTTGCGGATCTCTCAACCAATTACCCTTGTCATATAGGCCTTCTCCTATTTTCAAACGAGGAGCTCTAGGCACTAATTCTTTTGCTTTCAATGCCTTATTAGTTGACAACATCTACTGCTCAAGAAAATCATCACAAATGGCCCTCTCCTGATAATTGACTTTCCCAGAAAATTCTCTCTTAGGTGCCATTTTGAAAATGCAAGCAATGAAAATACTACCCCCAAATGGTTCTGTGACAAATCAATATCTTATTTAAAACACACCACAAAGAAATTGCTACACGAGAGTACAAGAAAACCTATTTTTAACTTGAGTGAATCTACTCTCCAACTGAATTGACTTGCTCTATATTTGAAGAAAATGGCTCTGTATCTATTCCTCTGCAATAATTCTTTGTAAAGATACCTTCATCCGGTTGATAGGAAATCATATATGGTACCCAGGCTCTTAACTGCAACATTGATACCGCATGATTCGGCCGTCCCTTCAAAATTGAATTCATGATAGAATTTGTATTGTTTGCTCCAATGGGCCACAACATTCCTACAATTCTTTCCTTTCTCTCTTTCGCAACTTTGCGAAGCATAACCTTTAGGCAATTTCGTCCTGCGAAACAACACCAACCATCCGATCAAAAGAAACTTGATCGACCGTTATATTGACTTAACAGTCTTGCCTTCACACTGGGCTCCACCTTCTTTTCACCATTTTACAGACTTTATCTTTTGAGCACTTCTCCTTTGCGAAATAGCGCCAGGCATTAGATGGAACTCTAACTGCTTGGTGTTTAACTTTGACCGAAACCATTGACATCTTTACTAACCACACCTTTACTTTGACTGCTAGCGGTTTTTCGCTATTTTGCGAAGCTTAAACATCTATCAACTTTAGGCTGCGGAACAGCACAAAGCGTTGGATCAATTCAGAGATGACCATCCTTTAAGGGAAACCTTTATGCTTGCTTTACTTACATCACCTTTTCATTGGTTACTGGCTACCACATGGCACTCAACCATTGGCTTTAGAAAACCCTTCGCATTTAATTCAACGTCAGCCACGTGTCTCTCCTTTATACCGCTAGTTTGACCTTGGCGGGCCCTCAACTTCTTTTGAAACCATGTGTCCACTAACACATCACCATCTAGCCTGACACCTAGAGGAACCTCTTTTACTTTTTCTATTTTGCGAAGCATATCCTTCAAGCATCTCGCAACCACGAAATAGCGTTGGCCGTTGGATCAAAACAAAGTCAATCCTCTTTTAACCTTATGTTTTATCTGCCTTTGGGGATGAAAAACCTTTTTTCCATTTTGCAGGGTATAAAGCACGAGCATCTTACCCTTGTGAAATCACGCGGGCTGTTAGATCATTTTCTACTTGCTCGGTGCTTAATCAACTAAATAGACTCCGGCAGACGTGGGCCCTCCAACTCAACCTTGAACACCTGGCATCTAGTCACTTTTAGAGCTGACATGTCAATCTTTCATTTGCTGAGAGAAAACACTAGGTTCCAATTAATTCTTACCACCTGCATCTGCCAAGTCACCTCTTATCTCATGACTTGACTCACCTCTGGGAGACAACTTTTAACCTTTAAACCTACCTTGTTGACTATAGCTGCCTCTACCATGTGCCATCATCTTACTCGCCCTCTCGACCAGCTAGACCATCTGCTTGGAATGCCATGTCATTTCACAACTTCACGTAAGCTAACTGTCAAGCATTTTCATCCTGCGAAATAGTATGAACTATCAGATCAAATGGGACTTGATCACCTGTTAGTCACTTAGAAAATCCTCGCATGCAGGGTCCCACCAAACGCTTTCGCCATTTCGCGAAAGGTATTTCTCTTGCAAGTTTAGGCTGTGAAATAACGCCAGCCGTTGGATTTTGGACAAGATGAGATATTTTTAAACTGGACCAAAATTGCCATTGAGAATGCAAAGCCTTTTTGCAACTTCGCGGGTTTTAAACCATGCGCAACTTTGCCTAGAGAAATAGCGAAAACCATAGATCCACCTGAGAGTTGCGCACAACTTACTGGGCCCGACAACATTAGGAGGAAAAGACATAAGGAATAAAATTTTACGATTAATTCACATGACTGCCTAGGCAAATGACATGGGGGGACACTTTCTACGACCCCAGAACCCATTACTTAAGTGGATAAAGTAACGAAAGAATAGAAACCAGAGGGTTTTTTATCAGACATTAAGTGATTTAAAACTAAAACCCTAAACCCTTAGGACCTAACATAGAGTTGAAGCAATTGAAAATGTGTCTTACTCAAAATTTCAAAATCATAGCCAATTATGGGAAAGGAAAACCCATTTTTAATCAGTGATAATAGTGGCTCTGACTAGGGATGGTTGATCGCAAGGTCAACACAAGAAAACTTAGAAACTCTAGAGAAACAGACCAAAACATAGACCCAAATAGTAAAATAGGAAGGAAACAAAATATGTACAAACAAAGGACCTACTGTGCATGGACATCAAGAGAAATAATGTTTCAAGAATTGTCCATGCACTGGAAATTCTTGTACTTCATATTCATATTCTTCACAAAATATGAATCCTTACAATTTAAGTCATAGACCACAAAAGGGCCAATCCATAATGATTCAAATTTTTTATGTTTTCCCTTGTCTTGTCCTTTTGCATTCCATTGAAGAACCATGTCATCAATTTGAAACTTCCTTAATGATGTTCTTTTATCAAAAAGGTATTTGGATTGTAATTGGATCTTCTGGTTTCTTTTGTGAGATAAAGCTCTGAGCTCTTCCACCTCCACAATTTGGATCATTATGTCTTCCATAGGTTCAGAAAGCTCCATATCCTCATCTTGCAAGAACTTGTAAACTGGAAGAAGGTTATTCACTGGCAATTTGACTTGAGCACCATAAACCAGTTCAAAAGAGGACATTCCAATGGCCTTTTTAACTGTTATTCTATCTACCCACAGATATAACTTCAATTTTTGATCCCAAGATCTTTTATTTTCTTCCAAGGTTTTCTTGATGATAGTCAAAAGGCTTTTATTGCTGGATTTTGCTTGTCCATTCCCCTGAGGGTGATAAGGTGAAGAGTAAGACATGAGTATTCCATTACTAGTACAAAAGCCTACAAACTCTTCTGATCTGAAACACATGGCATTATCCATCACCAATTTTGCAGGTATTCTAAATTTGGTTACAACATTATCCATTAGGTAATCAATGACAACCTTACTTGTAGCTCTTCTTGTAGGAATAACTTCTATCCATTTTGTGAAATAATTAGTGGCTACTATGATCCATCTGTGACCTCTCCCTAATCTCTCAACAATCTCTCCAATAAAATCAATGCCCCACTGGACAAAAGGAGCTTCTTCAGAGACTAGATTTAGGGGTAAGGCTCCTTCATACTTCAGCTTGGATGAGAATTTTTGACATGGGTCACATTTCTGAACATATGCATGAGTATCTTTAAATAAGGTGGGCCAATAGTATCCCTGCCCGGATTATCTTACTAGCAGTGGTCTTAGTAGAGTAGTGGCCTCCACATACTCCATCATACATTTCAGTCAATACTCATTTAGCCTGGAATTCATCCAAACACATTAGTATTTCTCCATCTCTTTTCCTCCAGAACAGATCACCCTGAATGAGCACATATTTTTGGGACTTGAGTTTCAGAGTTCTTTTTTGATTATGTGTCATTCCTTCTGAGAATTCAACATCTCTTAAGAATTTGACTATCTCTGAGTACCAAGGTTGCCTTTCAATGCTAGTGACTGAAGTATCTCTGACTTCAACATTATGTATTTCAACATTCATAAGATTGGACTCAGTCACGAGTTTAGCCAAAACTAAACCTCTTACCAATTTGGTAATCTTTATCTCCAAGTCAAATTCCTGGATTCTATTAATCCATCTGCATCTTTTCCCTATAACTTCAGACTAGGACAAAATATCCTTAGCTGCAGCATGTGGGACATAGGCAATGATAATTGCATTTACCAGATATGGCCTAAAAGCCTTGACAGCTTTGACCAAAGCATAAGCTTGTTTTTCCATGGTCTCATATTTCAATTCTGCCATCTACAAAGACTTACTGTAGAAGGCTATAGGATGTTCATATCCCTCATTATCCTTTTGTAGCAATATTGCAGCTACTATATGATATGAAGCAAAGGAAAACAGAGAAAAGGGCTTACTGTAATTAGGAGATTTTAGCACTGGTGCTTCCAGAATGGCCTTCTTAATTTCAACAAAAGCCTTTGAAGCTTCTTGATCCCAACAAAATTTGGTATCCTTCTTGAGCAATTTGACAATAGGCTTCACTATCTCTACAAAGTTTGCAATGAATCTCCTAATAGAATTCACTTTGCCTAGAAAAGATTGAATACCTTTTACTTTCTTAGGTTCAGACACCTTATTTATTACTTCAATTCTTTCAGGTTCTATCCTCACCCCTTCCTTGGAAACAATGTGTCCCAATAGTTTTCCTTCTGTGACTCCAAAATGGCATTTCTTGGGATTTAGTGACACACCAATTTCCAAAGCTTTATTGAACACCTTTTCCAAATGTCCACAATGATCATCATCCCTTTTGGAGAAATAGGTCAAATCATCTCGATAAACCACCATGATGATATTAATGAATTCTTTGAAGGCTACATCCATGGCTCTCTGAAATGTAGCTCCAACATTTTTCAATCCGAATGGCATTCTCACATAGACATATGTTCCCCATGGAGTAGTGAAAGTAGTTTTAAACTGTTCAGATTCCTTCACTAACACTTGATGGTATCCTGAAAAACCATCCATCATGGATAAAAGGTCACATCCTGTCACTCTCTATAGCATGGCTTCCATATTTGGGGAAGAGTAGTTATCTTTCAAAGAGGCAACATTTAAATTTCTGAAATCCACACACAATCTAATGTCCCCATTCTTCTTTCTTACTAGGACTAGATTGGAGACCCAAGAAGAATGTCTTATTGGTTTGATAATCCCCCCTTCTCTTAATTTAATCAACTCTTGCTGCATTTTAGTTTCTAATAGGGGATTGATGGGTCTCTATTTCTATCTGAAAGGCTTAGCATATGGAAGTAGAGGAACTTCATGCTGAAAAAGATCTTGTCTATACGCCTTTAGGTCTTCATAAGACCAAGCAAAAACATGTTTATATTTCTTCAATACGTTAATAAGGTTAGTCCTGACATGAGGGGGTAATTTCTTTCCAATGTATACTAACTTAGGGGATGATTTAGTCCCCAGGTTTACCTCCTCTAGCTCTTCCAACTTGGTGGTAGACTGCTGATGTAAGTGACTGTCATTATAACTGAACATGTTTTCCAACTCTACCAGCCCTTTAGGTATTTCATTGGTTTCCAACTAGACTAAATCATTTCCAAACACTGTTTCCCTATTGTCAACCACCTCCACCAGTGCATTGCAATCAATCTTTTATCCATCATAATCATCAACACATTGGATGAACCTAAGAATGTCTTCATCATCAGCAAAAACTTGCCAATTGTACACATTATCAGGGATGGCAGGCCTAGATTTTATTTCCATAGTGGAAATACCGGTTAATGTTGCATCATCATTCTTCAAGGCAACATTAGCTAAGAAATCTGCCATAATGTTCTTTGACCACTCTATCCAATTAATAGAAAATGCACTAAAATGCTCAATAACATCCCAAACTGCATGTTTATATCTCTTTAATCTATCATTCTTAGATGCATATTTGGATCTTACCTGAGATACAACCAATTCTGAATCCCCTATCACTGTCAATAGTTGGATTCCATGCTTCTTGGCAACTTCAAGCCCCAACAATAGAGCTTCATACTCTGCAGTATTATTTGTGCATTGGAAGGCCAATAAGAATGAATACTTAAAAGTTATACCTAATGGGGATACAAAAAGAACCCCTGCTCTAGATCCTTCTTTGGAGCAAGCACCATCAAAATAAATCTGCCATAATCCATACTATTGTGCTTCTAATTCGACCACAATGGGATCAATATTCTTCAATTTGGGTAGAATTGGTTGAAGTCTAAAGTTATCAAGATCTACATCAATCATACAATTGATCATATTAGGGTCTACATTTTCAATCACCCTAGGAGCACGTGGCTCTCTGTACAATTTGACTTGATTTCCATTAATTCGAATGGTGGCATAGGATAAATCTAGTTGAACATTTTCTCCTACTGCTACTGCCCACTACCTGGAAAGTAACATACCATAATGGAGCTTGGTATCAGTAACAATAACATCCATTTTATAAGTTGCCTCAGGGAATGCTGCTATTTTTACTTCAACATCTTTGATTGTTCCTATCATAGGTACTTCCCCGTAATCCATAGCATAGCATTTCCCATACACAGTGGTTATTGACAGTCCTAATTCTTTCATAACACCATAGGGCATTATATTAGTAGCAGCTCCTGAATCTATCATGCGGTTTTTAATCAACCAGTTGTTTACTAACAAAGTAACATAGAAGGGACCTACCTGTGAAGGCTCCTGAGTGATAGTGGTTCCAACATAAACCTCTGGGGTTTGAAACTCTTGATCCTTTCCAATTCTAGCTGAACCAATGGGTAAGATTGTGTCACTATCAGGTATACTAGAAAATAAAGACAAGGTTGCATCCCTATGTTCTTTAATCTTCAATAATTCTACTAATGGGACAGACCTTCATCTGAGTAAGAGCTTGACCCATTTCAAATGTAGAACTATTGCTTGTTTCAATACTAGCTCTAACTCTTTCTGTCTTGAGTTGACTTGCCTTTTTCACTGTGGCAACTCCTTGTATGTCACCAGTATCTGTACTCTTGGGTACATCTTTGACCTATTCCTTCTTTTCTTGACCAATCTTAGGAACAGTAGTAGTACTACCTACTGCCCCCTTTTGGGTGATCTCTTTTATGAACATGGAACTAGGTTCACCCTGATCAGTGTCCTTCTTGGTGCTTCTCAAGTTATAGTTGTGTTTTGCTTTAGCAATGGCCACTTTAGTGAGATTTTTGACCTCTTCCTCACTAGGCCTTCTAAGATGAACCTCTTCATCCTCAATTATTACCATATTCAATGTAGGATGCCAATCTAAGGTTAGTTGTCCTTGAACAAACCTTTCATTATCTAATGCATCACTGTATTCACTTTGTATAGACTCCTCATCACTTTCTATGATGGTTTCAAACATATTGATGTCAGGCTCAGCTTCTTGTCTAATAGATTCTTCAAGAGCCTGAGCCACTGCACACTGATGAGGAGAATGTGGTCCATCACAAGCAATACACCAGGGAGTGTTTTCTATATTATGGACAGTTTTCCCTTTCAAGGGATCTAGAGTGTCTTGATTTTGGGAAATTTTGGGCTTCTCATTTTGGGGTTTGCCATCTTTCTAGTTGGTATTATATGGCATGTCATGCAATCTAGGGGGTCTATCTTGCCAGTTATAATGAGGCTTGTCATTTTTGTTTACCTTGCAGTCAGATCCTTCATTGCAATAACCAATTTCTCTATCTTATCATCCTCCTTAGCAAGTTTATTAGGTTGTTGTTTTGTCTCTTGCCATAATCTACCATCCGTTCTTCTTCCCAACTTCCCGGATGCTTTTCTATTACTTTCTACATTAATGGCAATTCTAAAAGCATCTCTCAAGCTATGTGGATTCTTATCTCTCAAGATATAGGCCATCTTAGAATCAAATGCATTGTAATAAGTATCTAAGCACATGTTATCATCTAATCTCATAACTTGATACAATCTGTGCATAGCTTTTTGGAATCTGGCATTGAAATCAGTGACCATTTCATTATCAGACTTTCTGATATTATTGAATTCATTGAGCATGAAGCTCACATTAGTCTTGTCACCATACTGCTCTTGAAAACAATTTTTAAAATCCTCCCATGATCGTATGCTGTTAACTCGGAGACCTCTGAGCCAATCTCTTGCATCATCAACCAGGGACTGAACAAACAGTTTCATGATGACATCTTCATCCACTATCTCATAATCATTTATTAGATCTCCAAAAGATTTTAGATGTTCCTCAGCACTAATTGCATTGTTTCCAGCAAATTTATGGAGTCTATCCCTTAACTCAGTAGTAACATGATTGGGATATCCTGGGATCCCATCAAAGAACAATTGTCTATATTGTTCTAAATTGATTGGTCTCCTTTGAAAATGGGTAATAGCATTATTATTTCCCATGTTCATCCTAATTTTTGGAATTGGAGACTGAGATATTTGGGTGTGATGACTATTCACAAGGATTTGACTCACTGATGCTACATTAGCAGGCACTACAGGTTGAATTTTAATCGAGGGAAGGGAAACTTGTTGAGGATCAGGCTTACTAAGGTCTTCTGATGGAAATGTGATAGGGGGAGCCTTTAAGTAACTAATTTTTCTTTTTACTTCCTGATTTGCTACTTCCAATTCAGCTTTCTCTAGCTCCATTTGGAGATCCTCTTTTTCTTTCCTCATTCTCTCCATTTCTCTCTCATGTGTTGACAACCTATGAGAAATCTCCTCTGCAGTTTTAAATTCAATTCCATCATCTACCCACTTCTATTTTCCTTTATCCACATTAGTCCTAGGAAGTTGAGAATCACTAAATACTTCCCTGTTTGGTTGGACTACTGACCTATATGCTGGCTTAGCCTTGGGGGTTAGGATTTTTCTAATCACAGGGCCTTCCTCATCACTCTTTTCTTTCTCCTTAGCTAGCACTTCAAGATCAGCTATCTATCTAAGAATCCTATCTCTTTCCATTAATTTAGCTTTGACTTCCTTCTCCTTATTTGCTTCCTTTTGGGCCCTTAGGGAGATTAAATGGTGAACTCTTCTATTCAAGTCTTCAATCTCTTGGGACACTTTATCTTCATTAGGGAAATTTCCTCAGAATCAGATATATTGACTTGGTCTATGTCAATCAAACTAATGTTTCCATCTATTGTTCTAGGCACAGAGTGTCTAATTGCATTTGAATTGGTCCTATCTCTTGCAGAAACACTAACATGGGATACATCTTCATTTAAAACAGGTGCATTATCAATATTTCCAAACAATCTTGAATGGAAACCTAATATATCATGTTCTGAATCTCTAGAAGATGAATTAGATTTTGCATAAACAGGTCGATTAGGCATCTTACCAGTATTATTGTTCTTTTGTACCCAAGCAACTTTTGATGGCTCATGTAGCATAGATCTCTTCTGGCCCCTTCGTGACTGCTTTGGCAAACTTTCTTGCAAATATTCACGAGGATGGTTCTTCGTGAATGATCTAGTGTTCTTTCCTCCTTGCATTACGCTTGTCTTCTTTTGAAATGATTTATAATTCACAAGGACTGGTTCCAATAAAACAGAGTCGCCACCCACAAGAATATGGGAATTATGAAAACAAGCTTTTAAAATAATACACAGGAATTCCACAAACACAATGGTTTTCTTTACAAATTTAAGCACAAATCTATGTCTGGATCTTTAATGTGACTCTCCCCAGCAGAGTCGCGACTTTTGTTGTCTTCAAAATCTGATTCACCTCAACATCCTTATAATAAAATTATTTAAACTCTATGCAGAAGAGATATTAAAGGGAAGGAAACTCTTAGGACAACATATGACAAGGATTGATTTAACCTTCTACACTTAAGACATACTCAGAGTCCAGGCGGGTATACCTTTGTGAACTAAATTCACACTTTCAAAAGATAAATCCACAACAAACCAGTCTAGAAAACCAGTGGATCTAATCACCTTGAAACCAACTAAAACAAAGGAATGAAAATTATACTCATATTCAGTATTTTGATCTACAAAACATGCAATAGACAACCTTGGTCTATACTAGTGCCTTATCCAAGGTCACATAGTCATCTAAATTCAAATAATACTCCTCAAATAAAATATCCCTACACATCCCATTGGTTCGACTTCTTTTAATCTCTATATATGCCTGACATACATGAGAATTTATGCACACCAAATCAAACTATGCTCATCAAGATTCAAAATATCCTATGAAGAATTTACTGGTAGAAGCGATCCCTGCATATTTAATTCCCCTCCTAAAGAGAAAAGCTAGTGAGCACATCTACTGAAAATTGCCTTACAATCCCCATTCAAATGAAATAACCTTAGATTATTTAGGATGAAACAATAAACAAGTGCAAGCACATTTGAAGATGACACAAAGTTTTACTCAAAACCGATGGTCTGTATATTGATATATTTTCAAGAAAAGTATTAGAAAAACTTTTGAATATTCTCCATTACACTTAGAAAAGCTTAGATAAATTTCTGCAGTGTTTTCTTACATTTCTTTGCGATCATCTTTTTTACTTGTCCTGGTATCCATTTATAACAATATGGATGCACAAAGCTTCGAAACTTTCCTAGGAGAGTTTGTTACAATCATTTATTTTCCAAAAGAAGTTACAAAGCCTTTTAAAAAAAATAGTTACAAGTCCTTTTCGACCTCTGCAGCTTCTTCAACTTGCTATCTAGTTGCCACCTCTTCTAGCTGTTCAGGAGCACCCTCTAACTGATCTGCATCCTGGATGGCATATTTTATTGTCCATTCATTGTACACATCATCAGTGGGCCATGTGAAGTTAATCACTTTTGCTTTAGCCTTGGTTAAATTTTTCCATGAATTCCTTATCTTGTTAACTTCTGAATTGAGAAAACCATAATGAGATTTGATTCTCTCTATCTCTTGAATTGTTACAACAAAAAAGGAAGCATCATCTAAGTCAACAATTCCTTTTATTCTGGCTGACAATTTGGCCTCTAATTCCTTAAGCCACACTTGTTTGTCCTTTAACTGATTTGGGCTGACAAAAACTCCTGGAATCAATTCAAAAACCTGATCAGTGTACTCCTTTTTATACAAATTGATTTTCCTATCAGCATTGTCTACCTCTCCTGCCAATTTTATTAGATCCTTGGTGGTGTCACAAGTGGATTTGATGATAGGATTGTAGCATCCTAAAATTGCAACACTTGCAATTTCAACTGCATTTGGGTCTTCACGATGGCGACACAATGATGAACTTGAATGGAGACCCCGAAACCTGCTTGCGACATCAAAAATTGCATCTTTCTGCACCTTGGCCTGATCCTCCTTACACCCTGCTGTCCCGGGAGGTGGGACCATGGCGCCCAATGCCCTAGTCCTTCAGGACCATGGCATTTAGCACCCTAGTCCCTTAGGACCATGGCGCCCAACACCCTAGTCCCTGGCCCTCTTTTGGGCCCGGTCTCTTGTTGGGCATCGGGTCTTTAAGTTTGCAATTTGGAAAATAATGTTCCTAGGTCGGCCTAAGGTCAGAAAAATTAGTCTCCTAATCCTAATTGACAAGTATATAAATTACATTTCCCCTCCTAGAAAGGGTGGTAGAAAAAGAGAAAAGATATATGTGTGCAAGAGGCGGAAGCGATATTCAAATATTCAAACATTCAAACATTCAAGCATTCAAGCATTCCTTCAATTGAGCATTCTAAGTCTCCATTCAAGGCTAGGTGTTGCATTCAAGACAAGGATTCAACCATTGAAGAGGAGATCACCTACAACATACAACATACAACATCATTACACCTTCGCATGTAAGAATACAATCATTCTTACAACAAGGTATCAGTACTTGACTACATTACAAACACTTACATTTATAGCATTCTCATTTCTTGGTTAATTCCAAAATCGGGGTTTGACCTAAAGGCAAAACCCTAATCCCTAACCCCCCAATTGTCCTCTCTTTTTTGTGTGTAGGTTGCAGGTACGCGGCTGTAATTGAAGATCTAGAATCCTTGTGCAGAGACAAACAGATCCCCCTTTGTTTTGCGGATTTTTCGGAGGACCGTGTGCACTCCGGGCACCATCATCCTGTCAACTTTCGTTCAAATTTGTAGGACAGTATTGTCTCAACATTTTACTACTAATTTCAGGTCCATAGCTTCATCCCGTGTCTCTATCTCCGTCTACAAGCGAATCTTTCTTACTTTACATGCACTCCTAGTTCAACCCTTCTATCTACATTCTTTACAAAAGAGGGTATCCTTGCTGTCTCAACCCTTGAAACTCATTTAGAATCTAGTCTTACATTGTGTGGGATTGGATCTTGTGGGTTTCAACCCCTCTTTTGAATGCAAAGTCTCTCTTAAGTGAAAACCGTCAATCCTAGTGACCTCCTTTCTCTCTCCATGGAGTGGGGGAACACCTAGGGTTCGATTTTCCACTTTACATTTTGGTGAACCTAATGTGAACATCCTAATTCTGATTATTCATGGTTAGATCTGAAAATTTTGTGATTCCTTAATTACATTTCCATGTTTGATCTTTTGCAAATTTTAGAGGTTAATTGCATAAAAACCCTAAATTTTCTTTTTAGTAATTGAGCTTGTGAAATGTTTAATTGTTCATGCTTGTTTCAGATATACCCTTCTATTGCAAATTGTCAATTCATATTTGTGCTTTAATTCTGAAAATTAAGTGGTTAAGTGTCAAAACCCTAATTTTAAAAACCCTGTGGATTCAACCTTTGACTAATGATTTCACTGATCAAAACACCTCCAAGTCAGCTATAACTTTGGATTCCGCAACAAAATCACAATATCTCTCATCCCTGAAAATTTTGAAAAAAGTTGCGAGGACCGTGTGCACCCCGAGTGCCATCGTCCCCGACATTTTTTCTGAAATTTTGAGAGCTAGATCTTATTGTATTTTTCTGCTAAAATCCAGAATCTTGGCTGATTTCATTAATTCTAACACTTTCAAAATTAAAGTCAAAATTGGTCTAGTGATTGCTTGGATTAAGGCTTATAATCATTCAAAAATTGTTGAAATTAAAATTTTGTGTTAAAATTGTGTTTCTTACAGTCCTAAATCTGAAAAGTGTGTTGGCATTCATTCCAAATTTCAGTGCTTTATTCAAATTCTTGCAGTTTGTGACTTTTGAAATTAAGTGTTTAATTGTAACAACTTTGATTTTTGCTTTCAAATTTGAATTCTGCATGAAATTGAGTCAATTTTTAAATTTCAAAGCTTGCATTGCTTTCAGTATTCCCTCTAAAATCATAAAATTCAAAATTTTAGTTTCCCTCTCTTTTCCAAAATTCAAATTTTGCATTTTTCAACAATCTTGGTAGGGTTCAATTTTGAGATTGCAACTTTAATTTGGCCTATCTACAGATCATAAAATCACTCAATTTTTTTAGAGTAGCTTTAAAATCATCATAACTTTCATCCCTGAAAATTTCAAAAAAAGTTGCGAGGACCATGTGCACTCCGTTCGCCACGGTCCCCGACATTTTTTCTGAAACTTCGGGAGATTGTCATGATTGCATTTAACAGCTTAAATCTAGGAGATTGGCTAATTTTATTGAAATTTGCTACCTCTAAATTCGAAAATAAGTTCAAAATTCAAAATCTTCTCTCTCTCTCTAGTGCATGAGTTTTACAACAATAAGCCCTACTTACACTATTCCCGTTAGACAAAGCCTTAGAATTAAGTCCTTCCAAGGTTTAATTACCGAGGAGATGGAACCTAATTTGAATGGCCTTTTTAATGAGGATATGGGTAATTCCTCTAATCCTCTTAATGATGAAGAAGCTCTCCATGAGGTTTCTGTAGAACAACTTTCGAAATTGGATAACCAATTTGATGATTTTCAGCAATGGATGTCTCAAGAATACCTCGATAGTGAATCTCTTTCATTAATTAAGGGTCTAAAACGTATGGTTCAAAGTGATAAGAATGGAATTGATATTTTGTGTGGTAGTGCACACATTGTGGATTCAAATGTGATGCCTATGAAGAGTTGTGCCAAAACTTTAGGTTATACACAACCTCCTACTCAAGACAATCATTCTATTCCTTTGACAACTTCTATTGCTAGTATACCTACTTTTACATCAAACATAATGACTACTTCAATACAAAACATTCCACCTATGATCACCAGTCATGGGGGCAATCCTTCTTCTTCAATCAACCCTCTCCCTTCATTCAATCCAACTTCCTCATTCATTCCTTCAATGAGTGTCCCTATTACATCTCCACAAATGAACATGACGCAAGGGGGCAATTCGTTTAACCATTCCATTCCTCCTTGTAGTGTTCCTTTTTTCCAATCATCTCCTATGACTAACTATCATAGTGTCCCACCACCTTACTCTCAATCAATACCTTCTTTTCATAACATAATACCTCCATCACAATCTAACATGTCTAATATGAACTCTTCGACTGAAGTGACCATTAACAATCTTGCACAAACTGTCTCTTCTTTACAGCAACAAATTGCCTCTATGAATCAATCTAAGTCTAGTGTGCCCACATTTGATGTTGCGAGCCCACTTTCTCTTGACATTGTTCGAGCTATCCCCCCTAAGCATGTTGAAATCCCACAATTGGAGCTTTATAATGGTAAGGGTGATCCTCTAACACATGTTAAGACCTTTCAAACAATATGTACCGATTTTTCTCATGACCAAAGGTTGCTTGCAAAACTGTTTACTAGAACATTAAGAGATAAGGCTCTACAATGGTATTGCTCGTTGCCTTCCTATTCTATTACTTCTTTCCAACAACTTGCAAATGCTTTTATTCAACAATTTCAAAACAATATAAGTCCTAAAGTTACTTTGATTGATTTAATGCATTGTAAACAAGGTGTTAAAGAAAAAGTGACTGATTTCATTGGTAGATATAAGCATTTGTATGCTCAAATTTCTTTTCCAGTACCTGACAATCATATTCAAAGAATCTTTATTTCTAATTTACAAAAAGATATTAGAGACAAACTTCTATTTTCTGAGGTTACTTCTTTCCAACAATTGTGTGCAACTCTTCACAATTATCAACTGATAGTGAGTCAAATGGAACAAGCAAATCCTATGGCTCCGAGTGATAAGGGTGATAGTAGTCAACAACCATTTGGGAAGTTTAAACCGAATAGTGAGGTCATTAAGTTCAATGAAAACATCATCAACAACAATGTGAATGCAGCATCAGGTGTGCCTCCTATTTCTAAGTTTTGCAATTTGAATGAATCATTGCATAGTATTATGAATAAGTTATTGGAACAAAATGTGCTTACTCTTCCTCCTATAAGGCAAATAGATCCTGCAAAGATTAATTCACCCTATTTTGATAACAAATCTTTTTGTCAATTTCATTGTCAACCTGGGCATGATACCGAAAAATGTTTTGCTTTAAAGGGTAAAATTCAAGATTTGATTGATAATAATACTATCTCTGTTTCAAGTGTGAATGATAAAGGAAACACATCTGTAGCTCCTCCTAACCAAAATCTTAAGATTTTTACTGATCCATTACCTTCTCATACCTCTAATGTGGTTGAGACTAATGATTCCTCTTTCTCACCTGATGATCTTGTGTCTATGACTCCGAATGTGATTAACTTTGTAGAGCAGCAGAAAATCCCTAAAGAACCTTCCATCACATTTGATTCCAGTGGAACTATCAGGGCACCTGATGGTCCTTTATATATAGTTGCAAAAGTCAAGAATACACCTTGCCGTGGAGTGCTTATTGATCCTTCTTGTATGGTTAATGTCATTACTGAAGAATTTCTTTTTACCTTGCAATTGAATCAAGTGATCTATGACAAAACAAATGTGGTTGTGAAATTATTTGATGCATTTTCTTCTCCTGCAATTGGTTCTATTACATTACCTATTGAGGTCCATAACAAACCCCTTGATGTGGACTTTGCTATTATTCCATCATCCGAACAATTTCGTGTGAAGCTAGGCTATCCTTAGCTATCTTCCATGAAAGCTATTGCTTCTCCTATTCACAAGTGTTTGAAATTTCCCCATAATGGTGAAATTGTTACTATCAATCATAGTCTCTTTAAACCAGCTGAAAGAACTTCTAGCATTCCTATTGATTATTTTTGGCCTAAACAATTTCAATCTCTTCCACCGCGAAGTGATCATTCTTTCAAATCTTATCAAAAGTGGAAAAAAGATATGATCCTATCTCTAAGTGAACCTAGAACACCCAAACTTGATATTCCTATCATTCTTGAGAAGGAAGTTCTTCCTTTGAAAGATAAAACTAATGTCTTTCCTCAAGAAGATTCCCAACCCATCCCTATGGATGTGACTATGACTATATCTAATAAACTTTCTAAAAGTAGACCTATACCTCCTCGTCATGATGGACTTGGTCTCCTTCCTAAACCAGATATTCCTCCTTTATATGGAGTAGTTCCTCCTCCTTCCTCTTATAGAGAGAAGAGACCTTCCTCTTCTCCTATTATCCAACCTAAGAGACCACAACCTAAACACCCAAGTGATAAGGATGAGAACATTTCTCCTCCTCAATCTTCTCAACTTCCTACTAAGACTAGACAGAATTGTTCTGCGCATAAACGCCGATGAAAGCATCATCTTAGAGCTTGTGCAGCTGCTTCTCAAACTTTGCAATCCCCCAAAACACCTTCAGCTAGTATTATTTCATTTTCTCCTCAGCCAAAAATTGAGCCAAAATCTCCTAAACATAAGATGCATGATGGTCTTGATCCTGTGCGAGTTAAAGATCCTATTCTTATAAATCTTGATGATGATAAAGATGAAAATGTTATTCATGATGAAAATGTTACTCATCTTTCTTCTGATAGTGAATATGAATATGTTGATGTTGATAACCATTTATCTAACAAATTTTCTAAAGCACTTATCCTAGCTCCTAGACAAGAACAACATGGCTTGGAACATGAACATAGCCCTTGTTTGGATCTTGTGATAGCTCCATCTGTTGTGTTGGATGTTCCTCCTCTAGCATGTTTCCTACCTTCCTGAAATATTGATCAGCAAGATAGGGGGCTGGATGATGTGCTAGACTAGTTCATTAGCATAGCAGACTCTCTCCTCCTCTCTTGATCTCTTTTGTTACTTCTTCTATGTGTTATTCTCATTCTTCTATTTGTTGTCCTTAGTGTTGTCTACTTGAGGATGATGCAAAGCATTGAGCTCTCTTTTGGTCTCTCTCATGTTGACTCAAAAGACACATGTGTTCCCTTCTTCTAGGTGACCTTCCTTGATTAGGGAATGAAGAACAATTATGCATACATACATATGATATACATGAATTATCATACAACATACTGACCCCAAGAAAAGCGAAGTCACCTCGTGCTTTGTGTTTTGTGTCTATTATCCTTGGGCTTATCTCACACTTGGGGGCTAAATCCTTGTGATAATGTGCTCCTTTCCCTTCTCATTTCTTATCTGTATCACTACCTTAAAGCAATCACCCCCGATGAGGTGTGTGCGATCGCTTTAACGTAGTGGGCATACACTCCGTTCATATCTCTTCAAGATACTTGAAAATTTCTTGGCGAATTTAGCTTTGCCTTGAAAATTTTTGGTATTTTTCTTGCATGACTCATAGTGAGGGAACTTTACTACTGACAGTCATGGTTCTCCCTTGTAATCTTCCCTTTTACTTTGTCAATCAAAGTCGTAAGATCCTTAGTCCACTGGGGGCTTGGTGTATCTTGCCTCCTTGACGTGGTGAAATTTTTTCAATGTTGTTTCCTTGTACTTTACTGGAAGTATGGGCGTACGCTTATACTCCCGCTAAAGTGGGAGCTAAATGTAGCATCCAAAAATTGTGACACTTGCAATTTTGACTGCATTTGGGTCTTCACGATGGCAACACAACATTGAACTTGAATGGAGACCCCGAAACCTGCTTGCGACATCAAAAACTGCATCTTTCTGCACCTTGGCCTGATCCTCCTTGCACCCTGCTGTCCCGGGAGGTGGGACCATGGCACCCAGTGCCCTGGTCCTTCAGGACCATGGTGCCTAGCACCCTGGTCCCTCAGGACCATGGTGCCCAGTGCCCTGGTCCCTGGCCCTATTTTGGGCCCGGTCTCTTGTTGGGCATCGGGTCTTTAAGTTTGCAATTTGGAAAATAATGTTCCTAGGTTGGCCTAAGGTTGGAAAAATCAGTCTCCTAACCCTAATTGATAGGTATATAAATTGAATTTCCCCTCCCAGAAAGGGTGGTAGAAAAAGAGAAAAGATATATGTGTGCTAGAGGCAGAAGCGATATTCAAATATTCAAACATTCAAACATTCAAGCATTCAAGCATTCCTTCAATTGAGCATTCTAAGTCTCCATTCAAGGCTAGGTGTTGCATTCAAGACAAGGATTCAACCATTGAAGAGGAGATCACCTACAACATACAACATACAACATCATTACACCTTTGCATGTAAGAATACAAACATTCTTACAACAAGGTATCAGTACTTGACTACATTACAAACACTTACATTTACAACATTCTCATTTCTTGGTTAATTCCAAAACCAGGGTTTGACCTAAAGGCAAACCCCTAATCCCTAACCCCCCAATCATCCTCTCTTTTCTATGTGTAGGTTGCAGGTATGTGGCTGTAATTGAAGATCTGGAATCCTTGTGCAGAGACGAACAGATCCCCCTTCGTTTCACGGATTTTTCGGAGGACCGTGTGCACTCCGAGCACCATCGTCCCGTCAACTTTCACTCAAATTTGTAGGACAGTATTGTCTCAATAGTTTACTACTAATTTCAGGTCCGTAGCTTCATCCCGTGTCCCTATCTCTATCTACAAGTGAATCTTTCTTAGTTTACATGCACTCCTAGTTCAACCCTTCTATCTACATTCTTTACAAAAGAGGGTATCCTTGCTGTCTCAATCCTTGAAACTCATTTAGAATCCAGTCTTGCATTGTGTGGGATTGGATCTTGTGGGTTTCAAACCCTCTTGGGTTTTCTAAGCAAAGGAGAGTCCTAATCTTGGATGCAAAATATTTATCAAATTTTAAAAAGCTAGCATCCTCTCTATCCCATGACAACACAGTACTCCATAGTTGCACTGGCATGTTTTCTCCTTCCTTCTCTTTGATGAGGTCCAATCCACTAGCAAAGTAATCACCACCTTTGAACATAAATAGATGCATAAGGAGAGAATACCATCCGAAAGGCTTATCCACCTTTCCAATTTTTATTCCTATTAATCCTCGATGGATAGCATTAGTAATGAAAGAAGCATAGTCAAATGTTACTACAAGGGAAGGATTCAAAATCTAAGCAATCATTAGCAAATAGTGATTGGGCATATTTGCCTCAACATCTTCTCCCAAAACCTGACAGAGTGCCCAATACATTCCCTTAGCCCTAAGGGTGAACATATTAAATGAAGGGCTCTTCAGTGTTGGGTCCTACAACTGTCAACCCACCTATCTTCACAAAAAATTCCTTAAGAGGCCCATTCCTAAGATGATTCCTCTGTGCACTATATATTTGAGCTAATGATTTGAAGTTTATGGGCTCTAGAAAATTTGTAAACTCATTGAGCCCAAAAGCACTTCTGAACTCTTCATTATTAATTTCAATAAGGGCTTTTCCATTTATGTCCCTAATGCTTCTTGTAACTTAATCATAATTGTGTGCAATTTGAGTCAATAGATCCATGTCCATGAATACCCCTGGGACTACCAACTTTCCTACATCTAACTCCTAGATGCTATTTTGTGGGGCCAAAGAATTCCTCATTCCAAATCCGACCTTGAATAACCCCAACCCAGACAATCCTACCTGCAGATCTCTCAACCAATTACCCTTGTCATATAGCCCTTCTCCTATTTTCAAATGAGGAGCTCTAGGCACTAATTCTTTTGCTTTCGATGCCTGATTAGTTGACAACGTCAACTACTCAAGAAAATCATCACAAATGGCCCTCTCCTAATGATTGACTTTCTTGGAGAATTCTCTCTTAGGTGCCATTTTGAAAATGCAAGTAATCAAAATACTACCCCCAAATGGTTTTGTGACAAATCAATATCTTATTTAAAACACACCACAAAGAAATTGCTACACAATAATACAAGAAAACTTATTTTTAGCTCAAGTGAATCTGCTTTGCAACTGAATTGACTTGCTCTATATTTGAAGAAAATGGCTCTATATTCGCTCCTCTACAATAATTCTTTGGAAAGATACCTTCATCCGGTTGATAGGAAATCATATATGGTACCCAGGCTCTTAACTGCGACATTGATACCGCATGCTTCGGCCGTCCCTTCAGAATTGAATTCATGAGAGAATTCATATTTTTCGCTCCAATGGGCCACAACATTCCTGCAATTCTTTCCTTTCGCTCTTTCACAACTTCGTGAAGCATAACCTTCAGGCAATTTCATCCTGCAAAACAGTGCCAACCGTCCGATCAAAAGAAACTTGATCAGCCGTTATACTGACTTAACAGTCATGCCTTCGCACTGGGCCCCACCTTCTTTTCGCTATTTCACAGACTTTATCTTTTGAGCACTTCTCCTTCACCAAATAGTGCCAGGCATTAGATGGAGCTATAACTACTCGGTGTTTAACTTTGACCGAAACCATCAACATCTTTACTAACCGCACCTTTACTTTGACTGCTAGTGGTTTTTCGCTATTTCGCGAAGCTTAAACATCTATCAACTTCAGGCTATGAAATAGCGTGAAGCATTGGATCAATTTGGAGATGACCATCCTTTAAGGGAAACCTTTATGCTTGCTTTACTTACACCACCTTTTCATTGGCTATTGGCTACCACGTGGCACTCAACCATTGGCTTTGGAAAACCCTTCGCATTTAATTCAACGTCAGCCACGTGTCTCTCCTTTATACCACCAGTTTCACCTTGGCGGGTCATCAACTTCTTCTGAAACCATGTGTCCACTAACACATCACCATCTAGCCTGACACCTAGACGAACCTCTTTTACTTTTTTGTATTTCGTGAAGTATATACTTCAAGCATCTCACAACCGCGAAATAGCGCCGACCGTTGGATCAAAACAAAGTCGATCCTCTTTTAACCTTATGTTTTATTTGCCTTTGGGGATGAAAAACCTTTTCACCATTTCACAGGGTATAAAGCACGAGCATCTTACCCTTGCAAAATCACGAGGGCCGTCAAATCATTTTCTACTTGCTCGATGCTTAACCGTCTGTACAGACTCCGACAGATGTGGGCCCTCCGACTCAACCTCGAACACCTGGCATCTAGTCACTTTCAAAGTTGACATGTCAGTCTTTCATTTGCCGAGAGAAAACAATGGGTTCCAATTAATTCTTAACACCTACATCTACCGGGTCACCTCTTATCTCATGGCATGACTCACCTTTGGGACCCACCTTTTAACCTTTAAACCCACCTTGCTGACTATCGTAGCCTCTACCACATGCCATCATCTTACTCGCCCTCTCGACCAGCTAGACCGTCAGCTTGGAATGCCATGTCATTTTGCAACTTCACGAAAGCTTACTGTTGAGCATTTTCATCCCATGAAATAGTGCGAACCGTCAGATCAAATGGGACTTGATCACCTATTAGTCACTTAGAAAATCCTCGCATGCAGGGTCCCACCAAATGCTTTTGCCATTTTGTGAAAGGTATTTCACTTGCAAGTTCAGGCTCTGAAATAACACCAGCCGTTGGATCTTGGACAAGATGAGATCTCTTTAAACCGGACCAAAATTGCCATTTAGAACGCAAAGCCTTTTCACAACTTCGCGGGTTTTAAACCACGCACAACTTCACCTAGCGAAATAGTGAAAACCATAGATCCACCCGAGAGTTGCGCACAACTTACTAGGCCCGACAACATTAGGAGGAAAAGACATAAGGCGTAAAATTTTACGATTAATTCACATGACTGCCTAGGCAAATGACAAGGGGGGACACTTCCTATGACCCCAGAACCCATTACTTAAGTGGATAAATTAATGAAGGAATAGAAACTAGAGGGTTTTCTATCAGACATTAAGTGATTTAAAACTAAAACCCTAAACCCTTAGGACCTAACACAGAGCCAAAACAATTGAAAATGTGTCTTACTCAAAATTTCAAAATCATAGCCAATTATGGGAAAGGAAAACCCATTTTTAATCAGTGTTAACACAGATAATGCACTGATGTCTTCCAAGATGGCATATGAAGAATGGACTGATAACTTGTAGTTAACTAATACTATGATATGCAAATACTACATGATTATGCTAAAATGCTAATTGCTAAATGATTATTGCTATTAATATTTGCTTCAAAAACTCACGGATGCATATGATTGATTTGAAGACTAACTCTCTGTCAACTGAAGCTCTTGATTTTATAGACCTTGAGAGGATGAGATGATGTGGTTTAGATCAACGGTCATGATCACATCTGTAGATTTGAATGGTTGTGAGCAAAGGTGAAGGTTGAGAGAAAGGGGGAAGAAGAAGACAATTGTCACTCATCTCACCTTGACTGGGTTGCTGACTGAGGGAATCTAGGGATGGTTCAAGAAGATTTAGGCATGATAGGGTAAGTGGACTCAAGTCCTTCCTAAGATATAGGGGGTGTTGGAGAGAATATAGAAAATGGTTCTGAAATGTGTGTACGCACACAATATTCATTAAATTCTGGTAGTTGGAGATAAATGTTGAATTAATATTTAAGAAATATTAATTTCCCTAGCCACATGTTTGATGAGTTGGCAAAGGGAAGATGAATTGGAGATGGAGGGTGAGTTGGAAAAGGGATTAAATAATTTAGAAATTATTTAATATTTGAGACTATAGGATAGTAGAATAACCATTAAATATTAGACATTTAATTGTTTGGAGAAGATAATTAAATATTTATATATATAATTAATTAGAAGAATAGGATATATAAATTAATTAATAAAATATTTCAATTAAATTAATAGAAAGACATAAAATGAATTAAATAAATTAATCTTTTCAAATTAACTATTTAATAGAAGAATAATCATTAAATAAATATAAGATATTTATTTAATTGCTCATAGCCAATTTTTATGTGTATACATTTTGCCCCTCTTTGAAATGATGTCGAGACAACATTGTTTCAAAGATTAAATCAAGTCTCAATAGTGCACCTGATAGAGATAAAAATCCTGATTGTGTGCCCCCTCAGGAGATTAATCGTGAAATTGTCAAAAATTCTTGTTTGAACGATTGATTTTATGATAATTGATAAAAATTTAGTCAATTAAATTCATTTGGAAAAAATAAATTAAATTGCCCCATTGAAATTAATTACTCTTCAAATAGTAAATATAAAATTAACCAAGGATAATTTTAATTTCATTGTTATTCTTGCTGAGGTGGCGAAATGGTGATTCCCATGGAGAACCATCTATTTGAGCATGTTCAGCGTTATCAGCGAACTGCCGAGTATGGCTATCCGGTATGTATCTTATCCCAAGCTTTGTTTTTAAGTTTTCACGCATTTTTAAAATTTTGAATTTTTTCAGTTTTTTTTTGCGTTAGGTTAGCGCTTTTGCAATTTGTTTTAGTGCACATGAAATTAGGTTTAGCGCAAATATTTGTTTTGTTAGCGCATATGCATAGGATGTTAGCGTTTATGCATGAGTTTGCACATATGTTTCATTTGTTAGCGTTTTTGCTCAATAAGGTAGCGCTTTTGCATGGGTTTGAGCATATGCTTGTATATTTAGCACATTTGTTCAAAAGGATAGTGCATATACACTAGTTTAGCACAAATGCCTCTAGATTTAGCGCATTTGCTGTAGTTTAGCGCAAATGCTCAATAGGATAGCACAAATGCTCAAAATTTGATGTTTTTGATAAGTGCAAAGGCTAAAAATCACTTTCATGATTAGATTTAAACTTGTTTAATACGTATTGATGATGAAATAGGAACTTGATTGAGTGATTACATGCTTGATAGATTGATAGATAGATCAATTGATTTGACAGATTGATTGCATGATTGGCTTGATTGCTCGATTGTTGATTGATCGGTTGGCTTTTATTAATAGATTGCTTTGATTAGCTTTGATTGATAGATTGCTTGATAGGTTTAATCAATAGATTTGATTGATAGATTGATTTGATAGAAAACCATGATTGATAGGTTTTAAAATGATTTGATAGCTTAAGTTGTTTCAATTTGATTTGATAGATAGATAGCATAGATTGCTTCAGTTTGATTTGATAGAAAGATAGCATAGATTGCTTCAGTTTGATTTGATAGAAAGATTGATTTTTCTTGATAAATAGGAGAAACTTGATGTTCTCTAGTGTTGGGAGGAATTACCGACAATGCGTCATTTAGTGCCAGAGTTGACATAGGCTGAGATTAGACATATATATGCCTGTGGTTTACACCATTTGTTGTATATGCTTGAGATTATAGATAATAGAGGATTGTTGACGGTGTTAGCTGAGAGATGACATGCCAAGCATAACACTTTCTACCTGCCTATGGGTGAGATTAGTGTGACTCTTGAGGATGTCTATAGGATTCTGCACATCCTAGTGACTAGCGAGCTAGTGCAATATGATTTTCAGGATCGGGTTGGGACAGAGGCTTGCAGAGTCATGTTTGCTGATGAGAGCATTGGTAGAGGAGAGATCCGATGGGTTGATATGGTGATGTATTATGAGGCTCTTCCCATTATTCTTGCTAGTCTGATTGGAGGATTTATATGTCCTGATAGGAGATCACGAGGTTTTTCAGTTGGATGGGGTGAGATTCTCCTGAGTATGATGCAGAATCATACTCAATATGCTTGGAGTGTTTGCATGCTGGCACATTTATATCATGATCTTCATCAGGTGGTGTATGATGAGAGTGCAAGTTTGTCTACAGGATGCACTTTATTGCAGATCTGGTGCTGGGAGCACATTGCTATTACTTGGCCTATCCATCATAGAGTTCATGGAGAGAGGCAACCATATGTGTATTTCTATGTAGGTATCCTTACTCAGCATAAGCTGGGTAAGATGGAGTATTGGCATTGGGTGTTTGATTCATTGGATAACATTACTTGGAGACCATATCTTGATTGTGAGCCATGGATGGATGATGCACAAATCTTACCATTTATTATGTAGAGTAGATATCTCATTGGTCAGATGCCTTACATTATTGAGCGACAGTTGATTGGTCACATTTTGAGATAGTTTGGTATCATCCAACCTATGCCTACTAATGTGACGATATATGCTCGACGGTACAGAGATAGACAAGATTGGGGACCTTCTTTGTCATTTGAGATTGCTCATGCAGAGTTTGTTACTACTCCAAGAGTGGCTTATGATATGAGATTGCACATTCTTGATCTTGGGGTTACTGCAGATTATGCCTAGTACATTTTAGCTCATCCATTTCCTCACATTACTGATCCAACAGATCCTCCTCCTAGCTCAGGAGATGAGGATGATGACTTAGATGATCGAGTTTCTAGGAGATGAAGATGGAGACAAGAGCTCAAAGCTGCTCATGAGGCTGGGGGGGTGGAGATGAGGGTGGGGATGGAGGTGGTGGTGGGAGGAGACCTGGACAGAGGGGAGGTCGACTGAGATTTTGTGGAGGACCATTTGGACCAGCTGGTAGGATTGAGAGAGCACGTCCTATGGGTGGGAGATATGTTGGATGAATTGGGAGAGAGCATGGTAGGACAAGTATGAGATCACCGAGAGGGTTGCCATTGACAGGAGGCAGGGTGACTGGACTGGATGGGGGTTGTGGGAGAGGCATTGATTATGGTCAAATTCAGCCAGATCCTAGGGTTATTGCAGCGCATGGTGGAGATGATGAGGATCTAGAGGATCATGTTCCCTTGATTAGATGATGGGTTCAAAGAGTTACTTGGACCGAGATTCCAGTAGTTGGATAGGTTGGTGGTGAGGGGATTGGGGTTCATGCACCACAACAGGATTTACCAAAGCAGGATGCACCAATGCATGATATGCTAGAGCATGATGTGCCAGGGATGGATACCATAGATAGTCTAATAGCATAGGTTGATCAGCTTTGAGCATAGGTTTAGACTCTTATGGCTGAGTGGGATAGAGCTGTTAGGAGACAACATGATACTTAGGGCCTTCTTGATCACATTCAGTATGTTGGATCAGGTACTCTCTCGGCTAACACTATTAGACCATTAGTTTGGGTTGGGAAGGAGACTTCCCACTAGTGACGATGATATGAGGAGGCAGTTACAGAGAGCCAGAGAATATGTAGTTATCATACCATCGTGTTGATGGATAATAGCAGTGGTGGGGTCATGGGACCTCCTCAGAGGAGTGGTGATCATGGGAGACATACATCTAGAGGATCTTCTTGCCCATAGCCATAGAGATAGACAAAGTTAGGTGGTAGTGGTACAAGATAGCCGTGACTTGATTTGAAGCATTTGTATTGTTTATTTGATATCATTGTATACTTGGACTTTTATTATTTTATGATGATCTATATGATGATGCTTTATGCTTGTTACTCTATTTGATGATGATTCTTTATGCTTTGATTTTATGTATGCAACGATTTTATGGATGATGTTTCTTTATGTATGTTATTCTATGTGATGATGATATGGATGCAATGATTATGATTACTAACTTAAATGATGCAAATGCAATGATCTATATGGAAATGCAAATGAATGATTGATTTAATGCTTATGATGATTTAAATACAAATGATCTACATGAAATGTTTTTGATTTTTATATGTAATGTTTAAAATGATTATGAATCTAAGTGCAAATATGCAATTAAATGAGATTAAATGATAATGTAAATAATAACGTTGATACACTACATGATTAATTAAATGCACTTATAGTGATCAAATGCTAAAAATGAATGCACCTATAATGATCAAATGAAATTTGTTTTTGTTTGTCCAAGTATACTCAATCTTTATTCATGACCATTGATTTATTAATTAAATGATATGCTTATAATGTAACTGACATTGAATGCTTATAATGCAACTGAAATAATGAGCTAACTAAAAATTGTACTGCCATTCTTGATATGCGATCTTGTAACAGTGCTTGATTTCATCATTGAGCTATAAAATATTATAAGAAAAGACAAGAAACTTGATATAATGATTCAAGATGACCTGAGTATTCCTTACATGGATTTTGATATAGCAAGTTAATACAAGCAACTTGATATAATGGATCAAGTTGACCTGAGTATTGCTTGCAGAACAGACAAGGATCATCTCCTTTCACACATGACTTGGAATGTCCTCCTTGATCTTTTGCCGATCATATCCTGAGACAAGTTCATACCATAGTAAGAGATAAACCACAGACAACAATCAAAGAAAATAATCATGCATCATCATAGCTTCTCTAGTCATGGACATCCTTGAGTTGAATAGAGTATATGATTAACAATAAAATCAAGATATAAACACTAAATCTTGTATGTCATTCACATGTTCTTATGGCCATTAGCTGATATAATCATCTTAATGAATGATCTTTGATAATCCTTTATTACTTGTTGGTTGATTCTTCAGTTTTTGAGTTTCATGATTTAGTTGTTGATAAAATGCCATGATTTAGTTGTTGATAAAATGCCATGATCCTAGGTGTTTTTGGTTTCTCTAAATTTTTTGAATGTTTTGGATTTTTCAAATATTTCAGAAGATCACCTTAGCAAAAGGAATTAGGATTTTTCCCCCAATGGAATTTTTTTTTTATTATGGATGTATGAGTTGATAAAGATCCAAACCATGGCGGGATAGAAATGCAGATTGATTGATTTTGATAAAATCAAAGACAATGACTACAACAAGTGTGTCAAAGATTGATAACTGTTGGTAAGCTACATATGTATTGCTACATGGTTCAGAGCAATGGATGTGAAAGATGGAATGGATAAGATAGGATATATGGAAGTAATAGATGTGATAGGATGGAGTAGATAGGTGCACAAAGCGATCTCAATAGATGGAGTAGCTTACTTCTTAGATAGTGCTTGTTTACCAGGTTTTCACTATCTAAATTTATTGCATTGTTTTGGATTTTATATACTTTTTATTGATTTTTTCTAGGTTTTATATGCTTTTTAATTATTTTTTCTGGGTTTTATATCTCAAGAATAGAATTTATTGAGATGGATAGAATTGATAGGTTCATCAAAACAATCACCCTTAGGGGTAGATAACTTGTATTCTCCTGATCCATATGTTGCTACTATGACAAAAGGTCCTAGCCAATTTGGTTCAAATTTTCCCTTCTTTTCCCGATCTTGCTGATTTCTTGGATTCTCCCTTAGAACTATATCCCCAATCTAGAAAATATGTGGCTTGACTCTATGGTTATAACTTCTTTCCATTCTTTGTTGGTATACTTTCAAATGTTTTGTTTCATTTTGGTGACGTTCCTGAATCAGTTCTAGTTCCTGGAGTCGAGAGACTCGTTCTTCTTCTTCTAGTATAAGACCATGAAAGGATACTTGTAGAGAAGGTATCTCTACTTCTATAGGTAATATAGCTTTTCATCCATATACCAAAAAATATGGAGTTGCCCCTGTTGGATTGTGGATGCTAGTTCGGTATGCCCAAAGAGCAGGATTTAGCTGAATGTGCCAATCTTTTCCAGCTTCATTGACTGTTTTCTTCAAGATTTTCAAGATAGTTTTGTTTGATGCCTCAGCTTGACCATTACCTTGTGGATGATATGGAGTAGAGAACCTATGTTGGATATGAAACTATTCACATAGCTCTTTCACATCTTGATTTTTTAATGGTCTTCCATTATCAGTGATAATGGTCATAGGAACTCCATAGCGACAGATTATTTAATTCAAAATTAATGATGATATTTGTTTTCTTATTACTATTGTTAAAGGCACTGCTTCAATCCACTTAGTAAAATATTTAGTAGCAATCAGAATAAACTTAAGTCCATTAGAAGATGAGGGATTGATCTTTCCTACCAAATCAAAGTCCCATTGTGAAAATGACCATGATCCTGTCATAGGATATAAATCTTGTGCTGGTGCATGAATGAGATTTCCATGGATTTGACATTGTTTACATTTTATAGCATATGTGAATGAATCTCTTTCCATAGTAGGCCAAAATTAACCCATACAAAGAAGTTTCTTAGCCAATGTTAAACCACTTGAGTGTGTCCCACAAATACCTACATGAATGTCATTAAGAACTCTCTCAGATTCATCTTTTTCAAGACATCTCAACAAAGTACCATCTAGACCATGCCTATATAGGATATCATAAATTAGAGTATAGCGAGAGGATTGATGAATAAAATTTCATCTCTGATTATAGGATAATTCAAGAGGAAGGATATGATCTTTCAAATATTGGTAGGTTTGACTGTATAAGGATTGACTGGTTCCTGATATATGGCAAATTCAATAGGTATGTTGGGATTGAATGGTAGGGGTTAAGATATCTTGCATGAGAAAATCGTAATATTGTTGATTCTCCTTATTTTGCAAGAGAGATGCTATTGTAGCCATTGCATCTGCTACTTTATTCTCATTTTTGGGAATCTGGGTGAATGTGATTTCTTTAAAGTATCCTTTAAACTCCTCCACTAGCTGTTTGTATGGCATAAGGTTATCATCCTTTGTTTAATATTCATCATTTATTTAATTAATGATAAGTTGTGAATCACCATAGACATGGAGTTCTTTGACATTCCATTCAATGGCCATTTTGAGCCCTATAGCCAATGCTTCATACTCTACAGTATTATTGGTGCATGGAAACCGTAATCTATATGATTTCAGAATTGTATGTCCTGGAGGTGTGATGAAAAATATTCCTATGCCTGATCCATATTAGGTATAAGAACCATCAAAGTACAATTCCCAAAAGTTTGTACTTACTATCAAGATATCTGCATCTAGAAATTCGATGTGCAAAGGCATGTAATTTTATAAAGGTGCATCAACCAATTGATCAGCGATGACTTGTCCCTTGATAGCTTTCTGTTCAACATATTCTATGTAAAATTCACTCAGTATCATAACGCATTTGGCTAGTCTCCCTGTCAATGTTGACTTGCTCAACAAATATTTGAGAGGATCTATCTTTGCTATTAGTTTCACAGAATGAATCAACATATAATGTTGTAGCTTCTGAGTTGCAAATACAACTGCTAGACATATCTTTTCAATTGAGGAATAATTTTATTCGTAGCCAACAAGTGTTCTATTGATATAATAAATTGCTCTTTCTTTTCCTTCATCATCATGTTGAGCTAGGAGAGCACCTAATGATACACTTGTTGTTGAGACATAGAGCAACAATGGTTTCCCTTTGGTTGGTGATATCAGTACTGGAGGACTCATAAGATATTCTTTTATTTGCAAAAAATCTTCTTCACATTTTGTATCTCATTTGAATGGAACATTTTTATGTACAAGATGGGTAAATGGAAGGCATCTATTGGCCAACTGAGAAACAAATCTCCTGATTGATTGCAACCTTCCTTGTAAAGATCACAATTGACTTTTGTTCTTGGGTGAATCCATCTCCATGATAGCTTTAACATTTTTAGGATATACTTCAATGCCATGAGCTGATATAATGTACCCAAGGAGCTTTCCATAGGTTACCCCAAATGCACATTTCTTTGGATTTAATCTCAATTGATATCTTTCCAGCCTCTCAAAAATCTTGCTTAAAATGTTTAAATGTTCTTTTCTTGTGTGAGATTTTGCAAGTATGTCATCAACATAATCTTCCACAAATGTATGCATCATATCATGGAAAATTGTCATCATAGCCCTTTGATAAGTTGCTCCTGCATTCTTAAGCCCAAATGGCATAACATTCCAGCAATATGTTCCCCATGCATAGGTGAAAGGTGTCTTATCTTGATCTTTAGGTGCAATTCTTATTTGAATATATCCTAAGAAGCCATCCATTAATGAAAACATCTCGTGTCCTACTGATAAGTCCACTATGATATCAATGTTTGGTAGCGAAAAATCATCTTTTGGACATGCTTTATTCAAATCTCTAAAATCTGTACAAACTCTTATGCTCTTGTCTGGCTTTGATACTAGTACAATACTTGAAACCCATTCTCGATAAGCAACTGGTCTTATGAAACCCACTTCTAATAGGTTCTTTAGCTCAGTTTTTGCAAGAAGAGCAATGTGTAGATGCAACTTTCTTAGCTTCTTCTTAACAAGTTTTGCTTTTAAATCCACATTAAGATGATGCATGATAAGATCAAGATTAAGTCTTGGCATATCATCATAAGACCAAGAAAAATTTATTTTTCTTTGCTTAAAGAATTCCATGTATTCTTTCCTCTCTTATTCTGACAATGAGGCAGCAAAATAAAATATTTTAGGATTCTTTGATGTATCAATGTTTAATACTTCTGTTGGTTCTATTAGGATAGCAAATCTCTCTTGAAAATATGTAGGAAGAATGTCAAACTTTCCATCTTCTGGCTCCTCAAGGAGGTTTTGACCATTAGATACGTCCTTTGTTTTCTCTTTTGATTGATCTAATGTTGCTATACAATAGGTCTCTTTCCTTGTTTTATTTCACTTTTGTGACTGGAAAATTTGGCATTCTCCCGAGTATGAGAAACATCACTTGATTCTGCAATGGAAGATATCTTAGGTGGGATGCGTTCAACAATGTTAAGGTACATGGCTAAGTCATGATCATTGGAAAAGACATTCAGTTCAGGGTTATCTAAATTATCCCAATCAATTAGTTCAGGATGAAGAAGGGGTAAAACATAATCACTATCATCATTAGGTGTTTCAACGTTCATGACATAATGATCACAATTTAGCATAGAAAAGGTACTTTCATAGATTAAATGTTTTTGAGAATTGTCTGTCTCAAGCATTTCCAAATTAGTCTTAACAAAATTAATATTAGCATTTTGTAGTTCACACTCAAGTGGTTCTTCAATTGAAATTTGTCCCTTAAATGAATGGATTATATCAATACACACATCTTTAATAGTGCAAATTCCTTCTTGATTGATCTCATTTACATTTTGGAGTTGACATACTTGTGTATGTGATAAAGAGGATTCCTTTGCTAGATTTTGTCTTCTTTCAAATTCAACTTCTTCTGAACTAATAGTCAATCCAACTTGACTATCTCTTAATTCTTCTATGGTTCTTCCATATCTGATCTTTGTTTGCGCTTCTTGTGGTATTTCTTCTCTTTCTTTGTCATTCCCTTTTCTTTTTGCATATGCCTCTTTTCTCTGAATTCTGAGTTTCTCTTGTCTTCTTTCTAACTTCATCTTTTGTTTTGCAATAGACAAGTCTTCTTTCATGATAGCTGCTTGATCTTCATTGTGTTCCTTACTTGATCTATTAGATAAGACATCTAGACCCCATTCATACTCATTGGAATCTATCTCTGAATCTTGATCTAAGATTACTCCACCATACCATACTGGAATGTCATATGGTGCAAAAAGTTCTCTGATTTCTGTCATCTCTATTTTTACTGCTTTTGGAGTATCTTGTTCAGATTTTGCCTTTGTTTATATTTTCAGAACTTGTTGACAAGATTTTTCTTCACCTTTGATGATAATATCCTCTTCTTTCTTTTCATGTTCTTATTTCTTCTTTTGTTTATTGGTTACTATTTCAGCTGCTTGATGTAGCTTTTCTTGCCAATTTTCTTCTTTAGAAACTTATTTCTTTCTCCATTTTTGCTATTGATGATTATGTTGTTTTTATTAGGCTTTAGATATCCTAGCCCAGATTTATCTTTTGTGGATTGTGAGTGTAGACAAATAGGTTGTGAAATACCTTGATGTTGCTTACCAATTGGTCCTTTTCCTCCATATCCCATCTTTTGCATAATTTCATATCCTTTGCCATATTGTTTAATTGGAATATTGACTTCTGCTACCGTTTCTATAGTTTTGTCTTCATCCTTGTATAACCAACCAAGAATGTCTTTGTCTTCATTTTCCTCTACAAGAGTTCCAACACTAACAAATGTTCCTTCAAACATATGTATTGATCTTTCTGATGGCTTTGATGGAATATCTGTAGGCTTACCATATGACTTAGGGGAAAGTGGAAAATTATGCAAAGAATATTTTCCCATTCCTTCATCATTTAACTTGAGCTTTTCTTCAAAATTTTCCCATAACTTTGCTTGAATTTCTTTGGTAGGATATACTGATTCTCTGTTATGAGGAATTCTTGTATCTTGTGCAGGTTTCAAATTATTGCAATATTGGCTGGAATTTGCATTTATAGTGATCTCTTTTCCTTCATGAGGAAATTTCACACATTGATGATACATAGAAGGAACTACTTGCATCTTGTGAATCCATGGTCTTCCTAGAAGAATGTTGTAAGAGAGGTTCAAATCTAAAACTTGACACAATGTATCCTTTTCCACATGTCTTATCCTTATTGGTAGTACAACAGTTCCTTTAGAAGAACGTTCTTCTTCATCATAAGCCTTGATGGTTATTTTCTTTTTTGGGTCTACTACATTCTCTGAATATCCCAAATCTTTTATCAAACTTAATGCACAAATGTTTAAGCCAACTCCTCCATCTATGAGCACATGTTTGACACGAGTTTTATTTATGGAGACTTCAACATGTAAAGGAGCATTGTGAGGATGTTGTAAGGATGCATCATCATTTTCAGAAAATGATAAGCAATGAGGAGCTATAAGGTGTCCTACCATATTTTAGAGTTGATCTACATCCAAATCTTTTGAAATTGTTGTTTCCACTAAAGCTTTCTCCAAAATTTCTTTATGCATAGGTGAAACCTTGAGAAGTTCCAAAATTGATATTTGAGCGTGTATTCACTATAATTGCTCTACTAAATTGTATTGTTGTGGATTGGGTGTTGGGTCTTTTGCTATACCTGGAAAGGTAACCTTTCCTTTGCTTCTCATTATAACATTGATTGGTTCTGAAGATGGATTTTCATTAACAATGATTACATTTACCACATCATCATATTTATAAGTGTAATTCACTTTGGCTTTTCCTTTGTCATCTTTTAATTGGGATGATTCACCTTTGTCATAATTCAGAAGTGGAGTTTTGAAAGCTAAGTGTGATTCATTTGCCTTATGGCTATCCACTATGATGGTTCCATTATCGATTAGATCTTGGATAAGGTGTTTCAATCTCTAACAATCATTTGTTAGGTGTCCTTTATTCCAATGATAATTGCAAAAATGATTGTCGTTCCAACAATTGGACTTGACTGGTGGTTCATAACTTCTTGCTTCTGGTAAAACAATCAATTTGTTAGCAAGCAAAGTTTTTAGAGTTGATTCCAAAGATTCTCCAATATTTATAAATTTCCTCCAAGTATTGGAGAAAGAAGACTTGGCTTTACTATTTTTGGATTGTTATTGCTTGGGCTTTGGCTTGATAGATTAAAAATTGGTTGTTGTTGTTTTGTAGCTCTATTATCGTCATTCCCTTCATTGCTGATATTCCTATTTTTTTACCAGAACTTGGGTTTGTCATTGCTATTGTTGTTGTTGTTGTATGAATTATTGTAAAGTTTTAGTTCTCCTTTCTTTACCATTGCATTCTCTATTTTTTAGACCATTCTCAATCATTTTAGCAAAAGAGGGAGGACATTGCATCCTTAGTTGATAAACATTTCACTGATAATATTATCAATGAATATGTCCATTTTTTATTGATCAGGTACATCTCGGGGATACCTATTAAACATGTGTTTCCATCATTGTAAGAAAATCATAAAGGATTCACCATTATTTTGTTTAACATTATAGAGATCCAACATTGTTATTTCATTCCTTATATTGTAGGAGTATTGTGAAATAAACCTATTCACAAGTTCTTCAAAGGATTTGATTCCAGATGGTAATCTTGAAAACCACTCCATTGATTGTCCATTTAAACTCCTAGGAAAAAGATGCATAAGGTACGTTTCATCATGAGCAAATTCCATGCTCATAGTACAAAACTCCCTAATGTGATCTTGAGGATCAGATTTTCCATCGTATTTGTCATATTTAGGAATCTCGCAATGTTGTGGAAATGGTATCATATTCAGATTTTTATCAAAAGAATATGGGCATATATCTTCTAATGAATATTTCTTGGAGCTTGTCCCATTTTTCATGTCTTGTATCTATTTTTATAGAGTTTGTATTTGTTGGATAAGGTTTGACAATGGATTATCCACATAGTTTCTCCTTGTTTCTTCGTGAGTTCTCTTATCACTATGCTCTTTTCTTTTGTCATCCCTCTCTTTCCTTGTTTCTTCATTACTTTATTTGTTCACATCTTCATTATTTGGTTCATCTGTGTTTTGGTTGTTACTTGCCTCCACATCTTGTTTCAAGCTTTCTATGTTAAAGTCTTGTGGTAGTTCAGCTCCAGATTTTGCCAACATTAAGATATTTTTTTCTTTTTCTTTTGCCAAATTTTTTTCCATTAGCCTATCAAATTTAAAATCTTGCTCAAGGTCTCTAATGGTTCTATTGACTGCTTCTTCATCAATAATGGTAAATCCAAAAGTTTGGAATACAGGATTATTTTCTTCCTCCATTTGTTGTTGTTTTCTAAGTTGTTCATGTTGGGCTCTAGTCCAAACTGGCATGTGATTATTTCAAAATTGTTGAAAGTTCCAAAGGATAAATTCAATAGGTGATTATTGGTTTAGGAAGATATGCCTTATTGATCTTACCACTATTGTTTTTTCATTGGGATAAAGCATCTCTTTGTTGAAAAGCACATCCTTGTAAAATTTCACCATCAAATTCTTTACCACAACCATGTAAGTAGTGACAAAAATGGTGTAGGAATGTCCTATGTTTTAATAAGATCTTGCGATTGATATACAAGAATCGTATTCTTTTCTGAGTAGCTTTATAACTGGGTTTTCATTTCTTAGGGTGATACTTAAAATTCATGTAGACATTTGGCAATTCACAAGTTTGTTTGATTCCAATGTTGATGCAATTTTGGTTTTGATATAACCTAGGTTCAAAATAGGAAAGATATATCCACAATTAGGAACCTATTATAGATTGATCAAGCTTCATGATAGAGGATTTGATTATCCTAATGAGAAACTTGACAAGGATGTTGATTTTTGCACTTAAGATGTTTGAATCAATAGCTTGTTGAATGTTGATGTTTATAGAAATTTTTGGGAATAACCTGTAGGATTAGCGACCTAGTTGTTTGAGATAGTTTTTGACAATATGTGATGGTATAGAGGAAAACTTACTTCAATAATAATTTTGACACTGACATTTTGACACTTGGGTTTTTGATCTGGAGTTTCAAGTGTTAGAAAGCTTTTTGTATTACTCTTTTTGATCAAACTTTTTTCAGCAATTTGTTGGATTTTTGCTCACTTGTAGATGATAATTTTCTTCAATTTTTTTTTAAACCATTTGGAACATGTTACAGACATAGAAGACACAATGTCTAATAAACAAAATGCACAAGCAAGTACAAATCTTATGGCAAGCTTAGAAAATAGTTGTTGAATCTCACCTGGGGTTTCCCCTAAGGCTATGCTATTCAAAGTAGATATTTAGATGCTTGACCCCACTGGCTCCACCCTCGACACTCACTTCTTTGGGGAAGCCAAGCACCAGTTTCCATGAAAACTCCCCATGGCAAACTTTATATCTCTACTAGGAACCATATGTATGTGAGCCGCTTCAGAGGTCTGACCTCCTATGCCAACAACTAGAAGGATTTTGGCAACTAGTACAAGTGGTTTTTAGTAAAGGCTTTTGGTCATGTGGCCATACATGCGACACTTACAACTTTGTAAATACAGAAGGTTCCCAACCTATAGAGGTTACACTCCATAGGGTTTATGGGGAAGCATAGTGTCGGTATGAACTTATCAGCACATGTTGTTTGGGACTTTCGTCATAAACATGATTTATTTATAGTGGATTGGAAGGACTTGGTATTATCCCATTTCCACTTTAGGTCATTCCCCTCTCAGTGGCCCCCTCAAGGCAGCTCAGGAAGGCAGGCCCTCTAAAGGATTTAATTGCTTGAAAAGTAAAGAAAGCATAAAAGAGTGGGTTTGGTTTTTTGGTCACCCAATTAAGGGGATAGCATATACCTACCACTTTCGAGACATAGAGTACAAGTGTTCTTTTTAACCTTTTCAAAGCAATTGTTGGCTAAGTCATATTTGGAGATGTTGTTCCAACAAGCATGGTGTTTATTTTAGCCCTCTTAAAAGTCTATGTGCAACTATTTTAGAGAAAATATTAAAAATGCAAGTTGCATGCTGTTAATTCATCCTTTTAGTTAAACTAGATGAACAAGATATGATATGTTACTTCCCAAAACAAGACTTTTAATTAACTAGATGATGAAATGCATAAAATTTGCCTTAAATACCATCCTGCACATGCATGTTAGTAATCTCTAAAATTTGATTTCTTGGACATTCGGACCTGCAAGAATTTTTTGTCAGTTTGTAAACAGAAGCACTAATGTAACACATGCGCTATCTTTTTGCTCAAAAACGCTAACCTATACTGCCAAAGCGCTGCTTTGTGGATACAAAAGCATGATTTATTTGACAAATGCGCTAACCTAGGACACAAATGCACGAGCCCATAATGCAAATGCGCAAACTTTAAAACAAAAGTGCTAACCTAAAATGCTCAGGTGCCAACCTAGACTACAAATGCGCTAACCTAGAAGGCAAATGAACTAACCTGCGAAACAAAAGTGTTGTCAGAATTCACACATGTGTGAATCTGAATTACAAATGCATTAATTTAACTTTTTACAAGATTTTTAAAGGTATATGTGAAGTCCATGAGCCCCATGGTGGGTGCCAAAATGTGTCGACTTGAATTTCATCCTCAGAATGTTACCTGCAACAAGTTAGTTTCACAAAATACCAATAGAAATGCTATAAGAAATCCAAATTCAACCAATGAAACTACATGAAGTACATATGAAATAAAATAATAATATTACCTTCATGGTTTATGTCTCATTGTGTCCTAACTCCACTGTTCCTGGTTGCAGATGGTGTGCTCTTAGACAATGCACTGATGGCTTCTAAGATGACATATGAAAAATGGACTGATAACTTGTAGTTAATTGACTTTATGATATGCAAATACAACATGATTATGCTAAAATCCTAATTGCTAAATGATTATTGCTATTACTATTTGCTTCAAAAACTCATGGATGCATATAATTGATTTGAAGACTAACTCTCTCTCAACTGAAGCTCTTGATTTTATAGACCTTGAGAGGATGAGAGGATGTGGCTTAGATCAACGGTTATGATCAGATCTACAGATTTGAATGGTTGTGAGCAAAGGTGAAGGTTGAGAGAAAGGGGGAAGGAGAAGACAAGTGTCACTTGTCTCACCTTGACTAGGTTGTTGATTGAGGGAATCTAAGGATGGTTGGAGAAGATTTAGGCATGATAGGACAAGTGGACTCAAGTCCTTCCTAAGATGTAGGGGGTGTTGGAGAGAATATAGAAAATGGTTATGAAATGTGTGTACATACACAATATTCATTAAATTTTGGTAGTTGGAGATAAATGATGAATTAATATTTAAGAAATATTAATTTCCTTAGACACATGTTTGATGAGTTGGCAAAGGGAATATGAAGTGGAGATGGAGGGTGAGTTGGAAAAGGGATTAAATAATTTAGAAATTATTTAATATTTGAGACTATAGGATAGTAGAATAACCATTAAATATTAGATATTTAATTGTTTGGAGAAGATAATTAAATATTTAGATATTTAATTAATTAGAAGAATAGGATATATGAATTGATTAATAAAATATTTCAATTAAATTAATAGAAAGACATAAAATGAATTAAATAAATTAATCTTTTCAAATTAACTATTTAATAGAAGAATAATCATTAAATAAATATAAATATTTATTTAATTGCTCATAGACAATTTTTATGTGTATACAGTAAGAAAAGGGTCAACCGAATAATGATTGGTAAAATTGATGAAGTTGCTAATGAGACTGAGTAGATTTTGAATTTTTTTTTGCTTGAGCAGAAGTATGAGGTAAATCAACCTCAGGTTAGCTCCCACCTGGCAAAGGACATTCCTAAAGATACTTCCATTCCGGAAGTACATGCAAAGGTCTCTGGTGATTAGATGAACCAACCATCTATTGAGCAGGTTGAGCAAGAAGCATCACAAGATGCAAATCTAGTTGTAGATGTATCTGGTGATGCTACTCAAGACCCTCCTAAGATTGAGGTAATTGCAAAAATGATAGCAGAGGATATTTCCAAGGTTCAAAAGAGTGTGAATGCAAAGGTTGAGAAGGAGAAGAGTAATGAGAAATCTGAGAAACCTTCGGTAACCATGACTACGGTAGTAGTCACTGTCAAAGGTAAGGAGATTGATGGAGAGGATATATTTTCTCATGGTCCATTGGATTTGAGCACTCTTTCCCCTCTTCAAGAGTTGAGACTTGCCACCCAAGCTCAAATTAAGGCAAGCAAAGATCTAATGAAATCTCAGTTAGAAGAATACAAATTTATTACTCTTGCCACTAAGGTTTTGGAGAAACTCTTACCCACTTTTGGTCGAGATTCTAGCGCTTCTTCCTCCAGAAAGCTTAAAAACCTATTGAATGCTATCAATACCAATTTTGTATCATTAGAAAAGGCTGAAGATGAATCTATATAGAAGAGGTTTAATGAGATAAGATTGCAAGAAAAGCTGAAAGATGTGGAGAGGGATAAAATGAGCCTAAAGTTTGCAATGAAGAGTGCACACGAGGCATTAGATGAAGGCAGTAATTTTTTCAAATCATATCTATTTTTGCCTAAATTCACTACAGACATTGATCAGAAAATAAGAGAACTTGAGGGTAAGCTAGCCATCATAGGATAATCTTTCGCAACTCAGTCAGTTTTCCCAAGTACCCTTGAAGCACCAATTTTGGATTACACTGCTAAAATAAATGGTTTGAATCAAGACAAGGATATAATTTTGAGCAAAGTTGCTGAAAGTAGGAGTTTGATAACTCCCCAGATGGATACCTTACTGGAAGAGTGGAAGGATACAATCAATGCATTAAGTAAACCGGTACCATTTGACCTTCCGAGTGTTGAGATTCATGCATTTATGTACATTACTTTAATAAATGTCTTTGATTGCTTCTTGAGGGGATGGAACGAGTATTTGAAGTCCTTAAAGGTGACTTACTTAGACATCTTTAAGTTTATGTAAATAAGCACATTCATTCAATCTTTTTTTCATAAGTGTTGGTGGATTCCCACCCTTTTCCATTAATGTCAAAGGGGGAGAGAGAGAGCCGTGAAAAATGGAGTAATTAGTTTAGGGGGTGTCAATATAGACTGAGTATACAAAATTTAGATTTTTGGTGATAGCACAATTTTGGGATACTTATCATTTTTCACCTATGTTGCCTTCAATGCCAAAGGTGGAGATTGTTAGCATTTTATGTTGTAGTGAACATTAGTAGTCTCTGAGGATTGTAGATTCTTAGGAGTTATCATTGATGGCAACTCAACCCGTTCATTTGATCCGGTATGAAGTTCTAGTCAACCGATAATCTAGAATATGCCTTATGTGATCAGTTTTTCTTGGTGAAGTTCATTGTACAGGTTTGAGAGTACTTTTCAGTTTTGGTGAAGCAGATTTTGGTGTTTGTGATCAAGTATCAGAAGCCTGTTATCTTGCAAACTGGTGTAGCAACATCCATTTTTGGTTGCATTTTCAAAATTTTCAACAATTTTGGTGTGATTAGGTTCAAATTTGTGTTTTATTAGTTTGAAATGGCATCTCATAAGTGCATCAAGATAACCTATTCCGATGGGTTGTTTACTGGTGAGTCATTAGGTATCAGATGGAGTTGGTTCAACTTACCCTGATGACTCGATGAGTTAGCATTTGCTTGGAGCGGAGTCATCGGGTATCGACATAAGCTTTTTCTTGCTACACTGATGACCCGATGAGCCATCAGGTATCGACAAGAGTTGTTGCACACTACTCACAGAGTAGAGAAATGAAGCTTTTACATTGATTGAATAAGTGAACTTAAAGATTCTAAAACATTATTGCAATTCACAACAAAAATCAGACACTGACTGGAAATCAAAAAAATAGACTTCTCTTTATTATTCAAGAAAATAGATGTGTTCTCCATGGCAATCAACCATCCACATTCAAAAACCACAACCACCCTTTTACAGATACCTGTTGGGTCTTTTATACATGTTTCATCCTCTATCGTGAACTCCTCCTATTGAACAAGATTGATCTCATTACCAATGGTTTCCAGTGGCAACTATCAGGCAGGTTCTATCAGAGCATCGGGGTAACATCCAAACAAGGTTACCGATGTCTGATGACAACCTCCAACTCTTCGTACTTCCTATCGGATCTTCGGTGTAACATCAAAATGGGCTACCGTTGACTGACGTCTTCACACTTTCACTTCGCACTTTCCATCGGGTCATTGGGTAGCATGACATTGTGCTTTTCTGATGGCCGATGTCTCGAAAGTCGATCTCCTCTGCTTGTGCCTTGTTATCAGGTTATTGGGGTAGCAAGAAAACACTCTTCCCGATACCCGATAACTCTTTCCTTTACTAGCACTTTCCTATCGGGTCCATGGGATAACAAGAAACCATTCTCCACAATGTCCCAATAACTCCCATCAGGACATCGGTGTAGCATGCAACAAATCCTTTCGATACTCGATGGCTCATCAGGTCATCGATGTAGCAAGGAAAAGATTTTGCTGATACCCAATGACTCCACTCCAAGCAAATGTTAACTCATTAGGTCATTAGGGTAACTTGAACTGGCTCCTTCTGATACCCGATGACTCTCTAGTAAACAACCCATTGGAATAGGTTATCCTGATGCACTTATGAGATGCCATTTCAAATTGAGAAAACACACATTTAAACCTAATCACACCAAAATTGTTGACAACTTTGAAAATGCAACCAAAACTGGGTGCTCCTACACCATACTACCTTAATCTACCACCACTTTACACACTTTACCCATAATCTTGTATTTTGTCCTAAACAAGGATCTTCTTTGGCTAGGTTCCTCCTTAACCAGTTCTTTGATCAAGAGTCTTCTCATCATGAGATTCTCTCCACTCTCAGAATCTAAACTCACTTCTGATGCCTTCACATTTGCTGCATCTTCTTGAATATAATTTACTCTCCTTTCACCTCCTTGGGATGAAGAAGACTTCTCAGGACATCTATAAGATGGGTGTCAAAGAGCTAAGGGAACATCCTCTAAAGATGGATTGTATTAGACTTTACCTATCCCAAGCAGGCCATGGGAGTGTGTAATTATGGATTTTGTTGTTGGTTTACCCAAGACCAAATCTGGATTTGATAACATCTATGTTGTTGTAGATAGATTCAGTAAAATGGCCCATTTTATTCATTGTAAGGTGACTATGCCAGTGACTCATGATGCTAGTCATATTGCTCATTTTTTTTTCAAAAAGGTTATTAGGATTCATGGTTTACCCATCAATATAGTGTCAGATATAGATACAAAATTTATTGGACATTTCTAGAGAACTTTATGACAGAGATTGGGAACTAACTTGTCTTTTAGCTCAGCATAACATCCCCAAATGGATGGTCAAATAGAGGAGGTAAATAGAACATTGGGGAACCTTCTCAGATGTTTGACAAAGAAGTATGGGCAAGCTTGGGATCAGATCATTCATCAGGCTGAGTTTGCTTACAATGACAATGTGAATAGATCAACCGATAAGAGTCATTTTGATTTAGTTTATGGTCTTCATCCCAGAGGTGTTTTGGAGCTCAGAGAAATTAGGAAGATGGGATAATAGAGTGGACATGCTGTTAACATGGCTCAGTCCATGAAGGAGATCCATGAGAAAGTTAGCCAAACTTTACTAGACAACTCTCAAAAAGTCAAGGACAAAGCCGATGAAAAGAGAAGAGATGTACAATTTGTTGTTGGGGACTTGGTAATGATTCACTTGAACAAAGCAAGGCTTCAAAAAGGTGTCCCTAGCAAACTTCAAATGAGGAGAATTGGACCCTGTAAGATCCTGGCCAAGTATGGAAACAATGCCTACAAACTTGACTTACCCAGAGACATGGATTTATCTCCTATTTTCAATGTTTCAGACTTGGTACCGTATAAGGGTACACTTCTAGAAGACTGTCAGAGATTTTTAGAGGTCTCGTAGGCACTTTTAGACCTACCCTTACCATCGATGACCAAGCCACAAGCCAAAAAGGTGTTGGGTTCACGAGTCCTAAGGAAGACCAAACATACCACCTATATGGAGCATTTAGTTAAATGGCAGCATCTTCCCGAATCTGAGGCCACTTGGGTCCCTCAGGAAAACTTTTCAAAGCTCAAAATTACCTCCTCTATGTTGCCCCAAGGAGTCACTTGACTTCTTTCTCATTGGGGGAGTATGGTGCACAAGCACCTAGTTTTGGTTGCATTTTCAAAGTTTTCAACAATTTTAGTGTGATTAGGTTCAAATGTGTGTTTTCTCAGTTTGAAATGGCATCTCATAAGTGCATTGGGATAACCTATTCCGATGGGTTGTTTACTGGTGAGTCATCAGGTATTAGAAGGAGCTAGCTCAAGTTACCTCGATGACCTAGTGAATTAGCATTTGCTTGGAGCAGAGTCATCAGGTATCGACAAAAACTTTTTCTTGCTACATCGATGACCCGATGAGCCATCAGGTATCGGCAGGAGTTGTTTCTTGCTACACCGATGTCTCGATGGGAGTTATCAGGACATTGCAGAGAATGGTTTCTTGTTATGCCGCGAACCCAATAGGAAAGTGCTAATCGAGAAAAGAGTTATCAGGTATTGGGAGGAGTGTTTTCTTGTTACCCCGATAACCCGATCACAAGGCGCAAGAAGAGGAGGTTGTCTTTGGAGAAATCGGCCATCAGAAAAGCACAATGTCATGCTACCCGATGACCCAATGGAAAGTGCGAAGCGGACATGTGAAGACATCGGTCATTGGTAGCCCATTTTGATGTTAAATTGAAGACCCAATAGGAAGTGCGAAGAGTTGGATGTTGTCATCGGACATCGGTAACCTTGTTTGGATGTTACCGTGATGCTCCGATAGAACCTGCCTGACAGTTGCCACTAGAAACCATTGGTAATGAGATCAATATTTTCCAATAGGAGGATTTCATGACAGAGGATGAAATGTATAAAAGACCCAATGAGCATCTGTAAAAGGGTGGTTGTGGTTTTTGAATGTGGATGGTTGATTGTCATGGAGAACACATCTATTTTCCTGAATAAGAAAGAGAAGTCTATTTTTTTGATTTCCAGTCAGTGTCTGATTTCTATTGTGAATTGTAATAATGTTTTGGAATCTTTAAGTTCACTTATGCAGTCAATATAAATGCTTCATTTCTATTCTCTGTGATTTATTGGGTTGAATCCGGGAATAAGCTTAGAATTTGTAAATAAATTTTCCTTTTTCAGTTTTGGTTCTCTGTTTGTAAAAAAATAACATGGTTCTGGCTTGAAACTCCACATGACCATTGGAGGTGGTCAAGCAGAGCCAATCATGTACAATAGGTTTTCATTTGTGGAATTCCAAGAGATGGCATTAGCTATTCCTACAAACTGGCCCTAGGCGAGCTTGGTGATAGTCTGACTAGGTGTTAGTAGTGTGAAGGAAATAACTTACAGGGGAGGAATCTATAGAGAACTGGAAGAAGATCCAGAAGGCTATAAGCCCTGGAACCTAGTCATTTTGTAATTGAAAGGAGAGAGTTTTCCAAACCAAACATGAAGGGTATTTTTGCAAAAAAGAGAGAACAAGTGTTGACTTTCCTGCACCCCTGTAAGGATATATTGAGCAAGCTTACCTTGTGAGTTTGAGGAATGTGAAACAAGCAAACTACTGGTAGGGGAGTACATAGGAGAAGACTATGGACCTTAATAGTGAATAGGATTACACCATCAAAGAACTCCAATTGGTGGTAAATTAGGACTCTCCCTATCACAAACCTACCCTCTGGTATTGATTATGTCACTTGTTTGAAGATCTGGTATCCAGTTGAACAACAAAGAAAATTGTTCTTCATATTTGATGATGTTGTGTGTGTCTGATTGTTTAAGCTATTTTCGACGGTTGGAATTGTGTTTGTGAGTTATGTGAGACCTATAGGAAGCATGTGATAATGCAGTTGATCTCTAGTGCACAACTCAATTCAGGTCATGATACAAGTGTTATCACTATTTTGACTATTAGGTGATTTTGTTCTCTAATCTGCTAAAATTTGTAAAATTATGCTTAGTACTTCATTTTGCCTCTGAGGGTCATTGGTCTAATGGTTTAAGGTTTTTCAAATTTACCCTTTTCTATCTTGAAATCCCTATGTTCTATTTCCTTGTTACTTTTTCCACTTAAGTGGAAGGGTCGGTCCATTGTGAGGAGAGGTTCCCCCTTTTAGTTTTGCGTTAGGTGGGTCTTTAATAATGTTTTAATTTTTTGCCTTCTCCTAAGTTTTTATTCCTTTGTCGAGCTTCGTAAAGATTGTGCAAGGTCTAATTGATCCAATGGTGTGTGCGATCTCACAAAAGGAAGTTGCATGAGATTTACCTTTTGCACGCAGGCCCGAGTAAAGTGGTCGCAAGGAAGGCTAAAGGACAAATATCTTCTGGTAGATCTGACGGTTCATGTTGTTTCATGATAAAAGGATGGGCGAGGTTTATCCTTCATGAAGTAGCGAAAGATTGGTGGGCCCGATAGGTAAGCTAAAGAATGAGTTAAAAATCATGCATCTTGTTCATAATCTAGCAGTCAGCTCTATTTTGCATGGAAAAGATGTGCAAAGTTTACCTTTTTCAAAGTAGCAAAAAGGCAGTGGGCCTAGTGAAAGGGTGACTTGCAGGATAAAAGAAGTGCATCTCTAAGAAGATCCAATGGTGCATGTTGTTTCGTAGCCTGAAGCAACATGAATTTTACTCTTCACAAAATAGCCAAAAGGAGCTAGTGGTCACGTGGCAGATGAGGTTGCAATACAGTTGGATGTTTGGCTAAGGCAAAAGGTGATCTGTTAGTAGGACACGTGGCTCCGAATGGATCATGAGGGGCCCATTTGATTAAGCGGTGATATTGATGAAATCCACGGCTAGATAAGACACATGGTGGTTTAGATGTGGATACTAACAGAGTTCTTGAGTGAATGAATGGCCAACACGTGGGGGTTATTTTCTGGAAATCGATAGGACAAGTGGATTTCATGTAGAGGGCCCACTTTGAAGGTTAAAGGACTTAAAAGATGCGCATCTCAAAATTGATCCAATGATGCACATTGTTTTGCATGGCAAAGATGCAAGGTGATTAACTTTTGTGAAATAATGAAAACCATTAGCGGTGACGGTTTCATGCAATTTGTTAAATAGACTAGCGGTCACCGTGGAGAATAACGATTGAGCAGATGGTATAAGATCCAATGGTCAGCGTTGTTTTGCATGGAAAAGATGCATGAGATTTATGCTTTATGAAACAATGAAAGGAAGGCAGGGCCCATTTCTAAGCAGGATGACCCAGGTAAGGTAAAGAACGTGCATTTTTCCAAGATCCGATGGACGATGTTGTTTCACAATGAGAAGATGGGAGGTTTTTATCTTTCGCGAAACACGAAAAGGCAAGACACTTAGAAAATTCTTTGTGGTCCGTTGGAGCCATTTTTTGAAACATTGACATCATTTTGAAAAGTCTCATAGAGGAATTGGTGCATAGAGCGAATTTCTTCAGGCAACAAGTAAGTTCTACATATTGCTTGACAGTTACAGTTTGAATCGATATCACTGGGTACTTGATTTCTCAGAGCTTTGTTTAAAATTTTAATTGAAATAACTATAATTTCGAGATGGCACCATGAAGAGATTTCATAGGGAAGGTTAATTACCAAGAGAGAACCATTTGTGATGACTTTTTAGAACAATTAACTATGTCTACTAATACCGCATCTAAAATGAAAGAATTAATGCCTAGGGCACCCCGTTTGAGAATTGGTGACGGTTTCTATGACAAAGGGAACTGGTTAACAGATTCACAGATAGGGATATTAGGTCTGGGACTCTTCAAAGTGGGATTTGGCCAGAGAAATTCCTCTGCTCCAATAAATAGTATATAAGATTTAGGTGTTGGAAAGCTTATAGTCCCTGGGGTTTTCATGGATGTGGATATGTTGACACAGATTGCAAATAACTATGATCCTGTTGCCAGGTGTGTTAGAAATGTAAATGGGGGAGCTTTAATTGAGATAAATGATGATGAGATTAGGAAAGTGTTCAAACTCAGTGAGGTGTTGAATTATTTAGAGCCCATCAACTTTGAAACACTTGCATAGGTATATAATGTGCAAAGAGATCACCTCAGGAGTGGCCCTTTGAAAGAATGGAGGACTGACTATTGTAGGCCCTAGCACCATGGAACCCTTCTCTCTAAATCTATTTACTTTGAGGGCTAAAGGGATGTATTGGTCCCTATGTCAGACTTTTGGGGAAGATGCTGAAACAACCATGCCAACCCACTATATGCTCATGTTAGCACAAATTTTGAACCCATCTTTGGCAGTAACTTTTGACTTTGCACCTTATCTCACTGATGCCATTTATGAAGGGTTGGTGGGGATAAAAAATGCTAAGGTAGACAAACCTTTTGGATGGTATTCTCTTCTTATGCACATGTTTTTATTCAAAGGTGCTGATTATTTTGCTAGTGAAATGGACCTGATTAAGGAAAATGATGATGAGGAGATGCTTGTTCAATTGTGGAGCATAATTTTGTCTTGGGATAGAGAGGATGCGAGTTATTTGAAGTTTGATAGATGTTTTGCATCTAGGCTTAGGATCCTCTTGTGCCCACAAAACCCTAGAATTCCTAAAGCTCTCCTTGAATTCCTTAGGCCTAATGAATTTGCTCAAGATATTAAGATTGTTCACAACTGTGGTGATATATACTTATACCCTGTCTCTATCGTGTTCAGAGTCTATGGTTTCAGATGAACTCCATATTTTCCCCCCTATCAAGTCCCATTGAAGATAGGAATTGCAAAGGTCCTGAGGCAAATCGGAGGTTTGCAAGAAGTAGAATTAACAAATAGGGGGAAAGGGACATCTTTCTCAACTGTCACCGTTGCACATCAATTTGTAATCACCAAGGGTGGTTGGAAACATTTTGATGACTTCTTTCAGCCATATGGGTTGTCTACTGCAGCATCAAGGTTTTGTGACCCTGGAGACTTTTTTAATGGTATATTCAAGAAGAGAGCCATATGTAAAGGCAGACCACACCAATTCCATGTTCCTGAGGATTTGATCAGAAATGAATTCAACCTTGATGAACAAGAATTGAGAAAGGAAAAATGGATAGCATATAAAAGGGCTCTTGATGTTATCCACCAATTTGATATTGGTTATGACCCTTTGTCTACTTTTACTCCCTTTGAGGAAAAGGCTAAATTCTTTATACTTTATTTTGAAGATTTAATGCAGACCTTAAAGGAGAAAAGGGAAGTTATATTGAAAAATGATCCTGAAAAGGATAAGTTGGTTCTAGCCAAGCCTTCCTTTGGTAAGGCCATCCCTCCAAGGGAATATGTAATGCACAAGAGGCCAAAATATAGTGTGCTAGTGCTAGTCAGGGGTGAGCCTTCTAATTCAAAGGGGAAAAGAGCAATAGAAGATGCAGTTGAAATCCAAGATTCCCCTAAAAGGCAAAGGGTGGTAAAAGAGCTGCAAACAGGTGAGCCTTTATACTCTCCATCCCAATCCCCAATCCATGTGGGAGATGAACATGCAGTGGCTGAGCAATTATTGTAGTTAGGAAGTGTTGGGGAGATTGCCTGTACTTATGAAGAAGTACAAGAAGGGATGCCTGAAGAGCCACCAAGTGCTGAAATGGATTTGACTATAGAGGAGTTTAAGGGAAAAGAGTTAGACCCTATCATCAAATAGGCTAGTGAAGAATTCTTGACTGATAATAATTTTTTTACAACATGATCTTTCACACAATTTGTTTGGAAGCAAAATATAGAGAAATTCAAAGCCAAATGTGAGAAGAGGCAAAATGAACAACCCCACAAAGATGCATCTACAGTGGAGGAAGAAGTAAAACAAGAAATGATGTTAGAATTCAAAACCATTACTCCTGAGCAGGGGAGAGAAATGGTAGCAAAAACTAGTGTACTAATTCTCCCTGAGTGGGATATAGCAGATGCACTAGTGCTTGAAGTAGTAAGGAAAGAAACAAAGCCCTTAGGAGTGACATTTAGCAAGGACCATGTTGCTTTGGTCATGTTCTCTCTAAGGAGGGATGAGAGCAGAAAGAGGAAGGACACTTAAGGGTCCAGCTACCTTGGAGGTATGATTGTGAAAAGAATGTAGGACACATGGGTAATAGAAGCTGCCAGCACAGTTTTTGAATCAGCAAAATTCATTGTGGTAGTAGCCGAGAAGGAAGCCAAGGAAAAAGTTGACCTCTAGGTAAAACTAGAGATGATTCTAAAGGCTTATAGTGAAGTGATAGGAGAGATAGCCCATAGGGATAGCATCATTGCCAAGTTGAAGAATCAATTAGCAGGGCAGTACCAGAAAGGTGAATCTTCTACTTTATTGATTGCCTCTTCTCTAGCAAAACCTCCACCCACTAGTCCAATCATTGAATTTCCTCCTTCTTCTATGACTTCTGGTTTTCAATCAACTGAGACCATACAAGATGAAATGGAAAAGTTGAAGAAGGCTCAGGCCCTGTTTGCAAATAAGTATGAGGAAAAAGTCTGAGGCACAATCTTGAAATTTGCCAACACAGTAGGAGCTTCTATTGTGTACATTTATATGAAAAGAATTTTGAATAAGTGGATGCCTAGAGAGGTGGATTTGGAACTTATGTGTTCATCTTATGAAGAGGCAGAGGCTGATGCAAATATTAAATCCACTTGTGAGTTAGTGAAAAGCATGACCAAGTTAGCAGAAGGAAGAGCCAGTGTAGAGAGAAAGGCCAACTTGTATAGAAAATAATATGCTAACTATAAGTTTGAATTGTTTCCCGAGGGTTTTGTTAGTTCAAGTCAATTGAAAGATGAAAAGGTGTGGCTTGATGAGCTAGGATATAACTTGTCTCAATGGATAAATGAAGTCATCAATACAGATGACACATCTTTATTTATTCGAACAATTAAAGAAATTGAGAAAATGAAGTCACATTATGGTTTTTTGGAGACAGAGGTTAAGCAATTAAGAAACACATGGAAAAGGTTAAATAAAATGAAGAAGAAAATTGTTAACTTCTCCTAGCTTGATGATGATGGCCTGGTGATGACATGTTCTAAGAGTGAAAAAACAAGTGTGCAATGCAAGAAGAGGAGGCTCAAGAATAGTTAGAAGATGCTGCAACGAAATAGCAAACTTCAAAGCCTTTAGGAATGAAATGATTGTAATTTCTTTTCAGTGGGAACCATGGTTGTAACAAACTTTTCCTAGGGAAGTCCAAAGCTTGTTTGCATCCATATCATTATAAATGGATACTAGGACTTTGAAAAAAGGCATAACAAGAATTTGTAAAGAAACTTTGCTGAAATATATCTAAGGTTTTCTGGTTCTTTCAGAAATCACCTTGAGTTATGTAAGATTTTCAAAATGAATATTAATATACAGTTCAAACCTTTCTAAGTCTAAATCTTTGTTGTCTTCTTGTGTGCATTCATTGATTTGCTGGTTTCTTTTGGATAATTTAGGGTTATTTTATCAAATAGGGATTGCAAGGTAGTCTTACAGACATGTTTCAGGCTTTTCTCTCCAGGAGAGAGGAATTAAATATATGTGAAATATCTCTATTAGTAAATCAATTGCTTGCTGCTTTGAATTTGATAAATGGTTTTAGCTTAAAGGGAAAGGACTTATATATATGTTAGGATATTTTAGGTTAATGAAAGCCAGAGTGATGAGATGTATGAGAATGTCCAGATTTGGAACTCTTGTTTAAATTGGGTGACTCTGCAGCCTAGATAAGTCACTGATATCAGTTGTGGAGTCTTTTCTATCTTTCTTGGGGTCAAGATTGAAAATGAACACACATTTTCTTTTAATTTTTCAATATTATTGAGGTGATGAGGTTCATAGGTTTTTAGCATTGATTTGCTATGGATGTCATAATAGAATTGTGAAAGTATTCATAAGAGGTATACCCACCTGAGGTTTGGATAAGCTTAAAGTGTAGAAGGTTTTGTAGAAACCTTGTTATATGTTTTTTTGGGAATTCTATTTCCTTGTTGTCCTCTCCATATGCGACAGAGGTTTCTATTTTTCTTATTGAGGGGATTGGGGAAATCAGAATTTGAGAACAACAACAAGCACACTAGTATGGATGACCCCCATGCAAATCAGGTCCCCTGTGTCACCATCTACTCAAGAAGATGACCCCATCCAACAGATAATCCCTTTGACTTGTGATCAGGACAAAAGAATCCTCCAATGAATCCGTCGAGAATAGTGGGTAATGTGGCATACCCTAACTCTAGAATCTCCTGCAATGCAATGTCATAACCACCTATCTCATCATCCTCTAACACTCAATAAAGTGCATCTGTCCCACCTCGTTCACTGAGATCGTAATACACTAGCTCACCCATCATAGGGATGCACAAAATCTGGTAGACATCCTTGGGTGTCACCATCGTCTCGCCTGTCGACAAATGAAAAGTGTTGTGCTCGCTATGCCAATGCTCTGCTAAGGCTGTCAATAATCCTCGGTTTATCAAGGGTCACGACATGTCGAGAAGGGAAGATAAACCCACCTACCAATGTGGTCTCGCTCTACCTGGCTAAGGTGGGGTATCAACATTCATGTCTTTGGGAAGTACTCCCGAGACTGGAGAACTGTAAAGTGCTTCTGCAATCAAATCATTTTATCATATCAGTTTCTTGATGTATCTATCAAATCAATCTATATATCAGTCTGTCTTGCTCAATTGAGATTTTTATCAAATCTCGTTGGGCCCCTATCAATGACACTCATCTATCATGAGGTCATTATCAATCCTATCTCATCTCACACATACATTGAAATAATCAGAACTGATCATCAAATTTATCAATCAGGAGTGTCTAATTTTGTCAATTAGATAGCTAATCAAATCTTACCCTATCAAAATAAAAAATCAAATCAAATTGACAGCAAACCCAACCTCTTTATCAAATCAATTCAAAAACTAGCAAAAATTGACAAATCAAATCATTTTCTTCAAAAATTGACAAATCAAATCATGTTTTCAAAATCAGCCAAATCGAAAAAACGCAAAAAATTCTCAAAAATCGAAAAATAAAAAACTGAAAAAAAAAACTGAAAAATCACCAAAAAAATCGAAAAAATCAAAATCGAAAAAAATCACAAAATTCAAAAAAAAAAATCATCCAAGTTGGGCTCCCCCCCCCACAGTGGCGCCTCCCGAGGCGTTGACAACATCCGCAGTGGCGGCCATTGCCTCCCCCCAAAATGCAAAACAAAAAATGACATTTTTTTCAAAACATTTGACTTTTTTTTTTAAAAATGCATGCATAAATAGTTTTTTCTTTTTTTGGGGGATGCACATTTTTTTTTTCAAAGAATCCTACGAACCCATTTCGTAAATTGAAAAACCCATCTCAAAAGTGTAATTGTTTTCCCAACCCATCAAGTGAAAACACTAAAAAATGATTTTTTATGCAAAAAGCTAAATTTTTCAAAAATCAACTAAAAATTAACAAAGCTAGATTTTCTCGAAGTACGTACCGGTGGACCGTATGCTGGAGGATGCTCGTATTGACAAACTTTATCGAACCTATGCTGATGGTATAGGATAGCCATTCCTTCCCCCAGAGCAATTTTTCTCAAACAACTGAAGTGCACAAATGAAGAGTGGTAAAAGGAATTCACCTTTTTAAACTCACAATGGGGCATTTAAGTGGGATTTTTATTCCACTAATTTTTAATTTTCTAATCAACTAATCAACCTGGCAGGATAGTGTTTTCAAATTTCTTATCTAGAAATAAATCGGATTGACTTTGAAAATCTCTAAAAATCAGAAAATCATTAAAAATAAAAAAATCGAAAAACTTTCAAAAATTTCAAAAAAATAAAAAAATTGTGAAAAAATTAAAAAAACATTAAAAAATTATCTGATTCATCTCCCGAGGGAGCATCCTTGCATCATATCAATATTTGTTGGTGTAAATAAATATTCATCATGGATATTATTAAACTTTACTTAAGTTAACTTGGGATTATGCATCTCTTCGTAGTTTGGATTTGAGACACTTAGGGAAATGTGCACATAGGAATATAGCTTGTAGGAGAAATTCCACCTTTTGTGGTCTTATTTGCTGTTACACTCCACATTCAATGGGTCATCCACCTCTTGTGAAATATTATATTATTTCTCCTACCTACCCCTAGTATTTTTTACCTATCCTTGTTTCTCATTGAGCCACATGTCATGATTGTGTGCTCGTATATCCATATGACCTTGCTTATATAAGCAAACCCATATTCATTGTATTGGTTAATCCAGTTGATCATTTGCATATTGATGAGAATACAGTTTGTTCTTGTCATTTTTTTGTCTCTCTTTTATACTTTTCATTGTACCCTTGATCTTGACAAAATCTCACATGGTATCAGAGCCATTAGAGTGTCATTGGTTTGTCAATTGAGAGAAATTTGATGTTATTTGGGGTTGTGTATTTTTGGAGCTTTCTATTGTAGGTTATTATTGAATCTTGATGGGTCACATCTAAGATTACCATTGGATTGAGGAGGTCCAAGAAAGTCAATTTTGCCTTTGTTTCATCCAAATCAGACTTCGGAGGTCAAATCTAGAGGCATTTGAAGTTTGAAGCTGCGACGGAAATTTTCCAGGAATTATAATTTTGTAGGCAATTTTCAAATAGTGATATCTCACTCATCTAGACTCCTTTTGTCGAACAACTTTTTTTGTTTTGGGGTAGAATTTTGTGATCTGTATAGTAGTGTAGGAGTTTTCTGATTTTTGGATATAGGTTTTTTGGAAATCATGAAATCCTAATTTTTACAACTTTGGAGGCTTCATTTGGGCTCATATGGACTCCTTTTCAGGTGCTGTTCTTTTTAAAGTGAATAATTTTTTGTCTACTTTCATAATCAGCCATTAGTTTGTAGTGATTCTAAGTAGAAATTGTACTTTCAATATTTGGTCATTTTTGGCCTATTTGGTACTTGTATTTTGCTTGGATCTCAATTTAGATCACTAGCAGTATTTGTTGAAGTCTCTTATATCTCATTTTGAGAAGTTGTAAAGTTTAAATCAGAAGTCCACTTTCCCATTATTTGCAAGTCCCAACATGATCTTTTTATGGGGGATCAGTTGTTCATTTATATCTCTTGGTGAAATTCTATTCGGAGGCATCTTCATCTGCAGTATTCTACAGGGCTTCTTTGTTGGTGACATCATTTTCATGTTTCCACATTTGAATATTTTATCATGATGTATGCTCTTGCTTGAGAAATGTTGTACTCACACTATCATAAAGTGCCACACCTCTTTGTATCTTTTCATTGTTGACTATTTGATGTAATCCTATTGTACACATAGATTAGGAATATCTTGTGAGAGTTGGTGCATGGCTCCAATTTAACTTTGGGATGCACTCTAATATCATCATATCTAACGGCCCCAAAAATTTGGTTGGTCCGTGGCAAGAATGCACATGGTCCTCAACTTTTTCCCCAAATTTTTGTGACCACTATCCTATGATATAATAATGCTTAACCCCAAAATATTAGTGGGAAATTCAAATCCTAGGTCAGCCTAAACATGAAATTAAGATCTAGGGTTTCTTACTTAAGAGCTCTCTTTCTTCATTTGAAGGGGCCATCTTTTAAGAATCTAAGAGAATATTTTTGGAGAATTAGAGCCTTCTTTGTAATGAAAGAGTAGATCTTTGAAGTCTTCAACAACATTCAACATTCATCCATCGAACATTGATCAAGCATCATTTTATCAATTGGGGGCTTTTGAAAATGTAGAAGAACAATAGGAGATCACCGACTAACGATTGGCTGCTACCTCTCCTTTGGGGTTGGGTATGGTTTCATGTTATTTTGATGTCTTTCCATAATATTAATTTTTATTCATATTCATACTTTAGATCCCTTTTCATTATGTCCTTAGAGCATTTACTTTGTCAATTATAAACAATTAGGGTTTACTCTTTATGGTTGCTCTAGATTGCTTGCTTTCATTTTAGGATCTTGCATACACACAAGGTTCTTACACATACATTTTTAGTATATTATCAACTATTTGTGGAGGTGGAAATCACCAAAATAAGGGTTTGACTAAAGAAAAACCCTATATAGCTACCCCAAACCCTATTTTTTAGCTTCAAGTAGAGGTTCAGATTTGAGTGTCACTGGAAGTTTTGGGACCAAAAGAGAAAACAGAGATAGTTTTGGGTTGCAGATCTCAGAAAAAACCTTAAGGATAGGGGTGTGGCACCCTGGTCCTACCCAAGAGAGTGGCATGATGCCATGGTCCTACCCTCTATCAGTAGGATTTGGTAGAAAAGTGTCTTGCAGGCTTCGGAATCCATCTTGTCAGTCACAACTCCAGAATTGTAGAATCAGGACAGTGGTGTGGCACCCTGGTCCCAGACATTTCTACTCAGATTTTAGACATAGGTGCACCTCTTATTTTTCCTTCTAATCTATACTTTTCAGCAATATATCAATTGTTCTTTGATCTGTATTCTCAGATTAGGGTTTTCTTGCTTACTTGCATTCTAGGTTAGATTGCATTTTTGACTCATTCCTTTCTCATTTATAGCAAAGGAATAGAAAACCTAAGAAGTAATCCATGACTCTCTCTTTCTCATCAGAAGTAGCTGAAGTGTGTTACCTCCCTAGGCTCTTTCATGTTCCATGAGTGTGTATGAGAGTGGGATTAGGGTTTTCATACTTAGTCTCACTTTTTCCCCTACACGTCTTTGGTGAACCCGACGTGAATCCAATTTCATTTTTATTGCATTGCGTTGTTAAATCTAGATCTATTTTATTTCATTTTCTTTATAAAAAAAAAAGAAAAAAAGAAAAAAAGAAAAAGGATAGGTTTCTCTCATTTTCCTTGCGTTGTGTGTTTGAGTTTCATGCAATTTTTAATTCAAAATGTCAGATTTTTATTTGTAAGATGTTCATGCTTTTGATGATGTATGAAATTTTGTTGATTATGAGTTTAGTAAGGATGAATTAGATGAATCTCTAGATGATTTTTTGATCCCTAAGCCTTCTAAACCCTCATTTTGCCAAAAATTAATCAACCTTGTTACTATGCCATTTCATGGTGATGAGAAGGATAAGTTGAATGATTCCTCTCATGGGTACATTCCTATCAACTCCTCCACTAGATCTAGTAACATGGTTGACTCCCATGATTCCCTCTATGATGTTATGTCTCCTTTTGAGTCCAAAGATAAGCCTTTCAATCACTATTATCATGCTTTATTCGATGATGCCCTTGATGACTTTATGTCTTTGCCTAAACTTTCAAACAAGAATATTGCATCTAAAAGGTTAATCATTATGATCAATGTGAATGAAAATAGCAAACCTCTTTTTGTTGTCCAAGGTTCTTGTCCATCTCCAACTTCACCTCTTCCTAATCAACCTCTTTTCACAGTTCAAGGTGCATATAGTCATGATTCCTTGAGCAATCCAAACAAACCTATCATTATGGTTCAAGGAAGGAATCCCACTAAGAGTCCTTATAGCTATACTATACAACTAACTAAGGAGAGTTATAATGTGATGCAGAGCCCTTCTCACACCTAAGGATGGGTCCCAAAAGGTTCTTTTTTTACCCTTCAAAAGATAGCAAGGATCCTACAAAAATGACTCCACACCTTAAGGGTTTGAACTACTCTCAACTCCTCAAGACTAGCACCTACTCAAAATGAGTAAATGGCTTCAACATCTCCAAAAATCCTCTCCATGACTCATTCTCTTGGGGGCCTTGGATTTGGTCAACTCATGACACCTAGGAACTATTCCAAACATTGGTTTTAGGCTTTGGCACCAATGCCCTATACTTTCTTTGGAAACTTACCCCCTTGGCTAGTAGCCCTAAAAAATAGGTATTTTGCACTTAACTCACAAATCACCAACAACTCCTACCTTGGGAATCATGTCCACAAGGTATCTAGGCCTTCTCCAAATGGTTTCCAACTGAATTTTGAAGAGTTTGGAGCCATTGAGAGACTTACATCATCCAAAATTCAAAATGTTGCACTTTTGCTTACAAAAGTTACATTTTCCAAATGTTGCACTTTTGACAAAAGTTGTCAACCAGAACAAGTTTGGGAGCCACACAATTTGGATCAGCCAAACATCACCTACACACCCTAAAATCCTTCAAAACATCAAAACAAACATCATTCTATCCCTATTTACCAAATTGTCCAAATTGGCTTTTCAGGATCCCTAGTTTGGGACATTGGTTTACAAGATGGGATCCTTATTTAAAGCATGAAAATGTATAAACAAAAGACATTCAAAATGATCCTACAATCCTAATCCTCATCCTATGATCCACGAATGGCTTGTTGAAGAGGTGCTCCTACACCATACTCCCCGGGAGAAGAGATCTCAAGCCCACTTGAGATAAGGGTTTGGAGGTCTATACCATGGTTGGAGATTTGGTTTTTTGTCATCCAAATTGCTTCAGAGTCTGGTTTGCCCTACCAAGCCACAAAATACTCTTTGTACTCCTTGTTCCTTGCTCTTTTTTGTGACTCTAGTGTCTAGAACCTTGCTCAATTTTAGTGGATCATGCTTTGGAATATCATCATCTGCTGTAGCTTGCATTGGTTCCTCCTCTTCATTACCATTGCCTTTGTAATGTGTTAGATCACATACATTGAAAATGGGTGACAATCCAAGATCAAGAGGGATTTGGATTTCATAAGCATTCTGTCCATACTTCTTTACAATCTGACATGGTCCAATCTTCCTCTGCATGAGCTTTGTGTGTTTACCTTTTGGGAGTCTCTCCTTCTTCAAATGCACCCATAATAAGTCCCCAACACCAAACTACACATCCCTCTTTTTCTTATCAGCATGAGCCTTGTACTTCTCTGTAGATTGTTGGAGATGATACTTCACTTGATCATGTACCTCCTTGATGGATGAGGCAAAAGCTTCACCACCTACACTAATGGACTCTTCTTTAGGAAAATCCCTCAACTCTAACACACCCCTTGGGTGGATGCCATACATAATTTGGAAAGGATATTTCCTAGGGCTTCTATTTATGGTGTCACTGTATGAGAACTCTGCCTGTGATAGTATGTTGTCCCATTTTTCTCCATGTTGTCTTGTCAAGCATCTTAATAGGTTTGCCAAGGACTTATTGACAACTTTAGTTTGTCCATCCGTTTTGGGATGGTACGCTGATGAGAAAGCTAGGATGGTTCCTAGCTTCTTCCAAAGGGTCCTCCAAAAATGCCCTATGAAATTCACATCCCTATCTGAGACTATGTTTAAGGGCAACCCATGTATCCTAACTATCTCTTTGAAAAACAAGTCTGCAACATATGAGGCATCACAAGACGTTTTACATGGCAAGAAATGAGCCATTTTGCTAAATCTGTTCACCACTACAAAAACATTGTCATACCCCTTCCTTGTCCTAGGTAGACCCAGCACAAAATCCATGCTTATGCTTTCCCATGGCCTAGAAGGAATGGGTCAAGGTTGGTACAAACTTCCATTGGTGGATTTCCCTTTGCCTTTTTGATAGATCACACATGTTTCTACAAACCTCCTAGCATCTGCCTATAACTTAGGCCAATCGTAGTGTCTTTTCACAAGGTCAAGTGTCTTGTCAAGGCCAAAATGACTTGCCATTGCTCCATAATTCTTCTCCCTAATGATATTCAGTCTCATTGAACACTTAGGTATGCATAATTATCCACCCTTGAATAGCAATCCCTCTTGGATCAAAAAATCAGAAAATTCAACATGATACCTCTCACCAAAAGACTCACATACCTTGTAGATCTCTCCAAAATCTTCATCAACATCATACATGTTCTTCAAGGATTCAATGCCAACACTTTCCATCTTAATTTGGTTGATGGTTAAGACCCTCCTACTTAAGGCATCTACAACTTTGTTCTTGACCCCCTTTTTGTGCTTGAGGGTGAAGGTGAAGGCTTGTAGGGTCTCTACCCACTTCATGTGCCTGTGATTTGACTTCTCTTGACTATTTATGAAACTTAGAGCCTGATTATCAATGGAAACTATGAACTCATTTGGCAATAAGTAGTGCCTCCACTTCTTCAATGACTGAACTAAAGCATACATCTCCAAATCATAGGATGAATATCTCCTCTTAGCATCATTCAGTTTTTCACTAAAAAAGGCAATTGGCCTTCCCTCTTTACTGAGTACTACCCCAATAGCCATGTGGCTTGCATCACATTCCACCTAAAATATCTTGTTGAAGTTTGGTAGGGCAAGGACTAGTTGTTTTGCAACTTTCATTTTCAAAGTCTCAAATGAGTTGTCTGCCTCCTTGGTCCACCTAAACCTACACTTTTGTCCTCCTTTTATGGTGTCAAGCATTTGTGTACAAACATGACTAAATCCCCTTATAATCTTCCTATAAAATCTTTTTAAGCCATGGAAACTTCATACATCATTCATGGTTTTAGGTGTTGGCCAAGACAGAATAGGACTTACCTTCTCCTGGTCCATTTTCAACTCACCTTGTGAGATTACAAAGCCCAAGTAAATGATCTCCTCCAACATGAACAAACACTTATCCAAGTTTATCATTAGTTTCTCTTCATGTAACCTTTTGAGGACCATATCTACATGTTTTAGGTGCTCTTCGCTTGTGTGGCTAAATATCAAGATATCATCTAGATACACTATTACAAACTTGCCTATGAACTCCATCGAGACCTCATTCATCAACCTCATGAAGGTACTAGGGGCATTAGACAACCCAAATGGCATGACTTTCCACTCATACAGCCCCTCATTGGTCTTAAAAGTTGTTTTCCATTCATCCTCTGGCCTTATTCTAATCTGACAGTATCCATTTTTTTAATCAATTTTGGTGAAATATTTTGCACCCCCCAAGCAATCAAGTAAATCCTCTATCCTAGGGATTGGAAACCTATACCTTATGGTTATCTTGTTGATGGCCCTTGAGTCTATGCAAAGCCTCCAAGTGCCTTCTTTCTTGGGTGCAAGGAAAAGAGGGATTGCACATGGGCTTAGACTTTTGCCAATTATCCCTAATTCTAGAAACTCCTTAATTTGTTTTTCCATCTCTACATTCTGGTCTGGAGTAAGCTTGTATATTTCTTTATTTGGTAGGGTAGATCCAGGGATCAGATCTATGCAATGAATTATGTCTCTTACCAGTGGAAAGAACCTTGGAATTCTATCTGAGATGATGCCTTTGTAGTTTTCAAGTAACTATTTGATTGCAAGGTCTATGTGCCTCTATCCTTCTTCTTTCCTCTTTGCAAACTGCTCCTTCTTTGTCACCTTGGAATTGGGAATGAGGGCATACAAAACTACATCTTTTTCTACAATCTCCTTCATGAACTACTTTCCTTATACCAACAACACTTTGGCATCATTCCCCTTTCATTCCATCTCATTCTCCATTAGAGGTAAAATTTATATCACCTTACCATGTTTGATGATTAAATAGGTGTTTTTAACCCCATCATGATGAGCCTTCAAATCAAACTGCCATGGTCTCCCAAACAAGAGATGACATGCATCCATCTTGGCTACATCATATAACAACCTATCCTTATAGGATCGAATCTGAAACTCTACCCAAGATTTCTCTTCTACCATTGCTTGTTGACTTTGGGTGAGCCATGAGACCTTGTAGGGATAAGGATGTGGCAGCCTTCTCAACTTAAACTTCTCTACCATTTCAAGTGACACAAAATTCTTAGTAGACTCAGAGTCTATCAAGACCTTGCATACCTTTCCTCTTGCCCTGCATGTAGTTTTGAAAAGAGACTTTCTTTGTGGGGGCTCCTTATCAGGTACCTTCAAGGTGGTCACTACTATCCTCATCATTAGAGCCTCTCCTCTTTCAGGGTATCCATAGCTATCAAGAGCATTAACACTTTGATAGGTGTTTGCACTTGCCACACTTTGTCAATCAGATTCTTGCACCAAGTTGCTCCTCTTTTCTCCCATGGAGCTTGTAGCCTTCTCTGGACACCTATTGGCCATGTGCCCCTCTTGGTTTAAGTTGTAACATCTAGGAGGTTCTCTGTCTTGGAATATTCCTCTAGAGGATTGTCTTTTGCCCCTAAAGTTCCCTCTTTGAATGTAGCCTCCTCCTTGGTTGTAACTTCTCTCTCCTATGATGCCTTCTTGACTAGACTCGCCTTGTTATCAAAAACCATTTCCTTTTCCTCCAAAAGGGCTTCTTCCCCCTTTTTTATGTCTCCCTTTGCCTCTACTATTTTTTTCTTGCCTTCTCTTTATCTTCTCCTCCACCTTAAGTGCCAACTGAAAACATTTTTGGACTGTCTCTGGGGTGTGGAGATTCAAATCTTCTTGGATGGAAAATATCAATCCATTGAGATATCTCACCACTTTTTCATCCTCGCTCTCCTTTACCTTGGTCTTCACACACAACTTCATGAATTCCTCTTTGTAGGAACTCACATCCATCTCCTTCTTCTTCAAGTTCTATCTCCTCTTGTGCAATTGGACATTATAGTCCACTAGAACATAGGCTTCCTTCACCAAATCCATCATCTTCATCCAAGTAGCAACTCTTCTCTTCCCCTCTTTCACCCTCTCATCTTGTATGAAAGTCCACCAAGTCAGTGCAGCCCCTTTCATTTTCGATTGGGTGATTTTCACCTTTTGGTGCTATGGTATGTCTTCACTCTCAAAGAAATTGTCCAAGCAGTCTATCCATTCCATCACTATATCAGGTTCCATCTTACCTGCAAACACTGGTAGATCCAACTTCAATTCCATTGTTCTCCTTTCCATGGACTTTAGGACATTCATCAGGGGTCTCTGGTCTATAGGAACCTCTGGTTCTTCCTTCTTAGAGATCTCCTCTTCATCCCCTTCTTCAACTCCTCCAGAGTCTCTCTCTCCCCTCTCCACTTTGTCCTTCAAATGGTCCATTTCATCTCTCAAGGCCTGATTCTTAGCCATGACTTCTCTTCTCTCTGACATCTTCTTCTTCACCAGGAGAGCCAACTCAACATTGGTGGTCCTTGATGGGACATCTTGGGTTCCTTCTTCCTCTGACATCTTCTCTTCTTCTTCAGTCCAAAGGACACTCCTAAGCTATGATACCACTTGATGCAGAGCCCTTCTCACACCTAGGGATAGGTCCAAAAGGTTTGGTTTAGACCCTTCAAAAGATAGAAAGGATCCTACAAAAAGGACTCCACATCTTAAGGGTTTGAACTACTCTCAACTCCTCAAGACTAGCACCTACTAAAAATGAGTAAATGGCTTCAACATCTCCAACATGCCTCTCCATGACTCTTGCTCTTGGAGGCCTTGGATTTGGTCAATTCATGACACCTAGGAACTATTCCAAACATTTGTGTTAGGCTTTGGAACCAATGCCCTATACTTCCTTTGGAAACCTACCCCCTTGGCTAGTAGCCCTCAGAAATAGGTATTTTGCCCTTAACTCCAGAATCTTGAAATCAACCTAGTAAACTATTTAACATTCTAGTTACCCTTTATGAAGTTACACTTATCCCCAAAATGGATTGGCAAGATCTGAAATCTAAGGGTCTGAACCCTTTAGAAGCCTAGAGGCCTAATTAAGGCTAATAGGCTTCGGATTACAAAGAAACTCCAATTTCTAGAGTCTCAACCACCAAACCAACTTTAGGAGCATGTGGGGAATCACAAATAGCCTCTAATTCCAGGTTTTCATTCCTAGAATCCATCGCTCTAAAATTTTAGGGAGACTGTTCTCATTTTGTCCAAGGTAGTCACATGGAGATGCCTACCTAGGTTTTCTTCATGCTCTTCACAAAAAAGCCTCCCATACAAAGACCCATGTGAATCTTAAAATACACTATCCAATCTTGCATTCCACAAAAGGAAATAACTTCTAGATGGGTGAGATGCAAGATATGACCATTATTTGGCAAAACCCTAGCCAAACCCTAGTTTTCCGGGTTACAGTCAGGAAACCATGGGGTTCTCACTGTTCACAGAGGACCAAAACCTTAAACCACCACCAAAACAAAGGTAAATCAATCATCTATCTACTCCATGAACAATTTTTTATAATCAATCTATACAATGATGTACAACAACAACAAGATCAGATTTTCTGGGAAAAAAAATCAGATTTATGTTTTATTATGCTTCCAAACTTCAATCACCAACAACTTATACCTTGGGAATCATGTCCACAAGGTATCTAGGAATTCTCCAAATGGTTTCCAACCAAATTTTGAAGATTTTGGATCTATTGAGAGGCTTACATCAACCAAAATTCAAAATGTTGCACTTTTGCTTACAAAAGTTGCATTTTCCAAATGTTGCACTTTTGACAAAAGTTGTCAACCAAAACAAGTTTGGGACCCACACAACTTGGATCAACTGAAAACCACCTACACACCCTAAAATCCTTCAAAAAATCAAAACAAACATCATTCTACCCCTATATACCAAATTGTCCAAATTCGCTTATTAGGATGCCTAATTTGGGACATTGGTTTACAAGTTGGGGTCATTATTCAAAACATGAAAATGCATAAACAAAAGAAATTCAAAATGATCCTATGATCCTAATCCTCATTGTTTGATCCATGAATGGCTTGTTGAAGAGGTGCCCCTGCACCATAATGCAATTGCTTGTACCTATAACATGAGAAAGAGTAGGCAACCTAATCATCCTCTGGTTGTTCAGACTCCTTGACCTAATCCTCAACCCATTCTTCCTCAAGAACCTCATATTTCACAAACCCTTGGTAAAGAATATGATCTTGTTGAACAACTTAAAGCTACTCCTACCAAGAGATCCCTTTGGGTTTTGATTCAAACTTCCTTGACTCATCATGGAATGCTACAAGATGCCTTGAAAACATTGAATGTCCCATCCGCAGTGACATCCAATAATATGGCTTATTTGATTAACTCTATTATAGCACCCAAGGCTCATATTGTGTTTACACAAGATCAACTACCCTCTAGTGAAATTCAACAACAATATGTTCCCTTAATGATTGTGGTTATTATAGATTATAGTGTGATAAGATGAACACTAGTGGACAATGATTCTGGCCTTAATGTTTTTAGCATTAACTTGTTGCATAGGATCAATGTTGATACATCTCTTATTAAGCTTGATTCTCTCACCATCCGTGGCTTTGATAATGTTGCTAAATATTCATTGGGTATCATCACCTTGCCTGTTAAGATAGGTCATGTTACTTTACCCACACCTATCCATGTCATGTCTAGAGAGTTGACATACAACTTGTTACTACAAACACCTTGGATTCATAGAATGCAAGTTGTTCCCTCTACATTACACAGGAAAATCAAGTTTATTTACACCAATACAACATATACCTTGTTAGGTGACACAAGATTCCAGGCTTGTTTACAAACATCAAGTTCTAAATCCTCTTCAACCGATTCTTCCCCAACTATTTTAGATAATTCCTCTAAAGATTCTACTCTGATTAGTGTGACCACTTCATCAAACCTATCTCACATATCTGAATCGATTCCTAATACTTCCTCAAGTGGACCTAAGGTTCTTGAGGAAGAGTCTTCTTAGCCAAACTATGATTGAGAACACTTTCTCTCTTGAAAGGATTCTTGCAGAAGATGATTCGGGATCCCTTGATTTCAATCCTACTTTCTTAGGGAAATGTAGAATTCCACCTAGAGAACCTAAGGTCGAAAAGAAGAAAGAATAAGAAGAACCTAAAAAGCAATCTAATTTGTCTGGGCCATTGAGTAATAACTTTGTGGTAGCTTCTTAGACTTCATCTCCCTTAGTTTCTAGTCTAGAGGATTTTAATTCTTCACTTTTTTTAAATCCTCCTTCTTCTTCAAAAATGACTAACCTTTATGGTCCTAGTTTTCACATCCTAGCTAGGTGTGGATATAATGGAAATGGATGCGGTGCTCAAGAACAAGGGATTAAGGTTCTCTTGGAAAACAACTTTTGTGATATGACATTTGGGCTTGCTTATGATCTTTTCAAGCATACTAAAGCCTCTAATAGACCATCTATTAGTGTTAAGTTATTTATGCTTCTCTCTCACTAAAATATCCATAATATGTTGACTGTGACCCTTCTTGTTTCTTTTCTTTGGATGCTTTTTCTACCAATGATTCCTTAGCTGAATTTTTGGGAGCTTATGACAACCTTCCTCATTATCATCATAACCATAGGTTTCCCTATTGTCTAAGTGTGGAAGCTTACTTTGGGAAATAAAGAAATAACGATGAGGTAATTAAAGAATTTCCTCAATTAAAAGATAGTTCTCAATAAAGAAATCTCCTAATAAATGACACCATTTATATCAAGATGGATCCTTGTGTTGAAGATTAAATCATCAAGATAGGGAAATTTCTTGATGAAGAAGAGAAAAAATAGTATGTTGAGTTGTTACATGAATTTTCTGAGATGTTTGCTTGGATATATTTTGACATGCTTGGCATAGATCCTAAGATTTTCACTTATAACATTGTCCTAATTCCTAATGCTAAACATATGAAGAAAAATATTCCAAAGATTCACCCTAAAGTGGCATTATTTGTTAAAGATGAAATTGAAAAACTATTGAATGCTGGATTCATTCATCCTATCGATTATTCCCCATGGATTTCAAACATTGTAGTTGTGGCTAAAGATGAAAACAATATTAGGATGTGTACGGATTTTCATTATTTTAAAAAGGCCTCTTTAAAGGATGACTTTCCTCTCCCAAATGTCAATATGATAGTGGATTTGGTAGCAGGGCATGCTTTATTATCCTTTATGGATGGTTTCTTAGGATATAATCAAATCTTTGTTAATCCTCAAGATAAATATAAAACTGCTTTTACCACCCCTTGGGGTACATTTTATTGGATTGTGATGCCTTTTGGATTGGAAAATGTAGGCTCAACCTATCAACATGTTATGACTCTCATCTTCCATGAGTATATACATAAGACTTTAGAAGATTACATTGATGACATCTTAGCCAAATCCATTGTTTGCACGGATCATGTTAAGATCCTTCATGAAATATTTGAGAGGATTCACAAGTATAACATGCGTTTGAATCCTTAAAAATGTGTTTTTGGTGTGGATAGTGGAAAACTATTAGGATTCATAGTTTCACATCGTGGCATTGAGGTGGATACGAAAAAGATAGATGCTATTGTTAACATGCCACCTCCTAAGAATGTCTCCCAACTAAAAAGTTTGCGAGGAAAGATCCAAGCTATTCGTAAATTCATCTCTCAACTTGAAGATCGTACCTTTCCCTTCACACAATTGCTTATAAAGAATATCACTTTCCAATGAAATGAGGATTATCGTCAAGCATTTGAAGACCTAAAAACCTATTTGGCCAATCCCCTTATTCTTCAACCTGTTGATCCTACTAAGAATTTCCTTCTATACATCGATTCTTCCCCTCAAGCTCTTGCAACCTTATTGGCACAATGTGATAAGGATGGTAGAGAATGCCCAGTTTATTACATAAACTGCACTCTACTCGATTACGAAGTCTGATATTTTGCAATAGAAAGATAGCGCCTTTCTTTAGTCTTCGTAACCCAAAAGTTGAGGCATTATCTCTTGAATGATGAGGTCCATGTTATCATTAAATTTGATCCTCTTAAACATCTTTTCTCCAAAACTGACCTTTCAGGATGCTTAGCTAAGTGGGTTATGATGTTGACCAAGTTTGACCTTAAGTTTGTCTCACAAAAAGTAATAAAGGATCAAGTGTTAACTGGCCACTTAGTTGATGCTCCTTCACCCTTCTCCCTACCTAATCTGGAGTCCTTTCCTAACGAATACATTTTTTTCACTGAGGTTGATGAGACATGGGAATTGTACTTTGATGGTTATAAGTGTCGTACAGGATATGGGACATGGGTGGTCTTAATCTCTCCTAAAAAGAAGCCTTTTCCTTTATCATATCATCTCATTTTTTTTATGTACCAACAACATTGTTGAATATGAGACTCTTATAGCTAGAATTAAAGCATCCTTGGAGTTGAATGTGAAACATCTACATATTTATGGAGATTCTCAACTAGTCATTGTTAGACAGTTCAAACAACTGGAAGACAACTAAGAGGGGGGGGGGGGTGAATTATTTTTCATAGATTACCATAACATTTAGCAATTAAAACTTTAATACCAGAACCCAAAACATTAGTATCAGAATGGTTAAACCAAATACTAGAATAACATTTAAACCAATTTAGCATAAACAATAATCACAGAATAAATACCATCCACATGACACCAAGATTTATATGTGGAAAACCCAGTAAAGGGGAAAACCATGGTGGCAAGCCTACCCACAGTCAAATAATACTTCTGAAATAAGTATGTGAATTTCAATTAAGGGGCCTGCACTTGTAGGAAGGCCAACAACCTAGAGTGCACTCCTCATCACAAAAGGATTCTCATTGAATACATAGAAATCCAAACTACAATCCGAAGAAGTGTTTGAACTGCAAAGATAGTGTTGGGACTCATTAAATTTGAGTGAATTTGAGAGGCCTATTTCAAAATTTTGCTCTGCATTTCCAAATGATCATAAAATGAGTCAGTTTGAATGGCCTAGTTAGAGTGAGGGTAAAATGGAGCCAGTTGATTTTCAAAGGGTAAGGCTTGGGAAATGTGTCCTACACCTTTCATTTGGCCTATGAAGTGTGTTGCAACTTTCAGTTTTCAGTTTGGATCAGTTTACCAAGTACCCATTTCAAGGGGTGAGCTGAAATTACATTTTAGGTGCAAATGCAGATTTTATTAAGTAGCCTACTTTGAGTGCTTATATATTTTACCCTATTGATAGTCATGGTGAAATTAAAAATGGATTGAATTCTATGCATAAATGTGAGCCTCCGTGCAAAATTTCAAGTCTTTGTGAATCCATTTGCTCAGTTTACAAATTTAATCCGTTTGCAGTTTGTATGGTTTGACAAGACCCTGTTCAATAGCTAGTCGGAGCCCTATTTTGCATAAGTGTAAAAGTTGCCTCAGTAAGTGTCATATTAGAATATTTTTCTGGGATATTGTTGGTATAAATGACAAGCTATGTTTCAAAGTTTAAGCTCCTGCCAATCCGTTTAATCGGTTTTCAAAAGGGTTTCTTGAGCCATTTGTTTCAGTGTTCCGTACTTTAATTGTCGCATTAGTTAAAGTAGCCATTTTCATGAGCACACCATTTGAATCCAGTCAACCTTTTGGCCAAACTAGGCATTCTAAGTTTTGATATGTACTTCTAGGTACTTATGTCTCATATTTGAGGGTCTATGGAGGTCGTTTGATATTTTTAAGAAATGCATCATGAGTTGCATGCGCATTGACTTCATCAGGTCCGCAATGTCAACAAAGCCAGTTGGTCATTTTTGACCATTTATATCTCTTCACTCAGGATTCATCTTGAAAAACCGCATGGTAGAGTTCATGTTTGTATATCAAAGTACACGCCTGTCAGTTTGCAAGGTCCAGAAAGGTGTTTTGATTGGTTTGAAAATTATGTCTTCGCGATTAAATGCGAAAATGTGGCACAGGCGCCTGAAAGTTGCAAAACTCAATTTGATGATCTGAAAATGGTGTCGATTGATTACAGAGGTATGTTTAAGGTTTGTGAGGCATTTCAAAGGCCAGTTGCATGAAAACAATTTTTTTTTAGCCAGACCCACTTTGGGGCCCGACCTGGATAAACGCTCGTGCATTAATTTTGTGGCAGAATGTTCTAATTTCATGACAATGAAACTTCCCATGCCTTGTTCTTCACATCACCATCATCATTGTTCAAATGCTTCTACCTCTCATGATAGTAATAGTGATATGACTAAAGTTTACTCTGGAGAGTGGGTTCAGGAATTGCATATTATTTTCAAGAAGTATGTATGAGGATAAAGGGGCCTTTATTTTCTACTACATTCATTCCATTGACAATTTAAATTTCAGCAATCATGGATTCCATTATTCTTCATCAAAATATCTACTTGGGCAGCATGGTTCGAGGAGTGGTGATTTTTAATAAGGATGGTATGGTGTTTGGAAGGCAATTAAAACTTTCAAGTAATGTGTTTGGAAGGCAATAAAGCTTTAGCAATAAATTTTTTTGCAAATGAAATGCCAGTCAGAATCCTCCCTCCATGTGTGAGCAGCTCCAAATAAACCAAATGTGATAGCAAGTTCAATTGCCAAAGCCAAATCTTCCTATGTGCATGGTGAATACATTACATTTTATGATTTCAACAAATTTCAATTGGCTGGTGAAATGCTAGATGGAGGTGTTGAAGAAGGAGGCACATTAAAAGTCTTTATGCAAATGACATAACCAATATCCTCCCACGCATGGTAAATAACATGAAACATTTTAAGAAATTGCAATTTGCCAGGTGTATTGCCAGAGACTCCCATTCAGCATAGCAGACCATGTTATAAACTTCAAAGTAAATGCCATGACTTCTGCCAGCACCCTTCCTCCTGTGTAATGGCGTTAAAAGAGAAAGTTTAAATAAGAAAGTTTGAAAGGCCAATGCAAATGTTTAGGCATTAAACCAGTCCTCCCTGCGTGATGGTTGAAAGGATACTAATTTTCAATGGAAGCTAAAACTAACTTGACCCTTGCCAAGACCTTTCCCTTTCCTACATGGATTTGACACTCTCCAATAGATGTAATGGTAGGTATAAAGCATTCTCCTTGCTATGCATGGAGTGGTATGGAGGAAGGCATAAGTAATTAAACAAACTCCATCATTTGTTGTATTTCTTGTTGCGTGGATGGTAAAGGCAACATGAAACTTGTTAGAAAATGCAAATAGTAGGGCTTCATGGCAAACAAGATGGAGAATAGCAATGTGGTAATAAAAAACCTCAAAAATTCCAAAACAAGTGCAAAGGAGCCATTAAAACTTAGGTTAAAACCTTCAAAATGCAGTTCCAGGCTAAAATGCATTATCCCACATTGGCTGGGTGGGCAAACTTTTTGACATTTAAAACCAAAGCTCCACACTACCATAGTGTCAAAGCTTTGGGATTTTGACACAAGGTGTTGGTTGGGCGCCATGTGGACCCCATGCATGCAAGTGTGCTTCACGAGGAGACCAAGGAGGGCAAGTGGCGACCAGGTGGACCCCACCCATGTAGGCACAATTCTCGAGGTGAATTTTGCAGAGAAAGAATGACTTAATCGGTGAGCAGGTTGCAGGAGATCCGACGGTGCAAATTGATTCGTGAAGGGAAGATGATCGAAAATTAAGCTTCATGAAATGGTGAAAAGCATGTGCAGAAAAATGAAGGTTAAAGATCGCGCATCTTGGAGATGATCCGACAGTCGGCGTGGTTTCGTGAGCTAAAGATGCATGCCCATTAGCCATCGCGAAATGGCAAAAAGTGATGTGGCAGGTCTAGGTGGAGGTCCAGCTTGTGGGTCCTGCTGACGTGGTGATGAGGTGGTAGTCCAGTGGTGGTGATGAGGTGGACAAGTGGTGAAGGATGATGTGTCATCCTAGGTGGCACCCAGTGGACCCCGTCAACGAATCACAGGATGACACGTGGGAGGGCTTCAGGAGCCAAAAATTGGTAAAAATCAAAGTTAAATATATAGTTGAAACTATATAAAAAATTCAAAAATTTAAATGATGGCCTACATAAATTGGATTAATTCACTCAGAGGCTCATTTTTGCCTGAAACATCAAGTATTATATACCATCGGAAAGCTCTTGGAATAAGAATCTAATCATGCAGTTAGCTTTAATAAATATGGGATATTTTGAGAGCAGTTTCCACACAAAAGAGGAAGAAAATGAATTTCAGTTGGAAGAGAAGACACATGGCATGTTTTGCAGACCTAATCTTTTACCTCCTCTTCTTATTCCCATTTTCTTCTCAATTGTAGGGGTTCCAGAATTTTGGAGGAAGTGCTCCAGATTTCATGACTTCCAATTCTGAGTTCTCTTCAAAATTGTACAGGGCAATGACCTTTTCCATAGAATAGAGTATGACTCAAGCTATAGGTGTTATTTGTTGCAGGTTCTTGTGTATCTAAAGCATGCACAAACTCACATAGAATTTGTCTCTGAAATGTATTCTCATTTTATTCAAATCTGATTCTTAAGGAGGATCAAGTTGGTCATGAGCAACCGTGTCCGTGAGTGTAATGCTTGTTTTTAGGTAATCTTCAAGGAAGATTTTAAACTCTATGAGCAAACATTAATAAAATAGGGTTCATGTTTCTAGATCTGATATTTTCTGTGGATAAGCTTAGTAATGCATTTATGCAAGGCATTAAATGCAGGAATACTTAAGAATGAAGATGGATCTGCAGCATAAGTGTGTAGGGGAAAAAGTGAGACTAGGCTAACATGTCCCAATCCTACCTTTTAACACACATTGTGGAATATGAAAGAGCCTAGAGGTATCACACAATTGGCAACTTCTTTTTGTGGAAGAGAGAGCCACGGGCTACCTATTAGGATTTCTATTCCTTTGTTGTAATTGAAAGATAAAATGATACAAGTTCAATTCCTAGCCCTAGAGTGCAAGTATGAACTAGTAACAAGATTGCAAGATTGAGATCAAGTGATGAAAAGCTGTAAACACAAGGATAAAAGGAGAATGCAGATGTGTACCTGGGGTTAAAATCTGAGTGAAAATGTTCAGGATGGGGGCGCGGGCGCCACTGTCCTAATTCTGCTCCTGAAACTGTTGTTCTGCAACCTGAAAAGTTGTCTGAAACTTGCTGTCTGACAGAAGGACCAGGGCGCCCAGCGCCCCTGTCCTGGTAGGACCAGGGTGCCCCATGCCCCTGTCCTGGTCTTTTGCTCTAAAATTTGCTGTATGGTTCGGTCTCCGTCTGCTTCCGTCGGATCTGCAACTTGCAGCATTGTCTGAATCCCGAAACCTGCACTTATATTTGAAAAGGTATGGTGGGCGGCTATATAGGGTTTTGCCTTAGTCAAACCCCCACTTTGGTGGTTTCCACCTCCATGAATAGCCAAGTTGTATTGTAAAAGTAGTGTGTGCAGACCTTGTGTGTGTGCAAGATCCTAAAATGCAAGTAAGCAAACTAGAGCAACCTAGAAAGTAAACCCTAATTGCTTGTACATGATAATGTAAATGCTCCAAATCAAGATGCAAAGTGATCTAAAGCATGAATACAAATGATATGATGAAGCTTATGCAAAGACATGAAAACAACATGAAATCATACCCAACCCCAAGGGAGGGGTACAAGCTAATCTTCAGTCAGTGATCCCTTATTGTTCTTCAATGCCTTCAAAGCCCTAAATGGATGAATGAAATTGATAGATGCTTGATGGATGGATGTTGAATGTTGTTGAAGTCTTCAAAGATCTGCTCTTTCGTTGCCTAGAAGGTCCTTGAAACCAAAATTTGGATCCTTTCAAATGAAGAAAGAGAGCTCTTATATATGAAACCCTAGGTCTTAATTTCAACTTTTGGCTGACCTAGAGATTGAATCTCCCACCAATTTGTTGGGGTTAAGCTTTATTTTATGATTGGATCACACTCCTAAAATTTCGGGAAAAATGTCCGAGACCATGTGCACTCCGGGCGCCATGGTCCTGACAACTTTTCACCAAATTTTTAGGGCCGTCAGATATGATGATTTTAGAGAGAATCCCGAAGTTACAAGTGATTTCGAGATGTTTTGACCCCCGAAATCAAGCCCCCAAGTTCAAAATAGGACCTAATTAGGGTTTTAGATTAAATGATGTATTAGAGGAATAAAATGAAAGGGGCACACTTTAATGAAAAGGGCCCAACTTTATGATATGGGAGATGATAAAATAGAACCTTAGACCTAATTAATTTAATTAATTAAGTGCCAAAGGGGAAATGCAATGCAAAATGCAAAATGCGCCAAGGCGGGTGCTAAACTAGGTGTGAAATTGTACCACTTTAGCAAGTGCGTATAATTTATGATGCTACATTTAGCCCCCACTTTAGTGGTCATATGAACACTATGTGCATATGCAAGCTAAAGTACAGAAAAGTAAACATTATTTGAAAAAGGATATATCCATAAGTCTATCGGACGAAGCCCCCAGCGGTATCTGCAGTACACAGTTAGGAACCGCACCCTACAAAACACACGTGTTAGATCACAAAATCACCTATTGCTTACTAAGGAAGGTGATGAAAATTCGAGGGTAGCTATATGCCCCCCCTATTTCAGCTTGCTAATTTTAGTGAGTTGAAATAGGGTATCATGTTTACCATCTCGAATTGTTAAAGAATATTGATGACAAATGCTCACAAGAAGATTTGATATGAGATCAAAAACTAATGGAGAATCATTTGGTAAGAAAGAGGACTAAATCTCAATTCCAACACAACAAAGAGTGTGAAGATTTAAGAGTTCTCTAACACAAGATGAAGGATGTAAATGGAAACAAAATTCAAAGAGAAGAAAAGAAAGGAAAAAAGCATGAATACACACATTGGTGATCCATGAGAAGAATAGTGAGAGAGAAAACATGGACTTCTCACCCCTAGATCTTGTCTAGGTGATCCATGGAAAAAGGGACATGGAAAACTAGCCCCTAGAGTCTGTCTAGGTGATCCATGTAAGGGAGGAGAGTGAGAAAGTCTAGCCTTATGCCACTAGTTCCACTCAACCTCGTGTATGTGTGTGTAAGGGAGGTTAGAAGCACCTCATAGGATTCTATGCCCGAGTATGCTACAACTTGTATATGTATAGTACAAAAGTGTGACATCTCGCTCTAAGAGTCTGTGCTCTGGTTCTGAGAATAATCACCTTGCATAAAAGAAAAATGGAGACATCTCGCTCTAAGAGTCTGTGCTCTGGTTCCAAGAATGACCCATTGCTCAAAAAGTGTAATGTTTATGTCATAAGCAAAGTAGAACAAGGATACCTACCTTCATCACAAAAGAAGATACCCCAAAAATGCAACAATGTCATGGATCCAAGCAAGAGAGTTTTGCACTCTTTAAGATAGTTGAAAAGGGATATCTTGTAGTATGTGTAAAGGAGATCCTTAGAGGAGAAGAGATCTTTGTACAAAAGACACCTATCCCCGAGAGGAATTGTCTTAGACAAATATAACATCTTCTAGAATAAGACAAAGAAGAGAATAAGAATGCAATACTTCCTTCTTTTGCGAGGTGAAAGTGATTCTTAATGAAGGATGACGCTCTTTTTAACCCAATTGGGAGAGTGAATTCATTATGGATGTATTTTACCAAGTGAAAAAGAGGTTGTAGTCAAGGACTTACACCTTTTGTAGGAGAGAATCCGTGAACAAACAACAAGAAATGCATACAAGGAATAACATCAAGTAATAAAGTTCACACCATCCACGAAATAGGAAAAAGTGGATCCTTAGATAAAAAATAAGGAAAGATCATTGCCTCCCAAGGATAAGGACAATGAGAAGGACTTACACAATCTTCTAGGGAGAGATTTAGACATAAGCAAAATGTACTATATACTCACATGAGTTCATGCAAGCAAGACATTAGTGTATGTAAAATGCTCCTCACAAGAAGTGGGTAGGATAAGAAAGAGAATACAAAGATGATTAATATTTCCACACTATCACCCCAAAGGGAAATTTTAACCATAAAAAGAAGAGATGTATGAAATCACTCTTGTCCCCATAGGAACAAGAGATAACATAGAAAATTAGGCTATTATGTTGCTTCAAAAATATGATTGCACTTGAAATTGTACCATCATGAATGACAATGAGCCCCCCATAAATGAGCTACCAATGTCACACAATGATGAGCAACATAATAGCCATTAATGTTATTTAAAGACATGATAGACTAAATGAGGTATTTGAATATGACATGCTAAATGCTCAACTATAAGTGAGATCAAAAACATGTATAAAGTGATAAAAATTGAAGAAGAAAAGTCACAAGAAATCTTAGAAGAGGGATGAGTGTAATTTATTAGAGCCTTATCCCTAGAGGAAAGGACTTTATGATGAATAGAAGATAAAGATTCATAAGTGGATTTAGAAATTTGAGGGGAGTCATAAAGAGATTTGTTCATCGCCAAGATTTCCTTATGAGGGGAATGAGAGTTGATAGAAGTAGAAGATGATTTAGTTGAAGTGAGATCATCATCACTACTAAATATAGAATTCACATTGAGAGATGGTCTTTTAGATGCTTTGGTGGGCTTAGAAAGATTATATCCAAGTCCAAATGAATATTCATGCATGTTATGTTCTAAAGGAACTTTAATTCCTTGTTCATTTGCGCCACAACCATTTCCACTATAGCCACTCTTAGCCAAAATATGAAAACCACGACCATAATGATTAGCCATTTCAGAAAGAAAAGGTGGTTTTTCATAAGACAAAGAATCAAATTCTTCAAAATTAGAGGTGTGAGGAGAAGAAGTTTGAGAAGCAGCCACAAAATTATTGCTCATAGGTTTAGATAAGACTGATTGATCTCTAGTTTCTTCCTTCTTTTTAACTTTAAGCTCTCTAGGAGGAACCCTATACTCACCTAAAAAGGTGGGATTGAAATCAAGAGATCCCCAATCATCTTCTGCGAGAACCTTCTCAGGATCAAAAGCCTTTTCATGTGTGGATTCAAGTTGAGAAGAATCTTCTTCAGGAACTTTAGACTCATCCAAAGAATTTTGATTAGAGGGTGACGATTCATCCACAGGTATCTTGTTTAACGAGTCATCACTAGAAGAAGAAGGCCTAGAAGAACTCCCTTTGGAAGTAGATGTTTGCAAACAAGCTTGAAAATTAGTATCACCTATCAAGGTATATGTCTTATTATTATAAATAAATTTAACTTGTCTATGCAATGTAGAGGGGACAACTTGCATACTATGAATCCAAGGTCTCCCTAATAACCAGTTGTATGTTAGATTTCCCGACATAACATGGATAGGAGTAGGCAAAGTAACAGGTCCCACTGTGATGGGTAAGGTGATAATACCTAATGAAGACTTAGCCACATTATCAAAGCCTCGAATGGGACGAGAGTCAGGCTCAATAAGGGATGTATCCACATTCATCTTATGCAATAGATTAATGCTACACACATTAAGGCCAGAACCATTATCTACCAGTGTTCGTCTTATAGCAATGTCATTTATGATAACCACATTCATCAAGGGATCATATTGATGTTGAATTTCACTAGTAGGCAACTCATCTTGATTAAACACAATTTGAGCTTTAGGATTCATCACAAAGTTAACCAAAGACACTATATTACTAGATGTATTAGGTGGAGGAACATTCAAATCTTTCAAGGCATCTTGTAACATTCCATGATGAGCGGAAGAAGTTTGGATCAAATCCCAAAGGGATATCTTAGTAGGGGTAGCTTTAAGTTGTTCTATGAGATCATAGTCCTTACTAAGCATTTGTGAAATACAAGGAGCTTGAGGAAGAATAGGTTGAGGAGTAGGAAGAGAAACTGGATTAACAGGAGGAGGATTAGGCTGCCTATTATTTCTAGTATTATAGGTATGAGCAACCGCATTATAACTCTCTCTAGTCAGTTGCTTAGCATACTCATAAGGGCTCTTAGTAGAATAACCTCCTTGCACAGTAATAATAGGTTTCTTAGGAGTGCAACAAGAATCATTAGCATAACCACCTTGGACCACTAAGATAGGCTTATTTAAAGGTTGAGAATTTTGAGAAGGATAGGCACCTTGGACAGTGAAGAGAGGTTTGTTAGTTGTTTCATTCACACGTATCAAATTAATTGAGGATGGTTTAGAGGAATGAACAAAAGTGTTGGAAGAATTATTGATAGTCTTCTCTTGCACTAAAATCTTATCACGGATTAAATCAATTTTAGGAGAGAGACAAGGGGTAGGCATTGATGTTCCAGTAGGAAGAGTAATACTAGGAAAGGTCATATCATCCTCTATCATCAAAGGATCTACATGGGGAATAAACTCTCTAGGAGAAGGATCAACATTACTCTCTAAAGTCTCACTTGAGATGGAGATCTTTGAAAGAGATGTTAACCATCTTGTTTTGAACTAGGGTTCCTTATGAGTAGAACCAAGTTGAGGAGAGGGAGATGCTTTATTTTTAGAGGGAGAATGATTGAGATTCAAGGAAGGTGAGAAACTATCAAGGAAGTTTTCAATCTTGATTTCATCCCCTTTGGCTAGGGTTCTCTCATGGGGAAGAGAATAATCTACACCTTCTTCTAATGGTTCATCCCAAATAGTGAGGTTGTTGAAAGGAATGTTTGAAGTATTGTCAATTTCGAGAGAGGAGATAACATTGTTTATTAATTCCTCATCCTTAGGAGGGAGAGCATCAACAGATGTGTTAAAATCATGCTCTTTCCTCAAAATATGTTCAATATGATCTTTAGGGGAGAGAGAATTAAGGAAATTGCTTTTTATTTCATCTTCTTTCTCTAAGGGATGCTTATGGGTAAGACAAACTTTAGGAGAAGGGTAAGCATTTATCATTAATTCATCATCTCTAGTGGGAATTTTGTTGGAAAAGGAAATGCCATCACTAGGAAATGTAGGGATAATGTCATCTTCTTGCACAAAAGGATCCTCATGAAGGGAGAGTTTTTTAGGAGCCACAAAGTTATCAAGGGAATCATCCAACAAAGCATGATCATATCTATTAAAAGGTTTATCTTTTGATTCAAAAGGAGATATCTCTTCATAGAGGGGATCATTGAAAACAACCATGTTACTAGATTTAGTGGGAGAGTTGATAGGAATGTACCCTTGAGAGGAATCATTCGGCTTATCTTTCTCATCACAACGAAATGGCATAGTAACAATGTTTATGAGTTTTTGGTAAAATGAAGGTTTGGTATCTTTAGGTTTCAAAAACTCATCTAAAGCTTCATCTAACTCATAATCATCACAAATATGAACATCTTGCAAATAAAAATCTGACATTTTGAAATAAAGATTGCATACAAATTAAACACACAATGCAAAGAAACCAAAACACACTCTTTCTTTTCCTTCCCTTTTTTTTTTTTTTTCTTCTTTTTTTTTTATGAAAATGAAACTTAAATGAAACATGCTAAATCTACATTTAGATCTAACAAATGTAATGCAAGAGAAAGAAATAATAAGATTCACGTCGGGTTCACCAAAATGTGTAGGGGAAAAAGCGAGACTAGGCTAACATGTCCTAATCCTACCTTTTGACACACATTGTGGAATATGAAAGAGCCTAGAGGTATCACACAATTGGCTACTTCTTTTTGTGGAAGACAGAGCCATGGGCTACCTATTAGGATTTCTATTCCTTTGTTTTAATTGAAAGATAAAATGATACAAGTTCAATTCCTAGCCCTAGAGTGCAAGTATGAACTAGTAACAAGATTGCAAGATTGAGATCAAGTGATGAAAAGCTGTAAACACAAGGATAAAAGGAGAATGTAGATGTGTACCTGGGGTTAAAATCTGAGTGAAAATGTTCGAGACGGGGGCGCGGGCGCCACTGTCCTAATTCTGCTCCTGAAACTGCTCCTGAAACTGCTGTTCTGCAACATGAAAAGCTGTCTGAAACTTGCTATCTGACAGAAGGACCAGGGTGCCCAGTGCCCCTGTCCTAGGGACCAAGATGCCCAGCACCCCTATCCTGGCAGGACCAGGGTGCCCCATGCCCCTGTCCTGGTCTTTTGCTCTGAAATCTGGTGTATGGTTCGGTCTCCGTCTGCTTCTGTCGGATCTGCAACTTGCAGTGTCGTCCGAATCCCGAAACCTGCACTTATATTTGAAAAGGTATGGTGGGTGGCTATATAGGGTTTTGCCTTAGTCAAACCCCTACTTTGGTGGTTTCCACCTCCATGAATAGCCAAGTTGTATTGTAAAAGTAGTGTGTGCAGACCTTGTGTGTGTGCAAGATCCTAAAATGCAAGTAAGCAAACTAGAGCAACCTAGAAAGTAAACCCTAATTGCTTGTACATGATAATGTAAATGCTCCAAATCAAGATGCAAAGTGATCTAAAGCATGAATACAAATGATATGATGAAGCTTATGCAAAGACATGAAAACAACATGAAATCATACCCAACCCCAAGGGAGGGGTACAAGCCAATCTTCAGTCGGTGATCCCTTATTGTTCTTCAATGCCTTCAAAGCCCTAAATGGATGAATGAAATTGATAGATGCTTGATGGATGGATGTTGAATGTTGTTGAAGTCTTCAAAGATCTGCTCTTTCACTGCCTAGAAGGTCCTTGAAACCAAAATTTGGATCCTTTCAAATGAAGAAAGAGAGCTCTTATATATGAAACCCTAGGTCTTAATTTCAACTTTTGGCTGACCTGGAGATTGAATCTCCCACCAATTTGTTGGGGTTAAGCTTTATTTTATGATTGGATCGTGCTCCTAAAATTTTGGGAAAAATGTCCGGGACCATGTGCACTCTGGGCGCCATGGTCCTGACAACTTTTCACCAAATTTTTAGGGCTGTCGGATATGATGATTTTAGAGAGAATCCCGAAGTTACAGGTGATTTCGAGATGTTTTGACCCCCGAAATCAAGCCCCCAAGTTCAAAATAGGACCTAATTAGGGTTTTAGATTAAATGATGTATTAGAGGAATAAAATGAAAGGGGCACACTTATATGAAAAGGGACCAACTTTATGATATGGGAGATGATAAAATAGAACCTTAGACCTAATTAATTTAATTAATTAAGTGCCAAAGTGGAAATACAATGCAAAATGCAAAATGCGCCAAGGCGGTTGCTAAACTAGGTGTGAAATTGTACCACTTTAGCAAGTGCGTATAATTTACGACTTTACAATAAGTTTTCATCTTTACTTTGATGTGTGACTCTGATGCCCTTGTATAAGGAACTGATCTTGCAATTAAGGGGATTCTCAAACCAATTTCAAATCCAATTAGAATATCTTCATTTTATGTTATGTTTTGAAATGTTTCATCTATCTCATGCGCAGACATAGCTGAGTTGTATGTGTAGATCTAGCCCATCTGTAGTAACCCACTTGTTGTTGATCCCTGGTGAGATCTATCTGATTTTGCTGATGTTATCATAGGTGTGTAATGGGTTTAATTTTAAGCATCAAAGGTACACCCACCTAGGTTTTGTAGAGCCTGAAGAGTAGAAGGATTCATATCCTTGTCATGTTGTCCAAGCCCTGAGGTTCTTCATAGACTGAATTGGCTACTTCATAGATCAATTGTAGGTGTACTTGGGTTAATTAGTTTTGATGAACAATAGATAGCATCTCCTATGGCTAAGTGTAGTTACGATTAATCTCTATACCGGAGGATTAAATCCTCTTACATAAACCCAATTTGATCTCCAATTATTGACCAAATCCTCTACTTGAATGTTATTAAATATCCATATCCCATTCCTTATCTTATCTCATGATGATCTACAAAGAGATGTTACATCATATATATACAAAAATTCAACCATAAACAATCAGTTCAACCACTAGACAATAAATCAATTACATAATTATAAAACATGTCGGCCTTAAATGAAACAAATAATATCCAACACACAATATATCCTAAAAACACATCGAGAGGTCAAATCCACACGTTACATTAAGCTAGTCCATAACCTAGATCAACTAGGACTCAATATAGGTCCACATGCTAAAGAAATGATCTCCATCCACCAATTCTCGAACATGATCACCAACAACATCCTGTATGTCCACCAGAAGCTGCACCAACACCACTTATGCATATCATCAGAGATCTTCATCAAAAAATTTGTCGATGAAATCCTTGCCGGAACCACAAGCCAAGCTTCCAACAAAACAGGATAGCATCCGATCACCAGACCAAAACCAACTTATTGAATATGAACATGGGTATCATGAATAAGCGAATTCCATACCCAAACCATACTGGATCATACTAGATCATGTTGGATCTAAACCAACCAGAATCTACTCAACCTACTGGGACCAGAAGGGTGTCAATAAAGCATCCAAACAACTAGTGTTGGCATCAATGATGAAAAATCAATGCAATACATAATTAATTCCTCCAAATGGCCAACAATCTCCCCATTTGGCATTGATGGAAACACTAGATGTGAAAAACATCTATGTACCAAGAAAGGCCAAACAAGTCTCCCCCAATGGAAGACAACCAACAATCTCCCACTCAAAGATATAACAATTAAGTTCTAAAAAATGACCAAACACCCCCAGTGAATGATATCTCTATAAAGCTTTGAATTACATATATATCTCCCCCTAATGTATACAACTGCTTAAGTTTTTCTTTTTCACATCAATATCTCTCCCCCTCTGACATCAATGCCAGAAATCTGAAAAAAATATCAAAGCAAAAACATAAACCACTGAATCACAAAGTTGACTACACCCCCTAAGCAGTAGCATCCTCACATCAATGCTAGAATGAAAAATATCTTTTATAATGCATACTAGACTGATGCCAAAAAACATCAATCAGTTCTCTGTTGGAGGGGCAGAAACCCCTAGCCCATTTCTCAGGTATTCAAATGGTTCTTTAGGCAAAGGTTTAGTGAAAATATCTGTAATCTTCTCTTTAGTATTCACATAAACTAGTCTAACTTCATTTTCTTCCACCTTCTCCTTTAGAAAGTTGTACTTGATAGATATGTGCTTTGTCTTAGAGTGAACTATAGAATTCTTTGATATGTCAATAGCAATAGAGTTATCACAGTGAATAACTATAGGTCAAGTGCAATGCACTTTGATATCCTTCAACATTTGCTTCATCCATAAAACTTGTGTATAGTTAGTAGCAGTAGCAACATACTCAACTTTAGCGATAGATAAAGAAGTACATGATTGTTTTTTGTTGATCCATGAAACCAACTTCTTTCCAAGAAATAAAGCTCCACTGGAAGTACTTTTCTAGTCATCAACATCTCCAACGTAATCAACATCTATATATGCACATAAAGTAAATTTGTCATCCTTAGGGTACCATAAACCATATTCTGATGCACTTTGCAAGTATCTAAAAATCCTTTTCACCGCACTTTCATGATTTTCTCTAGGATCACTCTGAAATCTCGATACCATACAAACAACATTCATTATGCCAGGCCTAGTCTAAGTCAAATAAAGAAGACCTCCAATCATAGATTTGTATCTTGTAGGATTTACCAATGCAGAAACATCTTTCCTTGTCAATTTCTCATTTGTAATCATAGGAGTACTTATCGGTTTAGAATCTCCCATACAAAATTTCTTCAACAATTCCCTAGCATACTTAGTTTGACAAATGTAAATACCTTTGTCAGTCTGAGTAATCTGCAAACCTAAGAAAAATTTCATTTCCGCAATCATAGACATTTCAAATTATTTCTCCATATTTTTTGAAAATTCCATGCACAACATATCTTCACCTCCAAAAATAATGTCATCAACAAATACTTCAATAATCAGTATATAATCATCAGTGATCTTATAATATATATATTACTATCAGCATTACCCTTAGTAAATTCAAGCTTCAAAAGATATTTATCCAACCTTGCATACCAAGCTCTAGGTGTTTGTTTCAATCCATATAAAGCTTTCCTTAACCTGCAAACCATGTTTGTATTATCTGATAGTGAAAAACCACTAGGTTGCTCAATATAAACTTCCTCATCAAGATCCCCATTCAAAAATGCACACTTAACATCCATCTGTTAAACCTTATAGTTTTTATGGGCAACATAGACAAGAAATAATCTTACAGCTTCAATCCTAGCTACAGGTGCAAAAGTCTCACCATAATCAATTCCATCCTTTTGAGAATATCCTTTATAAACCAATCTAGCCTTATTCCTTACAACTTGACCATCCTCATTAAATTTATTCCTAAAAACTCATATAGTTCCAATAACATTCTTATTTTCTACGCCGGGGAACCAAAGTCCATGTATTATTTTTCTCAATCTAATCTAATTCTTCTTCCATATCTTTCAACCAAATTCCATCTTTACATGCCTCAATTACTGATACCAGTTCAACTTGTGAAATTAAACATACCTCATGAGTTGCTAGTCTTCTTATTGTCATTACTCCATTATTCTTATCCCCAATGATCTGATCTTTTGAATGATTCAATCTCACATACCAAGGAGTCCTCTAACTCTCTGTTCCTCTTCGCGGTTCTTCAGTTACTTTGGAATTTTCTGATATTGCCAGAGTAATTGGTTCAACACTCTATTTTGGTAAAGGTGCCACCGGTTCAGATATAGTCATTTCCACCATCGGTTCCTTCTCATAAACTCTGATTTGACCTCTATTCATCTCATCCACCTTGACATTGGCACTCTGCACAATTCTCTGTAATCTCTTGTTATAACATCCAAATGCCTTTCTTTCATTATAATAACCAATAAATATGCCTTCATCACATCCACTATGTAGCATGATTTGTCTTTGTTTTTCCTATACTTATACTTGTTCTGATATCTAGGGTTAGGCTTAAAAGGTCTTCTAACTCTTTCTTCAAAACTTGAATTCCTTTTAGGACATCTAGATGCAAAACGACCAATCTTATTACATGCAAAACATTTAAAAGGTGCTTTTCTTTCATACTTACTTCCTACTGATCCTTTAGGTACTCTTCTAGCAAATAGTACTTCAAGTTTCTCAAACTCATCACCTTCTCTCTTCATATCATCCAATTCCTTTGCATATGAATATTTCCAATCTTCCTTACCATATGCTGATGTAGATGCATGAAAATTAGGTTCAGTCTTCACATCTCCAAAGGGTCCAAATTCTTCAAGCTCAAAAGAAGATAATTTTGCAACTAGATTATCTTTGTTGACAGATGTATTAGCCACCATTCTCAACTCATTAATAGTAGTAGCCTTCATTTTGTAAGTCAATGGTAGGGCTCTCAGAACTTTAGAAACAATTTCATCTTCACTTAGAGTTCCACCACAACATTGAATTCCCATAACAATCTCATTTACCTTTTACATGAATACAGTAATCCTTTCATCTTCTTCCATATTCAGGTTTTCATATCTCACCTGGTAACCATCAAGTTTAGCAATCTTCACTATAGGATCACCTTCATTAAGAGTCTCCAACTTATCCCATATAGCCTTTCTAGATGATTTGTCAGTTAATCCCATTATTTGTTGATTAGAAAGTGCACACAAGAGGGCTTCTCTTGCTCTACAATCATTCTCAAGCTCCTTATCCAAGTTTTTCGAAGGAGGATTGCCAGAGGCTGGATTATGAGGTGTAACACCATTTTGTGTGATCACCCAAATCTCCTTCCCAGACATCTCAGATGAGTCTCCATCTAAATATTCCATAGTGTGTAATTTTCTCCATCAAGCCTAGGAATATCTCTCTGAAAGATAGCTCCAGATGAGCTAGATGAACTTGAACCGTTAGTCACCATAGGATCTTCCTCAAGTGGTTAAGATTTCTATAGAGAGGACCAAAGCTTTGATACCAATTGTTAGACACTTCAAATAACTAGAAGACAGCTAAGAGGGGGAGGTGAATCAATTGTCATAGACTACCAGAACACTTAGAAATTAAAACATTAATACTAGAATAGCAGTTAAACCAATTAAGCATAAACAATAATCACAGAATAAATACCATCCATATGACACCAATATTTATACATGGAAAACCCAGTAAAGGGAAAAACCATAGTGGGAAGCCTACCCACAGTCAGATAATACTTATGCAGTAAGTATATGAATTACAATTGAGGGGCTCGCACTTGCAAAAAGGCTAATATCCTAGACTGCACTACTCATCACAAAAGGAGTCTCACTGACTACATAGAAATCTAGACTAAAATTTGGAGAAGAGTTTGAACTGCAAAGATAACATCTCTTGTGCTTGAGTATAGTTCCAGTTAAGCTCTATACTGGAGGAATAAATCCTCTTACATAAACCCAATTTGATCTCCAATGATTGATCAAATCCTCTATCTAATTGATATTACATTATTCGCATATTACATATCCATATCCCATTCATTATCCTATCCCATGATGATCTACAATGAGATCTTACATCATATATATACAAACCCTCGACCATAAACAATTAGGTCGGCCACCAGACAATAAACCAATTACATAATTATAAAACATGTCAGCCTTATACCAAACAAATAATATCCAACACATAAGACATCTTGAAAACACATCAAGAGGTCCAATCCACATGTTACATAAAGTTAGTCGATAACCTAGATCAATCGGGACCCAATATAGGTCCACCTGTTAAAGCAATGATCTCCATCCATCAAGTCTCAAACATGATCACCAACAGCATCATGGATCTCCACCAGAAGTTGCACCAACACCACTTATGCATATCATCAAAGATATTCATCAAAAGCTCTACCTAAAACCCTCGCCAGAACCACAAGCCAAGCTTCCAAGCAAATAGGATAGCATCCAATCACCAGACCAAAACCAACTTACTTAACATAAACATGAGTATCATGAATAAGCCAATTCCATTACCAAACCATACCAGATCATACCAAATTATGTCGGATCTAAACCAACCAGAAACTACTCAACCTACCAGGACCAGAAGGGTGCCGGTAAAGCATCCAAATAGCTAGTGTTGGCATCAATGACAAAACATCAATGCAACACATAATTAATTCCTCCAAATGGCCAACAATCATAAGACAAGTGACAGGAGTCTATTAAGGTAAGCAAGACAAATTATCACAATATAGAGATCTAGCTATATCCTTGTTGCAAAAATTTGATTCTTATACCATGGAGCCCGTTCCTCGAAAAGAATAATTGACATGCTGATGTGATGGCATGTGTCACCTCTCTTATGACTCTAGATGACCCCTTGGTAGATCTTAAATTCATTATTCACAACCTCACTACCCCGACTATTATTGATAATCCTAGTGATGTAGCATGTTGTTACATTATAGATTCTGATGAATGGCACTTGCATATCATGAGATATTTGAGTGATGCTACCTTTCCTGACTCTGTGAATAAGAATACTAGGGCTAGGATTCACAAAGTGGCTGCTAGATACATTATCCTTTCTAATTTTCTTTATAGGAGGGGTTATAATGGTCTTCTCCTTAGATGCTTAAACAAGGCTGAAATCCCTATTGCTCTTGAGGAAGCACATTCAGGTGCTTGTGGGGGGCATTTTGGGAGTAGCTATTTAGTTCAGAGATTGCTCCAAATGGGATATTACTAGAAAACCATGGAAAAGGATTCCTTTGCATTTGTTAAAAGATGTCATCAGTGTCAGCAACATAGCAAATTGATCCATGCCCCTGCCCAGGAACTTTGATCTCAAGTAGTGTCTTGGCCCTTTTCTACATGGGGTTTAGATCTCATTGGTAAAATATCTCCTCCCTCATATCAAGGACATACCTTCATCATAAATGCCACTGATTACTTTACAAAGTGGGTGGAAGTCGTTCCTCTTCAATCCACTACCACTGCAGTAATTTGTCAATTCATTTTCGGAAACATAATTTATCGATTCGATATACCTTCCACCTTAGTTGTAGATAATGGAACGCCATTTAAAAATAAGAATGTGAAGAAATTTCTCAAGAAATATCATATTCAACATAAATTTTCTACACCTTATTATCCTCAATCAAATGGTCAAGCTAAGTCTTCTAATTGGATAATTGAAAAAATTCTTCGAAAGACTGTAAACAAGCATGGTAAGGATTGGCATACTTAATTAACCCATGCTCTATGGGCTTATCACATGAGTGTGCATGTTGATACGGGTTGTACTCCTTATAATCTTGTTTATGGTACTGATTCCATTATGCCTTTGGAATTAGAAATTCCTTCTTTGAGAGTTTCTCTTAGGGGGTATCATGGATGATGATTCCTATAGAGAGAAAAGACTTCAGCAACTTGAGATGCTCTATGAACAACATATAAATTCTCTAGAACATATTCAAACATATTATAAAACTTTGCAACGAAGCTACAATGATAAGGTTATTCAAAGTTCCTTCTCAGTAGGTGATTTAGTCCTTTACAAGAATCAATGCAACATGAATGCCTTACATGAGGAGAAAGGAAAATTCTGACCTAATTGGCCCAAACCATACAATATTGTCGAGGTCTATGGATCAGGTGCTTACAAGATAGTAGATGTGGAAGGTATGCCTCTCAAGGAACCCATAAATGCTATGCACCTTTGTAGATACTATGCCTAGTTCTCTTTTTCTCTCTCTCTCTCTCTCCCTCCCTCTTTCTACTCTACTTTTTGTTCAATCTCTATATCTTTTTCTTCAAAATTGGGTAATATGTTACCATTTCTTCATTAAAGTATGTAGGATTAAATGATGTTATATTGTTTGGTCTAAATTACTTCATTCTTGACAAGCATGTTTCATTACTTTATTGTTTGTCTTGGATTCTTTAAATAATTGTAATAGATTTACATTTCATATGTGCTAGCATGCTAGAATCTTATACAATTTCTTCTATGTTAAGTAGAATTATATCATGTTGTGTTTAATTAGAGTTAATTAAATCACATTATTCATATAGTTGTTAGGATTAATACATTCTTCTTTTACATCATCAAAGTAGCATTTAACTAAATACTTAGTTATTTAATTAAATCACACATGTATCAATTTAATCATGAAGCATTGAGAAATCAATCGCATGGAAATTAAATTAGACATACATGTTCATCACTCAATATTTTACTTCTAATCTAAGCAATGCATATATTATTTAAGCATTAAAATAACATATCCATGAGTACCATAATATATAGATCAATACATCAAGATAATCTCCTATCCCTAGGACTAGTAGGTGGATGATGGTATCTAGATTCCCCCTCCTAATCTGGCCATGAGGGTGGCCACATGGGGGTGTATCATGATATGGACCGTGAGTGACTTTGCAAGGAGCTCCTATGATCCCTCTCCATCATAATCCAATGGTATGTGGCTTCCTTTGTCTATGATGTTGCTAGGTTAGGCTCTATCTATCGTAATCTCTCTCATAGGACCTCCATCTTCATCTGAATAGGGGAGAAAAGGTCATTGTGTCATCTTGCACTCATCTAGGATCTGTGCAATATTTATGAGTAACTAGGAATGTGCGCAGTCACGATGATGTCTTTCACTCCATTCTGAATAAGAGAATGCCATTCCTGGATGGTAGCTACAAGAAAGAGAGAAAATTTTTATTAGTAAGATTGTATATCATCAAATCTAAACAAGTAAGATACATAAGTTAATCAATAACAAGAAAACTTACTTGGATCTCCCTCTTGCTAATTGGGATCATGGAAAGCGACCACTTGAGACTAGGACCTTCTTGGCTCTCCACACTTGTACTGTCTCTATACAGTGGGTATGGGCCAATGGTGACTAGGATTAGGACCCCTTATAGGGTCCTTCTCTTCCTGTAATGGGAGGCCTAGTCAATCTAGGGATATGGTATCCTCTCTAGAGTGATGAGGAATTGCATCTGACTCAACCTCCTCCTCAATCTCCTCCTCCTCCTCCTCATTATCATCCTCCTCCTAGTCCTCCTCCTCCTCTCCATCCTCCTCATCATTTCCATTTTGATCTCCCTCTCTGGTTTCAAGATCATCTCTATCTCCACCTACCTCCTGCTCTCTTGTGACATCAGTGGTGATCCCTCCTTGGATGCATCAGATTCCTCTTTGTTGCCTATCTCTAGGGTCCAGGGTTCCCTCTAGGGAAGTCTACTGGGAAGATGGCTCCAGGGTATGTCCTCCCCCACCATGTGATGTACCACCAGTGAGAACCCAAATCATCTCTGTAGTCTATCGCAATGTCCTGATCTGGCACATTTGAATCTATGATGTCAATCTCATCACTGGTAGGCCTACGAATGGCTCCTAGCCTTGACATCATGTGTGAGTGTCAAATGTAAATAGGAACATTAGTAGGAAGGAACTGCTTGAACTTGAACTACCACCAGACTTGATCAAAGTAGAAGGGAATGACTATGTGGCTCTACTGCCCCTCTAGTAGAAGGTTCCTCTGCATGCTAAAAATCTCCCTGTGTATCCCTACCCACATGTACATCTTGAGGTAAGGTCTTGATATGAATTTGCCCATTGTCAATCTATCTAAGCTCAACCTCCAATGCAGGAGATTGTCAAATCTCCACTCTTGGGTAAGTGGATAAGAAAATACCCTAGGCTTCTCTCAGACTAAGTCTATAGGGGCTCCAACAAGCCTCGTGTAGGTAATATGCTAGAAAATCCACACTTGTAGTAGCGTGCATGTCATCAGGTTTCATCCCTGTCCAAGCACATACTCCGCAAGGTCATGATAGAGATGCACAAGCATGCTTCGACCCCAAGAGTATACTCTCCTATGTCTCTCCATTGCTTCAATATTGTAGACGAGTCCTCCATGCATATGTGTGTCACACCCATTAGGGCACATGGCTAATGAAAGGGTTGTAATCATGAGTTGCCTCACTAATGGAACCTCGCCAATAGGGTGTAGGAGCTAGTTGACCATGATACGGCCCCTCATCTCACCAAGTATCACTCTCCCCACAACATACACCTCCTCTCTCCTATAGTCCTCTTTTGTCTAGTCGGATCTATATCTCATGGTCTCCCCCCTAATGGGGAGTTGTAGAATGTGGTATAAATCCTCAAGGATGACCATCATGTCCTCCATAGGTAATGAGAATGTCGAGTTGTCTACATCCCACCTCTCCATCAATGTCATCAGCATCACAGAATGGAATTTGATAGCTGATGTGGTCATCACATCCCAAAAGCCCACTCCATGTAGAAACTCCCTCTCCCCCACTATCAGCCTTGGTATCTGCTCCTGAAGGCTATGGAAGGTGAGCCTGGTAGTATGCTCACAAATGTATGGCAGTGTTTGCAAAAAGAAAAACATTTTATCATCAGTAATCAATCATCATCACTATCATCTAATCAATGCATTCATTATACATTTTCTAACATTAAATCACCTAATCCCATGTCACCATTAGTCACCCTGAATAGGGACTAGGGTGCCCATGTGGGACCAAGGTTCCCTACTAGGACCAAGGCGCCCAAGTGGGACCAAGGCTTCCTACTAGGACTAGGGTGCCTAGTTGGCACCAAGGTACCCTAGGGGGACCAGGGCACCCTAGGACCCCTAAGTGCCCGACGAGGGGGCCCAAACTAGTCTTGGTGATGAAATCATCATTCCTAAAACTATGAAAGCATGAAAAAACCAAATGGAGTCAGCTGAAGGTCAACTCACTTCATCGAGTGGTCGGCTAATGAGTACGAATTGGCGTAGGATCTCCATCCACATAGGTCGCTCGGGTCGGTGTCGAGGCATGATGGCTAATATGTGGGCCCCTCTATAATGAATAGTGCCAAAAAATTAAAAAGTGACAAATGAAGGTGTCGCTTTCATATTTATGTGTTATGAACTTTTTCACTTTATGTTTTTAAGTTAAAACCTTAATTTCTGCACTTTTTCTTCAATCGATCATATCTTGAGCTAGGAAGCTCTGATTTTCACACCATTGGTGGCATTGGAATCATGATTTTTCCCTCTCACTCTATATTAGTTCCATAATGTTCTTGGATGAGTAATCAAGACTTGTTGTGAACTTACTTCATAAAATTTTTTATCACAATTCGATGTAGTAAACATGATAATACCCTATTTCACCTCACTAATAGGCAAGCTCCAACAAGGGGGCATATAGCTACCTGCAAATTTCATTACATTCCTTAGTAATAATTAGGAGATTTTGTGATCTAACATGTGGTTTTGTAGGATGTGGTTCCTAATTATGTACTATAGATACCGTTGGGGGCTTCGTCCGACAACTTATGGCTATATCCTTTTTCAGAAATTATTTACTTTTCTGTACTTTAGCTTGCATATGCACGTAGTGTCATATGACAACTAAAGTGGGGGATAAATGCAGTGTCATAAATTGTACACCCTTTCTAGGGTGGTACAATTTCACACTTAGGTTAGCACCTGCCTTACGTGTGTCTTGCATATTGCATTTCTAGTTCCCCTTTAAGCATTTCATTAATTAATATAATTAAATCTAAGTTCATGTTTCATCACTTTACATATTATAATGTTGGGCCCCTTACCCTAAGCGTTCCCTTTTTCATCTTATTCTTCTAATGAATCAGTTAATTATAAACCCTAATTATGTCTTATTTTGACTGTTTAGGCCCGATTTCGCATATCAAAACATCTCAAAATCAGCTGTAACTTTGGGATGCACTCTAATATCATCATACCTAATGGCCCCAAAAATTTGGTGAAAAGTTGGTCAGACCATGGTGGGAATGCACATTGTCCTCGACTTTTTCCTCAAAATTTCAGGAGCACAATCCTATGATATAATAACGCTTAACCCCAAAATATCAGCGGGAAATTCAAATCCTAGGTCATAGTAAACATGAAATTAAGATCTAGGGTTTCATACTTAAGAGCCCTCTTTCTTCATTTGAAGGGGCCTTCTTCTAAGAATTTAAGAGAATATTTTTGGAGCATTAGAGCCTTCTTTGTAGTGAAAGAGTATATCTTTGAAGTCTTTAACAACATTCAACATTCATCCATCGAACATTCATCAAGCATAATTTTATCAATTGGGGGCTTTTGAAGATGTAGAATATCAATAGGAGATCACCAACTGATGATTGGATTGTACCTCTCCCTTGGGGCTGGGTATGGTTTCATGTTGTTTTCATGTCTTTGAATAAGATTCATTTTAATTTATATTCATGCTTTAGATCACTTTGCATTATAGATTTAGAGCATTTAATTTGTCAATTATAAGCAATTAGGGTTTACTCTCTAGGGTTTCTCTAGATTGTTTGCTTTCTTTCTAGGATCTTGCACACACACAAGGTTCTTGCATGTAGTGCCCCTACCCTAGTCAGCTTTGTAACACCGGTTTGACCTTGGTTGACTTTTTATGTGGCATTCTTGAATGGTTGATTTACCGTGATGTAATGTTGTAGTCAGATATTGTGATTACTGTGCGTACCTATTAATGTGCTTTCACATCGATTCTTATGTAAGTTTAATTGTTCTCTTGATTCTTGTTATTAATCTCATGCTAACACTTTCATTATATATATATATATGTGTGTGTGTGTGTGTATGCTTGTGTGACTCATGGTTGCAGGAGATTGCAGGAACAATATTGCCTAGGTGCGAGGTTCATCTTCATCGGGATTCGCAGGGTTGAGTATATCTCTTTCATCCTTAGAATTTGGTTTAGGTGGTCGTAAAACCCTCATGTTACCCTAGTCATGCTCAAGTGAGCATCACCTATGGTCCATCAATTTCCCTTTTCGTTTGGGTTTGCGAGTCATGTATTTGGTTGGCTTTCTTGTGTTGTGTGCCTTGCATGTGGTAAAAATTGAGTATTTTGTCCTAAGTATTTAATTTGATTTAATGTGTTCATTTACGCATTAGAAATTAAGGAAGTTAAAATAAATAGGTTTCTTTTACGTGATTAATCATTAATTAAAAGATCACTCTATTTATGTTTGTAGTAAGCTTAATTAAATGGTTAATTTAAATCGTGAATTTATTTAGTTTATGCATTTTGAAAAGGGAAGATTTAAAGTTATCCGAAATAGAAATAATGTAATCCCTTTTTTCTTTTTGAAATAGAAAGGTTAATTTTAACTATTTAAGAAAATCAAATTTTATTAGAAAGGCAAGTTTAATTTATATTTATATTTGATATAGTGTGAAAGATTGATTTTGGGAATTTAATTTAATTAAAATATTTTACCCTCATCAATATTGCGAAATATAAATGTTAGTGTTGTTAATATTGAGAGAATTAAAATTAAATGAGAAAGAAGCATTTTAATTTTAAATAGAAAAGCAAGTTAGTTGTTTGAATAGTTGAAAAGAATGATTTTTCATTTCTTTTATTTAAAAAGTGTTTAAATTCGAAATTAGGAGATTAGGTCAAATTTTATTCCATTTAACCTAGGTTGGAAAATATTTTTAGGGTTGTTGATTTTTTTGGGGAAAAATATTTTTGGATGGAGAAAATTGGGGATTTTGGGAAGGAAGAATTTCTACAGCAGCAGCGTGGGCTCTTCTTCAAAATCTTTCCAAAAATGCTTAATGAGGTAGGAATTTGTGCATCAATTTGGTTATTTGTTTAAAAAAAAAAAAGGGTTTGGATGTTCTTCATGCAGTTTTATTTGAATGCCCTCAAGATTAAGATTCTTAGTAGAAATTTGTTGATGATTGACTAATTTGTTGAATCATTATATGTGTAAGGAGTTGCTTTATGCTCAAGGTTTGTTGTTGTTTATTGAACATTCTGGAAAAATTGTTTGAAGTCCTTGTTTTGGACTGTAAATATTATGTCAAACTAATTTCCCAGTTATTATTTTGGTCTGCCATTATTGAATGTATTTAAAAATATTAATATTAAAAAAAAAGATTGGGCGTTAGGGTTTGGTGGGCGGAGGAGCCAAGGCTCAACTCGCGCCGCCTTCTCCCCCCCTCTTCCCTGTTGGTTCGCAGTCTTTCCCGCGACCACATTGTGGTCCGCAGGGACCTATGTCTACATTGTGGGCCATAGGAAACCTCTGTCCACATTGTGTCTTGCAGGAGACCTGCGTCCACATTGTGGGTCACAAGAAACCTACGTCCACGTTGTGGCTCGCAGAGGACCTGTGTCCACATCGTGGGCCACAAAGGACTTGCGTCCACAATGTGGGCCGCAGGGACCTACGACCACAGTGTGGTTTGCAGAGCCTACATCCACATGTGGCTGTAGGGACCTGCGGGCTGGCCCTTCCCACTCCTGTGGATGGGAGGTGGGACCCGCAGGCTTAGGGTTTGCTAACATAATTTTTTTAGAAAAAAAAATTATAAAATGAAATATACCATCAGGAATTAGGGTGTGGACTAAAAGAAGCTTTTAATATATTTTTATTAAAGTCTATTTTATGTAGTTTTAATTCAGCTAATAGATATTATTAATATATATTATATTAGTGATATATATATATATAGATATACATATAGATATTAAATAATACTAAACTGGAAATTTGTGCATTATTAATTATTAAATTAATTATATTTTACTAATCTTGGATTAATAAATATATATTAATTAATACTTAATTTTGGAATATGTTTTAATAGGGGAGTATCTTTTGGAAAAGCGATTAAATATTGTTTAAATTAGAAGATTTTTGAAATAAAAATATTTTTTTCTTATTATTTGGTAATTTTTAAATAAAATATTATTCATGAATATGTATTGTTTTCAATTTGAATGATATAGGACATCTGGGAATTTTAGAAATGAAATACTAAAGTATAGGAGTATTTGGAAAATAAATTATTTAGCTTTGAATATTTTGAGAACTTAAATGATATGCTTGTAGAATTATTGGAAATTTAACAATGTATCGATTGGAAAATTTGTAGGTTAATGATATCTTCATATAGTAAAATAAAGAGCATAGTTATATTCTTAATAGACAAATAGCATTATTGCAATTGTGGTATTGTAATTTACCTTGAAATGGTGATTTTTTTATTAATGTATTTTGAAAACTTAGATCATTTAGAAAACTTGATCGACCTTTATTGTTTAAACCAATAGGAAAGAAGATTGTCCTTTCCCGGTTATTGCCTATGCAAGTTTAATTTTCGTATTTGCTTTGTTAAAGTAATGGCAAGGCTTTGATATGTTTATTTGGACCCTGTCGTATGGTTGATATGGGGATACCTATTTGTGTCTTCAGTCTCTAGTTTGGTTGTTGCCTTGTGATGGTGTTATAACTAGTCTTGTCCTTTATGCGGGTGTCGAGTGTTGATTTGTGGTTGACCATAACAGGTCAGGTCTCTAGTTAGAGTACAGTTAGGAAATGGACCTTGTATTAGCTTTTAATATGTTTAGTTGGATCCATTTCTAAGTAGGGATCATTTATGTATTTATTGACTGAAGTGGTCATTTGTATATTGGTTATGTTTGCCTAAATGGCAGGATTATAAACGATGTGAACCTTATGTATCCTTAACTTATTTAAATGATCAGAGGGGTCTTGCAGTTGAGCAGATCCAAAGAGGTAGCCCACTAGGGGTGAACTCTAATGCCATCTTGGTGCTAGGGATGCTTTTGTTCTTATGTTTCATGTGTAGTGTTAGCATGTATGGATGGCATTTTGATAGAATGTATCAGTGGATTAGATGAGATTTATCATAAATGCATGTATGCAGTCGTCTCTTAAATGCAATAAATTGGATCATGAAGGAATGTATTCTGTTAATGTTAAAGAAAGTAAGTATGCATGAAAAGATCTCATTAGTTATGATGAAACTATAGTGCATTTTGGAATGAGATGCATGGCATGTTTTTAATGTAAAATTGAATGTAATGAATGGTTTAAAAATTATTCGATGATCTCGTCATGTTACCTCAATTGTAATTCTAATGGATGAACTTCATTTGGCTAGTTACAATTTAACCTTAATAAATGAACTTCATCATATTTGCTATATTTTAACTAAAATGGATGAACTCATTTGGTTATTTACATTTTAATCTTAATAAATGAACTTCATCATATTAGCTTTATTTTAACTATAATGGATGAACTCATTTGGTTATCTACACTTTCAACCTTAATAAATGAACTTCATCTTCTTAGCAATATTTCAACTATAATGGATGAACTCATTTGGTTATTTACATTTCAACCTAAATAAATGAACTTCATCATATTAGCTATATTGTAACTAAAATGGATGGACTCACTAAGTTAACTATATTTTAACCTTAATAGATGAATGTGTCCTATTATCTATTATTTTAATTTACTGAACAAAATATATCCATGTTTTAATTAATAACTTGTAATAAAGATAACCTGCTTAATTGGATCAAATGTCATGAGTTGAGTTAGATGTTAAGTTACGTAATCACGTTGGGAAACTCCCTAGGTTTGTTTAGTCTTCCACTATGTTATCGAAGCTTTAGATAACTCAATGTATCTTAATGTTGTGTCTTATTAAAAAAATAAAAATATAAATAAATATTTGCACTCCTTGAGTGTGTTTTAGCTTTACCCCTTTGGGGTTTCTTGGTGGGGCATTACATTGCACACACATTTTCAATACATTATCAGCTATTTGTGGAGGTGTAAATCACCAAGATAGAGGTTTGATTAAGGCAAAACCTTATATAGCCACCCCAAACCCTATTTTTTAGCTTCAGGTACAAGTTTGGATTTGAGCGTTAGTGGAAGTTTTGGGACTGAAACAGCACACAAGGATAGTTCTGGGTTGCAAATCTTAGCAAAAACCTTAAGGAAAGGGGTGTGGTGCCCTAGTCTTTCCCAAGATAGTGGCATGGCGCCATGGTTCTGCACTTTATCAGTAGGATTTGGAGAAAAGTGTATTGCAGGCTCCAGAATCCATCTTATCAGTTGTAGTTCCGAAATTGCAGAATCAGGACAGTGGCATGGCACCCTGACCCTGGACATTTCTGCTTAGATTTTAGACATAGGTGCACCTCTGATTTTTCCTTCTGATCTATACTTTTTAGTAGTATATCAGTTGTTTTTTAATCTGCATTCTCATAGTAGGGTTTTCTTTCTTACTTGCATTCTAGGTTAGATTGCATTTTTGCATCATTCCTCTCTCTCATTTACAGTAAAGGATTAGAAAACCTAAGATTTAATCCATGACTCTCTCTTTCTCATTAGAAGTAGCCAAAGTGTGTTACCTCCCTAGGCTCTTTTGTATTCTATGAGTGTGTATGTGAGTGGGAATAGGGTTTCCATACTTAATCTCACTTGTTCCCCTACACAGTTATCTCTTGAGTCCATGCTCATCACATTATTTCACAAATTTTGCAGATGTGAATTCTCCACCTTGGTCAGATCTCAAGAACTTAAGATTCTTACTGGTTTCTTTCTCCACTAAGGCTTTGAAGGCCTTAAACTTACTGAAAGCTTCAGACTTTTCCTTCAAGAATGTAATCCACATAATTCTTGAGTAATCATTAGTAAATATCATGAAATACCTGTCACCTTGAAAAATTCTAGTCCTCATTGGACAACATAAATCAGTGAGCACCAAATTTAAAATATTATCAGAAGAAAATGATTTTCTCTTAAAAGAAGTGGTCATCTTACCCAACTGACATTCTTTAAAAATCACATTGTTTGGTTTAAGTAGTTGCATACCTCTAACCATATTTGACTTGTTGACCTTAACCACATTATCAAAATTCACATGACAAAATATTCTATGCAATAACCAACTGTCTTCCACTTTAGCAACCAAACAATTGTTAACATTAGTATTTAGATGGAATAAGTTCCACTTTAGCAACCAAACAATTGTTAACATTAGTATTTAGATGGAATAAGTTACCTTTTGTCTATTTACTGGTAGCAATCAGTTCTCCTTTGCATCCTAAAATCTTGCACACTCCATTCTTAAACTCAAGATGATAACCATTATCATTTAACTAACCAACACTCAACAAGTTATGCTTTAATCCTTCAACCCAATATACATCATCAACATTACTTTTACCATTCAAAGAAATTGATCCTTTACCTTTTACCATACATGGTAAATTATTGCCAAATCTCACTACTCCACCATCAAATTCTTCAAGTGCAATTAACTTCTTCTTATCACCGGTTATGTGGTGTGAGCAACCACTATCAATAACCCACTCATCACTATTGACAATATGAGATACTAAGGCCTTCTTGTCTGAAATATCTTCCTTTACTGCTACAAAAACAATATCCTCATTGTCTTCATCCTCAAATTCCTCATCGGTAACACCTTCATCAACTGCAACATAGCATTGTTTCTTTCCTTTTTTTTATACTTTCTAAATTTTTCTTTTTGATCACTGTTAGGACAATTAGCAGCAATATGTCCTATCTTGTTACATGAGAAACATTTCAGAGGAAGCTTGCCTTTGTACTTACTGATGCCTATAGGAAGTCTCTTAGCTAGTAAAGCTTCAAACTCCATCAAGTTGCTTTCATCAGCCATTCCTTAATTATCACCACCATGATGACTTGACCTATACACATCCTTTCCTTCTCTTACCGGTGTATTAGATACTAATACTTTGAAAGTAGATTCTTCTTTAGGTACACTATTATTAAATCTATTTAACTCAAAAGTAGTAAGCTTGCCTATCAAAGAATCAATTGTAACTTTATGTTTGTTGACTGATCTCAATTCTTGGATAGCAGATTCTCTAATAGCATAAGTAGGCAATAAAGTTCTAACAATTTTACTTGCCACTATGTCTTCTACAATGGTTCCACCAACACTTTTGATTCCTCCAACTATCTCTTTTATCCTTTGACCATACTATGTGATGTTTTCTCCTTTCATCATCTTCATTTCATCAAACTTACCTCTAAGACTTTCCTCTTTAGCTTTTTGCACATGCTCATCTCCACCATAGATTAACTTCAACTTATCCCATACTTAATAGGCAGTTTCTAAACCATTGACATCAATATACTCAGAATTAGAAAGTGTACTTACAATGGCTTCCAATGCTTGAATATTCTCCTACTTCTCTTTGATTTGATCTACAGTCAGAGGACCGCTAGGAGGTGAATATTGATTTTCAACATGCAACTAGAACCGTGCCCCCATTCCTTTGATGTAGATCTTCACTCTGTCACTCCATATTCTGTAGTTGTCGTTTGTAAACTTAGGACCCTCCTTCATCATCTTGGATCTTTACCTCAAGTGGTTAAGCTTCTACACGAAGAGGACCTAGTGCTCTGATAATACTTCAAAAACCAGTTACAATAACTACTCAAATAGTCCTTCAATTTGATTTACCAAACCATTCATTTAAGTGTTCATAAATATGCAAATAAAGTAATGATATCAAATCCACACATCAATAATGCATCACCACATGAACACAAAATTTTTTTCACATGGAAACCTAAGTGGGAAAAACCATGGTGGGAATTAGCACCCACAAAATATTTGCACTCACCTGGTTAAAGGCCTAGCCTGGTTAGGAGATTTACAATATGCCCGATTAAGATGAGACCCTATTAGGAATCACTCGATGAAGGGATTTACAATATCAGCCATGTTAGGAGTAACCTTTCTAGAGGATTTATAACTCAAAGTTAATGAGCCACCCAGTCAAGGGATTTACAAATAAGACCTATTAGATTCTACCCTATTAAGGGATTTAAATACTGTTGTAACTGTTAGGGAACAATGGGGAAAATGATCTAATAACAAAACTTCCTTGCTTGCTAGTATAGATCCTTTTCAACTCAATTCTGCTTCTCACGTGCAAACTCTTCAATCTAGTTTAGCACACTCTTCTTCTCAAAACCACCGACATAAAATATCTTCTCAAACTCATCCTAAATACACTTTTCAACTAGTTTGGTTAAAAAACCCTAGCAACATTGAAAAAACATTGAATTTACATCAAGCACGACAAAACAATCTACCAAAATACATTACATATCATAGAAAATTTCAGGACAACTTCCACCATTGGATGATCACCGCACATCACCACACATTGATTTGATAAGCAATCAAACCCTTGTCACATTCTGCTAAGCACTTTGTTGTTTCCCAAGAAATTTGATCCTTGTATGCACTCAAACAATATCTTATCATTACACATGGTTTCTAACACGTCATCACTAAGTTATGTGTTAGGTCCCAGAGGCAACTAAGAGGGAGGGGGGGTGAATCAGTTGTCTATTAATTTCAAACTAAAACTAACTTAACCAAACTTAGTGCATAATAATGGTAAACCAAACTTTAATGTCGGTAGATAGTTTACCAGCTAATAATAGTACTGGTAAAGTTTAATGCATGAAACATAAAGGCAATTAACATACACAACACATAACACAGTTATTTGTACATGGAAACCCTATAAGGGGAAAAACTATGGTGGGAAACCTTACCCACAATCACATGATACTACTACAGATAGTATGTGTGTACAAAAGGGTCTGCACATGCAGAAAGGACATCTACCTAGAGCTCACTGCTCAATCACAAAATGGGAGTCACACTAACTACAATTGGATGATTAAATCCAATGATAATGTATTGCTCAAAATAGCATCTTCATATACTGGATTCAGTACCGGTTAAGCTTTGTTTTGCCTTCTCCAAAAACCTCCTTGAGTCTTCAAATGATGTCTACGTCTATAGCTCTACTTATATTTGCATATACCTTATTACAAACCTTTTTCACACTCCTCTACTACTCCTTAATCTCACAAATGAGATCTTACATATATACCAAGACCGTAGACCAAATGTGTAGGTCAGCTCACTAAGATATTACAATAAAATCAATTACAAATGAATCAATATGCGATGCGTGACGTCGGCTCAATGCATTTACAACAATAACAAATCATCTCCATAACATGTCGTGCTGATCTAGAATAGATAATGCTTGCCGGTCCATAACCTAGACCTATTTGCTGGTAATAGAAAATATGCAAAACCGATTAGATCAATGACCAAATCAATAAAACCAAGTGATCAAACAATGTCTTTCACATAACCAAGTAATCTCCAAATGATAACAGATCATCCTCAGTGTTGGTTAATAATATAACCTGTCGGTGAACCAGATATCGGTGATATGCATAAGTCATTGAACATGCCGGTGAACATAACCAAATATCTCCAAGTGTTCTCAAGTATTAACAAGTGTTGATATCAATGACAAAACCAATGCAACACATTCATAATACCAACAATCTCCCCCTTTGGCATTGATGGCAACACAAGATGGAAAAATCATCTATTTGCCAAAACAGAAATGCCAAAAGCCAAAAACCAACAATCTCCCAAAGAGATCATCAAAATACAGATACAAAGACTAACAATCTCTCCCCCATTGAATAATCTCTCCCCAAAAGATAATGTGTTTTTCCATAAATATCTCTCCCCCTTTGACATCAAATGCCAAAGCAATACAAAACCAAATACAATCATTTCAAAGAACTTGTTACAAATACCAATTGTTGTAACCACATGTATTCATTCTACTCCCCCTAAGAAGCAGCTCTCCTTCATCAAAGCCAAAAAAAAGATTTCTCTGTTAATTCTGCTGGTCTAATGCCATGCTCCAACTATCTAAGTTTCTACTGGCGAGGGTATAACTCCAAGCTACTCTCTAAGATATTCAAAATTTTCCTTAGGCAAAGGTTTAGTAAAGATATCTACAATATGTTCTTTAGTATTCACATAAACCAATTTCACTTCTTTTGCTTTGACATTCTCTTTTAGAAAATTGAATTTGATAGAAACAAGTTTAGTTTTTGAGTGAAATACCAGATTCTTTGATATATCAATTGCTGCCATATTATCACAGTAAATGATTATAGGTTCCTTGCATTTTACCTTTATGTCTTTCAACATTTGCTTAATCCATAATACTTGTGTATAGTTAGTTGTTGCTACAACATATTCTGATTCTGTTGTTAATAAGGATGTACAACTTTGTTTCTTTCTCAACCATAAAATTAGTCTGCTGCCAAGAAAAAATGCTCTGTCGGTGGTGCCTTTTCAATCATCTACATCTCCTGCCCAATTTGCATCTGTGTATGCACATAAATCAAAAAATTTATCTTTAGGATACCATAAACCAAGATTTGTTGTGCCTTGTAGATACCAGAAAATCCATTTCACTGCTAATTCATGATTTTCCTTAGGATTACACTGAAATCTTGAAACAATACATATTGCATTCATAATATCAGGTCTTGTTTGTGTCAAATACAGTAAACCTCTTATCATAGACTTGTATCTTGTCGGATTAACAAGTGTTGATTCATCCTTCAAAGATAGTTTATCAGTTGTAGTAATAGGTGTGCTTACCAGTTTAGAGTTTTCCATGCCAAATTTCTTAAGTAATTCCTTCAAGTACTTTGATTGATTTATGAATATACCTTTATTAGTCTATGAGATTTGCAATCCTAAAAGGAATTTTATCTCTCCAATCATAGACATTTTAAATTCTTCCTGCATCTTATTAGAAAAGTCTTTACACAATCCATCTTCTCCTCCAAAGATTATATCATCAACAAAAACTTCAATAACCAAGATGTCATCATTAGTTACTTTTTAATATAAGTTGATGTCAGCATTACCTTTGGTGTAACCAAGCTTCAAAAGATATTTGTCCAATCTAGCATACCAAGCTCTAAGAGCTTGCTTCAATCTATATAAAGCTTTCCTTAACCTCCAAACCATATCATTGTCATCTGTCAAATAAAATCCATCACGTTGTTCAATGTAAACTTCCTCGTCAAGATCACCATTCATAAATGCACATTTAACATCCATTTGATATACTTTATAGTTCTTGTATGCTACAAAAGCTAAGAATAATCTGACTACCTCAATTCTAGCTACTGGTGCAAAGGTTTCATTATAATCAATTCCTTCTTTCTGTGAATATCCCTGACACACTAATCTTGCTTTGTTTCTGATTACCTTACCATCTTCATTAAGTTTATTTCTGAATACCCATTTAGTTAGAATTACATTTTTTTTTAAGGTCGGGGAACCAATGTCCATGTGTTATTCTTTTCAATTTGTTCCAATTCATCTTCCATAGCCTTAATCCAATGTTTGTCTTCACATGCCTCATTAATAGTTGCTGGTTCAAATTGAGAAATTAGACATACCTCTTCATTTCCCAGTCTTCCTCTAGTTGTAACTCCTTGATACTTATTCCCAATTATCTAACTTTCAGAGTGATTCAATCTTACATACCTAGGTGTGTTCACTTGCTATTGTTCTCCAGTCACTGTGGAATTCTTAGATGATGCCAGTGTGACTGAATCAAAATTATGTATCGGTGTACTCATAGTAGGTTCATTTGTGATTATCTCAATTGCCAGTTCAGAGTCTATAGACTTTCTAAACTGTTCATCAATCTTCACATTCGCACTCTCAATGATTTTCTGCAATCTCTTATTAAAACATCTATATGCCTTTCTCTTAGATGAATAACCAAGAAATGTTCCTTCATCACTTCTAGGATCAAATTTTCCAATATAATCATCTCTCCTAATATTCTAAAATATTTAAGAGTAGGAGTATTACCAAACCATAGTTCATGAGGGGTCTTACCGGTTTCACCTTTGATGTGAACTCTATTGAATATGTAAACAACTATATTGACTACTTCTCTCCAATACACATGAGGTAGGTTTGCTTCTGATATCATACTTCTAGTTGTATCCAAAATAGTTATGTTTTTCCTTTCCACAACTCCATTTTGCTGGGGTGTCCGAGGTGTTGATAATTGTCTTCTGATTCCATTCACTTCTTAGAATGTATTAAATTCCTTTGATGTGAATTCACCTCCTTGATTTGATCTCAAGCATTTGATTTTCTTATCAGTTTCATTCTCTACCATGACCTTGAATAGTTTGAATTTCCCAAAAGCTTTTGATTTCTCCTTGAGAAAAGTAACCCAACACATTCTAGAATAATCATCAATGATTAGCATGAAATATTTATCTCCTTGTAAAATTCTTGTTCTTGTAGGACCACATAAATTAGTATGAATCAAGTCAATAACATTATTGGATTTTTCTAAAATACTTTTAAAAGTTGCTCTAACTTGCTTTCCAAATTGACATTCCTTACATACCAGATTGTGAGGTTTAACAATCCTAGGTAAATCTCTTACTGTCTTAGTTGTACTGATCTTCGCAATGCAATCAAAATTTGCATGACAAAGTCTCTTGTGCCATAAGCAACTTTCATCAATATGTGTAATCAAACATGCCTTCTCATAATTGTTCAAATGAAAAATATTACCTCTAGTCTGATTACCGGTTACAATTTCTAAACTAGTTTTGTCCATGATTTTACATTTACCATTCTTGAATTGTAACTGAAAACCTTTTTCAACTAATTGACCAACACTCAAAAGATTATGCTTCAAACCTTCAACATAGTAAACATTATCAGTATTGTGCTTACCATCAAAAGATATAGTTCCTTTTCCTGTAATCAAACAAGCTTTGTCATCTCCAAATCTTACTAGACCTTCATTATATTCCTAAAAGGTTAATAGTTTACTCTTATCACCAGTCATATGATGTGAACATCCGGAATCAATAATCCATTCTTTTTCTTCAATTTTAGCTATCAGTGCCTACTCTACTGGTTGAATAGTAGGTGCTAGTTGATCTTCTATTATAGTAACAAAATCCCATCCTTTGTCTATCGGTTCCTAATCAGAATCATCAGTAACTCCTTCATCAACATAGTAACATGATTTGTCTCTATTCTTCTTAAATCTGTACCTTTGATATTCAGGGTTAGGCTTATATGTTCTTTTAGCTTCTTCTTTCAATCTTGCATATATATCAGGACACCTAGATGCCATATGACCAATTTTATTGCAGTTAAAACATTTAAATGGTTCTTTACCTTCATACTTACTTCCAACTAGACCTTTAGGCATTTTCTTTGCAAATAGTGCTTCAAGCTCTTCAAGTTCTTCATTCTCTCTTCTGATTCTTCAAGTTCTCTAGCATAGAGTGCTTTCCAATCAGATTTTTCAGAATTTGATGATGATGTTACAGTAGATGAAGCTTTGAAAGACAAATATGTCTTAATTGTAGCAATAGGACCAAATTCCTCAAGTTCAAAAGCTAAAAGTTTTCCAACCAAAGTATCTCTAGATACTAATGCATTAGGCATTGTTCTCAATTCATTAATAGCAGTTACTTTCATTTTGTATGTCAGTGGAAAAGCTCTTAAAACTTTAGAAATAATTTCATCTTCACTTAAGGATCCTCCACAACATTGTATACCCAAAAGAATTTCATTAACTCTTTCCATAAAAGCATAAATCCTTTCATCTTCTTCCATTTTCATATTTTCATACCTAACCTAGAAGCATTCCAGTTTTTCAATTTTGATAGTGGTATCACCTTCATTCAATGTCTCCAATTTATCCCAAATATCTTTAGCATTAGATCTATCTGATAATCCCATGATTTGTTGATCTAACAATGCGCTCAACAGTGCTTCTCTTGCTTTGTAATCATTTTCTTCATCTTTAGCCAAGGTTGGTGGATTAGGTTGACCTTGAGTAGGAACAACATAGCCATTCTTTGTAACATCCCATATGTCCTTTCCAATACAATTCAGATGTGTCTCCATTCTGATCTTCCATATAACATAGTTGGTTCCATCAAGCTTTAGACTATCCTTCCTGAAATAGTTAGTAGACATAGGATCTCCTCAAGTTGTTAAACTTTTGCTAAGCACTTTGTTATTTCCCAAGAAATTCAATCCTTGTACGCACTCAAACATTATCTTATCATTACACAACTTCTAACACATCATCACTAATATATGAACATGATAAGATTCACCGCCAAACCATAAATCATTACCAGTCAAAGATATATTACTAATATACATTCTTCTTCACAGATTTTATGACAGTCAATCATAACTGACTCAATATAATGAATTTGTAGATGCAATGTGGAACATAGATGCATGTTATTATCTTCAACATTTATGTCAAACCGTAACGCCTAACTCATCACCAATCTATACCGGTGTCTTGATCATCGCATTGTTCCTGCTTATCAGTTTACAACAACTTAGTAGTTTTTTTGTCTAACACATTCTTATACCGGTCAAGCTTTATCGGTAGGCCTAGATGACTTAGATGACTCAACAAACATGGTTTCCATCAATGACAATAGAGATAAAGTTATCAAACAACTTATAATTATATCAACATCATCTAGCCAACAATCTCCATCAACTTTACCAACTTTACCGATTATGCCAACAATAAGTTTATCGGTCATCTTTTCATATCTTCATTAATTATGTTCAAATGACAATAATCTTAAAGAAAAGATTACTATCAATAGTACCTTTATTAAATCCCAATTTTGGCAAATATTTATCTAATCTAGCATACCAGGCTCTAGGGGCTTGCTTCAATCCATAAAGAACTTTCTTCGTCTTACTTACCATGTCTCCATCATTTGATAATCAAAATCCATCAGGTTGCTCAATGTAGACTTCTTCTTCAAGATCACCATTCAAAAAGGTAAATTTGACATCCATCTAATATACCTTGAAATATTTATAAGCAACATATGCAAGCAACAATATAATAGCTTCAAGTCTGGCCACTGGAGAAAAAGTCTCCTCATAGTCAATTCCTTCTTTATGTGAATATCCTTTGCATACCAGTCTTGCTTTATTCTTGACAACTTCACCGAATTCATTCAATTTATTTCTAAATACCCATTTAGTACCAATTAAATTCTTATCTTTATGTCTAGGAACAAGCTCCCATGTGTTGTTCTTTTCAATGTGATCTAATTCTTCTTCTATAGCTCTTGTCCAGTTTTCATCTTTGTAAGATTCAAAAACATCTTTAGGTTCAACTTTGGAAATTAAATATACTTATTCAGCAACTAACCTTCTTCTAGTCATCACACCTTTATTTTTATCACCAATAATTTGATTTTATGAATGATTCAATATTAGATACCTTGGGGTCTTCTGATTGTTCTGATTTTTAGGTTCCTACATCTCTTCACCGATCACAACAACATCTGGATTAAGAGTCTCCATCAGATCATTCTGCTTTGGCTCTTCAATCTAAATAGGGTTTAGAACAACATGCTGACCATCATCATATCCACACGCTCTGATCTATTTCCCAGGGTTGTCATCCACCTTCACATTTGCACTTTCTACTTTCTTTCTCAGTCTCTTATTGTAGCATTGGTAGACTTTTCTCTTTGTTGAATATCCCAAGAAAATTCCTCCATTGCTTCTAGCATCAAAATTTCCTTTATCCTCATCTCTCTTGATATAACATTCTCTACCAAATACTCATAAGGAGTCTCACCGGTATAACCTTTAATATGAACTTTGTTGAATGTGTAAATAGCAGTGCTAATAGCTTCTCTCTACTAGATCTTTTAAACATTCCCTAAAATGAATATAGTCCTTGTAGCATCCAAGACAATTATGTTCTTCCTTTCAACTCCATTCTGTTGAGGGGTTCTAGAAGCAAATATTTGTCTTCTACATCCATGCTTCTCACAGAATGAATTAAATTCATCGAGACAAAATTCTCCACCTATGTCAGATCTTAAACATTTAACCTTCAATCCAAACTCAGTCTCAACCTTTTCTTTGAATATTTTAAATTCATCCAATGCTTTTGATTTCTCCTTCAAATAGACAACCCACGTCATCTTGGAATAATCATCTATTAGCAACATAAAATATCTATCTCCCTGCACACTTCTAACATTTATAGGTCCACATAGGTCAGTATACAAAAGATCTAGCAATCCATCAGATGTATATTTCTTTCCCTTGAAAGAAATTCTTGTTTGCTTACCCAACTGACATTCTTTACATATTAGATTAGCAGGCTTAACAATCTTAGGCAGATCTCAAACAAATTGAATAGAACTGATCTTAATCATTGAATTAAAATTTACATGACACATTCTCCCATGCCATAACCAACTTTAATTAATCTGAGCAATCAAACAAATTTTCTCACTAGCATTCAAGTGAAAAATGTTACCTTTAGTCTTAGTTCCACATGCAATCTCTATACTAGAGGCATTTAAGATTTTGCATTTTTCATTCTTGAATTGTAGATCATAACCTTTATCAATCATCTATCCAACACTTAAAATACTATGCTTCAAAACTTCAACATACAAGACATCATCAACATTATGCTTACCATCAAAATAAATAGAACCTCTACCACTGATCACACATGCTTTGTCATCTCCAAACCTCACTATTGTACTATCATATCTTTTCACACTAACAAATTTTCTTTTATCATCGGTCATATGATGTGAACAACCATTGTCAATCATGCATTCATCTCTTTCTTCAACTTTAGTAGCTAAAGCTTTCTCCTCAACAGTACATCTATTGGAATCAATAGGTACCGGTCCAACTTCCATAATGGCAAGAAATACAACTTCATCTTCTTCTGATTATTCATTTGTAAAACCTTCATCAATAGCATAATAATAGTTCTTCTTATTCATATACTTTCGGTTAGACTTGTAAGGCTTATCATACTTCTCATTCTTTTCACATCTATCATTCCTATCATTCTTATCAAACTTATCATGCCTGTCATATTTAGCCATTCTCTCTAGGCATGTAGAAGCAAAATTTCTTATCTTATTGTAAGAGAAATATTTTAGAGGCAATTTTCCATCATACTTACCAGCTCCTTTGGGCAATCTCCAAGCAATCAATACTTCAAGATCATCTAGCTGTCTTTCTTGCTCTTCCATCTCTCTTCTCTCTCTTTCATATCTGGATATTTTGCACTCATCGAGATCATACTTCTTCTTTTCGGATATAGATGTTGATGCTCTAAATGTTGTCTTGGACTTTCCATGTGATTCTCCAAACTCACTTATCTCAAAAGTAGCAATCTTCCCAACTAGCACATCTCTTGTCACTGTAGTCACACTCTGGATCTCATCAATAGTAGCTACCTTATGTTTGTAAGCAGGAGACAATGATCTCAGCACCTTAGCAATAATTTCATCTTATTCAAGGGTTCTATTGGCACATCTAATACCTAGTATAAGTTCATTCACCTTAGCCATGAAAGAGTGTATGTTCTCATTTTCTCACATCTTTAGCATCTCATACTTTCCTTTCAAACTCTGCAACTTAGCAACTTTCACCTATTTGTCTCCTTCATATAGGGTCTCAAGCTTCTCCCAGATCTCATGTGTGGTCAGAAGTCCCATTATAATTGTCATTTCTGAATTAGTCAGGGCACTCAGTAATGCTTCCTTCGCTTTTATCTTGCTTTCAACATCCTTGATTTCAACAACAGTAACTGGTCCATTCTGAGGAATGGAGTAGACATCCTTTTAATATTTCAATGATCTTCTCCAATACATCTCAAGTTCACCTCCATCTTGTTCTTCCATATAGTATAGTTACTTCCATCAAATCTTAGATTTCCCTTCTTAAAGATAGTTACCATCATGAATCTCAGACTGAGAGAGGGGGGTGAATCAGTGTTCACCGGATCTACAAACTTAATCACAAATACAAATCTGATAAACTGCAACAATAAAAAAGATAAGAAAATTGAAAGCACAACACACAACACCAAGATTTTTGATGTGGAAAACTTAGTTAAGGGAAAAACCATGGTAGGAACCTACCCACAGTAAGATGATACTCTATAATAGTATGGTAAAATATTACAATGGGGAATGCACATGTATTTAGGCACATTGCCTAGAGATCACTCCTCAAAAGATAATGAACGGAAGGCTACAACCCTCAGGGAAGTCTCATTGACTTACAACAAGATTTGGACTATAGTCCAAAAGGAATGAACTGAAAGAATAAAATCTCCAAATTCCTGATGATAGTTCTAGTTAACCACAAATGTCTTCTTTGCCACATCGATCTCTTCTCAATCACAATATTGAATGATGAATCCTTTTTCACACATAAACCTCTCTCTGATAATGTAGACACAACCTCAATCTCTAAATTACATGAATATATCACCTATATATACAATTCATCAACCTTAACAACAAGGTTAGCTAAACCATCAACTTACAATTACAAAATTACATCACACAATACAAATATCGACCACCAGACTAGTATAATTATTTACATGACATAACATAGACCTAATTCAAATTCACAAATTTTCAACTCCACCGGAAATCATGCCAAGATCAACCGTGACACGCTACACCACCAGAAATACCGCATAACATAAAAATCATCACCGGTTCATGAAAACCACCAATAACTCATACAACGATCAATGTGGATCATAAAAAAAAATAAGACATAATTAGAAAACACCAAGAAGCACATTAGGATTATCAGTAATAGCTACACCAACACCACTTATCAAATCTTCATCGAGCAACATCCAAAACTCAAGAATACAACCAATGAGTAACTGTTATGAAGAAAGATAACTTACGGAGCATAAAAATGTGATCCATCTAAAATTAAAATATACAAGACCATTGCAAACAATATCCCAAAAAATCAGATCAAGATCTTATCACACTAGAATAAACTAGGGAGGAAATACTGAACTTTGCAAAGCACCAACACAACAAAACAAAACCGCAAAACCAGATCATAAGATCTTCCCAATCTATAATCACCTGAGAAAATCACAGGAATATGGTGACATCAATGACTCAACATATCCTAGCAGAAAAAATGTCGAACAAACTTCCCAATATCCAACAATACCCTCTTTAGTAATTCTAGCCCCCTCAAACCTTGAAGGTCACCCTAACTGAACTGTCATAATCTGGTAACCTTGGGTAGTTAATTCTTCAACAAATTTATCTATTATTGACTCTACAATATGTAGCTCATGTTCTCCTTTAGGATTAAGATGTGTGGCTTACCTAACCTTTCTTTTTCTTCTCTTCTTTGCACAAGGGGCTTCTGCTAATAAATTGTTGAAGCCTATTCTCTATATTCTCTCTTAGCAATGTTTGTTGTTGTAATCAATCAGGGATGTTCCCGCTCTCCATGCTTGGCAGAAATTTTCTTTTATGTGGGGTTTCTCTTCTTTCTTTATGTTTTTGTCCTTCTATCCTTTATTGATTTCTTTGACTTACTATGTCTTCCTCTGCAGTTACTTCAGTACCTTACCCTTTTTTACTATCTTTGGGATTTTCTATGTCTGAGTGAGTATTCCTCAATTTCTGATTTGGTTCGCTATCCATTATTTCTGTCGAGACCTCCATCAAGCTAACTTGATTGGGAATAATTTCTTCAGTATTACTTCCTTTGTCCATCAGATGCTCTTCGTGTGGAGTTGTTTATGTTTCTTGTTGCAGAACTTCTTGCATTTCACTTTACGAAACTTCTTGCATTTCATATTTTAGAACCTGTTCTATTTTTCTTGGAGTTTGTTCTTCATTTTCATCCACAACCCACATTTCTTGATTTCTTGACTCTTGCACTTCTTGCCCACCTTGGCTAAAAGTTTGGCCTATGAACTCTTCTTCATCATGCTTTTGATTAAGGATAATTTCTTCTGCTTATAGGGAACCCCACTTTCTTCCGCTCTCAATTATTTTCCCTTGGACTCCACAGACTCTTCATCTATATTTATAAACTTATCCACCATGTTCATGTTAGTGGTTTCTTTTATAATTGTGGGATTTTTCATGCTTCCTTCTTATAGGGGATTTCCCTTTTCCAACCTTTTATGCATGTCTTGCAGATTTTTCTTATTGAACTCCATAAGCACTTGGTTCAATTATTGATAAAACTTCTCACAAGACTCATCTTCTTTAGGTATATTCAATGCACCTACTAATATCTATGTCGTAGATTGGGAGGCAACTATGGGTATAGCCCACAATATTTGTTCTTGTGGCCCTTTATCTTGCTGAGATTTGATGAGTTCTGATGTTGATGCCTCTATGTTTCCACTTCCTCTATCTTGGGTTTCTACAATTTTACTACATGCTAGCTAATTCAAGTCAACAACAGTAGTCACCAACTCAACTCCTTCTAGATTAACCACTAGATATTTTGCCAAAGTTCAAGGATCTATTATCTTGGTCATATCAATATTTATTTTATATATTAGGAAATTGTCATATTCAACATGATCCTTTCCTTTTCTTTTCCTCTTTGAAGTCATTTGATGCCCCTACTTCTTCAACTTTGCCTTGTACTCCTTTATCCATCTTTGTGTTGCTCTCAAGATAGGTTGATTTACATGTTCCAAAGATATTATTCTAGGTTCATTAGGTTGTGACTCAGACATAAGTTTTTCTTCTATTTTATCCATCATGTAATTAGGTCTCAGAATCTCTTCATCATCATCCATTATTTCAGGTGGCATCTTAATCTCTCTCCTATTTGGCCCAAGTGTCTGCAACTACTATATAGTTAACCTTTTATATATTTTCCTTCTTACTTCCTTTTCATTTCTACAATATATCTAATAGTCCTCCATACCTGGGGCATGATTTACTTTCTTATCAATGCATTCTTTATTTTTCCCAAGGGATCATAGTATTTTTGTTTGTATTGAAAGTAAGACAAATGCCTAGCCAATAGATCCTCTTCAGCCTTTCTCATGTTTTGTACCGTGTTGCATACCAAATTCCTAATTTTGATTGGTAAACCCTAGCTTGAGGTGAGAATTAAGATATGCATCATGAAACTCAAGCATATGTCTGCAAAATTTCATCAACCACGCCCATGTAAAAGATTATTTGGGTAATTTAAAATGTTGCCTTGAGAACCCCTCTACTCTCAAGTAGGACCAAGTTGGGAACTGAATGTACCATCCACCAAAGTATTTAATCACATTATGCACCTCTTTTGGCACTCTGTCTTCAACTCTTCCTTCTGATTCTCTTGTAAGCTTCATTATAAAATAATCATTTACCTCCTTGTAATACACTAGAGTCAGATCTCTTTCAAGTTGAGGATAATAGTTATATACCAAATTTGTACTAGGATCCGTACCCAGGATACCTATTGTATTTAAACCCTAAATATTTTCCTTGACTGGTACATGCATACACTACATGGGAAGACATGAAGAAACTCATAGATGGTTGTTTAGAAAAACTATATATAGAATCACTAAAGAATTGTTCCCAATCAAAGGACCCTCTATCTATTCTAATGCTTTGTATATAAACAAACATCCATTCTTGGAATTGCCCATTGTACTCTAACCCTGTAATTCTACCCAAAAAGGTTATATTTGTATATACTTCAGGATACATATCCTACCTCAACACTAATTTTGATAACTTCGACAACATTATCCCTTGTTTTCAAACATACCACACCTCCCTCATGGTTTTCTCACACTCTACTCTGGCATCATTGAATTCAACCTTGGCCTAGTCTCTTGTCCTATTAATCAGGGATGTACATATAGGAATCCCCAATAATTATTTAATCCTTTGCAACATCAAGTCTCCATATACCCTATTATTTTTTACTACTTTTCATAGACCCACATCATAGCACTAAAGACATTGTTTCACCAATTCATGCACTTCCACTGCTACAGGAAACCCTGCAGCCTATACTAACCCACTTTTACGTAAATTCTTCATTTCTTCAATGGCAATAGGCTCCTGTATTCTATCAATCAAATCTCCTAGGTTGTGGTCACCTAAGTGTGTATCTGTGTATAACATTCCTTGGGGTATCAACTACGTGAATTTCCACTTGAACTTGTTGACAAGTGTTTTAAAACACTCACCAATAGGTAGGCAGAACATGAATGCATATACCACCTCTCCTGAAAATTAATCAATCTCAAAAGAATGACAACTACAAGATCTCATAGTCAGGTCACGATGGTGTTGGGTAGCTTGGTGGTTGACGTAGTTGTACCTGTTTGGGGGCCTATTGATCTGAATATTTCTAATTTTTCTTCTTAAGTTAGAAACTAAAACTAACACTAAACTAATTAGCGAGAAAGAAATAACAAAAGTAAAAGGGGATGCAAGAGGATAATGAATATTTAACACACATTTGATTGAATAATATTGACTAAATTTGGAGGAGGTAGGAATACTCATAAATTAACATGTAAATCATCAATTCGACAGACTAATGAAGCTAAATTTGATGGAAAGAAATACTAAGTCACATTAACATTAACAACAATCACCATAAATATGCGCTGATTGAAGCAATGCAAACATGACTCTCTCTAGATTCAGAAAGTTGAATTGAATTAAATGAACATTAAACATACACCATATGAATGAAAACAACTGAAAGAAATAGGAAATTTCATTTTTTTATGAATTTTCCTTCAAAAGAGGCATTTGTTCAGTAGATTTGTTACACTAAAATTATAATTATTGTCATCCACCAGATTGTTTCCAGCTACTCTTAACATGAGAATGCAAAAGAAAACTATTTGGAATGATCCTTAACCAAGTTCCAGAGGTTTTCCAACTCTAATCTACTTCTAGTTTTAAAATACCAATTCTGAAAAGTCTAATTTCTAAGTATCTAACCCCTCACAATGAGCTTCAAGCTCCATTTTATACAAATTTTTCCAACATGACTTCCTCTTGAAACAATAGATTGATCCCGTAGTTTGTACATGCAAGCACTCTAAAAGAGAAAATTCCCCCTTGTAACTGAAAATCAGCTCCATTCATGTATGCAAACTTGTCTCTATAACAATATATTTCTAAGTTCAAGGTTGAGTTCACCTTTAGTTCGACTGCATATTAAGCTTTAGTGGTGGCAACCTTCTATCTTGATGTTGAGTTTGCACCATTTTTTCTCAACTTCATTTCAATTCATCTCCATGCAACTTTCCTTTGTGCTCCAAGTAAACTCCAGTTCGACGCTCATTCCAACTACACATTTAAAATAATGATAATTAAAACTTCATTATTTAAATGTGTAACATAAATTTATTTTATAAATTATCATATCACAATTTTAAAATTAAATTTGTATTTAATAGTGAATTTAAATTAATAAAATAGTTTCAAACTATATTTGATTTAAATGAAAATTCATGAATACTACCTTTGTCAATTTTCTCATTAATCCCCCCTTTGAATATAGTTTACCTGCAAAAACAAACAAAAATAATTAATTCACAAGAACATTCTTAAATTAAGCACAACACATTTGAATTTACTTGTGAATTAATATATTTATAAAATGACTTCAAATTCATTCAAAGAACACTAAATACTTTGTAAATATAATTATTATAACTTCAATGACATTAAGATTATAATAATTTCAACCAAACAAATAAAGCACTTAATATTTTTAAAACATCTCAAAGGATCCCATGCCGAAATGCAAAATCCCCTCTTCACCATCCTCACATTTGGTCTCTAGACTATTTATCACTTAAGAATCTACTATTTATCTACATTGCATGATATCGATATTTCGAGCTTTACATCCCATTGGGGTTTTGACATTTATGCGCCCCAAGGTCTTGGGACTCTGGGGTATTGAATTCATGAGAAATTTGACTTCTTCAAACTCTGGAGGTCTGAGATCTCGAAGAGCCTTTTCCTTTACTACTATCTATTCCATTGCATCCTCCAAATCCTTCATGATTGGTTCCAAAATCTGACATGACAAGTCTTGTTAGTAGTAGCAAAGAAGGAAGAGTGAGAGGGGGGAGGTGAATCAGTCTTCACTGGATCAACAAATTAAACTACAAAAATAAATCTGATAAATTGCAGCAATAAGATAGATAAGAAAATTAACAACACAACACACAACACCAATATTTAGACATGGAAAACCTGGTTAAGGGAAAAACCATGGTGGGAACCTACCCATAGTAAGATGATACTCTACAGTATATGGGAAAATATTACAATGGGAAATACATAGGCATTCAGGCACATTGCCTAGAGCTCAATGCTCAAAAATAATGTCCCAGAAGGCTACAACCCTTAGGGAAGTCTCACTAACTTACAATAAGATTTAGACTACAATCGGCAAGGGATGAACTGAAAGAATAACATCTCTACATGCCTGATTATAGTTCTAGTTAAGCATAGATGTCTGCCCTGTAGCACCAATCTCCACACAACACTTCACCGAAGGATAAATCTCTTGTTCGCACATAAACCTCTCTTTGATAATGTAGACACAACATTGACACCTAAATTACATGAATATATCACCTATATATACAATTCATCAACCTTGACAACAAGATCAGTTAAACCCTCAACCCTCAATTACAAAATTACATCACACGATACAAATATCAACCACTGGACCAATATAATGGTTTTCATAGCATAACATGGACCTAAATCAAATTCCCAAATGCACAACTCCATCATAAATCATGCCAGGACCAATCGCAACATGCTACATCACCAAAAAACTGCATAACACGCAAATCATCATTGGTTGATAGAAGCCACAAAAAACTCATACAATGATCAATGCGGATCACCATAACAAATAGGACATGACTAGGAACCACCAGCAAGCATGTTAGAATCATGAATAATAGCTACGCCAGCACCACATATCAAATATTCATCGATCAACATCTGAAACTTAGGAATATAACCAAATAGCAACTATTATGAAGAAAGATAACTTGCAGAGTACCAAATCATGATCCATCTGAAATAAAGATAAACAAGACCATCCCAAGAAATACCCCAAAAACTTAGCACATGATCTGATCACATCAAAATATACTAGAGGATATACTGAACTCTGCAAAACAATGATTAACAAACCAAAACCACAAGCCGAATCATAAGATCTTCCCAATCTACAATCACCAGAGAAATACATAGGAATATGTTCACATAAATGACAATAACATATCCTAGCAGTAGCAATGACCAACAATATCCAACAATCTCCCCCTTTGGCATTGATGGTAACATATGAATGTGAAAAACAATCAATACAAAGAAAGAAGATATCTGTAGCAAACTCCCCCTAAGATCAGGACATATAAAGTAGTTTTTTTTCACATGATCTCTCTCCCCTTTTCCAACAATACCAAAGATCTCAAAATAGAAAACCAGACTTACTCTCCCCTAAAACAGAAATATGAATCTCTCAAAACATAGACTACTCCAGCAGAGGAGCATCGCCAACTCACCAATCCGGATAAAAAGATAAGACTATGAAGTCCACTGGATTGATGCAACTTAATGCATCTAGATCTTGCCAAAAGGGGTAGATACCCCTAACTTATCTCTCAAATAGACAAATGTGTCTGTAGGCAAAGGCTTAGTGAAAATATCAGATATTTGTTCCTTTGTAGATACACACTCAAGCTTCACCTTCTCTTCACTGACTTTCTCTCTCAAGTAATGATATTTGATTGACACATGCTTACTCTTGGGATGTTGCACCGGATTCTTTGACATGTTAATAGCACTAGAATTATCACAATATATAATAGTAGGCTCATCATAAATAACTTTGATATCCTTCAACATTTTCTTCATCCAAACTACCCAAGTGCAATTAATAGAAACAACATTGTACTTAGCTTCAGCAGTAGATAAGGACACTTAATCTTGTTTCTTACTATCCCATGAAACCAAATTCTTCCCCAAAAATAATTCTCCACTGCTAGTGCTCTTTCGGTCATCAACATCACCAGCCCAATCTACATGAGTTAGGCACACAACATGAAATCATCATTCCTCGGATACCATAAACCATAATCCACAGTTCCCTTGAGATATCTGAATATTCTCTAAACAACAGTGACATGGATCTCTTTCAGATCATCTTGATACCTAGCAGCCATGAACACAACATGCATAATGTTCGGCCTAGTTTTAGTAAGATATAGTAGTCCACCAACCATAGATCTGTACAAACTCTGATTAGCTTTCAGATATTCATAATTCTTAGACAATTTACAACCAATCAACATAGGAGTTCCAACCGGTTTGGAGTCATCTAACCCAAAATTCTTCAAGAATTCCTTCACATACTTAGTTTGAGATATTAATATACCTTTTCCAGTCTGTGAAATCTACAAACCTAAGAAATTTTTTATCTCACTAATCATAGTCATCTCAAATTCTTTCTACATATCACCAACAAACTTTAGGCTCAAGTCATCATCACCTCCAAAGATAATATCATCAATAAAGACTTCAACAATCAAGATGTTGTTATTCTCTATCTTAAAGTACAAATTATTGTCAGCAACACCTTTACTAAATCCCAATTTTAACAAATACTTATCTAATCTAGCATACTAGTCTCTAGGGGCTTGCTTGAGTCCATAAAGAGATTTCTTTAGTTTACATACCATGACTCCATCATCTGACAATAAAAATCCATTAGGTTGCTCAATGTAGACTTCTTCATCAAGATCACCATTCAAAAAGGCAGATTTTCCATCCATTTGATATACCTTAAAATCTTTATAATGAGCATAAGAAAACAACAATCAAACAACTTCAAGTTTGGCCACCAGATCAAAAGTCTCCACAAAATCAATTCCTTCTTGTTGTGAATATCCTTTGGAAACCAATGTAGCTTTGTTTCTAACGACTTCACTAGCTTCATTCAATTTGTTCCTCAATATCCATTTAGTACCAATAACATTCTTATCCTTAGGTCTATGCACAAGTTCCCATGTGTTATTCTTTTCAATCTGATCTAGTTCTTCTTCCATATCTCTCATCCAATTTTCATCTTTACAAGCTTCAACAATATCTTTAGATTCAATTTTAGAAATTAGAGATACTTCTTCAATAGCTAACCTTCTTCTAGTCATCACACCTTTATTCTTATCACCAATAATCTTCTTTTCAGAATGATTCAATCTTACATACCTCAAAGTCTTCTAATTATTTTGATTTTTAGGTTCTTGCACTTCTTCACCAGCAGCAGCAACATCCAGATTATTCTGCTTAAGCTCTTCGGACTAAACAGGGGCTAAAACAATATGTTTTCCATCATCATATCCATGTGCTTTTACCTCTTTCCCAAGGTTCTCATCCACCTTCACATTTGCAATTTCCACTATCTTTCTTAGTCTCTTATTATAACATCAGTAGGCTTTTCTCTTTGTTGAATATCCCAAGGAAATTCCTTCATAACTTATTGCATCAAACTTTCCTATATCCTCATCTATTTTGATATAACATTTGCTACCAAATACTCCCAAATATCTCACAGTAGGAACATGACCAAATCATAACTCATAAGGGGTCTTACCGGTATCACCTTTAATATGAACTCTAGTGAATGTGTAAACAATAGTGCTAATAGCTTCTCTCCAGTAGATCTTCAAAACATTTCCTTCAATCAGCATAGTCCTTGCAACATCCAAGATAGTTTTGTTCTTTCTTTCAACCACTCCATTCTGTTGAGGTATTCTTGCAACAGATAATTGTCTATTTATCCCATCCTTCTCATAGAATGAATTGTACTCACTGAAACAAAATTCTCCACCTCTATCAAATCGCAGTCATTTCACTTTCAAACCAGACTCACTCTCTACCTTATCTTTGAATATATTGAATTTGTCCAATGCTTATGATTTCTCCTTGAAAAAGACAACCCACATCATCCTGGAATAATCATCAATTAGTAGCATAAAATATCTATCACCCTGCACACTTATAACATTTGTAGGTCCATTTTCATGATTATCTGTTGGGGTCTGGATTCCAAAGACAGAGTTTGGGAGCAGATTCATTGTCAGTTAATGATTGTCATTTGGCATCAATCTATGATCAAATGTGTGAGGAGGATTATAATAACAAATGTTGGTTTTGTGCGACCATTAACATAAGCTTTAAAACCAAGAAAGAGACTTTGTGTTGTTATTCCATAATTTTACACAAGAATTTGGGGTTATTCCTAAGGACTGTGAAATACATCTTTGGGTATTTCTACTTGCTATTCAAAATGGGTGGTAATTTAAACAGGAACGAGCCCCCTGGCTGCGAAAACTAGAAGAGTGAACGAAAAGTTTGGAGAAGGCTTCATCGATATGGCTTCACTAACTATATGAAAAAGCTACACGGAAGTAGAAATTCGGTGTCACATGGGTTTGCCAGAGGCTGGAACAACAATAGAGTCACCTTGATCGGGGAGACATGGCAAATTGATGAAGACCTAGTTGTGGATGTCACGAGTCTTCAAAAGAAGGGTACTAAATTCTATAGAGACCGGAAGTATGCTGCCAAAGCTTTCAAAAACTTCCCAAAATTGGAGGATGAGAAGGTCAAGCTTGTCAAGAAAGACAACATCTCCTACTACATTCCCCAGCAGGTAAAGTCCTTCTGGCAGAAAGTTTTAAGGGTTTTAATGGAGTTTCTCACTATTGATGGTAGATTCACTAAAATCTATAACTATCATTTTGCAATCCTTAATCACTTCCGTCATGGGGTTAAAATCTCCCTACCTTATTACTTAGCATCCTCTTTGAATGAGAGTTTGGCTGATCACACTAAAAAGACTAATTTTTACCCTATAGCCCATCAGGGGCTCATATTGCTCATTTATGAATACCTGAAGGAGAAAGTTAGGGCTATCAAAGATGATCCCCTAGTCACTAATGCATATATTTCTGAGAGTTGTAAAGAATTTGATTTGAATGAGGATTAGCCTAATACCCCTACCCATAAAAAATGGAGAGCTGAAATAGATAATGTGGAAATGGAGGTGCATTGTGATTTGGAGGAGAAAAAGGGAAAGGATAGTGAGACAAAAATGGAGAGTGAGAAGTGTTGTCTTCAAAATCTGATTCCCTTTAACATCCTCAAATTACTATGTTTTAAAGCTTGGTACAAAAGAGATATCAAAGATAAGGAAATTTTCAAGGCAACATATGACAAGGTTTGGATAGACCTTCTACACTTCGGGCTTCCTCTGAGCCCAGGTGGGTATACCTTTGTGAATTAAATTCACACTTTCGAACATAAACCCACAGCAAACCAGTCCATAAAACTAGTGGATTTATTCACCTTGAAATCAACTGAAAACAAAGGATAGAAATTGTACTTAATCTCAGCATTTCGATCAACAAAGCATGCACTAAACAACTTTAGTCAATACCAGTGCCTTATCCAAGGTCACAGAGTCATCTAAACTTAGATAAAACTCCTTAAACAACACATCTTTATATTACCCATCGGTTTGGTTTCTATTAATCCTTATATATGCCTGACACATACAAGAATTCAAGCATTCCAAACTAAGCTATGGTCCTCAGAATTCAAAGTTCGTCCCAAAGAAATTACTGGTATGAGTGATCTTGCGTATTTAATTTCCCTCCTAAAGCGAAAAGTTAACAAGCACTTATACTAAAACTGCCTTGCAATTCCATTCAAACGGAACAACCCTTGATTATTCAAAATGAAAATAGTAAATAAAATCATGAATAAACTTGAAGATGACACAAAGCTTTACTCAAAACCGATGGCCTGTATATTGATATTCAGTTCAAGAAAAATTACAATAAATTCTGATTCTCCATTAAACTTGGAAAACCTCAGATAAATTTCTGCAGCGTTTTCTTACAAAAATTTTGTGATCTCTTTTCTTCTAGTCCTGGTATCCATTTATAACTACATGGATGCACAAAGCTTCAGACCTTTTTGGGAGAGTTTGTTATAAAATAACGAAGTTACAAGCTTTTCGCAAAAGCTGTTACAAGCATTTTTTAGCCTTCTGTAGTTATTTCAACCTGTTATTCTGTTGCAACCTCTTCTGTCTTTTCAGGGGCGCTCTCCAGCTGTTCCAGATCCTGGGTGGCATATTTAGTTGCACACTCAATATATATTTCTTCTGTCGGCCATGAAAAATTAATCACATCATCTTTATCTTTAGTCAGCCTTTTCCAAGAATTCCTTAGTTTGTTGACTTCTGAATTAAGAAAACCATAATGTGACTTAATTTTTTCTATCTCTTGTATTGTCACTACAAAGAAAAAAGTATCATCAAGATCAATGATTCCTTTAACTCTTGCTGACAATTTGGCTTCTATCTCCTTTAGCCATATCTGCTTGTCTTTTAACTGATCCGGATTGGCAAAAATTCTTGGGAGCAACTCAAAAACTTGATCGGTGTATTCCTTCTTACACAAATTAACCTTTCTATCCACATTATCCACTTCTGCTGCCAATTTTAATAAAGCTTTAGCGACATCAGAAGTGGATTTGATAATAGGATTAGCTCTTGCTTCATCACAGGATACACACATGAACTCTAAATCCTGCTCCCTAGGTCTCCATCTAGCAAAAATGGGTGTCAAAATTGCCTTATCTCTTCTCAGCTCATTCCATATCTCCATAATTTTTCCCACATTGTTGTAAAGCAATGAGGCATTTATCGTATTTGCAAAACTAGATATTGTGGCACTTACCTTTTCCTCATATTTCCCTGCATATAAGGCTTGAGCCTGCTTCAGGTTTTCTAGTTCTTGGGGTGTGATCTCAATCATTTGAGAGGTGGAGGGTGCTGGAGATGGTGGAAATTCAATAATAGGGCTAATAGGCGGAGGTCTTGCAGGAGAAGAGGAAATCATCAATGTTGAAGACTCACCTTGTTGGTGTTGTCCCATCAGTTGGCTCTGCAGCTTGGCAATGATGCTATCTTTGCCTCTTACCTCCTCCTTGGCACTGTTATAGGCCTTTAAAACTGTTTCCAACTTAATTTGCAAGGCCTCCTTCTCCTTGGCTTCTTTCTCTGCCACTGCAACACTGAATTTTGCAGTTTCCAACACAGTGCTTGTAGCCTCTACTACCCCTGTACTCTGCACTCTTTTTACCATCATTCCACCAAGGTAACTTGACCCTGGGGTGTCCTTGCCTTTCTTGCTCTCATTTCTCTTGAGAGACCACATGACTAGTGCAGCATTATCCTTATTGAAGGTAAGCCCTTCCATGGGTTTGGTCTCTTTCCTTACTACATCTAGCACCAGGGCATCAACAATATCCCACTCTGGCAAGATAAGCACTCTAGCTTGTGCTACTAGATCTCTTCCTTGCTCAGGAGTGATGGTTTTGAATTCTTCCATCATCTCCTATTTTATTTCTTCCTCCACTGTGGCTGGATCTTTATTAGGCTGCTCAACCTTTCTTGTTTCACATCTAGCATTATATCTATCTATATGCTGTTTTCAAATGAATTACATAAATTCTTCCGATGTGACAAAGTTGTCATCAGCTAAAAAGGCACTACTTGCCTTTTTTATTTCTGGATCCCACTCTTGGCCTTTGAGTTTAGTGGAGGTAATATCCATTTCAGCATCAATGGGCTCTTCTAGCATCCCTTCCTCCACTTCATCATAGGTGTATGCAATTTCCCCTAAGCTTCCCAACTGCAAGAGGTGTTCAGCCACTGCTTGTTCATCTCCTATATGGATAGGGGATTGGGATGGGGAATACAAGGGTGTATCTGATTGCACTTCCTTCCCTACCCTTTGTCTCTTTGGGCTGTCTTGGATGTCAATGACATCTTGTATCTTCCTCTTTCCTTTGGATATAGAGGGTTCCCCTGTTGTAGGCACCAACACAATATAACCTGATTTCCTTAATTCCTGGTCATCTAAATCAAATTCATTTCTGATGAGGTCTTCAGGAAATTGGAATTGATGAGGCCTACCTCTGCATGCTACCTTCTTCCTAAACACACCATTGAAGAATTCCTTTGGATCAGCACACCTGGGCACTGCAGTAGATAAATGGTAAGGTTTGAGGAAATCCTCAAAACAATTCTAGCCTCCCTTTGTTATTATAAATTGGTGGGCTATGGTAGCTGTAGGGAAAATAGTCCCTTTGCCTCTGCCTGTTAACTCTGCCTCTTGTAGGCCACCAATTTGCCTAAGGATCTCCGCTATTCCCACTTTGAGAGGGAGCTGGTAAGGTAACAAAAATGGATTACCCCTAAATCCAAAAACTCTGAAAACTGTAGAGACTGGATATAAATACATGTCGCCCTAGTTATGAACAATTTTGATGTTCTCTGCGAATTCTTTTGGCCTTAGGAATTCTAGAAGAACCTTGGGGACCCTTGGGTTATCAGAGCAAAGGAGAATCCTTATTTTAGATGCAAAATATTTATCAAACTTTAGGAAACTAGCATCCTCTCTGTCCCATGATAACACAGTACTCCATAATTGTACTGACATTTTCTCTGCTTCCTTCTCTTTAACTAGGTCCAGTCCACTGGCAAAATAATCACCACCTTTGAAGAGAAAAAGGTGCATTAAGAGTGAATACCATCTAAAAGGTCTATCCACCTTTCCATTCTTTATTCCTATCAACCCTCCATGGATAGCATCAGCAATAAAAGAAGCATAATCAAATGTGATAGCAAGAGAAGGATTCAAAATCTGAACAATCATTAGCAAGTAATGATTGGGCATATCTGCTTCAGCATCCTCTCCTAAAACTTGACAAAGTGCCCAATACATCCCTTTAGCCCTTAGGGTAAGCATACTTAATGAGAAAGGCTCTTGCGTATTGGGTCCTACAACTGCTAGCCCTCCTATTTTCAGAAAAAGATCCTTGAGAGGTCCATTCCTAAGATGACTCCTCTGTGCACTATAAACTTGGGCTAATGCTATGAAATTTATGGGTTCCAGGAAATTTGTGAACTCATTAAGTCCAAATGCTGTCCTGAATTCCTCAGCATTAATTTTCACAAGGGTTTTCCCATTTACATCCCGGATGCATCTTGTTACTGGATCATAATTTAATGCCATTTGGGTTAACAAGTCTGTATCCATGAATACCCCTACGACTACTAACTTCCCTACATCTAGTTCCCAAATACTGTTTTGAGGGGCAGGAGAATTTCCCATTCCAAATCCGACTTTAAATAACCCCAACCCGGACAGTCCCATCTGTGGGTCTCTTAGCCAATTACCCTTGTCATACAATCCTTCTCCTATCTTCAGACGGGGAGCCCTGGGCACTAACTCTTTGGCCTTTGATGCCTGATTGGTTGATAACGTTAACTGCTCTAAAAAATCATCGCATACACTTCTTTCTAAATAGTTAACCTTGCCGGAAAATTTCCTTTTAGGAGCCATTTTGAAAATGCACTGAAATGAATATCACTCTTAAACAATCCCGCAACAAAAGAATTCTTACTTTGAACACCACACGAGAATTGCAACAAAATACGAAAGAACCTGATTTTTGCTTGAAGGAATTTCTTTTTCTGCAACTGAACTGTCTTGCTCTAAATATGAAGGAAATAACTCTGCGTCTGCTCTTCTGCAAAATCTTTTAAAAGATATCTTCACTTGGTAGTTAGGAAATCAAATATTTGTACTCAGGGCCTTAACTGTAACATTGATTCCGCATGCTCCGGCCGTCCCCTCGAAATTGAATTCATACGAGAATTCATATTTTTCGCTCCAATGGGTTATAAGGAGTGAGCACTTAACCCTTGCGAAACAATGCCAGCCATTGGATCATCTCTGAAGTTGATCAGCATTTAATCCTCCGAGAAGGCTCTCAAGAATGGTGGGCCCACTGACTTGTCACAAACACCTGGCACCCAGTCACCTGCGGAGCTGACTTGTCACTCTATCATTCACTAGAAAGAAACCACAAGGGCCCCACTTTCATCTCAACAACACTATAGTCCAGGTCATCATCATGATATGTGGATGGTTCTTGTTAATTCTCGCTATTTTGCGGGCATAAGGAGTGAGCACTTAATCCTTGCGAAATAGCACCAACTGTTGGATCATCTCTGAAGTTGATCGGCATTTAATCCTCCGAGAAGGCTCTCAGGAATGGTGGGCCCGCTGACTTGTCACGAACACCTGGCACCCAGTCACCTACAGAGCTGACTTGTCACTCTGTCATTCGCTAGAAAGAAACCACGGGGGCCCCACTTTCATCTCAACAGCCCTATAGTCCAGGTCATCATCATGACACATGGATGGTTCTTGTTCATTCTCGCTATTTCGCGGGCATAAGGAGTGAGCACTTAACCCTTGAGAAACAGCGCCAATCATTGGATCATCTCTGAAGTTGATCGGCATTTAATCCTCTTAGAAGTCTCTCAGGAATGATGGGCCCGCTGACTTGTCACGAACACCTGGCACCCAGTCACCTGCGGAGCTGACTTGTCACTCTGTCATTCACTAGAAAGAAACCACGGGGCTCCAGGTGTTATTAACAGCTGTACCTACCAGGTCATATCCACCTGCGGCTTGACTCACCTCTGGGGCCCACCCTTTTAACCTTTAACCCGGATCTGCTGACTGTTGTGATTTGTGCCACGTGCCACCATTTTACTTGCTGCTAACAACCAGCTGGGTCATCTATGTGGCATGCCATGTGGTTTTCACTATTTCACAGGGTATAAACTACGCGCAACTTCGCCTAACAAAATAGCACGAGCTGTAGATCCATCCGCGAGATGCGCGTTATTTACTGGGCCCGACAACTTTAGAAGAAAAGCATACAAGGCATAAATTTTTTTTTAAATAATCAACGTGACCGCCTAGGCAAATAACAAGGGGGGACACTTCCTATGACCCCGCGACCCATAATTTAAGTGAATAAAGTAACGACAGATCAGAAACTAGAGGGTTTAAAACAAATAAGATAGGATCTAAAAATCAAAAACCCTTAAACCCCTAAGGTCTAGAACAAAGCTGAAGCACTTGGAATTACACCCTATCTGAAAAATTCAAAAAACCATAGCCAATCATGGGAAAAGAAAAAACCAATTTTAATCAGTGATAACAGTGGCTCTGACTGGGGATGGTTGATTGCGAGATCAACACAAGAAAACTCAGAAACTCTGGAGAAACAGACCAAAACACAGACCAAAACCAGAAAAGCAGGAAAGAAAACAAAATATGTACAAACAAAGGACCTACAGTGCATGGACATTAAGAGAAATAATGCTTCAGGAATTGTCCATGCACTGGAAATTCCTGCATCTCATCATCCATATTTTTCAAGAAATATGAATCCTTACCATTTAAGTCACAAACCACAAAAGGGCCAATCCATAGTGATTCAAATTTTTTATGCTTTCCTTTATCCTGTCCTTTTGCATTCCACTGAAGAACCATGTCATCAAGTTGAAATTTCCTTAGTGATGTCCTTTTATCAAAAAGATATTTTGACTGCAACTGGATCTTCTGATTTTTCTTATGGGCAGAAGTCCTAAGTTCTTCCATTTCTACAATTTGGATCATTCTGTTTTCCATTGGTTCAGATATTTCCATGTCCTCATCCTGCAAAAACTTATACACTAGAAGAAGATTATTGATCGATAGTCTGGCTTGGGTGCCATAAACCAACTCAAAAGGTGACATTCCAATGGATTTTTTAACTGTTATTCTATCCGCCCACAAAGATAACTTCAATTTTTGATCCCAAGATCTTTTATTCTCCTTTAGGATTTTCTTGATGATATTCAACAGGCTTTTATTGCTGGATTCTGCTTGTCCATTTCCCTGGGGGTGATAAGGTGACGAGTATGACATGAGTATACCATGACTATTGCAAAAGCTTACAAATTCTTCTGATCTGAAACACATAGCATTATCCATTACCAATTTTGCAGGTGTTCCAAATCTAGTCACAATATTATCCATCAGGAAATCAATGACAATTTTACTAGTAGCTCTTCTTGTAGGGATGGCTTCTATCCATTTGGTGAAATAATCAGTGGCCACTATGATCCATCCATGACCTCTCCCTGACTTCTCAACAATTTCTCCAATGAAATCAATGCCCCACTGGACAAAAGGAGCTTCTACAGAAACTGGATTTAGGGGTAAGGCTCCTTCATACTTAAGCTTGGAGGAGAATCTTTGACATGGATCACATCTCTAAACATATGCATGGGTATCTTTAAATAAAGTGGGCCAATAATACCCAGCTTGTATTACCTTACCAGCAGTAGTCTTAGCAGAATAGTGACCTCCACATACTCCATCATGCATTTCAATCAATACTTGTTTAGCTTGAAATTCATCCAAACACATTAGTAACTCTCCATATCTTTTTCTCCAGAAAAGATCACCCTGAATGAGCATATATTTTTGGGACTTAAGTTTCAAATTTCTTTTCTGATTGTATGTCATTTCTTCTGGGAGTACATCACCTCTCAACACTTGGATTATTTATGTGTACCAGGGTTGCCTTTCTATACTTGTGACCAAAGTATCTCTAACCTCAACATTGTGTACCTCTACATTCAGGAGATTTGACTCAGTCATGAGCTTAGCCAAACCTAACCCTCTCACCAATTTGGTGATCTTTATCTCCAACTTGAACTCCTGAATTCTATTAATCCATCTGCATCTCTTTCCAGTAACCTCAGACTGAGACAAGATATCTTTAACTGCGGCATGTGGGACATAGGCAATAATGTTTGCATTCACTAAATATGGCCTGAAAGCCTTAATAGCTTTAACTAGGGCATAATCTTGTTTCTCCATGGTTTCATATTTTAGTTCTGCTTCCTGCAAAGATTTACTGTAGAATGCTATGGGATGTTCATATCCTTCATTATCCTTTTGTAGTAATACTGCAGCCACCGTGTGATATGAAGCAAAAGAAAACAGGGAAAAAAGCTTACTATAATCAGGGGACTTCAACACTGGTGCCTCTTGGATTGCCCTCTTAATCTCATCAAAAAATTTTGAAGCTTCTTGATCCTAATGAAACTTTGTGTCTTTCTTAAGCAATTTGACAATAGGCTTCACTATCTCTGCGAAATTTGCAATGAACCTCTTGACAAAATTTACTTTGCCTAAAAAGGATTGGATACCTTTCACATTTTTAGGTTCAGACACCTTATTGATTGCTTCAATTCTCTCAAGGTCTATTCTTACCCCTTCCTTAGAAACTATGTGTCCCAATAACTTTCCTTCAGTGACCCCAAAATGACATTTCTTGGGATTTAGTGATACACCAAATTCCAGGGCTTTGTCGAACACCTTCTCTAGATGTCCACAATGATCATCAGCTTTCTTTGAGAAACAATTTAGATCATCTTGGTAAACCACCATGTTAATATTTATGAATTCCTTAAAAGCCACATCCATAGCTCTCTGAAATGTAGCTCCTGCATTTTTTAATCCAAATGGCATTCTCACATATACATAGGTTCCCCATGGAGTAGTGAAAGTTGTTTTAAACTGTTCAGACTCCTTTACCAACACTTGATTATATCCTGAGAAACCATCCATCATGGATAAAAGATCACAGCCTGTCACTCTTTGTAACATTGCTTCCATATTTGGAGATGAGTAATTATCTTTTAGGGAAGCAACATTCAGATTCCTAAAATCTACACACAATCTAATATCTCCATTCTTCTTCCTTACTAGGACCAAATTGGAGACCCATGAAGAATGCCTTATTGGTTTGATAATTCCCCCTTCTCTCAATTTGGTCAACTCCTATTGCATTTTAGTTTCTAATAAGGGGTTAATAGGTCTCTGTTTTTGTCTGAAAGGCTTAGCATCTGGAAGTAAAGGAACTTCATGCTGAAAGAGATCTTGTCTATACGCCTTTAGGTCTTCGTAAGACCAAGCAAAGACATGCTTATACCTTTTCAATAAATTGATAAGGTTAGTCCTAACATGGGGGGGTAATTTCTTTCGGATATTTACCAGCTTAGGAAATGATTTTGTCCCCAGGTTTACTTCTTCTAATTCTTCTAACTTGGTGGTAGATTGCTGGTGTAAATGACTATCATTATAACTGAACATGCTCTCTAGCTCCACCAACCCTTTAGGTATCTCATTGGTTTCCAACTGGACAATATCATTTCCAAACACTGTCTCTCTGTTATCAACTACTTCCACCAATGCATTGCAAACAATCTTTTGTCCATCATAATCATCAACACATTGGATAAACCTAAGAATGTCTTCATCATCAGCAAAAACTTGCCAATTGTACATATTATCAGGGATAGCATGCCTAGATTTTATTTCCACAGTGGAAATACCGGTTAGTGTTGCATCATCATTTTTCAAAGCAACATTAGCTAGGAAATCTGCCATAATATTTTTGGTTCGCTCTATCCAATTGATAGAAAATGCATCAAAATGCTCAATAACATCCCAAACAGCATGCTTGTATTGCTTCAGTTTATCATTCTTAGATGCATATTTAGATCTCACCTGAGAGATAACCAATTCTGAATCGCCCATTACTTTCAACAGTTGAATTCTATGCCTTTTTGCAACCTCAAGTCCTAGTAACAGGGCTTCATACTCTGCAGTATTATTTGTGCACTGGAATGCCAATAGAAATGAGTACTTAAAAGTTATACCTGACGGGGACACAAAAAGAACTCCTGCTCCAGATCCTTCTTTGGAGCAAGCTCCATCAAAATACATCTGCCACAATCCATACTGCTGTGCTTGTAACTCGACTACAATTGGGTCAGTATTCTTCAATTGAGGTGAGATTGGTTGAAGTCTGAAGTTATCTAGATCTACATCAATCATACAATTAAGCATACTAGGGTCCACATTTTCAATTACCTTAGGAGCTCGTGGCTCTCTGTATAATTTGACCTGGTTGCCACCAATAGGGATAGTAGCATAAGATAAGTCCAGTTGAACATTTCCCCCTACTGCTGCTGCCCACTGCCTGGACAGTAACATACCATAGTGAGGTTTAGTATCAGTAACAATAACATCCATTTTGTAAGTGGCTTCAGGAAATGCTGCTATTTTTACTTCTACATCTCTCATTGTACCTATCATAGGCACTTCTCTGTTATCCATGGCGTAACATTTCCCATACACAGTGGTTACTGATAACCCCAATTCTTTCATAACACCATAAGACATTACATTAGCAGTAGCTCCTGAGTCTATCATGCAGTTTTTAATCAACCGGTTATTGACTAACAAAGTAACATAGAAGGGGTCTACCTGAGAAGGCTCCTGAGTGATAGTGGTTCCAACATAGACTTCTGGGGTTTGGAACTCTTGATCCTTTCCAACTTTAGCCAAACCAATGGGTAATACTGTGTCACTATCAGATATACCAGAGAATAAGGACAAAGCTGCATCCTTATGTTCTTTAATCTTTAGCAATTCTATTAATGGAACAGTGACTTTCATTTGAGTTAAAGCTTGAGCCATATCAAATGTAGAATTATTACATTTTTTAGTATTTACCTTAACCTTTTCTATTTTGAATTGGCTTACCTTCTTTACTGTCTCTGCTCTTTGTACATCACCTACAGCTTTGTCATCTATGCCTTTGGGTAAATCTTTAACTAGTTCATCTTTTTCTTGACTAACCTGGGGAATAGTAGAAACACTGCTTGATGCCCCCTTTTTTGTGACTTCTTTTACAAACATAGACCCTGGCTCACCCTGATCAGTATCTCTCTTGGTGCTTCTCAGATTATAGTTTTGTTTTGCTTTGGCAATTGCAGCCTTAGTGAGATTTCTAACTTCTTCCTCACTAGGCCTCCTAAGATGAACTTTTTCATCTTCAATTGTTACCACATTCAATGTGGGATGCCAACCCAAGGCTAAATGTCCTTTCACTAACCTTTCATTGTCCAACACATCACTGTATTCACTTTGCATAGATTCCTCATCACTTTCTACAATAATTTCAAACATATTAATGTCAGGCTCTGTTTCTGGTCTCATAGATTCTTCCAAAGCTTGAGCCACTACACACTGATGAGGATAATGTGGTCCATCACAAGCAATACACCAAGGAGTATTTTCTATATTATTAACAGCTTTCCCTTTCAAAGGATCCGGTGTGTCTTGACTTTGGGCAATTTTAGGCTTCTCAATCTGGGGTTTACCATCTTTCCAATTTATATTGTATGGCATATCATGTAACCTAGGAGGTCTATCTTGCCAATTATAATGGGGCTTATCATTTTTGCTAACCTTGGTAGTCAAATCTTTCATAGCATTAACCAGTTTCTCCATTTTATCATCCTCTTTAGCAACTTTGTTAGGTTGCTATTTGGTTTCATGCCATAATCTACCATCTGTCCTTCTTCCTAATTTTCCAGATGCTTTTCTATTACTTTCTACATTTATAGCGATTCTAAAAGCATCCCTTAAGTTATGAGGATTTTTATCTCTCAAAATATAGGCCATTTTGGAATCAAATGCATTGTAGTATGTATTAAGACACATGTTATCATCTAGCCTCATCACTTGATACAACCTGTGCATAGCTTTCTAGAATCTGGCATTGAAATCAGTGACTATTTCATTTTCGAATTTTCTAATATTATTGAACTCATTTAGCATGAAACTCACATTAGTCTTATCACCATACTGCTCTTGAAAACAATTTTTAAAATCATCCCATGAACCTATGCTATTTACTGGAAGACCTCTATACCAATCTCTTGCATCATCAACCAGAGATTGAACAAACAGCTTCATAATAACATCTTCATCTACTATCTCATAATCATTTATTAAATCCCCAAAAGATTTTAAATGTTCCTCGGCACTAATTGCATTGTTCCCAGCAAACTTATGGAGTCTGTCTCTTAGCTCAGTAGGAACATGATTTGGATATCCTGGGATCCCATCAAAAAAAAATTGCCTATATTGTTCTAGATTGATTGGCCTTCTTTGAAAAGGGGCTATAGCACTATTATTTCCCATGGTCATTTTAGCTTTTGGAATTGGAGATTGAGGCGCTTGGGTGTATTGTTTATTCGAGGGTATTTGACTTACTGAAGCAATATTAGCATGTACTGCAGGTTGAGTATTGACCTGAGGAAAAGAAATGTGTTGGGGATTAGGCTTGCTGAGACCTTCCGATGGGAATGTAATAGGGGGAGCCTTTAAGTAATTAATCTTTCTTTTAACTTCTTGATTCGCTGCTTCTAACTCAGCCTTTTCCAGTTCCATTTGGAGGTCTTCTTTTTCCTTCCTCATCCTTTCCATCTCTCTCTCATGTGCTAGAATCCTATGAGAAATCCCTTCTGCAGTTTTAGATTCTACTTCATCATCTACCCATTTCTATTTTCCTTTGTCTAAATTGGCTTTAGGAAGCTCGGAGTCATTAGATACTTCCCTAATTGGCTGGGCTACTGACTTAGAAGCTGGTCTAGTCTTAGGGATTAGGATCTCCCTAATCACTGGGCCTTCCTCATCACTTTTTTCTTTTTCCTTAGCAAGCACTTCAAGATCAGCTATCTGTCTAAGGAGCCTATCTCTTTCCATTAATTTGGCTTTAACTTCCTTTTCCTTATTTGCCTCCTGTTGGGCTCTTAGGGAGATTAAATGATGGACTCTTTTGTTTAAATCTTCAATCTCTAGAGACATCTTATCCTCATCAGGGTAGTTTTCTTCAGAGTCTGATGCATTAATTTGATCTATGTCAATTAGACTAATGTTCCCATCTATTGTCCTAGGCACTAAGTGCCTAATTGCATTTGAACTGGTTCTATATTTTGCAGAAACACTAACATGAGATAGATCTCGATTTAAAATAGGGGAATCATCAATATTTCCAAACAATCCTGAATGGAAACCTAAAATATCATGCGCTGAATCTCTAGAAGATGAATTTGACTTTGCATAAACAGGTCGATCAGGCATCTTACCAGTACTATTGTTTTTCTGCACCCACACAGCATTTGATGGCTCATGCATCACAGATCTCTTTTGCCCTCTTCGTGACTGTTCTGGCAGACCTTCTTACAAGGTTTCACGAGGATGTTTCTTCATGAATGATCTTGTGTTCTTGTTTCCTTGCATCTCGCTTGTCTTCTTTCTAGAAAAATTTGTATCTCACAAGGACTGGTTCAATAGTAATAGAGTCGCCACCCACAAACTATGGGAAAAATGAAAACAAGCAATCTTACCCCCAAACACAACAAATTTCTTTACAAATCTCGGCACAGGTCAGTATTTATATCTTCATTATAACTCTCCCCAGCAAAGTCGCCACTTTTGTTGTCTTCAAAATCTGATTCCCTTTAACATCCTCAAATTACTATGTTTTAAAGCTTGGTACAAAAGAGATATCAAAGATAAGGAAATTTTCAAGGCAACATATGACAAGGTTTGGATAGACCTTCTACACTTCGGGCTTCCTCTGAGCTTAGGTGGGTATACCTTTGTGAATTAAATTCACACTTTCAAACATAAACCCATAGCAAACTAGTCCATAAAACCAGTGGATTTATTCACCTTCAAATCAACTGAAAACAAAGGATAGAAATTGTACTTAATCTCAGTATTTCGATCAACAAGGCATGCACTAAACAACTTCAGTTAATACCAGTGCCTTATCCAAGGTCACAGAGTCATCTAAACTTAGATAAAACTCCTTAAACAACACATCTTTATATTACCCATCGGTTTGGTTTCTATTAATCCTTATATATGCCTGACACATACAAGAATTCAAGCATTCCAAACTAAGCTATGGTCCTCAGAATTCAAAGTTCCTCCCAAAGAAATTACTGGTATGAGTGATCTTGCGTATTTAATTTCCCTCCTAAAGAGAAAAGCTAACAAGCACTTATACTAAAACTGCCTTGCAATTCCATTCAAATGGAACAACCCTTGATTATTCAGAATGAAAACAGTAAATAAAATCATGAATAAACTTGAAGACAACACAAAGCTTTACTCAAAACCAATGGCCTGTATATTGATATTCAGTTCAAGAAAAATTACAATAAATTCTGATTCTGCATTAAACTTGGAAAAGCTCAAATAAATTTCTGCAGCGTTTTCTTACAAAATTTTTGTGATCTCTTTTCCTCTAGTCCTGGTATCCATTTATAACTACATGGATGCACAAAGCTTCGGACATTTTTTGGAGAGTTTGTTACAAAATAAAGAAGTTACAAGCCTTTCGCAAAAGCTGTTACAAGCATTTTTTAGCCTTCTGCAGTTATTTCAACCTGTTATTCTGTTGCAACCTCTTCTGTCTTTTCAGGGGCGCTCTCCAACTGTTCCGGATCCTAGGTGGCATATTTAGTTGCCCACTCACTATATATTTCTTCTGTCGGCCATGAAAAATTAATCACATCACCTTTATCTTTAGTCAACCTTTTCCAAGAATTCCTTAGTTTGTTGACTTCTGAATTAAAAAAACCATAATGTGACTTAATTTTTTCTATCTCTTGTATTGTCACTACAAAAAAAGAAGTATCATCAAGATCAATGATTCCTTTAACTCTTGCTGACAATTTGGCTTATATCTCCTTTAGCCATATCTTCTTGTCTTTTAACTGATCCGGATTGGCAAAAATTCCTGGGAGCAACTCAAAAACTTGATCAGTGTATTCCTTCTTACACAAAATAACCTTTCTATCCACATTATCCACTTCTGCTGCCAATTTTAATAAAGCTTTAGCCACATGAGAAGTGGATTTGATAATAGGATTAGCTCTTGCTTCATCACAGGATACAGACATGAACTCTAAATCCTGCTCCCTAGGTCTCCATCTATCAAAAATGGGTGTCAAAATTGCCTTATCTCTTCTCAGCTCATTCCATATCTCCATAATTTTTCCCACATTGTTGTAAAGCAATGAGGCATTTATCGTATCTGCAAAACTGGAGATTGTGGCCCTTACCTTTTCCTCATATTTCCCCGCATATAAGGCTTGAGCCTGCTTCAGGTTTTCTAGTTCTTGGGGTGTGATCTCAATCATTTGAGAGGTGGAGGGTGCTGGAGATGGTGGAAATTCAATAATAGGGCTAGTAGGCGGAGGTCTTGTAGGAGAAGAAGAAATCATCAATGTTGAAGACTCACCTTGTTGGTGCTGTCCCATCAGTTGGCTCTGCAGCTTGGCAATGATGCTATCTTTGCCTCTTACCTCCTCCTTGGCACTGTTATAGGCCTTTAAAACTGTTTCCAACTTAATTTGGAGGGCCTCCTTCTACTTGGCTTCTTTCTCTACCACTGCAACATTGAATTTTGCAGTTTCCAACATAGTGATTGCAGACTCTACTACCCTTGTACTTTGCACTCTTTTTACCATCATTCCAACAAGGTAACTTTACCCTGGGTTGTCCTTGCCTTTCTTGCTCTCATTTCTCTTGAGAGACCACATGACTAGTGGAGCATTATCCTTATTGAAGGTAACCCCTTCCATGGGTTTGGTCTCGTTCCTTACTGGATCTAGCACCAGGGCATCAGCAATATCCCACTCTGGCAAGATAAGCACTCCAGCTTGTGCTACTAGATCTCTTCCTTGCTCAGGAGTGATGGTTTTGAAGTCTTCCATCATCTCCTGTTTTATTTCTTCCTCCACTGTGGCTGGATCTTTATTAGGCTACTCAGCCTTTCTTGTTTCACATCTAGCATTATATCTATCTATATGCTATTTCCAAATGAATTGCATAAATGCTTCCGATGTGACAAAGTTGTCATCAGCTAAAAAGGCACTACTTGCCTTTTTTATCTCTGGATCCCACTCTTGGCCTTTGAGTTCAGTGGAGGTAATATCCATTTCAGCATCAATGGGCTCTTCTAGCATCCCTTCCTCCACTTCATCATAGGTGTATGCAATTTCCCCTAATCTTCCCAACTGCAAGAGGTGTTCAGCCGCTGCTTGTTCATCTCCTATATGGATAGGGGATTAGGATGGGGAATACAAGGGTGTATCTGATTGCACTTCCTTCCCTACCCTTTGTCTCTTTGGGCTGTCTTGGATGTCAATGACATCTTGTATCTTCCTCTTTCCTTTGGATGTAGAGGGTTCCCCTGTTGTAGGCACCAACACACTATAACCTAATTTCTTGTGCAATGTGTAATCACCAGGATGAATTGCCTTGCTGGAAGTTGACCTGCTTAGGATTAGTCTGGCCTTTTCAGGGTTGCTTTTAATCATAGCTTCCCTCTTCTCCTTTAGTGTTTGCATTACATCTTCAAAGCAAACAATCAAAAACTTTATTTTTTCTTCTAATGGGAAGAAGCTAGATAATGGGTCATAGCTAGCATCAAATTGATGCACAAAATCCAAAGCATTCTTGTAAGCCACCCACTTTTCTTTCCTTAATTCCTGCTCATCTAAATCAAATTCATATTTGATGAGGTCTTAGGAAATTGGAATTGATGAGGCCTACCTCTGCATGCTACCTTCTTCCTGAACACACCGTTGAAGAATTCCTCTGGATCAGCACACCTGCGCACTGCAGTAGATAAATGGTAAGGTTTGAGTAAATCCTCAAAACAATTCCAGCCTCCCTTTGTTGTTATGAATTGGTGGGCTATGGTAGCTGCAGGGAAAATAGTCCCTTTGCCTTTGCCTGTTAACTCTGCCTCTTGTAGGCCACCAATTTTCCTAAGGATCTCTGCTATTCCCACTTTGAGAGGGACCTGGTAAGGTAACAAAAATGGAGTACCCCTAAAACCAAAAACTCTGAAAACTGTAGAGACTGGATATAAATACATGTCACCCCAGTTATGAACAATTTTGATGTTCTCTGTGAATTCTTTTGGCCTTAGGAATTCCAAAAGAACCTTGGGGACCCTTGGGTTATCAGAGCAAACAAGAATCCCTATTTTAGATGCAAAATATTTATCAAACTTTAGGAAACTAGCATCCTCTCTGTCCCATGATAACACAATACTCCATAATTGTACTGGCATTTTCTCTCCTTCCTTCTCTTTAACTAGGTCTAGTCCACTGGCAAAATAATCACCACCTTTGAAGAGCAAAAGGTTCATTAAGAGTGAATACCATCTGAAAGGTCTATCCACCTTTCCATTCTTTATTCCTATCAACCCTCCATCGATAGCATCGGCAATAAAAGAAGCATAATCAAATGTGATAGCAAGAGAAGGATTCAAAATCTGAACAATCATTAGCAAGTAATGATTGGGCATATCTGCTTCAGCATCCTCTCCTAAAACTTGACAAAGTGCCCAATACATCCCTTTAGCCCTTAGGGTAAACATACTTAATGACAAAGGCTCTTGCGTATTGGGTCCTACAACTGCTAGCCCTCCTATTTTCAAAAAAAGTTCCTTGAGAGGTCCATTCCTAAGATGACTCCTCTGTGCACTATAAACTTGGGCTAATGCTATGAAATTTATGGGTTCCAGGAAATTTGTGAACTCATTAAGTCGAAATGCTGTCCTAAATTCCTCAGCATTAATTTTCACAAGGGTTTTCCCATTTACATCCCGGATGCATCTTGTTACTGGATCATAATTTAATGCCATTTGGGTTAACAAGTCTGTATCCATGAATACCCCTGAGACTACTAACTTCCCTACATCTAGTTCCCAAATACTGTTTTGAGGGGCAGGAGAATTTCTCATTCCAAATCCGACTTTAAATAACCCCAACCTAGACAGTCCCACCTGTGGGTCTCTCAGCCAATTACCCTTGTCATACAATCCTTCTCCTATCTTCAGACGGGGAGCCCTGGGCACTAACTCTTTGGCCTTTGATGCCTGATTGGTTGATAACGTTAACTGCTCTAAAAAATCATCGCATACACTTCTTTCTAAATAGTTAACCTTGCCGGAAAATTTCCTTTTAGGAGCCATTTTGAAAATGCACTGAAATGAATATCACTCTTAAACAATCCCGCAACAAAAGAATTCTTACTTAGAACACCACACAAGAATTGCTACAAAATACGGAAGAACCTGATTTTTGCTTGAAGGAATTTCTTTTTCTGCAACTGAAATGTCTTGCTCTAAATATGAAGGAAATAACTCTGCATCTGCTCTTCTGCAAAATCTTTTAAAAGATATCTTCACTTGGTAGGTAGGAAATCAAATATTTGTACTCAGGGCCTTAACTGTAACATTGATTCCGCATGCTCCGGCCGTCCCCTCGAAATTGAATTCATACGAGAATTCATATTTTTCGCTCCAACGGGTTACAACATTCCTGCAAGTGTTCCATTTTACTCTTTCGCAACTTCGCAAAGCATAACCATCGAGCATCTTGGTCCTGCGAAATAGCGCCAACTGTTCGATCAAAAGAAACTTGATCGAACATTAGATTAACTGATGGCTTTGGCCTTTTTCTGGGTCCCACTTTTTTATTTCCTGCATAATACCATGTGGCATCGAATCATTGGCCTTAAAATTCCCTTTGCATTCTATTTGATACTGGTCGTGTGTCTTTTTTTTTACACAAACGTTTCCACCTTGGCGGGCCCACACTTTCTTCTTTGACCACGTGTCATCATGACACATGGACGGTTCTTGTTCATTCTCGCTATTTCACGGGCATAAGGAGTGAGCACTTAACCCTTGCGAAACAGTGCCAGCCGTTGGATCATCTCTGAAGTTGATCGGCATTTAATCCTCCGAGAAGGCTCTCAGGAATGGTGGGCCCGCTGACTTGTCACGAACACCTAGCACCCAGTCACCTGCGGAGCTGACTTGTCACTCTGTCATTCGCCAGAAAGAAACCACGGGGGCCCCACTTTCGTCTCAACAGCCCTATAGTCCAGGTCATCATCATGACACGTGGACGGTTCTTGTTCATTCTCGCTATTTCGCGGGCATAAGGAGTGAGCACTTAACCCTTGCGAAACAGCGCCAGCCGTTGGATCATCTCTGAAGTTGATCGGCATTTAATCCTTTGAGAAGGCTCTCAAGAATGGTAAGCCCACTGACTTGTCACGAACACTTGGCACCCAGTCACTTGCGGAGCTGACTTGTCACTCTGTCATTCGCCAGAAAGAAACCACGGGGGCCCCACTTTCGTCTCAACAGCCCTATAGTCCAAGTCATCATCATGACACGTGGACGGTTCTTGTTCATTCTCGCTATTTCGCGGGCATAAGGAGTGAGCACTTAACCCTTGCAAAACAACGCCAGCCATTGGATCATCTCTGAAGTTGATCGGCATTTAATCCTTCGAGAAGGCTCTCAGGAATGGTGGGCCCGCTGACTTGTCACGAACACCTGGCACCCAGTCACCTGCGGAGCTGACTTGTCACTCTATCATTTGCCAGAAAGAAACCACGGAGCTCCAGGTGTTATTAACAGCTGTACCTGCCAGGTCATATCCACCTGCGGCCTGACTCACCTCTGGGGCCCACCCTTTTAACCTTTAACCCGGATCTGCTGACTGTTGTGATTTGTGCCACGTGCCACCATTTTACTTGCTGCTAACAACCAGCTGGGTCATCTATGTGGCATGCCATGTGGTTTTTGCTATTTTGCGGGGTATAAACTACGTGCAACTTTGCCTAACAAAATAGCACGAGCCATAGATCCATCCGCGAGATGCGCGTTAGTTACTGGGCCTGACAACTTTAGAAGAAAAGCATACAAGGCATAAATTTTTTTTTAAATAATCAACATGACCGCCTAGGCAAATAACAAGGGGGGACACTTTCTACGACCTTGTGACCCATAATTTAAGTGAATAAAGTAACGACAGATCAGAAACCAGAGGGTTTAAAACAAATAAGATAGGATCTAAAAATCAAAAACCCTTAAACCCCTAAGGTCTAGAACAAAGCTGAAGCACTTGGAATTACACCCTATCTGAAAAATTCAAAAAACTATAGCCAATCATGGGAAAAGAAAAAACCAATTTTAATCAGTGATAACAAGAAGGATGAGAAGGTTGGTGAAGAGGAAGAAGGGGTTAACTATAAAAACCATTACTCTAACCCTATGGGCTTGGATAACAGGAATGTCTCCCTGAATTCTAAGAAGGAAGACAACCCTAATTCTGTGGGGCACTGAGCAGGGTAGGGATTCTGCAAATACTATTTTGAATACTGTCCGTAACTGTACTCTGGAATCCTTCAGCTTCTAGAAATGGGTTATTGACAAAATTACTAGCATTCAGAGCAAACAAATGGATTTGGAAAATAAGATAAACAATTTGATTAAGGAAACAAATTCAGGGAAAAAGAATGAGGAGATGGAAACTAGTGAAGTGGAGGAGGAAATCGAGATGAAAGACTGGATGGAAAAGGATCTAATTAAAGGGGATTTGAAACATTTGGAGGATGTTATCAGAATTGTGAAAGAATAGGCTGAGGAGGATAAAGACAATATCAATATCTGGGTTGCTTGTACTGAGAAAGCTCTGAAAAGTTTCATGAACCACAGTCTTGAGATCCTAAAAGTCTTGTCATAGAACATGAATGCCTTGGTGGATCACTTAGAGAGGAAAAATTAGGATAAGAACTTGGTAATCATTGGAGATGTACTAACCTCCAGCTCCACTCATCAAATATCCAAGCAAAGGATGAGGAAGAACACCACTGAGATGGAGACCAAAATGAAAGACATCCAACTAAAACATGAGAGCAATGATCTGAGGGAAGCAGCCAAAGCGATGATGCTACTGGTCCAGAATGCTGAGGAGTCTATAAAAGTGTTCAATTGATATGTAATGATGGGTTTTGGATGCCAATTTCTTGTTGGCTCCTTGCTGTCTCTTTGTCCTTGGTGTTGGTTTTTGTGTTGGTCTTTTGCAGCTGTTTTGTTTTATTTTTTTCATGCTCATCTTTCATATTGTAAGTGTGTTTCGAGTCCCTTAAAACCTATTTTTTCTTAATCAAAAACATTTGTAGGTCCACATAGGTTAGTATGCATAAGATCTATTAGTCCATCTTATGTATACTATTTTCTCTTGAAAGAAATCCTTGTTTTCTTACCCATCTAACATTCCTTTCATACCAGATTAGCAAGCTTAATAATATTAGGTAGATCTCTAATGGATTGTGTAGAACTAATCTTAATCATTGAATCAAAATTAACATGACACATTCTCCTATTCCACAACCAACTCTAATCAATCTAAGCAATTAAGAAAATTTTCTCACTGGCATTCAAATGAAAAATGTTACCTTTAGTCTTAGTTCTAGATGCAATATCTATACTGAAGGCATTTAGGATCTTGAATTTTCCATCCTTTAATTGTAGATCATAACCATTATCAACCATCTTTCCAACACTCAAAAGATTATGCTTCAAACCTTCAACATACAAGACATCATCATTGTTATGCTTACCATCAAAAGAAATAGAACCTCTTCCACGGATTACACATGCTTTGTCATCTCCAAACCTTAATATTCCAGCATTATACCTTTCCATGCTTACAAATATCCTTTTATCACTGGTCATATGATGTGAACAACCACTATCATTCACCCATTCATTTTTGTCTTCAACCTTAGCAGCTAAGGTTTTTTCCTCAATATTACAGTTAGTGGAATCAAGAGGTATAGGTCCATCTTCCTTAATGGAAAGGAATTCAACTTCATCAACAACATAATAACAATTCTTCTAATTCCTATAATTCCATTTAGGCTTGTAGGGCTTATCATATTTGTCATGCTTTTCATATCTATAATTCCTATTGTCTGTGGGAAATAAGGGCAACATAAATGTGAAAGTCAGTTTCAAAGGGCCCACACACCAATGAGACTCTTGGTGCAATTTAAATGAACTATATTGAATAGCTCAACTTCTCAAGGGGTGTCCCATTGTTCTCTATCTCACAAGATCCCTAAAGTCAATGCCTTTTCTCTCAGATCACTGAGAAAAGTGACTAAGGAATGACAACTCTAAGAACGAGTGATGTTTGATTATAAGCATGAATGCATTCCTAGATATGTATTCTATTGAATCTATGATAATTAAGCTAGCATAAAGATAATGATAAGATTAGCTAATTATCCTAGCAATGATATACTAGTCTAACATGGATATGTTATGATATTAGAATGTTTCTAAATGATAGAAAGATTATTTATCAAAGTGATGCTAAAAACAATTAGTTAATTAGATTATAAGTTAGATTCATAAATATTTTCTATATATCTCAATGAGAGAATAAGAGCTCTATTTATAGGGAAAATAGGGCAATGGATGGTCAAGATTGTGTTGGTTCCCAAAATGGATGACCGGTTTACACTGCTTACAGGGTAGAGACCAAGCTGATTTCCTCCAAATATCTATGGAGAGCCACCTAAAACTATCAATATCTATCAAGCTTTGACCAACAATAACAAGGACAAAAAGTCCTTCTACGCTTTAGGCTCTATAGAACCAGGGAGGGTGATCCCTTCAAAAAGATATCTTGCTCTCTACAATGATATTCAGGAACTTACTGAAAAACAAAGCAGATTATCTCATAATAAGACTCAACAGAAAAGGAGAATGCTCAAGGATGGAAAATCCTTTAGTGATCCTCAACCTTAAGCTAGAGTATGAGAGAGGGTGAAACAACTTTTAGAAAATACATAAATCTTAGCAAATGATTGTTCTAATATTTGTAAGATATGTTCTAAGAAATCATAAAGAAGATATAACCAAAAACTGAAAAACCTAATGAGATTTGCTAGTGAATACTAGTGCCTTATCCATTTGGGTTATAGAGTCTATGAAAAGTGTTAATAAAAATCTAATAAAATTTCATCTAATAGGTGATCTAGCCTGAAATAATACTACCTTACAATATTTCTCTGCTTAAAATCCTTCATCTGAATTGTATATCAAATCCTATGGCAACCCTTGTATTCTTTGTAATCTCATTCAAGCATTTTAATTAACCCCTTGGACCAAAGCATTGAATGGAAGAATACACACATCATAACAATGCAACAAACAAACAAAATCCTTGATCCCATTTGCTTGAAAGAAGATAAAATCACACATAGGAGAGTAAAGATTAGGGAAAATACATTTGCATTAATATCATAAGCTATCTTTTATCAGATTATAGCCAACAAATTCAAATACAGAATGACCCACTTGAAAAAAAGGAACCTGCGACTATTCTCTTACTCTCTTTACTCTACAAAATAACATTACAGTCCATGTTATTTCTTATGACTCTCTAGAACTACTTTGGATCTAACCCTGCAGAAAATATCTATTTTATAGAGATCTTTCTTAGAAAATTCAGACCCTAACTAATGGCCTTGAATTCCCTTTTATAGAAAACAAGGGAGTGACAAGCTTTAGGCCATGAGATACTTGTCAATAGTAGATTAATTCTTTGATAATTAGCCCTAAAGGTTGTATACAATTTTGTTTAAAAAATGTTCACATGTCCATGCGCTGGCACCTGTGAATCATCATTCTCTAACTGAAAATTGGTAGGAGCGAAACCATTTGAGCCATGCCATTATCTCAATGACACCTTCGGATGGAGTGTGAGATGTTCCATTTTTGTCCAATAGAGAATTCCCTTCCTTAGAAAGGGAAACAAGATCCTAGCAAGAGGTAAAGTTGCCCCTCAAGCTAGAGGAGGAACTCAACCTTCATGCCTATGATCAGAGGCAGTGGGAGGGGGAGTTATAGGGTAAACATAATATGTTAGGGAGGGGTCACAACTTCCATGAAACTACATGGATGGATTGTTGTCACTCCTTACCCAAACATGTTCCTTTTTCATTCCTCTGTGAGCTCTTTCTCAGAACCCTCTGTCACCCAAAGACTAAGTAGACACAGAGGTTGTGCCATGCATGGCCTTTCTTCGTAAGAAAAGGCTTTCATGCCCCCTTTGGAAATCCTCCCCACTTTCACATCCCCTATAGAAATAGACATACTCACACATGAGAGAAAAAATCCATTCGGTATCACATAGTATATTGCAAGTCCATCTACAAGATTTCTCAAACATCATTTCCTCTGTAGAAAGAAAAAATGCATTTAGAAAATGAAAAGGCTTCATACTCCTTTACCAATTCGATCACCACCTTGTTGTATTTATAGTTGAACCATACTTCACCAAGTAGGGCCTATTCTGGAAACATCATCACGTTTGTGTTCTCAATTTACTCTGGTAGCTATCGACACTAGAATTCATGTATATCACATCTACTACATTCTTTTGTCAAGTTTCACTTGATGCAAGTGATTTTATCTTGATTTTATTCTATTTTTCAATGTACAATCTCCTACTTCAAGATTTATGTTAACAAGCAAATTTCTAAATTCATTAGAGAACTTGTGATCCATCACACTTGAACTGAAGCTTATCCAAATCCTTTCACATCTCTGAGCTATCATCTTTGACTGTCAGATCAATCCTAAATCAACAAGTCTGAATCCCATTCATTCTTCCTTTTCCCGCGAGCTACGACTGGTGCCTCCAAAATCCCTCCAAACTTCTCATTTGAAACTCAGCCACAGATCTCATCCAACTTGGCAAATCTAACAGTCATTTCTCACCAACTTAGCACTTTGACTTTCCATCTGTATCTATAGACCCGCAAAGTCCTGACTAAATAGTGTCATATAATCCTTCGACCAAGCTCCGTCAATAACCTCTCCATAAGTCTTCCTGACCAGCCTAGGACACACGACATCATCTCATGTTGTTGCGGTCTGTAATCTCCTTGCAACTTCCATTGTGGTAATACGAGGGCTGTCCGATTCGTTCAATCTTTACTGCTTTGCATACGGCCCATCAACTCTTCTGGGACTTAAAAATCGAGCACCTTCTACCTCAGGATAAAACATCTTCATTCATTTTAAGCACGTGCAAATTGATGGGACTATTAGTAACTTGACCCTTACTGCCTGTGAACTGGTAACACAATGCTTTTGATTGATTATGTTGCTAACCCTACCGGTTTCCACCAATATCATGTGGGACAATCTCACGATGCCACGGTCATTAAAATCCTTGCATGTTTGATCACGGGGAAGCGCTGGCCATTGGATCCATCCTATCTTTAGAAAATGGTCGGAGTATTTAGGATCTTTTAGAGTTAGGAAAAAACAAGCGTGGGCATAAATATTTTAAAAGGGTACTAGTAATAAGAATTTTATGCACTTGACTTAGGGAAATTATTATTTCACAAACCGATTGATCAATATTTTATGGGCACTTGTGGAGGAGTCTAGAATAGGTGGTTTCATTCTTAAGGACTTTAACAATACTTTCATAGCATTGATCCCCAAAAAGGAAAACATATCTATCTTCCATGACTTCAGACCCATTTCTTTATGCAACACGATCTACAAAGTGATCTCTAAAGTGATAGCCAACTGGCTAAAATGTATTCTAGAAGATGTTATTTCCCTGGAACAGAGTGGTTTTGCCCCTGGTAGATCGATTTGCGAAGGTATTATCTTAGCATATTAGGCAATTTATTCTATCCATCTTTCTAAAATGGAGAATATGATGATAAAAGTGGATATCAGGAAAGCCTATGATGAGGTTAATAGAGATTTTCTACTAAAAGTTCTTGCAAAATTTGGTTTTGACCCAGTCGGGATAGCCTAGATAGAAAGTTGTATTAAATCCCCTAAGTTCTCAATCCTTATCAATGGGATCCCTTAGGGTTTCTTCTCTTCCAACAAGGGTTTAAGACAAGGGGGCCCACTATCCCCTTTTCTTTTCATTATTATGGCAGAAGTGCTGGGGCATTTGATATCGAAAGAATGTAGAGCTGGTTAGTGGAAGGGTATAAGGATTGCTACAGGGGTGGATCCTCTAACTCACCTGCAATTAGCTGATGATACTTTCCTGGCTCAAGAAGCCTCAGCAAGGGAAGCTCGGATTGTAAAATAGGTGATTGATAATTATGAACAAGTGTTGGGACAAAAAGTGAACTGGCTCAAATCTGAGATTTTTTTCTTCTACACTCCACCTCCTAAACAGAGGGAAATTAGAAACATTCTTGGCATGAAGTTGGAAACTCTACCAAGTAATTTTTTAGGTGTTCCCTTATTTGGAGGCACTACTAAGTCAGCAATTTGGAAAAATTTGGTTGAAAGTTGCTTCAACAGATTGGAGGGATGGAAAAGTAAATGGCTAACTTTGGCAGGTAGAATTCTAATGTTAAAAATACTTGTCTCAGCCATCCCCATCTTCTCAATGACGTGCCTAAAAATTCCCAACAAAATCATCAATTTGATCAAATAGAAAATGAGAAAATTCTTTTGGAATGGAGCTAATGAACACGATAAAATCCCTCTATTGGCTTGGGAAAAAGTTTGCAATTCAAAAGTGAAGGGTGGTGTTGGACTTAGGAACTAGCAACTTATGAATGAAGCTCTAGGAGCTAAAATCTCTTGGAGAATTTATAATAAACCAAATCAATTATGGGTAAAGGTAATGAGGGCTAAATACCTGGACACAATGGAGAATCATAGAATATTCACAATCAGAAATCCACCCAGGGGATCTAAAATTTGGAACTTCATAGTGAGCAGCAGAAAAGTACTCACTGAACATCTTTCATGGCATATTGGTAATGGAAAGTCAGCTAAATTTTGGGATGATTCTTGGGTGGCGTACCCATTCATAAAACTAATGGTCAATTTTTTCGAAGCAAAATCTCTTGTATGTAGAATTTGGGGTGACAAGGTCATTTACTATTTGGTATGCAAACAAAGCCACTTGGGAGAGGCTTGGTGTTGGAAAGACCTATCTGACATAGGGCTATCAGATCAAAAACAAAGGTTGTTAAAACAAGTCTTGGATCAGCAAAATATTTACCTCATAAAAGGCCAGGACAAAGTAATTAGGTGTGGTTAAAAAGATGGGAACTCCTTAGTTAAATTAGGTTATAGGTTTCTAGAAGGCATGTAGGGGAATGCAAGATAGCTAATGACTTAATATGGCATAAGCATTGTCTACCCAAAGCAGAGGTGTTTGCATGGTTGGCCCTGAAAGGGGGAATTCTAACTGGAGAAAGGAGGAAAAGGCTTGGATTGGCATGAACGACCAAGTGCTTTATGTGTGGGGAAGCTAAAGAGAATATTGACCACCTCCTACTACAATGCAAGATAGCGCAAAAATGATGGGACTTGGTGAAAGGTAAATTGCAATGGAAAAGCCCATTGCCAAATATGCTCAAAGATGTGTTTAATAGTTGGCCAAGGTAAAATAAGAAATCAACTTTCTCAAGCATATGGAACATATGCCCATCACTTGTAATATGGGAAATATGGAAGGAAAGAAATCATAGGAATTTCCAAGAAAAGGCTGAGGATGGTAGTAGGCTTTGTAGAAAAATTGATCAGGCAATGGAGGAAACTTTAAGGGTTGTAGCTTCCCAGATTGATTCAACGAAAAACCCTTTTACCATAGAGTACATGAAAATACAAAAAGCATGGCCCAACATCAAAATAAGGCATGGGGCATGGCTTTCTAGGAAGATGAGTACAAAATGTAACTCACGCATAGTATGGACTCCACCCCAGCCAGGGTGGATCAAAGCCAATTTTAATGGGGCAGCTCAGTGAGGAGGGGGTCTATCAAGGGTGGGAGTGGTTTTTCAACATCACAGTGGCAACATTATAAAATTGGAAGCACAGTGCATCAAACAACGCACTGACAATGAGGTGGAAATTTATGCAGCGTGGTTCGCAGTAAGATGTGCTAGGACAATGGGGATTAAAAAATTACATCTGGAAGGGGACTCATTAATAATAATCTAGGCCATAAAAAATGGCCAAATCAAAGCATGGCACCTACAAAACTTCATCTCACTAATTCTGGAGGATTTGAAACTTTTTGAACAAGTCATTATTAGTCACATCAAATGGGAGGGCAACACAGTTGTAGTTAAATTGTCTAAATGGACATTGTCCTTTAATCAGATTGAGGATTCAGTTTTTGAAGTCTTTGACGACAAGTTGGACCTAGTATAAGATGGGCTAAAACTCAAACTCTAAATGATGACATGACAAGGTCATTTCATGCGCTCAGATAATATATGATGATTTCTATCTACCAAAGTACAAATATGATGTGTCTAAATCACAACTCAGGAGGTCATTAACTCTTTCTTTGTAATGATTAGTAGCTCAAGCATGTTTCTCTTTGACTCTTTTATTTTGTGTACGTGAATGATAGCAATGAAGGCAGTGATGTGAACTGTTACATGTGCCTCCTTACAACAAGCTTCAATCTATAATTTTTACATCTATGTGGATGGATAATGATGTGATACACACAACGTCAAGTAATAATGATCAAAGGTCATAGCAACAATGTGATTAACTAATCACACAAGCTGGATTCCTTTTTAAAGAATCCAAACGTAATGCATTTTATCTTTCTTCAGCTAGCTGGTGTATGTGTTTTTTCTTGTCCAGGTTTGTCTGGCGACGGGATGGAGGCTACATTCACCTTCCAAACAAAGAAACATTAGAAAGCTCTTTATAGACTGGTGGAAGATCAAAGACTGAAAAATGTTGCTCAAATGCCCTTCAGAGGAATTTATAAGAGTGGTGCAAAGGATGTTGCGCTTTTTCTTCTAGCAAGCCAGACACTGGTGGAAATGCAATGTGGATATAGCTGCCATAATTTTGGCATGGGGCCTGGAATTGGGGATTGCCGAGGAGGATCTACACTAGGTCATGAGCTCTCTTTTTGAAAAGGAACTATTAACTGGGATGGATTATGTTTTTGAATGGGTGCACTTGGGATGTGGTTTTAAATTCAGTGAGTGCTTCGAGAGTCAAATCATAGTGGAAGTGTTGGGGTTCTTGTCATTTGTCTGATGGCTGAATATGGTGAACCATAGACTTTATCTAAGTCACACAAGGGTGGAGTAGAAATCTCTAATGGAAGCAATTAGAAATTATCAGAATGAGTAGGAGAGGTGGAGGCCATGGTTTTTAAGTATCATCCCGAGGAAATGACGAACTACAAGACGTCGACCACCCCAGTGAATCAATTTTATTCCACCTACAAGTTTTTTGTGTCTACGAAGTGAACCGGTTTTATGCAGTTTCTAGTTTTTGATGAAGGAAACCGGTTTTAACCCACCTACACTTTTGTGTCTACGAAGTGAACCGGTTATTGCAGTTTCTAGATTTTTGATGAAGGGAACTGGTTATTTTCTGTTCTGAACTCGATATGAAGGGAACCGATTTTTTTTTTTTTCCGGGTTTTGATGAAATGAACTGGTTTTGGTCAAATTTTGCATCAGTGGATGGGGATCCATGGTTTGTTTTGTATGACCCAATCCTTCATAGGGGTTTGCTTTTCAGCCTTGTTTGTAGTGCTATTGTAATATTTAGGGATAGGAAAATAAATTTATAGGTTACATGGTATACTCTGGCATATGATAGGCCCCTCTTGAATTGTAATTGAATACTTTCATATTTTAATCAATTAAAAGTCAATATTACTGAAAAAAAATTTTGCTTAGGAAATAAGATGGCCTCGCTCATGGAAAGGATACCCTCAGATTTAAGTGGGAAAAATGTAACAACAAAATATATCATCGCTAGGCTTTTCTTCACAAAATGTAAGAAGTTTTGACAAACCCTAAACCCTAGACCTTGGATCATTTGTAGAGGATACAAATAAAACTTGAAAATTAATGTTTTGAGCTCAAAAATTGAAAATTTCATGCAATCAATTTTTAGAGCTATCAGTGGCTCTAGTTGGGGATGCTCATTTCACGGGAATGAAGTGAGAGACCAGAATCTTTGAGTAAAGTAGACCAATTGTAGGGCAGATCAAAAAGAAATTACCTGGATAGGGTAACTTCAACAAAAAGAATCTACACTACCAAAGAAAACCTAACTAATGCTCATGGATAACAACTACGTTTAAGAAAGGCAGAAACCTCAAAATTGTCCATGAACAGGAAATTAAGAGGGGATTTATTCATAACTCCATTGGGCATAGAGTCAAATAAAACCACTCTACCTCAAATTACTTGTGGCCTAAAAGGTCAAACCAAGTGTGATGGGCTAAATCCATTTGCCAATGTCAACTAGTGCTTTCCTCTATGGGTATGTGTAGGATCATGGTGTGCCAAAATAGGCCCTTAAGTGGCAATGCAATTTCTGAAAAATAGAGTTATGCAACTTGACATGAAAATTTGAATAAGTTGTGAACATTATTTTTAAAATATGTAAGAAGAGAATCTATGAAAAATTGAATGTATTTTCTAGGTACTAGTTATTTTTTGAAAAAAAAAAAACCTATTTGATGAAAATTTCAAATTTTAATGTAGTATTTCAAGAAAAAGATAAGAAGTAGACGTATGTCTGACCACCCTAATCATAATTAAATCATAATTATTTTTTATAATATTTATAATATAAGTATTATACTCTAATGAATAATGATGAACAACAAATACCCTAACTGGTACTGAGAGGGGGGTGAATTAGTACAGACAAAAACTTCTCAACAACTTATCAAGTTAAAACAATGATAACCGGTTGTCTTCATTACTGAACTTAACCATGGGAATATCGATTAAACATAGTAAGACTTTAGACAACTAAACCAGTAAAACTGAATACTTCAAATATCATTCAACACTTGATAACTACTTCACCCATATACACATGCATGTGTTGTATTAGTAATACCATAACCATTAGCTCTGCATGCATAATCACCTAAACAAAGAATAATCAATCATCACATGAAAAATGCATAACTCATGACATAGATTTTTCATGTGGAAACCCAAATGGAAAAAAACCACAGTAGGGATGAATACCCACAAGCTTGTTTTGAACTCTTATGAAGCCCGCTCTATTAGGATCCTATTCTGGTTAAAGACTTTACAATAAGGTTCTTCTAGGAACTGATCTTGGTAAAGATCACCAGGTAAAGGGATGACTATATACCCTGTTAAAGGTTACCTTGCTAGAGGATTTGAAGAACTCAATGAACTTGAGTCACCTAGTTTTGAGGTTTTACAATAAGCCTGTTAAAGCTACCCGGTCATGGGATTTTTCTACTATTGAAATGGTTATAAGACAATAGGTAAAGCTCTGATCTGATAACAAAACTATATGCTAAGGCAGATCCTTTTCAGTTCCTCTACTCTGCAATCACACTCTGCAGTTTTCCAATCACTGGTCTAACAAGTATATCATCACTCGGATACAAACACAACATTTGCCAACAACTACAATATCAAAACTCATCGACCTTATAGACAACAGTTAGGTCGGTAGCATAAAACCTAAACTCTAATCAATTTAGGATTACAATTACAAGCGGTCCAATCCTAACTGCCCAAACACATTACATAGAATAAAACAATCTCAAATAGATCACAAGTCACTATGCATTGTCCATTCTTCACTGCACATAGAAATCAGTAACCCATCACTCTTTCTTCTCATACCGCTAAGAAGAATGTTCATTCCCGAGGTAGACATTTAATGCATGATAACTCAATGATGAATAGATAGTACCAAACTGGTACTGAGAGGGGGGGTGAATCAATACAGACAAAAACACAATCCTAAACCAGTTTGTCAACAGACACTATGCTTTGACAGACAAACAGTAACACCGGTCTTAAACAGAGTACAACTGGCAAAACCCATAATAACTGAGACAAGCATAAACCAGTTGACACTTATCTTCTCACATAATCTAATACTTCATTTTCATTTCACCCTAGTGCATGAATAGGCAATCTATCATCAAAGACATATATATAAATAGCTAGATCGACATGATTCACCGCTTCACAGAAAACAACATATCATCACATGAAAAGGACATCACATATGACACACATATTTTTCATGTGGAAACCCAACTAGGAAAAAACACAGTGGGGATGAATACCCACAAGCTTGTTTTTGAACTCTTTAGAAGTCTACTTTGTTAGGAACCTTATCCGGTTAAAGACTGATACAATAGGTTTCTATTAGGAATCGATCCTGTTATGGATCACCTAGTTAAGGGATGGCTAGAATACTTGGTTAAGGGTTAAACCCTGTTAAAGGTTACCTTGTTAGAGTATTTCAAGAACTCAATGGTTTTGAGTCACCCTATTAAAGGATTTACAGTAAGTCAATTAAACCTACCCTGTTAAGAGATTTCCCAACTGTTGAGGTGGTTAGAGATCAACAGGTATTACAATGATTTGGTAACAACACTCAATGCCAATGTAGATCCGCTTTAGCTCCTCTTCAACTTCTACACTTACACTCTGTAGGTATCACTTCTCTCCTCTGGTTTGGCAAGAATCACATATCTCTTCTCTTGGATACACACACACAACTTTTGCCAATAACCTTAGAAAGAAATACAACATCGATCTTATAGGAAAATAGATAGGTCGGTAGCATAAACCCTAAACCCTAAACCTGTTAGGTTAAGGAATTCAAGTAGTTCAATCATGACCATTGAGCACACTGCATTAAATGCAATAGTCTTGATCCAATCTCAAGACATTCTCCATCATTCATTTTCCACTGATTTCATGGCGGCTGATAACCCATCACACATTATCACCATTTACAGACTTCGCACATTCCTAAGGTAGATAGGAACAATCTCCTTCATGCAAGATCCTTCACGCACACAAGCCTAACATGACACCATGATTTGTTCTTTATTACAATGCTAACTCATTACACAAAGTCACTGATTGAGTCACACAGGCTTGAGACACTTCAACCGGAAACCCTGAAGTTGTGACTACCAACCGGTAGTCATACAAAGCTTCCATGTGCCGGTTCCTATAACCACATGCCCATTCACCTTAAGCAAACACACCGCTTTACTTTGGCACAAATGTCGGTTCATAGTGTTATACCGGTGTAGACATCTAAAAATGGTCAACGCTTGTGGAGTCATACTTTAACATTGGCGCATTGCCTTATTTTAGGGTTCTTGCATCGCATTAACATTTCTTCTATGTTGCGCACTTGGTCATTATCATTTGCAAGTATTGAGTCCTTCTTCTGCATTCCTCATTTTCATCACTTTCGAATTAGGTCTTGTCAATAGCAATCTTCAGTCATGATTTTGGTCAATCTTATCTTGTCGCATCATGGTGCATGCTCATTTATCATCATTTTGGACATCGTCAATCCTAATCAATGATAGAATTAGGGTTTTGTCCTCTTGTCAATATTTCAATCATCTTTTAGTAATTATTTGCGATTATCAACTTGTCAATCCCGTCATTTTGCGATCATTTCATCATCGATCCTTGTCCTTGTCAATCTCGTCATTTTGCAATTGATTTGTCATCAATCCTTGTCCTTGTCAATCTCGTCATTTTGCGATTGATTCATCATCGATCTTTGTCCTTGTCAGCCTTGTCATTTTGCGATTGATTCGTCATCGATCCTTGTCCTTGTCAATCTTGTCATTTTGTGATCGATTCATCATCAATCCTTGTCCTTTTCAATCATGTCAATTTGGATAGATCAGTCATTGTTCCTCATCAATTGGCGCCTATCAATTTGATCTCCTTGTCAATCTTAGTCAATTTGTCATTGATTTTTGTCAACCAATCTCAATCATTTATCAACATTGGTCCTTTTTCAATCAGAATCATGATCGAACCTACATTAATTTCTTATTGTCTTGACCTAATTCCTTGTCCTCTTATTTCTAGGGTTTTATGATTTGTTCATTTAATCCCTTTCTTCTTCTTTATGGGTTAAATAAATCTATTTATTTAGCCCTAGGTCTCTTTCATGAATTAATTAATGGAGGAAAACCTATTAATTAATTCACCTAATTTCTATTTCATCTTTTTCCTCAATTTTCTAATTAGCTAATTTGTCATATTTTTTGGAATTTTTTCAAGGATAATGTATGATATGCAACTAAATGCAAACTAGATAGATGAAGATGCAATCTATGGCAAGAATGCAACCTAGGTTTTTGGTTGTTTTGAAGATTTTGACAAACTTTTTGGAATGCAAATCTAAAAGAGACCCTTAGGAAATTGAAATGATGTCTAGACCTCAAAGGACAAAAGGACCAAGTGACAAAGGACAAGATGACAATGTCTCCCCTATATGCTTGGATACTAAGCTAGGTTTGACCAAATGACATTGATGACAAAAAGACAAAAGGATTTAATAAGGTCTAGATCTCCTAACAATGACTTAGGGTTGTATCAAAGATTTGGATTACTCAAGTATGACAAAACCTAGCTTTGAGACTATATGCAAAAGGGACAATCAATATGGAAGTGACCCTAATATGATATGATAATGACTTAAGCTTAATGAAGAGACTTAGGGTATGCAAATATGAATGTATGACAATAGTATGACTTTAATGCAAGAGGACATGTGCAAATGGATGACCCTTATTGATATGAAAAGGAGTATGACTTAGGTGAAACCTAACCTTGATATTTGACAATGACTTTGCAAAATGAAAGCTAGGATGAACCTAAATGTAAGTGACATAAATGTTGAGACAAGTTTTTGAACAATGTTGGATAACCATGTTTGAAGAAGATGATCTTTGAATCTTGTTGAATGAAATGCTCTTATGTTTAACCTTGTTTTGAATCAATTTGTCTTGTTTTTGGAGTGATACACAATTCAACTTTTGACAAACAAAGAATACAAGATATTGCAACTTAGACTCAAGACAATCATGCTCATTTCCACATTTCTTATGGTAGGCAAAGACATTAGGTACTTGAGAGGTAGACTCATTATGGGATTCAAGGAGAATACATAGATGCTTGACCCCACGGGCTCCCCTCCATGGCACTCACTTCTCAGGGCAGCCAAGCATCAGTCCCCATCGAAATCTCCCCATGGCAAACTTAGTATCTCTTCCAAGTATCCGAACTTGTCCTTCTCAAGCAACTAGAAGGGTTTTTGGCCTCTAAAAACAAGGTGTTTAGTAAGGATTTCTGTTAAGCATTACTCCTTGATGTCATGCAAGCGTGATTGAGACATTAAGCCCATCAAGATACCAAACAAATGTAGTCGCGCAAGCACGATTTAGACCAAGAGGCCCTACTTAGATGTTGATATGGGAAAGAGTTCAAGGGTCATCACTTCCCAAGTAACTGCAATTCCCACGTAACACTTCCTTCCAAGCTTTCACTCATCAAGTATTTTTTTATAGTGAGTTAGAATGCCAAGGAATTCTATCCGTACTCACTTTGGGTCATTCCCTTCTCACGATTATCACTTGCTTGCAAAAGCAAAGTGGTCGGGAAGGCAGGCCCTCTAAATGTGACACACAATCAACATCACAAGCATGGTATCGAAGATCTGGATTTCTGATCACCCTATGAAGGATGAGAGCATACTCTCCTACTCCAATGTCATACTTAACAATCAAAGCAAACAAATGTTCATTCCCACCTATTTATAAATCACTAAGTGCCTAATTAAAAATCTCAAACACACAGTTTGGTTGTTTCTCCAAGGCAACCTACAAAACCCAAGTTAGAGGTTTGATTTGTTGTCTTTGACCATCGATTCTGCATAACACATGTTAGTAGTTTGATTTGTAGTCTTTGCCATGTGTATGCCAAGATTCTGCACAAATAATTAGTACCAAAATCCAAAGCACAGAAAATAGAATGCAAAAACACCAAAAATTTCAAGTAAAAACTACATTTTTCACCTCTGTTCTGGACTTTACACAAGCGCAGAACTCATGACACAGGCGCAAGATGTCTGACACAAGCGCAGAATGTTGCATACACAGGCGCAAGATGCTCAACATAGGCGCAGAATGCTTCACACAAGCGCAGAAGTGTCCAGAATGCACTGCACGGCCCTGTTTTTGGGTTTTTGACCTGCAAAATAAACTTGAAAGCACTCCAAAACACAGTAAAAGGGTTAGAAGGTTAGTATTCACGTCGGGTTCACCAATTAATGTAGCATCGGAATTAGGAATCATCAAAGCAAGTATATAAAGACATATTAATCATTATTAGCTCAATCACAAACACACATTGCAATGATCTAATCCTAAGCACACTCAATAGAGATATGAAAACAAAGCATTCAAAATGAAAGATTATGCAAACCAAATGCAGAATTGAATGCTCCTTCCATGTGGCTCCATTGTTCTTCTTTCCTCTTCAAATGGATTTGTGGATCTCACCTACAAGTGCACACATACAATTGAAAGCAAGATGGATGTTGGTTATTGGTCAAGAGTACTAGAAGCATAAGTTCGATAGTTTGATTAGGGATTCGGATTCGAGATTAGCTTTGATTGAAAATCATCCAATTTATAGAAGAATTGGATAAATGACAAGATTAGCATGATGCAATTCAAATGGAAATTGCAAATCAATATGACAAATTATGACAAATTATGCACTTTCCATGCACAATTTGATTGATTGATAATTGATGACAAATTATGACACATTCTATGTCAAAATTGATTGATTATCAATTATGACAATTTATGACAAATTGAAATGTCATTCCCATGGAATTAGGAGATGAAATAGGAGGGAAAAGAAATTAGAAATTAAGAAAATTAGAAAATTGAAATTGAAAAAGAGGAAAATTAGGAATTAGAAATTAGGTAAATTAATTAATAATTTTTCATTTATTAATCAATTTACAAGAGGAAGAATAATTAGCCAATTAAATAAAGATTTAATTGTAACGAGAAGACCTAGGATTAATAAATAATTTAGTAATCCTAGAGGAAGAAATGACAAATTAGGTTAAATGAATTAGGTCTTGATGAAAGATAATTGACTCGATCATGATTTGATTTTGGATTGATAAATGACCAATGTGATAAACGATTTGACTGAAAAATGCGCCAATTGATGAGGAACAATGACAAATTGATCCAAATTGACATAATTGAGACAGACAACGATCGATAGCAAAATTGATCACAAAATGATAAGATCGACAAGAGGACAAGAATCGACGACAAAATAGATTGCAAAACGACAGGATTGAAAATGACCACGATCGATGATAAATCGATCGCAAATGACAAGATCGAACATGACAATGATCGATGACAAATCGATCGTTAAAATGACAAGATTGAAGGATTGATGATAAATCGACAAGATTGATAAGAGGACAACGATCGATGACAAATTGATCGCAAGATTGACAGGATTGAAAAGAGGACAAAACCCTAATTAGGATTGACGATGTCCAAAATGATAAGATTGATGATAAGATTGATAAGAGAGCAACGATTGATGACAAATCAATCACAAGATTGTTAGGAGGACAAAACCCTAATTAGGATTGACGATGTCCAAAATGATGACAAATAAGCATGCACATTGATGCAATAGGATAAGTTCGATCAAAATCATGATTGGATAATGTTGTCGACAAGACCAAATTTGAGGATGAGATGATTGAAGAATGTAGAAGAATGAGTTGATGTTCGCAAATGATAAAGACCAAGTGTGTGACATAGGAGAAATGTTAATGTGACGCAAAAACCTAAAATGAGGCAATGCGCAATTGTTAAAGTATGACTTCGCAAGCGTTTTGACCATTTTTAGGTGTCTACATTTTGCTCCTCTTTGAGACAATGCGATTTTAAGCGTTGTTTCAAAGAACAATAATGAAAATGCCCCAGACAATAATAATGACATATGCATGCCCCCTCGAGGAATTGGTCAGAAACATGCAGAAAAGAGGCCAATTGATCGATAATAATGATAGAACATGATAGGATCAAATGGACTGCCAAGACTAATGAAAGAAATGTTAGTAAGAAGAAATTAGACAGAGGACAGTTAGAGATGAAGAAAAACTTTCTTTCAGTAATGCACTTTGTAGGTGAGAACCTTTATTTAATGTAGCAAAATGGATGCGTAGCATCATGGCATGGAAGGCCAAAGCTGAAATGCAACCCTTTTTGCAAAAGACAGACACATCACAGACAAACGACAATCACAATCAAAAAAAGAAAGAGACCATGAGCCATCCCGGTCACTCTAAATCACTCAGTGACATCATCGAGCAACATAGGAACATGATCAAAGATAAATCAAGAAAAAGATAAGATGCGCAAATTCAAACAAATCAAACAAACATCTTGATCTTCATTGTCAAAAGGTGAAAGTGTTGATAGGACGATCATGCTGTCTGGTTTCGGGAAATGCGGTACCCCGTCTAAGATAGGACATAGTCTGGTTTCAAGTATACCACACCCTGTATAAGACCCATGATAATAGGAACAAGGACAAATGATTTGGATACTGATATTCGATTGAGATGACAATTTTGATCAGGTTGAATGTTTGGTTTTAATTGAAAAAGTTCATCTGTTCATGCATGATTTTATTAAAGCGCAGTGTTGGATTGATTGTCGTTAGATGAATGCTCAGTGTTTTGTCTTATGCACAGAGGGATCATTTATTGCAAAATGTTTGTTTTTTGTTTTTGGAGTTTTACAATTTTTTTTGTTGTTCATTTTTTCAGGACTCTATTTGATTTTTAGGGATTTTCATTTTTTCAGGACATTATTTGATTTTTTTTTTTAGAGATTTTTTCAGGACATTATTTTATTTTTTTTTGAATTTTTTCAGGACTTTATTTGATTTTTTTTTTTGAATTTTTTAAGGACATTTTACAATTTTTTATGATTTTGCCCCCAGTGTCTAGCAAGGCAAGGAATATGATAGGTGAATAAATAGGCTTGCTGAAATGATGGTGGATAGAGGGAAGACAAAGGCCTTTTATCGTGGAGACAATACGGATGCAATTTCCAAGGGCTATGGCGTGATGGGACAAGGGACTGGATATGACAATGTAAAGCAGGAACATGGCATGAGGGAGATGTCAAGAGACTTTTGAAACTATGTTTTGCATTTTGCGTCCTTATGTCAGATCAAGATCAAGGAATGAAAAAGAGTGTATGGATAGTGATAAGATATGGATAGGATAAGCAAGACCAAGAATGGATAAAGGACATGGACTGAAGGTCGAGGTAGGCTAAGGGATAGTGGCAGAAAGTTGCAATAAGCTAGGGAATATGGATGAAAGTTATAATAAGCAAATGGATAAAGACCAAAAGCTATGATGGACTAAAAGCTGCAAACAAGATGTGTGATGCTCATGATGATCGTCAGCCTTGTCAAGATCAAAGGTGGAAAGGGAAAATGGACATGAGGGACAATAGGATAATGGAGGGTAATGACATGGTATGATAGGATAGTGAAGGGCAAAAGGATATGGAGGAAACCTGCCCCCAAGTGTGGTGTGCAAGAAGTTCATGGATTACGCATGATGCCTATTTGCTAGGTTTTCATCACGGTACTTGCCCAAGGTGCCTGTTTGCCAGGTTTTCACCAGTGGACGAATTATTTTTCTTTATTTTTTCTTTTCTTTTTTTTTGTCTTTTTTTTTTTTTTTGTCACTTTTTTTCTTTTTTTGTATTTTGACTTTTTCAATAGAAGATGGACACATGATAGGGGATGGAAGAAGGACTCAAGTGTCTTTTTGTTTGGATAGTAGCCTTGAAAAAAATGGACAATGACCTTTAAAAGTATGCTCAAAGACGTTGGTAGGATAAGGACATGGACAATGAGATGAAACTAAGGCAATGATTTATGCAAAGGATTGGACGAGAGGGATGGAAGGATGGAAAATATGCATTGGATAATGGATAGGGTATTGGAAGAATTGGGCTTCAGTGGATGGAAATGAAGGCAAGATCAACATTGGCACACACCTTGAGGGGTGATGGACTGATGGAGGACAAATGTATTTTGGATATTGAGATTTTGATGAAGGAACGACTATGGATTTTGGGACATAAGGGCCCAAAACGGATGAAGAAGGTGATGGAGAAATAGACTTGGAAGGTTTGGATGGAGGAATAGCTTGGGATTTTGGGACATAAGGGCCCAAAATGGATGAAGAAGGTGATGGAGGAATAGAAACTTTGGATGCCAAGTTGGATGTTTCTTTAGGCTTTTGTGCTTCAAGGAGCTGCTTAGGGATCCACATGGTTTTTGATTTCTCATGCTTTTGTGGTTCCTTGGAGTGCATTGCTTGCACAAGGGATTTAGGAACCCATATAGATTTTGACTTTGCTTTATTTTTCTCAGTGGGCCTTTGCGGCCTTTTGGATATTTCTTTTTCTTTATAGATCAATTTGTTCTTTGTTTTGACATGTCAATTATATTGGACATGTTGATCCTTGAATACATGCAGATTGCTAGACTTATGACTTTTATGCTTGGCATCCAAATTGCTTGGAAGAGGGAATGAATGTCGGTGTGGATGGGAATGATATGGAGGCCTGTGGGATGGATGGAAGGTTCTCCAAGATGTGTGCCTTTGTTGATGTTGCATAGGAGATGGAGGGATATAGGGACCTATAATGGATGGAACCGATGATGGGGAAGGTGGACATTTGGATTTTGACTTTGAAGGGATACCAACGCCTTGAGTGTGAGCTTTGTAGCCATGACCATTAGTATATTCTTTGATATGGAGGGGTTCTTGCTCATGAAGATCTACTCCTTTGCCTTTATGAATATCTTGACTTGTAGGATACTCTTTTCTTTGGGAAGAAGACGCGAGTCCATTATGAGGTGGATATGATATGAGAGAAATAATGAGATCTTGAAGTGGATCGGATTGGACCAAAGTGGAAGAACCCATTATGCATGTCGAGGGTTCATGAACATCTTGCACTAACACGTTAGAATCATGAGGGGGATTAGGATCATGTTGTGGACATGGTTCAATGATAGGCTCTTCAAGAGATGGAATGGGAGGAATAATGGGATCATCACAAGAAATGCAATCTTGGAGTGGATATGCTGGATTAAGACAAGGAGATGGAGGAACAAAAGGATCTTGTGGAGGATTTAAAGGAATAATTTGGTCTTGTGTTGGAAATGAATTTGGAAGGATACTTTGATCTTGACAAGGAGGAAGATCATTGGAATCCTCTTTAAAGGTGCTTTTCTCTTGACTTTCAATGGGATCATCATAAAGGATGGAAGGGATATCTTGATCTTTCTCAGGAAGTGGAATGTCAATGGGATTTGAAAGGACATTTTTTTCATGAAATGGAAGGGGATCGTTTGGGATTGGATGAACTAGGATATCTTGATCTTGCTTGGGGAATGGAGTGTCAATAGGACTTTGGATAGGATGGACAAGAATAGGGGAATCATTGCGAGTGTCTAGGGAAATGGGATCCTGGTCAACAATTGGATGGGATAATAAGGTTTCAGGATCTTGATCTTTATTTTCTTTAGGACTCATTTCTTTGTGCTCTAAATTATCCTCTTGACATGAGGTTGGACTTTGGATATGCCTGGGGGATTCTGACAAGGAATCAATGCTTTGGCATGAAGGAAATGCACTTTGAACATTTGTGATGGATTCTGGCAAGGAATCAATGCTTGAACATGAGGAAGAGGGACTTCGAATGGATTCCTCTAAAACAGGCAATGGCAATAAAGTGCATGGTGGCATTGGGTCTTGTATTTCTAAAACGTGACAAGGATGTGCATCATGAACTAGATTATCTTGGCAATCAATTATGGATAGCCCTTGGCTAATTGCATCCTTGGGTGTATTATTTGATGAGGACAATATGGAAGGTTCTTGTGAAACTTCTAAAGGTGTAGGGATAGATGCCACTAGAGATTCAATGTGCTTATGGGGGGAGGAGGCATTGCTAGACATAGTTGTATTATCTTGATCTTCCTCAAAGAACTCACTTGGTCGTTTCCTTAAGAGCATTGCAATAAAGCCACCTTTCTTTCGAGGTTTTGACATAGTTGTATCCGGAATTTGAACTTGTTTGGCAAGAATTTTCTTTGATTTCATGTTTTGATATTGGACTTGGTTCAATTGTTCTGACATGCTTGAGACTTGGGTTGGTGTGTGCTGCAACCTTTGTTTTTGAATGTTTGGTGATTGTTGACATTGATATGTTGATTGAACTTGTTGATATTCCACCATTGGTTGAACTATTTGCTGACATTGTATAGTTGGTTGGACATATTGTTGAAATTGGACCATTGGTTGTGTTGGTTGTATATGTTGAACAATTGGTTGTGATGGTTGAAAATGTGATTGATAGTAAACACCTTCTTGCTCTTGTTGTGGAAGCACATACTGTTGAAATTGATGTTGTCTCTTTTCTTGAAATTGTTTCATCATCTCTATTTGTGAGAGGAGAGCTGGTATGTCTGATCATTCAAGAAGAGATCTTACATCAATTGGCTCAATATTTGGATTTCGACCTGGAAATTTTCGAAACACTTTGGACATTTGTGATCTATTCTTCACAATGTTTTTCACTCTTTGTTCCAAAATCTCATTTTCTTGAGCTAGTTTCTCCTCTAGTTTTTGTATTTGGACATTTACATCATCATGATAAGTTTGACCAATGTTGCTTTGTTGTTGGGTTGGATAGAATTGTGATTGTATTGTCGGTTGATATGTCAAACTTTGTTGCATCATTGGTACTTGCAACCTTGTTTCAATAGACATGTCACTATGCAAATGCAATATTTTTTGGAATTTTTTCAAGGATAATGTATGATATGCAACTAAATGCAAACTAGATAGATGAAGATGCAATCTATGGCAAGAATGCAACCTATGTTTTTGGTTGTTTTGAAGATTTTGACAAACTTTTTGGAATGCAAATCTAAAAGAGACCCTTAGGAAATTGAAATGATGTCTAGACCTCAAAGGACAAAAGGACCAAGTGACAAAGGACAAGATGACAATGTCTCCCCTATATGCTTGGATACTAAGCTAGGTTTGACCAAATGACATTGATGACAAAAAGACAAAAGGATTTAATAAGGTCTAGATCTCCTAACAATGACTTAGGGTTGTATCAAAGATTTGGATTACTCAAGTATGACAAAACCTAGCTTTGAGACTATATGCAAAAGGGACAATCAATATGCAAGTGACCCTAATATGATATGATAATGACTTAAGCTTAATGAAGAGACTTAGGGTATGCAAATATGAATGTATGACAATAGTATGACTTTAATGCAAGAGGACATGTGCAAATGGATGACCCTTATTGATATGAAAAGGAGTATGACTTAGGTGAAACCTAACCTTGATATTTGACAATGACTTTGCAAAATGCAAGCCAGGATGAACCTAAATGTAAGTGACATAAATGTTGAGACAAGTTTTTGAACAATGTTGGATAACCATGTTTGAAGAAGATGATCTTTGAATCTTGTTGAATGAAATGCTCTTATGTTTAACCTTGTTTTGAATCAATTTGTCTTGTTTTTGGAGTGATACACAATTCAACTTTTGACAAACAAAGAATACAAGATATTGCAACTTAGACTCAAGACAATCATGCTCATTTCCACATTTCTTGTGGTAGGCAAAGACATTAGGTACTTGAGAGGTAGACTCATTATGGGATTCAAGGAGAATACATAGATGCTTGACCCCACGGGCTCCCCTCCATGGCACTCACTTCTCAGGGCAGCCAAGCATCAGTCCCCATCGAAATCTCCCCATGGCAAACTTAGTATCTCTTCCAAGTATCCGAACTTGTCCTTCTCAAGCAACTAGAAGGGTTTTTGGCCTCTAAAAACAAGGTGTTTAGTAAGGATTTCTGTTAAGCATTACTCCTTGATGTCATGCAAGCGTGATTGAGACATTAAGCCCATCAAGATACCAAACAAATGTAGTCGTGCAAGCACGATTTAGACCAAGAGGCCCTACTTAGATGTTGATATGGGAAAGAGTTCAAGGGTCATCACTTCCCAAGTAACTGCAATTCCCACGTAACACTTCCTTCCAAGCTTTCACTCATCAGGTATTTTTTTATAGTGAGTTAGAATGCCAAGTAATTCTAGCCGTACTCACTTTGGGTCATTCCCTTCTCACGATTATCACTTGCTTACAAAAGCAAAGTGGTCAGGAAGGCAGGCCCTCTAAATGTGACACACAATCAACATCACAAGCATGGTATCGAAGATCTGGATTTCTGATCACCCTATGAAGGATGAGAGCATACTCTCCTACTCCAATGTCATACTTAACAATCAAAGCAAACAAATGTTCATTCCCACCTATTTATAAATCACTAAGTGCCTAATTAAAAATCTCAAACACACAGTTTGGTTGTTTCTCCAAGGCAACCTACAAAACCCAAGTTAGAGGTTTGATTTGTTGTCTTTGACCATCGATTCTGCATAACACATGTTAGTAGTTTGATTTGTAGTCTTTGCCATGCGTATGCCAAGATTCTGCACAAATAATTAGTACCAAAATCCAAAGCACAGAAAATAGAATGCAAAAACACCAAAAATTTCAAGTAAAAACTACATTTTTCACCTCTGTTCTGGACTTTACACAAGCGCAAAACTCATGACACAGGTGCAAGATGTCTGACACAAGCGCAGAATGTTGCATACACAGGCGCAAGATGCTCAACATAGGCGCAGAATGCTTCACACAAGTGCAGAAGTGTCCAGAATGCACTGCACGACCCTGTTTTTGGGTTTTTGACCTGCAAAATAAACTTGAAAGCACTCCAAAACACAGTAAAAGGGTTAGAAGGTTAGTATTCACGTCGGGTTCACCAATTAATGTAGCATCGGAATTAGGAATCATCAAAGCAAGTATATAAAGACATATTAATCATTATTAGCTCAATCACAAACACACATTGCAATGATCTAATCCTAAGCACACTCAATAGAGATATGAAAACAAAGCATTCAAAATGAAAGATTATGCAAACCAAATGCAGAATTGAATGCTCCTTCCATGCGGCTCCATTGTTCTTCTTTCCTCTTCAAATGGATTTGTGGATCTCACCTACAAGTGCACACATACAATTGAAAGCAAGATGGATGTTGGTTATTGGTCAAGAGTACTAGAAGCATAAGTTCGATAGTTTGATTAGGGATTTGGATTTGAGATTAGATTTGATTGAAAATCATCCAATTTATAGAAGAATTGGATAAATGACAAGATTAGCATGATGCAATTCAAATGGAAATTGCAAATCAATATGACAAATTATGACAAATTATGCACTTTCCATGCACAATTTGATTGATTGATAATTGATGACAAATTATGACACATTCTATGTCAAAATTGATTGATTATCAATTATGACAATTTATGACAAATTGAAATGTCATTCCCATGGAATTAGGAGATGAAATAGGAGGGAAAAGAAATTAGAAATTAAGAAAATTAGAAAATTGAAATTGAAAAAAAGGAAAATTAGGAATTAGAAATTAGGTAAATGAATTAATAATTTTTCATTTATTAATCAATTTACAAGAGGAAGAATAATTAGCCAATTAAATAAAGATTTAATTGTAATGAGAAGACCTAGGATTAATAAATAATTTAGTAATCCTAGAGGAAGAAATGAAAAATTAGGTTAAATGAATTAGGTCTTGATGAAAGATAATTGACTCGATCATGATTTGATTTTGGATTGATAAATGACCAATGTGATAAACGATTTGACTGAAAAATGCGTCAATTGATGAGGAACAAACAAATTGATCCAAATTGACATAATTGAGACAGACAACGATCGATAGCAAAATTGATCACAAAATGACAAGATCGACAAGAGGACAAGAATCGACGACAAAATAGATTGCAAAACGACAGGATTGAAAATGACCACGATCGATGATAAATCGATCACAAATGACAAGATTGAACATGACAATGATCGATGACAAATCGATCGTTAAAATGACAAGATTGAAGGATTGATGATAAATCGACAAGATTGATAAGAGGACAACGATCGATGACAAATTGATCGCAAGATTGACAGGATTGAAAAGAGGACAAAACCCTAATTAGGATTGACGATGTCCAAAATGATAAGATTGATGATAAGATTGATAAGAGAGCAATGATTGATGACAAATCGATCGCAAGATTGACAGGAGGACAAAACCCTAATTAGGATTGACGATGTCCAAAATGATGACAAATAAGCATGCACATTGATGCAATAGGATAAGTTCGATCAAAATCATGATTGGATAATGTTGTCAACAAGACCAAATTTGAGGACGAGATGATTGAAGAATGTAGAAGAATGACTCGATGTTCACAAATGATAAAGACCAAGTGCGTGACATAGGAGAAATGTTAATGCGACACAAAAACCTAAAATGAGGCAATGCACAATTGTTAAAGTATGACTTCGCAAGCGTTTTGACCATTTTTAGGTGTCTACAACAAGGATCTTAAGGAAATTACCAAGTGAGTTCTTTGAGGAAGATCAAGATAATACACTTATGTCTAGCAATGCCTCATCCCCCCAAAACAAATTGAATCTCCAATGGCATCTATCCCTACACCTTTAGAATTTTCACAAGAACCTTCCATATTGTCCTCATCAAACGATACACCCAAGGATGAAATTATCCAAGGGCTATCCATAATTGATTGCCAAGATAATCCAACTCATGATGCACATCCTTGTCATGTTTGAGAAATACAAGACCCAATGCCACCATGCACTTTATTGCCATTACTTGTTTTAGAGGACCCCATTTGAAGTCCCTCTTCCTCATGTTCAAGCATTGATTCCTTGCCAGAATCCATCACAAATGTTCAAAGTGCATTTCCTTCATGCTAAAACATTGATCCCTTGTCAAAATCCCCTATGTCAAGAGGATAATTTAGAGCACGAAGAAATGTGTCTTAAAAAAAATCAAGATCAAGATCCCGAAACCTTATCATCCCATCCATTTGTTGACCAGGACCCCATGTTCCTAGACACTCATGATGATTCCCCTATTCTTGTCCATCCTATCCAAAGTCCTATTGACACTCCATTCCCTGAGAAAGATCAAGATATCTCAGTCCATCCAATCCCAAACAATCCCCTTCCATTTCATGAAAAAAATGTCCTTTCAAATCCCATTGGCATTCCACTTCCTAAGAAAGATCAAGATATCCCTTCCATCCTTTCCGACGATCCCATTAAAAGTCAAGAGCAAAGCACCTTTAAAGAGGATTCCAATGATCTTCCTCCTTGTCAAGATCAAATTATTCCTTTAAATCCTCCACAAGATCCTTTTGTTCCTCCGTCTCCTTGTCTTAATCCTCCATATACACTCCAAGATCTCATTTCTTTTAATAATCCCATTATTGCTCCCATTACATCTCTTGAAGAGCCTATCATTGAACCATGTCCACTACACATTCCTAGTCCCCCTCATGATCCTAATCCCCCTCATGATTCTAACGTGTTAGTGCAAGATGTTCATGAACCCTTGACATGCATAATGGGTTCTTCCACTTTGGTGCAATCCGATCCGCTTCAAGATCTCATTATTTCTCTTATATCATATGTCTTCTTCGCAAAGAAAAGAGTATCCTACAAGTCAAGATATTCATAAAGGAAAAGGAGTAGATCTCCATAAGCAAGAATCCCTTCATGTTAAAGAAAATATTAAGGGTCATGGCCTCAGTGAAATTCCTCAAGACGTGGGTACCCCTACTAAATCCAACATCCCTTCAAAGTCCAAACATATCCCTTCCCCTTTATCCCTTCCATCCATCTTAGGTCATTATAATATCCCTGCATCCTGTATGCAAGGTCAACAAAGGAACACATATTTGAGTAACTTTCATCCATGCAAAAGATCTCCACTTCATTCCTATCCATCCATGCATTCCTTTCCCCCTCCAAGCAATTTGGATGCCAAGCATAAAAGTCATAAGTCTAAAAATCCACATGTATTCAAGGATCAACATGTCCAATCTAATCAACATGTCAAAGCAAAGAAAAATATGATCCAAAAAGAAAAGGAAAAATCCAAATGGTCACAAAGGCCCATTGCTCAAAAACAAAAGTTAAAATCTATATGGGTTCCTAAATCCCTTGTGTTGGCAATGCACTCCAAGGAACCACAAAAATATGAAAAATCAAAAACCATGTGGATCCCTAAGCGGCTCCTTGAAGCACAAAAGCCTAAAGAAACATCCAACTTGGCATCCAAAGTTGCTATTCCTCCATCCAACCCTCTCAAATTTGTTCCTCCATCACCTTCTTCATCCATTTTGGGCCCTTATGTCCCAAAATCCCAAGCTATTCCTCCATCCAACCCTCTCAAATTTGTTCCTCCATCACCTTCTTCATCCATTTTGGGCCCTTATGTCCCAAAATCCCAAGCTATTCCTCCATCCAAATCTCACAATCTGAGATCCATTTTTCCTTCATCAATCCACCACCCGTCAAGGTGTGTTCCAATGTTGATCTTGCCTTCATTTCCATCCAGTGAAGCCCAATTCTTCCAATACCCTATCCATTATCCAATGCATATTTTCCATCCTTCGATCCCTTTGATCCCATCCTTTGCATAAATCCTTGCCTTAATTTCATCTCTTTTTCCATGTCCTTATCCTACCAACGTCTTTGAGCATACTTTTAAAGGTCATGGTCAATTTTTATTTCAAGGCTACTATCCAAACAAAAAGACGCTTGAGTCCTTCTTCCATCCCCTATCATGTGTCCATCTTCTATTGAAAAAGTAAAAATAAAAATAAAAAAAAGTGAGAAAAAAAAAAACACAAAAGAAAAAAGTAAAGCAAAAATAATCCATCCACTGGTGAAAACCTGACAAACAAGTTGTGAGGCCTCACCTCGACTCAGTCTGACATTTAGTGGATTTTATATTTAGACTATTATGGATACTTTATTTTGATGCATTTTGAGACTTAGAACTTATATGATTTCAGGATTTGGATAACATTGCTATGATTTGATGATTCACTTACATGCTTTATGAGATAGAACACTACATGATTGTTAGATAGGATGATATTGCAATGATAGATGTCGTTATTGAATTTGCAGGACTTTACTCTGAATATAGAACTATGATGTATGTTTAGTTTATGTGAATTGGGATGAAATTGCTTATGTGAATTTGCTTGATAAAAGATGTATTCAATCTGTGCAGATGAAAATTGTATGCAAGTAATGATGTGTATTGTTATATTATTGAATTATATTATATATGGATATTTGGAAGTACTAATGTGTAAATTGAGATGCGTAGGAAATTTACCATGTGACCATGGAAAATTATGGAGAATCAAAACCTAGACTTATGTATGTTCGTAAGCCAGGGTTTGTCTATTTGGAGAGACAACACCTCGTTTGTGTTGTATTTTATTCGTAACAGTATATGCTGCATGAGTGTTAAGTGTTAATTAAATTTATTGTGTAAAAACCACAAGAGACAATTTCATGTTTTATTTTTGTAAAAGTGTTTTATTTGTGTCACTTGACACATGTGTGGATTTAAATTTAAATATTTTATTTGTGTCTCTTGGTGGGAAAGTGTTTAATTATAGTTTTTCTTCAATAAAATAATGTGTTGTCATAAATACTTTGGGAATATAATATTTGGGGTGGTCAACTTATGTTTGACCCGAAAATAAACTTCAGAGGGGTTTAAAATGGGTTAAATGAACACCTAGGGGTAGTTTAATAGGGTTTCCTAAAGCCCATAAGGTATACCTAGTGGTTAGGGGCAATTTTAGGCAAGTTTCTACTTTATAATGATCTTTTTAACGCTTTAAAAATTCGCTTTTTTGAGTTGAGCGAAAATTGAAAATTAGAAGTTAAATCTAATCAGGATTTTTCCTTTTGGAATGAGAGTCTTTTTGCATTTTTGCTTTCTTCCTTCTTTTTTGGTTTTTTTTAGAATCTTGTGAGAACTCTGTGAGTGAGCTTCTTAAGCAAGATTTTTGAGAATTGGAGGGTAATCACCCACTCTCCATTTTTGGAGATAGAAGAAAATTTGAAGAGAAAATAATGTTATGGAATAGAAAAATTGATTAAGGGTAGAAGGAAAAAGATTTGTGGATTGGGCAGCTCTTCATCAAATATCATAATACCTTTTGGCAGATAAAGGTTGATTTCAGTTATTCTTTTTAATGTCTTCTTCTTGTTTATGTCTGGAAGTTTGTTGGTGTAAGAAATCTGTGTTCTTGAAAGTTTGTGTAGAAAATCTTTCGGAATTTTTATTTTATGATTTGATGTGTTTTGGGAGTTTTCTCAAGATCTCTTACTCTTGGGAGAGAAGAGGATCTTGAGGGTGGTAGCAGTGACAACCCTCGAGTGAGAGACTCTCTTTTGAGAGCGATCACAAGGGATCTTTGTGTGACCCTTGCTGCATGGCCTGTTTGTGCAATGGGGGTCATAAGGAGGGATATAAGGCTAGAATGCCTTTGGGGGGCATAAGGAATAAGGGGTTGAGATTCTTGATATTATTATTGTGCCATGAGGTGGCTTCTTATTTATTTCACACTTGCAGATCTCCTCAGGGTATTGGTTAACTACCACCCCTTGAAAATGTTCATCACCAAAGTGTGGTGCTGTGAAAGCCAAGTTGGGAATGTGTCTGGAATATCTGTATGCATTGCTTTCTATGTGTTTGCCTGTGTGTTACCCATCTAGGAATTGGTTCTTCGAGCTCGGGGGTGGCTACTAGTTAGCCTAGGCTGGGAGGTGAGCACTCCGTGGTCATATTTGTGTTTTCTATTATGCAGGAAAGTCAGAGGAAAGAGAGTAGGAACCATGAAAGAGACACAGAAGATTGTTATTGAAGATACTTAAATTCAGGTGCAGATATTTGTTTAAATTTGTTATAGAAGTATGCCTCATTCATAGAAAAGAGAAGCAAGTTGTAAATATTGAAAACAGACTTGAAGTTGTATTGTTGTGACTATTCAAGAAACATCCTGTAAATTGGTAGAATATCTTAGAGTTGTTTTAAAAAAAGAAAAGCTTGTTTATTTCTAATTCTGGTTTTTAGAAAAAGAAAAGTTAATTTGTGTTGCATGCAAAAGCTTCTTTGAATTATGGAAAAGAAAAAAAAAAAAACGAGTATTGTTTCATTTAAATTTTATTTATAATTTACTTGTGGCAAAATAGAAGTTTATTTATGCTGAAAGATCTTAAGTAGTTTAAAGAAAAAAGATGTTTTATGTAAATATTGTATTAGAGGAAAAAAATCAATGAAATTCTTTTTATTCCAGAAAAGTATATTGTATTTTAGTTAGCATTGATTTAAAAGCTTAATATATATATATATATATATATATATATATATATATTTCTAAATAAACTTAATGCTTTTTCCCTTTATTATATTAGTTTAAAATCTTTGCATGTAAATCTCATTTTAAAAAAAATATATATATTTTTATTGAAATATTTTCACCCTTTTTAACTACGGATATAAATTTATATAAATATAAATATATATATATATATAAATATATATTTATATATATTATATATTTAAAAAAAATAAATAAATAAATAAAAAAAGAGGGGAAATTGTTTTTGGGTCCACACGGACCCCACTGTGTGTATGCACAGTGAGGGCCACGCGGCGCCCACTGTGTGCACACATAGTGGATCCGTTTCGGCTACCACTGTGTGGACACACAGTGGATGGCCGCGGCCGCCACTGTGTGGCCACACAGTGGGGAGCCGCTAGCATCGCCCACTGTGTGGACACACAGTGGTGCCGCGGCGCCCACTGTGTGCCCACACAGTGGCGCCACGGCTCTCCCCGCCTCCTTCTTTAACCTGCAGTAAATAAAAAAATGGCCGCCAAGGGTTCAGCCTAGCAAAACCAAAATTTCCCTGTTAAAAAAATATAAATAAATATATGGGTTAAACCCTAGCCCGGGTGGGGGCTAGGGCAAATGGATTTTAAAAATAATATGTTAATTAGTTTTGATAATATATATGTGAGAAAATAGAACCCTAATTAGGGTTGGGGAAAATATGGATTAATATTTAGAAAGTAATGTGCTTTTGAATTAGAATTAAAATATTTAAAAATATATATATATATATATATATATATGTAGATATATAGATTCTGGTCATAATTTGGATTAAGTATTTAATTATAAATATATATATATATATATGTATATATAAATATATATATATATATTTATATAATCCTGGTTATAATTTGGAGCAAATAATAAAGAGAAATTTAAAAAAATGGTTGATTAGACTATATAGTCATATTGGAGATTAAATTAATTTTTCTCTCTTACTTTTCTTTAACGTGATTGATTTAATAAACCTAAAGACTAGGTATATCATGGAGATAAAATTAAACCAGTTAATTTTCCGCAAATAATATTTAACAATCTATCGAAGCTTGGTTCATCTCAGAACTAGCTCGAATTTAATAATGGAAATTTCAATAACGCTTGTCGTGTGAGCGAACTTGTTAATTAAATTAGTATGTTTTTAAAAAAAAAATTGTTCCATTTTTGCCCTAAATTTTGGGCATGACATTTTGGTATCAGAGCAAGGTTTCCACACTAGGAGCCTTACTCACTTACGTTTTGCCTTAGAATATTTAAAATTATTTTGTTAAATTGATTTTTGAATTTAATTGAATTTAATTCTAAAAAAAAAATTAATTGTTTTGCCTTATTTTCCTCTTAGGATGCCTCCAACGATGCGACAAGCTCGCAAGCGCGGACGGGGTCCTAGACGTGTGCGCATAGCACGCGATGAGGTAGAGAGGGAGGCATCGGTTCCAGAGGAGAACCCAGAAGCACCTCCTGAACAGCCAAATGAACCTAACCGTGACATTTTAGCAGCCATTCAGAATCTTATTGGCCTTGTTCAGGAAAGGATCCCAGCAGAGAACTCTCAGGTTAGGAGTCATGACTCCAGGAGTCATAGATCTGTTGATAGAGAATGAAGCAGGAGGCCAGCTCCAATTCCTGTAGAAAGTCAGGGTGGTAATGAGCCAGAGTCAGTGCATATGCAGGGACCACCTCCAGCGGTGGAAACAGTTTTTTTTGAGAGAGGTCGTCGAGATCCAGGGGATCTCATCAGGGAGGTCATGCGCCTCCAACCACCATCCTTCGGAGGTTCTACAGATGGAGTAGAGGCCGAGGCATGGCTTCTGAGTCTTGAGAGGTGCTTTGCGTTGCATTCTTATGAGAGCAACTTGAAAGCACGTGTTGCAATTCATCTTCTGAGAGGGACAACCTCCACCTAGTGGAGACAGGAAGAGTACAAATGTGGATTAGTTCTTGATACACTCACTTGGGAGATATTCACAGAGAGGTTCCGTGAGAGGTACCTATCAGAACACTTCAGGTAGCATCGTATAGACGAATTTCATGATCTCCAACAAAAAGGCTTGTCAGTAACCCAGTATGAGAGTAAATTCTTTGAGTTGTTGCCATATGTAGATTATCTAAAGGATGAGAAAATTCTTGTAAACCGCTTCATCAGGGGATTAAATGCCGGTATAGCCGGGCCTGTTAGGATGTCTGCTCCAGAGAGCCTTCAGGTTGTTGTAGAGAAGGCACTGATTGCCGAGGAAATTCAGGTTAGACCACAGGACAATAGGGATCGGTTTCAGAACCGAAGTCCCGCACCTCAGACTTATGTTTTCCAGAATCCACATTGGAAAGGGAACAACCAAAATTCTCAGGGGTTCTCCAAACCCCCTCCTCCACAACAGACACCACAGAACTAGAGGCAGAAGCCTCCACAGTATCAGCAGGGCTCCAAGCCCAAGCAGTGGCAGACTCAGGGACAGAAACATGATCAGAGAGCACAGGGGCAGTACACACAGCCGACAGGGACTCAGCAGTCCTCTAGGGGTGGGTACAGCGGATCCAGTAGGACAGGAGGTCAGTCATTCTCTAGGCCTCAGGGTGCCTAGTTCCAGGCACGGGGTGCTTGCTTTACATGTGGAGCCATGGGGCATTTGGCGAGGGATTGCCCTCAGGGACAGGTAGCAGGGAGTCAGCGGATGGCCGCTTCAGAGCTGACAGTTGGTGATATGGGCAGGTCCCATAGAGTATTCGCAGTGGTTGACAACCACCAGGCTGATCATCAGGCCACGGTTATCGAATCTTTAGGTATAATCAAAGGTAACAATGTATCTATTTTGTTTGATTCAGGAGCTACTGACTCCTTTATATCTCCATTGGTTGTGGAGCGTTGCGGGCTAGTGGCAACTAGGCAGGGTGTCAGTTGGGAAGTGGAATTAGCTTCAGGGGCTAGAGTGTCAATGGAATCAGAGGTTAGGGCATGTCAGCTATAGATTGGCAAGACCACCACTTTAGTAGACCTTAGAGTGACTCCACTTGGATCTTACGGAATCGTACTTGGCATGGATTGGCTTTATGCCCACAGAGCTAAGATGGATTGCTGCCTGAAAAAGATCGAGTGTGAGGATGACCATGGTTCACCCATAGTTATCACCGGAATTCAGAGGTCCGTGTCTCTTCGCATGATCTCCACAATGCAGCTTAAGCGGAGCATGTGGAAGGGATGTCAGCTTTTTGCTATCACTATCAGTGACAGAGGGGAAGAGGAGGAAAAAGAAACATCGCTGGATGACCATCCTATCCTTAAGGGATATTCAGACGTATTTCCTTCAGAGTTACCAGGAATGCCTCCCTGCAGAGAGATTGACTTTCATATAGACCTAGTACCAGGAGTCGAGCCAGTTTCCAGAGCACCTTATAGAATGACCACAAATGAGCTTAATGAACTTAAAATTTAGCTTGAGGAACTTCTTGAGAAGGGTCATATCCATCCTAGTGTATCCCCGTGGGGTGCACCAGTCATCTTCGTTAAGAAGGATGGATCTCTCTGATTGTGTATGGATTATCGGCAGCTAAATAAAGTAACCATCAAGAACCGATATCCTTTGCCTAGAATTGATGATTTATTTGACCAGCTTCAGGGTGCCAAAGTCTTTTCCAAAATAGATCTGAAGTCAGGATACCATCAGTTGAGAATAGTGGAAAGTGATATCCACAAGACCGCATTTCGCACTAGATATGGTCACTATGAGTTTACCGTAGTCCCCTTCGGACTTACGAATGCCCCAGCAGTTTTTATGAGCCTCATGAATGGGGTGTTCCGTACCTTTCTGGACCATTTTGTTATTGTGTTCCTTGATGATATACTGATATATTCTCGAAATGAGAAGGAGCATGAGGAGCACCTGAAACAGGTATTGCAGTGTTTGCGGGATAACCAGTGTTTCATGTTTGGCAGCCTATCGAAGTGTGCTTTCTTTCGATCTGAGGTCAAGTACCTTGGACACGTTATTTCCAGTGATGGGATCTCAGTCGACCCATCAAAGATTAGGGCTATTATGGATTGGCCAGCGCCTACCAGTGTGACAGAGGTCAGGAGTTTCATGGGTTTAGCAGGGTATTACTGACGTTTTGTCGAGGGTTTCTCCAGAGTCGCACACCCTATTACTTCTCTTCAGCGTAAAGGGGAGAAATTTGAGTGGACAGAGAAGTGTGAGAAGGCCTTTCAGGAACTCAAGAAGGCACTTACTAGCGCTCCTATCCTTGTTGTACCAAATCCTTCAGCTGACTTCATGGTTTGTACAGATGCTTCCCTAGAGGGTTTAGGGGCAGTTCTTATGTAGGATGGTAGGGCCATAGCTTTCGAGTCTAGGAAACTTAAGACTCATGAACTTAATTATCCCACTCACGACCTTGAGCTCGCAGCAGTAGTGCATGCACTTGTGAGGTGGAGACACTTCCTTTTAGGACATCACTTTGAGTTGCATTCAGACCAGAGTCTTCAGTACATCTTCACTCAGCCGAACCTTAATGCACGTCAGAGGAGATGGATGGAGTTCTTGTGCGAATATGATTTTGACGTTCACTACATCAAAGGAAAGGAAAACGTAGTTGCAGATGCCTTGAGTAGGAGACGTCATGAGGTTTACACCATATCCATGGGCACAGACTTGAGAGACCGTATACTTCGGCACTTGTCAGAGGATGGATGGTATGCAGAGGTTTGTCAGGTATTACGTTCTCAGGTTACTCTAGAAGGGAAATATGTGGATTATTCTTTGGAGTCCGATGGACTGTTACGCCACAGAGGGCACATTTATGTACCTTCCTCCGGAGGGTTGCGAGAGTTCATTGTCACAGAAGCTCATAGAGCTCCTTATGCAGCGCATCCCGGGGTTAAGAAGTTGCATGCTGACTTGAGGTAGTTATATCATTGGCCGGGAATGCGGTAGCTCATTGCTGAGATAGTAGCTCGATGTCTCGAGTGTCAGAGGGTAAAGGCGGAGCACCACCATCCAAGAGGGTTGCTTCAGTCTCATGCTATACCAGAGTGGAAGTGGGATACTATATCCATGGATTTAATCATTGGTCTCCCTATGTCTTCTCGTCGCCATGATGCTATCTTGGTGACAGTTGACAAGTTGACCAAAGTAGCTCACTTTTCACCAGTTCGTACCACATTCACAGCTCCAGTAGTAGCACAGGTGTTCTTGCGAGACATTGTTAGACTACATGGCATACCCCGCAAGATTATTTTTGATAGAGATTCTCTTTTCACTTCTACCTTTTGGAAGTCATTACAGGTAGCTATGGGCACTAAGCTCAATTTCAGTACAGCCTATCACCCGGAGACAGATGGTCAAACAGAGAGGTTCAATCAGGTGTTAGAGGATATGCTTCATATGTACATCATGGATCATCAGACCTGGTGGGAGGAGTATCTTCCCTTAGTGGAGTTTGCCTATAACAATGGGCATCACACTTCTTTGGGGATGCCACCCTACCAGGCATTATACGGCAGGCCTTGCAGGACGCCCTTGAGTTGGGATCGCATAGAGGATAGAGTTGCCATTGGTCCTGAGTTAGTTTGGGATATGGAACAGTAGGTGGATTTGATTAGCCAGCGTCTCAGAGAGGCTCAGGATAGATAGAAGAAGTATGCCGATGCAAAGAGGATAGATCGTAGCTACTTGGTTGGAGACAGAGTTTTCTTGAGAGTGCGACCGCATAAGAGTCCAATCTGTTACGGAAAGGGTTCTAAGCTCGCACCTCGCTTTGTAGGACCTTTTGAGGTTCTGGAGAGGATAGGCCCAGTTGCCTACCGTTTAGCTTTGCCACCTAGCCTGTCACGCATCCACGATGTGTTTCATGTTTCAGTTTTGAGAAAATATATTTATGATGAGTCTCACCTTCTAGATTGGGATGCCTTGTAGGTGGAGTCCGACAGGCAGCTAGCTTTGGAGCCCATTCGCATTTTGGCACGCCAGACATTGGCCCTTCGAGGTCGAGAGCTGGACCAGGTTAGGGTCCAGTGGGATTGTTATGATGAGGTTACGGCTTCATGGAAGGACGCAACATGTATGAGATCAGAGTACCCCCACCTCTTTGATGAACTCCAGGAGGAAGTTCATGCCTAGAGGGGGAGGATGTGAGGCCTCACCTCGACTCAGTCTGACGTTCAGTGGATTTTATATTTAGACTATTATGGATACTTTATTTTGATGCATTTTGAGACTTAGAACTTATATGATTTCAAGATTTGGATAACATTGCTATGATTTGATGATTCACTTACATGCTTTATGAGATAGAACACTACATGATTGTTAGATAGGATGATATTGCAATGATAGATGTCGTTATTGAATTTGTAGGACTTTACTCTGAATATAGAACTATGATGTATGTTTAGTTTATGTGAATTGGGATAAAATTGCTTATGTGAATTTGCTTGATAAAAGATGTATTCAATCTGTGTAGATGAAAATTGTATGCAAGTAATGACGTGTATTGTTATATTATTGAATTATATTATATATGGATATTTGGAAGTACTAATGTGTAAATTGAGATGCGCAGGAAATTTACCATGTGACCATGGAAAATTACGGAGAATCAAAACCTAGACTTATGTATGTTCGTAAGCCAGGGTTTGTCTATTTGGAGAGACAACACCCCGTTTGTGTTGTATTTTATTCATAACAGTATATGCTGCATGAGTGTTAAGTGTTAATTAAATTTATTGTGTAAAAACCACAAGAGACAATTTCATGTTTTATTTTTGTAAAAGTGTTTTATTTGTGTCACTTGACACATGTGTGGATTTAAATTTAAATGTTTTATTTGTGTCTCTTGGTGGGAAAGTGTTTAATTATAGTTTTTCTTCAATAAAATAATGTGTTGTCATAAATACTTTGGGAATATAATATTTGGGGTGGTCAACTTATGTTTGACCCGAAAATAAACTTCAGAGGGGTTTAAAATGGGTTAAATGAACACCTAGGGGTAGTTTAATAGGGTTTCCTAAAGCCCATAAGGTATACCTAGTGGTTAGGGGTAATTTTAGGCAAGTTTCTACTTTATAATGATCTTTTTAATGCTTTAAAAATTGGCTTTTTTGAGTTGAGAGAAAATTGAAAATTAGAAGTTAAATCTAATCAGGATTATTCCTTTTGGAATGAGAGTCTTTTTGCATTTTTGCTTTCTTCCTTCTTTTTTGGTTTTTTTTAGAATCTTGTGAGAACTCTGTGAGTGAGCTTCTTAAGCAAGATTTTTGAGAATTGGAGGGTAATCACCCACTCTCCATTTTTGGAGACAGAAGAAAATTTGAAGAGAAAATAATGTTATGGAATAGAAAAATTGATTAAGGGTAGAAGGAAAAAGATTTGTGGATTGGGCAGCTCTTCATCAAATATCATAATACCTTTTGGTAGATTAAGGTTGGTTTCAGTTATTCTTTTTAATGTCTTCTTCTTGTTTATGTCTGGAAGTTTGTTGGTGTAAGAAATCTGTGTTCTTGAAAGTTTGTGTAGAAAATCTTTTGGAATTTTTGTTTTATGATTTGATGTGTTTTGGGAGTTTTCTCAAGATCTCTTACTCTTGGGAGAGAAGAGGATCTTGAGGGTGGTAGCAGTGACAATGCTCGAGTGAGAGACTCTCTTTTGAGAGTGATCACAAGGGATCTTTGTGTGACCCTTGCTGCATGGCCTGTTTGTGCAATGGGGGTCATAAGGAGGGATATAAGGCTAGAATGCCTTTGGGGGGCACAAGGAATAAGGGGTTGAGATTCTTGATATTATTATTGTGCCATGAGGTGGCTTCTTGTTTATTTCATACTTGCAGATCTCCTCAGGGTATTGGTCCACTACCACCCCTTGAAAATGTTCATCACCAAAGTGTGGTGCTGTGAAAGCCAAGTTGGGAATGTGTCTAGAATATCTGTATGCATTGCTTTCTATGTGTTTGCCTGTGTGTTACCCATCTAGGAATTGGTTCTCCGAGCTCGGGGGTGGCTACCAGTTAGCCTAGGCTGGGAGGTGAGCACTCCGTGGTCATATTTGTGTTTTCTATTATGCAGGAAAGTCAGAGGAAAGAGAGTAGGAACCATGAAAGAGACACAGAAGATTGTTATTGAAGATACTTAAATTCAGTTGCAGATATTTGTTTAAATTTGTTATAGAAGTATGCCTCATTCATAGAAAAGAGAAGCAAGTTGTAAATATTGAAAACAGACTTGAAGTTGTATTGTTGTGACTATTCAAGAAACATCCTGTAAATTGGTAGAATATCTTAGAGTTGTTTTAAAAAAAGAAAAGCTTGTTTATTTCTACTTCTGGTTTTTAGAAAAAGAAAATTTATTTGTGTTACATGCAAAAGCTTCTTTGAATTATGGAAAAGAAAAAAAAAAAAAAGAGAACTGTTTCATTTAAATTTTATTTATAATTTACTTGTGGCAAAATAGAAGTTTATTTATGCTGAAAGATCTTAAGTAGTTTAGAGAAAAAAGATGTTTTATGTAAATATTGTATTAGAGGAAAAAAATCAATGAAATTCTTTTTATTCCAGAAAAGTATATTGTATTTTAGTTAGCATTGATTTAAAAGCTTAATATATATATATATATATTTCTAAATAAACTTAATGCTTTTTCCCTTTATTATATTAGTTTAAAATCTTTGCATGTAAATCTCCTTTTAAAAAATATATATATATTTTTATTGAAATATTTTCACCCTTTTTAACTATGGATATAAATTTATATAAATATAAATATATATATATATATATATATTTATATATATATATATATATATTTATATATATTATATATTTAAAATAAATAAATAAATAAATAAAAAAAGTGGGGAAATTGTTTTTGGGTCCACGCGGACCCCACTGTGTGTACGCACAGTGAGGGCCGCACGGCACCCACTGTGTGCACACACAGTGGAGCCGTTTCGGCTCCCACTGTGTGGACACACAGTGGACGGCCGCGGCCGCCACTGTGTGGCCACACAGTGGGGAGCCGCTAGCGGCGCCCACTGTGTGGACACACAGTGGTGTCGCGGCGCCCACTGTGCACCCACACAGTGGCGCCACGGCTCTCCCCGCCTCCTTCCGTAACCTGCAGTAAATAAAAAAATGGCCGCCAAGGGTTTGGCCCAGCAAAACCAAAATTCCCCTGTTAAAAAAATATAAATAAATATATGGGTTAAACCCTAGCCCGGGTGGGGGCTAGGGCAAATGGATTTTAAAAATAATATGTTAATTAGTTTTGATAATATATATGTGAGAAAATAGAACCCTAATTAGGGTTGGGGAAAATATGGATTAATATTTAGAAAGTAATGTGCTTTTGAATTAGAATTAAAATATTTAAAAATATATGTAATATATATATATATATATATGTATCTATATATATATATGGATATATATATATATATATATATATACATGTAGATATATAGATTCTGGTCATAATTTGGATTAAGTATTTAATTATAAATATATATATATATGTATATATAAATATATATATATATATATATATATATTTATATTTATATAATCCTGGTTATAATTTGGAGCAAATAATAAAGAGAATTTTTTTAAAATGGTTGATTAGACTATATAGTCATATTGGAGATTAAATTAATTTTTCTCTCTTACTTTTCTTTAACATGATTGATTTAATAAACCTAAAGACTAGGTATATCATGGAGATAAAATTAAACCAGTTAATTTTCCGCAAATAATATTTAACAATCTATCGAAGCTTGGTTCATCTAAGAACTAGCTCGAATTTAATAATGGAAATTTCAATAACGCTTGTCGTGTGAGTGAACTTGTTAATTAAATTAGTATGTTTTTAAAAAAAAAATTGTTCCATTTTTGCCCTAAATTTTGGGCATGACACAAGTGCCTTGGGAAAGTACCATGATGAAAACCTGGCAAATAGGTGTCATGCATAATCTATGAACTTCTTGCATACCATACTTGGGGATAGGTTTTATCCTATCATATCCTTTTGTCCTTCATTGTTCCATTATCCTATCGAACCCTTGTCATTACCCTTCATATCCTATTGTCCCTCATGTCCATATCCCTTTTTCCACCTTTGATCTTGACAAGGCTGAGGATCTTCATGAGCATCATGCATCTTGCTTGTAGCTTTTAGTCCATCATAGCTTTTGGTCTTTATCCATTTTCTTATTATAACCTTTCATCCATATTCCCTAGCTTATTGCAATTTTTTTGCCACTATCCCTTAGCCTACCCCAACCTTCAGTCCATGTCCCTTATCCATTCTTGGTCTTGCTTATCCTATCCATATCTTATCACTATCCATACACTATTTTTCATTCCTTGATCTTGATCTGACATAAGGATGCAAAATTTAAACATGGTTTCAAAAACCTCTTGACATGTCCCTCATGCCATGTTCTTGCTTTACATTGTCATATCCAATCTCTTGTCCCATCATGCCATAGCCCTTGAAAATTGCATCTGCGTTGTCTCCATGATAAAAGGCCTTTGTCTTCCCTCTATCTACCATCATTTCAGCAAGCCTATTTATTCACCTATCGTATTCCTTGCCTTGCTAGACACTGGGGGCAAAATCATAAAAAATTATAAAAAAATTTCCTGAAAAAAAATCCCTAAAAAAATCATATAATGTCCTGAAAAAATCCCTAAAAAGTCAAATAAAGTCTTGAAAAATGAACAAAAAAAATTGTAAAAAACTCGAAATTCCTACAAAGTGAAAAACATCAAAATCCAAAAACAATTTCTTTGGCATTTTGCACTTTGTCAATAAATGGTCCCCTTTGTGCATAGATAGATCGCTGAGCATACATCCAATGACAATCAATCAAACATTGTGCTTTAATGAAATCATGCATTAACAGATGAACTGTTTGACCAAGTGAGCATTCAACCTGATCACAGTTGTCACATCAATCCAAATAGCATCAACATTATCATTGGTCCTTATCAACATTATCATAGGTCTTATACAAGGTGTGGTATTCTCGAAACCAGACTGTGTCCTATCTTAGACGGGGTACCACATTCCCTGAAACCAAACAACATGATCATTCTTGTTTTCCACTTTTGACAATGATGATCAGACTATTTGTTTGACTTGGTTGAATTTGTGCGTCTTATATTTTTATTGATTTATCTTTGGCTTCGATCATGTTCCTATGTTGCTCGATGATGTCACTGAGTGATTTAGAGTGACCGGGATGGTTCATGGTCCCTTTCCTTTTTGTTGTGTTTTCTATTTGTGGAATGTTTGTCACAACCTGGGGCAACTATATCATTGGGTGTCTGTGATAAGTACATTCACTTTGTGAATGCCGCACATACCTTGACCCTTGGTGTATGCACCCTAGGATGCTTCACTCATTCCTTGTGTGTGATGTGTCTGTCTTTTGCAAAAGGGGTTGTGTTCTAGCTCTAGCCTAGAATGCCATGATGCTCTGCATCCACTTTGCTACAATAAATAAAGGTTCTCACCTACTTATGTGCATCTGTGAAAGCAAGTTTTCCTTCATCTCTAACTATCCTTTGTCTAATTTCTTCTTACTAACATTTCTTTTGTTAGTCTTGGCAGTCTTTTCGGTCTAGTTCTCTGATCTCTAAATATAAAAACTAAAAATAAGATGCATCCTGCATTCATTGGTTAGTACATTTGCATTATATCAAGCCCATACAAAGCATTTTATCCATTTCATCTTATAAATGCTTCAAAAAACATAAGCAACATTCATACATGTTACAAAGATAGTACATAGACAGTGCATAAGACATCCATACATGGAAAGTAAATATAAGTCATAACACATTGCATCCCATCATATAGCTGCATATCATATCATATATCAATATCAGAGTACAAAATTGGACTGTTTGTCCTACGTATAGCCCACAGGATGAGTGCATAATGTCAAACTATATATGTCTCCATCATAAGGAGCATGTGCCTCTATCACTGGGTGCTCCCTCTATCCTCCTCATCCCTGCTATGTCTCGAGGATGAAGCCTCTCCTATCCCTGGTCCTGGCTATGGTGGTCTCATAGGTCCACTCACCCCCATGCTACTCACTGACCTCTGAGAGCATGGCCTTCTCTCTATCCTTGATTGTGACCGATATGACGCTGCTCTCTACTCTGGTAGAACTGCACTCTCATATAGAGTTTTCAAATGGCACATCTCATCTCTTACCTCTAATAACATTTGTGCCATCTCATGCACACTAGCATCCCTAATTGACCCAACATACTCGGTCACTCTCCGCTCTGCTTGCTGTGCCTGGGCTATCGCTGTATCTCGAGCCACTGTCAGCCTAGTTATCTCTGCTCTAAATGTATCCCTCTCAGTTGCCCATTGATCCTGCTCTATCTCTCCAATGTAGCAATGTAATCATGCTGACTCACTATGGTGGCCCTACATATATGCATCTCCTCTATGCTAGCTATCTCCTACCTTATGGGTATGTCCTACAATGCCTCATGATCTGCTAGATCTAGCTCATCTCTCTGTGTGCACCTAGGACTCTCCTCTCCCTCATCATCCCCCTCAGCCTACTCATCCCCCTCATCCTCATCCCCCTCATCCTCATCTCCCTCCTCATCATCTTCCTCCTCATCATCTCCCTCCTCCTCTCCCTCGTCATCATCCTCCTCCTCTCTAGGGAGTGGGAAGTCCTCCTATCTCCTAGGTACCGAAATATCAGGATCCGTCAATGGCATTGGCCACTATCGTGCAAACCATCGCTCATACCCCTCTATCATCTTGGCATCTATGACATCCGATCTCCAATCCCACTATCTCCGCTATAGCTGTGTGAAGTTAGCATATGCTATGTGTGGCTGAATCATCCTCCCCCACTGACTCATCTCTCAGTGAGATCGGGCAAAGTGTGCAATCCCTATCAGTACATCATGTCTCTCTCCAAACTGTTGTTTGACTCTCTCTGGCAGATACATCTCAATCACTCTTTGGTGATTCATTGGTTGTCCAATCAGGTATCTCTCCTGCCTGCAATATGGTAGCTCATCGCCATCATCTGACCATCTAGGGCAATGGTGATATGGCCTCCATGTGAAATCTCTCAACCTATCTAGCTCATGTTGCCAATAGTATCTGAATGGACCCTGTCTCAGCGCTCCCCCATAACAGTACACATATGGTCGATGTGGTACTACCTATCTCTCTACAATTGGCCGACATATGGCTATGTGCTCAAATGTCCATACCTATAAAAGTGTGACTCCACAGCTCAAAGTTTGTACCCTCCGATATGCTATCTGATGCAACTAAAAATATAGCATGGCAAGCACACATGCTCCCCATGCGTATATAGTCCCCTCTGTTGCCATCCTCTCTAGCACTCTTCCCCATCCAATAGGGAATCCATGTCCTCATCTATCACCTGCTAATAGGCATGCCATAACCACTGCTATCACCACATATCGTTGATCATACTCTGCTGCCATGGTCTCCTAGCGGATCTCCCTCTCTATGATATCAAGGTCATCTGTATTGCACTCAAATAATCTACACAAAGAGTCTCTCCCTATCATTGGGTCATACACCACCATCTCCCCATGAATCAAAATGCAGAGGATATGCCACACGTCCTCTAGTGTCACAGTCGCCTCTCCAGTCAGAAGATGGAAAGAGGAAGTCTCTGAATGCCATCGCTCTGCCAATGCAGTGAGAAGTCTTGTGTTTGCCCTAATCTCAGACATGTACATAATGTAGTATAATCCAAGTCCTGCTAATGTGTCTTTGTCAGTACTCCTAAGTCTATATCGCAACATGAAATAGTCGGGTCTATTCTCCCATGCGATCAATGGATACTGTCGACTCTACATCACAATTGGGGCACAATTTGTCAATTTTAGGGTTTTCTCCTATGGGCTGCATTTCCTTGTTTCATGCACCAATCAGGGTTTTCTTATCTATTTTTGACCTATCCTACCCTTATCCCTCTTTTCAGGATCATCTGCGCACTGCTTTCGGTCAAACTAGGGTCATAAGTGCACAATTGCACTTGTGCACACTGTCTTGCACTTGTGTAGCATCAAGCTACACCTATGTACCTTACACAGGCACAAAACATCTCCACACAGGCACAAAATGTGCCCACACAAGCACAGATCTACATTTTTCCCTCCCCTGTGGGCCTCGCAATGACCTGCAATCAAGCAAAATTCATGAAATTGAACATATGGGTTTTTGAGCTACATACTGCTGCTCCCGCATCATCCGATCATCTGTAGGTGCATACATGTTCCCCAAGGTGATCTTCCATTGGAATGTTTGCCATCTCTCTGCAAGGGTCCTTTCCCTGAGCAACAACTCCCCCACTTTGGCCAGTGCAAATGAACTCTTTTCCTTCTCCTTGTCTCCTATATAGATCTTTGTCAGTACCTAGATGGACATGCATGCTCTCCATCTTATGATGGTCATGGTCTTTTTCACCTTCCACTGCTTCTCCTTTGTGCATCCGACCTTTGATTTTTGATCCGTTCGAACCTATCATCTTCTGTCATTATTATCGATCACTTGGCCTCTTTTCTGGATTTTTCCAGCCAATTCCTCGAGGGGGCATGCATATGTTATTGTTATTGTTTGGGGCATTTTCATTATGATTCTTTGAAACAACGCTTAGAATCACATTGTCTCAAAGAGGGGCAAAATGTAGACATCTAAAAATGGTCAACGCTTGTGGAGTCATACTTTAACATTGGCGCATTGCCTTATTTTAGGGTTCTTGTGTTGCATTAACATTTCTTCTATGTTGCGCACTTGGTCTTTATCATTTGCAAGCATCAAGTCCTTCTTCTGCATTCCTCATTTTCATCGCTTTTGAATTAGATCTTGTCGATAGCAATCTTCAATCATGATTTTGGTCGATCTTATCCTGTCGCATCATGGTGCATGCTCATTTAACATCATTTTGGACATCGTCAATCCTAATCAATGATAGAATTAGGGTTTTGTCCTCTTGTCAATCTTTCAATCATCTTTTAGTAATCATTTGTGATTATCAACTTGTCAATCCTATCATTTTGCGATCGATTCGTCATCGATCCTTGTCCTTGTCAATCTCGTCATTTTGTGATCGATTCATCATCAATCCTTGTCCTTGTCAATCTCGTCATTGATCTTTGTCCTTGTCAACCTTGTCATTTTTTGATCGATTCGTCATCGATCCTTGTCCTTGTCAATCTTGTCATTTTGTGATTGATTCGTCATCGATCCTTGTCCTTTTCAATCATGTCAATTTGGATCGATTAGTCATTGTTCCTTGTCAATTGGCGCCTATCAATTTGATCTCCTTGTCAATCTTGGTCAATTTGTCATTGATTTTTGTCAACCAATCTCAATCATTTATCAACATTGGTCCTTTGTCAATTAGAATCATGATCGAACCTACATTAATTTCTTATTGTTTTGACCTAGTTCCTTGTCCTCTTATTTCTAGGGTTTTATGTTTTGTTCATTTAATCCTTTTCTTCTTCTTTATGGGTTAAATAAATCTATTTATTTAGTCCTAGGTCTCTTTCATGAATTAATTAATGGATGAAAACCTATTAATTAATTCATCTAATTTCTATTTCATCTTTTTCCTCAATTTTCTAATTTGCTAATTTCTCCTAATTCCTAATTTCTATTTCAATCTTGTCATAATTTGTCATACATCTTGCATAGCAACTTGTCATAATCTTGTCATAATTTCTCATACACCTTGCATAGAAATTGTCATACATTTGTCATAATGTTGCCATTCTTGATTTGAATTTCCTTTCAAATCTCTTCATGCTAATCTTGTCCTCTCTCCAATTTGTCTATAAATTGGGTGAGTTTATTCAATGAAAGGAGATCAATCACATTTTCGAGTAACCTTATACTACGAATTTCATCAACAACTTGCTTTCCACTTGCATTTTGCACTTGTAGGTGAGATCCACATCAAATTTGAAGGTGAAAGAAGAACAATGGAGCCACATGAAGGAGATATCTGCATCGGTTTGTTTTGATTTCATTTGATTTGAATAACTTGTCTTTATGTCTTCATTGATTGGATTGGGATTGCTTTCATAGGAGCTTTAGGTTTTGTGGTTGTCCTAATTGCTATTGTTTCGATGATTTTCAATTTTCTGATCTACAACCGGTTCTCATATATACCGGTTCTTTCCTCTTCAGCATATTGACATAAAAGAGAACAAATAATGTCATTATGTTCTCATACCGGTTCACATAATGCCAACAATCTCCCCCTTTGGAATTGATGGCAATATACAGAGATATCTCTCTGCTTCACATCTTCTCCCCCAATTTCTGTAGATATCTTCTCTGCTTCTCTTCTTCTCCCCCTTTGACAACAATGCCAAAGTGGAGTCATAAGCTTCCCTGTTCCATTATGCTGCTCCCCCTGAGGAGTAGCATCCTTCAACACATCAATCCTGAAGAAAAATTTGACTATGTAATACCTGACTGATGTTGAGCATATGCCTTTAGTTCACCTCCTAAAGGGGCAGCACCCCTAATTCACCTCTTAAGTACATAAATGTAGCCTTTGGGAGAGGCTTGGTGAATATGTTTGCTAACTGCTCCTTACTAGAGACATGTTCCAGTGCAATCTCTTTGTTCTAAACTTTTTCCCTCAAGATATGATACTTAAGCTCAAAGTGCTTGGTTCTAGAATGCAAAATTGGATTCTTGGAGATGTTAATTGCACTAGTATTGTCACAAAATATACTTACTAGTTTAGATACAGGAAGTTTGAAGCTATTTAATACATGCTTCATCCAAATTATCTGAGTGTAGTTCATGAAAGCTGCAACATACTCTGCTTCCGCTGTAGACTGAGAGATACAACTTTTCTTATTACTCATCCATGAGACCAGTCTACCACCGAGAAAGAATGCACCACCAGTTGTGCTCTTTCGGTCATCTACATTACCTTCCCAATCAGCATTTGTGAATACTTTTTGGTTTGCTATGCACTACATAATGCAACTTGCCAATCATTGATCGGTATTCCTTCTCATCAACCAATGCTGAGTCATCCTCTTTGGATAATTTACAACCGGTCACCATCGACGTACCAACCGGTTTTCTATCTTCCATGCCAATGGTCTTCAACACCTCTTTAGCATACTTGGATTGAGTGATAAAGATTCCATCTCTCATCTGTTGGATCTGCAGTCCAATGAAGAACTTAATCTCCCCTATGAGTGACATCTCAAACTCTTTCTTTATCTCATTTGCAAACTCATGACTCATCTTGTCATCTCCACCAAATACAATGTCATCAACAAATACCTTACAGATCAGGATCTGATCTCCTTTAGACTTCAAGTAGATATTGCTATTGTCATGCCCAAAATTTAGGGCAAGAACGAGATAAAAAAAAATTTTAAATCATAACTTAAATATTAAATTTATGAATATGGAGAAAAACACCAACATGTTTTGTCTTAACTATGTTGGGTTAACTTAAACCACTAACTCAAGTAATCAAAAATAATTTAAATCATATGCCGAATTCTAAAAGAAATGTTATATCATTTTCTCAATTCTAATGCATAACTTATTTTAAATCATCTCCCTAAAATATAATCGATGAAGGTAGAATTAGTCTCCAAAAGTTGTTTACTGTTTTGAGGAACTAATTAAATTAGTCGTAGTACTTTGTTTAAAATGTCTAAAAGTTTAGCTTAATCAATAATCAAAATATGCTTTAAATTGAATTGACAAAAGGGCCAATAAATTTTTATAATGAATACTTACCTATAAGTTTAAATAACTCCCCATAACCAAAATTAATTTTACCCCATTTATTATTAAAGTTATAAATGTTTAGACCTCGAAAATATTATTATATATATATATTTTTAACATCTTTAAAATGTCCTTATGGCTATCAAAACCATTACTAACCCATATATAGTTTATAACACTTATTAAATTATACAATCTAAAATTTGTCTTATTCTCTTACATTTTGACTATATATATATATATATATATATATATATATATATATATATATATATATATGTATGTATGTATGTATATGTATATATACATATATATATATGTATATATACATATACATATATACATACATATACATATATATACATATACATACATATATATATATACATATACATACATATATTTACATATACATACATATATATATATATATACATACATACATATATATATGTATGTATATATATATATATATATAAAATTCATAAATATATTTTAACATTAAACTTAACTAACATGCAAACCCTAACATTCTTTTATTATTATATAAATGCTCTTTCTTTTATTTTATTTTTATAACATCTTATTCCTCTCTCTATCCTAGCCCTACCCAGCTAGGGTTTTTATTTTCTTACAACCCTTTTTTTTTGTGCAGGGGGTGAATCTTTGGTAGGGATGGGCAGCGGCCATGGAAACTCATGGCAAGGGGAGGGGGAGGCAGTGGTGCCACTATGTGTCCACACAGTGGAACCCGCTGCACCACTGTGTGTCCACACAGTGGTGGGCGCGACACCACTGTGTGTCCACATAGTGGCAAGCGCAGCACCACTATGTGTCCACACAGTGGTGGCCACGGGGCCAACCACTGTGTGTACACAAAGTGGAGACCATGGCCAACCACTGTGTGTCCACACAGTGGCTTCGACCCTTCGGCCCTTTTTCCCCCATGTTAATAACCCCTTTTTTTTTATATAGTTTTTTTTTTCTTTTTTTTTAAAATAATATTTTTATTTTTTTGTTTATTTAAATGAAATAAATTTAGATATATAAGAATTTGTATTTATATTTTTTTATTAAACAAGCAAGTTTATTTATTTTTTTCTTTTATGCATGCTCATAAATTGGTTATTATATATATATATATTTATAAATATATATATATATATATATTTATATATATATATATAAATTTATATATAAGTATTGAATCTAGGGCAATTTCTTCTCATGCATTTATTTATTTATTTATCTTGAATAAATAAAACAGATTAGATATTTTCTGCAAGTTTAGTCATTTTAATTATTTCCTTTTTATTAATGTCCTTGTTGCCAAATAGAATTAGTTAGGCTATCTAAATATGGCTTTTCTTTTTGTAAAAATAAAGAAATTAATAGTACTAAATATTCTTAGAACAACATCTTTAGAAATTATTTACTTCCATTAAATCTGATTAACTATAGGACTTATTTCTGCAATAAACAAATGACAAAGTTTGATATTTCTTCGGCAACTATTCAAATGACCAAATTTAATAAAATTAATAGAAACTATTTTAACCTATAATTTATTAATTAAAAATTTAGAGATGGCTATAAAATCTTTGATTTCATTTTATGCAAATACTTTAAATAACAGATTTAAATACTAAGTTTAGCATTTCCATGTATAGATCTAAAATGTATTATTTCCACAACTATAATGTACTAAAATGCATTTATAGAAAACAGAATTTAAATGATTTATATGCAGCCTATAATATGCATGCAACTCAAATCTATTTGTTTCTTTTTTTTATTTTTTTCGCTTTTGAATGCATAAGAATTAAATAACTTTCTTGCTATTCAATTTATCATAAACACATTAGATATAAAATTTTCTTTTGAACTTGGAAAAATAATTTTAGGAATACTCATTTCTTTTCTGCAATAAATAGCATACTAAAATATTACAACTTTTTAAAATGTATGCCAAAGACACTATTGTCACTTTACAATGGGTCTCTCATTTCTAATAAATGAGGACGTTTTCAAATAATAATTACATTTACAAATAATTTTTCTGCAACAAATAACTCCTGCAACTTTCCACTTGTCCTATTCTTTTCTTCTGACAACCTGCATTTTAAATCAAAGCTATGACCATGGAGTGCTCACCTCCTAGCCTAGGCTAGCTGGTAGCCACCCCCGAGCTCGGAGAACCAAGCCCTAGATGGGAAACAAACATGCAAACACCAAGGACAGAATGCACACAAATACAAACACACTCCCATCCCAGCTACACTGCACCACAGCTTGGTGATGACCTTTTTAAGGGTGGTAGTGGACCAATTACCCTGAGGAGAACTGCAAGTATGAAAAAGAACATGTAGCCACCTCATGGCAAACCAAATACATCAAGTATAGCAACCCCTTAAATCCTTATGCCCCCCAAGGCATTCATGCCTTATTTCCCTCCTTATGACCCCCATTGCACAAACAAGCCATGCAGCAAGGGTCACACAAAATCCCTTGTGATCGCTCTCATAATGAGAGTCTCTCACTCGAGGGCTGTCACTTCTACCACCCACAAGATCCTCCTCTCTCCCAAGAGTAAGAGGTCTTGATGACTCCCAAAAACACATACAATACATAACACAAAATACCAAATGAAATTTCCAAGAGAACATGCAAGGAAGCAAATCTTTTACACCAACATTACTTTCAAACACATGCAATAAGAAAGCCATTTTAAGAAGAATGCAACCAACCTTAATCTTCCCAAAGGTAGGTTAGTTTTGTTGAGGATGAGCAGCCCTATTCCATGGTTCTTCTCCTTCTACCCTTAGCCAAAATTCTCTATTCAAAATCTAGTCTATTCTTTTCAAAATTTCTCTTGTCTCCAAAAATGGAGAGTGGGTGATTACCCACAAATTTTCTAATTCTTGCTTAAGAAGCCCCTTGTGAGAGTTCTCACAAGTTTCTAAAAACTAAAGAGGAAGGTAAGATAGAATGGGAAAGGGAACTCTCATTCGAAAAGGAAGGTTTACAACTAGGTTCAAATCTTCTAATTTCAATTTTCGCACAACTTAGAAAAGTCAATTTTTAGGGTGTTTAAAAGGTCACATGGGAGTAGAAACTTGTCATAAATTACCCCTAACCCTTAGGTATACCTTATGGGCTTTAGAAAACCCTATTAAACTACCCTTAGGTGTCCATTTAACCCTTTTTAAACCCCTCTGAAGTTTATTTTCGGGTCAAACCTATGTTGACCATCCCAAAGATTCTTTACCCAAGGCATTTATGACATCAGATTACATTAATTGAAAAAATAAGCTATAGTTAAACACTTTCCCACCAAGAGACAAAAATAAAATTTCAAACTTAAATCCACACGTGTCAAGTGACACAAGAAAACACTTTTACAAATTAATACATGAAATCGTCTCTTGTGGATTTTACATAAATCAATTAAATAACACTTAACACACATGCATCATTTACTATTATGAATAAAATACAACACAAACGGGGTGTTGTCTCTCCAAATAGACAAACCCTGGCTTACGAACATACATAGGTCTAGGTTTGGTTCTCCGTAATATTTCCATGGTCACATGGATAACTTCCTATGCATCTCAATTTACACATTAGTAACTTTCAAATATCCACATATAATATAAATCACAGGAATAATAATACACATCATCACTTGCATACAATTTACATCTGAACAATTTAAATACATCTTTTATCCAAGTAATTTCACATAAGCAATTCATCCTAATTCTCATAATGTTGATCCACACTTAAACATACATCATAATTCTATTATCATAGTAAAGTCTTGTAAATTCCATAATGACATTCATCACCGCAAATTCATCCTATTCAAAAATCATGTAGTGTTCTATATCATAAAGCATATAAATAAATCCTCAATATATAGCAATGTTATCCAAATCATGAAATCATATAAGTTCTAAATCCAAAATGCATAAAAATAAAGTATCCGTAATAGTCTCAATATAAAAACCACTGAAATGTCAGACTGAGTCGAGGTGGAGCCTCACAGCTATGTTCACTTGTTCTCTCAAATTAAATCTTCACAAGATGGGAATGCAGGCATTCATACCATGCTCGAGGTGCCTGTTGTAGACCATATAAGGCTTTATGTAGCCTACACACCATATCACTATCTCCAGATAGGGCAAACCCATCTGGTTGCTCTATATACACTTCCTCTTCAAGTACACCATTTAGGAATGTAGACTTTACATCCATTTGATATAATTTGAATCCTTTAAAAGTTGCATATGCAAGAAGCATACAAACTCCTTCCAATCTGGCTATGAGAGCAAAGGTTTCTCCATAGTCTTCTCCTTCTTCTTGGGCATATCCTTTGCACACTAGTTTGACTTTGTTTCTAATCATTGTGCCATCCTCATTCAGCTTATTTCTAAAAACCCATTTGGTACCAATGACATTTTTATGCTCTGGTCTGGGTACCAAAGACCATGTACCATTTTTCTCTATCTGGTCAAGTTCTTCTTCCATTGCCTTGATCCAATCTTCATTTTTATGTGCCTCTGAATGATTTAGGCTCAAATTCAGAGATCATACATGAGTTTTCTTTGACCTTTCTTCTTGTAAGGATTCCTGCATCCTTATCTCCTATGATCTACTTAGGATCACGATTCAACTTGACATATTGAGGAATGGTCTTGATAGATTCCTCTTTCTTTTCTTCTTCATCCTCATCTCCATCAGTATTAGCATCTACATCTATCAGTGTAGGAACATTGTTACGGGTACTTGGTTGACTGTCAACTAGTTCCCAAAAGGTTACAACCAGTTCATTTACCACTTGCACACTGCTGATTTCCTCAATTTTCTCAAAGATTTCATCAACTCTTACATTGATACTTTCCATAATTCTCCAAGTCCTATTATTGAAACACTTGAGAGCTTTGATCTTGGTAGAATACCCTAGGAATATTCCCTCATCACATTTCGCATCAAATTTTCTCTGGTGTTCTCTCCTCTTGATGTAACATTTGCTACCAAATACTCTAAATTAGCTAACCACAAGTTTCTTACCAATCCAATACTCATAAGGAGTTTTATCCTTACCTTTCTTGATGAGTACCCAGTTCATTGTGTAGACTGCAGTGCTCACCGCTTCTCTCCAAAAGGTGTGGGCTACCTTTCCTTGAATCAACATAGTTCTAGCTGCTTCAACCACAATCTAGTTATTCCTCTCTTCTAGGCCATTCTGCTATGGAGTCCGGGGGGCAGACAATTGTCTCTTGATGCCATGTTCTTCACAGTACTTGTTGAATTTACTGGAAGTGAATTCCCCTTCTTGATCAGTTATCAGGCACTTGATTCTTTTACCGCTTTCCTTCTCTACTAATGCTCTGAAAGCTTTGAAATTTACAAAAGCTTTAGACTTATCTTTCAAGAAAGTGACCCTCATCATTCTTGAGCAGTCATTAGTGACAATCATGAAGTACCTATCACCCTGCACACTCCTAGTTTTCATAGGACTACACAAATTAGTATGCACAAGATCAATCAAATTGTCAGCAGTGAAAGGTTTACTTTTAAAGGTTGAAGAAGACATTTTCCCCAATTGACATTCTCTGCACAAGGTGTTTTCCGGTTTTCTTAGCACTGGCAACCCTCTAACTGCCTTGATCTTACTGGCCTTCACAATGTTATCAAAGCTTACATGGTAGAGTCTCCTATGCCATATCCAACTATCATCAAATTTAGCCATAAGACATGTACTTATATTTGCATTCAGCTGAAATAGGTTACCTTTGGTTTGCATGCCGGTGGCCACCAATTCACCATTCTGTCCTTTGATTCTGCACACTCCATTCTTGAATTCTAGAGTGAGACCACTGTCATTTAGTTGGGCAAAACTCAGAAGGTTGTGTCTGAGACCATCAACCCAATACACATTGTCAGCACTACTATTTCCATTCAAAGAGATTGACTCTCTACCTTTGACCATGCATGGTGCATCATTTCCAAAGTGAACCACACCACCATCATACTCTTCCAAGGATAGAAACTTGCTCCGGTCACTAGTCATATGGTGAGAACAGCCACTATCAATGATCCACTCATTGGAATTATCAAACCAGGAGACAAGAGCCTTCTTGTCTGACACATCTTCCTTGACAGCAACAAACACAATATCTTCATTTTCTTCATCTTTTGATTCCTCATCTATGACACCTTCATCAACTGCCACAAAACAGTTTCTCCAGTTTCCTCCTTTGAATTTCTTGAACCTTTCCAGTTTGTCCTTGTTGTCACCATTAGGACAGTTTATAGCAATATGTCCTATCCGGTTACAAGAAAAGCATTTCAAAGGGAGCTTACCTCTGTATTTGCCAATTCCTTTAGGAAGTCTCCTAGTAAGAAGAGCTTCAAATTCCATCAGAATCTCCTCATCATCCATTTCTCTACTTTGTCTTGGTTCACCACTAGTGCTAGCTTCTTTTCCTTTTCTGGATGGTACAACAGAAGCTTTAAAAGCTGATTTAGTCTTTTGAACACTACCATCAAAACTATTTAGTTCATAGGCTATCAACTTTGCAATGATGGAGTCTAGGGATACCTTAGTCTTGTCTATTGATGTCAACTCCTGAATAGCAGCAATCCTTATTGCATAGACTAGTAATAAGGATCTCAGGACTTTGCTCACTACAGTGGAATCTTCTATTTTACCACCTGCACTCTTGATATCTCCAACAATGGTTTTGATTCTTATTCCATACTATTGAATGGTCTCACCTTCAACCATTCACATGTCTTCAAACTTTCCTATAAGGCTTTCTTCCTTAGCTTGTTTTACATGCTCATCACCACCATAGATATTTTCAAGAGTATCCCATATCTCTTTGGGATTTACTTTATCTTGGACATCAATAAACTCAATGTCAAATAAACTACCAATTAGGGCTTCCATGACTTGCCCATTCTCCTACATCTCTCTCAATGTCAAATAAACTACCAATTAGGGCTTCCATGACTTGCCCATTCTCCTACATCTCTCTCAATGTCAAATAAACTACCAATTAGGGCTTCCATGACTTGGTCATTGGTGAGAGTACTCGTAGGAGCAACATAGGCATTCTCAGCTTAACTCCAGTGTTGAGCACCCATGCTTCTGATGTATATCTTCATTCTGTCTTTCCATATATTAAAATTTTCTCTGTTGAACTTTGGACCTTCCTTCTTCATCATTAGACTGGGATCTTTACCTCAAGCGGTTAAGCATGTAACATAGAGGACCTAGAGGATGCTTTGATACAAATTGATAACTCAATGATGAATGGATAGTACCAAACTGGTACTAAGAGCAGGGGATGAATCAGTACAAATAAAAACACAATCCTAAACCGGTTTGTCAACAGACACTATGCTTTGACAGACAAACAATAACACAGATCTTAAACAGAGTACAACTAGCAAAACCCATAATAACTGAGACAAGCATAAACTGATTGACACTTATCTTCTCACACAATCTAATACTTCATTTTTATTTCACCCTAGTGCATGAACAAGTAATCTATCATCAAAGACATATATATAAATAGCTAGATTGACATTATTCACCTCTTGACAAAAAACAACATATCATCACATGAAAATGACATCACATATGACACAAATATTTTTTAGGTGGAAACCCAACTGGGAAAAACCACGGTGGGGATGAATACCCACAAGCTTGTTTTTGAACTCTTTAGAAGTCCGCTTTGTAAGGAGCCTTGTCTGGTTAAAGACTGATACAATAGGTTATGTTAGGAACCGATCCTGTTAGGGATCACTCGGTTAAGGGATGGCTAGAATACCCGGTTAAGGGGTAAACCCTGTTAAAGGTTACCTTGTTAGAGGATTTCAAGAACTCAATGGTTTTGAGTCACCCTGTTAAAGGATTTACAGTAAGCCAGTTAAAGCTACCCTGCTAAGGTATTTCCCAACTATTGAGGTGGGTAGAGATCAATAGGTATTATAATGATCTGTTAACAGCACTCAATGCCAATGCAGTTCCGCTTTGGCTCCTCTTCACCTTCCACACTTACACTCTGTAGGTATCACTTCTCTCCTCTAGTTTGGCAAGAATCACATATCTCTTCTCTTGGATACACACACATAACTTTTGCCAACAACCTCAGAAAGAAACACAACATCGACCTTATAGGAAAACAGATAGGTTAGTATCATAAACCCTAAACCCTAAACTTGTTAGGTTAAGGAATTCAAACGGTTCAATCCTGACCATTGATCACACCGCATTAAATGCAATAGTCTTGATCCAATCTCAAGACATTCTCCATCTTTCGTTTTCCACCGATTTCATGGTGGTTGATAACCCATCACATGCTATCACCATTTACAGACTTCGCAAATTCCCAAGGTAGATAGAAACAATCTCCTTCATGCAAGATCCTTCACGCGCACAAGGTTGACATGACACCACGATCTATTCTTCATTACAATGCTAACTCATTACACAAAGTCACCGATTGAGTCACACAGGTTTGAGACACTTCAACTAAAATCCCTGAAGTTGTGACTACCAACCGGTAGTCATACAAAGCTTCCATGTGTCAGTTCCCATAACCACATGCCAGTTCACCTTAAGTAAACACATCACTTTACTTTGGCACAAATTCTAGTTCACAGTGTTATACCGGTTCTCATATATACCGGTTCTTTCCTCTTCAACATATTGACATCAATGACAACAAACAATGTCATTATGTTCTCATACCGATTCACATAATGCCAACAATGCAATCGATCTTCACATGCAAGATCCTCAAGGAAATCCTTCACATGCACAAAACTAACATGGTATCTCGATCGCATCCTTATCTCTTAGCTTACTCATCACAGAATATCATCGGTTGCATCACACAAGCTACATTACCAAATCGGAAACCCTAGAGTTGAGACTACCAATCGGTAGTCACACTTAGTGAAACCCTGACACCGATTCACTACATCTCTTCATACTAGTTATCCAACTTGAATATCAATAACAACTTCTTCCAATCTTCATACCGGTTCACCTGTACTTATTGACATCAATCACAACATACATTATCATCATAATCATCATATTGGTTCATCATATGCCAATGGACTCATGTCTGGATGTGACACATATTTTTTTATAATTTTTTATAAATTAAATAATTAGTTATGATTTTTTTACTACAACTTTTTAGAAATTCAAAAAATCCTACATCTGACCACCTTAACTTGGTCAAAACCTTATGATTTTTTTTTTTAATTTTTCCCTATAGTAGACAAAGCATAGGATGTGATGAATGTTTCGGATTCAAAAAATGTTATACCGTTTGAAAGTTATGAGTGTTTTTCAATCAGTCTAGCAATCAGGACTATTGTCAGAATTCAATTTGAAAATAAATAATAATTATTTATTAAAGTCAAAATAAGGCAAGCCTTATATTGTTGGAAAGTTGAGAACGTCCTTAAAAAACCCTTTTCATTTTATCAATTTTGGCTACCAAAAAAGTCGTCAGCCACTAGTGTAAAGTCTGGAAAATCAAGGAATACTGAAAAAACACATTTTTTTAGTTGTCTTTCTAGGCTTGTCACTTCCAAGCTAAATCCCAAAGCATTCCCCAACCAAAATTTAAAATTTGAAAATTGTACAACAATAATCGGATATCCGATTTTAATAAGTAAATTCACTAACTAAATTTGCACATAATTAATTTGTTTATGAATATATTAATATATAATATTTTAATATATTAATTTATAAATAAATTAGTATATGATATTAGGGAGAGGGACAGGGACAAGGGGGAGTGGGGAGAGAGAGAGAGAGAGAGAGAGAGAGAGAGATAGAGAGATTAGGGGAGAAATAGAGAGAGATAGAGAGATATATGACCCTTTACGACTCTTTATGGTGTCATTATGGGTCATATGACCCCTTCTGACACCATATGGTGTCATTAGGGGTCCTATGGTGTCCTAAGGGGTCATATTAAGTCCTACGACCCCTTAGGACACCATATGACCCCTTATGACACCATATCGGGTCATTATGGGTCCTATAGTGTCCTAAGGGGTCATATTGTATCCTACAAACCCTTAAGACACCATATGACCCCTAACAACACAATTTGGTGTCTTAAGGGGTCATATGGTGTCCTAAGGGGTCATATTGTGTCCTACAACCCCTTAGGACACCATAAGACCCCTTAAGACACCAAATTGTGTTGTTATGGGTCATATGGTGTCCTAAGGGGTCATGGGACACCATATCACCCCTAAGGAAAACATATGACCCCTTATGGACACCATATGGTGTTGTTAGGGGTCATATAGTGTCCTAAGGGGTCATATTGTGTCCTACGACCCCTTAGGACACCATATGACTCCTTATGACACCATATTGGGTCGTTATGGGTCCTATGGTGTCCTAAGGGGTCGTATTGTGTCCTATGACCCCTTAGAACACCATATGACCCTTTAAGACATCATATTGGGTCATTATGGGTCTTATGGTGTCCTAAGGGGTCATATTATGTCCTACGACCCCTTAGGACACCATATGATCCCTTAAGACACCAAATTGTGTCGTTATGGGTCATATTATGTCATATGACCCCTTTAAGACACCATATGACCTGTTAGGACACAATATGACCCTTTACGGTTCTATACGGTATCATTATGGGTCATATAACCCCTTATGACACCATATGGTGTTGTTAGGGGTCCTATGGTGATCTAAGGGGTCATATTATGTCCTATGACCCCTTAGGACACCATATTGGGTCGTTATGGGTCCTATGGTGTCCTAAGGGGTCATATTGTGTCCTACGACCCTTTAGGACACCATATGACCCCTTAAGACACCAAATTGTGTCATTATGGGTCATATCATGTCCTAAGGGTCATGGGACACCATATGACCCCTAAGGATAACATAGGACCCCTTATGACCTTATATTAGGTCATTATGGGTCCTATGGTGTCCTATGGGGTCATATTGTGTCCTACGACCCCTTAGGACACCATATGACCCCTTAGGACACCATATGACCCCTTAAGACACCAAATTATGTTGTTATGGGTCATATGGTGTCCTAAGGGGTCATGGGATACCATATGACCCCTAAGGATAACATACGACCCCTTATGACACCATATGGTGTCGTTAGGGGTCATATGGTGTCCTAAGGGGTCATATTGTGTCTCTCTCCATCTTCTCTCTCTCTCTCTCTCTCTCTCTCTCTCTCTCTCTCTCTCCCCTAATTTTTAGCACTTAGGGTGCTCAAGGGATGACGCCGGTAGGGTATGACCCCGAGCGTTCAACTGAGTGGGGAGGAAAAATAGGAGCATGCATAGGGTAATAATACCTAACTGGACATGTTGGAGTCGACGATTCATTATCACGATGAGCAGAATGAGAAATTGGCCATGCAACAACATTCAATTGAATGAGACTGACATTTTTTTTACTAACTGAAAAAATGATTCACTTAAAATCGTAGAGAAAATTGAAAAACTGAGATAGGATTTTGTAGGGACCCCTCTCATGGACCCGTAGGTTCAAATGGATTGGTCGCCGGTGCAATGGATTCTAAGTTAGGGCCCATCAAAGTTTAAAAAAATTTAGCACTTAGGGTGCTCAAGGGACGATGTCGGTAGGGTATGACCCCGAGCGTTCGACTGAGTGGGGGTGAAAAATAAGAGAATGCATAGGGTAATAATGCCTAACTGGACATGTTGGAGTCAATGGTTCGTTATCACAATGAGCAGAATGAGAAATTGGCCACATGACAACATTCGATTGAATGAGACTAATGATTTGTTTGCCAATGAAAAAAAGCTGCCCTAATAAAACCATAGGGAAAATTGAAAAACCAAGATAGGCTTTTGTAGAGACTGCTCTTGTGGACCCATAGGTTCAAACAAATTGTTTGTAGGTGCCACAGATTCTAAGTTAGGGCCTGTCAAAGTTTGACAATTTTTAGTAGTTAGGGTGCTCAAGGGACAACGCCAGTAGGGTATGACCCCAAGCATTCAACCGAGTGGCGGGGGGGGAAATAGGAGCATGCATAGGGTAATAATGCCTAACTGGACATATTGGAGCCGACAGTTCGTTATCACGAAGAGAAAATGAGAAATTGGCCACGCGACAATGTTCAATTGAATGAGACTGATGATTTTTTTGCTAACCAAAAAAAGGGTGCCCTAATAAAACCATGGGGAAAATTGAAAAACTGAGATAATATTTTGTAGGGACCCCTCTCATGGACCCATAGGTTCAAATAGATTGTTCATAGGTGCCACGAATTCTGAGTTAGGGCCCGTCAAAGTTTGACATTTTTTAGCACTTAGGGTGCTCAAGGGACCATTCGCAAGTGCCGGTAGGGTATGACCCTGAGCATTCAGTCGAGTGGGGGGCCAAAATAGGAGCATGCATAGGGTAATAATTAATTATATCAAGTATTGTTCATTAAATTAATTGTATTGTATTGTTCATTATACAAACAACACTTAGGATGAAATGAAATGAATTGTATTGTTCATTAAATAACCATTATTAACCATTGTTAATTATTGGAATAAATATTAAAGATTTCCATGATAACACCATGCATAGATGAGCAACAATTTATATGATCAAATATCAATTTTTGTATATATGAAAATGTCAAATGATTACAAATGTATGTCCATACACAAATATGGCATAAACACCAACTCAAACAAAATGTATGTCTATATACGTGAATGTATGTCCATATACAAAATATACATACCAACTAGACATTTAAGCATCCCAGAACTATCTATAACATCGTAAGTTTCTGATGGATCATCAAAATCGATCTTCTTTGCTGCACTACTCGGCTCTGAAGGATCTTGCACAAGAAAAAACAAACCACGATTAATATTAGTTATATTATATAGCTCACATTCGAAAAGCTAACATAAAAATGAATATAATTGAACTATTCTTGTTTACCTCATCTCCATGTTTTCTCTTCATCTTTGTAGGACTCTTGATGCATGTCTACAGTAGAGGACGTATGTTTTCAATATTTTCACACACAACATACATATGTTCACAAACATGATGTTGGTAAAAGTTAGCATATAATTGTCACTGATAATAACAAATTATATCTACTAAACACAAAATATAATAAACACAAATGTAATCAAGGCATCTCTTCTTCTTCATCTTTAGGTATACTGGGTGTAGTCAATGAGGATGTGAAGCCAAGAATTCTTTGTACATATACACAAGTACACAAAACTATCAATCTATGTCTAGACGTGTATAATCACTATAAGTTATTTAAACTATTCATTCAATAATATTTGCATTCAGTTATCTTTCCCTTGTCTCCAACTACACTACCAGATCCTAAATGACACTACCCCACACTCGTGTTTCTTATGCCCTACAAGAGTAAAATAAGATATACATGCAAGTTACTACATAATCTAATTAATAGCAATATAAATGATGAGCATGTATGCTCAATAAAATACAAACGACTAGGTATAATAATATATGTACCATCAAGCTATCAAGGCCAAATGAAATGGTCTTCAAGGTGCCCTCCTAAATCTGTGTCAACTCCTCCTCGGTCATCAATTGTTAAATAGACCATGTAAATAAAAATTAGTACTTAATATTATCTAGATTATAAATATTTATTTAAAATATAGGATGAACCGTGAAAATACAAATCTTGCCACTACATCATCAATGTATGATGATGGTGCCTCCTCGCCTCTAGCATGCGAGGACTCCCTAGGCTATCCTCTAGTCTATGTCATAACATTTGGTGCATCGTGCATCTCATGCACCTCATATTCTACACTGTCTGCAGGAGGATCAACAGGTTCGTCCAACTGGACCCAAGCATACATTCCCACACATCAAACAACTATGGGGCACACAAATGTGTGGAGCCGAGGATGATGTGTCAGTGCCACCGGATGCACCACTACCATCAAAAGTAGGCTGAGCTACTGACCTAGCCTGAGAAACCAAAAGGCTACTCAAAGAGTGAATAGACGATATTGTCCATGATGTCGCCTCACAAATAATATCTGGATGCTGCACTGGAGGTGGGGGATCAACATGAGGAGGGGGGACATATGGGCCCTGGACTACTTTGACTGTCCTAGGTCTATTTTGGGGCATACCTAAACCCACACCCTTGAAAGGTTGGATGTCAAAGTAGTTCACATGTTTTCCTAAAATAAACTCAGCATACAATTTTTTTATGAAGTAGAAGGGGACATCAAGATTATTGTTGGGTGGTTTGTAGAAAACCATCCACCAATGATCCCAAAATTTTTTCACAATACAATCATTTGTGCACCATTTAATAGAAAGTTTTGTTTTTTGGGAGTCTACGGGTTGACCAGTGCGGGGATTCACAAACAATGAGGTGAAATAGGCTTTGGATATCTCAAGATCCTTGATCTCCTTATAGGACAAGCCATATATTGTTCCCTCATAGAATCTCGCCACAAAAGGGTGGCATTGTGCTCCGCAGTCATGGTTTCTATACTCTTTATGATCAACATGAGAGGATCAAACATTGGGTTTAGGCGAGGGATCCTATGATATACATTTGCAATCCCCCTGAATTCATTCAAATTTTGTGCAATTAAATCTTGAGTTGAGGGGGAGTTTGGCAAAGGAGGGTTTGGTTGTTGCGGTTGTGGTTGATCAATGTTTTCACTGTTATCCCCTATTTTTAACCTAATTGAATGTAAACAATTGAATTTAGTTAACAAATTTAAACAATTTTGTATTTGATTTCAATAAACCTAGTTTTCATGAAAAAAACCATATTTTCAATGAAAAAACAAATAAACATTAAAAAAAAAAGCTGAAATTGAATGAAACTAATTGAAAACAATAAAATCTTACCTTTCAATGTTTTTTTTAGCAATTTTTGGGCGAAAAATCGGATATCGGATCCAACCGGACATCGGATTCTCAAAAATCGTGCAACCCGTGGGTTAAAAATAACTCATGGGCTATCACAGTCCAAACATATTGTCTCATAAAATTGGATATCCGATTTTTATACTTAAATTATTATTTTTTTTTATTAAGTATCATAAAACAATTACGAACTTTTTACAAATACCAGCTCCTTTCGAGCACCAAACTAGAAACAACAATTGGAAGACCAAGGGTCACAACTTAGAAATGCACTTTAAACAATGTGATAAATACAACCAATGGAAGACCAAGAGTCGCAACTTAGAATTCCACAAATATGTCCCTCTTGGGAGTTGAACTTGGGTCTCCACATTGAGAACTCAATGCTTTAACCAACTAAGCTCAACCCCCTGGACTACTTAAATTATTTTAAAATAACAGTATATTATATAATATATTATTATATTATATAATACATATTATATAATAATATATTATATATTATATATTATATATTATATAATATAATATAATAATATATTATATAATATGTATTATATAATATATAATATTATATTATATTATATATTATATAATATAATAATATTTTATACAATACTTATTATTATATTATAATAATATTTTATATAATACGCATTGTATAAAATATTATTATATTATATATATTATATAATATATAATATAATATAATATTATATATTATATAATTATTATATAATATAATAATATATTATATGATATAATATAATTTTTGTAATCTAATATTATATTATATATTATGTATTATATAATATATAATTTAATATAATAATATATTATATATTATATAATATGTAATATATAATATATTATTATATACATTATATATTATATAATTTATTTTTTAATTTAAAATTACAAATAAAAGTCAGATATCCGATATTATCGGATATTCGATTTTATCTGCTATCCAATTTGCTTAGGTGTTTACCATGCCAAGGTGTACTGACACCCAGGACAATCAAAGTCAACACGGATTTTCATGTTTTTAGGCGAGTGGGGAAGGCTATTTTTTTCACATCATCACTTTTTGCCCCCCCATAATCCTGTAGTAAACCCTGTCATAAACATGATTTTATTTTGAAAGCATCAAATAGAAATCTAATAACATAAGTGGAAAACCATTTTTCAAACTTGCTGGCTATTTTTATCCATCCACTATGCTTAATTTTATCATTGCAATTACTACTAAAAAATCTAAAACTTGTGCAATGATATAGAACATTTGCTATTTTGTGACATGTATGATGTATACTCAACATAGCACACATCCTAACTGCAATCGATATCCTTTTCTACAAAAACATCATCTCGTTGGAAAAGGAAAATCTCATATTCTGGCACATAACTGAAAAAAAAATGCCTCTTTTGCATTATCAACCTGCCTACTGAAATAGGGACTCTTCGAAGAATCCTCCCTCTTACTGATCATATCAAGCAAACTATTATCAAGGGGAAGGAAAGGATCAGAGATTACCTCTTCGTATACTTCATTTTCTTGCTCTATATCCAATCTAATGTCAACAATATCAATAATAGGGGAAGACTGCTCATTGTTACCTATCTTTAAATCAAATATCACACCTTTGTCTTCATAATATTCCATTTCAAAAATTGATGCAATAATATCTAGATTCTCAGTTCTTTCTTCATACAAAGGGTTAAGAATAATATGAAAACCCTTCTCAAAAATATTATAACAGAGTGCCAATTGATCTTCATCAGCATCTTCATCAAATAGTGCATTGATATTTTCACTAAAGTTATTTCTTATCTCATCTTCAGGTTCATTAGGAATCCAGGAATCATAATTTGAATTGGAACAACACCCAACAATACAATCCTCATAGATCTTATCATCAAAAGTTGATGGTATCTCATCATCTAAATTTTTATTATCACAGTCCTGCAAACTTGCATCCATTTCAAACATAAAACTTTCCAATTCTTCATACTCAATGTCATATCTATCTAAAAAACAAGACTGCAAACCAATTCCCTGTGAGGTATTCTTCCTAGAGAAATCATTATTGTTGTCCTTTAGTAAAGTGATTGACACCATATCTATCTCTACATCTAATATGTCAGATACTTTCTCATTAGCCTCTTCTTCATCAATATGAGGAATAGCCACTATCTAGAACAAGTTCTCTTCACTCACATTTTTTATCAGATCATAATCAATAATAGGGCTAATGTAATCAATAGGGATATTAACATCTTGAAATGGTCCTTTAGTTTCAAATTCATGCTTTGCTTCAAACCCTAACATCTTAGGATAACATAGCCTTGTAGATAGATAACCCCTAGGGATTCCATATTTCAATTTGTTTTCACTATCCATTGTTATCCTATAAGCCTAATGTGAGGTTTTAGGATCCTTATCTCTTAGTAAATAACTCTCTTCCTCTTCAAATGCAGCCAAATAAACAACTAGGCATACTACATCATTTGGTCTATAATTACTAGCAATGTCATCCAATGCCCTAGTAAATCTAAGATTAAAAGCAGGTACTAACTCATCTTCTTCTTTTTGAATATCCATGAATGTTTTTATAACTGAGCTTGGATTAATTCTTTCACCAAACTATTCCATGAATGCCACCTTCAACTCATCCCATGATGAGATAGAGCATACTGGCATGTAGGAGAACCAATCTCTGGTATTTTCCCTCAAAGGCTGAACAAACAACTTCATGAAAACATCTTCTTGATTTATTTCAAAATCTTCCATTAATTTAGAAAACTCTTGCAAATGTTATCGTGTTGATTCTGACCTTTTCCCGTTGAATCCTAGTAATTGTTCCCTAACCCCTATAGGAACTGGATTTGGGAAACCTTGGATACCATCAAAATTCAATGGCTTATATCTTTCCCTAAAGAAATCTCTATGATGACTTGGCATAGATTGCACATTTGTTTTTGGCATTTCATAATGAAACATAGGTACATGATACATATTTTCATTCATTCCCTTGTTTCTTTCACTTCTCTTGAACTATTTCATTGTAAGGCTGAATCATAGGAGCATGTAAAATAATCACTACCATTCCCTTCCTTAGTTCTTCTTTCACTCTTTAGGGAACATTTTTCTTTACAATTTTCATGAAAATACACTTCACTCATGAAAATCTAAACACCTGGAAATACTGAAGTTGTTGTTGCCTTCTTCAACTTGGGACTTGCAAAATCACCTTCAATCCTTCAAATCTTTAACATTGATCTTTTGATAGAGTTGCCACATCCTTGCAAAGGACAAATACTCAAACAACTGTAAATTCTTCATAGGTCAGATTTATTTCAACATAGCACTACAACACTTCCTTATCATAAAATGGCACTATGGATTCTATCCTCAACTTGTTAGGGTACTTCATCATAAGAGCTCAAATCTGCTTCATTCTTCCTACAAATTTCTTGGTTTTTCTTCAAGCAGACACACATTGGTGCATAGATCTCAGAGTCTCAAAGCCGCCACTAACAAAATGTGATGTATTACATATAATCTTGAAAATCATATAGATCTGGACCAAATTCTTTATAGAACAAGAACTACATCAGATTTCTCAGCGATATTTATGAGAATTGACTCAAACCAACAAGGGACAGATGAAGAAGCTTCTTCACTCTATGGGCAAAATATCCACTATATATTGAGCGTATTTTCTAACCAGAGATTCTCAACAGTTCATTTCATTCCGCAGCAGAGTCACCAATTTTTGTTGGTTCCCAAAATGGATGATGGGTTTACACTGCTTACAGGGTAGAGACCAAGTTGATTTCCTCCAAATATCTATGCAGAGCCACCTCCAACTATCAATATCTGTTAGGCTTGGACCAACAATCACAAGGACAGAGAGTACTTTTGCACTTTAGGCTCTGTAGAACCAGGGAGGGTGATCCCTTTAGTACGATATCCTACTCTCTCCAACGATATTCAGGAACTTACTGAAAACAAAGCAGATTATCTCATAATAAGACTCAATAGAAAGGGATAATTCTCAAGGATGGAAAATCCTTCAGTGGTCCTCAACCTTAAGCTGGAGTATGAGAGACGGTGAAACAACTTTCAAAAAATACATAAATCTTAGCAAATGATTCTTCCAATATTTATAAAATACATTCTGAGAGATCATAAAGAGGATAAAACTAGAAACTGAAAACCTAATGAGATTTGATAGCGAATACCAGTGCCTTATTAATTTGGGTTACAAAGTCTATGAAAAGTGTTAATAGAAATCTAATAAAATTTCATCTAATAGCTAATCTAGCCTGAAACAATATTGCCTTACAATATTGCTCTGCTTAAAATTCTTCATCTTAACTTCTTATCAAATCCTATGGCTAGCCTTTATTCTCTGTAATCTCATTCAAGCATTTTAATTAACCCCTTGGACCAAAACATTGAATGGAAGAATACATACATCATAATAATGTAACAAACAAAAGAAACCCTTGATCCGATTTGCTTAAAAGAAGATAAAATCACACACAGGAGAGTAAAGATTAGGAAAAATACATTTTCATTAATATCATAAGCTATATTTTATCAGATGATAGCCAAAAAATTCAAATACAGAATGACCCACTTGAAAAAAAGAACCTGCAACTATTCTATTACTCTTTTTTCTTTGCAAAATAACATTACAATCCCTGTTATTTCCTATGACTCTCTAGAACTACTTTGGACCTAACCTTGCAGAAAAGATCTATTTTACATAGATCTTTCTCAAAAAAATTGGACCCTAACTAATGGCCTTGAATTTCCTTTTATAGAAAACAAGGGAGTGACAACCTTAAGGCCATGAGACTCTTGTCAACAATAGATTCATTCTTTGATAATTATCCCTAAAGGCTATATACAATTCTGTTTCAAAAATGTTCACATGTCCATGCATTGGCACTTGTGAATCATCATTCTCTAACCAAAAAGTGGTAGGAGCAAAACCATTTGAGCCATGTAGTTATCACCCTGACACCTTCAGATGGAGTGTGAGATGTTTCATTTTTGTCCAATAGAGCATTTCCCTTCCTTAGAAAGGGAAACAGGATCCCGACAAGAGGTAAATTCACCACTCAAACTAAAGGAGGAACTCAACCTTCATGCCCAGGATCAGAGACAGTGAGAGGGGGAGTTAGAGGGTAAACATAATATGTTGGGGAGGGGTCGTAGCTTCCATGCAACTACATGGATGGATTGCTGCCACTCGTTACCCAGATATGTTCCTTTTTCGTTCCTCTGGGGGCTCTTTCTCAGAACCCTCTGCCACCTAGAGACTGAGTAGACAGAGAGGTTGTGCCATGCGTGACCTTTCTTCATAAGAAAAGGCTTTCATGCCCCCTCTAGCAATCTTCCCCACTTTCACATCCCCTATGGTAATAGACATACTCACACATGAGAGAAAAAAATTCTCATATCATAGAGTATATTGCAACTCCATCTACAAGCTTGCTCAAACATCATTTCCTCTGTAGAAATTAAAAATGCATTTAGAAAATGAAAAGGCTTCATACTCCTTTACCAATTCGATCACCACCTTGTTGTATCTATAGCTCAACCATAGTTCACCAAGTAGTGCATGTTCTTGAAACATCATCACTTTGGTGTTCTCAATTTACTCTACTAGATATGGACACTAGAACTCATGTATATCACATCTATTGCATTCTTCTATCAAGTTTCACCTGATGCAAGTGATTTTATCTTGATTTTATTCTACTTTTTAGTGTACAGTCTCCTACTTCAGGATTTACGTCAATAAGGAAATCTTTGGATTGATCAAAGAACTCGTGATCCATCACACTTGAAATGGAAGCTTATCCAAATCCTTTCACATTTTTGAGATATCATCCTTGACTGTTAGATCAATCCCAAATTGACAAGTCTGAATCCCATTCATTTTGCCTTTTCCCGTGAGCTATGACTAGTGCCTCCAAAATCCTTCCAAATATCTCATTTGAAACCTAGCCATAGATCTCATCCAATTCGACGAATCTAAGGGTCATTTTTTACCAACTTAGCACTTTGACTTTCCATCTGTATCTATGGACCCGCAAAATCATGACTGAATAGTGCCATATCATCCTTTGACCAAGCTCCATTAGCAACCTCTCCATAAGTCTTCCTAATTAGCCTAGGAAATATGGCATCATCTCATTATGTCATGGTCTATAATCTCCTTGCAACTTCCATCACTAGAATATGAGGGTCGTCTGATCTATTCAATCTTTACCACTTTGCATACTACCCGTCAACTCTTCCAAGACTTAAAAATCGAGCACCTTTTACCTCAAGATAAAACATCTTTGTTCAATCTGAGCATGTGCAAATTGATGGTACTATTAGTAACTCAACCCTTACTGCCTGCAAATCGGTAACACAATGCTTTTGATTGGTTATGCTGCTAACCTTGTCAGTTTCCACTGATAACATGTTACACAATCTCGAGATGTCATGGTCTTTAAAATCCTTGCATGTTTGATCATGGGGAAGCGCTATCCATTGGATCCATCTTGTCTTTAGCAAATGGTCACAATATTTAGGACCCTTTGGACTTAGTAAAATACAAGCGTGAGCATAAATATTTTTAAAGGGGACCGGTAATAAGAATGTTATGCACTTGACTTAGGGAAATCATTATTTCATGAACCAGTTGATTAATATTTTGTTTAGGAAATAAGATGGCCCCGCTCATGGAAAGGGTACCCTTGGCTTTAAGTGGGAAAAAGGTAACATAAACATATATCATTGATAGGGTTTTCTTCACAAAATGTAAGAAGTTTTGACAAACCCTAAACCCTAGACCTTGGATCATTCAGAGAGGATACAAGTAAAACCTAAAAATCAATGTTTTGAGCTCAAAAATTTAGAATTTCATGCAATCAATTTTCAGAGCTATTAGATTGGATAATCTTAACAAGGGCTAGGATTCAAAGTTAATCAATCCATGTTCACAATTCTCACCAATGAAATGGTGACAATTGTCAACAAGAGTTTTCTTGGGAGGAGATGAAAGAAGCATTAAATGCTTGAAAAGACATGAAGGTTACCTTAGGAGGTAAGGGTTAAGGCTAGGTTAGGGTTATCCATTGGATAAAGATTTTATCCAAAAGATAAACTCTTGTGAAAGGGTTAAAGGGATAACCAAGGTTAAAGCCATGAATGCTTGATGAGACCCTTGGGTTCGATGAGGTTTGAGTTAGAGAGAAAGTCTCTAATCATGCAAGAAGGTTGAGTTAACCATTAATGGTTATGTAAGAGCCTTAAATGGTTTGGAAGACTTTGAGGGTTAACTTGTTGAGGACATAAAGCTTTTAATGGTTTTCAAAGACTCTAGAGACTTTGAGAAGTGACTTCCATTTTCTTAGGATTGTGACAATATTTAGGAGATGGATTAGGCTAAATTGGAAGTGATTAGAAGTATCTAGAAGGGGGTTAAAGAGGCAAGTGGGAGATGTAGGAAAATGTAAGTGGAGGAAAAAGGTTTTTAATTACAATAAAATTACTTTATTTCAATTAAATAGATGCAACTTGAATAAATACAAGTGGGGGATTTAAATAAAAAAATTAGATTTATTTATTTACAAGGATCAATTTAATTAAAAGTAAATTTAATTAAAAAGGGGGAAAAGGGGAATTAATTAAATAAACTGACCACTTTCCTAAGTGAATATTTAATATTCATTTTAACCATATTCTTGCTATTTAATTAAAGGCTAGAAAAGGCTTAGGTGAACTTAATTAAATAAACTAAGTAATTTATTTAATCAAATAGATGAATGTGAAAAGATTAATTAAATAGAATTTAATTAATAGCAGGAATATGGTTAAAATGAATATTAAATATTCACTTAGGAAAGTGGTCAAATTTATACATCTACATTTTGCCCCTCTTTGAAGTCATGTGTGTGCAGATGTTGATTCAAAGAAAAATTGTCAGATATGTTGTCAAAATTTGATTGATATGATGCCCTAGATTTGACAAATGATATTGATGATGCCCCCTTGGGAGATGAATCAAGGATTGTGAAAAGTTTGTTGATTTGATGAGCATTTTTGGATTAATTGCATTTTTAAAATATTGACTGTGTTGAATTTATTTTATTGATTCATCTCCCGAAAATGATGTTGATAAGGTTAAAAATAAAAAAAGTGAGGAAAAGTCATGCCCCACTTATTAACCTTGTTGATTTTATCCTATAAAAAGGTAAAAAGTGACTTTAAAAAATCATTTGCACATTTGTCTGCTTGTGATTGTGACATTTGAGCTCTAACAAAGATGTTGATTCCATATGCTTCGCACTAATTTGAGTGTGTCTGTCGATACCGGAGGCCCACCACATATGGTCCACTTGTAAGTGGTCCAAATATTTCCACATTTTTTATAGGTTTTGCCTGTTTTGGTCACATTTTTAATTTTTTAGTTTAAAATTCATCATTTTAGCGCGTAGATTGATTTTCATAGCACATAAGATAGACAAGTTAGCGCATATGATAAACCTAGGTAGGTTAGCGTCTGAGTAGCTTTCAGAAATGCATCAGTAGGTTAGCTTAGTGTGTTGCATGTTTTAGCGCATAGGGTTCGCAAGAAGGTGCATGGGGTAGATAGAGTAGCGCATCGGGGAATTAGCGCATACAGTTAGTAGGGTAGTGCAATGGAGTTTCCAGTTAGTGCATAGGGGGTTTTAGCACATAGAGTAAAGTTTCTAGCGCATTGGAGGAAAAAGGATAGTGCATAAGTAGCAGCTTAGCGCGTAGGAGCCTTGGTTTAGTGCGTAGGGTCCAAAATGAAAAAGGCTTGGAAGAATGCATCAAGAGTCGAGATAGATGAGATAGATGGCTTAGGGGTTGATACGCACCTACTGAGTGTTTTGAGATGGGTCTTGAGCCAATGTTTTGCCTGTTGTGATGATGTCTTATTCTGATATGATGATGTGGAGTCTTTTGGAATTGCTTTCGATATGGAGTGCCAAGCTAATTGATTGTTTTTAATAAGGATCTTGATTTTGAGTTTGATGTGGATCTTTGATTTTTTTTGCCTTGCGATATGAATTTGATGTCCAATATGAATCCCAATTTCTTGATTTCTGATGTGATTCCTGATTTGATGCTTGCAATATGGGTCTTTGATGTCACTTTTGATTTGGGTCTTTCATTTTCGATATGGGTCAGATTTTTGATATGGTTCTTTGATTTTTGATATGATTCCTGATTTGATGCTTTTGTTATGAGTCCTAATTTGATTGCTTACGTTATGGATCTTGAATTGCTTCATTGTTTCAAGTTGATTTCTCTTTGATTGGATATATCAGATAGATTTGGGAACTAATGATGGACACTTGTTGTTTTGTAGGTAGAGCTTGGCATGCTTCAGTCGCAAGAGCGATTTCCAAGACTATGGTCATTGATTGCTCGCTTATCATAGGCTAATAGAGATGTGATTGAGAAATGTGGGTTGTCCTCTTTACTAGACATGCCTCGATATATCATTAACTAGGATTTGCTGACAGATTTGGCAGAGACATGGCATAGTGGGATGAACACCTTCCACTTGTCTACAGGAGAGATAAAAGTCACACCAAAGGACTGTTATCGGATTCTGTGGATTCCTATAGTTGGGGCCGTGTTGTCATACGAGAAGACTAAGGAGGGTGGGATAGAGGCTCTTTATCACATCTTCTAGGATGATCACATCAATGGGTATGAGATCCCATGGTAGGAGTTTCTGGATCTTGGTTATGCTCTGCTACCATCTGTACTAGTAGGTTTTATTGGTGGTTTTTTGTGTCCCGACCATAAGTCAAAGAGACTAGCCATGGGAAGGGGATTGGTGTTAGAGGATATGGTGACATAGGGGCATAGGTTTGCATGGGGGTCTTGTATGTTATCCCATCTTTACAAAGAGCTTCATCAAGTGATGTATCTGGGATACATGAGTTTATCAGTTGGGGTGACATTACTATAGGTGTGGGCCTGTGAGCACATTCCTATGTCGAGACCACTTGCAGATAGGGATACGCCAATTGGTCAGGCTTATGCTTATGGTTATACAAGTGTAGTTGTCTAGCATAAGCTGGGAAAACTAGAGCACTAGCAGAGAGAATTGGATGATATCAATACGGTCATTTGGAGACCGCATATGGATTGTGAGGTGTGGGCTAAGGATGGGCTAGAGATACCCTATGTTTATATGTTGAGGTATCTGATTAGGTGAATTCTCTTTATTATCGAGTGATTCTTGCATAGCCATGTTCAGTGGAAATATGGTAGATAACAATAGATGCCACAAGGAACTTGTTTATATGCTTGGCGGTGACAGGATGTGCCAGAATGGGGACCCACTTTAGATAGTGTAGCAGTGGTAGAGGAGTATATGACACTAGCAAGACAAATCTGGGATTATGGAGTTGGGGTTGTGGATGTTGGGATGACAGAAGAGTTTGCAGCATACTTTGTGGCACATGTAGTGGCACATATATCTGATCTGGCAGAGATGCTACCTATCTTTGGTGATGATGAGGATGAGCAGCCACAAAGGCAACAGGGAGCTAGACAGAGAGATGAGGAGGGAGAAGAGGTAGGAGATGGAGGTGGAGATGATGGAGGAGGTGGTGGAGGAGGTGGATTAGATAGAGGGAGAGGGGGAGATAGAGGTGGATTAGATAGAGGATGAGGTGGAGATAGAGGGACAGGAGGAGGGCTCATTCTTGGTGCTGGTGGGTGGTATAGAGGATATTAGGTGACCCACCCATAGGAGGAGATCTAATGTTCTACCTCCATGAGCACCTCAGACAGGGACAGGTATGGGTGGGACCATGACAAAGGTACCCATTGAGATTAGGGTACCCACCCATCAACATGATTTGTAGATCAGAGTGCTACAGGTCTCAGTGCAGGAGCTGTAAGCATGGGTGCTAGCACAACAACATCAGATTACATAGATTATGGTAGAGCAAGATACAGAGAGAGAGTGTCAGACTAAGAAGAGGATATTGTTAAGAGATTGGAGAGTGTGATAGATGGTACCCCAATGCGGGACACACTGAGGGAGACATGGTACACGGCTAGGGAGGACGAGTATTACATGTGTTTATATGAGGAGGTGGTCCCTAGAGATCACAAAGCTTCTAGCTATGTAGCTAGTCGATCTGTTCGTAGTTATAGAGAGCCAAGGTGTTATAGGGCCTGATCGATGTGATCCACCTAGTGGAGATCTAGGGGTTGGGACATCTATTGCAAGACCGTTAGCCTTAGGAGATAGTCATACTTGAGAGACCTATCTTTGTTGTAGTTTGATAATTTTGTTGTATTTTGATAGATATGATATCCCTTATACATTTTGACCATTATATATATATATATATAACATTGATTTTCTCTGATCCACATGTGTTATTGATGATGATTGATGATATGCATTGATAGGATGATTCTATGATGATGATGTGATGCTTAGATATAAATTCTCTTAATTTTGATGATGATGTATGATTTATGATGAGACGAGAATGTGATGATGTATTTGCATTGATTACTTTGTAAATGAGATGTATGATAATGATAATGATGTGAGATGTATCTTGAAAATGAGATGTATGACCATGATAATGATGTGATACTAATGTAAGATTAAGATGACATGCAACTAAATGCAAGCTTTAAAAAATGATATGCAGCTAAATGATCACTGTAATTCTATCGTTGTCATTCTTGTTTAGTCACTTGTTTGTGCTCTATTTTTGTTTGTCATAATTGAGCTTTTGATATGTTGAAAGGTTATACAAGCATAATGGTATAATTGAACCGTAATGACCTGAGTATAACTTACATGAATTTTGATATTGCAAGATGACACAAGCATCGAGGTATAATTGAACCAAGATGACCTGAGTGTTTCTTGCATAAAACAAACAAGAGTTAACCATTTGTATGTGCAAAGTGGAAAATGTTTTCAATGATATATTTCCAATCATGTCTCGAGACAATTTTACATCGTACGAATGATCACCTCACAGACAAAAAAACCAAAAATATCAGATTCCTTCATTGCTTTCTCTAGCTCAATGCATCCTTGAGTAGCTCAAGAGATCTAATGATTCAAAATTTAAGATACAAAATAGTCAAAACTTCATGCTAGATGAAAAAAAATTAATTTTCAGAAAGTCATCCATCATGTGTGTGTTAAAGTTGTAGTTGGATAATGATCTTGTTCTCTACCCTGATGAGTAGTTGTTGACATTGTTTCCTTAGCATGTTGTGATCCTTGTTGTTTGTTGTTGGAATGGTTAAAGTGAGAGGAATGCTGACCCTAGCCACATATATCTATCGATGTGGATATATACATTAATCACCAAGCCATGGTGGGATATGATATGGATAAGCATATTTGGATAATCAAAGACAATGACTATGCTAAGTATGTCCGGGATAATGTTGTGTGAATAAGTGTTGGGCGATGGCCATTAGCTGAGACTTAGACAGATCAAAGATATGAGTACTGATAAATAGAGGAGTCGTTCTATCACAAATAGCACCTGTTTCCAGGTTTTCAGTACTTGTTTTATGGAACTTTTTTTTTTTTTTTTTTTTTTTTGTACTTTTTTGTATTTTTTTTTTTTTTAAATTTATTTTTGCTTTTTCATTTTTTCCGTGCATTAGACGACTCAAGTGTAGAATTTCTTCATATGGATGTTTCTGGTTGGTTCATTGAGTACGTCCCCTTCTGAAGTTGTTAATTGATAGACACCTAATCTGTAGGTTGATAGGATGACAAAGGGACCCAACCAGTTAGGTTCAAACTTCCCCTTCTTTTCTTGATCTTGTTGATTTCTCGAATTTTCCTTTAGTACAAGATCACCAAATTTGAAAGCCCTAGGGATGACTTTGTGATTGTAGCTCCTACACATTTGCTGCCAGTATGCCTTGAGATGTTCATAGGCATGTTGTTGTTTTTCATCCAGAAGCTCTAGTTCATGTAATTTGTTGACTCAATATTCCTCATCTTGTATGAGGCCCTTCAAAGATACTCTAAGAGTTGGAATTTATACCTCAAGAGGTAGAATTGCTTTTGATCCGTACACCAATGAATATGGTGTAGACCCTGTAGGTGTCTGAATGCTAGTCCTGTATGCCCAAAGTGTCAGATTGAGTTGTACATGCCAATACTTACCCGCATCATTTATTGTTTTCTTGAGGATTTTCAGAATTGTTTTATTTGATGCCTCTGCTTGACCGTTCCCTTGTGGGTAGTAAGGTGTGGAGAAGCGATGTTGGATTTTAAATATTTCACATAGCTCTCACATGTCATGATTTTTGAAAGGATGCCCATTGTTTGTGATGATGAAACTTGGAATGCCATATCTGCAAATGAGATAATTAAGAATAAATGAGGTGATCTGTTTTCCAGTTATTGCTTCAATCCACTTTGTGAAATACTCTATTGCAGTGATAATGAATTTATGTCCATTTGAAGAAGAAGGATGGATTTTCCCTACCAAATCAAGTCCCCATTGACAAAAAGGCAAAGATGTGGTAAACGATTGCAACTCCTATGCTCGTGCATGGATAAGATTGCCATGAATTTGGCACATAGAACATTTCTTTGCAAATTGATAAGATTATTTCTCCATTGTCAGCCAGTAATATCCCATTCTTAGAAGTTTCTTGATGAGAGTAGGACCACTTAAATGCGTACCACAGATACCCTCGTGAAGCTTGTGTAAAGAAGAGTCAGATTCGTTACGATCAAGGCACCGAAGAAGAGTACCATCTAGACCTTGATGATAAAGGGTGTCAGCGGTTAAGGTATAATGGGTGGCTTGCCGGATGAAGCTACATTTTTGGTTACAGGATAGATTGAGTGGAAGAGTATTGTTCTTAAGATAATCATAGATTGTCCCATATAGAGGGGAGTCCGAACCTGTTAAGGCATAGATGACTTGGGATGAAGAATTGTCATAGGCTGGGGAAAACACTTGCTCTACTAGGAACTCATAAGGACTCTATTTCTCTGGAATTTGTAGCAATGAAGCAATAGTGGCCATTGCATTAGCAACTCCATTGTCCAATCTTGGTATTTGTTCAAAGGTGACATGTATAAAGTATTGTTTGAAATCATCCACCTTTCTCTTATAGGGTATTATTTTATCATCCTTTGTCTGATATTTATCATTGATTTGATTGATGACTAATTGAGAATCCCCATAGACTCTCAATTATGTGATTCTCCATTTCACAACCATTTTGATTCTTGTGACCTGGGCTTCATATTCAGTGATGTTGTTGGTGCATGGAAACATTAGTCTATAAGATCGTGGAATTGTGTGTCCTTCTGGAGTGATGAACAAGACGTCGACACTTGATCCATGTTGTGTGTAGGATCCATCAAAGTACAGGGTCCATTGTTTGGGTGTGACAGTGAGGACATCCAAATCTATAAATTCCACCTACATTGGTTGTTTATCTGGTAGCGGTTCTTTAGCCAGTTGATCTACAATTACGTATCCTTTTATAGCCTAATTTTCTGTGTACTAGATATAAAAATCACTGAGAATCATGACCCATTTAGCCAATTGTCCTGTAAGAGATACTTTGGTGAGTAAATATTTGAGAGGATCATTTTTTTATACTATACTGATTGTATGAGCTAGCATGTAGTGATGAAACTTTTGAGAGGCGAATACCAAAGATAAGAAAGCCTTCTCAATGAATGTATAGTTTAGCTCATATCCATTTAATGTTCTGGTGATGTAATATATAGCTCTTTCCTTACCTTTTGGATCCTCTTGTGATATTAGTGCCCCCAATGATACTTTCGTTGTTGATATGTAGAGAATGACTAGCTTGCCTGCTATTGGTGGTACCAAAACTATTGGATTCATTAGATATTGCTTGAGTTGGTAAAATGATTCTGCGCACTTATCTTCCCATCTGAAAGGTATGTTCTTATGTAGCAGATGATTGGAAGGGAGACATTTATCTGCTAGTTGAGTGATGAATTTCTTGATAGACTGCAGCCATCCTTGTAAAGATCTGAGTTGGCTAATGTTCCTAGGAGGTGGCATCTTCATGATGGCCTATACCTTCACTTGATCTACTTCAATGCCTTTTTCTGACATAATGTAGCCTAATAGTTTGCCTGATGTGACCCTAAATACACACTTCTTAGGGTTTAGTTTGACCTTGAACTGTTCCAATCTTTGAAATATTTTATCTAATATGCCTAGATGTTCTGCCCAAGTGAATGATTTAGCCATTAAATCATCCACATAGTCCTCCATGAAGGTATGCATCATATCGTGGAACATTATCGTAATATCTCTTTGATAAGTTTTTCCAGCATTTTTCAAGCCGAAAGGTATGACATTCCAACAATGTGTTCCCCATGGATAGGTGAATGCAGTTTTATCTTGATCCTCTATGGTAATATTGATTTGATTATAGCCAGAGAAACCGTCCATTAACGATAACATTGCATGGCCTGTTGTTAGATCCATAATTATGTCGATGCTTGGCAAAGGAAAGTCATCCTTTGGATAGGATTTGTTGGCATCTCTAAAATCTGTGCATATTTTGATGCTTCTATCAGGCTTTGAAACTGGTATAATGTTTGAAATCCATTTAGCATAGTCTATGGGTTGAATGAATCCGATGTCTAATAACTTCTTTAGTTTAGTTTTGACCAATAATTCTACATGCGGATTCATTTTTCTTAATTTTTGTTTGACTGGATTAGCTCCTAGAGCAATGGATAAATGATGCATGATCAGGTTCGGATCTATTCCAGGCATATCAGTATAGGACCAAGCAAAATTGATTTTCTTTTCCTTAAAGAATTTGATAAAATCTGGTTGCTCTTCTTCTATCAGTGATTCTGCTAGGTGTATGGCTTTGACTGTTGCTTCAATACTGATGTTTATTGATTGAGTTGGCTCAATCAATATGGGTGACCTCTCTTGATAATGTTCCAGAAGAGTGTCAAGTCTCCCATTCTTAGGTGCCTCAAAAAGGTTTTCACCTGTAGATGCATCCTTTATTTTTACTTTTTTGTTATCTAATACTACCATTGACTTGTTTTCAACATTAGACCCTTTGTTTCTTTCATTTTTGTGACTGAGAGACTTGGCACTCCCCTGATTGTAGATATTGTTATTTTGTTCATTGGTAGAGAACGTTTTTGGGTTGAGTGTACATAGATACTGGATAATGGATTCATCATCTAGGAAAATTGGTATATCATGGTGTTCAGGTTCTTCCTAGTCTATGAGATTAGTAAATATGAGCGGAAAGGAGTCATTTGGTGGGTTGAGATTGACTATGATAAGTGTCAAGATAGAAGCATCATTATAGTTGTTTGGGATGTTGGTTAGGTTAATGATATTGTCAAGGTCTCCGATGGTATCATCTTTGATGTAGACTTGTTCATATTGTTGTTGCTCATTCTCCTTATCCTAGTAGATATGTCGTGGTCCAAATTTAAGTGGTCAAGATTATGTGCTCTGTCCTTTCTGGGAAGGGGTGTGTGTGAATGGATAGTACCTACCTCGATATCCTCAGTAACATCTGAACAACTACCCCATTCATATTCATTAGAATCGGTTTCAGAAGTATTGTTCTAGAGTCTCTCATTGCTTCCAATAGGTATGTTGTAGGGCAAGAAAAGATCTCTGACAATTGATACTAGTTTTCAATCTTTTTCCAATTCAGAATCAGAGCCTACTTCTACTCTTTGCATTTGTTCATACACTGTTTCTCCTCAGGGAGTAGGAATTTCTTCGGGTGGTGGCTCTGCCTTGGTTTCATCAAGTTCTCGCACATGATGCACTTTCTTATAAGAGGCTTCTTCCCTTTGAATGGCCAGTTCCTCTTGTCGTTTCTCATTTTCCTGATGTTCTTTCTCTTTCCTTGTCATTTCTGCTGCTTGGTATAGTGCCTCTTGCCATGAGTTTTCATTATATTTCTTCTTTTCTCTCCACTGAGGTTTCTGCTACTTATTTTGTGTTTTGCCTAGGTGGTATATTGTGTCCATATCCCAGTCCTATTTTGTCTCATGAAAATTGTGAAGGAGGTTGTAGAGGTTCTGTAATGCCTTCTTGACGCTTTCCTATAGGTCCTTTTCCATTGTATCCCATCTGTTACATGATCTGGAATTCTTTTTCCATATTGTTGTGTTAGTATGGACACCTCTAGGGTAGCAGCTTTGACTTCTTCTTCATCCTTGTATAGCCAACTAAGGATGTCTTTCTCTTCTGATTCATTTGCTAGTGTTCCCAATTGGATAAATTTTCCATCAAACTTGGTGACAGGATGTGCCGCTTGATGTGTTGATGTAGAAGGTTTTCCATAATATTTTGGCAATGTTGGCAATTTTGATAAAATCATGGGTTCAAAAGAGTATTCCCGCATGCCTTGATCTTTAATTTTCATCTTTTTTTTGAAGTCTATCAATAAAGGCTTGAGTTTTTCTTGATGATATTCAAATGTTGAGGAAGCTTGGGATTCCCTGTTGTCTAGATCCAGGTTGTCTTGAGCTGCCCCCATAGCATTGCAATGTTGAAAAGGGTTATTGTCGGTAGATATAGAAATTTCCTATCCATTGTACGAGAACTTGATACACTGATGATATGTCAAAGGTACTACTTTCATTTCATGTATCCAAGGTCGACCCAATAGAATATTGTATGTTAAGTCTATGTCTAAGACTTGGCACATGTTGTCCTTTTGTATTGGTCCTACCTGAATAGGTAGTATCACTATTCCTTTGGATGACCTTTCTTCATCATCATAGGCTTTGATGGTGATCTTCTTATGTAGATCAATACACTACTCAGAGAAGCCATATGCACGGATAAGCTTTAAAGTATAAATATTGAGACCAACTCCTCCATCTATTAACACTCTTTTAACTCGATGTTTATAGACTAAGACTTCAATATGGAGCAGGGTGTTATGCGGATGATTCAAGGACACGTCATCATGCTCAGAAAAGGTAAGGTTATGAGGCCTTGTCATATGAGCTAGCATGTCTTGGAATGTATCAATGTCTATATCTTTAGGAACATTTGTTTCGACAAGTGATTGATCTAAGATATCCTTGTGTTTTTGAATAACTCTAGTATCTATATTTGAGCGAGATTTCTCCACAGTTGATCAACCAAATTATATTGAGTCTTGGGGATAGTTGTGGATGTGGATGTATTCCCTCTCAAGACATATTTTTCTACTTTGGTTGTCACATTGATCGACGCATGTTCTTGCTTGTCTTTGATTTTTTATGACATTTATTTGGTTGTCACCTGTCGATATGTGATTGATGGTGTTATTGTATATGTGATTTGTGCAAGCTCCTCTAGTATTATTTGATGTTGAAGCTCCTCCCTTGTTGTAATTTGTAAGAGGATTTTTAAAGGCATGATGGTCACCATTTGTTTTGATACCATCAACTATTAAATCACCTCTATCAATCATGTCATGAACAATGTTCTTAAGCCTCATGCAATCATTTGTGTGATGTCCTTTGTTTTGATGAAAATCACAAAAAAGTGAGTCATTCCTTCAAGGTGGTTTGACCTGGGGTTCAAAGTTTTTTATGGCTAGAAATGTGATAATCTTATTCACCAAGAGTTCTCAAAACACTAATTCTAAGGTTTTCCCTAATGGTGTGTAGATGCGTCTATACATGAAAGCATTAGTGTTACCTCTCTGGTTTGCATTATTTCCTTGGTTAGTGTTGTTGGTGTTGTTGCCTTGGTTAGTGTTTTTGGTGTTTGAAATTGAAGGTCCTTGATTGGTAGTTTGCAAATAAGAGTTAGTGCCTTGATTAACACTGTTTTTTATTTTTGTTGGATGGTGGGTTACCTGATAAAGCCAACACTGGTTGTTTGGACTTCACATTATTAGCATCAACTAACCCATCATTAACAATGTTTTTGTTCCTTGTCCAAAATTTGGATTTGTCTAAAGTGTTGTTGTTGTTTGCATTGTTAAAGGGGTTAGTGTTTGACGAGTTAACTCCTTCCTTAAAAGAACTTCAATGTTCCTTTCTTGGTGGAGGCTTCCTCCACTTGGATTCCATTTTCTATCAATTTGGAAAAAGATGGTATGCATTGGAGCTTGAGGTGATGACTCATCTCACTATTTAGATTATCAATAAAGATCTCCATCTTTTCCTTTTCAGACATGTCTCAAGGATATCTTGAAACCATGCGTCTCCACCACTAAAGAAACACCATGAATGTTTCATTGTTCTTTTTTTTGGTGTTACACACATCCAACATGGTAATTGTGTGTTGAATGTTATAGGAGTATTGTGTGATAGATTTGTTTACCAACTCATCAAATGATATGATGGGAGGTGTGAGTTTAGACAACTACTCCATGGTTTTTCCTCCCAAACTTCTTAGGAATAGTCTCATTAAGTAAGTGTCATTGTGAGAAAACTCTAGGCTTATGGTACAAAATTTCTGAACATGATCACGGGGATCACTTTTACCATTTTACTTTTCATACTTTGGTATATATGAATTTGGAGGAAAATGTACCATGTTCAATCTCCTATCAAAAGGATAAGGACATATCTCGTCCAAGGAGTATCGCATCGTGGTGCCTTGTTGCATGTCCTACATTTGTCTTTGTAGTGTTTGGATTTGTTGTGTAAGAGTGACCATTGGCACATTTGTACTTCGAGGGAGAGCTTCCTCTCTCTCATTAAGATTGTTCGATTGTGGACATGGTTGTGTTCATGGGTGTTGTTTTGCTCGTGTATGTTTTCCGGGTCATGTATTTCTTCTTCTCTTTGTTGTTCTTGATAGGCATGATTTATAGACCTTGTTCTTAGAATTATTTCATCTATACTCCTTAAGTATAACTCCTTTTCTAGTTAGCATGAGTAGATATTTTTCCTTGTCTACTTCAATAAGTTTTTCCATGAGTTTTTGGAATGATGGGTTTTCTTGACACTCTTCGAGAAGTTCTTCAGTGATCTTTGTTTCGCCCATATTGGAATACTCATCAAAAGGGTTGGATAATATACGACCCATACTTGATTCTAGTTGTGATTCTCTTTGTTTGTTTCTTTGAGATCGAGTGACAACAGGTATTTAGTAAATTTCTACCGTGATGAATTATTCGTCTTCTATGGGAGTTCTGAGTGGTATTGGCAGTTTAGGTCGAGCTTAGTTATATGTGATACAAAACTGTGGGAATAAAGTGGGGTTGATCCTTCCTCCATGATTTAGGCATTGGTTGAATGCCTCTTTTTTAATGTAAGCCCTACTTCTTAAAGGTTCCTTGTAAAACTCATTTGTTTTGCCTTTGATATATAATCGCATGTGACGCAAGAATGCACGATGCTATGCAAAGAGTTGGCGATTGATATAGAGAAACTTTTTCCTTTTTTCAAGTGCCTTAGAACTAGGTTGTCTCTTCTTTGACTTATTTTTGTGATGAAAACATGTTCTTCTCAAAATATGAGGAGTGGTCATACATGAATGATCAAAGGTTTGATGTTGATGTTAGATTTGGATACTTCGTTTGAAAAACCCAAGTTTACTTTATCAAGTAGAGGTTTAGTTTGATTCACCTCCATGACGAAGTGTGTCAAATGATATGGATAAAAGTTTCCCAATATGGAAACTTGATTTGACAACTTAAGATTTTAAACTCGGTATGCTGTTTTGATAGAAATACATTGGATGGTGAAACCTTGACCAATGTTATGATATTGACTGATTTTGTTGGATGAAGTCTTATCTCGAGCTAGTTTATGATTCAAAAAATTTTCTCTAAGGACGCCTTATTGATTTTGGAATTGTTTTCTCTGATAATTTGATTCGGATTTTGACTATTGAGTTTGAAAAAAGACCTAAAAGGGTATTCAAGACTATTGATGAAATTTTGCTAAAGGCCTTATTTGCTCTCTATTTTTCTTGGTTTTTAATATGCGCTAAGACAGAGACTGGATGTGCTGACAAATGTTCTAGATGCACCATAGAAGGTTCTCTATGCATTAAGATGCCTCTCCTATGCGTTGTCTTAGAATGTTTGAAACTGACTTGGTTGGATGAGTTATGCACTAATATGTCCTTGATACGCACTACTGTTTGTGCTGAAAGCGCTAAGATATGCCTCCGATGCGCTAAGCTGGTGTTTAAATGCATTAGGCTGGTGTAGAACAGTGCTACTAAATTTTTTTTCTAGTATGATACTGGTTATGGGCTAATATGATTATTGAAAGCACTATGTTTTGGTTGAAATGAGCCACAAAATGGTTGACATGCACTAAGAAGTTGCTCCTACACGCTAAGTTGTCCTGATTTCTTTTCTTCTATCATTTTTTGGATTTTTAACACTTGTGTTTTGGATGGATGATTTTCTGAAAAATAAATTGTAAACATGGCATGAAAGAGATAACAAATTTTGCCTATGCTAGACAAGTAGTGTATGTTCTGTGAGGATGTGTTCAAATCCCCGATGTTTTCACTAGTTTAGATAACAACTAATACAAATCAAGTAAACTCTTTATTCAAGGGTAATTAACAACATCATAGCCCACTAGTCTTGATACTCTGTCAGTTCAAACAACCATGTCACCCTCTAGAGGATGCCCATTTTTTTGCCTTTTGCCAGAAATTAACCTAAAGTGAATTGCTTCACAATTGAGTAGTTATCTTAGGAGATATATGGTGAGTAATCTTGGGGCAGATTTTTCCCCACCCTTCCACTATGATGTTGAAAATGTTTGGATACTGACTCAGCTCAAAGTTTCTAGTACTAAGGTTCTTAATCAGGCTTTTGTTTGGTCTTCAGTGATAAACTCCTTCGAGAGGCTTCCCAACCTTTAGAACAAAGGCTTTACATATCTCAAAGATACTGGGGGAAGGCTAATCGCTGAGAAAAATTGTTGAAGGGGACTTTCATCAGCCTCCACATTTGATTATAGTGGGTTGGAACACTTGGCGATAAAGTTGTTTCCCACATAAGTCGTTCCCCTCTCACTGGCCATTAATGGCACTCTAAGAGCGACTCGGAAGGGCAGGCCTACTAAAGGTTTTAAATACTTGAACTAAAGAAAGCTTTTAAGAGTGGTTTGGCTTTTTGGTCACCCAGTTAAGGGGAGAGCATATACCTTCCACTTTTGAGACAAAGCACACAAGTTCTCTTTTTAATCCTTCAAAGCAATGATTTTATAACTTCTACTTTGAGATTGTTCTCCAAAAAGAATGGTGTTATTTTTAACTCTTCGTAGCAATGATTTTCTATCTAAGAAAGTGAAAAATCCTGGTCAACAAAAGTAAAGTTGATAAGTGAAAATTTCCTTGGTTTTGCATAAAATAAAGATGAGGTTCTTTTTATCCTTTACAAAACAAAAATGAGTTCCTTTTCTATGCACCAAAGGAAGATGAATTTCTTTTTACCTTTTGCAAACTAAAAATTAAATTTGCTTGTTCTTTTTAAACCCAAATTCGAAGTATTTTGCCTAACTTGCAAGAATGAAAAGTTTTCTTTGTTGTTCTTTTTATCTAACAATGAAATTCTTTTTAAATCCCAAAGGAAGATGTGGTGAATTTTAAACCCAAAAGACAAGTTAGATTCTTTTCAATTTTAAAGAAAGTGAATTCTTTTTATCTAACTAAAAAGTTAGAAATAATTAAAATTTCTATTTTAATTTATTCTAAACATGCAAGAAAATGGTTAGTTACCTGCAAGAAGAAAGTTAGTGAAAATAGGAATCTAAGGTGGGCTTACCCAAGCCTAATTTTTCTCCCCTTGGTTACAGTTTTTGCCTTTTCTCTATCAGAGTCATGCGCAAGACTATGGCACATATGCGCTACAGAAAGTTACTGATGTGCTAATGAAAGGTCTCGACGTGCTACACTAGTTACCAAATGCGCTATGCTATTTTTCAAATATACAGAATAAAAACCAGAATGTTATGCGCTAACAGAGGGTATAGATGCGGTAGGGAATGGGTCTGATGTGCTAAACAGTACACCGAAATCACTAACGAAAGGTTCCAACGTGCTAATGAAAGGTCCCAATGCACTAAAAAAACTTTTCCGCATGCTTTCAATCTTTCTCTTGCATAAAAAATGATATGATTAATGGAGTTAAGATCCATAGTAGGTGCCAGAATTGTGTCCGGGAAATGAGGGCGACATAAACATGAAATTCAGTTTCAAAGGGCCCACACACCAATGAGACTCTTGGTGCAAGTTATAGGAACTATATTGAATAACTCAACTTCCCAAGGGGTGTCCCATTGTTCTCTATCTCAGAGGATCCCTAAAGTCAATGCCTTTTCTCTTAGATCACTGAGCAAAGTGACTTAGGAATTGCAACTCCAAGAATGAGTGATGTTTGTTTATAAGCATGAATGCATTTCTAGATATGTATGCTATTGAATCTATAATGATTAAGCTAGCATAAAGATGATGATAAGATTAGCTAATTATCCTAGAAATGATATACTAGTGTAACAGGGATATACTATGATATTAGAATGTTTCTAAATGCTATTAAGATGATTTATCAAAGAGAGGCTAAAATTATTAGTTAATTAGACTATATGTTAGATGCACAAAGATTTTCTATATATCTCAATGATTGAATGAGAGATCTATTTATAGGGAAAATAGGGCAATGCATGGTCAAGATTAAATAATCTTAACAAGGGCTGAGATTGAAAGTTAATCAATCCATGTTCACAATTCTCACCAATGAAATGGTGACAATTGTCAACAAGAAGTTTCTTGAGAGTAGATGAAAGAAGCATTAAATTCTTGAGAAGACATGAAGGCTACCTTAGGAGGTAAAGGTTAAGGTTACGTTAGGGTTATCCATTAGATAAAGCTTATATCCAAAGGATATTTCTTGTGCAATAGTTAAAGTGATAACCAAGGTTAAAGCCATGAATGCTTGATGAGACCCTTGGGTTAGATGAGGGTTGAGTTAGAGAGAAAGTCTCTAATCATGCAAAAAGGTTGAGTTAACCATTAATGGTTATGTAAGAGCCTTAAATGGTTTGGAAGAATTTGAGGGTTAACTTATTGAGGACATAAAGCCTTTAATTGTTTTCAAAGACTTTGGATAATTTGAGAAGTGGCTTCTCTTTGCTTAGGATTGTGATAATATTTAGGAGATGGATTAGGCTGAACTGGAAGTTATTAGAAGTATCTAGAAGGGGGTTAAAGAGGCAAGTGGGAGATGTAGGAAAATGCAAGTGGAGGAAAAAGGTTTTTAATTAAAATAAAATTACTTTATTTCAATTAAATAGATGCAACTTGCATAAATACAAGTGGGGGATTTAAATAAATAAATTAGATTTATTTATTTGCAAGGATAAATTTAATTAAAAAAGGGGGAAAGGGGAATTAATTAAATAAAGTGATTTATTTAATTAAAGGATAGAAAAGGCTTAGGTGAACTTAATTAAATAAATTGAGTAATTTATTTAATCAAATATATGAATGTGAAGAAATTAATTAATAGGAGGAATAGGGTTAAAATGAATATTAAATATTTACTTAGGAAAGTGGTCAGATTTATACGTCTACACCTATCATGCTTATCAAACTTATCATGTCTATCATACTTAGCCATTCTCTCTAGGAATCTAGAAGAAATATGTCCTATCTTATTACAAGAGAAACATTTCAAAGTCAACTTTCCATGATAGTTACTTGCTCCTTTAGGCAATCTTGATGAAATTAATGCTTCAAGCTCATCCAACTCCTTTTCATGCTCTTCCATTTGTCTTCTTTCTATTTCATATTTGGATATTCTACATTCATTAGGATCATATTTCTGCTTACCGAATACAGATGTTGATTCTCTAAATGTTGTCTAAGACTTTCCTTTTGATTCTCCGAATTTGCTTAGCTCAAATGCTACAATTTTTGCAACTAGCATATCTTTTGTCATTTTAGTCACACTTTGGATCTCATCAATAGAAGTAACCTTGTGTTTATAAGAAAGAGGCAAAGATCTCAACACCCTACCAACAATTTCATCTTCCTTAATGGTTCCACCAGCACATCTGATACCTAGGACAAGATCATTCACCTGAGCCATGAAAGAGTGTATGTTCTCATCATCTCCCATCTTCAATGTCTCATATTTTCCTTTCAAACTCTACATCTTAGAAACTTTCACTTGTTTATCACCTTCATAGTGGATTTCACGCTTTTCCCAGATCTCATGTGCAGTTTGATGTCCCATTACATTTTTCATGTTAGAATAAGTGAGGACACTAAGAAATGCTTCCTTTGCTCTGATATTATGGTCAACTTCTTTGATCTCATCAGGAGTAGATGGTCTGTTCAGAGGAACACAATAGACATTCTTTATAATTTTCCAGTAATCCTCTCCAAGACATTTCAAGTGCACTTCCATCTAGTTCTTCCATATAGCATAGTTACTTCCATCAAACCTTAGAGTGCCCTTCTTAAAGATAACACCTTGATTTGACATCCCAGATCTCCTCAAGTGGTCAAGCTTCTATTGAAGGATCTAGCTCTGATACCAATTGTTAGTACCAGCAAAGAAGGAAGACTAAGAGGGGGGGAAATCAGTATTCATTGGATCAACAAATTAAACTACAAAAATAGATCTGATAAACTGCAATAATGAGACAGAAAATAAAATTAAAATCACAACACCAATATTTTGATGTGGAAAACCCGGTTAAGAGAAAAACCACAGTGGAAATCTACCCAGAGTAAGATGATACTCTACAGTAGTATGTAAAAACATTACAATGGGGAATGTATAGGCATTCAGGCACACTGACTAGAGCTCACTTCTCAAATATAATGGCCCAAAAGTCTACAACCCTTAGGGAAGTCTCACTTACTTACAATAAGATTCAGACTACAATCCAGAAGGGATGAACTAAAAGAATAGCATGTCTAAATGCCTGATTATAGTTCTGGTTAAGAATAGATGTTTTCCTTGCAATACCAATCTACACACAACACTTAACCAAAGGATAAATCTCTTTTTTTGCACATAAACCTCTCTTTGATAATGCAAACACAACATCGACACCTAAATTACATGAATATATCACCTATATATACAATTCATCAACCTTGAGAACAAGGTCGGCTAAACCCTCAACCCTCAATTACAAAATTACATCACACAATACAAAGATTGACCACCGGACCAATATATTGATTTTCATAGCATAACATGGACCTAAATCAATTTCTCAAATGTACAACTCCACCAGAAATCACTCCAAGATCAACCACAACACGCTACATCACTAGAAAAACCGCATAACATGCAAATCATCACTGGTTGATAGAAGACACCAAAAACTCGCACAACGATCAATGTGGATCACCAGAACAAATAGGAGATGACTAGGAACCACCAAAAAGAACATTAGAATCATCAATACTAGCTACACCAACACCACTTATCAGATCTTCATCGATCGACATCTGAAACTCAGGAATATAACCAATCAACAATTGTTACAAAGAAAGATAACTTGCAGAGCACCAAATCATGATCCATCTAAAATTAAGATACACAAGACCATCCCAAGCAATATCCAAAAAACTTAGAACAAGATCTCATCACACTGGAATATACCAGAGGATATATCAAACTTTTCAAAATAGTGATCAGCAAACCAAAACTATAAACTGGATCATAAGATCTTCCCAATCTGCAATCACCAGAGAAATACACCAAAATATATTCACATCAATGAGAACAACATATCCTAGTAGCAAAAATGACCAACAATATCTAAAATGTCTTATCAAATTAATCTTTACTCACATATGGTCAAGGAATGGGTGCCACATTTTCTTCACAAGATTCCCCATTTCCTTTGCACAAGCTTCATTCATTTCACTCAAGACATCGTATGCTACCCTTGATTATATGCCTTGTATTCAAGTGGCTAACATTGGCATGTGGCCTACCTCATCAAAATCGCACCTGATTGCCCTCCTACATGGAATCATATTCAATTGAAAATGATTAACCATACATTCTTTTCATGCATTTGTTTAGCATTGATTTCTTCTTACAATGGTGCAAATTTTGAATTTTACTTGCATCGCTGCATTATGTTTGTTGCCATTGCATTGTTTCTCATAATCACATTATGACTCTAAATTGATTTTCTTAACAATTTTCATAAAAATATGTGGTTAGATCCATTTTATAAAGGCTACTCTTTTCTCTTAGAATGAAAGCCCCTTCTTGCTTTCAACATTCAATCTTGGTGCACTTCTTTATACTCTCCAAAAGAAATTCCCTTTTCATGGGTTGCACTAAGCATTCCTTTTTATTTCCTTTATGGGCTGAGATCTCTTCTTATAACATTATTGCACCCTTATGTCTCCAATCACCTATTTTATAAATGTTTTCCCTAACTAATTTGTCTATCTTCACCATTGTTTTTGTATTGATTTTCCTTTGCATGTCCAGCAATGCTTATTGCTACCCTCTTTATACCAATATATTTTACCAAATCGACCTATCTATTGTACTATAAATCATAGATTCTAATTGATAATCATTACAGCCCACATTTATTCTCTATGATCATCTCCATGATGAATACTAAGAGGGGGGGGTGAATTAGTATGCCAAAAATTAGTGTACTTAAACACTTTGCTAGACTAATAGTAAACTGGTAAAACAATTTAGTAGACAAACCGGTTAGCACACATGCAAACCAAATAGAAAATAATGCATTCACCCATCGAAGCACAAACACCATAACACAAGAGATTTTGATGTGGAAACCCAAATGGGAAAAACCACGATGAGATGGAACTCACAAGTAACTATTTGCAGAATAGGAACCAGACCAGTTAAGGTCATACAATGTTCTTTACCAAAATAGATCCTGTTAGGAATCTCAATCTCTATTAGGAGATTATTCTGATTAAAGACTACCTTGCTAGAGGATTTTAGATCCACAGATGTGAACCACCTTGTTAGAGGATTTACAAAAGGCTTTTCAGCCTACCCGGTTAAGGGCTTCAGACTTGTCGAAGGTGTAAGTAATCAACAACTGAGTGATCTATAAAATAGCATAGATTGCTTGGTTAGATCCTGGTTAGCTCATTCCTAATGAATTCCACCATTACTTCAGTCTTCAACACATTCACACTCTCTCTAACTCATTAACCACCTTAAACCCTAGCAACAACCTAAAACCCTAGACATGATGTCCTTATAAAGGAATCCGATTTCATGTCGGTCCAATAGGATTACAATACAATTTCCTAGGTTCAATGCATCTAGAAATATCTAGTAACACAACACAAAAAGCACCGTTGAAGTGTCAACACCATCAAACAATCGATGGATGGTAACTCATCACAGAGTATTACCGGTTCATACAAAATACTGGTTTGAGCAAAATACTAGTTGCCGGTTTGACAAAATGAAGAATGGGAAATATGTGTTCTACCACTTTGATACTTCATACAACTTGAGATCCTCGAACCACTTGGGGTCAACATACCACTTCAGATCGGTAAACACTTTTTGCAAAACACCAATAGTCTAAGGACTATAATGCATCATATCGGTTGGGAACAATTCTTGGTTGCGCATAACTCATATATATAAAAGTGATCTCAATGCAAGTGTGTGTCCATCATTGACAATCACAACATAATCATCAAAAATGCCAACAATCTCCCCCTTTGGCATTGATGGTAACACTTAGGAAATTTTGACATCTAAGTGTTTTACAACAAAAATATGCCATAATCAAAATTACTCCCCCTAAGCATATACACTATCCCTTTTGTAGAAAAATACAATGTATACTACTTCTTAATAGAAATAACATGAAAGTGTACATAAACCATTCAAAATTTATACTTCTCCCCCTTTGCCAATAATGACAACAAAATATTACAGACCAACCCCTATTTCATTAAAATAATAAGTGTTTATGACAGTAAAGAATAAAACTTGTCAAAAACTGATTTAAAGTCCTACAAAAATTGTTTCATAGATAAGGACCAGGACTCAAGTAGGGAGTTAGCCATTTCTTTCTCTGTCTACATCTGGGAGACCTGTTCTTCCATGGCATCTATTGTGCTCATCTCTTGAGTCACCGTTGAAGCATCCAGATTGAGATAACATTTTTGAAGGATGTGCAGGTGTGGGAGTAGAACCAGTTGGAGTTTTTGCAAATCTCGAGTCTGGTTGCTTATTTCCAACTCTATTTTGGTAGACTGGATATGAAACCGGTGAACGGTTTGCCCATAAGCTATAAAAGAGTCATATGGCAGCTTGAAGGTACTCATATATAACTGCAAGTCAGTTTGTAGCTTTTGCTTCTGTACAAGCACATCATCATAGAAGAGATGGGGTTGGCAAATCTTACTCAGTAGTAGATTCTCCTCATCCAGAACATTCCTTATGTCCTTTTGTGCTTTTTGTAGTTCGGACTAGAGCTCATTAAGCTTCTTCACCAGATATTGAGAGCCTTTTGATGCTCTTTCTTGGCATTTGCCTCTGCTACCTCTTCTAAGCTCTGCACCTAATCATCCACTACTATACATAGGAGCTTCAATTGTGCTAATGATGAATCAGCATTGGGGAGGTTTTTTGCGGGTAACAAACCGGTAAGAGTGTCCACCATAGCTTGGATCACATCTTCCTCCTCCTTCCTCCTTAACACTTCAAGGCATTCTTGAGCAACCTTAATGCTTTGTAGTAGCTCCATTTCATTTGCAGACTGGAGGTCAATAGGATTGGTGAGGTCAGCTGGTTTGGCTTGACTACCAGTTGCCTTTGGAGTCTCCATCTATGTGCTCTTTGCCACTTCTACTTCCTTGTCCTCCTCTGCCTTCTTCTTCTCCGCTTCTTTTCTCTTTTCCTCTTCCTTATCCTCCTCTACCTTCTTCTTCTCTGCTTCCTTCCTCTTCTCCTCTTCCCTTTCTTCCTCTTCCTTCTTCTTTTCTACTTCCTTTCTCTTCTCCTCTTCCTTTTCTTCCTCTTCCTTCTTCTTTTCTACTTCCTTTCTCTTCTCCTCTTCCTTTCTCTTCTCCTCTTCCTTTTTCTTCTCATCCTCTTTTCTCTTTTCTTCCTGTTTCTGCTTCTTCTCATCTTCTTCCTTTTTCTTCTTCTCTTCCTTATCCTTTTCTTCTTTCTTCTTCTTTGCATCTTCTTGTTTCTTTTTCTCTTCATCCTCTTCTCTTCTTTTCTTCTCATCCTCTTCCTTTTTCTTCTTCTCCACCTGTTTCTTTGCTACCTCTTCCTATTTGTCCTGTGCTTTCTTTTCAACCTGTTCAACCTGCTTCTCTTGTCCTGTTGCTTCAGATGGTGTGTCTTGTGCAATATCTTCTACATCCAGAGCAACGACATCAATAGTGTCTGTAGGTTCAACAACTGGGTTCCCTTCAGTATCAAACACTTCATCCGGTTTAGTTATTGCCAGTTCTTGCTCAGCCTTCCTGTTGGCTTCAGCCACTTGATGCATCTTAAGAGGTTCTAGAGAAAGAGTGTGTGTATTCTTGATCACTTCTTGACTCTTTCCTTCCAGTAACAGGAGTCTTCTTCTTCTCATGAAGAAGAGGCCTTTGTATTAATTCATAACTTCAAAAAGTTCTGAATTTGATACATCAAGAAAATGTTGAGCAAAAATTTTCTCTCTCATTTCCTATTCCTTTTCTATGGCAATGCGCCATTTATTGTCTAAGGAATTATACAAATAATCTGGTGTCTCAGATCTAATTTTTGAAGGCGACTGGTTATTAACACACAAATACTTAATGATTTCCTATTCAACTGCTTCTTTTCATCATCATTGAAATCATCAAAACAATCAATTAAATCATTTAGTACTTTTCTCCTAATGTTCTTTATAGTTCTTTGACAATGTGTCAAAGGTTTCTAGGAAGAAATGTCAATATTTACCAGTGCCGATGATGTCGGTTCATTCTTTGTCTTTTTCCTTGCTTGTCTTGTCTTCTTGGGTTTTTCTTCGGACACAGTTTCTTCTGAGTTTGGTGAATTATTCCTTGTCTTCCTCTTCCTCTCGAAGACTTTGGCAGGTGCCACTTCTGGTTTCTTCTTTGCAAGTGACCGCTTGGTCACTTTGGGACTGGCTACAGTAACCGCTACCGATGCTGAAGGCACTGCCTTTCCTTTCTTTTCAGAAGGTTCTACAACCGGTGCAACCCTTTCCAAATAGGTGTCAGTTCTCTTTACCTTAGGATCAAGAGGTGAGGTGATTAGAGTAGAAGCATACCCATCTAGCATATCATACATCACCTCATAGCCCATAGGCTCTACTTCTTCCTGTCTGGGCTCAACTGCCTCCATTATGCATTCATCCACATTGATGATAAAGTAGATATCCTCTTCATATTTCTTGACAATATCACTAGATATCCTCATCCTCAGGTTCATCTTTCTTCTGAACTCATCAAAGTACTTGTTCAAAACTTTAGGGTAGCCAGTTCCAACTGCTTGCAGGCTTTCTTTGATCTACTTGGTAACCGGTTGGTCCGCAAACCACTGAATATCTCCCACTCTGGGGAAGTAACCTTGGAAGTAGAAAAATAGTCCTACTAGTAGTTGTCCAAACTTTAATTTTAATGCATTATCCTATTTGATTGATTTAAGATTCAACAGGAGTTGCCTTTGCATACCAGTGCAGAGGTCAAATGATACATCTTCCTTGATCATTCAGTAAGCGACATTTACCACTATAGCATATACAAAGTTAATTCTACTGGCATGAAAAGTCTAGTATCCAATCACCATGCATGCATATTTCATGAAGTCATCCTTGATGGAATTAATAGTCATTCCTCGTGTGTCACTCACTGAACCAGTGAGCTTGGTCATTTCAGTCTTGATGATCTTCCTCAAGGCTGGCACTTCATCGACATTACAAAAACCAGTGACGGCATGAACAACGTGTGGTGTGATATCATGCATTCTCTCCAGGTACATCTTTTCACCATGAACTCTGCTTATAATGATTCTAATGTGGTCATCTGTGAAATCCTCTAGGAAGTAAACCACATTGTGAAGTTTCTTCTTCTCCAAAATGCTATACTCCAGTTTGATCTTTTTATCTTTCCCACATAATAGATCTAGATGTGAGTGGATTGCTAGAGACCCTAGGTCTTTAATTTTACAGTCTATATAATCAAATATTCCTTCTTCGACTATTACTCCAACAGGAACTTGTGACAGGGCATTATATTTGGACTTGCGTTGAATGAAGCTTGCTGAATCAATAGATGCACTAGAGCTAGTATGAGATGCGGAAGCCATGATAAAAATAGAAAGCTCGAGAAATACCTTTCAGAAATTGAGAATTTAGGGCTTTCAAATTCTACTTCACCTCACACTTTGTCAGTTGCAGAATCACCGCTTTGCATTCTTCTCTTGACCATTTGTAATTTGCTTTTAAATCTCCTTCAAGGTTTCTAAATTTCTCTGAATCATAGCACAAATCACTTTTTCATCACTCTGCACTTGAAAACCTTCTTCGCTCAAAAAATGATAGTGAGAAATGATTTGAAAATTCCTTTTAAGCATATTCCTCACCTACCGTAATTAATGCTCCACCATAAGGGCGTAAACCCTAATTTGCCTTTTACCATTTCTGGTTTTCCGCCAAATGACAGGTATAGCATACCAATTAAAGTCTTTTACTGATGTAAACCGGGGGTTCAAAAAATTTCACTGTTTGCTCCCCCTAAGCTTTTCTGATGCTTAGTTTGTCGGTTCCGTCATTTCCACACTAGGTGCAGAAACCGGTTCTTCTTGCAACACCACTGGTTTCTTCTTCCAGGTTTTGTTCATATCCACTTGAACAGTGTCAATATCAATCTTTCCTTCTGGAGTGACTAGTATGTCATCTGATATACTCCTTCTACTTCTACAGAATCTCACAATGTGACCCGGTTTGTTGCAATGATAGCAGACCATTCCAGGTGCTCTCCAAGGTCCATTATTCATGTTACCATTCTTCCTCCTACATGTTGTAGTAGTGTGACCATGACCATGAAAAATCAAACAGTTTGCTCTCCATCCGGTTGCCACTTGATAGCCACCACTTCTTGACTGATGATTAAAGGTATCAAACCAGTTGTGATTCCGGTTCACAAAAGGTTCCGGACCAACTCCTTGAGTCCTCTGAGGATATCTTCCAACGTTGTTCATAATAGACTTGCATTCAAATGCTCTATGCCCAAACTTGTTGCATGCATAACAGTTGCCATTGAATCTATAGGATCTAGGCTTATCATTTAGAAAATAAGGATAATTATTGTAAGCCTTACTCCTACACACATTGGCAGTATGTCCTTCTTTAAGACAGTTAAAGCAAACAGGTTTAAACTTTTGCTTACCTTTATCCTTTGATGTCGGTTGTTTCTTCAATGCTCCAATATTTGTACTAGAGGTCTCACCTTCCTCATGACCAGAATAGCCAAGTCCATCAGTATTCTTGACAGGTTTGGTAGATTCAAGCTTTTGCTCTAGCTTAATAGTACTCTTGTTAAACTTAGCAAGTATTTCCTTTGAATTAGAGAGTTCTTTGGAAATAGCAGCATTTGTTTCCATCAGATTTGCATTCTCAGAGATGGTCATGTTTAGTTCTCCTTGCATGTCTTCCTTTTCCACTTTGCACACATGGAGTTGAGCAGTTAGGGTATTGATCTCTTGCTTCAGCTTGGAGATTTCATGATCTTTGTCTTTTATCAGATCTTTAGCTTTCCTCCGGTTCTCAATCTCTTGGCACATTCAGATAGTCATTCCTTCCAACTCCTTTCTCAGGTTGGAATTGGATTCATTCAACTTTTCTACTTCTTGGATTAGGGCTTCCATGTCCGCTTCATCAGAAGAACTATTTTCAGATAGCTCCATCATCTTTTCAGCATGTTCTCTCCTTTTTGCTTGAGAGGCCTTATATTTGACCATAAGATCATCATAGGCTTGCTCAAACTGAGTGAGCCAATGAGTAAGTTCCCTCAATGTGTATTCCCTCATTTCTCTTTCCAAGTAGTTAACTTATAGAAAGGTAGGCTCTGATACCAATTGATGAATACTAAGAGGGGGGGTGAACTAGTATGCCAAAAATCAGTGTACTTAAACACTTTGCTAGACTAACAGTAAACCGGTAAAACAGTTTAGTAGACAAACCGGTTAGCACACATGCAAATCAAATAGAAAATAATGCATTCACCCAGAGAAGCACAAACACCATAACACAAGAGATTTTGACATGGAAACCCAAATGGGAAAAACCACAGTGAGATGGAACTCACAAGTAACTATCTGCAAAATAGAAACCAAACCGGTTAAGGTCAGACTGGTTAAGGTCATACAATGTTCTTTACCAGAATAGATCCTGTTAGGAATCACAATCTCTATTTGGAGATAAGTCCGATTAAAGACTACCTTGCTAGAGGATTTTAAATCCATAGATGTGAACCACCTTGTTAGAGGATATACAAAAGGCTTTTGGGCCTACCCGGTTAAGGGCTTCAGACTTGTCAAAGATGTAAGTAATCAGCAAGTGAGTGATCTAGCAAATAGCACAGATTTCTTGGTTAGATCCTTGATAGCTCATTCCTAATGCATTCCAGCATTACTTTAGTCTTCAACACATTCACACTCTCTCTAACTCATTAACCACCTTAAACCCTAGCAATAACCTAAAACCCTAGACATGATGTCCTTATAAAGGAATCTGATTTCATGTCGGTCCAATAGGATTACAATACAATTTCCTAGGTTCAATGCATCTAGACATATCTGGTAACACAACACAAAAAGAATTGTTGAAGTGTCAGCATCGTCAAACAATAGGTGGATGGTAACTCATCATAAAATGTCGGTTGGTAACTCATCACAGAGTATTACCGGTTCATACAAAATACCGGTTTGAGCAAAATACCAGTTGCCGGTTTGACAAAATGAAGACTAGGAAATATGTGTTATGCTGCTTTGATACTTCGTACCTCTTGATATCCTCGAACCTCTTGGGGTCAGCATACCGCTTCAGATTGGTAAACACTTTCTGCAAAACTCCAATAGTCTAAGGACTATAATGCATCATACCGGTTGGGAACAATTTCTGGTTGAGCATAACTCATACATATAAAAGTGATCTCAATGCAAGTGTCTGTCCATCAATGACAGTCACAACATAATCATCAAAAATTCCAACACTCCACATATATGCTCTCCATCAACCCTTTTTTTAATTCGATTTTCAATTTCAGCTCTCTTCTTTGAACTTGAGAATGATATGTGGGACATGCTATATTTTGGAAGCCACATGATTTCACCATTTTTATCTACCATGATCTTCTTCTCTAAAATTCCATCAGTTCATTACATTTGGATTTTATCACTTATGAACGTGAGGCTCTTTCATCACTTCATTTCCCTAATTAGGGTTTCTGTTATCGTTGCCTTCTTCACCATTTACTCGGATCAAGCCTTGGCACCTTTTATCTTTGTTTGATGTCTCTTCATTTTGTGCATCATTTATCTTTGGATGGATCGGGTTACCCTTGAAGCGTTACTCTTTTGTTGAGTTTATACTTCCAGTCAATGTGTGACCTCCAGTTCTCATATTGCGTCAACTTTGAGCCATCAATCTATTAATCATTTGGCAAAGCCTTTTCTTGATGTATTAACATTTATCATAGAATTGATTTCCCTAATAGTTTCCATGGGATTCAAAACATGATGCATTTCTCCCTCTACTATCGTTCTCTCAATACCCTAATAGTTGTGCACTCTCATGTTGCACTTATATTTCTCATGTGCCTTGCACATAATCAAAAAGGTTGCAACCACTATGAATGGCTGCCTTTTTATCTTTCTCTTGAATTCATAGCATTTTTCAAAGTGTGTTCAATTGCAAGGGCATTTGTTTCAGGTTGTGTTTCCATTTGATTCATCACACCGAGTGTTTAAACTATTATGCTAGTGATCTCCATTTGCACAATGATGGCCTTATCGATTATGTTTACTCCTTACTCACTACTCAAGATTTTTCAGTCATGAATTTGTGCATCAAGAACTTACATTTTTGCTCCCCTCGATCTACACAATGAGCTATTTGGGCTTCAAGGTTTCAAAATCCCGGAGTCCAAAGTTTTGTCATGTTTTAATTCTTCCATATGATATGGGTCTCGAGTTACAAAGTGTCCCTCTATTTTTTCTTCACTTTCCATTTCAAAATTATGAAATCTTGAATTTTGAATTGCCTTACAGTTTGAGATTTCAGACTCTTGGGGTTTGGAACTTTGAATGATTGATTCTTCCATACTTCAAGGTCCAAAGTTACAGAGTGTCTTATTTTCCATTTCCTTTAAATTTAGGAGTTTCAGAATTACGTGGTCTTAGATTTTTTGAGGTTTTGTAATTAAGGCTAATTGAAGGTTTGAACCTCCATGCCTCTAGAGTCCAAAACTCTGAAAGACTTCTTTATTTAATTGTCTAGAGCATTCAAACATTAACTTTAAATTTAAAGTTCAAATTTAATTTTGTTAAAATTTTGAACTCTTTTAAACTTAAATTATATTTGAGACTTTTGAAGTTTTAATAAAATTTAAATTATTTTACAATTAAAATTCAAATAAAATGAAATTATAATTAATACTAATTTTATTGGAATCTTATTTAAAATTTATTAAAAATTACTTTAAAAATTAAAGTTTGAATAAAAATTTACATTAATATTTTTAACATGTTTAAAATTTCAACTAATCCAAACTTTAACATAGTTAAAATTTAAATAAGTTTTGAATTTTAAAATAATCAAATATTAATATAAATTTTTATCAATTTTAATACTTATTTTTAGTTGAAATAAATTTTAAAATTTAGTTTAAGAATTATTTATTTTTTGTTATTTTCAAAAGGGTTTTTTAATTTTTATTTATTTGTCAAATTTTTCTCTTTTTTTGCATTTTTTAGGTTTTATGATTTTTTTTCTTTTGATTTTTGGGATATGGCAAATTTTTTGGATTTTTTGCATTTGTTTTTTTAGATTTTTTTGCATTTTTTGAAATTTTTGAGTTTTTGTCATTTTTCAATTTTTTTGTATTTTTGGCATTTTTCAATTTTTTTTAGACTATTGGCATTTTATGGCCTACACTAACCTAAACTTATAGAAGACAAAAATAATCAAATGATGACAACGTCATCAATGACTGTTGGTTCACAAATCAAAAAATCATAAACCCTAAAGGATTAGCCACTTTCTCATCAACATGCTTATGACAAGACTTGGTCAATGAACAGGACCAAAATCTTCTTGACTTTTGGCTCTACAAGACCAAGGGGGTGTACCTAAACAATGCTTTGACAAACTATGCTGGTGTATACATGTACATTTTTGTTTAAGAAGACATCCCAATGAAAATATACCAAGGAAAGCTTTAACACATTAGACTTTGACTACAATCTTTGTTTTACACCCTCACTTAGCTATTGGGATTTGATTCTAAGCTATTGTTGATCCTACACCTACTCCTACAAACATAAATCAAAAGATAATATATAATAAATGAGTTTAAGGCAATCCAAGAAGGTGAGACAAGTGCCCATCTAAATGTGAACAGAGTCACATCTACAGAAAAATTATAATTCAATGCCATGTATCATCATTTCATCACATCTAAACATTCTATAACTTGCATATTATATTCATCAAAACCACAACAAACTAAAATACATTTCAATATGCACACATTGTAGTAATCTTGAAATAAAATTTAACCCTTTCCTTAAAAGAGACCTATTGTCAAGATAACACATTCCTACTTGAGGAAGACAAATTAATATGTCACTAACACAAAAACTCATACAAGTTGCACACATAGAAATGATACAATCTACAAAGGGTTTATCTTCATTGATCTTTCAAAAGTTGATACAATATGACAAAGATTTACAACATCTGTAGAAAGGAAATGTTCTATCTCTATTATCCTCAAACTGGTTCCTATTACATACTACTTCTCAAAATTTTCAAAATCCTTCTTACTAGTCTTGATTTTCCTTTTATAAGACAAGGGAGCAAAATAAGATTTAGTTTGAGTAATACACTTGTCAAAAAATGATTACTGATTATAAAGAATATGCCAAAAGGCATCTTTCATAGGTACATTCAAAAAATCCCCCTAGGAAGAGGGGCCAGAAGGTGACTTCAATAACTGATCCTTGGAAATGGTGCAACAAGCCTAGAAGGAATGAGGTTGGGGTGTCTTCTTTCTACAACATCTATCACTATCAAAATTCTAGCATTGGAGACTACATTGTGCTAGACCAAGTACATGTTGATTGTGTGATTTGAGCCTTTTTCAAAAAATGGAACCTACCAAAATAATGAAGGGAACACAAAAAAAGCATAACATTTACTATTCTTCTTCCTTCATCTACTCCTCTTCAAACAAGTAGTACTTCTTATTCTAGTTGTCAACTTAATTTGTGGGTCAATCAAATGCTTTCAAATTTTGCAACTTACTTATAACTTCTTTTGTTTTATTGGTCGGTACAATTGCAACCTCTATAATGAAATTTTGATACAAAAAATCAATATCAAGAACTCTTTCAATAATCAAATGGTATGTATCCTGCTGATTGGGATCCCCCATTAACAAATTCAAAATTGCATCAACTGACTCTCTACAATCTAGCCTCCACTTGTCTATATCTTTGATCTATCCATCCTTAGTCAAAATTTTAGGAATATATAACTTATGAGGACCTTTAAATGACTAATTTTTCCTTCAATAACTTGTCCTTTTCTTCCATGTGTGGGAGTTGCTTTATCATGAGGTTGTAATTTTTCTATGTCACCCCCACATTTTGGGGTGCATTAAGCACAATTTTAACTGCCAAAACAATCTCCTTTGACATGGTTGCCTTAGGGAACCACACAACCCTCAATGGTTGGAAAAATGAAAGAATGTCACCCAATTGGGTGTGGTGCTAGAACAAAAAATAATAAGAAACATGTATATCACCTAACTTAGCCAACATTTAGTGATTTGCAAAATTATGCCCTTCCTTATTTTTAAGTATTTATTTTTTGCTTCCTCCTTTGTCTTTTGCAAATATTCCTTCATTTTTTTTGCATCTCTTCTAACTGTTGCTTTGTCATCTTGGTGGATTCTCCTAGTTCCATTTCTTTCCTCAGTTTGGCATCTTCAATGTGCAACTCATTATGGTAGGCATTAAGAGAAACATGTCATTTCTTGAGCTCTTCATGCTTCTTCTCTTCTTCTTACGTAGCCATCTTGGTAAAATGGGCAGCAAGGAATGACAATGTGGATGCTTCTAGGGTTGTGGTGTCAGCTAAGGTTATGACAATTGCATCCCCCACCCTTTGCTCTACACCATGTAACACAAGAGGCTTGTCAGTGTTGGGGTCCTTTCCCTAAATTGCAAATGCCTTGATGTTGGATATTGTTGCTGCTGGGATATGTTGTTGTCATTGATGTCAACATATTCCTATGTTTGGTGTTCTGATGATTGCATTGAGTTGATCTAGTTGGTTTATTTGTTTAGGATGTTGAATCAACTAGAGATACTTCACTCTTTATTAATTCCATGATGTTATGTGATGATTTTGTTGAGTTATGGATTCCAGTATGAAGACTATTCTTCTGCATTCAATGTTGCAATGTTCTAGTATTTGATCCGTTGTGCTTCGATATGATCATATATTTGGTTACGGATTTGGGAAAGTGTTTTGGATGTTCATGTTGATCTACATTTCAGATGTTTTGTGATTTGGTGCTCCACAAGCTATTTTTCTAGTTTGAATTGTTGTTGATTAGTGTTCTTGTGTGTTAGCATGTAAGTGGTCTTGGTGTAGCTATTGCGGTTGGTTCTAATATTCTTGTTGGTTTTCCTTGATCATTTCCTATTTTTTTTGGTGGTCCGCATTGATCCTTGTGCATGGTAATGGTGATTTTGTTGATCTGGTGATATTCCTCATATTATGCGGTATTTTTTGTGGTGTAGCGTGTTGTTGTTGTTGATATTGGTGAGATTTCTGATGGTGATGCATGTTCAGAGATTTGATTTAGGTCCATGCTATGTCATCTATAGAATTGTATTAGTCTGGTGGTTGATTTATGTATCATGTGATGTAATTTTATAAGGGTTGAGGGTTTGGCCAACCTTATAGTCAAGGTTAATGAATTGTATAAATAGTTGTTATATTCATGTAATTTGGGTGTCAAAATGGTGTGTGCATTATCAGAGAGTGGTGTATGTGCGCATAAGAAAATTTATCCTCCAGTATGATGTGTTGAGCAGAGATTGTTACAGAGCAAATGAATGAGCTTAACCGAAACTATCATCAGGCATTAGCAGATGCTATCTTTATAGTTCATGTAATCTGAATTGAAGTTCGAACATTATTGTAAGGTAGTGAACCTTCCCTAGAGGTTGGAGCCTTTGGGGTCATTATATTTTGAGCACTGAGCTCTAGGAAATGTGCCTGAATGCATGTGCATTCCCCATTGTAATATTTACATATACTACTGTAAAGTATCATCTTATTGTGGGTAGGTTCCCATTGTGGTTTTTCCCTTAACTGGGTTTTCCATGTCAAAAATCTCAAAGTCTTGTGTGTTGTTTTTATTATCTTTATCTTTACTCTTGTTGTAGGTGATTGAAATCTGAGTTTATGCTTAAACTATCTAATCCGGTAAAAACTAATTCATCCTCCACTCTCAGTTTTCCTTCATTGTTGTTTCCAATAATTGGTATCAAAGCTAGATTCTCCAAAAGAAGCTTGATCACTTGAGGAGATTTGGGATGGAAACCTATGTGTTCAAGAAGGAGAATCCTAGATTTGATGGAAGAAATTATACTATGTGGAAGGACTAGATGGAAGTTCACCTAAAGTGTCTTGGAGATGAGTATTGTAAGATTACAAAGAATGTCTACAATGTACCTCAGAATAGACCGATTACTCCTACTGTGATCAGGGATGTTGAACATAACATAAGAGCTAAGGAAGCATTTTTGAGTGCCTTGACCAATTCAGAGATGACAAAAGTGACAGGTTTAAAAACTGCACATGAGATTTCAAGGAAGATAGAGACCTTGTATGAAGGAGATGCTCAAGTCAAACTAGCTAAGTTGCAGAGTTTTAAAGGGAAGTATGAAGCATTGAAGATGAGAGAAGATGAAAACATAACATCCTTTATGGCTAAGGTGAATAATCTTGTCATGAACATCGGATGTGTTAGTGGAACTCTTGAAGAAGATGATATTGTTTCTAAAGTGCTAAGATCATTTCCCTATGCTTACAAGCATAAATTAGTTGCTATTGATGAAATCCAAAGTGTGACTATTGTGACTAGAGACATACTGGTTGGAAAGCTTGTTAGATTTGAGTTGTGAATTTGGAGAATCACATGGTAAATTTGAGACTGCATTCAGATCTTCTATATTTGGGAAGCAGAAGTATGATCCAGGAGAAAGTTCATGTTGGGTATCTAGATATGAAAGAGAAAAGAGAGAGATGGAAGAGAAAGAAAGAGAATTGGATGAGCTTGAAGCCCTTATTGCTCAGAGATTGCCTAAGAGAGCTGATAAGTATGATGGAAAGTTACCTTTGAAATATTTCTCTTGTAATAGGATAGGACATTTTTCTTCTAGGTTCCCTAAGAGAATGTCTAGATATGATAAGCATGATAAATTTGAAAGACGTGATAGATCTGATAAGTATGATAGATATGAGAAGCATAAAAAGAATGATAAGCCCTATAAGCCTAACTTAAAGTTTAGATATCAAAAGACATGTTACTATGTTGCAAATGAAGGTGTAACAGATGAAGAATCAAAGAATGGGAAATCGTAAGATGAGTTTGTATTTATTACTATCAAGGAAGATGATCTAGTACTAGTGAATCCTACAAGTTGCATTGTTGAGGAAAAAGTGTTGGCTGCTAAGATTGAAGAGTAAGATGAATGGGTGATTGACAGTGTTTGTTCACATTATTATGACAGGTGGTAAAAGAAAATTTTTGAGTATAGAAAGGTGTGATGGTGGTATAGTAAGATTTGGAGATGATAAAGCTGGTGTGACTCATGGTAGAGCTTCTATAGCTTTTAGTGGTAAGCATAACACTGATGATGTCTTGTATGTTGAAGGATTGAAGCATAATATTTTGAGTGTTGGGCATATGGTTGACAAGAGATATGATTTGAAATTAAAGGATGGTAAATGCAAGTTCCTAAATGCCTCTAATATAGAGATTGCATTAGAGACTAAGACTAAGGTAATATCTTTCACTTGAACGCTGGTGAGAAAAATTGTTTGATTGCTCAGATTGATGAAATTTGGTTGCAGCATAGAAGGATGTGTCATGTTAATTTTTATTACATGATAAGGATAAGTTGTACTCAATCCATTAGATATTTTCCCAAGATTTTGAAGCTATCTAATCTGGTATGTAAGGAATGTCAGTTGGGAAAGAAAATAAGAACTACATTCAAAAGTAAGTTATATTCATCTAATTGATTGTTGGATCTAGTGCATACTGAATTATGTGGTCCTACTAGAGTGAGAAGTATGCAAGGTGACAGATATTTCATGTTGTTGATTGATGATTATTCATGGATGATGTGGGTTACTTTTCTAAGGCAGAAATCAGAAGCATTAGGGAAAATCAAGATATTCAAAGCTATAGTAGAGACTAAGACAAGATTGAAGTTGAAGTTCCTGAGATTTGACAGAGGAGGAGAATTTACATCAGGGGAGTTTGATACATTCTATGAGAGGAATGGAATTAGAAGAAATTTATTTGCTCCTAGAACCCCTTAGCAAAATGGAGTTGTTGAAAGGAAGAACATAACCATTTTGGATGTTGCCACAACTATGTTACACATAGAGAACTTGTTAGCACTATTATTTACACATTCAACCAAGTGCATATAAAAGATGATTCTAGTAAGACTCCTTATGAGCTATGGTTTGGTCATGTTTCTATAGTTGGATATTTTAGAGTTTTTGCTAGTAAATATTATATCAAGAGAGTTGACGATATAGGAGATTTTGATGCAAGATCTGATGAAAGAATCTTCTTGAGTTATTCTACTAAGAGCAGGGCCTAGTGGTGTTACAACAAGAGACTGAGAAAGATAGTAGAGAGTGCAAATGTGAAGGTTGATGAATGTCTTGGAAATAAGATTAGAGCATGTAGATATGATTTTTATGATGAAGATGTTATTTCTAAGCCTATGAAGATTGAGATCTTGAAGAAGATTGATCTAGTAGAGACAATTAATCTTGAAATTGCTGCTACTAGTGAAGAAGTTCAAGATCCTGACAATCAGAAGACTTCGAGGTATGTAAGATTGAATCACTCAAAAAATTAGATTATTGGTGATATGAAAAAAGGTGTAATGACTAGGAGAAGGATTGTTTTTGAAGAGATATGTTTGATTTCAAATATTGAACCTAAAGATATTGCAGAAGCATGTAAAGGTGACAATTGGATAAAAGAAATGGAAGAAGTGTTGAATCAGATTGAGAAGAATAACACTTGGGAGCTTGTTCCGAGACCTAGAGACAAAAATGTGATTGATAATAAATGGGTTTTATAGAATAAACTAAATGAATAAGGTGAAGTTGTTAGAAACAAAGCAAGACTGGTATGTAAAGGATGTTCTCAAATGGAAGGCATTGACTATGAGGAGACTTTTTCTTCAATAGCTAGAATTGAAGTTGTTAGATTGCTTCTTGTATATGTTTCTTACAAGAATTTCAAGGTATAAGATGGATTTTCTTTATTAGATGAAGAAGATATGGTATGCAAATTGAAGAAAGCACTGTATGGACTTAAGAAATCCCTTAGAGCCTAGTATGCTATATTGGATAAGTATTTGTTAAAGATGGGATTCTATAAAGGTACTGTTGATAGTAACTTATACTTTAAGGTTTATAATGACAACATTTTGAATATTGAAATCTTTTTTTATGATATCATTTTTGGAGGAGATGATGATTTGAGTATGAAGTTTTTTGATGATATGCACAAGGAATTTGAGATGTCTATGATAGGTGAGATGAAATTCTTTTTAGGATTGTAGATTACACAAATTGACAAAGGCATTTTCATTTCTCAATCTAAGTATGTGAAAGAATTATTGAAGAAGTTTGGGTTAGATGATGCTAAACCTGTTGGAACTCCTATGGTGATTGAGTGCAAGTTGTCTAAAAATGATGAATCTCAGAAAGTTAATCAGACTTTTTATAGATCTATGGTTGGTGGATTGTTGTACTTAACTCAGACTAGACCAGATATTGTGCATGCTGTTTGTCTTCATGCTAGAATTCAAGTTGATCCTAAAGAGACCCATGTTACTGATGTGAAGATAATTTTCAGATACTTGAAGGGGACTATTGACTATAGTTTATGGTATTCAAAGAATGATGATTTCTTGTTATGTGCCTATACTAATGTTTATTGCACAGGTGATGTTGATGACCGAAAGAGCAGTACCGGTGGAGCTTTCTTTTTGGGAAAGAAGTTGGTTTCAAGGTCCAGTAAGAAGCAAGATGTTGTATCTCTAACTATTGTTGAAGTTGAATACATTGTTGTTGCTAGCAACTATAATCAAGTAGTTTGGATGAAGTGGATGTTGAAGGATATTAGAGTTAATTTTTGATGAGCCTATTGTTATTTACTATGATAATTCAATTGCTATTAATATTTCCAACAATCTGGTACTGCATTCTAAAACAAAGCATGTATCAATAAAGTATCATTTCTTGAGGGAAAAATTCAGTGATGAAGAAGTTAGATTGGAATATGTATCTACAAAGGATCAAAATGCATATATTTTTACTGCCTTTGCCTACAAATACATTTGTCTATTTGAGAGACAAGTTAGGGTTCTTTGTATAGACACCTAAAAATGTCTCATTAATCATATACTAATTATTCATCTAATTGATTAAGTAATTATTTAATTATTTAATTAAGCTAATTTATCTTATTCTTCTAATTTCATATTTCCTCATCATCTTACTAATTATTTAATTTCAATTCTATCATCATTTAATCATTAACCCTTTTCTAAATATTAATTAAATATTTATTATTTAATTAATTATGATTTTAATCCTTTAATTTAAATAATCTTTATTATTTAATTAAATTCAATTTCTAAATAATTAAATAGTTTCTTTAAAAAATTTAATTAACTAATCAATTCTTCTAATTTCATTTAATTCCAATTCCCCAAATTCTAATTTCATCTAATTTCTAATTTCTTCTAATTTCATTAAATTCTCCAATTTCTAATTATTCTTCTAATTTCTAATTCCAAATTCAAATTCAAATTCTTCTAATTTCATCTAATTTCAAATACATGTGCATGATTTCAAAAATCAAATTGAAAATCAAAGTCAAGTTCTAAAAATATTTAAATAACAAATTGAATTAAAATAAATTCAATATTTGAATTAAATCTCATGCAAAGATTAAATTGAAAATCAAAGTCAAAGTGCAAGCACATGCTAAATTAATTAATTAAATTATTTAATTAATTAAATCATTATCTTTCCAATCTCTATTTATATCTTCCACTTTGATTTTTTCCAAAAAATCTTTCAATTAGTTAACTATTCCATCTTTTTTAATTGATCTTTTTAATTAATTGATTAATTACATCATTTCTTTAATTCTTTCTAATCATTCTTTTTCTATCTTCTAGTTAGCTTTTTCTAAAAAATCTTTCTTTGTCATCAATGAATTATCCTCCAATCCCCCTTTTTCATCTTTCAATAAGCTTTTTTCTCAATCAGGTAACTCAATTATCTATTCAATCTATTATGTTCCACCTCCAAATCAATAGTTCAACTATCAATCAACATGTGAGCTCACCTGAGTTCCACCTCTTGATCAATATGTTCCACCTCTCAATCAATCCTCTCCAATAATCTATAAATTGAGAATTCAATCTCCATTCTCAACAATCACAAAATTTGAATCGTTGTGTCACTTGTAGGTTGCCAGCGCGATATCTGAGAGCCACCATACCACAAAGAATAGAAGAACAATGGAAGCTACATGCGATCATGGAATAGGGAGTTTTTATTGATTATTTTACATTCCTATTTGCTTAATTGTATCATTTCATTGGTTTTGTTTAGGATTCTTTGATTAGATAGGGATTCGTGATTTTCCTTGTTTTTAATTGGACTGCATGATGAATTTTACATGTGACATTTTGGTGAACCTGACATGAATCAACAACACTCTAATTTGGAATTTTGTGTATGCCTGCAAGTATAGGTATCAGATCTTTCAAGTACTCCTCTTTCTTAAATTCATATTCTAAGAGGTTGTCTGATCTTAATTGGTGTTTTATTCAAAAATCTCAAGACTAACATTGTGTAGATCAGGTTGAAGGCAAGATTGTAGGTTGTTCAAAGATTTTATCATATCTTCCAAATTATTGTGAATATCTTCATGTTTTTTACTGTAGGTTAATGATCATCTCATGGCTCTATGGTAAAAAAATCAGCTTTAGATCATCATTTTTGAGTGAGATATGATAGCTTCAATTATTTTCATAAATATTTGATTTTTTGCGCAAATAAATGAATTTTTGTGTGCCTTTTTTAACAAATGGTTAAAGATCCCGAGCCATGTCTACATTAAAAAATTTGGATCTGTACAATTTCTTTTGACCGAGATATGATCATTTTTTTTTTTTAATAAATTTTGAATTTTAGGCACAAATCAGAGAATTTTTCTAAAACTCTTACATTTCTAGAAATCTCTTGAAATTTCACAGGGGGTATCCTATTTACACTTTTGATTTTGATGTCAAATAATTAATGTAAAGTTAGACCTTTAAAAATTCATGTTTTTTCATAAATCTGCTCTCCAGAGTGCAAATTAATGTCTTTTTCTAAAATTCTTACATTTTAGGAAAGCTCTCAAAAATTCATTAAGGGTATCTTCTTTGTAATTTTATTTTGGGGTTAAAAAAAATTTTAAAAAAGAAAAGTAATATTATCATTTTTTATTTCTCTTACTAATTGTTTGTTTGCAGCATGTGGCAAAATTATAGAGAAGGCTTGATCATTCCTGATTATTTTGGACACCGCTAACAATTTGATTGTAGGATCCTTTAGGGTTAAATCACTTTTGGATTTTGTGTTTAAAATTGGCATGCATGCTTTCACACTTCAACTTGGTGCTTAAAAAAAATTTGATTAAAATTGGCATGCATGCTTTCACACTTCAACTTGGGGCTTAAAACAAATCTAGTTAAAATTGACATGCATGCTTTCACACTTCAGTTTGGTACTTAAAATAAATCTGGCTAAAATGGACATGTATTCTTTCACACTTTAATTTGGGGCTTAAAATAAATTAAGTTAAAATTGACATGCATACTTTCACACTTCAGTTTGGTGTTCTAAAATTGACATGCACATGCATATCTCACACCTAAGTTTGGGTTTTTAAAATGAATGTGAATCAGGCTTCTCAATAGAATAAGTCACACTTCATTTTTTTTAAATGAAATAACTTTTTTATCATGTTTGGGGTGGACCTACTGTTGTATCAACTACCTTTCCACCCGCCTTCGAGGACTTGGGAGAAAGGGAGAAGGTGATAACAACACCCATTTTTTTCATTTTAGTAGTGAGGGGTATCTTTGACTATGGATTTCATCACCCCATAGAGGTACTTCAAAATGGGATGCGTTGGGGATATCATCTCTCCCAGCATACTCTCAAGCGGCTAGAGTGTTGAGTGAATTCGACGTATGTGGGGGCCTTCCCTACACCGATAAGATTAACTAAAGTCTTAAGTGGATTGCTCTGAGATTCCGTCATTGGATCGGGATCCCTCAAAATTTACAATAAGAGCCAACTTAGTAGCCCAAATCCCACATTCAGTGATTATGTGAGTGTTGATCATACCCCATAGATACCCCTCATGTACCTTGCATTATGAGATATAAATACCTCGGTGATAAGATCTTCGGATCTTCAGGGTAAGAGAGGCTGGCATGCCCAAGAAGTGTGTGTCGTGGAGTGGAGCCAGTGTTACCAGACTCTCTATTTGTTCATCTTGTTTCGGTATTTTTTTGTGGGAGCCTCATTGAATGGTGTCCACTTTCTATCCTATGATTGTCTTATGTGTTTTTATGTGTATTGTTGTTCCAAACCAGTATTGAGTCAGTATTTGGGCTATTTCAGGCCCTACCTTATGCATCTCTGAATTCTCAGAGTTGGTCAAAACATAGTTTAGTCATCTATACTTGTCTTCAAATAATTGTTCTCAAATTTGGAAAACAACAAACTTGTCCTAGAGACAAAATTACTGGAAACAGAGTTTCACCTTAAAACAATAGACTTGTCCTACAAACTAAGTTACTTGTAACAAAGTCTATCTTGAAACATCAAGAAGTCCAACAAAGTCCAAAATTTTGCATACTTGTGACCATAGGTTTTCTTAGAGTCCTTAGAATTTACATAAGTCCTCACATAGTACTCATTTACATCCTTAGGCTTTGCATAAGTCCTTGCATAGTCTTCATTATCATCCTCATTATAGTCCCCATTTATGTTCTTACTTTGCATAGTTCTTAGAAAGTCATCATTTATATCCCATTAAAGCATCCTCATAATCTTTGAATATAGTCCTTGCACAATCATCATAATCTTCACATAACTCCTTGCATAGTCATCTTAATCTTTGCATAGGTCATTGCACAATCCTCATAATTCCAATTTTTAGTCCTTGCATAGTCTTCATCCTCATAAGACATAGGGTCAAATCATTATCTTCATTTTGCATTATCTTAAAAATTAGATTGTTCCTTAGTCCAAGTCCATAGGTTGCATTGTCATTCTTTAGGATTTCATCTTGTCATTCCTTAATTCAATTGGTCAAAAAACTTCCAAAAAAATAGGTTGCATTTTTTATCCTCAGTTGCATTTGTCCATTTTCAAAATTCTCAAAATAAAAAAAAATAAGGTTGCATTTTCATCCCTAAACTTCAAAAATCTGAAAAATGGCATATAGTGCAATGGTTGAAACAAGCTCTCAAACTTCTAGGAGACAAAATTACCCTTATGAAACTTCCAAATTTGTTGGGACCATGTCATTGCAACCAAACAATCAATCATCTCAATCCAACATATACATGTCCCAAAATGTGCATCAAACTTATCAGGAACAAATGAGTGTCATACCTATTTCTCCATCACTTGAAGAGAAAATAGCTCGAGAAATAGAGATCTTGGAACAAAACGTTAAAAAACATGAAGAGAGTAGATCCCAGATGTTCAAACTATTTCAAAAATTTGGATATCCCGTTACAAACCTAGAGCCAGTTGATGTGAGAGATCTTATTATGAAATTGGACATACCAGCTATTCTCACACAAAGAAACATGAGAAACCACTATTAACAACAAACACATCCAACAATGCAAGTCCAACAACCAATACAACAAACAACACAATTCTCAGCACCACAAATTGTGCAAACAAGTCAATCACTACCAAGGTCATATCACATGTCTATGAATATCCTCATATGGCTTCAAATACACCACCAAGGGTGTCCCAAATTAATTCAAGTGTATTTACAAACATGTCACCCTTTGGACATCAATCGAACATGGTCAATCTGCCACCTATCATGCAATAAGCTCATCTTCCCATGTCTAGCAATGGTTCTTCCCATCAAGACTTTGCACCTCAAGTAACCTACATATCTTCCACCATTTCCTCATACTCTGAAGTCACACAAGAGTAGTGCACACCATCTTTATCCAATAATGCAACCTCCCAAGGGCTATCCATAATACAAATTTAATCTAATCCAAGTCATGATGCTAGTACTTTCCATGCTTCATAAATTCAAGACCCAATCACATCATATACTCCTATCACAAAGAGTCCCATTCAAAATCCTTTCTTATCAGGCCAAAATATTGAAACATTCCAATAATCTCCTATGTATATCCAAACTCCTTCCCTGCGTCAAGAGGATGATCCAAAATCAAAAGAACTGAGTCCTAAAACAAATAAAGATAAAAAATAAACCTTTCCATCCTACCTAATTTTTGATCAAGATCCCACCGGCCAAGAATCTAATGATGATCCCCTTGCTCTTTTCTATTCCATTCATAATAATACCCTTTTATCTCAAGAACAAAGTGTCCTTTCAAGTCCCATACAACATGCACCTCCTAAGAAAGATTAGCATAGCCCTTCTATCCTTCATAATAATCCCTTTCCAAGTCAAGATCATAGTATTCCTTCACCTTCATGTCCTAAGCAAGATCCCATTATTTCTCCAAATCCTGATCAAGATCCATCCATCCCTTCATTTCCATGTTATAATCCTCCATTTCTCTCACAAGATTCCCTGTCAAATGAATTTACCATTTCTCCTCATGATCCCCATCCCTCTACACAAGTGTTTCATGGACCCCTTATAAATGAAATCACCAATCCTGATCATCCTGCAGAGAACACTTTATCAATAATTATATGTGTGGTATTTTCAAATTCCAATGTGGTGATAGAAACAAGCATGACACCAAATAATGAAATCAACACCCAACTTGTTCCATCATCATCTTCAAGCACAAACATAACACCAGCTAATGAGATTGATGTCTAGTTGACTTCATCATCCTCTTCAAGTGCATCAATAGAAACAGGCATAGCACCTACTCATGTCACAACTTTAGAACCATAATCTATTTGCCTCATACATCGACACTTGATAGACTAGGGGCAATAAAATCTACCATAGTTGGATTGCTTTGAAAATGATAAGGCTATAGTTGAATTCATAGGTGTTAGAGCTGGATTTCCCTATGATGATCCACAAAATCCAAAAACTAACAAAATCAACATTGGAGATGTTGAAAATGTACACTTGTTGAGTCCTTATGTCCTATTAGAAAATACATCTTTATCAGACTCTTCAAACAAAGACCAATGAACTACCTACACAAAACTTCTTGACCCTATGAACAACATGCACCTTAAACAATATTATATCTAAGGGATGGGTTAGTTAAGGTTTTGTTTTCCGTATTACATATCATTTTCTTAAAAATCATTGCATAACATTTAGTTTCTTCTTCTAAATGCATCACATTCATAAAATTTGTGCATAAGCTTATAACATAATCAATAAAACAAGGCAATTGTCTTAGTTTATCATTTATTTGCATTCAAGAGAAACAAGGGTCATATCCTTTCTTACATATTCGGACATGAATTCTTTGAGGTCCTAAGGTCATATATTTTTAACATTACCCTGTGACAATGCTTTACTTATGGCTGGGTAGTGATTTCACTATTTTAGACTTGTTTACCCAAAATCTATCAATTGCTATATCTCAAACACATTAACAAAATCTCTAATTCATTCAAGACACCTAGTTGATCATATGACTAGTGAACAATCTAAAATTCTACTTCAACATCATTGTAATTATCACACCCAAGTAGGTTTCATTACTTACAAGTCACAGCCAAATAAAAAAAGAAAAAATGTTATGCCAAATATTAATCTCAAGGAAAAAGAGAAATGATATATAACTGAAATATCATGTATACAAAGTGTGACAAAAATCTTGACTATGGGAACATGTGAGTAACTCCATCAGGGCTATGAATGCCTACTGGCAATGGAGCAATATTAGAGAGATTACAGTCTTTAACCTCGTCGGAGCTCTAAAAGCTTGCTAGCAATGAGGCTCTATTCGAGATGCTTTTGAAGTTAGAATAATCCATGTAGCTAGTCATATAGGATGCTAAGGATCTTTAGTGAACACAAGAGAGGGAATTAACTCATTTTCACACACATGGGCAAAAGAAGATCAAAGTTTCAAGAACCAATGGAGAATTTTTTTGCATCTCCATTTGTAAATCCTAGTCACTAAGAGTGTTAATATGGATGTTCCAAAGGGGACCTTAAGGATCGATTGACCTCTTATCTATGAAATGTTTTGTACCTCCAATTCAATTGGTGTATTACAAAATGCTAAACAAACACAGTCATCCTTGTTTGAATAGAAAATGCATATTGCATTAACATACGTCATGTCAAAAATTCATTTTCTCCACATGCATTATGCAGATCATCATGTCATATAGGTCTGCATATTGGGGGCATAACTAAAAAAATACCAAAAACATTCATATAACAATCTACCAAAAATCCTAAAAATCATAAAAAGTCCCAAAAAAATCCTAAGAATCATAAAAAGTTCTAAAAAAATACCAAAAACATTCATATAACAATCCACCAAAAAATCCTAAAAATCCTAAAAAATTCAATTGGTGTATTACAAAATGATAAACAAACATAGTCATCCTTGTTCGAATAGAAAATGCATATTGCATTAACATAGGTCATGTCAAAATTTCATTGTCTGCACATGCATTCTGTAGATCATCATGTCATATAGGTCTGCATACTGGGGGTATAACTGAAAATAAACCAAAAACATTCATATAACAATCCACCTAAAATCATAAAAATCATAAAAAGTTCCGAAAAAATTCTAAGAATCATAAAAATTCTTGAAAAAATACCAAAAACATTCATATAACAATCCACCAAAAAATCCTAAAAATCACAAAAGTGTCCTAAAAAAAAATTAAAAAAAAATATCATAAAATGTCCTGAAAAAAGCCTTAAAAATCGAAAAAATAAAAAACTAAAAATCGATGCAAGAAAGCATAGACCTTCCATCAAATCAAATAAACAATAGACAAACTCTCAAAGTCTACAATAAAACTGATCACATGTCTTGTTAATCAATTTATTGATTAAACTCTATCAAACATCCACATGTCTTATACAGGGAAGGGTACACTCGAAACCAGACAAATCGGTCTTACACGAGAATCAATCATCAAATGAACAAAATAATGACATAGATCAAAATAGCTATTGGATTTTGTCCAAGTTAGTCTTATCTTTATCAGTTGATGGCATGCCATGTTTCATCAAATCCAAAACATTGAAAAGAAAAAAATACCAAAAACATCCATATAATGTCCTAACAAAATCCTAAAAATCATAAAAAGTCTTGAAAAAATCCAAAAACAGTGAAAAACATGAAATCCAAAAACAGTGGAAAACATATAAGCTAAAAATAGTGAAAAACATAAAAAACCAAAAACAGTGAAAAACATAAAAATCCAAAAACAGTGAAAACATAAAAATCCAAAAACAGTGAAAAACATAAAAATCCAAAAATAGTGAAAAACATAAAAAATCCAAAAAATATTGAAAAGCAAAACATACTAAAAACATCCAGAAAAAGTCATGAAAAAATCAATCAAAAACATCCATATAATGTCCTGAAAAAATCAACCAAAAACATTCAAATATCAATTCACAAAATCAACCAAAAACAATAAAAAATCAATCAAAAAACTTGCAATAAAATGTCTTGCAAGAATCAAACACCCTAGCAGATATCTAGCAAACACTTCGCACGAAGTTAAAAAAGGGATACAACTATCCAGTCAAACATTTGCAATCAAGTGATCAAACTGTCTTATTAATCGTATTATATCCATATCAAGTTATCATTATCTTGTCTTAAATAGAAGAGGATACACTCGAAATCAAACAGGTCAGTCTTAAATAGGGTTCACAACTTTCTAAGATTAGACATTATCAACTATCACACAAACAATCAGAATGAAGACACAAGGTTAGTATAGCTGCTGAAATTTGTCAGGGTTAGTCTTTATCTTTTATCATTTGGCGATAGGTCATGTTCCTATGCTACTCAAGGATGTCCACAAGTGACTAGAGGAGTCAGGATGGTCATGATCTTTTTCTTTGTTTGATGTTTGTGGTGTGAACCAATGAAGTTCTGGGGCAATAGTTCTAGTGGGTATCTATGTTGGTATGTTCATTCAACAAATATCCTATGCAAAAGTCAAAGATAGTTATGCTTGTGACTATCCCACATACCTTGACCAGTGGCATTATTCTCAGAATGGAGGGTTCACTCCTTATCTTCTACGTGTTTGTTTCTTCATTGAGATATCTTTACATCTTGGTTCCTTATACCATGATGTGCTAAGCTCCATTGTTCCATAATAAGGCTCGGTGATGAATATATATTGCACTATGAATAAATGAACAAAAGTTCATGAAAACCATTATCTTTGTTTTTAGTCTATCATTATCAATCTATCATTTCATGTCAATCATCTTCAATTGCTTCTAATTCTCATCTTTCATTCTATTTCATTCTAAGCTTCATTCTCTCATATTCTATCATCAATCTCATCATGCTAATTGTCTCTTCAAATCATTCTCTCATCAAGCATTTTTCTTCTTGAATCAACCTTTTCAATTCTTTTCAATCCTTCTTTCATCTAACATGATCTCTCTCATCACTTAATTCCAATCTTTTCATCTATAATTCTATCATTTCCTCATATCAACTATTCTCTCTATCAATCAATTATTCCTCACCTTCATCATATTTTATTATTTATCCAATTTTGATCTATCATTTGTCTTATATAAGATGTTTCCTTCCTAAATCTAGACATTTTGATCATCTTCGTCTTATACAGGTTGTTTCCTTCCTGAAACCAGACTTTATCTTTATCAAATCAATCCAATCAATTTGATCAATCAAATCAATCAAATCAATTTGATCAATCTCATCAATCCTATTAATCGATCAATGAATCAATCTACAAATCACTCTAGCCATTTCTTCTATCCAATCAAACCCATTCATGTCATCAATTAATCATTCTTCAATTTTCATCTAACATTCTTATTTTTTCAAGAGATCATTCATGTATTTAATGCAAAATCTCTCGAGGGGTCAACCTACCTTCATTACTAGGGCATACTGGGGAAAATAAAATTTAATTTTCTTTGAAACAACATCATTTCGACATTGTCTCAAAGAGGGGAAAATGTAGACACCTAAAAATGTCTCATTAATCATATACTAATTATTCGTCTAATTGATTAAATAATTCTTTAATTAAGCTAATTAATCTTATTCTTGTAATTTCATATTTCCTCACCATCTTAATAATTATTCAATTTCAATTCTATCATCATTTAATCATTAACCTTTTCCTAAATATTAATTAAATATTTATTATTTAATTAATTATGATTTTAATCCTTTAATTTAAATAGTTTTTATTATTTAATTAAATTTGATTTCTAAATAATTAAATAGTTTTTTAAAATTATTTAATTAACTAATTAATTGTTCTAATTTTATTTAATTCCAATTCCCCAAATTCTAATTTCATCTAATTTCTAATTTCTTCTAATTTCATTTAATTCTCCAATTTCTAATTATTCTTCTAATTTCTAATTCCAAATTCAAATTCAAATTCTTCTAATTTCTTTTAATTTCAAAAATCAAATTGAAAATCAAAGTCATGTTTTAAATATATTCAAATAACAAATTGAATTAAAATAAATTCAATATATGAATTAAATCGCATGCAAAGATTAATTGAAAACCAAAGTCAAAGTGCAAGCACATGCTAAATTAATTAATTAATTAAATCATTATCTTTCCAATCTCTATTTCTATCTTCCACTTTGCTTTTTTCCAAAAAGCTTTCAATCAGTTAACTATTCCATCTATCTTAATTGATCTTTTTAATCAATTGATTAATTGCATCATTTCTTTAATTCTCTCCAATCATTCTTTTTCTATCTTCTAGTTAGCTTTTTCTAAATCAATTTTTCTTTGTCATCAATGAATTATCCTCCAATCCCCCTTTTTCATCTTTCAATAAGCTTTTTTTCTCAATCAATTAACTCAATTATCTATTCAATCTATTACGTTCCACCTCCAAATCAATAGTTCAACTATCAATCAACATGTGAGCTCACTTGAGTTCCACCTCTTGATCAATCCGTTCCACCTCTCAATCAATCCTCTCCAATAATCTATAAATTGAGCATTCAATCTCCATTCTCAACAATCACAAGCTTTGAATCTTTGCATCACTTGCAAGTTGCCAGCGCGATATCTGAGAACCGCCATACCCCAAAGAAGAGAAGAACAATGGAAGCTACATGCGATCATGGAATAGGGAGTTTTTATTGATTATTTTACATTCCTATTTGCTTGATTGTATCATTTCATTGGTTTTGTTTAGGATTCTTTGATTAGATAGGGATTCGTGATTTCCCTTGTTTTTAATTGGATTACATGATGAATTTTACATACGACACTTTGCCCCTCTTGATGAGAACTAGATGCATGGAGATGCATCAATCTAGTGGATTTCAGAGCCTTATCCTTTTATCTGGGTTGATGAGTTGGTGCTTCTACTCAACCAGAGTAGTCAATGTGTGATTCAGATGATCAATTGTGAGTTTGTCCTAAGGGGGAGGCTTTCCTTCTTAGAGGAGGAGATTATTTGGTGTGGGGAGAGAAGCATGACGTATATTTTGTCTTTGGAAATGCTGCCAAAAGGGGAGATAAACATGTGAAAAACTTCCTTATCTTTCTAGCTTTGTTTGCATGATCTTATGGGGATGTTTTTGGAGATTGTTGGTGTTGATTCATTCATTTGCATTGATTGTTTGTCACAATCATATGTTTCCAACAATGCCAAAGGGGGAGATTGTTGGATATTGTTGCTGCTAGGATGTTGTTGTCGTTGATGTCAACATATTCTCATGTTTCATGTTCTGGTGATAGCATTGAGTTGATCTAGTTGGTTTATCTATTTGAGATGCTGAATCCACTAGACATACTTCATTCTTTATTGTTTCTATGATACTATGTGGTGATTTGGTTGAGTTATGGATTTCAGTATGAAGATTATTTTTTATGCATTTAGTGTTGCAGTGTTTTGGTATATTATCCATTGTGCTTTGGTATGATCATATATTTGGTTGCAGATTTGGGAGAGTGTTTTGGATGTTCACATGTATCTAAATTTCAGATGGTTTGTGATTTGGTGCTCTGCAATTTATCTTTCTAGTACGAATTGCTACTGATGAGTGTTCTTGTGTGTTAGTGTATAAGTGGTGTTGGTGTATCTATTGTGGATGGTTCTAATGTTCTTTTTGGTGTTTCTTGATCGTGTCCTATTTGTTTTGGTGGTCTGCATTGATCCTTGTGTGTGGTAATGGTGATTTTGTTGATCTAGTGATATTCTTCATGTTCTACGGTATTTTTGGTGGTGTAGCATGTTACTATTAATCTTGGCGAGATTTCTGGTGGTTATGCATGTTTTGATATTTTATTTAGGTCCATGCTATGTCATCGATGGCATTGTATTGGTCTGGTGGTTTATTTATGTATCATGTGATGTAATATTGTAGTTAAGGGTTGAGTGTTTGCTTGACCTTATAGTCAAGGTTGATGAATTGCATAAATAGGTGGTGTATTCATGTAATTTGGGTGTCAATGTGGTGTCTGCATTATCAGAGAGTGTTGTATGTGCGAATAAGAGAATTTATCCTTTAGTATGATGTATTGAGTAGAGATTTTTGTAGAGAAGACAAATGAGCTTAACCGAAACTGTCATCAGGCATTAGCAAATGTTATCTTTGCAGTTCACATAATCCAGATTGAAGTCCAAACATTATTGTAAGATAGTGAACCTTCCCTGAGGGTTGGAGTCTTTTAGGTCATTATATTTTAAGTAGTGAGATCTAGGCAATGTACTTGAATGCATGTGCATTTCCCATTGTAATATTTACGCATACTACTGCAGAGTATCATATTATTGTGGGTAGGTTACCACTATGGTTTTTCCCTCAACCGGGTTTTCCATGTCAAAAATATTGGAGTCATGTGTGTTGATGTTATTATCTTTATCATTACTCTTGTTGTAGTTTATTGAAATCTGAGTTTGTGCTTAAACTATCTAATCTGGTGAAAACTAATTCACCTGCCCTCTCAGTTTTCCTTCATTGTTGTTGCCAACACTTGATGCTTGGGTTAAGTCTTGATCCATTCTTCCCTAATTCTTGGGCATAAATTGGATCTTTTTCCCTTATTACTTGATCTAATACAAAATATATCTCCATATCCCACCCAAGGATTAACATCATGCCATTATTTTTTATCATCTCTCTTGCCTCCTAAGGAGTGCACTCAATGATTTCCTTGTCAAATTTTGCAATTTCCTTATCTAATAAATTATTTAATTTTCCTTTAACCAAAAGGCTTTTAATTTTGAGGTTTTGACAAAATTATCATTAGACAAGAATCAAATGGTAGGAATTATTCTTTCATCTTGGGCTTACTCCTCTCGGATAAAGCAGGCGATAATTGCCCTTATTGGAAAGAGAAATTGCATAGGTAGTCAGATGTTGTCATTGATGGAAACTCATGTCAGTAATTCCATTCGCAATTCATGATTTTCTTCTACTGAAATTCATAATGAAGATTTGGTTGTCTGGTGAGGTAGAACAGGACATCTGGCAGTATATAGTATTTTGGCTGGCATTTCATTTTTGTTAAATATTTTGTGTTGTGGAGCTAAAGGATGTTAGCTAGATATCTATAGTACCTTATTCCAGAATCTTAGCCTCTAGTGTGTTGATTCTTGAGTGAGTTGGAAGATCCAGTGCACAAGTTTTCAGGATGAATAGTGTGGTATGGCTGACATGTGTGAGAAATCATTGTTGGCTTGATGATGATGTTTTGATGTAATAGGTTGATTGATAACTTGTTTTATATTTTCATTGATGGCAACTATGTTTTGATAGTCATCTAAGTCTTTTAGGCCAACTGGTAAAGCATAACTAGTATAGGAGACAGTTAAACAGTGAATCGACAAATAGGACTTCAATCGGTAAATAGGAATAGAGTTGTACTAAAGCAACTAGTATGTGCGATTGATGATGAGCTAGGTGATGCAATTTTGCAAGAGTGTTGGATATTGTATCAATTATCTATGTTTCACACCGCATCGACATATTCAATAGGATGAGTGAGTTATGTTGTACAGAGCAGTCCATCATGAAGAAAAACTAGCTGGTAGAACAAAGTCACTAAGATCAGTAAAAGCATGTAGTGTAAGATTATTTTTGGTTTGTTATGTCAGTGGCCAACATAAGTAAAGAATGTAGTGTAAGATTGACCTTATTCATCAAACCTAGGAAATTGTTCCAAGGTTGTTATCCGACTAAGTTGATGTTTATTAAGAGTTTGATCATGTGGTAATCTGAGAAGCTCTGTATTGATGTGTTGTTGATGTATTGAGCAAAACTAAAGTGGACCTTATCAAGCACAGAGGTGCTACATGCAGATCATTTTACTATTGTTTTCCTAAAAGTTGCAGTAGTCAAATCCCCTAACTGGGTAGGTCCTAATAGGCCTAAAATTGTAAATCTCCTTACAAGGTAGCTCATTAACTTGAGTCTAAATCCTCTTGCGAGGTTTCTCCTAAAAAGGCAAATATTTTAATAGGGATGAGATAAATCCCTTAATCGGGTGACTCCTAACAGGGTTTGCTCCTAATCGGGCATGTTTGTATGACCTTAATTGTTCAAAGATTTCTATTTTGTAGATAGTGAATCTTGTGGTTATTAACTCCCACCATGGTTTTTCCCTTTTGGGTTTCCACATATAGATCTTGGTGTTATGTGGATCTTGATATATTGGGTGTTAGCTTATGTGGTGATATTTCTCTTATGTTTATTAATCTTTAAGTTATTTAAAGTGGTGATCAGATTTGTGTTGTGGTTTTTGCTTGCACTAATTCATCCCCCCTCTCAAGGCCTTATAAGTTTATCAATTGGTATCAAATCTTTATTCCCTTAAGGCTTAATCACTTGGGAAATATGCCTAAGGCTATCATGAGGGATATGAGTTATAGAGAGTTGTCTAACCAACTTGCAAAATCTTAAGAATCCCTAGATACATTGAAAGGCAAGTATAAAGCCTCACTTGCTAAGAGAAGAGAGCTTGCAAAAGAATTGATAGAGTTTACTAAAAACAGTTATTCTGATAAAGCAAACATAGATGCATTGGTTACTAAAGTTGAAAAACTAAATGATGAGAAGGCAAACCCGAGGAGAGAGTTGGAAGCCCTAACCATCAGGATGAGTCAAGAGCTTGAAGCAAGGAGGACAACTGAAGACAAGATCAGAGAAAAATAACATGGGATCTTTAAGCTAAACCAGGAGGTTGGAACCCTCTTTGCTCATCTTCATGAGGAACAAGAAGAAAAAGAAGAAATAAAGGCTGATGTAGACATGGAAATGTCTCTAAGAGAAAGTTTGATGAAAAAGAATGAAGATCTTATGAAGGAACTTGCTAATGCTAATGAAACACTTGCAAAGTTTAACAAGACCTCTACTATGCTTGATGAGAAAATCTAGTCACAAAGACAAAATGGAGATACACATGGCTTGGGATACACTATTGAGAAAGGTGAGCCTTCTAATACAAAGGACAACATTGAAGAAGGTAAATCTGTACCTAATATCCATAAATCCATTAGTAAGAAACCCTACAAACTAGTATACTATGATTGTCATAGGCCAGGACATACTGCTAATGTTTATAGATCTAATATTGTAATGGCTATAGAGCTAAATCCCATCAAGGATACAAACCTAGAACCTTTAATGGATATTGTTACACTGGCAACATGCATGGGCATAGAGCTATTGAATGCAGGTATGGAGAAAATAATCCAACACCCCACATGAATCAGAGGTCTGGTAGAGATTGGCAAAGAAATTTTAATGACCGGAGAAATGCAAATTGGCAGAGACCCTATGCTAACCATTCTAGTCCCTATGAGATGGAAAAGAGAATGAATGTGATTTGCACAATCTGTCATAACTAGGTCATGTAGCTTTGAATTACAGAAGAAGGACTAGTAGAGGCAATGTTGGACCCTAGAGAGCATCTAGTATGGCATGTTTTCATTGTCACCAACTGGGACACCTTGCAAAGTTTTGGAGAGCTAAAATGAGTGAATCGATAAATCAATCGGTTGACCCAAAAGGGAAAAATAAAGTTAATGTGGAAGAGACCAGAGCAAAGATGAACATGATCTAGAAAAAGAAGAGTGATGAGAAAACTAAAGAAAAACCATCGAAAGATCTTAATTCTTCACCTAGTGTGGAGAACTCATCACCGACAAACTAAGCTATTAAAAGGCTTAGGGGGAGCCTAATGATAGATCCATTTTTAGACCCCCCCTATATGGTGTGTGGTAAGATAAATCTGCATATCTTGATGCATTATGATATTGTGAAGTGATTATATGATCAAACTGGTAGGTTTGGTGCAATATGCGAACCAATACTATGCTTTTGGGTTGAATGGGGTTTTAGAGTTTGTTTGTTTATACAACTGGGAATAGCATTTAATGTGGTAGAGAAAATAAAAGGACTTTTTGAATATCATTTGTCACTTTGCATTCTTGATAGCACTCAGAGAGTGAAAAGAGAAGAGAAAGCTTGTGTGAGTAGCATTTGATCGGATAAACATAAGATTTGGAGTGATCTATGATTGGTAATCGGTGAAAGTGCATTCTCAGTGTTGAAACCCTAGTTGTGAAAGTGTTGAAAGGTATTTATCTAACAAATATTGTTATCTATTTCCAAGTCTAAATCTTTGAAGATGGATGTACCATATCTGGTAGATGTTACAGTCAGGCCTTGTACAAAGTTTAAGAGGCACCCTTTTAAATCCATTGAAACTAATCCCATCGGATCCCTATCTAGAGTCCCATATAGAGTTTTGCATGTAGAGGATATTAGATCATACATTCACTGTAAGTTGGAAGATCTTGGAATTTTTTCTATATTTGATCAATATAGGGTAATGTTTGACAAAGATGGAGTGTTGAAATAACAATATAGGAGGGTTGTTGATAAAGGTTTTCACAAATGTACTAAATTCTATTGATGATTTTGATGATGATCTTGTGAGATATGTTTTGAGTCATGTGCATGACTAGTTTATGTGGCTTGATCGACCATATAAGATCACTAAGGAAGTGATTCATGCAGTAACTAGATTGTGTTCCACTGGTGAAGTTCTAGTATTAAGATTAGTTCCTAAGAATGATGTTGCTAACCTCACCAAGTCACGATGGGATGGAAGAGTTATGACTATTAATGAGATTGATGACCCCACAGTAAAATTTGCTTCAATGGTCATAGGATACCAGGTATATCACTCTAGCAGGATGAACATCATCCCTATTGCAGCCATCCATACTGCTTACCAGATGATCAAATAAAATATTGATTATGATTTGTCTGAGGCATTGAGATCAAGTCAGTTGGTGCTCAATCTTGAATCCATCAAGAAAGACAAAATACTGAAGTTTAAATATGGACAATTGATTATTCGAATGTTCTTCTATTTTCAAAATTTATTTGCTGGTATCGGTGATATTTAGTGGTCTAAAGACACACCAGGTTGTTATAGATGAAGAATAACATCAGGATGTTGGGTAATGGTTTTGGTAATATTTCTTGGGGTTATTTAATAGATTTTTTTTTAAATATGCATGCAAGAGGGAGGATACTGGCATAGGTTGTTAAGAGATATGAGGATACCATGTATTTTTTGGTTGATACTGACACATGCTAGATGGAGGCAGTTGATTAGAGGACAACTTGGGTGATTCCTATGGGCTACAAAGTTGAAGAAGATATTTTGGTGGCATATGCATGACACTTGCTAGCACAACCGGTAGATACTACTGCTGAGAGGTTTGGAACCTATAAGGAGAAATATATTAAGGTGAATTTTGAGCTTGCTAGACTGGTAATTGCTAAGAAAGTGAGAAAGGAAGTTGATCAGTTTGTTGAGAAACAAGGATTTACTAAAGAGGCAATAGCAGAAGCTAGAGAAAAATGTGAAGTTAAACAAGCAGGAGCATCTAGTGCCCCAACCGATACAAACACAAGTAGACAAACAAGGAGTACAGTGGTGAAGGAGAAACCTATAGAGGCAAAGAAGGAGAAACCTATAGAGGCAAAGAAGGAGAAACCTTCCAAGATAAAATTCAAGAGAAAAGGTAAATTCATTGAGCCCAAAGCACCTAAAGCACCCAAGTTGAAAGAAGTTTACAAGAAGAGGAAAAAGGAGCAAGTAAAGAAACTGACAGCTGATGATGAAGAAGAAACTGAATTTGAAGGTGAGAAGAAAGCTTTGAGAGCTAGTGGAAAAAAGTCAAAGGTTGTAGGAGCATCTACTGTCAAATCCATCAAGAAACCGATAACTAAATATACACCTTTCGAAAATATGTCAATGCATATTATGGAATATGGTGTTCTTAAGTGTTTGGATAAACTGTATGATAAGTTTAGTGAGGATGAACAAAGGTAGATAAAGGATGTAGTTGTTTTTATGATGAATAAATATAGTAAATCCCTAATTGAATTGCAAGGGCAGATTTCAAATTCTTTGTATGATAAGCTTGATGCTAGATGGTAGGCAGCCATAAAACTGGATGGAGAATTTATTCTTAAAAAATTGCAACTTGAAGCCACAAAGGAGGAGATAGATGAAATTATTGCAAAGGCTGAATCATCTTTAAGATCTAAAAAAAGGTTGACAAGATAATTAGTTGGTGAATCTCAGTTGGTACATGTGGAGACTAAACAAATTCTGAAGAAATTTCTAGGTTTGATACCAAATGAGGAAGAAGAGCAACCAGAAAAGTTTAAGACAAAAGATATTTTAGACAATGTTGATATCAATGATTTTACACCTGATGAGATTGTTATGGGAAACCAATTGGTAGATGAAAAATAAAAGACAAAATTGTTTAATGTACAAACTAAAACTATTATAATTCCAAATGATGATACAAAAGATCACACTAAGGATATACAGGTTGAAGGTGTTTAGATGACTGAACAATAGGAACAGAAACCAAAGAGAGGAGAAGAAAAGTAGACTAAGAAAGAGCTAGTGGTGCTCACTCAAATAGTTGATACTTAGACACCACCAGTAATGGGAAAGGAGAAGATAGAAGAGAAGAAATAAGAGGAATAGAAACTAGAACCTAAAGTGATATCTCTATCACTTGCTTCAAAGAAGAAAATTGAAGATGATCAGGATGATGATGCATTAAGTATACAAGGACCCATCAATATGGATGTATTGAGTTCAATAGAACTAATGGAGATTGCAACTGCTATGCAATATAGAGCTAAGAATAAAATAATGAAGGAACAACAAAAGGAAGCTCACTCAATATAATGGGCAGTTGAGATTTTGTCTAGTCTGTTACCGGAGACAGACACAAATAGACTGTCTACACGGATTGATAATTTAGGTCAATTGGTTGTTGATGGTGGTGAACACATGAAAAGTTTCAAAGATGGAGCATTTTTGAATGTGGAAAAGGAATATACGAGGAAGAGAGTAAAGTAGTTGATGAATGATATTGATAAAGAAAAAGTTGCTCTGACGGTTAATAAATATCATATTAAAGATGCAATTGAAACCGAATGTAAAATTCTTTCCACTATTGCAAAGTTTTCATTATTTTGTGATGATCTGATAAAAATGAAGCAAGAAACAGAAAAGGAACTTGAAGTTCTAAGTGAATCATTTAGCCCCCTAAATGATTTTGTTATAACTTATGGAAGATTGGTTGTTGAACTTCAACATAAGCTAAAAGCTTATAAGGATGAACAGGTCAAAAAGACTAAGTCACTACATGAGCTACAAACACTTTTGATCCCTAAGGTTGAAATTTTGTAGAGAAGCTACAAGGAAGTTGAAGCTATTCTAGCTACACCTAAGATGAGTACAATTGATGCCATGGAGGAGATGGCTTGCCAAATAAGATCACATGTTGAGATAACCGACACTCTTTTGAAAACTTGGCACAATGATTTGAAGTAGTTAAAGTCTGATTTCGGAGATACATTTTCTAAGATGGCATTCCAAAACATTTTGAACTTTTATATCTATATATGATAATGAAAATTTTGATATATATTGCATTTCTCTTTCATGTATTTGCTTACCTTTCCCATTGTTGTCAAAGGGGGAGTAGTAGTGAAGTCAAAATTTTGAATTCTAATGGGGAGTAGTAGTATATATGTTTGTAAATTAAGTAATAGCATGAAATTGCTAAGGGAGAGTATGTGTCACGAATTGAGTCAACTTTTTTGTATTGCACACTTAGACAAAAAAATCCATGTGTTGCCATCAATGCCAAAGGGCGAGAGTGTTGGCTTGATGATGTTTTTCTTTACGTAATAGGTTGATTGATGACTTGTTTTATGTTGTCATTGATGGAAAATATGTTTTGATAGTCATCGAAGTATTTTAGCCAACCAATAAATCATAATCGGTATAGGAGACAAATAACAACAAACCGACAAATAGGACTTCAACTGGTAAATAGGAACAGAGTTGTATTCAAGCAACCGGTATGTGAAATCAATGAAGAGTTAGGTGATGTGGTTTTACAGGAGTGTTGGAGATTGTATTAGGTAGCTATGTTTCACACCAAATAGTGGCATGAGTTATGTTGTACAGAGAAATCAATCATGAAGAACATCTAACCGGTAGAACAAAGTCACTAAGATCGGTAAACCGGTACACAATGTTTTATTTTTGGCTTGTTATGTTGGTGGCCGACATAAGTAAAGCATGTAGTGCAATATTGACTAGATTCATCATACCTAGGAAATTGTTCCAAGGTTGTTAGCCAACTAAGTTGATGTTTATAAAAAGTGTGATGAGTTATGAGATGAGGTATGAGATCATGAGTGAATATTGAGAGTTTAATTGTGCAGTAATATGAGAAGCTCTATATAGATGTGTGTAGCGTCATAAATTGTACGCACTTGCTAGGGTGGTACAATTTCACACCTAGTTTAGCACCCACCTTGGTGTATTTTGCATTTTGCATTGCATTTCCCCTTTAGCACTTAATTAATTAAATTAATTAGGTCTAAGGTTCTATTTTATCATCTCCCATATCATAAAGTTGGGCCCTTTTCATTAAAGTGTGCCCCTTTCATTTTATTCTTCCAATACATCATTTAATCAAAAACCCTATTTAGGTCCTATTTTGAACTTGGGGGCTTGATTTCGGGGGTCAAAACATCTCGAAATCGCCTGTAACTTTAGGATTCTCTCTAAAATCATCATATCCGACGGCCCTGAAAATTTGGTGAAAAGTTGTCGGGGCCATGGCGCCCGGAGTGCACATGGTCCTAGACATTTTTCTCAAAATTTTAGGAGCGCGATCCAATCATAAAATAAATCTTAACCCCAAGAAATTGGAGGGAGATTCAATCTCTAGGTCGGCCAAAAGTTGAAATTAAGACCTAGGGTTTCATACATAAGAGCTCTCTTTCTTCATTAGAAGCGATCCAGATTTTGGTTTCAAGGACCTTCTAAGTAGCAAAAGAGCAGATCTTTGAAGACTTCAACAACATTCAACATCCATCCATCAAGCATTCATCAATTTCATTCATCCATTTAGGGCTTTGAAGACATTGAAGAGCAATAGGGGATCACCGACTGAAGATTGGCTTGTACCCCTCCCTTGGGGTTGGGTATGATTTCATGTTGTTTTCATGTCTTTGCATAAGCCTCATTATATCACTTGTATTCATGATTTAGATCTCTTTACATCTTGATTTGGAGCATTTACATTATCATTTGCAAGCAATTAGGGTTTACTTTCTAGGTTGCTCTAGTTTGCTTACTTGCATTTTAGGATCTTGCACACACACAAGGTCTACACACACACTACTTTTACAATACAACTTGGCTATTGATGGAGGTGGAAATCACCAAAGTGAGGGTTTGACTAAGGCAAAACCCTATATAGCTGCCCACCATACCTTTTCAGATATAAGTGCAGGTTTCAGGATTCGGACGATGCCGCAAGTTGCAGATCAGACGGAAGCGGACCGAGACAGAACAACACACCAAATTGTAGAGAAAAAGACCAGGACAGGGGCGTGGGGTGCCCTGGTCCTACCAGGAAAGGGGCGCTGGGTGCCCTGGTCCCTGGGATAGGGGCACTGAGCGCCCTGGTCCTTCTGTCAGACAATAAGTTTCAACATTTTTGACAGCTTTTCAGGTTGCAAAACAGCAGTTTCAGGAGCAATTTCAGGGGCAGAATCAGGACAGTGGCGCCCGTGCCCCTGTCCCGGACATTTTCACTTAGACTTTAACTCTGGGTATGCATTTGCATTCTTTTCTTATCCTTGTGTTTACAGCGTTCCATTGTTTAACCTTAATTCGACAATCTTGTTACTAGTTCATACTTGCACTCTAGGGCTAGTAGTTGAACTTGCATCATTTTATCTATCATTTGCAACAAAGGAATAGAAATCCTAATAGGTAGCCCATGGCTCTCTCTTCCACAAAAAGAAGTAGCCAATTGTGTGATACCTCTAGGCTCTTTCGTATTCCACAAGTGTGTGATTGAAAGTGAGATTAGGGCATGTTTGCCTAGTGTCACTTTTTCCCCCACACATTTTGGTGAACCTGACGTGAACTCCAATCTTCTCTAATTCTAATTTATGTTTTCAAATTTGAGTTTTTTTTTTTCAAATTCAAATTTGTATTTACAAGTTTTAATTTCTTGCAAGATTCAAAAATCTAGAGGAAATTTTTGCTAAAACCCTAATTTTTCAATTCAAAGTTGAACTTGTGGATAGCTTAATTGGGATCAATAATTTCAAATCTGATTTAGGAACTCATTTGAATCATAAATTTCATTTTCTAAATCTACATTCTAAGTGCTTGCATTGGTTAGAATTAAACATTTCCTTCTATTTTGCATGTGTTATCATTTGAAAGAGGAAAATTGTTGTCATGATGCATTCATTTCATACATGTGATAATGGGTTAGCTTCCTTTGCTTCAATTTTTCCTTCTCCTAAAGAACCTCCCCCCATCTATAGCAACATTTTAGTGCCTAGAAGAGTTGCTACCTATCCCTTTGAGACTCTCCCATGCTCTAAGGATGAAGACTTTAAGAGTGATCTTGACAATTCTCCTAAAATGTGCCCTTCCTATTTAGCTATCCTAGATGAAGAGAATGATATCATAAACACCTTTCTTAATGTTACTTCACCTTCCCTACATGATGCCTCTCTAAGTGAAAAGGCATTGATGGACATTGACTTATTTTCTCCTAAAGTTGGTCCTTCCAATGGGGGCATGTTAGTGCAACAAGAGGTTATAAACACTTCTTTCAAAGATCTCCTTCCTAAGCATGAATCTTTGGAGAAATATGTTCATGTTCCTCCTAAAAAACACTCCCTTCATGAGGATCCTTTTGTGCAAGAAGATGACATTATCCCTACATTTCCTAGTGATGTCATTTCCTTTTCCAACAAAATTCCCACTAGAGATGATGAATTAATGATAAATTATTACCCTTCTCCTAAAGTTTGTCTTACCCATAAACATCCCTTAGAGAAAGAAGATGAAATAATAAGCAATTTCCTTAATTCTCTCTCCCCTAAAGATCATATTGAACATATTTTGAGGAAAGAGGATGAGTTTAACACATCTATTGATGCTCTCCCTCCTAAGGATGAGGAATTAATAAACAATGTTATCTCCTCTCCCAAAATTGACAATACTTCAAACATTCCTTTCAACAACCTCACTATTTGGGATGAACCATTAGAAGAAGGTGTAGATTATTCTCTATCCCATGAGAGAACCCTAGCCAAAGGGGATGAAATCAAGATTGAAAACTCCCTTGATAGTTTCTCACCTTCCTTGAATCTCAAGCATTCTCCCTCTAAAAATAAAGCATCTCCCTCTCCTCAACTTGGTTCTACTCATAAGGAAACCCTACTTCAAAACAAGATGGTTAACATCTCTTTCAAAGATCTCCCTCTCAAAAGTGAGACTTTAGAGAGTAATGTTGATCCTTCTCCTAGAGAGTTTATTCCCCATGTAGATCCTTTGATGATAGAGGATGATATAACCCTTCCTAGTATTACTCTACCTACTAGAACATCAATGCCTACCCCTTGTCTCTCTCCTAAAATTGATTTAATCCGTGATGAGATTTTAGTGCAAGAGAAGACTATCAATAATTCTTCCAACACTTTTGTTCATTCCTCTAAACCATCCTCAATCAATTTGATACATGTGAATGAAGCACCTAACAAACCTCTCTTCACTGTCCAAGGTGCTTGTCCTTCTCAAAATTCTCAACCTTTAAATAAGCCTATCTTAGTGGTTCAAGGTGGTTATTCTAATGATTCTTTTTGCACTCCTAATAAACCTATTATTACTATGCATGGAGGTTATTCTACTAAGACCCCTTATGAGTATGCTAAGCAACTGACTAGAGAGAGTTATAATGCGGTTGCTCATACCTATAATACTAGAAATAATAGGTAGCCTGATCTTCCTCCTGTTACTCCAGTGTCTCTTCCTAATCCCCAACCTATTCTTCCTCGAGCTCCTCGTATTTCACAAATGCTTAGTAAGGAATATGATCTCATAGAACAACTTAAAGCTACCCCTGCTAAGATATCCCTTTGGGATTTGATCCAAACTTCTTCCACTCATCATGGAATGTTACAAGATGCCTTGAAAGATTTGAATGTTCCTCCACCTAATACATCTGGTAATATAGTGTCTTTGGTTAACTCTATGATGAATCCTAAGGCTCATATTGTGTTTACTTAAGATGAGTTACCTACTAGTGAAATTCAACATCAATATGATCCTTTGATGATTGTGGTTATCATAAATGATACTGCTATAAGATGAACACTAGTAGATAATGGCTCTAGTCTTAATGTGTGTAGCATTAATCTATTGCATAAGATGAATGTGGATACATCCCTTATTGAGCTTGACTCTCATCCCATTCAAGGCTTTGATAATGTGGCTAAGTCTTCATTAGGTATTATCACCTTACCCATCACAGTGGGACCTGTTACTTTGCCTACTCCTATCCATGTTATGTGGGGAAATCTAACATACAACTTGTTATTAGGGAGACCTTGGATTCACAGTATGCAAGCTGTCCCCTCTACATTGCATAGACAAGTTAAATTTATTCATAATAATAAGACATATACCTTGATAGGTGATACTAATTTTCAAGCTTGTTTGCAAACATCTACTTCCAAAGGGGGTTCTTCTAAGCCTTCCTCATCTAGTGATGACTCTTTAAAAAAGATACCTATCGATGAATCATTACCCTCTAATAATCAAAATTCTTTGGATGAGTCTGAAGTTCCTGAAGAAGATTCTTCTCAACTTGAATCTACACATGAAAAGGCTTTTGATCCTGAGAAGGTTCTCGTAGAAGATGATTGGGGATCTCTTGATTTTAATCCCACCTTTGTAGGTGAGTATAGGGTTCCTCCTAGAGAGCTTAAAGTTAAAAAGAAGGAAGAAACTAGAGATCAATCAGTCTTACCTGAACCTATGTGCAATAATTTTGTGGCCGCTTCTCAAACTTCTTCTCCTCACACCTCTAATTCTGAAGAATTTGTTTCTTTGTCTTATGAAAAACCACCTTTTCTCTCTGAAATGGCTAATCGTTATGGTCGTGGTTTTCATATTTTGGCTAAGAGTGGCTATAGTGGAAATGGTTGTGGTGCAAATGAACAAGGAATTAAAGTTCCTTTAGAACATAACATGCATGAATATTCATTTGGACTTGGATATAATCTTTCTAAGCCCACCAAAGCATCTAAAAGACCATCTCTCAATGTGAATGCTATATTTAGTAGTGATGATGATCTCACTTCAACTAAATCATCTTCTACTTCTATCAACTCTCATTCCCCTCATAAGGAAATATTGGCGATGAATAAATCTCTTTATGACTCCCCTCAAATTTCTAAATCCACTTATGAATCTTTATCTCCTATTCATCATAAAGTCCTTTCCTCCAGGGATAAGGCTCTAATAAATTACACTCATCTCTCTTCTAAGATTTCTCGTAACTTTCCTTCTTCAATTTTTATCATTTTATACATGTTTTTGATCTCATTTATGGTTGAGCATTCAGCATGTCATATTCAAATACCTCATTCAATCTATCATGTCTTTAAATAACATTAATGGCTATTATGTTGCTCATCATTATGTTACATTGGTAGCTCATTTACTGGGGGCTCATTGTCATTCATGATGGTACAATTTCAAGTGCAATCATATTTTTGAAGCAACATAATAGCCTAATTTTTCTATGTTATCTCTTGTTCCTATGGGGTAATAATGTGGAAATATTGATCATCTTTTCTTTAGAATCCTCTTTTCCTAGATATGGGAGAAGATGTGTATTCTCTTTCTTATCCTACCCACTTCTTGTGAGGAGCATTTTACATACACTAATGTCTTGCTTGCATGAACTCATGTGAGTATGTGGTACATTTTGTTTATGTCTAAATCTCTCCCTGGAAGATTGTGTAAGTCCTTCTCATTGACCCTATCCTTGGGAGGCAATGATCTTTCCTTATTTTTATCTAAGGATCCACTTTTTCCTATTTCGTGGATGGTGTGAACTTTATTACTTGATGTTATTCCTTGTATGCATTTGTTGTTGTTTGTTCAAGGATTCTCTCTTACAAGGGGTGTAAGTCCTTGACTACAACCTCTTTTGCACTTGGTAAAATACATCCATAATGAATTCACTCTCCCAATTGGGTTAAAAAAAAGAGCGTCATCCTTCATTAAGAATCACTTTCACCTCACAAAAGAAGGAAGTATTGCATTCTTATTCTCTTCTTTGTCTTATTCTAGAAGATGTTATATTTGTCTAACACAATTCCTCTCGGGGATAGGTGTCTTTTGTACAAAGATCTCTTCTCCTCTAAGGATTTCCTTTACACATACTACAAGATATCCCTTTTTAACTATCTTATCCTTGCTTAAAGAGTGCAAAACTCTCTTGCTTGGATCTAGGACATTGTTGCATTTTTGGGGTATCTTCTTTTGTGATGAAGGTAGGTATCCTTGTTCTACTTTTCTTATGACATAAACATTACACTTTTTGAGCAGTGGGTCATTCTCGGAACCAGAGCACAGACTCTTAGAGCGAGATGTCTCCATTTTTCTTTTATGCAAGGTGACAATTCTCAGAACCAGAGCACAGACTCTTAGAGCGAGATGTCATGCTTTTGTACTATACATATACAGGTTGTAGCATACTCGGGCATAGACTCCTATGAGGTGCTTCTAACCTCACTTACACACACATGCACGAGGTTGAGTGGAACTAGCGGCATAAGGCTAGACTTTCTCACTCTCCTCCCTTACATGGATCACCTAGACAGACTCTAGGGGCTAGTTTTCCATGTCCTTTTTCCCATGGATCACCTAGACAAGATCTAGGGGTGAGAAGTCCATGTTTTCTCTCTCACTATTCTTCTCATGGATCACCAATGTGTGTATTCATTCTTTTTTCCTTTCTTTTCTTCTCTTTGCATTTTGTTTCCATTTACATCCTTCATCTTGTGTTAGAGAACTCTTAAACCCTCGCACTCTTTGTTGTGTTGGAATTAAGATTTAGTCCTCTTTCTTACCAAATGACTCTCCATTAGTTTTTGATCTCATTTCAAACCTTCTTGTGAGCATTTGTCATCAATATTCTTTAACAATTCGAAGTGGTAAACATGATACCCTGTTTCAACTCACTAAAATTAGCAAGCCGAAACAGGGGGGGGCATATAGCTACCCTCAAATTTTCATCTCCTTCCTTAGTAAGCATTAGGTGATTTTGTGATCTAACGTGTGTTTTGTAGGGTGCGGTTCCTAACTATGTACTATAGATACTGCTGGGGGCTTCGTTCGACAGACTTATGGATATATCCTTTTTCAAATAATGTTTACTTTCCTGTACTTTAGCTTGCATATGCACGTAGTGTTCATATGATCACTAAAGTGGGGGCTAAATGTAGCATCGTAAATTGTACGCACTTGCTAGGGTGGTACAATTTCACACCTAGTTTAGCACCCGCCTTGGTGCATTTTGCATTTTGCATTGCATTTCCCCTTTAGCACTTAATTAATTAAATTAATTAGGTCTAAGGTTCTATTTTATCATCTCCCATATCATAAAGTTGGGCCCTTTTCATTAAAGTGTTCCCCTTTCATTTTATTCTTTCAATACATCATTTAATCAAAAACCCTAATTAGGTCCTATTTTGAACTTGGGGGCTTGATTTCGGGGGTCAAAATATCTCGAAATTGCCTGTAACTTTGGGATTCTCTCTAAAATCATCATATCCGACGGCCCTGAAAATTTGGTGAAAAGTTGTCAGGACCATGGCGCCCGGAGTGCACACGGTCCCGGACATTTTTCCCAAAATTTTAGGAGCGCGATCCAATCATAAAATAAAGCTTAACCCCAAGAAATTGGTGGGAGATTCAATCTCTAGGTCAGCCAAAAGTTGAAATTAAGACCTAGGGTTTCATACATAAGAGCTCTCTTTCTTCATTAGAAGGGATCCAAATTTTGGTTTCAAGGACCTTCTAAGTAGCAAAAGAGTAGATCTTTGAAGACTTCAACAAAATTCAACATCCATCCATCAAGCATTCATCAATTTCATTCATCCATTTAGGGCTTTGAAGACATTGAAGAGCAATAGGGGATCACCGACTGAAGATTGGCTTGTACCCCTCCCTTGGGGTTAGGTATGATTTCATGTTGTTTTCATGTCTTTACATAAGCCTCATTATATCACTTGTATTCATGCTTTAGATCTCTTTACATCTTGATTTGGAGCATTTACATTATCATTTGCAAGCAATTAGGGTTTACTTTCTAGGTTGCTCTAGTTTGCTTACTTGCATTTTAGGATCTTGCACACACACAAGGTCTGCACACACACTACTTTTACAATACAACTTGGCTATTTGTGGAGGTGGAAATCACCAAAGTAGGGGTTTGACTAAGGCAAAACCCTATATAGCCGCCCACCATACCTTTTCAGATATAAGTGCAGGTTTCAGGATTCGGACGACGCCGCAAGTTGCAGATCCGACGGAAGTGGACCGACACAGAACAACACACCAAATTGTAGAGAAAAAGACCAGGACAGGGGCATGGGGTGCCCTGGTCCTTCTAGGATAGGGGTGTTGGGTGCCCTGGTCCCTGGGACAGGGGCGTTGGGCGCTCTGGTCCTTCTGTCAAACAACAAGTTTTAGCATTTTTGACAGCTTTTCAGGTTGCAAAACAGCAGTTTCAGGAGCAGTTTCAGGGGCAGAATCAGGACAATGGCGCCCGCGCCCCTATCCTGGACATTTTCACTCAGACTTTAACTCTGGGTATGCATTTGCATTCTTTTCTTATCCTTGTGTTTACAGCTTTCCATTGTTTAACCTTAATTCTGCAATCTTGTTACTAGTTCATACTTGCATTCTAGGGCTAGTAGTTGAACTTGCAACATTTTATCTATCATTTGCAACAAAGGAATAGAAATCCTAATAGGTAGCCCGTGGCTCTCTCTTCCACAAAAAGAAGTAGCCAATTGTGTGATACCTCTAGGCTCTTTCCTATTCCACAAGTGTGTGATTGAAAGTGAGATTAGGGCATGTTTGCCTAGTGTCACTTTTTCCCCCACACAATGTGTTGTTGATGTATTGAGTATTACTAAAGAATATCTTAGCAAGCACAAAGCTTCTACATGAAAATTGTTTTACTGTTGTATTCCTAACAGTTGTAGTAGTCAAATCCCCTAACCAGGTAGGTCCTAATAGGCCTGAAATTATAAATCCCCTAACACGGTAGTTCATTAACTTGAGTCTAAATCCTCTTGTGAGGTTTTTCCTAACAAAGAAAATATTTTAATAGGGCTGAGGTAAATCCCTTAATAGGGTGACTCCTAACAGGTTTTGCTCCTAACTAGGCATGTTTGTATGACCTTAACCGGTCAAAGATTTCTATTATACAAATAGTGAATCATGTGGGTATTAACTCCCACTGTGGTTTTTCCCTTTTGGTTTTCCACGTATAATTTTTTGTGTTATGTGGAGCTTGATAGATTGGGTGTTAGCTTGTGTGGTGATATTTCTCTTATGTTTATTAAGCTTTAAGTTATTTAAAGTGGTGATCAGATTTGTGTTGTGGTTTTTTCTTGCATTGATTCACCCCCCCCCCTCTCAATGCCTTATAAGTTTATGAATCATTTATATGTTTGAGGATGTTTAGCTGACATATGGGTAGCATGTGGATAATTCCTTTTGGTTCTCATATGCATCAGAGTTTAGATCAAGCAAGCTATGTATGAATGTTTCACTATTTTGATAGTGTTCTTGTAACCGACATGTGGAAGATCTAATTTGATGTTGTGGATATAAAAGACCAATGGATATGATCATTTTGTGTATTGTTGGATGTGTAGAAAGTGTTAGTGATCGATTGTGCACACTTTCATGTGCGTAAGTGAAGGATTTTTAATTTAGAATATTGAAGAACAACAAAATAGAGTAGTGTGAGATCAAGAGTTTTGTGCTTAACCGAAACTGTACCTTGGCATTTGTAGATGCTATTTCTTAGTTCAGACATTCCAATTATCTTTTGTAAGGTAGTGATCCTTCTTAGGTTTTTTCCCTTCTTTCTTTTGAGCGGTGAGCTCTAGGAAGTGTCCCTAAATGCATGTGCATTCCGAATGTAATATTTTAATACTTTTAATAGAGTATATTTATATTGTGGGTCTCATCCCCATTGTGGTTTTTCCCTTAACTGGGTTTTCCACATATAAAATCTAGTGTTATGGTGTTGTTGCTAATTACTTTGTGTTTCTACATCTTTCTTCTATTCATTTGCATTAAGTTGCTAAAATAACAAGTTAATAAGGTTAAAAATTGAAAAAGACCGATTCACCCCCCCTCAATGTTCCTTGATTCTAACAACCCTATCATCATTATTAAGTATTATTGCCGAATCATCATCCTAGAAGGTTTCTCTTGGAGGGAATGGTGATTGGACATCTGCATCCATTTCACCTTGGGAAAATCCCTCTACCAAAATTTCCTTCCCTTTTTCCTTGTACACAGCTAGGGTAGTATACATAGGCCTTTCTTCTTCCTTCCCTACTAGCTACTCTACCTCAACCTATGTTAATTCATTGGCAACAATGGCCTTAAAATTCATCATCTTATTTAACATTCTTGCAAAATCATTTTGTATATTGGGGAAAAATCCCTAAAAGTCGGGGTCCTTTTCTCTCCTCTCTCTTTCTAATTTATTGAGGTACTCCCACTTTTTTCTTCTTTGGATAGCCTCCTTGGGACCATAATTTATAATTATATCCTCATCATGTTGATGGGAGTAGCCTTTCACCTTCATCTTCTATGTTCTCAACTCATTAATGTATCCTTTTAGATCAAAATCATGAGCTTTTCCTATTTGAAGGTGATAGGTATTAACTATGAGGTCCTACACCTTTTCAAGAGTCTCACATCCCACACTAAAGTCTTCCCATACTTTGAGTTGGGGAAGGTGTGTTCCTTTCCTTTCCCCGTGCATCAAATTATTCTCCATCCACATGAGTTTCCACATGAATTCAATGAAGGCAAGCCTTGGAGAGACAATGATTGGCAAAATGTGGGGTGGTTGAGAGAACCCATACACTTTGATTATTGTATAATCTGAGTAGTAGAAAAAATCACCAAAATTGTGAGCGAATGGATCCTTTGTAAATTCAACACCCTTGGGTCCAGCACTTTTCACCCTTATAACCTTTACCATATTAATTGGGAGTCTTGGTTATTGGACTCCACACATCCCTAGGACCTTGGTAACAAAATGGTCAAAGAATTCTCTATAATTTGAATATCGGGATCCCTTATCCCACACTTGAGTCCATCTTTGAATTGACCACTTGGTACCTGTCTATGGGTCAAAATTTGTTACCTTTAGGGCTTCATCCCAATCTATCCTATTTTTAAAAAGAATCAGATGACACAATAAAGAATAATGTTTGAAGTCTAATTCAAATTTCTCATCCTTTGATTTTATCAACCCCTCATGTATCTTTTCTTGAATGTAAGTGGCAAAGTCATACAATTCATTGGTTTGGGGGTGCTGAATTTTTATTTCCATCATCTTATACTCTATTGACATTAATGTTCTTCCACAATATTTTTCCAAAATATGGAAAATAGCATAATAGGCTTTTATTAAATAGTGCTCAAAAGTTGTCAAATTGAAAGGTTCCTTCTCTGAACTCAGAATGTAGTTCTTGTCCCTTTTAAACATCTTTTTCCTATATTGAGGAATCACCTTCTCTCTATAGAAGTCCCTTTTCACACTATATTCGGTCCCTATCCTCTTCAAGTCGATGGATCTGAGAGCACTTCTACCAAAATCAAAGTATTGAACTATGCCATCTTTTTCCACATTGATCAGAATATGGCCACTTGTCATTCTCATTGTCATACTCTCTAGGTGGCAGTGCTTGCCAATCTCTATGATCAATATTGGCTCCACAAAGACATTAGTGACCACCAATTTACCTAAATTGAGGTTTAGGGGTTTGATATTGGTGCAACCTTGTCCTTATTTCCATAGAAATAATAATAAATATCCCATCCCCTATCTGTGGTTATGCCATCTTTGTAATTTGATCTCTTATCATTAAAGGCATTTTTGAAATCTCCTTGCATTGTGGATCCATTGAACAATAATAATAGGTCTTGGTGTAAACCCCTTATGTCTCTCTTCTTCCTTTTTTCTATTTCTTCTAATTTTCCCTCAACCTCCTTGGCTATTTCATCAACATCTTTAGATGGAACATATGAGGTTGGGGTCTGTGATGGTTTCTCTTGTTGAGTAGGTGGGGGTTTTCGATAGCAGGAGGGTTTTATTTTGTAATTGGGGCCTTCTCTATAGATGAGGATGTAGCCCTTTTAGCAGGAGCCCTTCTCCTTTTATGTTTTGGGGCCTCCTCCTGCAGATCCAATTCAATAGACTAAGGCTTCTCCTTAACAAGTAGGGATTGCATAGATGATGTTGTTGCAACTTTATTGGAGAGAGCACTCCCCTTCTTGGGCTTTAGTTTGTGGGGATGGATTGGGCTCAGTAGAAATTGGTTCATCATAAAAAATTATAGTGGCAAACCTTTTTCATGCCCTCTTCCTCTTTGGCTTTGAGGATTCTTCCTAGGATGGCCAGCTTGATTTAGCACTCGAAGGGGTTTGTGCAATAGAGGGAGGGTTCAACTCAGGAGTAGGCTCATTCAAGATGGTGGGAGCTAGGTGAATGACATCAACAGGGGTGGCATGCATGATTTATGGCATGGTTAAGAAAGCTTCTCCCTTGCCGAGGGTTTTTTTAATAGTAGGGGAGGTGGTATCCTTCATTGGGGAAGCCATTTTATCTCCTAAGGTAAAAAATTCTAGTTCAACTTTAAATTAAAACCCTACACAACTCCCTAACTTTTTTGATAAAACCATAGAGATGGGCCTGATATCAACTTGTTTTTGAAAGCACTCAATTTCAATTCCAACTTTGAAAAATTCTCTTGATTACCTTGAATTTGTTGGTATTATGGATGACTTTCATCATGTGTTGCATTGGTTTTGTCATTGATGTCAACACTTATCTTTCAAGAGGTCTACATTGTTATTTGGCACTCTGGTTATATTGGTTTGTTATTGAACCAACACAATATGGTCTTGACATGGATATTGGCTTATGCATAGTCAATGATATATCCTTCACGGGCAGGATATATGTTTCACCGGAAGCTTAGGGAGTTGATGATGACTTGTTATCATATGGAGATCATTTGGTCATCTTTTTGCAGAAGCCTAACAGCTTGAGGAGATCCTATGGCAGCAAATATTTTCAGGAAGGACAGTCCTAAACTTGATAGAACTAACTATGGTCTATGGAAGATCAGAATGGAAACACATCTAAACTGCATTGGAAGAGATATATGAGATGTTACAAAGAATGGATATGTTGATCCTACTCTAGATAAGCCTCATCCACCGACATTGGCTAAAGACTTGGAGAATGATTGCAAAGCAAGAGAAGCACTTCTAAGCGCATTATCGGATCAACAAATCATGGGATTATCAGACAGATCTACTGCAAAATCTATTTGGGATAAACTGGAAACATTGAATGAAGGAGATACCACTGTCAAGATTGTAAAATTGGAATGTTATCGGGTCAGGTATGAAAATTTTAAAATGGAAGAAGATGAAAGAATTTCTGCATTTATGGAAAGAGTTAATGAAATTGTTTTAGGAATACAATGTCATGGAGGATCTTTAAGTGAAGATGAAATTGTTTCTAAAGTTTTAAGAGCTTTGCCACTGGCTTACAAAATGAAAGTGACTACTATTAATGAGTTGAGAACAATGCCTAATACATCAGTTTCTAGAGATACTTCAGTTGGAAAGCTTTCAGCATTTGAGCTTGAAGAATTTGGTTTTGTTGCTATAGTCAAAATTGATATAGCTTTCAAAGCATCATCATCTAACAAATCTAATTGGAAAGCACTTTATGCAAAAAAACTTGAAGATATCAGAAGAGAAAATGAATAACTTGAAGAACTTGAAGCACTATTTGCAAGGAAGATGCCTAAAGGTCCAACAGGAAGTAAGTATGAAGGTAAAGCACCTTTCAAACGTTTTAATTGCAATAAAGTTGGTCATGTGCTTCTAGGTGTCTTGATAGACATGCAAGACTAAGAGAGGAAGCAAAAAGAACATATAAACCTAACCCTAAATATCAGAGATATAGATTTAAGAAAAATAGAGATAAGTCATGTTACTATGCAAATGAAGGTGTTACAGATGACTCTGATGAAGATCCAATAGATAGTGGATGGGCATTTGTTGCATTAAAATAAGATCAACCGGCACCTACTGCCAAACCGGTAGAGTAGGCATTAGCAAAAAAATTGAAGAAAAGGATGAATGGATCATTGATAGTGGGTTCTCATATCATGTGACTGGTGATAAAAGAAAATTCTTCTCATTACAGGAAATTCATGGAGGTCTAGTAAGATTTGGAGATGACAAAGATTGTTTAATCAAACAAAGAGGCACTATATATTTGGATGGTAAGCAAAATATTGACAATGTTTATTATGTTGAAGATTTAAAGCATAATCTTCTGAGTGTTGGTAAATTAGTGGAAAAAGGATTTCAATTACAATTCAAGAATGGAAAATGCAAAATCCTGAACCGAACTGGATTGGAGATTGCAACCGGTAATCAGACTAAAGGTCATATCTTTCATTTCAATACTAGTGATAAGACATGTTTGATTGCTTGCATTGATGAAAGTTGGTTATGGCATAAAAGACTCTGTCATGTGAATTTAGATTGCATTGTAAAGATTAGTTCAACTAAGGCAGTAAGGGATTTACCTAAGATTGTGAAACCTCACAATCTGATATGTAAGGAATGTCAAATGGGAAAGCAAGTTAGAACAACATTTAAGAGGATTTATGATAAATCCAATAATATTCTTGGTTTAATTCATATTGATTTATGTGGTCCAACAAGAACAAGGAGTCTTCATAGTGATAGATACTTTATGCTAATAATCAATGATTATTCTATAATGTGTTGGGTTACTTTTCTTAGGGAGAAATCAGAAGCTTTTGGAAGATTCAAGATATACAAGGAAATGGTAGAGAATGAAACCGGAAAGAAAAATAAATGCTTGAGATCTAATCAAGGAGGAGAATTTACATCTAGGGAATTCAATGCATTTTGTGAAGTGAATGGAATTAAAAGATAACTATTAGCACCCTGGACACCATAACAAAATGGAGTTGTGGAAAGGAAGAACAAAACTATACTGGATGCAGCAAGAACCATGATGATGGAAGAAAATCTACCTCATGTGTACTGGAGAGAAGCAGTGAATACAATGGTTTATACTTTCAACAGGGTTCACATCAAAGGTGAAACCAGTAAGACCCCTTATGAACTATGGTTTGGTCATACTCCTACTCTTAAATACTTCAAAATATTTGGAAGCAAATGCTATATTAGGAGAGATAAGTCTATTGGCATATTTGATCCTAGAAGTGATGAAGGAATATTTCTTGGTTATTCAACTAGAAGCAAGGCATATAGATTTTATAATAAAAGATTGTAGAAAATCATTGAAAGTACTAATGTGAAAATAGATGAACATTTTAGAGGAGATTCAAGTTTTGTAGGTTCTAAACCGGTAGTAGAAATGATTATAAATGAATCGACACAGATTGCACTAGAATAGAATGAAGAACTAGTCATACCGGCATCATCAGAGAAGTCAACATTGACTGAAGAACAACAACCTATAAGTGGAAATAAGAATAAACCTAGGTATGTAAGATTGAATCATTCTGAAAATCAAAGTGTTATGACAAAAGGAAGATTAGAAAATGAAGAGGTATGTTTAATTTCTCAAGTTGAACTAGCATCAATTGTTGAAGCATGTCAAGAAAAACATTGGATAAAAGCAATGGAAGATGAATTAGAATAGATTGAAAAGAATAATACTTGGACATTAGTTCCCCAACCTAAAGACAAAACTGTAATTGGAACTAAATGGGTATTTAGAAATAAACTTAATGAGGATGGTGAAGTAATCAGAAACAAAGCAAGATTAGTTTGTAAAGGTTATTCTTAGAAAGAAGGAATTGATTATAATGAAACTTTTGCACCATTAGCTATAATTGAAGCAGTAAGACTATTTCTCACATTTTCAGCTCATAATCACTATAATGGATGTAAAAAGTGCATTTTTTAATGGAGATCTTGAAGAAGAAGTTTACATTGTACAGCCTAATGGATTTTCATTAACAGATGTTAAGGATATGGTTTGTAGGTTAAGGAAAGCTTTATATGGATTGGAGCAAGCTCCCAGAGCTTGGTATGCTAGACTGGATAAATAACTTTTAAAGATTTGTTATACTAAAGGTAATGCTGACAACAATTTGTATTACAAAATCACCAATGATGACATTTTGGTTATTGAAGTATTTATGGAGGATATCATTTTAGGAGGTGAAGAATAGTTATGTAAAGACTTTGCTAACAAGATACAGGAAGAGTTTGAAATGTCTATGATTGGAGAGATAAAAAAAATTCTAGGTTTGCATATTTCTCAAACAGATAAAGGTATATTCATATGTCAAACAAAATACTTGAAGGAAATTTTGAAGAAATTTGGTATGGAAAACTCCAAACCGGTAAGCGCTCCTATGACTACAACAGATAAATTGACATTAAAGGATGATTCAAATCCTATTAATTCGACAAGGTACAAATATATGATTGGAGGATTACTGTATTTGACACAAACCAAACCTGATATAATGAATGCAGTGTGTATTATATCAAGATTTCAAAGAAATCCTAAAGAAAATCATGAAAGTGCAGTAAAAAGGATTTTCCAGTACCTACAAGGCACAACAAATCTTGGTTTATGGTATCCTAAGAATGCCAACTTTGAGTTATGTGCATATACAAATGCAAATTGGGCAAGAGATGTGGATGACAAAAAGAGTACCACTAGTGGTGAATTCTTTCTTGGCAAAAGATTAATTTCATGGATCAACAAGAAGCAGACTTGTACATCATTATCTACAACAGAAGCAAAATGTGTTGCAGCAACAACTAATTGCACTTAGGTATTATGGATTGAGAAAATGTTGAAGGATATCAAGGTAAAATGTAAAGAACCGGTAATTATTCATTGTGATAATTTAGAAGCAATTGATATATCAAAGAATCCAGTATTTCACTCTAAAACAAAACATGTTTCTATTAAGTACAATTTTTCTAAAATAGAATGTTGAAGCAAATGAAGTGAGATTGGTTTATGTGAATACTAAAGAGAAAATTGAAGATATCTTTACAAATCCTTTGCCTAAGGAAACATTTGAATATCTCAGAGAGCAGCTTGGGGTAATTTCCCCACCGACAGAGACTTGAATAATGAAGATTGCCATCAAACCAACAGGGACTAACAAAAAAATCTTTTTCTAGCTTTGATGAAGGAGAGCTACTTCTCAAGGGGAGTAGTTAGATGTATGTTATGTTTTTATTCTTGACTACTTTGGCATTTGATGTCAAAGGGGGATAGATATCTATGGAAAAACATTGTACTTGGGGAGATATGTATTTTTGGTTTTGGTTGTATTGTTTTTGTTTTTGGTACAGAACTTTGTATGGATCTGTTTTCGGAGATTGTTGGTATTTGGCATTCTGTTTTTGGCACTTAGATGTTTTTCCTTCTAGTGTTGGCATCAATGCCAAAGGGGGAGATTGTTGGTATTATGGATGAATTCATCATGTGTTGCATTGGTTTTTTCATTGATGTCAACACTTATATTTCTGGAGGTCTACATTGTTGATTTGGCACTCTAGTTATATTGTTTTGTTGTTGAACCGACACATTATGGTCCTGGCATGGATATTGACTTATGCACAGTCACTGATATATGCTTCACCTAGAGGATATATGTTTCACCAGTAGCTCAGGAAGTTGATGATGACTTGTTATCATCTGGAGATCATTTGGTTATGTCAAAGACATGGATTGGATGTTTACATTTGGTGTTTTTCTTATTGGACTAATTGGGTTCACATATTTGCCTTTACCGACAGATAGGTCTAGGTTATGGACTAGTACAAGATATCATGTTCTAGATCGGCACGACACATTTTGGAAATAGATTATTGATTTGATAATATGTAAATGTATTGAGCCGACATACTGTATTGCATCAAGACTTATTTTGTAATTGTAATATCTTTAGTGAGCCAACCTTATCATAAGGTCTTAGGGTTTGGTATAAATAATTGTAAGATCTTATTTAAAGGTCATTGTGAATGAGTGTGTGCCAATATCAAAGATCATTGTGAAGACAAGATCCTTGTGAGAATCACACATATATTATCTAAAGGTTGAAGGAAAGGTTATGAAGGTGTTTGGCACTCATATTCAAAGCTTAAACCAGTATTGAATCCAACATTGTTGATGCTATTCTGAAGCAGTACATTGTTTATTGGATTTAACCATCTAATTGTAGTCAGTGTGACTCCTATTTTGTGATTGAGTACTGGGCTCTAGGTGGTTGGCCTTTTTGCATTTGTAGACCCCATTATTGTATACACTTACTATCTATAGTAGTATCAACTAATTGTGGGTAAGGTTTCCCACTGTGGTTTTTTCCCTTACATGGTTTCCATGTCAAAATCTCTATGTCATATGTTGTGGATGTTGTTTTGCTTCCTATTTCATGCATTAAGTTATACTGGTATTGTAGACACCTAAAAATGGTCAACACTTACGGAGTCATACTTTAACATTTGCACATTGCCTCATTTTAGGTTGTGCATCGCATTAACATTTCTTCTATGATTCATACTTGGTTTTTATCATTTGCGAACATCGAGTCATTCTTCTACATTCTTCATTCATCTCGCTCTCGAATTTGGTCTTGTCAACAACACTATCCAATCATGATTTTAATCGATCTTATCCTATTCATCAATGTGCGTGCTTATTTGTCATCATTTTGGACATCGTCAATTCTAATTAGGGTTTTGTCCTCCTATCAATCTTGCGATCGATTTGTCATCGATCGTTGTCCTCTTATCAATCTTGTCAATTTATCATCAGTCCTTCAATCTTGTCATTTTAATGATCGATTTGTCATCAATCGTTGTCATGTTCGATCTTGTCATTTTGCAATTGATTTGTCATCAGTCGTGGTCATTTTCAATCCTGTCATCTTGCAATCTATTTATCATCAACCCTTGTCATCTTGTCAATTTTGTCATTTTGCGATCGATTTGTCATTGATCGTTGTCTGTCTCAATTATGTCAATTTGGATCAATTAGTCATTGTTCCTCGTCAATTGGCGCATTTATCAATCAAATCATTTATCACATTGGTCATTTATCAATTCAAAATCATGATCGATATCAATTATCTTCAATCAAGGCCTAATTGTCATTCTCGCATTGCTAATTCATCTTTTAGGGTTTTATGATTTAATCATTTAACCTTGTGTGTCATTTCTTCCTTTAGGATTAATAAATTATTTATTTATCCTAAGTCTTCTCATTGCAATTAAATGTTCATTTAATTGGCTAATTATTCCTCTTTTTGAATTAATTAATAAATGAAAGATTATTAATTAATTTACCTAATTCCTAATTTCTTAATTTCAATTTTCCTCCTATTTCTCTCCTAAATTCGTGGAAATGACATAGAAATTTGTCATAATTTGTCATAATTGACAATCAATCAATTTTGACATAGAAGTTGTCATAATTTGTCATAAATTATCAATCAACAAATTTTGCATAGAAAGTGCATAATTTGTCATAATTTGTCATAATTGACATAATTGATTTGCAATTTCCATTTGAATTGAATCATGCTAATCTTGTCATCTCTCCAATTCTTCTATAAATTGGATGATCTTCATCAATCAAAGCTAATTGGTAATCAGATTATCGAATTTCTAGTCAATCATATTTCGAGTACTCTTGATCAAAAATCTTGTCTACTTGCTTTCAATTATGTGTGTACACTTGTAGGTGAGATCCACAACCAAACCATTTGAAGAGGAAAGAAGAACAATGGAGCCGCATGAAGGATCATTCAAATCACACCTTTGGTTTGCTTAATTTCTAGTTTTGAATGTTTTATTTCATGTCTCTATTGAGTGTTGTTTAGGATAGATCATTGTAGTTATGCTTTTGTGATTGAGCTAATGATTAGTATATTTTGATTTGTTTGTGATGATTCCTAATTTCCTATGCTACAGGTACTACTATAACTGTTAATATGTTTTACTTGCATTAAGTTTGTTTTTCCGGTACTAAGTTTTAAGTTGGATTAATTGGTTTTGGGTTGTAATTTATTGACATATGATTCACCCCCCCTCTTAGTTGTCCTTCTCAGTTCCTAATAGAATTTCTCTGTGCTCACTCCTTGGACACTCTTCGAATATAGGGTAGGCAAATATGCAACTAATTCACCCCCCCTCTTAGTTGTCCTTCACTATATGGGATTGCTTTGAAAAAGAATCACGCAGAGTAAGGCATTATTTATATCCTACTAGCCTGCAGGGAGTAACTGCCTTTTAGAATGGTTGCACAAGGTAACATTACTCATTACTTAGCATATATCTCACCATCTCGTGGGATAAATTATTCGCAAAACTAAGGCTCACGAGTTACTAGTTCTTCTTCGCTAAGATACATCGCGCTATCCTGTGACATTTGTTCTCGCTAATAAAAGACTTTACGAGGTAGGGATTCTTCCTTGGTGACACTCATCCTGCTACCCTGCGACATCTAAGAAATCACAATATATGTCTTGTGGGGTAAAAAGGAAAAATATTAAACTTGAACCCCACCATCTTGCAGGAGTTGAATATCCCTAATTGCAACTTAAGTTTTCCAATTTAGTGTGTGGTCCATATTGAGGGTGAAGGGGGCATAAGACTTAAGGCACTAAGAGACTTAGGACTTAAGATCCTTAGAGACATAACACAGTAAATTTTGACCCCCCAATAAAAGTGACTGGTCTAACATAGATAAAATTACACATGGATCCTATCAAGACATGATGAAAACCCCTTCTGACGATGACTTAAAAACCTACAACCTGCTACAATTAGTCAACTACAAAATAGAACAACAAAGAAGATTTTTCATTAAGACATACAAAGATTAAACCCTTCCCTTATTTTAATAAACCCTAACCCTAAGGGATTTTTGAGACCAAAAGAGCAAAGACAAAAGAAAATTTTTAACACTCCCAACAACGACGATGATGGACAAGAAGACAAAACAACAACCAACAAGAGGACGCACATGCAAAAGAAGAGACACGTAAACAAAAAGGGAAACAAAAACTTGGGACTTTAGAGTTCGGGGAACTAGGAACTCGAGAAACTAAATTGCTAAGGTTCCTAAGATCTCAAAATCATGAAATCCCAAAAGCAATAAAAAAAGAGAAAAACCCAAGATTCTGGGATCATGGGGTTTCGAGGAATGAAATAGCTCGAAGCCACTACAAACCCAGAAACCTAGAAGTCTAGAATTCCAAAGAGACAAAAAAGAAACAACAAAACCTAAGAACCCAAGATTCTAGGGCTCTAGGATTGAAAGGACTCTTCCAAACCTAGATATCCCAGATAACGAAATATTCAAGAAAACAAGCAAACAAGAGCAAGGACACAGAGGAAGGAACAACAAACCAGGGAACCCGAGATCCTAAGATTCCCAGAACTAGAACAAAAGAAACAAGGACCTTGGGATTTCAGGATTTTGGGGTTCCGGGGTTTCAACAACTTAAAGGCTATTGAAAACTCAAAAAACCGAAGTCCAAAATCACAAGGACAAAAGGGAAAACAAATAAAAATAAAAAAATAAAACATGGGAACCCGAGATCTTGAGTTTCTAAGTTTAGAAACTTGGGAACATGGAATTCTAGGATTCTAAAATATAAAGAAAACCGAAGCAAAGCAGAGGGCCCCCCTAAGCTTGAGAAGAAAAAACTTGGGGTGCATTATGAAAGGAATAAAAAATGGTGACTTGGATGGGAAAATGCTTCCATGCATTTTCAAGCACTCAACCTTTCAAGTACCTAGAATCTCCATTTTACACTCATAATAAATAAACTCAAAGAGTACTAACATAATCAAGCATCGACACACCAAAGAGACCCAAGTTAGAACCTATTGTCTTCAAAATCTGATTCCCTTCAACATCCTTAAAGTAATATGACTAAACTCGGTGCAGAAGAGACATCAAAGATAAGGAAATTCTCAAGACAACATATGACAAGGTTTGATTAAACCTTCTACACTTCGGACTTACTTAGAGCCGTAGGTGGGTATACCTTTGTGAATTGAATTCACACTTTCAAACATAAACCCACAGCAAACCAGTCCAGAAAACCAATGGATCTAATCACCTTGAAATCAACTGAAAATAAAGAATGGAAACTATACTTAGATTCAACATTTCGATCAACAAAACATGCAATAAACCACTTCAATCAATACCAGTGCCTTATCCAAGGTTACAGAGTCATCTAAGCTCAGATAATACTCCTCAAACAAAACATCTTTATGCGTCCCATTGGCTTGGTTTCTATTAATCCTTGTATATGCCTGACACCTACAAGAATTTATGCATTCCAAATTAAGCTATGATCATCAAAATTCAAAGTTTCTTCCAAAGACTTTACTGGTATGAGTGATCCCCGCATCTTTTAATTTCCCTCCTAAAGAGAAAAGCTAAAGAACACTTCTACTAAAATTGCTTTGCAATTCCATTCAAACAGAACAACCCTGGATTATTCAAAATGAAAGCAGTAAACAAATTTGTAAACACACTTGAAGACAACACAAAGCTTTACTCAAAACCGATGGTCTGTATATTGATATTTAGTTCAAGAAATATTACAAGAAATTTTGATTCTCCATTAGACTTAGAAAAGCTCAAATAAATTTCTGCAGCGTTCTCTTACAATTCTTTGTGATCCCTTTTCCTCTAGTCCTGGTATCCATTTATAACAACATGGATGCACAAAGCTTTGGACTTCTCGAGGAGAGTTTGTTACAATCATTTCTTTCTTTCAAAATAAAGAGGTTACAAGCTTTTCACAAAAGCAGTTACAAGCTCTTTTCGGCCTCTACAGTTTCTTCAACAAGTTGTTCAGTTGCAACCTCTTCTACCTTTTCAGGGGTGCTCTCCAACTATTTTGTATCATGGGTGGCATATTTAGTTGTCCACTCACCATACACCTCTTCTGTCGGCCATGAGAAATTAATCACTTTATCCTTAGTTTTAGTCAACCTTTTCCAAGAATTTCTCATTTTGTTGACTTCTGAATTAAGAAAACCATAATGTGACTTAATTTTCTCTATCTCTTGAATTTTCAAAACAAAGAAAGAAGCATCATCTAAATCAATAATTCCTTTACTCTTGCTGATAATTTAGCTTCTATTTCCTTAAGCCACATTTGTTTGTCCTTTAACTGATCCGGGCTAGCAAAAACTCCTGGGAGCAACTCAAAAACTTGATCAGTGTAGTCCTTTTTGCACAAATTTACCTTCCTATCAACATTATCCACTTCTGCTGCTAATTGTACTAAGACTTTAGCAACATCAGAAGTGGATTTAATGATGGGATTGGCCCTTGCTTCATCATAGGATACACACATAAACTCTAAATCTTTCTCCCTAGGCCTCCATCTATCAAAAATAGGCATCAAAATGGCCTTGTCTCTCCTGAGCTCATTCCATATTTCCATAATTTTACCTACATTGTTGTAGAGCAATGAGGCATTTATTGTATTTGCAAAACTGGAAATTGTAGCCCTTACTTTCTCCTCATATTTCTTTGCATATAAGGCCTAAGCCTGTTTCAAGTTTTCTAATTCTTGGGGAGTGATTTCAATCGTTTGAGAGCTGGAGGGTGCTGGAGATGGTGGAAATTCAATGATAGGGCTAGTAGGTGGAGGTCTTGCAGGAGAAGAGGAGATCATCAGTGTTGAAGACTCACCTTGATGGTATTGTCCAGTCAACTGGCTCTATAGCTTGGCAATGATGCTATCCTTACCTCTTACCTCCTCCTTGGCATTGTTATAGGCCTTCAAAACTGTTTCCAACTTAACTTGGAGGGCCTCTTTCTCTTTGGCTTCCTTCTCTGCTACTGTAACACTAAATTTTGTAGTTTCTAACACAATGCTAGTAGCCTCCACTACCCCTGTACTCTGCACTCTCTTCACCATCATCCCACCAAGGTAACTTGACCCTGGGGTGTCTTTGCTTTTCTTATTCTCATTTCTCTTGAGAGACCACATGATGAGTGCAACATTATCCTTATTGAAAGTAACCCCCTCCATGGGTTTAGTCTCTTTTCTCACTGCATCTAATACTAGGGCATCTGCAATATCCCATTCGGGTAAAATAAGCACTCCAGCTTGTGCTACCATATCTCTTCCCTGCTCAGGGGTGATGGTTTTGAATTCTTCCATCATCTCTTGCTTTATTTCCTCTTCCACCAGGGCTGGACCTTTATTGTGCTGCTCAGCCTTTCTCGTTTCACATCTAGCATTATATTTATCTATGTGCTATTTCCATATAAACTGCATAAATGCTTCTGATGTGACAAAATTGTTATCAGCTAGAAAGGCACTACTTGCCTGTTTTATCTTAGGATCCCACTCTTGGCCTTTGAGTTCAGTAGCAGTGATATCCATTTCAGCAGCAATGGGTTCTTCTGGCATTCCTTCCTCCACTTCATCATAAGTGTATGCAATTTCCCCTAGACTACCTAATTGTAGGAGTTGCTCAGCTACAGTTTGCTCATTTCCTATATGGATAGGGGATTGGGATGGGGAATACAAAGGTGTATCTGATTGCACTTCTTTCCCCACCCTTTGCTTTTTTGGGCTTTCTTGGATGTCAATGACATCTTGTATCTTCCTCTTTCCTTTGGAGGTAGAGGGCTCCCCTATTGTAGGCATCAACACACTATAACTAGATTTCTTATGCAGTGTGTAATCACCAGGAGGGATTGCCTTGCTAGAAGCTGACCTACTTAGGATCATTCTTGCCTTCTCAGGGTTGCTCTTGATTATAGCTTCCCTCTTCTCCTTCAGTGTCTGCATCACATCTTCAAAGCAAACAATCAAAAACTTTATTTTCTCTTCCAGTGGGAAAAAGCTAGACAATGGGTCATAGCTGGCATCAAACTGATGCACAAAATCCAAGGCTTTCTTATAAGCCACCCACTTCTCTTTCCTTAGCTCCTACTCATCTAGATCAAACTCACTTCTGATGAGGTCTTCAGGAAACTGGAATTGATGAGGCCTACCTCTGCATGCTACCTTCTTCCTAAACATACTGTTGAAGAAGTCTTCTAGATCAGCACACCTAGACACTACAGTGGACAAATGATAAAGCTTGAAGAAATCCTCAGAGCAATTCCAGCCTCCTTTTGTTATTACAAATTGGTGAGCTATGGTAGCTGCAGGGAAAATAGTCCCTTTACCCCTGCCTATCAACTCTGCCTCTTGTAAGCCACCAATTTGTTTAAGGATCTCTACGATTCCCACTTTGAGAGGGACCTGGTAAGGTAGCAAAAATGGGGTGCCCCTGAAACCAAAAACTTTGAAAACTGTGGAGACTGGATACAAGTAAATGTCACCCCAGTTATGAACAGTTTTTATGTTCTCTGCAAATTCTTTTGGTCTTATGAATTCCAGAAGAACTTTGGGGATTCTTGGGTTCTCAGAGTAGAGGAGAGTCCTTATCTTGGATGCAAAATATCTATCAAACTTCAAAAAACTGGCATCCTCTCTATCCCATGATAACACAGTACTCCATAATTGTACCGACATTTTTTCTCCTTCCTTCTCCTTAACAAGGTCCAGTCCACCGGCAAAGTAATCACCACCTTTGAAGAGAAAAAGATGCATCAGGAGTGAGTACTATCCAAAAGGCCTATCCACCTTTCCATTCTTGATTCCTATTAACCCTCCATGAATAGCATCAGCAATGAAAGAGGCATAATCAAATGTAATTGCAAGAGAAGGACTCAAAATCTAAGCAATCATTAACAAGTAATTATTCAGCATATTTGCTTTTGCATCTTCTCCCAAAACTTGGCAAAGTGCCCAATATATTCCTTTAGCCCTCAGGGTGAACATACTTAATGAAAAGGGTTCTTGTGTGTTGGGTCCTACAACTGTTAACCCTCCTATTTTCACAAAAAACTCCTTGAGAGGCCCATTCCTGAGATGACTCCTTTGTGCACCGTAAATTTGGGCCAATGATGTGAAATTTATAGGTTCTAAAAAATTGGTGAATTCATTAAGCCCAAAAGCTATCCTGAACTCTTCAGCATTAATCTCAACAAGGGTTTTCCCATTTACATCCCGAATGCTTCTTGTGATTGGATCATAGTTGAGTACAATTTGGGTTAGCAAATCTGTGTCCATAAATACCCCTGGGACAACTAATTTCCCGACATCTAATTCCCAAATATAGTTTTGCGGGGCAGGAGAATTTCTCATTCTGAATCCAACTTTAAACAACCCCAACCCAGACAATCCAACCTGTGGATCTCTCAACCAGTTACCCTTGTCATATAATCCTTCTCCTATCTTTAAACGGGGAGCTTTGGGTACTAATTCTTTTGCCTTTGATGCCTGATTAGTTGACAATGTGAACTATTCTAAAAAATCATCATAGACACTCCTCTCTGAATAGTTAACTTTACCAGAAAATTCTCTTTTAGGAGCCATTTTGAAAACGTAAGAAATGAATACCACTCCTAAACAATTCTGTGATGAATCAATTATCTTATTTAAAACAGTACATAGGAATTGCTACACAAGAATACGAGAGAACCTGTTCTTCGCTTGAAGGAATTTGCTCTGCAACTGAACCGACTTGCTTTGTACCTGAAGAAAATAACTCTGCATCTACTCTTCTGCAAAATCCTTTAAAAGATATCTTCACCCGGTTGATAGGAAATCAAATATTGTACTCAGGGCCTTAACTACAACATTGATTCTGCATGCTTTAGCCATCCCTTCAAAATTGAATTCGTATGAGAATTCATATTTTTTGCTCCAACAGGTCACAACATTCCTGCAAGGGTTTCATTTTGCTCTTTCGTAACTTTGCGAAACATAACTATCGGGCAACTTAGTCCTGCGAAATAGCACCGACCGTCTGATCAAAAGAAACTTGATCGAGCATTTGATTAACTAACAACTTTGGCTCTGCCCCGGGTCCCACTTCTCTATTGGCTATATGATACCACGTGGCACCCAACCATTGGCCTTGAAATTTCCTTTGCATTTGACTTAACACTGGCCGCGTGTCTTTCCTTTATACCACTGGTTCCACCTTGGCGGGCCCACACTTTCTTCTTAGACCATGTGTCATCATGACATGTGGACGGCTCTCATGCATTCTCGCTATTTCACGGGGTATAAAGAATGAGCATCTTACCCTTGCAAAATAGCATGGGTCGTCGAATCATCTCTTAAGTTGATCGGCATTCAATCATCCAAAAAGGATTTCAAGAGGGGTGGGCCCGCTGACTCACCGTGAACACCTGGTGTTCAGTCACCTTCGGAGCTGACTTGTCACTTTTTCATTTGCTGAGAGAAAACCACAGGGCCCCAACAAATTCTTAACAGCTATATCCTCCAGGGCCGCCATCATGACATGTGGATGACTCTCATGCATTCTTGCTATTTCGCAGGGTATAAAGAATGAGCATCTTACCTTTGCGAAATAGTGCGGGCCGTCAGATCATCTCTTAAGTTGATCGACATTTAATCATCTAAAAAGGCTTTCAGGAGGGGTGGGCCCACTGATTCACTATGAACACCTGGTGTCCAGTCACCTTCGGAGCTGACTTGTCACTTTTTCATTTGCTGAGAGAAAACCATGGGGCCCCAACAAATTCTTAACAGCTGTATCCTCCAAGGCTTCCATCATGATATGTGGACGGTTCTCATGCACTTTCTCTATTTCACGGGGTATAAAGAACGAGCACCTTACCCTTGCGAAATAGTGTGGGCCGTCGGATCACCTCTTAAGTTGATCGGCATTTAATCATCTGAAAAGGCTTTCAGGAGGGGTGGGCCTGTTGACTCACTATGAACACCTGGCATCCAGTCACCTTCGGAGCTGACTTGTCACTTTTTCATTTGCTAAGAGAAAACGACGGGGCCCCAACAAATTCTTAACAGCTATATCCTCCAGGGCCACCATCATGACACGTGGATGGCCCTCATGCACTTTCGCTATTTCGCGGGGTAAAAAGAACGAGCACCTTACCCTTGCGAAATAGTGCGGGCCATCAGATCACCTCTTAAGTTGATCAGCATTTAATCATCTGAAAAGGCTTTCAGGAGGGGTGGGCTCGCTGACTCACTACCTGACATCTAGTCACCTTCGAAGCTGACTTGTCACTTTTTCATTTGCTGAGAGAAAACCATGGGGCCCCAGCAAATTCTTAATAGATGTATCCTCCAGGGCCGCCATCATGACACGTGGACGGCTCTCATGCACTTTTGCTATTTCGCGGGGTATAAAGAATGAGAACCTTACCCTTGCGAAATAGCGTGGGCCGTCGGATCACCTCTTAAGTTGATCAGCATTTAATCATCTGAAAAGGCTTTCAGGAGGGGTGGGCCCGCTGACTCACTATGAACACCTGGCGTCCAGTCACCTTTGGAGCTGACTTGTCACTTTGTTATACGCCGAAAGAAAACCACGGGGCTCCAGTAAACTCTTAATAGCTGTACCCGATAGGTCATCTCTGGGGCCCGTCTTTTAGCCTTTAATCCTGACCCGCTGACTGTCGTAACTTACGCCGTGTGCTGCCATTTTACTCGCTATCATCAATTAGCTGGACCGTCTATGTGGCATGCTACATGGTTTTCGCAACTTCATTGGTTTTAAACTGCGCACAACTTCACCTAGCAAAATAACATGAGCTGTGGATCCATCTGCGAGATGCGCACTAGTTATTGGGCCCGACAACTTTAGGAGAAAAACATACAAGGCATAAATTTGTCGATTAATTAACATGACCACCTAGGCAAACAACAAGGGGGGACACTTCCTATGACCCCATGACCCATTACTTAAGTGAATAAAGTAACGAAAGATTAGAAACCAGAGGGTTTAAAACAAACACAAGAAGATCTAAAATCAAAAACCCTTAAACCCTTGAGGTCTAGAACAAAGCTGAAGCACTTGGAACTACACCCTATTCAAAAATTCAACAAACCATAGCCAATCATGGGAAAAGAAAAGCCCATTTTTAATCAGTGATAACACAACCTAAACCTCAAGTGTGTGCAAATGATATATTAACCCTCCATCAACTTATGTTATGACCAAGAAAGGTAAGCCTATCCAGGCTATGTAGGTTAAGGAAGGAGCTTCCAATATGAAATAATGTCCTAAGCATATCTATGTTGACAGCCAAGTGTCTATGGCCCTGACAGAGATACCTCAAGTTCCCCTCAAGTATTGCTCCACTGCTAGTTAGGCATCTATACCCCAATGGAGGTACTTGAATGGCCCTTTTGAATTTAGATTTTTTATAATTCTTTCTTTCCTTTCATATTTTTATCTCTTCTTTCTCTCTTTTTTTTTTTTGATTATATTCCTTTTCTCACTTTTCTCAATTTTTAGGCAATGAAGTTTGAAATTGGGTTGGGAACTGTAGACACCTAAAAATGTCTCATTGATCATGTACTAATTATTCATCTAATTGGTTAAATAATTCTTCAATTATTTAATTATGTTAATTAATTTTATTCTTCTAATTTCATATTTCCTCATCATCTTACTAATTATTTTATTTCTTATTCTATCATTATTTAATCATTTTAACCATTTTCTAATATTAATTAAATATTTATTATTTAATTAATTTTGATTAATTCCCCAATTTAAATAATCTTTATTATTTAAATAATCTTTATTATTTAAATAAATTCTATTTTTAATTTCTATCTCTAAACAATTAATCATCAACCCTTTTCTAAATATTAATTAAATATCAATTATTTAGTTAATTGTTATTTAATCCTTTAATTTAAATAATCTTTATTATTTAATTAAATTCCATTTCTAAAATAATTAAATAGTTTCTTTGAATTATTTAATTAGCTAATTAATTCTTCTAATTCCATTTCCAAATCCCCAAATTCTAATTTCATTTAATTTCAAATTCTTCTAATTTATTCTAAATTCAATCACATGTGCATGATTTCAAAAATCAAATTGAAAATCAAAGTCAAGTTCTAAATATATTCAAATAATAAATTGAATTTAAAATAAATTCAATTATTTGAATAAATCTCATGCAAAGATTAAATTGAAAATTTAAGTCAAAGTGCAAGCACATGCTAAATTAATTAATTCAATTAATTAATTAATTAATTAAATCATTTATCTCTCCAATCTCTATTTTCATCTTCTAGTTAGTTTTTTCTAAATAAAGCTTTCTTTGTCATCTTCTTAATTTCCTCCAATCATTATTTTTCTTCCTTTAGTTAGCTTTTTCTCAATTAGTTAACTCATTTAATCTATTCAATCTATTTTGTTTCACCTCCAAATCAACAGTTCAACTATCAACTAGCATGTGAGCTCACCTAAGTTCCACCTCTTGATCAATCTGTTCTACCTTTCAATCAATCCTCTCCAATTATCTATAAATTGAGCATTCAATTTCCATTTTCAACAATCATGAACTTTGAATCTTTGTGTCATTTGCAGGTTGCCAGTGCGATATCTGAAAGCCACCATACCACAAAGAGAAGAAGAATAATGGAAGCCATGATGCATAATAGGGAGTTTTACATTGTTTAATTTTAGTCTATTTTGCATCTATTTCATTCATTTGTGTTCGAATTGCTTAGATAGTTAAGGGATTCATGATTTTCCTTATTTCCTATTTAGCAATGATGAATTTGAGCATAGCACATTTTGGTGAACCCAACGTGAACAACAACTAATTAATCTTCTCTATTTTTTGTGTTATTTTTTGCAGATCGTACGGACTTTTTCCTTTTTTGCAGGTTTTGCACAAATTTCAAAGCAAATCTATTCATCACGCAATCATGTTTGCATCAGCATGCAATCGCATAGATAGGGCTATGCAATCGAGCATATAGGGTTAGGCATTCATGCATAACCCATCATGCAAACGACCTTACAGGATTATGGAATCATCTACACAAGATCATGCAATCACTCTGATATTATCATGCATTTTTTAGGGATATTGTTGTTCTGTTCAATTTTGTTCTTTGTTCTATGTAATATTGCATGAAATTGGGTAGATCTAGAAACAAATTATTTTTATTGCATGTTTTTACTATGACAGTTTATGGAACGTAAGGTACAATTCAAAATTTCAGGTGTTAGGAGGACAGAGGAGCAAAGAAGACAAGCCAGACGCCATCAGAAAATTATCAAAGTGGAAAAGAAGATACAAGATCTAGAAGACCAACCAACCATTGACGGATACAATAGCTTAGTTCTCTCATATCGGGTGAAATATGATATGAATAATATCGAATGGATGATGAGAGACCTTGCTAGAGCATCACAATTTGTTTTGCAGGTTTCTAATCAAAATTAGCTTCGGTTTTTATATTTTTTGTGTTCTCTGCCTATGGATCACGCAATCGCCTTGTTATCATCATGCAATCGATCTATTAGAATCACACAATCACTCTGTTAGGATCATGCAATTGCTCTGATAGAATCATGCAATCGCCTATGCAAGGTCACGCAATCGCACAAGTATCATCACGCATCTGTTTTTGTCATAATTGAATTCTCTTTTTTCTGTGGATTTTATTTGGTTACTAATCGTCTGTTTGCAGCATGTGGCGAATTTATAGAGAGGATCATATTAATATTAGATCATACACTCATGCTCTCACACTTCATTTTTTGGGCTTAAAATTAACAATGGTTTAAAATTGACATGCATGTGTAACACTTCAGTTTGGGATTACAATTAACAATGGTTTAAAATGTACATGCATGTGTAACACTTCAATTTGGGCTTAAAATTAACAATGGTTAAAATTGACATGCATGCCTTCACATTTTAGTTTGGTGTTTAAAATTGACATGTGCATGCGTATTCAACACCTCAATTCGGGCTTTAAAATGAACGTGAATTAGGCTGCATATAAATTAACTCACATTTGATTTTCTTAAAGGAAATAACTTTTATAGTGTTTGGGGTGGACCTACTGTTGCATTAACTACCTTTCCACCCACCTTCAGGGTCCTGGGAGAAAGGGAGAATGTGACAATGACACTCAATTTTATTTTATTTCAAGTAGTGAGGGGTATCTTTGACTGGGGATTTCATCACCCCACAGAGGTACTTCAAATTGGGATGCATTGGGGATATCATCTCTCCCAACGTACTCTCAAGCGGGTTTTACGAGCTGCTATATAAACATACTAGTCAGACGGCTAGAGTGTTGAGTGAATTCAATGTATGTGGGGCCTTCCCTGCACCGATAAGTTCAACTAAAGTCTTAAGTGGATTTCTTTGAGAATTCATCGTTGGATCAGGATCCCTCAAAATTTTATAATAAGAACCAATTTAGTAGCCCAAAATCCTACATTCAGTGATTCTGCGAGTGTGGATCGTACCCCATAGATACCCCTCATATACCTTGCATTATGAGACATAAATCCCTTGATGATAAGATCTTTTGATCTTCAGGGTAAGAGAGACTAGCATGCCTAAGAAGTGTGTGCCATGGAGTGGAGCCATTGCTACCAGACTCTCTATTTGTCCATCTTGTTTTGGTATTTTTTTGTGGGGGCCTCAATGAATGGTGTCCAATTTCCAACCTAAGATTGTCTTCTATGTCTTTTTATGTATCATTGTATCAGAACAGTATTGAATCAATTATTTGGGCTATATTTGGCCCTATCCTGCATATCTATGAATTTTCTGAGATTGTTTGAAAACCAGGTTCAGTCAACTATATCTACCTTTGAACAATTCTTCTCAGACTTAGAAAACCACAAAACTTGTCCTACACATGGAATTACTGAAAACAAAGTTCATTTTTGAAATGTCAAAACTCAAAAGTTTACACACTTGTAACCATAGTCCTCGCATAGTCCTTGCATAGTCCTCATTTACGTCCTTATTATCGTCCTTAGAATTTGCATAAGTCCTTGCATAGTCTTCATTTATGTCCTTATTATCATCCATAGTCCTCACATAGTCTTTTCATAGTCTTCATTTACATCCTTATTATCATCCAAAGTCCTTGCATAGTCCTTGCATAATTTTCATTTATGTCCTTATTATTGTCCACAATCCTCACATAAACCCTTGCATAGTCCTCATTTGCATCCTTATTATCATCCTCATTTACATCATTATTATCATCCTCATTTATAATCCTTGTCTAGACTTCATATATGTTTGTCTTATTTAGTGGTCATTTGCATAATCATCCTAAGAAATCATACCCCAAATGTCCAAATCACAATCAGAGGATCAATAAAACTCAACCTCAACTCAAACACGTTTGTCAGGTTCAATAACTCAAACATTGTCACATTCAGAGAAATGGACAAAACATCTTACATGTTGTGATCCTTGTTCCAAACTAATCAAGAAAACATCATGGATTGGTATTATACATTTCTTAGGGAAGGTGGAGAATTCACCCCTTCCATTCCTATTCCATCACCATCCATATAAATCTTAGCTCAATAGATCAAGACTTTGCAACAACAAATCATATACATGACTAGTCCTAACAACCATAGGGGTTGGTTAGAAAAAATGATGAGAGAAGTGATGGCCACAAGGGAACCAATATCAGGCCAACCTTCTTCTTCTTGTGAGACCATTCAAACATGCCAACCTTCATTCTTCAACAAAATCGTTCCTACCTCAGTTCAACCAACATTAGAGTCATGTAAACCTTCTTTTTTTTTCAACCCACTATATCAATCATATCAATCACATCAACCCAGCATTCAAAGTACCTCTTTCAACCAAAATCACACCCCTTTCAACCAAAGTCCAAATCAACCATATCTATCCACATTTCATCATCCCCTAAAGTCACACAAGACCTATCCATGCCATCTCTACCTAATAACACAACCTCCCAAGGGCTATCCATCATACGAATCCAATCTAATTTAAGTCATGATTCAGAGGATCTCATTCAAAATCCTTCTTCATTAGGCCAAAATGTTGAAACATTCCAACAATCTCCCATTCATTTCTAAATTCCTTCCCCATGTCAAGAGGATGATCCAAAATTAGAAGAAATGAGTCTTGAAACAAATAAAGATCAAGAACAAACCCTTCCATCCTACCCAATTTTTGATCAAGATCCCACTGACCAAGAATCTTATGATGATCCTCTCGTCCTTTTGTATTCCATAACAGTGATCCCCTTCCATCTCAAGAGAAAAGTCCCTTTCCAAGTCCCATTCAACATCTAGTGCCTAAGCAAGTTCATGATATCCCTTCTATTCATAATTATCCAATTCAAAATAATGAGCAAAGCACAAAATGCAATGCTCCAATTCCAAATCAAGAGCAATGAACAAAGTCCAATGATCATATTCAAGGTCAAGATAAAAGTATTCCTCCATCTTCATGTCCTAAGCAAGATCCCTCCATCCCTTCATCTCCATGTCATAATCGTCCATGTTCCTCACAATATTCCCTCTCAAATTAAATTACCATTTCTCCTAGTCGCCCTCATGATCCCATTCCCTCTACACAAGTTCATGAACCCCTTATCAATGAAATCACCAATCTAGATCATACTACCCAGAGCAACTTGTCAATGATTGTATGTGTGTCATCATCAAATGCCAATGTAGTGACAAAAACAAGCATAATACCAACTAATGAGATCGACACCTAGTTGACTTCATCATCCTCTTCAAGTGCATCAATAAAAATAGGCATACCACCCGCTCATGTCACAACTTCTGAATTAGAATCTATTTGCCTCATATACCCACACTTGGAAGACTGGGGGCAAGATAATCTACCACAGTTGGATTTGTTTAAAAATGATAAGGCTATAGCTGAAATCATGGGTTCTAGAGCTAGATTTCCATTTGATGATCCACAAAATCTAAAAACTAAAGAAATCAACATTGGAGATGCTGAAAATGTACACTTAGTTGAGTCCTTATATCCTATTGGAAAAGACATCTTTATCCGACTCTTCAAACAAATACCAATGAACTACCTACACAAAACTCCTTGATCCTATGAACAACATTCACCTTAAACAATATTATGCCTAAGGGCTGGGTTAGTTTAGGTTTTACTTTCCACATTGTATAATTCATATCATTTTATTCAAAGCACTACATCGCATAGAGCTTCTTTTCGAGCACATCATATTCACAATTTTTATAGCATAAGTGAAAAATATAAAATTATACTTCAATGCCGCTGTAATTGTCACACCTAAGTAGGTTTCATTACTTACAAGTCAAGGCAAGAAAATAAAATAAAAAGAAAAAGTGCTATGCCAAATATTCATCTCAAGGAAAAAGAAAAATGATATATAACTGAAATCTCACACATACGAGTGCAACAAAAAACTTGACTATGGGAACATGTGAGTAACTCCATCAGGGCTATGAACACCTACTAGCAATGGAGCAATGTTTGAGGAATTACAGTCTATAACCTTGTCAGAGCTTTAAATGCTTGTTGGCAGTGAGGCTCTATTCGGGATGCTTTTGAAGTTAGGATAATCCATGTAACTAGTCATATAGGATGCTAAGGATCTTTAGTGAACACAAGAGAAAGAATTAACTCATTTTCACACACATGGGCAAAAGAAGATCAAAGTTTCAAGAACCAATGGGGAAGTTTTCCACGTCTCCATTTGTAAATCCTAGTCACTAAGTGTGTTAATTTGGATGTTCCAAAGCACCTTAAAGATGGATTGACCCATGGCATGCATGCAGGGGCTAGCGAGTGACCGAGATAAGGTTTTGAAGCCCTAGCTCATGGGAGGAGTTGTAGGTAGGTGCAGAGGAGGAGGGAAGTGCAGGGATTCAGGGGAGAGCAGAGGGATGGGTGCGACTGGGGGTGGAAGGGCTTCTTTGTTGGTCATCGGGGGAAGGTTGGGCTGCGGGGGTGTGGGGTTATGGATTGCTGTGGGTAGTGGGTACCCCATGGGTCTCTCATGGGGTTGGAGGGCTAGTTTGGCTTCTTCAAAGGAGGAGCTTGGAAGGGGTTGAGTCTTGGGGGGGTGCACTTTCTCAAGGGGCTCTTCAGGTTTGGTCCTTGGCTATCTTTTGTTGCCTTTTAACTCTTTTTGCATCCTGATGTTGGGTTTTGGTGGTGAGGCCTCACAGGTGGCTCTAGCCATGGACTTCCATGCTGCAGTGGGTTCAAAACCTCCACTCCAGAATATGAAGACATTTTCCAATAATCTTTTCTCCTCAGAACCGGGGTCTGGAAGTGTTGGTAGTTCTCACCTCATGAAGATTAATGGGTGTCTTGAGAGATGCAGTGAAAGGTTGAAGCTGGTTATTCCTCCTAAGATGATAGCTGAAGATGTTGAGTACTTTTCAAAACACTCACTATACTACAATTTTTTGGGAATTAGGGTCTCCCTACAGTTCTTGGAAAATTGGGCACAGAGGACTTGGGCACCGGATGGGGAAATGGAGATTATGCTGCTGGCGAACAACTATTTCATGGTTAATTTCAACTGTATGGAGGATCTAAATAGATTCTTTGAAGGAGGCCCATATTTTTACAACAAGGTGAGGTTGTTTATCAAACCTTGGCATGTGGGGTTTAACCCTTCAGAGAAGCTCCCAAACAGGGTTCCTGTGTGGGTTCATTTACCACGTTTTCCAATGGAGTGTTGTCGGGAGGAGGTGTTACGGATGCTGGCTGCACTGCTTGGGAAACTAGTGCGATCTTCATCACAAACCCTAGGGAGAAAGGTAATGACCTTTGTGTGCATCTGTGTTGAAATTGATCTTAGTAAACCTTTACCAGATGCTATAGATATGTGTGTGGGTTCTTACTCATGGGTTCAACACTTAGATTATGAGACCTTACCTTTTTGTTGTCGTCTGTGCAATGAGTATGGTCATTTGCAATGTAAGTACCCTAGATATAAACTAGTGGTGTGCTAACCTCAACAACCGACCCAAAGACAAGATAGGGTTGATAAAGGAAAAGCTACTATGTCGGCCGAGGTTGTGGGTGTTGATGGTTTTGTTTCAGTTAAGACAAGGAATAGAAATTGTGGCCAGAAGAGGTCCCTTCAAGAGAGATGGGAGGAGCATACCTTTAACAGATTTGAAGCATTGGATGACCTCAGTCAATAGGAAGTGAATCTGAGGTGAACCCCTTTGGACCAAGGTGCTTCAGGGGGGGGATCTGGAAAGAGTTATGAAGGATTTTACCCAAGCCTTGCTAGTGACTGGAAGCCAACAAATGGAGATGGAGTAGATCGTAGGGGTTGAGGTGGGAATCACTCCTATTTCGGAGGTGAATTTGGTGGGGGGGGAGGGCTCCCCGATAGCTCTAACAGTGGAACCAGCTAGAGCTAAAACTAATAAGTCTTCTTCTCACCTGGGTCTTCATCAGAAAGATATTAAGAAAAATGCTTCGGAGAAAATCTCAAAGGCCGGAAGAAAGAAGGATTTGGATAAAATCAAATTGATGGGAGAGAATTTGGTTGAGTCGAGGTCAGTAAAGACTTTGAATTCTCACTTTTCCAATCCTCCTAAATGATTGTGCTTTCATGGAATGTGAGGGGCTTGAACAGCGGCCCTAGATAAAAAGTTGTTCAGGAATTGATTAGGAATCATTCACCCAATGTCCTGTTTTTGCAAGAAACTAAACTTTCAGTGGAGAGTATGATGGGGTTGGTGCTGAAGCTATGAGGGTGAGGCAAGTGTCAGTGTATTGGGGCTGCTGGGTCATCTGGAGGAGTGGCATGGCTATGGAATCCTTCAAAGATTCACCCTGTCTAGTGGGTGGCTTCCAGATCATCATTATCCAGGGTTGGCTCAAGTCTTGAGACCGAAGCCCATATCTTGTTTACTAATATCTATGCACCCACCGATTTTATGGGAAAGAAAAACTTTTGGTCTCATATTTATTGTATACAAAGGTTGGTCCCTTTTCATCCTTGGATTATGGTAGGAGACTTTAATGCTATCATTGATCTGAGTGAGAAGAAGGGGGGTGTCATGCGATTGGATCCCTCTTCTTATCTCTTTTGGGATAGTATATCTTCCCTGCATCTGGTTGACATTAATCCTAGCAATGGTTTTTTCACTTGGAACAATAGGAGAGTGGGGGAGTATTGGATTGCTGAAAGGCTGGATAGATTTTTGGTTTCCAGTTCTTGGGTTGGTGGGGGGTGGTCCACAAGTTCTGAGATTCTTGACTGGAGAGGGTCTGACCACTGGCCTATCAAGTTGGTCTCTTCTTCAGCCTAGGTTGCTCGCTCTCCTTCCTTCAAATTCCAACTTATGTGGCTTCAAGATCCCACTCTATAGGCTCTTGTTGAGCAGTGGTGGAGGAAGGGGAGGCTAGCCTTTGGCACTACCATGTATACTTTTGCCAAGCAGCTGTAGTTTGTTAAGTTTCAGCTTAAACAGTGGAATAGGCAAGGTTTTGGGAACATTTTTCATGCTAAGAAAGCTGCCCAAATAGTGTTAAATGGCATTACCAGTGAAATTAGAGAGCAGGGTTTGTCTGAAGCCTTACTTAGGGAGGAGGATAAGGCTCTCGAGGTTTTAGCGGAATGGGAACTCAGGGAAGAAATTTACTAGAAATAGAGAGCTCGCATTGATTGGCTTCAAGCAGGTGATAAGAACACTGCTTTCTTTTTCAACTCCGTGAAGGCGAGATGCCTTGGGAACTCCATTTCTACTCTGGTCAATGATAGAGGTGAGATGTTATTATCCTTGCAAGAGATTTCTAGGGAGGCTCTTCAGTATTTTTGATCCCTCTTCAGTGAGGATTCTCAGGGGGAATTGGTGGAGGAGAACCAGGTCCTCGCTTGCGTTCCTCCTCTTGTGTCTAGGGAGATGAATGGGAAACTTATGTGTCCTATTTTGTTGGAAGAACTTGAGCGGATTGTTTTTCACATGAGGAAAGGAAAAGCTCCAGGACCGGATGGGTTTCCGGTTGAATTCTTTCAAGAGTTATGGGATATCATCAAATTGGACTTACTCAAAGTAGTCCAAGAGTCCCAGAGGAACATACAGATGCTTCGGGCCTTGAATGTGACCTTCATTGCACTAATCCCTAAGTGTGATGGAGTCGATAGGTTAGGCCAGTTCTACCCTATATCTCTCTACAATGTGATATACAAGATCATTTCTAAGTTGATAGCAGAGAGGTAGAAGAAGTGTCTGGGGGCTATTATCTTAGAGGAACATAGCAGGTTTGTGGAAGGGCGTAAAATTTTGGATGGTGTGGTCATTGCTACAAAGACCATTCACTCTATGGCATCCTCTAAGGAAAAAGCTATGTTTATCAAGTTGGATATGGCTAAGGCTTACGATAGAGTTCATTGGTCCTTCCTTCTGAAGATACTCGGGTCTTTTGGCTTTGTTGAGGAATGGACCCAATGGGTTATGAGTTGTGTCACATCCACCTCTTTCTCAATGCTTATTAATGGTGATCACACTGAACTATTTGGTACGTCTAGGGGCCTTTGCCATGGGGACCCCCTCTCCCCTTACTTATTCATTCTCCAGGCTGAGGGTCTGGGGAGGTTGATCAAGAATAATGTGGGTCTGGGTAGTATTCAGGGCTAGAGTTGGGGTAATGATTTGTAGCCTTAGTCTCATTTGCAGTTTGTTGATGACACAACCTTGATGGGTCTTGCTCAGATCAGAGAAGGTACTAATCTACGGAAGGTTTTGGATGTTTATCTGGTGGCCTCAGGTTAGTTGATCAATGAAGATATGTCTTCTATTCTTTTCTTCAACACTCCTAGAGCTATTCAAAGGAGGATTTCTCTTATCTTGCGGTTCCAAGTGGGTACTCTGCCCATGACTTATCTAGGTATTCCTATCTCTCTTGGTAATCCTCCTCAGGAGTCATGACAGGGTATCTTGGATAAATTTCGCTCGAAGGTGGAACATTAGATGTATAGATGGTTATCTTTCACTAGGAGGGTGTAACTGATTCATTCGATGGTTTAGGCTCTTCTGATTTATCATTGTATGCTTCAAGTGGATCCTATGTGGTTCTTGAAGGGCTTGGACTCTTTGGCAAATAAATTCTTATGGGCAAGAAATCTATTCTCCTCCAAATGGAGTTTGGTTAATTGGGACCTGGTATGTATCCCAAAACAGTCGGGGGGGCTTGGTTTATGGTAGGCTATTTTATTCGGGGAGGCTCTGGTGACTAAATTGTATTGGAGGTGGTGCATCGAGTAGGATCATGGTTGGGCTAAGCTTTTGGGTTACAAATATATGCAGAGGATCCCAATTTAGGAGGCTCCAAGATATCCGCTTGAGGGAAAAGGCTCAACGATTTGGTATACTCTCAAGAAGGGGGATTCTCTCATTAAGGAGGGACTCTTTTGGATCTGTAGGAGGGGGGAGGAGGTCCTTTCCTGGAATGAATCTTGGGATGGGTACCCCCCCATCCTTGTTTAGTTTCCTAATCTTGTGAACCTTAGGCAGAGATTTTTGGACGTAGGGTGGTCAAGGGTGAGTGACTTCAAGGTGGTTTACTGTGTGGGCAGCTAGAGATCGAGAGGTGGAAGGCTCCTAGTGAGTGGTCGGTTGTTGGGATGGAGGAAGAGTGTGCTGAGCTACAAGGAATTCTGGCGAGTAGACACTGTAGTGCTCTCAAGGGTAGGGATGGACTTGCCTAGTCTCCAGATCCTAAGGGCATCTTTACTATAGCTAGTGGTTACCGGGTACTTTTGAACTGAAGTTTGGAGGGTAGAGAGGTGCACTGGTGGAAACAGGTTTGGAACAGTTTCTCTTGGCCAAAGTGTAATTGCTTTGCTTGGACTCTGGCTTTGAATAGATGCCTAACTTGGGATAATATTCACAAGAGGGGATTCTTGGTGCCTTCTATTTGTGCTTTGTGTGGTAACGGGGAAGAAGAGTCCTCACATATGTTCTTCAGATGTCCCTTCTCTATGCTTATTTGGCAGTACTGGTGGGGGGTGTGGAGGTGTCTGTGTGTCCATGTTGATTCTTTGGTGGAATTTTGGAGTAGTTTGGGCAGACCTCCTATCCTGTCCTCCTTCCTTCAGATGGTTTGGTACATTGGGCCCATCTCCATACTCTGGCAGATTTGGCTTGAGAGGAGCAGAAGGATCTTTTGTGAGGCCAAACTGTTAGTGCAACAAGTATGGAATAGAACCATGGTTATGATTTGGGAGACAGTGGAAGATAAGTGTGAGGTTAATATTCCTTTGAATAGAGATGAGGCAGACATTGTGAGCAGGTTGGGCTGGCATGAGCTATCTCCTGCCTCCGCTTCTGTCACAAGAGGTAGATGTGCTATGAAGAAGCTCCAAAGGGTTGGAAAGTGAAGCCTCCCTCAGGATGAGATTATTAAGATTAACACCGATGGCTCCTCCAGGGGTAACCTAGGCCCAGTAGGGATGGGTGGGATAGGTCAAAACTATATGGGAGAGGTGGTCTTCCTCTTTTCGGTGCATAAAGGGAGGCAATCCAATAATTATATGGAGGGTCTTGCTATTCTCTATGCCCTAGAGTGGGCCTGGGAGTTGGGTTGTAGGAAGGTTATCTGTGAATCAGATTCACAAATTATTGTTAATTTGTTGATTGAGAAGAAGATGAGTGGGACTCATTGGCAGCTGGCAGGGATTGTGCATTAGATCCTTCAGATTAGTTCATTAATGGAGCAAGTGTCTTTCATCCACATTCCCCGTGAATGGAATAGAGCGACAGATTTTTTTGCTAAGTGGGCCTCAGAATATGATAGTGATTGGTAGCTTGAAGGATGGGAGCATCTATCCCCGGATTTTTGTCAAGTCTTGCGAAAGATTCTTGTTGAGGACATGATGAGTTATGATGTTGGCTGAGCTTGGTCTGGGCCTAGGGCTCTTTTTTGGGGGGCCTTGGGGCTCTGGTCCTCCTTGTAATTTTTGTGTCTGATCTTCAATAAAGTTTTTACCCCTTTTATTCAAAAAAAAAAAGATGGATTGACCACTTATCTACTAAATGTTTTGCACCTCCAATTCAATGGGTGTATTACAAAATGCTAAACAAAACACAGTCAACCTTGTTCGAATAGGAAATGCATCTTCATCATGCATATTGCATTAACATAGGTCATGTCAAAAATTGATTGTCTCCACATGCATTCTATAGATCATCATGTCATATAGGTTTGCACACTAAGGGCATAACTGAAAAAATCCAAAAAAATCAAATAAAGTCCTGGAAAAATACCAAAAACAATGGGAAAACACAAAATATTAAAAATCATAAAATGTCCTAAAAAATCCCTTAAAAATCAAAAAATAAAAAACTGAAAATCAAAGCAAGAAACCATAGACCGTCCATCAAATCAAATCAATAACAAACAAACTCTCAAAGTCTACAATCAAACTGATCACACATCTTTTTAATCAATCTATCCATCAAACTTTATCAAACATCAACATGTCTTATACAAGGAAGGGTATACTTGAAACCAGCCATATCCGTCTTATACGAGGTACTCGCTCTTTGAAACTAGACATTCCTATCAATGATCACACAAATCGAAACAATGACATAGATCAATATGACTACTGGATTTTGTCCAAGTTAGCCTTATCTTTAGCAATTAATGGCAAGTCATGCTTCAAAACTATCAAAAACAATTTGAAAAAAGTCCTAAAAAATCAATCAAAAACATTCAAATATGCGAAAAACATAAAATCTAGAAACATTGGAAAATCCTTCAAAAAATCCAAAACATTCAGAAAGAGTCGTGAAAATACCAAAACATTCAAATACGATCCTGAAAAAATACCAAAAATAACTGCAAAATGTCTTTAAAAAATCAATCAAAAGCATTCAAATATCGATCCACATAATCCAAAAACATCGAAAAAGTTGTTGGAAAAGAACTAAAAAATCAAAAAATCAATCAATCAAAAAACTTGCAATAAAATGTCTCACAAGAAACAAATACCCTAGCAGATATCCAACAAACACTTTGCACAAAGTTAACAAAGGATATGACTATGTAGTCAAACATTTGCAATCAATTGATCAACTATCTTATCAATCGTATCATATCCATATCAAGTGATCATTATCTTGTCTTAAACATAAGAGGATACAATCAAAATTAGACAGACCATTCTTAAATGGGGTCCGCAACTTTTAGAGATCAAACATTATCAACCATCACATCAAGCAATTGAGAACGAAGGCACAAGGTCAGTTTAGCTGTTGAATTTTGTCTAGGTCACTCTTTATCTTTTATCATTTGGTGATAGATCATGTTCCTATGCTACTCAAGGATGTCCACAAGTGACTAAAGGAGCCATCATGGGAATTATCTTTTTCTTTGTTTTCTATTTGTGTTGTGAACCAATGAAGTTCTAGGGAAATTTCTCTAGTGGGTGTCTGTGATAGGAGCATTCAGCTATTGAATGCCACACATACCTTGACCCCTAGTGTATTTCTAAAAATGGAGGGGTTCACTCCTTGTCTGCTATGTGTTTTTTCTTCAATGAGATATCTTTACATCTTGGTTCCTTATACCAAAATGTGCTAAGCTTCATTATTTTATTAAATAATAAGGCTCAGTGATGAATATATATTGCGCAATAAAAATAATGACACAGGTTTGTGAATCAATCATTCTTATTTCATCTCATTTTTGTATTGCTGGTTTGTTGATTCTTTTCTCATCATCTCTTTCTAAATCATTTTCTATCATCTAACATTATTCTATTTCATTCTAAGGTTCATTCTCCCATGTTCTATCTCAATATCATATTCACATCACCTATCTCTATCTATAACCAATTAACGACTCTTCTATTTTTCATGTCATATTCTTTTTATTTTGAGAGATCATTTGTGTCTTTAATGCACAAACAATCTCTCGAAGAGGAATTAAACCCTAAGTATCACTAGAGCATACTGGGGAAGAATTTTTTTCATTTTCTTTGAAACACAGTTGTTTCGACATTGTCTCAAAGAGGCGCAAATGTAGACACCTAAAAATGTCTCATTGATCATATACTAATTATTCGTCTAATTGGTTAAATAATTCATTAATTATTTAATTAAGTTAATTAATCTTATTCTTCTAATTTCATATTACCTCATCATCTTACTAATTATTCTATTTCTTATTCTATCATTATTTAATCATTTTAACTATTTTCTAATATTAATTAAATATTTATTATTTAATTAATTTTGATTAATTCCCCAATTTAAATAATCTTTATTATTTAAGTAAATTCTATTTTTAATTTCTATCTCTAACCAATTAATCATTAACTTTTTTCTAAATATTAATTAAATATTTATTATTTAATTAATTGTGATTTAATCATTTAATTTAAATAATCTTTATTATTTAATTAAATTCCATTTTTAAAATAATTAAACAGTTTCTTTAAATTATTTAATTAACTAATTAAGTCTTCTAATTCCATTTCCAAATCCCCAAATTCTAATTTCATTTAATTTCAAATTCTTCTAATTTCTTCTAAATTCAATCACATGTGCATGATTTCAAAAATCAAATCAAAAATCAAAGTCAAGTTCTAAAAATATTCAAATACTAAATTGAATTTAAAATAAATTCAATTATTTCAATAAATCTCATGCAAAAATTAAATTGAAAATCTAAGTCAAAGTGCAAGCACGTGCTAAATTAATTCATTTAATTAATTAATTAACTAAATCATTTATCTCTCCAACCTCTATTTTCATCTTCTAGTTAGATTTTTCTAAATAAAGCTTTCTTTGTCATCTTCTTAATTTCCTCCAATCATTCTTTTTCTTCCTTTAGTTAGCTTTTTATCAATCAGTTAACTCATTTAATCTATTCAATCTATTATGTTTCACCTCCAAATCAGCATGTGAGTTCACCTGAGTTCCACCTCTTGATCAATTTGTTCTACCTTTCAATCCTCCCCAATTATCTATAAATTGAGCATTCAATCTCCATTTTCAACAATCAAGAACTTTGAATCTTTGTGTCATTTGCAAGTTGCCAACATGATATCTGAGAGTCACCATACCACAAAGAGGAGAAGAACAATGGAAGCCATGATGCACAATAGGGAATTTTACATTGTTTAATTTTAGTCTATTTTGCATCTATTTCATTGGTTTGTGTTCGAATTGCTTAGATAGTTAAGAGATTCGTGATTTTCCTTATTTCCTATTTAGCAATGATGAATTTGAGCATAGCAAAAGAACCATGTTGGACATCATGAAGAAAACATAGACCTTTAGATTTTTCACCTTGGATAAAGTTACCAAACCTAATATAAACTAACTTATGGACTTCATAAGATGTGTGTCTCATGATAGGTTTTCGACTGCTTCCTAGAAAATCTGAAATGCACTAAGCCAAGATACATGCTAGTAACTTTAAGATTGAAAAGTATGAAAGTAAACTAAATTTTCTAAGGCAAGTGACTTGTTAGCAACAATGCAAAAAACTGAGAGGGGGGGTGTATCAATTTGCACAAGAACTTATTGCAGCTTAAACCACAACTCTGATCTAATAATTAATAGTTTTTGCATGAAACAACACCACAACAATAAAACACATAACAACAATATTTTTAATATGGAAAACCTGGTTATGGGGAAAACCTGGTTATGGGGAAAACCATGGTGGGAACCTACCCACAATGAAATAATAACCTATTAGGAGTAAGTGAAATATTACAATGGGGAATGCACATGCATTTAGGCACACTGCCTAGAGCTCACTGCTCAAATAAGAAACCCAAAAAGGCTACAACCTTTAGGGAAGTCTCACTACCTTATAGGAAGTCTCACTGACTCACAAAAGCATTTGAACAACAATCATGATTACATAAACTATAAAAATAGCATCTCCATATCCCTGAGTACAACTCTGGTTAAGCTCACTGTCAAATCTTCTCTGCAACATACTTCTTTGCACACTTCACACAACTTCTCTACTACTGAATGATTGATACAATATTTTCACAGAGCATCATATCTTTCGATTATTGTTACATTCATTTATACAAGTCATCAACCTATATTTCAAGGTTGGCAAAACCCTTAATATAAATTACAAAATAATAACCTCACATGCTACAACAATGCATGCAGATCAAAATGAGATAGTTTGGACCCAAATCAATACCACAAACATGCAACACCTCCAAAAATTACACCCCGATCATATACAACATTCTATAACCACCAAGAATGTCACATAATGTGAAGAACATCATTGGACAAAGAAAATCTTCAATGATGTGGACAATAATCAATGTGGACCACCAATATGCATAGAAGACGATCAACTACTCGGATCACCATCATCTCACTACCGGAGCTGAAGAACACCATCATAACTGACTGTCAACCTAAAATATTCTCTTGTCGATTTCTAAATCATGAACCAAATGAACTGAGGACATCAACGTATAGAATACATCCCACACATCTGCAACTAAAGATATTACAATTCTGGAGCAATGTAGAGCACAAACCAAAATACCAAATAACATGAACAACTAAATAATTTCCTTAATACCAGATCTCATAACTAGATAAAATAAATATGCTAACATCTTCAAATGGGATTGAACCATCTACAGACAACATACCAGAAACCCTTTAATCTACATCAGCTCATCTACAATGCATAGGCTAAACCAACTCATTCAACTAAACTGCAATACTAGAATACACAGAAGAATATGTTGACATCAATGACAACACATCAACCAATGTCAAAAAATCTCCCGCTTTGGCATTCATGGAAACATATGAATATGAAAAACAATCAATGCAAAGAAAGAAATCAACTCACAACAATCTCCTTCAAAATCACAAGGATCAACTCCACCTTTGACTAACAACTCAAATCTCAAAATACTCTTCTCTCCCCCTCTAACATAAATGACAAAGGCTCATGAATGAGGATTATCTCCACACAAATATGTACATATGGCCCAACACTGACTAATCCCCCTGAGTAGCAGCCTCACTCATCAATTTGGATCACAAAATATACCTATGAAGCTCACCGGACTGATGCAATTCCATGCATGTTAGTTCTCATAAGTAGGGGAAATGACCCTTAACTTCTCTCTAAGATAACAAAAAGTATCTTTAGTCAAATAATTCATAAAGATATCTATAATTTGTTCTATTGTGGACACATACTCCAGTGTGACTTCTTTCTCATTCACCTTCTATCTCAAGAAATGAAACTTGATTGATATATGCTTTGTTTTGGAATGCAACACCAGATTCCTTGAGATATTGATAGCACTTGAATTATCACAATATATAGCAATAGGCTCATCATAAAGAAATTATATATGCCTTAACATCTTCTCCGTCCAAATTGCCTAAGTATAATTGCTAGCAACATTAATATATTCAACTTCTGTAGTAGATAAAAAAATAGCATTCTACTTCTTACTTGCCTAAGAGACCAACTTCTCACCCAAAAGGAATGCACCACCTATAGTACTCTTCCAATTATCAACATGATAGACTTATAAAGCACTGAGAGGGGGGGGGGGGGTGAAATAGTGATAGCAAAAACAATAAGACTTTAAACCCAGACCAATAAAAACAATTAATTAGTTTACTTAAGACTTTGCATGCAATCCAAAGTCTTATAAAAGCATTCACAACAAGTAAAATATTCACCATAACACAAGTGTTTATACATGGAAAACCCAACTCAGAAAAACCATGGTGAGATGGGACTCACAAGTTAACTATCTACATAAATAGGTAACTGACTGATTAATGTCTACAAACTGCTCTATTAAGAGCGAATCTTGTTAAAGATCCCAAAGCCCTGTTAGGAGCTGTACCTGGTTAAAGGTAACCTCAGTGGAGGATTTAGATCCAAGTTAATGAATCACATTTCTACAATGAAGCTTGTTAGAGCTTACCCAATTAGGGGATTTAACTGATGTAGTGATTAGAAAACAACAGTTGGTATGATCTAGGAATAACACATTCTGCTTGTATAGATCCTTTTCTACTCACTTAATACTACATCATTGACATACTCTGCAACTCCTCCAATAAATCACATCAACTCTAACTCATAACATCACTTGTATCTTGCATACCAAAATAGCTCATCACAATGTATTTTTATAGACATTAGATTTCATGTCGGCTCAAGAACCTCAACACAATTTCCTAGATTCAGTGAATCTAGCCAATCTTCCATAACATATCAAAAATCACTACCAAAAATGTTGATTAGAGATAACTCATCATGATCGGTGATAACTCATCACACAATCAGTGAAACTAGTTGGAACACCAATACTGGTTGAATGTTTAACTAGTTCCAACTCTCATACTGATTGTCTCCATTTGCCTCCTTGCTTCTCGCCATTGTATCTCAAAATTGGTGATAGTGGAATTGTCCAAAACCAATTCTCTTTACTGCATATACCAGTTGTCTACATATACCAATTTAGACATCTTCATACCGGTTAGACTTACTCTATAGATATGATACTGGTTTGCAATGTGAAGAGTTAGGAGTAGTATCGGTTTGACTTAACTAAGATGACTATGACAATATGAACATATGTGTGTGTATGTTCCATCAATGACAACACATAAAGTCATCCAAGACAAAAATTATCATCAAGCCAACAATCTCCCCCTTTGGAATTGATGGCAACACTTAGAAAAATTTACAACTAAGTGTTCTTACAAAAATGTACAAACACCCCCTTAACAGTACATACAAAATTTTCACAACACATACATATTTCTACTCCCCCTTTGACAAAAATACCAAATTAAAAAGTAAAATACATATATATTACATCAAAATTTGCATCAAAAACTACATATATATAAATATAAAAGTTTTTCAAGGTGTGTACAATGCAAATCTTAAGAAAATGTCACTAAAATGAATCTTCATCTCTGCAAGATCATTATCCCATGTTTCTAACAATGTTTCAGTGATCTCAACATTTGTCATAATTTGTGCAACAAATTCTTCCATTGCATCCACTGTGCTCATCTCGGGGGTAGCCAAAACCACTTCTGAATCCTTGTATGCCCTCTATAGGATTTCAACTTTTGGAATCAACTAATTTTTCAGTTCTTTCAAGGATCTGATTTTCTTAACCTGTTCAAAATCATAAACATCTAACAGATGTTGCAAAGCATCAACTGATTTGCCAAATTCTAAAGTCAAATCTTGTACTGGTATATATGTATTACTTATTACTTATCCTCTCAAGTTCCTAATCTATATCTTCTCACCTTTTCTTCAAATCATAATAGAAAAATGAAATTTAGATATATTAGCCATTAGTTTACCTCCAATTTCAATAGAAGTTCTCAAAAGATCTTTATTCACAAATAAAGCAATCTTGCCCTTATGAATATCTAATATTAGTTGCTCTCCCCTTTTCTTCCTATAACCTTTTTTAGGTAAGGCATGTGTTGCCTCTTCAAGTGATTTCAGTTGGTTAGTAGCATCAACAACCAACTGTCCAAGTTTGGAAATAGGGGTAGACAAATTACCAATGTTAGTCTCTGGTAGGAGACCTAATAGAATGTCAACAACAGTCTGTATAGCCTCTTCTTCTTTTCTCTGCTCTTTCAACCTTTTCTTTTAAGCCCTAGATTGCATAATGGTAGCAATCTTCATTAGTCCAGATGCATTGAAATTATCTACATCTATAGGACCTTTTATGCTATTTGAGTCATCATCATCATCAGCTATTATTTTCTCCTTCTTCTTTGCTTTCTGCTCTTCATCCTTTTTCACTTCAGTCTTCTTCTCTTCATTTTTTTTCTTTGGTTTCTCTTTCTCTGTCTCTACTTGTTCATCTTGTGTGGTTGTAGTAACCGGTGGCATTTGACTTTCAACATTTGATCTTTTTTGGTGGTGGTTGAATATAAACACTTGGTTCAGTAACCGGTGCTTCCTCTATTAATTGTTTCTCAACAATATCCGATTTTTGTTCAGTTTCCTTAACTGGTTCAATGACATTACCAGTTGTGTCAACAATATCCTTAATTTCTTTAGTATCATCCCCAAAGAATATGACCAGTGGAGAACTTGTGTCATCCTTATTCTTGACAGGATAGACTACATCTGGTGTAATAAACTCTTCAGCATCTAGCTCTAGTGGAGCTCCAATCTCAGTCTGAATAGGTTTATTATCATAGCCTTTCAAAATTGCATTCATCCTCTTAATATCTTGTGCAATTATAAGAGTATCATCTTCAACATGTTGAATCTTTCCATCCAATAATTTCACTCTCCTTGTTTTCGAATGAAATTGTCCTTTATATTTAGCAAGTAATGCTAATAATTCCTCATGAGACAACTTAGGAAAATATTGAACTAAAATTCTCTCAATAATCTCTTAGTCCTAATTTAAAATCCGCTTCCATTTATTTTCAAGAATTGAATATAAAGAATTAGAAATGTCCTTTTCAATATCTTGTGGTAACTAATTATATTGACACAGGTGATTGATTACCTCTTGAACAATTTCTTGTTTGTGACCTTAATCAAAAGAATCAAAATGTTCTTTTACATTATAAAACCGCTTTCTCCTTAGTGTTTTCAGAGTCCTTTCAAAATTGCTCATTGGTTTGAATGATGTAACATTAATAGGATTACTTTTCTTGGAATGTCTCCTATCGGTTTGGATTTCTTACTAGTCAATTTCATCTTCTTTGATTCTTCTTCAGTATAAGTTTCCTTAGATTTTGCTTGAAGAATGAGATGTCTACCTCTCTTCTTTGTTGAATTCTGCTTCTTTGTATATACCTTAGGTACCGGTTCCTTCTTGATTTGGATACTTCTAGTTACCCTTGTACCAGTGGTCACAAAAGTTGGTTGGTCAATTTTCTTATTTTTCTCCTTGGCACTACTGGGTTGAGCAGGTGCAATCCTTTCTTAATAAGTGCCCAGTCTTTTCTTTTTAGTGTCCTTAGGAGATTCCAAAAGGTTGTTGGCATAACCAATTAGTAAGTCATAACTAACTTCATAGCTCATTTCCTCCATTTCTTCTTCTCTTGGTTCAATGGCCTCTATAAGGAAAAAGTCAGTGGTCATAGTGAAACAGATGTCCTTTTCAAAGTGTTTCACCACTTCATCAGATAGCCTTAATCTCATGCTCGTATTCTTTTGAAACTCATTGAAATTGTTGGCAGTGGGCCAGCATCCCTCGTGGCAATTTGCAACATGGTTTAACATCCTCTTGTGGATTCAATAAGTATAGTGGTTGTATCGAGCATTGAAAGGTCGATCTTTTGGTGCAATGACAACCCTATCTTGTAACAAGTGGTATCAGAGATTGTTCACAGGTTCAAATCATGCAGGCCACAGCGAGTGATGCTAGGAGGGGGATTGTTGGCAGTGGGCCAATGTCCCTCGCAGGGATTCATGACATGGTTTAATAGCCTCCTATGGATTCTATAAGTCTAGTGGTTGTATTGGGCATTGACAAGTCAATATTTTGGTGCAAAGACAACCCTAGCTTGTAACAAAAATATTTGTTCATGGCAATAGGAAATGTGTTCTTCATAGCCTTAATGCTATTCTTTATTTGGGTTGTAACTGGTATATCCTTAGACCATTAAATATCACCAATTCCTGGAGTGAAATTCTAAAAGTAGAAAAATAAAACAATCAACAGTTGACCATATTTAAACTTTTGACTCTTGTCCTTCTTAATTGATTCTAAGTTTAGCATCAATTGACTTCCCATTTCCTTGCACAAATCATAATCTACATCTTCTATCATCAACCTGTAGGCAGCATACACAACAACACATGGTAACTGTTCATCCTAATAGAGTGGAATATACGGTAGCCAATAACCATTGTTTCAAACCCGACTCCTAGATCTGCAATGTTATTGATCGATATAGCATGACCATCAACAGTGGTCTTTGTCAATGCAATAACAGTCTCCTTTGAGATTGTCCTCAATTTTGGTACTTCACCAGTTTGGCAGAAACCAATTACTGTATGAATAGCCTCCTTTCTGATGGTGTGAGATCTATCAAGATACATGTTCCCACCATGTACATGACTAAGGATAATCCTAGCATGTTCTTCCTCAAAATCTTCAATAAAATAGGCTGCATTATGAAACCCTTTTCATAAACTCTAATATATTCGGGTCTGATTTTCCCGCTCTTATCATACAGATATTTAAGTTGAGAATAGATTGCCAATGACCCTAGATCCTCAATTTTACAATCTATATAACATGCAAATCACCTTTCATCAAAACACCTTGGGGAACTTGAGACAATGCATTATGTAGTGTCCACCCTTGACTTGACTTGTTTGACTAGAGTTGACCTTTAATTCATGCATGATAGACACTATTGGGCATAGGATATTTCAGATGATTTATAGGATGTTGATACTATTTGTAGATCAGGAAATTGGGAAAACATCAAAACAATACAAATTAGGACAATCACAAAACCTAAAACTACAATGAAAGCAATCCTAATCCAATCAATGAAGACATAAAGACAAGATATTCAAATTGCATGAAATTGAAGCAAACTGACACAGATATCTCCTTCATGTGGCTCCATTGTTCTTCTTTCACCTTCAAATTTGATGTTGATCTCACCTACAAGTGCAAAATACAAGTAGAAAGCAAGTTGTTGAGAGATGAAATTCACAACATAAGGCTACTCAAAAGTGTGATTGATTCTCCTTTGATTGAAGAAACTCATCCAATTTATAGACAGATTGGAGAGAGGACAAGATTAGCATGAAATTGATATTAGAAGCATTTGATTTCAAAAATGGCAAAATTGAGTTGAAGAAAGAAGGTTATGATACCTTCTATGTCATGAATTATGACATATTGCTAATGCAAAGGTTAGAGGACTAAAAGCTTATGACATCTTGCTATGCCAACGGTATGACACATGAGAAATTCATGCTTCCACCAAAGCACAAAAATAGGGAGAGACTAGAGAGGAATTGATTAGGTGGAAATTGAATTTAGAAAATGAAGTGGAAATTAAGAATTAGGAAAAATTAGAAATGAGGTAGAAATTAGGAAATTAGAAATTGATGAAATTATAAAATTAGGTGAATTAATTAATAATTTTTCATTCATTAATTAATTCACAAAAAGAGGGGGAATTAATTAGCCAATTAAATAAATATTTAATTGTGACAAGAAGACTTAGGATAAATAAATAAATAATTTAACCTAGAGGGAAAATGACAAACAAGATTAAATGAATAAATCATAAAACCCTAGAAGATGAATTAGAAATGCAAGGATGACAATTAGATCTTGACAAAAGATAATTGATGTAGGGTCGATTTGATCATGATTCTGACTGACAAAGGACCAGTGTTGATAAATGATTAAAATTGGTTGACAAAAATCAATGACAAATTGACCAAGATTGACAAGGAGATCAAATTGAAAAGCACCAATTGACATGATTAAAGAGGACAAGGATCAATGACGAATCAATCGCAAAATGACAAAATTGGCAAGGACAAGGATTGACAAGGATCGATGATGAATCAATCGCAAAATGACAATATTTGACAAGGACAAGGATCGATGATGAATCAATCGCAAAATGACGAAATTGACAAGGACAAGGATCGATGACAAATTGATCACAAAATGATGATATTTGACAAGGACAAGGATTAATGACAAATCGATCACAAAATGATGAGATTGACAAGAGGACAAAACCCTAATTCTATCATCGATTAGGATTGACGATGTCCAAAATGATGATAAATGAGCACACACCATGATGCGACAAGATAAGATCGACCAAAATCATGACTGAAGATTGTTATCGACAAGACCTAATTTGAAAGCGATAAAAATGAGGAATGTAGAAGAAGGACTTGATGCTCGCAAATGATAAAGACCAAGTGCGCAACATAGAAGAAATGTTAATGCGACGCAAGAACCCTAAAATAAGGCAATGTGCAAATGTTAAAGTATGACTCCGCAAGCGTTGACCATTTTTAGACGTCTACACTATCATTAATGATCGTGTGATTTATTAGACACTATTTGCTTATTATGTGATTGACTATCGAAATATTATATTGATCATGTGATTTGATGAGCATAATTGTTGATGGATTTTACATGCCTTACTATGATTGTGAATTATACTAATCATGCACTTGATGATGTTTTATGTACTAACCATATTTAATGATTATCTATGATGAGTTGATCTTATGGTGTGTTTGATTGTTGTATGACTGTCTTCGGGATAGAGACAATTCCACATCACTCATTGCGAGTGGGATGTGTCATTGCAATTCTCTAACCCTTGTCTATTATAATATATATATGCATATGTCGTATCGTTGTTTTGTGGATGCAGGATTTGTAGGTACCAGACATTGACTCCACCTGGCTCCATAGGTCTGAGCATGTCTTTAAATCCCAATGGTATGTGGTTCGGAGTTGGTACAATTTCCCTTCACATACTCTAGGTCTAAGTTGTTCACTGTGAGTCGTCAGTGTCTTGGCGTAAGCCGTCATGATAGTTAGTAAGCTGGGTTTCTTCTGTGTTGTGAGTATGTTAGTATTGGCTGATTATTCCTTTTATGTTGAGATTGACTATTTGATTATTGATGAGAGATTAAATAATTAATGATGTTTATTTTAATTATTTTGATTTATAGCGATTTGATTATTTGGTTATCTAATGTTAAATTTAATTTATTGGATTCTTCCCTTTTTGGTTATTTGATTATTTGATATTTAAATATTTATTTATTTTAATGATGATTTAATATTTATTTAATTTTTATTGTTTAGCTTATGATGTGTTTTATATTTATTTGTGATTTGACCTTTATTGGTATTTATTTATTTATTTATTTAATCGCCTATGGCTTAATATTTATTTGGTTTTTAATGTTTATCTAGTTCATTAATTCATTTATGAGATTTTGGTTTATTTAATTTAATTTCCCCATTTAATTTATTTAATTGTGGCTCATGTTTTATTTATTAGTTTGACTTTTATATTAAGTGGGTTGTATAAATAATAAAATGATAAAACATTCCCACCAAATTGTAAAAAGTATGATTTATATTTACCTTACCTACCCTCTTCTCTTATTGGTTGAATTTAAAAAGGGAGGTAAAATTATATTATATGGTGGGGTTGGTAAACCATATTATAGATTGGAATGTTTTGATTGGTTGAGATTGAGGCTAGGTTTTTGGTTAATGTTTGTCTTTTTATTTTATTTTCCGTGAATTTTTCGTGGGGGTTGATTCCTCTTTGGAAAATTTTCTCTGGCAAGTTTTCTTCTTGGTTCTGGTTTTCTTCTCTCTTGGATTTTGGCTGGAGCTTGGGTTGGATTTGGTTTGGCTAGTGGAATCTCTTCTTCAACTTCTTCCATAACATGGGTTGCAAGTTGCAGATGTATTCTACCTTTTTATATTTTATTTTATAGTTTTCCTGTATGCTCCGTGTTTGTAGATTGAATGTGTGAGCTTGGGGAAATGAATCTAAAATTTGTATAGTGAGGAAGGAAATATATGAAGGCATAAATTTATGGTAAGGTTTTATTCTATAGTTTGTAGAAAATATTTGTATTTCTAGGTTTTGTGAAAGCCTTTCGTGTCTTTCTGAGTCTGTCATGCATAGAGTTTTGATTTAATATTAGCCTTCAAGTGTTTATTATTTATTTAATGTTAAAGTGAATTTTATTTATTGGGTAATATTATTTTACCCATTAAGTAATTAAAAGGGGTGGTAATTTGTATTCTTTTATTTAAAAGTTATTTTCACCCCAGGCCAATGGTTTAATTTATTTTACCTACCCTTGGAATTCATTGGCTGGAAGTTTATGGTAGGTAGAAAATATATTTTATTTTCTTGAACTTTGGGAAGGTAGGTATGGAATATAATATTTTTGAAATATTTTGATTGGAGCATGGTTTTGCTTGGTTTTGTTTTTTTTATTTTTTTATTTTTGATAAATAGGCCTTCATTTGCTAATTGCTTGATTGTGTGGTACTTTTCGGATTAATTCTTGTACCAGAGGCATTGTTGAGGGTGTTGATGATTTATAGTTTTATATCTAATTTTATTTGATGTATTTTGTTGGTTTCAAGCATATTTACCTTCCTATGTTATTGGGGAAAAAATTGTGCTTTCATCCATATTGATGTGCTATGGTTGGTGAGTTGGAAGTGTTGTTGTTTTGGGGCAGCAAGTGAGTTGGCCTTGCTGTGGTTTTACTTTCATTAATGGCAGAAAATTTAATGGCTTGATATGCCTTTGTTTATTGCTAGCCAAGAGGCTCATTTTGTTATATTGATGTTGTTGTAGCCTTGCATATGTTGTGAGAGTATGCGTGGAAGTTATTGGCTGCATTGAGTATTATTTTAATGTATTTATGTTGGTAGAGCCTCTTGTGATGTGTTGTTGGGCCATGTTAGGAGGAGTGGGCTTCCCTGTGATGACCAGGGTCATGAGAGATAGGCTGGCATGAGGTTCCTTGTAAGGATGCATGAAGTCTAGACCACCAGGGCACATTGGAGTTTTCCATGACTTATAAACAAGTGATAACATTGATAATGAATTAATTGGGATGGGAAAATTATAACTCACTTAAACAAGATAATGAATAGTTTTGAGCCTCATGACTTATGTCCTAGGGAGGATGCTTTAGGATAAGCATGAGATGACCGTGAAGACGGTAAGCTAATCTACCTTGGTCTCTCATAGGTTGAGATGGCTCCACATGTCCATCAGGCTAGTGCCTTGTGTTATTATTTTATTATGTTATGAGGATGGCATGTGATGACACTCCACTCCTACATGTGTTCCCCCTTCATGATTTATGATTATGCTTATTGGATGCATTTATGTCCTGATGAGTTTTATGCCTCTGGGAGTTTATTCTTATGGCTCTGTGTGAGTTCTTGCTTGAGAGTCCTTGTTGGTTAGTCTCTTTGGTTTTGAGTGTCAGCCTAGATGTAGAGTGTGTGTTGGGACCTTGTTTCATCTCCTAGCACGAGGGGTGGTTCCTTTGGTTCCACATGGTCAGGTGGTTGGTGCTTTTAAACCATTGGGATGTTCCTGCCTTTGGATTATTCTTGCATGGATGAGGATGCTTCTTTAGATTATTCATGGATAATAATTACAACAAGAAATGTAAATGATGATGTGACTTATGTAATTAAATTCTTATGTAATGGTTGTAAAAGAGATCATGTTTATGAGAAATGATTATGTTGTTCTAGTTATAGTAATAGTTTTTGGTTATGGTATGTGATTGTAATGATGAACCTTGAGTTGTATTGTAACATATTTATATTAAATGAAATGGATGCATGAGATGTGGATAAGTATTGTTGTTTAAAACGAAATGATGTATTTTGTATTCTTGATGAGCCATGTTAAAAGTAAATTGGGTAAATGTTATGATAATGGTATTAGATTTGAATGATGTCTTTAACTAATGATTTAAGTAGAAGAAATGTTATGTCTTGATAGGATGTATGAGTTTGAGTAATTTTGGAATATATCTTAGGACATGTTTATGAGTTGTAATTAAAGAATTTGAAATTATATCATCATACTTCATAGTTAGTGATCTAATGGTAGGATTGAAAATCTTATAATGCTTGGAATGTAGTTGAATTTTCCTTATGAAAATATTGTATGGATGTTCTTAATGAATGAATTACTAATCTTATTAATGGAAATTACTAGTAAGTGTATGGAAGATGATTAAATGAGTTCTTGTCTTTTAGGAAAGGATTAGAATGTATCATGTGTTATAGTTTAAGAATTATATCTCCATTTGGTGGATGCTATTAGTGATTATGGAATTAGGATATTGTATCATAGTTTGTGTTGAGATGAATTCATGTAGTTACCTGATTTGTAATGAGATGATTGTTGGTTAATTGATACAGTGTAATATATTTTATGAGTACTAAACGAGCTATGGGTTAAATGTTTAAGGAGACTTTGTGAGTATTGCATTATGTGCTTCTAGAATCATGATGAAGTAATAAGTATGGTAGGAGCATAGAATTATAAGTGACCATGTAGGAATTAATTGTAAATTGAAATTATGTTAATGCAATGAAAGGGTTAATCTTGATATATGGATGGTGATGTTCATAGTCGAAGGTTGGTTAATGGTAATAGGAATATTTGGACTTGGTATATAAAATGAACCTAAGAGAAAAAGGGAAATAGATATGCATTAAAAAATAGAAACTCATATTAAATGAAAGATTAGGTAGGTTTCATATCATGGGTGTTAGGTATTTCTATGTTGCACCTATGTGTGTATAATGATTAAGATTATGAGCTATTGATCTGGAAGAAAGTAAATGCTTATTGCTTATGTAGGTAGATTAAGTAATGGCACTGAGATACCCTAGGGAGTTATTAGTATTGATCTATTGTATTTCACTTGCATAATTGTTTGAATAGCTTGAGTGAATTATTCTATGTTCATAACACTTAATTGTTGTTGTGTGCTCACTACATTTCTTAAGTGATGTTATGTGCTGTATTGTTTTAAAAAAAAATTAAATTAGCCTGTTTTTAGCTATATTTCTCTAGGGTATTTTTGACGGGCATTACGCATTATAAGACTCTATCTTATTTGTTCCCATTGACTCCATAGCTTCAGCAGTAATAAAAATACTCTCTACTAGTGTAGAAGATGATGCTATTCTAGATAATCTTGATTTGAGAGAGAGATTAACAAAAATACTTTATTCCCTTCATGCTGGTAGGGTTTCGAGTTTCTCTCTCATATGCACACCCAATTCGCCTTTCCTTATCTTCAAATATGATTCAACTTTTGATCTGTAGCACAAATCCATTCTCAATCTACTAACAATGCTTTGTTTTTCTTTGCAAGTGCTCAAAATGCTTCTTCAAATACAATTAGGGTAAAAATAACTTAGTAAAACTTCCTTTTATAAACTTACCCACAAAATTTATTACATTACCGATACGGTAACAAACCCTAATTACCACTTAACAAACTCTCCTATACAGATAGGTATAACCGGTTGGTAATCCTTAAAAAACTGATAGATAATAATATCAAAAATTCTCATATTGCAACTTGAAATGCAAAACTCTCTTACCATACACTCTTCAAGGGGTTCGTAAGTAGATTTACCGATATGCTCCCCTTAGGCTATTGGAAAATGCACACTCCAATGAGAAGTTGTAGGTGATTGAAGGTATTGTCATTGATGGCAACCTTACAATCATATGATACTGGTAGGCACCGACATTGACAGACTCTACACCAGCACTGAAAAGAAAGATTACCGACACCATGACTGATAGGAATTTTGTTTAATTGTATTTTGTATTTAATTGTAAAAACTTTTTGTAAGCTGACATGGCGAATTGTAATATGACTCATATAAGTATGAGATCTTGTAAATCACTTAGGATGTGAATATGGAAGGATTATTATAGACCTAATATGCAAATTGTAAGGCAGATTTTGGATAAATGTTTATGAATATTGCAGAGCTTAAACCGGTACTAAACCTGGCATAGCAAATGCTGATTTGAAGTAGTACATGACATTGGATTTGTATAATCCATTTTGTAAGTTAGTGTGACTTATTTTGTAACTGAGTAGTGAGCTCTAGGCACTTGGTCTTCCTGCATGTACAGGCCCCTATTGTATCAGTAATATTCTCTTATTGGCCGGTAAGCGAATATTGTGCATCACAAATCCCATCGAGGTTTTTCCCACACTGGGTTTCCTTGTTAAAAATATTGTGTTATGGTGTGTCTTTCATGTTGTGGTTGTTGTTCTCATTTACTGCATTATTTTTGGTTTATCGGTACACAGTTTTGAAATGCTTTTCATGTTATGATTCAAGAAAAATCATATACCAGTCAAATACTGATCCACCCCCCCCTCTCAGTATCTTTGGGAATCCTAACAATTGGTATCAGAGCTTGGTCCTCTATTTTCAAAATCCTAACAGCTTGAGGAAGATCCTGACACTGATAGAGATGGAAAACTTGAGAAAGCAATTGGAAATAGCTCTTTCAGACTTTGATGCAGAAAAGGTGAAGAATATCAAACTTGAAGATGATCTGAAGGCTGCACAAGATATCATTCAAGGACTTCAAGAAAATCTCACTATTGCAAGGAATAAGAGAAGAGAACTTTGTGAAAAGATGCAAAATGATGATGATGAAAAAGAAACTCTTAATGACCTGGTGAACAAACTGAGACAAGAAAACAATACAATGAAGAATGAGATGCAAGATATGACTATGAGGTTTTGTAAAAAGACTGAAAATTGAAAGAATAATGAAGATGACTTGGATAGAAGAATCAATGATGCTGCAAATGAAAATCTAAGACTCAACCATGAGAATGATATGTCAAAGATAGATCTAAATCACTTATAACATGACAAAACTGAACTCATGAGACAAAAATTTCTTGGAAAATGAGTTGGCTACTGCAAATCAACACAAGGAGAAATTCAAGAAAAGTTCAGAGGAACTTGATGACATGCTGAAGAATCAAAAACCTAATGGTGATACAAATGGCCTTGGCTTTGAAGTTGGTGAAAGCTCTAGTACTGCAAATAATCATGATCATAGTAAACCAATAAGACAACCTAATGCTTACAAATTTAATGGGAAATGCTTTAACTGTAACAAGTATGGTCATAGAGAAAATCTGTGTAGATCTAGAAATTATCAGTTGACTAATGCACCCACCGGTCAATGTTCTAAATGCAACAAAGTTGGTCATAATTCAGAAAATTGCAGAATGAATGTAAGAAGTTATGTTTGTGGAAGATTTGGACACTTATCTAATCAATGAAGAACACACACCGATATAGGATAGGGGAAAGCTATTCAAAAAAAACAATGTGAGTTGTTATGATTGTAACAAAATTGGACATATTGCAAAATTTTGTAGAAGTAAGACATCACCAACAAATTACAAAGGACCCAGTTTGAAAGGTAAAGAAAAAGTTGAAGAGGTAAAGTAAGAAATCTTAAAGAAATGGATCAGAAAGTCAGATCAGAATTTTGATGGGAATACTCCTCCACTAACAGAATAGAGTATCACTCCACCATCAGGAGACTCTTCATCTAACTAAAGGAAAATCCTTTGGGGGTTTGGCAACTAATTGGAAAACATGCTAATATACCCTAGGTTGATGGTGAGAAGTTAAATTACTTCTTTACCGGAAGATGAGTTAAGTTTGACTTAATCGGTAGGCATTAAATGTGGTAGTTGAAGAAAATAACATTATAAAGTAAGTGTTTGGGCTCCTTTTTCATTAACCAAGCATTCAAGTCTTTGAGAGCATGAAAATCCCGAGCGAAGGCATCCTTAGCGAAAAGTGAATTAGTTCATCCAAGAACTCATCCTAAGGGCAGATTGAGATATTTATAACTATGGCTTCTTCATCTGCACCTGAATTTATTGCAAACCCTACCGTGATTGAGGTTATCAAGCATCCTAGACCCGTATTCAAACTGATTCCCGAAATTGTGAAGAAAGATGATACCCTAGGAGCATTTTCGAAAATACCTAAGGGAGTAGTTTATGCATAGGATCCTAGAATATACATACATTGCCATAATGAGGAATTAGGAGATGATGAAATCAAGAACATGTATAGGACTGTAATTTGTGATGTAAATGGAAATATCAAACCGGAACACAAGGTAGTGGAAACCCTAGGTTTTGTGGATATTATTAGCATTCCTAATTTTCCTGAAGATGTGATAAGAATAGTCCTAAGCAGAGTCCATGGGGAATTATTTTGGCTTGATTACATCCATAAAATCACTAAAGAAGCAGTTAGGGCAGTAACAGGCTTACCTTCCACCATAAGCAGGCCTGACAGAACTAAGAAAGTTTCTAATGACATTGTGGCAACCTTAATCGGTGCAACATTTGACAAAAGATCCCTAAGAGTCAATGATGTGAAGGACATCAATGTTAGATTTGTTAGTATGATTCTTGGCTATATGGCTATACATGCAAATAGGTTAAAATTAGTATCTAGCCTATGTATTAAAAGTGTATATGACATGGTGAACGAGAATACAAGAATAGATGTGTGTGAATGGCTTAAAGATGAATTGATAGACAACCTGAAGAAAATCAAAGGTGATAAAAAGGGAACTTTCAGATTTGGAAATCTGCTTGTATGTTTAATGATATACATTACCAAGGAAGTACCTGGTATTGGTAGGAAAGAATTTGGTTTTGATATACTAGTAGGAAAGGAACTATTGGATACATTAAACAACATGGGAGAAGATAGAGAGAAACATATAAATGAACATTTTAAAGCACTGAAGGCTCAAATGAAGACAAGAATAAGGCTGTCTCAAGCAATTGTTGATAAATATCAAAAAGAGATATGCTTTGTAATTAAGAAAGATGAAATCTGGATGGAGGCAGTTGTCCCTAGAACTCTTTGGGTAACTGATATGGGATATGAAATAGATGATAACATCATTGAGACTTATGCAAAATCCCTCCTTGAAGCACCAAAGGAACCATCTGAGAAAGTGTTTGGCAATGTAGAAACAATTGAGAGTGGTATCCAATCTTAGAAAAGAGTCAAGAAAATTGAACCAATAGTGAGGAAAGGTACAAGACAAGCTAAAGCAATTAAAGAAGATGTACTTAACAAAACTGGTATCAAGGAAAATGAGTTGGAAGAACTTCAAACGAAAGCTCATCTTTCACTAGTTGCAACTTCTTCTGAAAGTGATATACCAACTAAGTTCAAAAGGGTAGAAAGGAAAAGAAAACCCTCACCGACACTCTCACCTACACCCAGAAGAACAAGACAAAAGCAACAGGTAGTTAGGCCTCTAGCTAAGAAGTTAACTCCAAAGAAAAAGAAGGTAAAACAGGCTATTGCTCCACTGGACAAACTTCTAAATGAAATAATTGAGGATGGAAAATTGAAAAATATTAGCAAGATGTATAACACACTTTCTAATGATGATAAAGAGAGCATAGATAATAGTGTAATTTTACACTTAGACATGTACACAAAATTTTTGATGGAGATTGTTGATGATATACCCAATGATTTATACAGAAGACTAGAACCTAGAAGGGTAGCTATTGTTGAGTTAGATAAAAAGATAAAAATAGAAAAATTACTTGCAATTCACCCAGTGAACTCCACTAAAGAGATAGATGAATTAATCAGTGAGGCCAATCGGACAGTATTTTCAACCAGTCACCAACATGTAGCACTAATGCCAGGCCGAATGAATGAAATCTTTGAAGAAATTGTAGATCAATGGGATATATTCTTTGTTGAAAAGGAAAAACAAGAAGAACTTAAAAGACCTAAGACCATCCAAGTCTACCAAAAGGACAAGGATAAGGGGAAAGGTAAGGTAGCTGGACCTCCAAGCCTAAAGATAACTGATAACCTGCCCCCACCTCTTTCTGATACTCCACTGGTAGAAACTATTGACACACAACCGGTAATAGAGAGTATGGAGACTCCTTATGAGGATACAATTCATGAGTCTAAAATTTTGTACACTATGAACATAGACACCCAAGAGGTAAATATTGTTGTTGATAAAGAGACCGCTTAAGATAAGAAGAAAGATGTGGTTACTAAGCCACTGGCTATAGATATTGAGATTGAGGTTGAGACACAAACTGAACAATCAGTTGATCCCCTATCTACTGGAATAGTGACTGATACTAAACCCACTGAGCTAGCACAACCAGCTGACAACAAAAAGAATCTAGTTGAGATATTAGTAGTGGATAGTACAATGGTGCATAGTGAGAAACTGGTAGTGAATATTGAGACTTCATTAGAGAAACCAGTAGTAGAGAGCACAAAGAAACCCACTGAGGCATAGGTTGAGAAACAGGAACATAAAAAGGTTGAGGTATAGGTTCATGCAGAGACAGTGCCACCGACAACAACTAAGAAACCCAAGCCTTTGCTAGTAGAAATGCAAACACAAACTGACCTACCAGAGGTCAATACAAGCAAAGAGGTTACTCACACCGGCGAAATGAAAATTGTTAAGGTAGTTGGACAATCATCTGGTTCTTCCTTGACAAAACTCAGACCAACAAATGTGACAGAGGTATTATTGGATTCTATTAAGAAAATTACAGAGTGTAGTGCACAAGCATATAAGGCTATTGATGATACAATTCCTATTCTAAAATTGATAGCACCCAAGTGCAATGTGGAAAATAAAGATTCTTTAAATCAACTAGACACATTATCTAAGTATATCACTGGTAACATTGTGACAGTTGATCAGATTAATGAGGAGACATTTAAAGAGAAAATGGATTTAGAAAAACATAAATTCTTCAATGAGAAAATAAAGAAGTGCATGGGACACATTGATACCCTTTTACCGACACTAAGAAAAACAATAAAGGAGTTTAAGGAGTTGTATAGAGACACATGTAAAACTAATATTTTGACAGTAGATATAGACAAGGAGATCAATAAGGTACATAAAGAAATAAATGATATAGATGACAATTTCATTGATTCATCTGAACCATTATTAGTTATAGAGCAGGAAATAGCAGGTTTTGAGGAGAAACTTGAAAAATTGGAAAAAGAGAAGGAAAGAATAAAAGGAAAGGCAAAAGATCTTAAATTCAGACTCAGTCCCAAATTGGACTACCTCATCTCTTTGAGAAAAGAGATCTCAGAGGCACTTGTTCAAGGACTGAAGACACAGAAAGATAAAATACATCACCTCACCGGTACAATTCAAAGAACAGAGGCAACTTTGAAGGACAATGAAAGGTTCACTGAGAGCCTAAATTTTGTATTGGCAGACCTTTTCCAGATTATAACCAACTGGTTACAAGGATCAAGCTGAAACTACACTCAGTTGACACTTTGACAACCTTTGTCATTGATGTCAAAGGGGGAGTAGTGGAACTAAGAAAAATGATCAGAAGAAAGACATCATCAGCTCAAGGGGAGCACACATTTTGATAACACATTTTTGGTAAGACAATTTTGGCAAATTCTTTTTGGACATTTCTGGATACTTTTTGGATTTTTCTCATGAGTTTTGCCATAAATGCCAAAGGGGGAGATTGTTGGCAAATGCACACACCAATGAGAAATTGTAGGTGATTGAAAGTATTTTCATTGATGGCAACCTTACAATCATATGATATCAACAGGCACCGGCACCGGCAAACTCTACACCAGCATACACTTCACCGACACTGAAAAGAAAGATTACTGGCACAATGGGCGACATGAATTTTGTTTAATTGTATTTTATATTTAATTGTAAAAAAAAATTGTAAGCCAACATGGAGAATTATAGTATGACTCATATAAGTATGAGATCTTGTAGATCATTTAGGATGTGCATATGGAAGGATTATTGTAGACCTAATATGCAAATTGTAAGGTAGATTTTGGATAAGGGTATATGAATATTGCAGAGATTAAATCAGTATTGAACCTGGCATAGCAGATGTTGATCTGAAGTAGTACATGACATTGGATTTGTATAATCCATTTTGTAAGTCAGTGTGACTTCTTTTGTAACTGAGTAGTGAGCTCTAGACACTTGGCCTTCCTGCATGTGCAGGCCTCTATTGTATTAGTAATATTCTCTTATTGGCTAATAAGTGAATATTGTGGGTCACAAATCCCACTGAGGTTTTTCCCATACCGAGTTTTCTTGTTAAAAATATTGTGTTATGGTGTGTCTTTCATGTTGTGGTTATTATGATAACTTAATGATGAACGAATAGTACCAAACTGGTACTGAGAGGTGGGGGTGAATCAGTACAGGCAAAAACACAACCTTAAATCAGTTTGTCAACTAGCACTTATGCACTGATAGACAAACAGTAGCACCGGTCCTTCAACAGAGTTCAACCAGCAAAACCCAATGTAACTGAGACAAGCAAAGACCCGTTGACACTTATCTTCTCATATAATCTAACTCTTCATTCCCATTTTACCCTAATGCATGAACATGCAATCTACCATCAAAGATGTACATATTACAGCAAGATCAACATGCATCACCACTTAATCAGAAAATAATCATAACATCACATGAAGAGAGCATCACACATGACACACATATTTTTCACGTGGAAACCCAACTGGGAAAAACCATGGTGGGGATGAATACCCACAAGCTAATTTTTGAACTCTTTGGAAGTCCGCTCTATTAGGAGCCTTGTGCAGTTAAAGACAAATACAATAGGTTCTATTAGGGATCACCCAGTTAAGGGATGGCTACAATACTTGGTTAAGGGTTAAACCCTATTAAGGGTACCTTGTTAGAGGATTTCAAGAAATCAATAGCTAAAGGATATCAATGAATCAGTAGCTTTGGGTTACCCTATTAGAGGATTTTCAACAAGCTAGTTAAGGCTACCCTGTTAGGGGATTTCACAACTGTTGAAGTGGTTAAAGATCAACAAGTATATCGATGACCTGATAATAGCACTCAATGCCAATGCAGATCCGCTTAAGTTCCTCTTCACCTTCTGCACTTACACTCTACAGATATAACTTCTCTCCTCTAGTTTGGCAAGAATCATGTATCTCTTCTCTTAGATACACATACACAATTTTTGCCAACAACTTCTAAAAGAATCACAACATCGACCTTATAATCCCCCTGAGGAGTAGCATCCTTCAACACATCAATAAAAAAGAAATGACTATGCAATACCTGACTAATGTGGAACAAATACTTTTAATTTACCTCCTAAAGGGGCAATACTCCCAATTCACCTCTTAAATACATAAATGTAGTCTTTGGGAGAGGCTTGGTGAATATGTCTACTAATTGCTCCTTACTGGAAACATGTTCCAGTGCAATCTCTTTATTTTGAACCTTTTCCCTCAAGAAATGATACTTAAGCTCAAAATGCTTGGTTCTAGAATGTAAAACCGGATTCTATGAAATATTGATAGCACTTGTGTTATCATAGAATATACATACCAGTTCAAATATAGGGATTTTGAAGCCATCTAATACATGCTTCATCCAAATTATCTGAGTGCAGTTCATGAAAGTTGCAACATACTCCACTTCTACTGTAGATTGAGAGATACAACTCTACTTCTTACTCATCCATGAGACCAGTCTACCACTGAGAAAGAATGCACCACCGGTTGTGCTTTTCTGATCATCCACATTACCTACCCAATCAACATCTGTGAATACTTTCAGGTTGAAATCATTGTTGTATGGGTACCACAATCCATAGTCAACTATTCCCTTCAGATACCAAAGAATCCACTTGACTGCAACCAAGTGGGATTCTCTTAGACTTTTCTAGAACCTTGCAGTAATGCCAACTGCATGTGCAATATCTAGTCTGCTATGCACTACATAATGCAACTTACCAATCATTGATCGGTATTCCTTCTCATCAACCAATGCGGAATCATCCTCTTTTGATAATTTTCAACTGGTCACCATCGGTGTACCAACCGGTTTTCTATCTTCTATGCCAAAGGTCTTCAACACCTCTTTGACATATTTAGACTGAGTGATAAAGATTCCATCTTTCATTTGCTAGATCTGCAGTTCAATGAAGAACTTAATCTCCCCTATGAGTGACATCTCAAACTCTTCCTTCATATCATTAGCAAACTCATGACTCATCTTGTCATCTCCACCAAAGATAATTTCATCAACAAAAACTTCATAGATTAGGATCTGATCTCCTTCAGATTTCAAGTAGATATTGCTATCTTCACTTGTTCTCTCAAATCCAATCTTCACAAGATGGGAATGTAGACGTTCATACCATTCTCTAGGTGCTTGCTTTAGACCATATAAGGCTTTATGTATCCTGCACACCATATCACTGTCTTCAGATAGGGAAAACCCATTAGGTTGCTCTATATACACTTCTTCTTCAAGTACACCATTTAGGAATGCATATTTTACATCCATTTGATATACCTTGAACCCTTTAAAAGCTGCATATGCAAGAAGCATATGAACTCCTTCCAATCTGGCTACAGGAGAAAAGGTTTCTCCATAGTCTTCTCCTTCTTCTTGAGCATATCCTTTGCACACCAATCTAGCTTTGTTCCTAATCATAGTGCCATCCTCATTTAGCTTGTTTCTGAACACCCATTTGGTGCCAATGACATTTTTATGCTTCGGTCTGGGTACCAAGGACCATGTACCATTTTTCTCTATTTGGTCAAGTTCCTCTTCCATTGCCTTGGTCTAGTCTTCATCTTTATGAGCCTCTTTGAATGATTTAGGCTCAAATTCAGAGATCATACATGAGTTTTCTCTTATCTTTCTTCTTGTAAGGATTCCTGCATCCTTATCTCCTATGATCTGCTTAGGATCATGACTCAGCTTGACATACCGAGGAATAGTCTTGATTGGTTCTTCTTTCTTTTCCTCTTCATCCTCATCTTCATCAGTATCAACATTCACCAATTCAGGAACACTGTTACTGGTACTTGGTTGACTGGCAACCGGTTCCCAGAAGGTTGCAACTGGTTCATTTACAGCTTGCTCACTGCCAGTTTCCTTCGGTTTCTCAGAGGTTTCATCAACTCTCACATTGATACTTTCCATAATTCTCTAAGTCCTATTGTTGAAACACTTGATAGCTTTACTCTTGGTGGAATATTCTAGGAATATTCCCTCATCACATTTAGCTTCAAATTTGCCCTGATGTTCACTCCTCTTTATATAACATTTGCTACCAAATACCCTAAAGTATCTAACCATGGGTGTCTTACTAGTCGAATACTCATAAGGAGTTTTATCCTTACCTTTCTTGATGAGTACTCGGTTCATTGTGTAGACTGCAGTGCTTACCGCTTCTCTCCAAAACGTGTGAGCTACCTTTCCTTGAATCAACATGGTTCTAACTGCTTCAACCATAGTTCAATTATTCGTCTCTGCTAGGCCATTCTACTATGGAGTCCCGAGGGCAGACAGTTGCCTCTCGATGCCAAATTCTTCACAATACTTGTTGAATTTACCGGAAGTGAATTCCCCTCCTTGATCAGTTCTAAGGCACTTGATCCTTTTACCGCTTTCCTTCTCCACTAATGCTTTGAAAGCTTTGAACTTCACAAAGGCTTCATACTTCTCTTTCAAGTATGTGACCGACATCATTCTTGAGCAGTCATCAATGAGAATCATGAAGTACCTATCACCCTGCACACTTCTAGTTTTCATAGAACCACACAAATCAGTATGCACAAGATCAAGCAAGTTGTCAGTAGTGAAAGATTTACCTTTAAAGGTTGAGGAAGACAGTTTCCCCTATTGACACTCTCTACACAAGGTATTATCCAGTTTGCTTAGCACCGGCAACCCTCTAACTACCTTGATCTTACTAGCCTTCATAATGTTATCAAAGTTTACATGGCAGAGTATCCTATGCCATATCCAGCTATCATAAAATCTAGCCATAAGACATGTACTTATATTTGCATTCAGCTGAAATATGTTACCTTTAGTCTTCATACCGGTAGCCACAATCTCACCATTCTTTCCTTTGATTCTGCACACTCCATTCTTGAATTCCAGGGTGAGACCACTGCCATTCAACTAGGCAACACTCAGAAGGTTGTGTCTGAGACCATCAACCCAATACACATTGTCAGTACTACTCTTTCCATTTAGAGAGATGGACCCTTTTCCTTTAACCATACATGTTGCATCATTTCCAAAATGAACCACACCACCATCGTACTCTTCCAAGGATAGAAACTTGCTCCGGTCACTAGTCATATGGTGAGAACAACCACTGTCAATGATCCACTCATTGGAATTATCAAAGTGGGAGACAAGAGCCTTCTTGTCTGACACATCTTCCTTTATAGCAACAAATATAATATCTTCATTCTCTTCATCTTCTGATTCCTCATCTGTGACACCTTCATCAACAACAACAAAATAGTTTCTCCAGTTTCCTCCTTTGAATTTCTTGAATCTTTCCGGTTTATCCTTGTTGTCACTATTAGGACAGTTCATAGCAATATGTCCTATCCGATTACAAGAAAAACATTTCAAAGGGAGCTTACCTTTGTATTTACCGGTTCCTTTTGGAAATTTCCTAGCAAGAAGAGCTTCAAATTCCATCAGAAACTCCTCATCATCCATTACTCTGCTTTGTCTTGGTTCACCACTAGTGCTTTCTTCTTTTCCTTTTCTGGATGGTACAGCAAAAGCTCTAAATGCTGATTCAGTCTTTTGAACACTGCCATCAAAACTATTTAGCTCATATGCTGTCAACTTTGCAATGATGGAATCCAGGGATACCTTAGTCTTGTCTATTGATCTCAACTCCTGAATAGCAGCAACTCTTATTGCATAGACCGACAATAGGGATCTCAGGACTTTGCTTACCATAGTGGAATCTTCCATTTTACCACTTGCACTCTTGATATCTCTGACAACAGTTTTGATTCTAATACCATACTGTTGAATGGTTTCACCTTCAACCATTCACATGTCTTCAAACTTTCCTCTAAGGCTTTCTTCCTTAGATTGTTTTACATGCTCATCACCTCCATAGATATTTTCAAGAGCATCCCATACCTCTTTGGGATTTATCTTATCTTGGACATCAATGAACTCAATATCAAATAAACTACTGATTAGGGCTTCCATGACTTGCCCATTCTCTTGTATCTCTCTCTTTTGATCATCGGTGAGAGTACCGGTAGGGACAACATAGGGATTCTCAACATAGCTCCAGTGTTGAGTACCCATGCTTCTAATGTATATCTTCATTCTGTCTTTCCATATACTGAAATTTTCTTTGTTAAACTTTGGACCTTCCCTCTTCATCATTACAATAGGATCTTTCCCTCAAGCGGTTAAGCTTACAACACAGAGGACCTGGAGGATGCTCTGATACCAATTGATAACTTAATGATGAACGAATAGTACCAAACCAGTACTGAGAGGGGGGGTGAATCAGTATAGGCAAAAACACAACCTTAAACTGGTTTGTCAACTAATACTTATGCATTGATAGACAAACAATAGCACTGGTCCTTAAACAGTGTTCAACCGCCAAAACCCAGTGTAACTGAGACAAGCAAAGACCTGTTGACACTTATCTTCTCATATAATCTAAATCTTCATTCCAATCTCACCTTAATGCATGAACATGCAATCTACCATCAAAGATATACATATTACAGCAAGATCAACATGCATCACCACTTAATCAAAAAACAATCATAACATCACATGAAGAGAGCATCACACATGACACACATATTTTTCATGTGGAAACCCAACTGGGAAAAACTACGGTGTGGATGAATACCCACAAGCTTGTTTTTGAACTCTTTGGAAGTCTGCTCTGTTAGGAGCCTTGTCTGGTTAAAGATAGATACAATAGGTTCTGTTAGGAACAGATCCTGTTAGGGATCACCCGGTTAAGGGATGGCTACAATACCTGGTTAAGGGTTAAACCATGTTAAGGGTACCTTGTTAGAGGATTTCAAGAACTCAATAGCTAAAGGATATCAATGACTCAGTAGCTTCGAGTTACACTATTAGAGGATTTTCAACAAGCCAATTAAGGCTACCCTATTAGGGGATTTCACAATTGTTGAAGTGGTTAAAGATCAATAGGTATATCAATGACCCGATAATAGCACTCAATGCCAATGCAGATCCGCTTAAGCTCCTCTTCACCTTCTGCATTTACACTCTACAAATATAACTTCTCTCCTCTGGTCTAGCAAGAATCATGTATCTCTTCTCTTAGATACACACACACAACTTTTGCCAACAACTTCTGAAAGAATCACAACATCGACCTTATAGGACAATAGATAGGTCAGTAGCATAAACCCTAAACCATAGACCTATTAGGTTAAGGAATTCAAATGGTTCAATCCTGACCGTTGATCATACTATATTGAATGCAACAATCTTGATCCAATCTCAAGACCTTATCCATCATTCATTTTTCACTGATTTCATGGCAGTTGATAACCCATCACACGTTATCACCGTTTACAGACTTCGCACATTCCCGAGGTAGATAGGAACACTCTTCTTTATGCAAGATCCTTCACGTGCACAAGGCTTACATGGCAACACTATCTATTCTTCATTATCATGCTAACTTCATCACATAAAGATCACTGATTGAGTCACATAGGCTTGAGGTACTCCAACCAGAAATCCTGAAGTGGAAACTACCTACCTACCGGTAGTCATACAATGCTTCTATGTTTCAGTTCCCATGACTACATGCCAGTTCACCTTGACATGTTGGTTCACCTTGAATAAATATACCACTATACTTTGGCATATGTACCAGTTCTCACATATGCCAGTTCTCTCTTCATATCACATATTGACATAAATGACAATATACAATATCATTATGTCCTCATATCGGTTCACATAATGTCAACATATTATTCTCATTTACTGTATTATTTTTGGTTTACCGGTACACAGTTTTGAAATGCTTTTCATGTTATAATTCAAGAAAATTCATATACCGGTTAGATACTGATTTACCCCCTCCCCCCCTCTTAGTATCTTTGGAAATCCTAAGATAGGCTTGTTGAAAATCTCAGTTTACCGATGTAGCATTCTCCACAATCAGTGAAGGGTTTGATTCTTTTGCTAGCTTTTCCTCAGTTTTTTTTCTTCCAAATCCTATTCATCTCTACTCTGGTTTCTTCAACATCAACCATCTTCTTTCCTTTCCAATCTTCAGAGTGATTTACTGGTTGATTCTTCTTGGCTCTATAGAACTTAGACATGTGTCCCAATTTATGATAATCATAGCAGACCATCCCAGATGCTCTCCAAGGTCTTGCATTACCTCTTCCAGTCCTTCTTCTACAATTCATAGCCACATGTCCATAGTTATTGAAAATTGTGCAAATCACACTTTTTACCTTCTCCATCTCATAGGGACTGAACCGGTTGACATAAGGTTTTTGCTAGTTCAAGTTTCTCTAGTTGTCATTAGTCCTTCTCCAGTCATCGATAGGTCATGGATTCATGTGAGGTGCCAGATTGTTTGTTCCATATCTGCATTCAATTGATCTATGTCCATACATGTTGCATGTGTAACAATGACCTTCAAATCTCCTAGACACATATCTAGTATTAGAATTATAGTTAGCAGTATGTCCAAGTTTGTGACAGATAAATCGAACAGGTTTGTAAGCCTTCTTACCAGTAGGATTCTTAGCCGTAGGAGAAGTTTTACCTTCATGAATGTTGCTCTTGGTACTGGAAGATTCTCCTTTCTTATATCTATTGAATCCTAATCCAGATGTGTCACCTTTCATCCTCTGAGATTGGATTTGTTCATCTAGCATAGAGGAGATCTTATTGAATTTGTCAAGTTTCCCATTAGCCTCAGTAAGCTCTTTGGTAAGATATTCATTATGCTTTGTAAAAGTCTCTCTAAGAGACATTGCCACTTCAAGATCTAACTGTAATGCTTATTTTTCTTCGTTCTCCTCATGCCAGTGTTCATTCAAAGATGCATTCTTCATCTTGATATTAAAAATATCATGATCCTTCTCTTTGATCTGGTCTTCAACTACCATCCTTGCTTCAAGTTCTTAACTCATACATAGTGTAAGGGCTTCAAGTTCTCTCCTTAAGTTAAGTTTTTCACCATTCAGTTTCTCCACTTCTTTAGCTAGTGCATCAATGTTGGCCTCATCAAAAGAGCTATTGTCAGAGATCTCCAATAATTGCTCAGTTAGTTCTCTCCTGTTTACTTATGAACTTTGAATCTACTTCTCAAGGTTTCAAGCTCTTCCCTAGTTGTATCAAGTACTCTACCCATCTCTCTATAACTCATATCCTCCATAATGGCTTGAGGGTTTCCTTCCAAGTGATTAATCCTTAAGGAAGTTAGGCTCTGATACCAATTGATAGACTTATAAAGGACCAAGAGGGGGGGGGGGGGGGTGAATCAGTGATAGCAAAAATAATAATACTATAAACCTAGACCAGTAAAAAAAATTAACTAGTTTACTTAAGACTTTACATGCAATCCAAAGTGTTATAAAAGCATTCACAACAAGTTAAACATTCATCATAACAAGAGTGTTTATACGTTGAAAACCCAACTAGGAAAAACCATGGTGAGATGGGACTCACAAGTTAACTATTTGCATAAATAGGTAACTGTCTGGTTAAGGTCTACAAAGTGTTCTGTTAGGAGTGAATCCTATTAAAGATCTCAAAGCCCTGTTAGGAGCTATAGCTGGTTAAAGGTAACCTTAGTGAAGGATTTAGATCCAATTTAATGAATCACCTTGTTAAATGATTTCTACAATGAAGCTTGTTAGAGCTTACTTAGTTAGGGGATTTAACTGTTGTAGTGATTAGAAAAAAATAGGTGGTATGATCTAGGAATAACACATTTTTCTTGTATAGATCCTTTTCTACTCACTTAATACTACATCACCGACATACTTTGCAAGTCCTCCAATAAATCGTATCAACTCTAACTCATAACATCACTTGTATCTTGCATACCAAAATAAATCATCACAATGTCTTTTTATAGACATTAGATTTCATGTCGGCTCAAGAACCTCAGCATAATTTCCTAGGTTCAGTGAATCTAGACAATCTTCCATAACACATCACAAATCACTGCCAAAAATGTCAATTAGAGATAACTCATCATGACCAATGATAACTCATCACACAATTAGTGAAACCAGTTGGAAAATTGATACTGATTGAGTGTTTAACTGCTTCCAACTCACATACTGATTGTCTCCATTTGCTTCCTTGCTTCTCTTTGCTATATCTCGAAGCTAGTGATAGTGGAATTGTCCAAAACCAATTGTCTTTATTGTATATATCATTTATCTACATATATCAGTTTAGACACCTTCATACTAGTTAGACTTACTCTATACATATGATACTGATTTGCAATGTGAAGGATTAGGAGTAGTACCGGTTTGACTTAACTAAGATGACTATGACAATATGAACTTGTGTGTGTGTGTGTGTGCCATCAATGACAACAAATAAAGTCATCCAATACAAAAATCATCATCAAGCAAACACAACATCACCTACCCAATTAGCATCTGTAAAAGCACTCAAAGTAAATTCATCAGTCTTAGAATACCACAAACCAAAATCAACTATCCCTTTCAAATATCTGAATATCCTTTTTATAGCAGTAACATGAGATTCTTTAGGATCGGCTTGAAATATAGCAACATGACAAACATCATTCATTATATTAGGTCTAGTCTGATTTAAATACAACAATCCACCAATCATAGATCTATATTTGGTCTAATTATCTTTTGGAGAATCATCATCCTTTGCCAGCTTACATCTGATCACCATAAGTGTACCAACTAGTTTAGAGTCCACAAAACCAAATTTCTTCAACAATTCCTTCACATACTTGGACTGAGATATGATAATTCCTTTATCCAACTAATTAATTTGCAATCCCAAAAATAATTTCATTTCACCAATCATAGACATCTCAAACCCATTCTGCATGTCATCAACAAACTTCTTGCAAAAACCATCATCTCCAAAAAAAATAATATCATCAACAAAAACTTCAATAATCAAAATGTTACTCTGATCAACCCTGAAATAAATATTACTATCATTAGTACCTTTATTGAAGCCAAGCTTCATCAAATACTTATCCAGTCTAGTATACCAGGCTCTAGGGGCTAGCTTCAATCCATACAATGCTTTTTTCAATTGGCAAACCGTGTCCTTTTCATCTGTCAGCTGAAATCCATCTGATTGCTTAATGTAGACTTATTCTTCCAACTCACCATTAAGAAAGGTTGATTTGACATCCATATGATAAACCTTGAAATCTTTGTGAGTAGCATAGGCAGGAAGTGTTGTATATTGGTTGTCACTACTACTACTAGGATATGTTGTTTTCATTGATGTCAAGATATTCCTATGATTTTCTCTGGTGTTTGCAAATTGGGAAGATCTTATAATTCGATTTTGCAGTTTTCTTTTGCTGGTCATTGTTTTATTTCCTCCAGTATATTCTGGTGTGATCAGATCTTGAGTTGAGATTTTGGGATATTATTTGGGTTGGTCTTGTGTATATTCATTTTAGATGGACCATCATTTGGTGCTCTGCAAGTTATCTTTCTACTTGACAGTTATTGATTGGATGTATTATTGAGTTTTAGATGTTGATCGATGAATATTTGATAAGTGGTGTTGGTGGAGATATTGATGATGATTGTAACATGCTTGTTGGTGTTTCTTAATTGTTTCCTATTTGTTTTGATGATCCATATTGATCGTTGTGCGATTTGTTTATGGTTTCTATGAACCAGTGATGTTCTTCCTCTTATGCAGTTTTTCTAGTGGTGTAGCGTGTTGCGATTGATCTTGGCATATTTTTAAATGGAGTTGAGCATTTTGGAAATTAAATTAGGTCCATGATATGTCATTTAAATCATTATATTGGTCTGGTGGTCAATCTTTGTATTGTGTGATGTAATTTTGTAATTGAGGGTTAAGGGTTTAGCTGACCTTATTGTCAAGCTTGATGAATTGTATAAATAGGTGATATATTCATGTAATTTATATATTGAGGTTTTGTCTACATTATCAAAGAGTAGTATATGTGCAAACAAGTGATTTATCCTTCGGTGTTGTGATTGAGGAGAGATTGGTGTTGCTAAGAAGACATATGTGCTTAATCAGAACTGTAATCAGGCATTTGGAGATTCTATTCTTTCAGTTCAATTTTTCCAGATTTTAGTTTGAATATCATTGTAAGTCAGTGAGACTTCCCTAAGGGTTGTAACCTTTTGGGCCATTATCTTTTGAGCAGTGATCTCTAGGCAGTGTGTCTGAATGCATGTGCATTGTCCATTATAATATTGCACATACTACTATAGAGTATCATCTTGTTGTGGGTAGGTTACCACCATGTTTTTTTCCCTTAACTAGGTTTTCCATGTATAAAATCTTGGTGTTGTGTATTGTGCTTTCAGTTTTCTTATCCATCTTATTGTTGTAGTTTATCAGATCTATGTTTTGTGATAAAATTTATTGATTTGGTAAAAATCGTTTCACCCTCCCTCTCAGTTTTCCCTCCTTGTTGTTGCATTCAATTGGTATTAGAGCTAGATCCTCTAGAAAAATCTTAACCTTTTGAGGAGATCTAGGATGGCCCCTCTAGGTGTTATCCTTAAGAAGGATAGCCTGAGGTTTGATGGAAGTAACTATTCTATATGGAAGAACTAGATGGAAGTGCACTTGAAATGTCTTGAAGAATATTACTAGAAGATTAAAAATAATTCCTATTCTACTCCTCTGAATGGACTGATTATTAGTGATGAGATCAAGGAAGCTAAACATAATATTAGAGAAAAGGAAGCATTTATTAGTTCCCTCACTGATTCTAAAATGACAAATGTAATGGGACTTCAAACTATAGATGAGATCTAGGAGAATCTTGAAATATTGTATGAAGTGGGACCCTTGAACAAGATGAAATTGTTGCTAAGGTGTTAAGATCCTTGCTTATTGATTATAAACATAAGGTTGCTGCTATTAATGAAATCTAGAGTGTAACTACAATGATAAGAGATATGTTGGTTGGAAAGATTGTTGCATTTGAGCTAAGATAATTTGGAGAATCACATGGAAAGTCTAAGATAGCATTTAGAAAATCAATATCTATATCCAGAAAGTAGAAGTATGATACTGATGAGTGCAGATTATCCAGATATGAAAGAGAGAGAAGAGAGATGGAAGACCAAGAAAGAGAGATCGATGAGCTTGACACATTGATTTCCTGAAGATTGCCTAAAGGAGATGGTAAGTATGATGGAAAACTACCTCTGAAATGTTTCTCTTGTAATAAGATAGGACATTTTGCCTCTAGATGCTCAGAGAGAATGGCTAACTATGACAAGCATAATAAGTTTGATAAGCATGATAGGAATGATAGATATGAGAAGTATGATAAGTATGATAAGCCTTACAAGCCTAACTGGAAGTATAGGAATTAGAAGAACTATTATTATGTTTCTGATGAAGGTGTTATAGATGAATAATTAGAAGGAGATGAAATTATGTTTACTACTATTAAGGAAGATGGACCGATACCTATTTAATCCACAAGTTGTTCTATTGGGGAGAAAGATTTAGCTGCTAAAGTAGAAGAGAAAGTTGAATGGATGATTGACAGTGGTTGTTCACATCATATGACCAGTAAGATTTGGAGATGACAAAGCTTGTGTGATTTGTGGGAGAGGCTCTATTTCTTTTGATGGTAAGCATAACACTGATGATGTCTTGTATGTTGAAGGTTTGAAGGATAATCTTTTGAGTGTTGGATAGATGGTTGATAAAGGTTATGATCTACAATTAAAGGATGGAAAATGCAAGATCCTAAATGCCTCTGATATAGAGATTTCATCTGGAACTCAGGAAAAAGGTAACATTTTTCACTTGAATGCTGGTGAGAAAAGTTGTTTGATTTCTCAGATTGATGAAAGTTGGTTGTGGTATAGGAGAATGTGTCATGTAAATTTTGATTCAATTATTAAGATCTATTCTACACAAGTTGTTAGAGATTTTCCTAAGATTGTCAAACCTGCTAATTCGGTATGTAAGGAATGTCAGTTGGGTAAGCAAATAAGAATTTCTTTCAAGAGAAAACAATATACATCTGATGGAATTCTAGATCTTGTACATACTAACCTATGTGGACCTGCAAATGTTAGAAGTGTGTAGGGTGATAGATATTTTATGCTGCTAATTGATGATTATTCTAGGATGATGTGGGTTGTATTTTTGAAGGAGAAATTAGAAGCGTTGGATAAATTCAAGATATTCAAATCAAAGCTTGAGACTGAGTCAAGATTGAAGGTGAAATGTATGAGATTTGATAGAGGTGGAGGATTTTGTTCCGATGAGTTCAATTCATTTTCTGAGAAGCATGGGATTACAAGATAATTATCTGCTCCTAGAACCCCTCAGCAGAATGGAGTTGTTGAAAGGAAGAACTAAACTATTTTTGATGTTGCAAGGACTATGTTGACCGAAGGAAATGTTTTGAAGATCTCTTGGAGAGAAGATATTAGCACTTTTGTTTACACATTCAATAGAGATCACATCAAAGATGATACCGGTAAGACCCATTATGAGTTATAGTTTGGTTAGTTCCTATTGTGAGATACTTCAGAGTATTTGATAGTAAATGTTATATCAAGAGAGATTAGGATATAGGAAAGTTTGATGCTAGAAGTGATGAAGGAATTTTCTTGGGATATTCTACAAAGAGAAAAGCCTATCGGTGCTATAATAAGAGATTGAGAAAGATAGTGGAAAGTGCAAATGTGAAGGTGGATGAGAACCTTGGGAAGGAAATCAAAACAAATGGATATGCTGATGGAAAACATGTTGTTCTAGCCCCTATTTAGACAGGAGAGCCTAAGAAGACTAATCTGGATGTTGATACTACTAGTGAGGATGTTTAGGAACCTGAAAGTCAAAATAATCAAAAGACTCTAAGGTATGTAAGACTGAATCATTCTAAAAATTAGATTATTGGTGATAAAAATAAAGGTGTGATGACTAGAAGAAGGTTAGATCTTGTAGAAGTATCTCTGATTTCTAAAGTTGAACCTAAAGATGTTGTTGAATCTTGTAAAGATGAAAATTGGATGAGAGCTATGGAAGAAGAACTAGATCATATTGAAAAGAATAACACATGACAACTTGTGCCTAGACCTAAGGATAACAATGTTATTGGTACTAAATGGATATTCAGGAGCAAATTGAATGAAGCTGGTGAAGTCATCAGAAACAAAGCTAGATTGGTTTGCAAAGGATATTCACAACAATAAGGAATTTATTATGAGGAGACTTTTCCTCCGATGGCTAGACCTGTGTTGGCAATGGTCGAGCATCCCTCATGGGGATTCGTGACATGGTTTAACAGCCTCCTGTGGATATAAGTCTAGTGGTTGTATTGGGCATTGATAGGTCGATCTTTTGGTGCAATGACAACCCTAGCTTGTAACAAGTGGTATTAGAGCTTGGTCATAGGTTTGAATCATGTAGCCCATGGCAAGTGACACTAGGAGGGGGATTGTTGGATGGCCTAAGGATTGTTGGCAGTGGGCCAGTGTCCCTTGCAAGGATTCATGACATGGTTTAATAGCCTCCTATGGATTCTATAAGTCTATTGGTTGTATCGGGGATTGACAGGACGATCATTTGGTGCAACAAAAACCCTAGCTTGTAACAACTTGAAGTTGTTAGACTATTTCTTGCATATGTTACTTATAAAGATTTTAAGGAATGTCGGATGGATGTCAAATATGTCTTTTTGAATGGTGATCTTGAGGAAGAAGTCTACATTGAGCAGCCTGATGGATTTTTATTATCAGACGATGAAGACATGGTACATAAACTAAAGAGATCTCTTTATGGATTGAAGCAAGCCCCTAGAGCCTAGTATGCAAGATTAGGTAAGTATTTGTTGAAATTGGGATTCAACAAAGGGAATGTTGATAGTAATTTGTATTTTAAAATTGAAAATGATAACATCTTGATTGTTGAAGTCTTTGTTGATGATATTATCTTTGTAGGTGATGATGAATTGAGCATGAAGTTTGCCAGTGATATGCAAAAAGAATTTGAGATGTCTATGGTTGGTGAGATGTAATTTTTCTTAGGTTTGCAGATTTCACAAACTGGAAAGGGTATATTCATATCTCAAACTAAAAATGTGAAGGAATTGATAAAGAAGTTTGGGTTGGACGACTCCAAACTAGTTGGGACTCCTATGGTGACTGGTTGTAAATTGTCTAAGAAAGATGAATCTTTGAAAGCTAATCAGAGTTTGTATAGAGCTATGGTTGGTTGAATGCCATATCTTACTTAGACTAGGTTGGACCTTATGCATGTTGTGTGCATGGATGCTAAATATCAAGCTGATCCAAAAGAGAGTCATGTTACTATTGTTAAGAGGGTATTCAGATACCTGAAGGTAATTGTGGATTATTGTTTGTGGTATCCAAGGAATGATGATTTCATATTATGTGCTTACACTGATGTTGATTGGGCAGGTGATGCAGATGATTGGAAGAGAAATAGCGATGGAGCATTCTTTTTGGGTAAGAAACTGGTTTCATGGGCTAGTAAGAAACAAGATTCAGTAGCCTTATCTACTGTTGAAGTTGGGTACATTGTTGTTGCTAGTAATTGCACTTAGGTAGTTTGGATGAAGAAAATGTTGAAGGATATCATAATTATCTATGATGAGACTACTATCATTGTTAGATAGATCTGATATCAGGAGTAAACTGAGAAGGGGGGTGAATCAGTTTACCATCAAAAATCAGAACTAATGCATATCAAAACCATTAAACCGGAGCACAAAGAAACCAACACAATGAAGAATAGAAAATGAAAGCACAATACACACAACACCAATATTTTGAAGTGGAAAACTTGGTAAAGGGAAAAACCATGGTGGGAAACCCTACCAACAATCAGATAATACTTTTGCAGTAGTATGTCAAATTATAATGGGGATTGCAATGCAATCAGGCCAACCACCTAGAGCTCACTGCTCATCACAATAAGAAGTCTCATCGATTTACAAAAAAATTGGACTACAATCCAAAAAGAATGAATTGTGAAAGTAGCATCTCCTAATTCTTGATACAGTTCTAGTTAAGCACAAATGCCTACCCTACAATACAAAAACCTTCACCAAATGATATATCACTTGTTTGCACATAAACCTTCCTTTGATAATGAATACATAACCATTGATATCATTCATATATCGATATATAAATTACTGATAGTTCTGATACTTAATGTAAATATAGATCCAATAGCCAACAAGATGAGAGGGGGGGGTGAATCATACAAACTTAATCTTCCATAAAAACATCAGATTCAACCTCGGTAACATATACTTCAGTAATATAACCAAAAATACTAAACATGCAAACTCAAAAGCATATAAACATCATAAACCTCATAACACCAGATTTAACGTGGAAACCCAAATAGGGAAAAACCACTGTGGGATTTCAGACCCACTAAGAAATATACTCTTCTAGAGTATGCTTGGTTAAAAGAAAATCTTGTTAAAGATTACAAACACATTGCTAGATGTGACCCGGTTAAGGGATTTCCCTCAGATCTATTAGGATATTCACCTTGTTAGAAGTGACCTTGTTAAAGGACTTCAAACACTCAATCAGAATGTCACCTTGCTAGAGGGCTTTACAAATAAGACTATTAAGTCCACTCAGTTAAGAGATTTTCTGTCACTTTCACAAAATAATAGTAATAAAAATCTATCTGCAACTTCACATCTAAAATGCTAAAGAAGATTCTTATTTTCTCAATACAATCTAGACATAGAACTAATCTTGTCCATCTGTTGGGCTTCTATACTCTGTTATTCAAACAGGTCTTCAAGCTTCTGTGCTCGGTAAACACTATGTAGCCTCCCTGTGCATACATTTGCCCGCATGCATTGTTTATCAATAGATCTCTATTTATAAACAATTAGCCAACCACTTAATCTCATTGATCACATTTCCCATGATCAATCATAGCCATCAGATCTTCAAAATTTGACTAGGTTCAATCTATCCTTCGATCTAAAAATGTTTTACCCCACCTAGGAACTTGCATACAATTCTTGGAACTTGTGCTAGGGTATTGCGGTTCAATCTGAGCTGTAGATCTTCATGCTGATTTTCCTTTGCCATAGATTCATTAACAAACTTCATGCACGACATACCAATCATCTAATCAATTCTAGCTCATCAGCTTCCTTCATTAAATAATGCATGTAACCATTTAATGTATTTTGTTATAGCTCGGTCACAACTCGGTAACAACTCGGTAAATACTAAACTTCATTCGATAGACATTCTGCCTTCATTAATCGATAGTGATAACCTTAGGGTTTACCGACTAGGTTCCTTAGGGTTTACTGACTAGGTTCTTTTCTCGGTAACATAGTATAGTATTAACCTTACAATTTACAACATATGTATGATGTTTAAAATAATCTAAACATCATGATCTCATCATTGTCTGACTCGGTAATAGTTGCCCATTGAATACCTTATTCATCCCCTTATTCATCATATTCTTTCTGTGTCTTTTATCGACATCTTTATACTCTTTAAATCATAGTTCTCAAGATATGGCAACATCATACTGAATTAGAAAATCAATTTCTTGACATCAATGACAAAATAATAATATCAAGATAGTAAATATCCTTAATCAGTTATATCCATAATCATCAACAACCTTCTCAATATCCTTATTGAAATGCCAACAATCTCCCATTGTCTGTTATAATGCCAAATGCTAACAATCTCCCCCTTTGGCATTGATGGAAAAACCAATTGATTTGACCTTAAAAAGATTCAGATTGCTGTGATTCTGAAATGCTGAAATGCTCTCTTGCTGTCAATAGATTTCTCCCCCATATATTAGACTTCTCCTATTTTCTTCAGTCTTCTCCCCCTTATATTAGTCTTCTCCCCCTTTGACAATAATGCCAAAAAGTGAAGAACTAAAACATAATTTCTTCCTATATGAAGTGATTTCCTGCTGTTGTGTATCAACTAAGTCTTAGTCAGAGCATTGTCTTCAATCCCTGTTCCATGTATTGTATCCTACATTTTTTCCTGTACACCTTTAGAAAACATCCTAAAGTGTGTAAAACGGCATCAACTCCTAAAAGATATTTGATAGAGTCATTGAATTGATGCTTTCACCGAACTTGGTCAGTGAGTAGAAGATAGGGGTAGGACCCCTAACTTACTTCTGAGATATTCAAAAGTGTCCCTTGATAGTGGCTTGGTAAAGATATTTTCTATTTGTTCCTTTGTGCTAACATACTCCAACACCACTTTCTTCTCTTAAGCTTCTTCTCTAAGATAATGATATTTGATAGAGATGTGCTTTATCTTAGAGTGCATAACAGGATTCTTTGAAATGTTAATGGCACTAGTATTGTCACAGAATATAGTTACTCGCTCGATAACTTTCTCATTTATTCCTTCCAATGGTTGTTTGATCCATGCAATGTTGGTACAATTCAATGCTCCATCAACGTATTTAGCTTTTGTTGTTGAATGTGAAACACATCCTTGTTTCTTGGTAAGCCAACTTACTAGTCTTTCTCCTAAGAAGAAAGCTCCTCCACTTGTGCTTTTTCTGTCATCAATGTTGCCTACCCAATTAGCATCAGTATAAACTTTTAAATCAAAATCATTTCCTTTTAGATATACTAAGCCATAATCCTCTATGCCTTTCAAGTATCTAAAAATTCTCTTGATTGTTGTCATGTGTGTTTCCTTAGGATCTGCAGAGAATCTTGCAACTATACCTACTGCATGTGCTATGTCTGGTCTATTGTGAACAACATATTGTAGCTTTCCAATCATGGATTGATAAAGTGTCTCACCAATAGATGTAGATTCATCATTCTTTGATAGTTTACAGTTGGTAGTCATAGGAGTACTTACTAGTTTTGAATCCTCCATTCCAAATTTCTTCAAGATTTCCTTTGTGTACTTGGATTGAGTAATGAAAATCTCATTTTTCATTTGCAATATCTATAAACCTATAAAATACTTTATCTCACCGATTAATGACATCTCAAATTCTTTGCTCATTTCATTTCCAAAGTTCTTACATAGAGAGTCATTTCCAAAAAATATAATATCATCAACAAATATGGCTGAGATCAGTATTCCATTTTCATCATTCTTCATGTACATATTGCTATTTTCACTTGTCCTTATAAAACCAATCTTAATCAAATAAGAGTGCAATCTTTCATACCATGTTCTAGGTGCTTGTTTTAGACCATATAATGCTTTATTCAATTTACATACCTGATCTTTATTATTGTCTTCAACAAATCCTTCAGGTTGTTCAATAAAAACTTCTTCTTCTAATATTCCATTCAGAAATGCAGATTTGACATCCATTTGATATACCTTAAAGTTTTTGAAAGCAGCATATGCCAATAATGTTCTTACTCCTTCAAGTCTAGCCACAGGTGCAAAAGTTTCACCATAATCAATTCCTTCTTCTTGAGAATAACCTTTGCAAACTAGTCTTGCTTTATTTCGAATGACCTCTCCTTTTTCATTTAGCTTGTTTATGAAAATCCACTTTGTACCGATTACATTTTTGTCCTTTGGTCTTGGGATTAGTGTCCATGTGTCATTCTTCTTGATTTGATCAATCTGTTTTGTCATAGAATTTATCCAATCTTTACTGTTAAATGCCTCTTTCACTATTCTCGATTCAAATTCAATTATCAAACATGTGTTCTGTCTCAGTTTGTTCCTTGTCATCACTGGATCATTCTTATCTCCTATAATCTGACTTGGTGCATGATGTCTTCTAACATACTTGGCTAATACAGGCTCGGTAGGCTCTGTATGATCTTCTTCATCACTTGGTAACTAGATATTTTCTTCATTTTCTTCAACATTTTTCTTGGTAGGACTTGTTGGTTGAACATAGACAAATTCATCATAATCTTCTAGTTCTTTGGAATTTCCTTCATCATTTCTTTTTGCAGATTCATCAATTTTCACATTTGCACTTTCTACTATTTTTTTAGATGATTTGATCAGACATTTAAATGCTTTGCTTCTAGAAGAATAACCTAGAAATGTTCCTTCTTCACTTTTCTAATCAAACTTGCCATTTCTATCATCTTTGTGTACATAGCATCTACTTCCAAAGATTTTAAAATAACTTACATTAGGTTTCTTGTCATACCAGATTTCATATGGTGTCTTCAAAGTACCTTTCTTCAGTTCTACTCATTTCAGGGTGTAAACTACAGTGCTTATTTCTTCTCTCCAAAATGTTTGTGGCACTTTCTTTTCAATCATCAGGGTTCTAGCACAATCCACAAGAGATCCATTTCTTCTCTCAGCTATTCCATTCAGTTGTGGAGTTCTTGGTGCAGAGACTTGTCTTTTAATACCATGATCATTGCAGAATAGGTTGAACTCATCAGATGTGAACTCTCCTCCTCTATCTGATCTAAGACATTTCAGTTGTCTTCCTGTTTCATTTTCAACTCTTGCCTTGTACCATTTAAACATTTGAAAAGCTTCTGATTTTTCTTTTAAAAACATTACTGACATCATCCTTGAATAGTCATCCATAAATAATATGAAATATTTATCACCATAATAACTTTGAACTTTCATAGGACCACAAAGATCAGTGTGCACAAGATCTAAAATTCCCTTAGAAGTGTAAGACTTACTTGTAAAGCTTGATCTTGTCATCTTACCCATCTGGCATCCTCGACACATAGCATTCTCAGGTTTTTCAAGACTCGGTAGACCTCTTACTCGGTGCTTCTTACTTATTTTGATCAGATTATCAAAATTTACATGACAAAACCTTTTATGCCATAACCAGGTATCATCTATCTTTGCATATAGACACTTGTTCTGAGTTGAGTCAAGGTGAAATGTGTTACCTTTTGTTTGTGTCCCAGTAGCAGCTAGCTTTCCATTCTTGTCATGAACTTTGACAATTCCTTTCTGAAATTCATTTCGGTAACCTGTATTGTTTAGCTGTGCTACACTCAATAAATTGTATTTCAAACCTTCAACCCAATAAATATCATTTCATCTTGCATTGTCAAGAAGTTTTATAGATCCATTACCTTTCACCGGACATGGTGCATCATTACCAAATCTTACATAGCCTCCATCATAATCTTCTAACATAACAAACTTGTGTTTATCACCTGTCATATGATGTGAGCATCCACTATCTATGATCCAAGAATCATTAGTGTTTATGTGAGATATTAGGGCTTTTTCTTCATACCTTTCTTCATCTGAACCATCTTTGATAGGCACATAAACTAATTCCTCTATATTAGTTTCATCTAATTTATCATCATTGGATTCCTCATCAGCTATTAAGCATGTCTTTCTATCTCTTCTTCTGAAGTCTCGGTGTCCTCTGTAATGATTGTCTTTCTTTTTGTTATCTCGGTAATCTCTCTTTTCAGTAGAATCTTTGTCAGGATAGTTAGAAGCCATATGTCCTATCTTATCACAATTGAAACATTTCAAAGGTAATTTTCCTTTATACTTACCTTTGCCTCTCGGTAACCTTCTGGCTAATAGTGCTTCAAACTCTTCCTACTTTCTAATTTCCTCATACAGTTTGTTTACTTCTTCCATGTTCTTACGAAATCTTTCACTTTCTCCACTATCATCTCCTTCAGAGTACTTGTACTTTCTTTCATTGTAATCACTAGATTCATCAAGATGAAAAAACTAAATGCAGATTCAACTTTATTTACCGAAGATCCACTGTTAACAAAGTGACTTAACTTAAATGCATGTAGCTTACCAATAGTAGCATCTAAAGAAACTGGCATATTAGGTACAGACCTCAATTCATTGATTGTAGAGACTCTGATTGCATAAGCCGGTAGAAGGGTTCTTAACAACTTACTCGTTATATCCTTTTCTTCAATACTTCCACCTGCTCCTTTGATTTGATTGACAATCTCCTTTAGTCTTGTACTATACTGAGTTACGTTCTCACCTTCATTCATCCTCATAGATTCAAGTTGTCCTCTTAGACTATCTACTTTTGCTCTTTGAACATGTTCATCTCTTCCATATACTGATATGAGCTTATGTGAGGCCTCACCTCGACTTAGTCTGACATTCAGTGGATTTTATATTTAGACTATGATGGATACTTTATTTTGATGCTTTTTGAGACTTAGAACTTATATGATTTCAGGATTTGGATAACATTGCTATGATTTGGTGATTTACTTATATGCTTTATGAGATAGAACACTACATGATTGTTAGATAGGATGATATTGCAATGATAGATGTCATTATTGAATTTGCAGGACTTTACTCTGAATATAGAACTATGATGTATGTTTAGTTTATGTGAATTGAGATGAAATTGCTTATGTGAATTTGCTTGATAAAAGATGTATTCAATCTGTGCAGATGAAAATTGTATGCAAGTAATGATGTGTATTGTTATATTAGTGAATTATATTATATATGGATATTTAGAAGTGCTAATGTGTAAATTGAGATGCGCAGGAAATTTACCATGTGACCATGGAAAATTACGGAGAATCAATCCTAGACTTATGTATGTTCGTAAGCTAGGGTTTGTCTATTTGGAGAGACAACACCCCATTTGTGTTGTATTTTATTCGTAACAGTATATGTTGCATGAGTGTTAAGTGTTATTTAAATTTATTGTGTAAAAACCACAAGAGACAATTTCATGTTTTATTTTTGTAAAAGTGTTTTATTTTTGTAAAAGTGTTTTATTTTTGTAAAAGTGTTTTATTTGTGTCACTTGACACATGTGTGGATTTAAATTTAAATGTTTTATTTTGTCTCTTGGTGGGAAAGTGTTTAATTATAGTTCTTCTTAAATAAAATAATATGTTGTCATAAATACTTTGGGAATATAATATTTGGGGTGTTCAATTTATGTTTGACCCGAAAATAAACTTCAGAGGGGTTTAAAATGGGTTAAATGAACACCTAGGGGTAGTTTAATAGGGTTTCCTAAAGCCCATAAGGTATACCTAGGGGTTAGGGGTAATTTTAGGCAAGTTTCTACTTTATAATGATCTTTTTAACGCTTTAAAAATTGGCTTTTTTGAGTTGTGCGAAAATTGAAAATTTAGAAGTTAAATCTAATTTAGATTTTTCTTATTCGAATGGGAGTCTTTTTGCATTTTTGCTTTCTTTCCCTTTTGGTTTTTAGAAACTTGTGAGAACTCAGAGAGTGAGCTTCTTAAGCAAGATTTTGAGATTTTGAGGGTAATCACCCACTCTCCATTTTTGGAGACAAGAGAAATTTTGAAAAGAAAATAATGTTATGGAATAGAAAAATTGATTAAGGGTAGAAGGAAAAAGATTCATGGATTGGGCAACTCTTCATCAAATATCATAATACCTTTGGGTAGATTAAGGTTGGTTTCAGTTATTCATTATAATGTCTTCTTCTTGCTTATGTCTGGAAGTTTGTTGGTGTAAGAAATCTGTGTTCTTGAATCTTTTTGTTGAAAAATCTTTTGGTATTTTTGCATTATGATTTGTGTTGTGTTTTGGGAGTTTCCTCAATAAATCTTACTCTTGGGAGAGAAGAGGATCTTGTGGGTGGTACCAGTGACAACCCTCGAGTGAGAGACTCTCTTTTGAGAGTGATCATAAGGGATCTTTGTGTGACCCTTGCTGCATGGCCTGTTTGTGCAATGGGGGTCATAAGGAGGGATATAAGGCTAGAATGCCTTTGGGGGGCATAAGGAATAAGGGGTTGAGATTCTTGATATAATTATTGTGCCATGAGGTGGCTTCTTGTTTATTTCATACTTGCAGTTCTCCTCAGGGTATTGGTCCACTACCACCCTTTGAAAAGATCATCACCAAAGTGCGGTGCTGTGAAGCCATGTTGGGAGTGTGTCTGATAATCTGTATGCATTTGCCTTCTATGTGTTTGCCTATATGTTACCCATCTAGGAATTGGTTCTCCAAGCTCAGGGGTGGCTACCAGTTAGCCTAGGCTGGGAGGTGACCACTCCGTGGTCATATTTGTGTTTTCTATTATGCAGGAAAGTCAGGAGAAAGAGAATAGGAACCATGAAAAGACACAGAAGATTATTGTTGAAGATACTTAAATCCAGTTGCAAATATTTGTTTAAATTTGTTATAGAAGTACGCCTCAGTCATAGAAAAAAGAAGCAAGTTGTAATTCTTGAAAATAGACTTGAGTTTTATTGTTGTAGCTAAGCAAAGAAACATCCTGTAAATATGCAGAATATCTTAGAGTTGTAAAAGCTTATTTTATTTCTACTTCTGATTTTATTTTAGAAAAAGAAAAGCCACTTTGAGTTGCATGCAAAAGCTTCTTTTGTATTATGAAAAAAAAATAGTTTCCAATTAAATTTTATCTATATTCTACTTGATGAAAAATAGGAGTTTATTTTTGCTGAAAGATCCTAAGTATTTAAAACAAAAAGTTTTAAGTAATTATTTTATTAGAGGAAAAATCACTGAATCTATTTAATTCTAGAGAAGTATATGGTATTTCCTAAAATGTATTTCTAAATTGTATTTCTAATTAGTGTTGATTAAAAAGCTTATCAATAGATTTTGCTTCATTCTTTTATCAACAATTAAAACCAAGTAAACAAAAAAAGGGCCTAATTCTATATATATATATATTTGAATTAACATAATGCTTTTCCTTTGTTATTTTAGTATAAAATTTTTGCATGTAAATCTTATTTTAAAATATATATATATATATATATATATATATATATATATATATATATATTGGTATATTTTCACCCTTATAACTTTATGATTATAAATTTATATAAATATAAATATATATATATATATAATATATTTTAAAAAAAATTAAAAAAAAAAAAGGGGGAAATTTGGGTTCCACGCGGACCCCACTGTGTGTATGCACAGTGAGGGCCGCGTGGCGCCCACTGTGTGAACACACAGTGCGGGCCGCTCGGCTCCCACTGTGTGGACACACAGTGGTCGGCCGCGGCTGCCACTGTGTGGCCACACAATGGTGTGAGCCGCTAGCGGCGCCCACTGTGTGGACACACAGTAGTGCCGCGGCGCCCACTGTGCGCCCACACAGTGGTGCCTCGACCCTCCCCGTCACCTTCTTCGAACCTACAACAAAAATGGCCACCGCCTTGGGGTTTCGGCCCTGTAAAAAAAAAAAAAAACTCAGTGATAAACAAAAAAATGGATTAAACCCTAGCCCGAGTAGGGCTAGGGTAAATGAAATAAAATATTATGATAGTTTTCAGAGTTATTAATATGTGTAAAAAAAATATAAAACCCTAATTAGGGTTGGGAAGCAGATTAACTATTATCTTGGGGAGATAATTCTAAATGGACTAAAAATAATGTAAAATTATATATATATATATATATTTATATATTTAAATATAAATATATAAATATATATATTCTGGTTATAAATTGGAGTAAGTTTTTAATAAAGTTTTAAATATTTAAATGTTTTTTCTAATCAAGTTTTAAACATTTAAATACCTCCGTAGGATTACTCATAGGAAGTAAAAAGGGAAGTGAAATATATAAATTATAAGAAGTAAGCCTAGCCTTTATAATTTTAAATGTATTTAATGTAATAAATACTTAATTTTGTCCTGGGTAATTTAATTAGAGTATTTAAATTTTAAATTGGATGTTTAGACTATGTGTCTTATTGGTAATTGAATTAAATTTCCTCTCCTATTTTCTTTAACGTGATGGATTTAATAAGCCTAATGACTAGGTATCTCGTAGAGATAAAATTAAACCAGATAGCTTTCCGCAAATAAAATTAAACAAAATTTCGATGCTTGGTTCTTTTCAGAATTAGCTCAAGTATAACTATGGAAGTTTCAATAATGCTTGTCATGTGAGTGAACTTGTTAATCAATTAGTATGTTTTTTTTAAAAAAAAAATTGTTCCGTTTTTGCCCTAAATTTTGGGCATGACATTTTGGTATCAGAGCGAGGTTTCCACACTAGGAACCTTACTCACTTACGTTTCACCTTAGAATATTTAAAATTATTATGTTAAATTGGTTTATGAATTTAATTGAATTTATTCTAAAAGAAATTAATTAATTGTTTTACCTTATTTTCCTCTTAGGATGCCTCCGACGACGTGACAAGCTCGCAAGCGCGGACGGGGTACTAGACGTGTGTGCATAGCACACGAGGAGGTAGAGAGGGAGGCATCGGTTCCAGAGGAGAACCCAAAAGCACCTCCCGAACAGCCAAATGAACCTAACCGAGACCTCTTAGTAGCCATTCAGAATCTTATTGGCATTGTTCAGGAAAGGATCCCAGTAGAGAACCCTCAGGTTAGGAGTCATGACTCTGGGAGTCATAGATCTGTTGATAGAGAATGAAGCAGGAGCCTAGCTCCGATTCCTGTAGAGAGTCAGGGTGGTAATGAGCCAGAGTCAGTGCATATGCCAAGACCACCTCCAGCGGTGGAACCAGTTTATTTTGAGAGAGGTCGTCGAGATCTAGGGGATCTCATCAGGGAGGTCATGCACCTCCAACCACCATCCTTCGGAGGTTCTACAGATGGAGTAGAGGCTGAGGCATGGCTTCTGAGTCTTGAGAGGTGCTTTGCATTGCATTCTTATGAGAGCAACTTGAAAGCACGTGTTGCAGTTCATCTTCTGACAGGGACAGCCTCCACTTGGTGGAGACAGGAAGAGTACAAATACGGATTAGTTCCTGATACACTCACTTGGGAGATATTCACAGAGAGGTTCCATGAGAGGTACCTATCAGAACACTTCAGGCAGCATCGTATAGATGAATTTCATGATCTCCAACAAAAAGGCTTGTCAGTAACCCAGTATGAGAGTAAATTCTTTGAGTTGTTGCCTTATGTAGATTATCTAAAGGATGAGAAACTTCTTGTAAACCGCTTCATCAGGGGATTAAATTCCGGTATAGCCGGGCCTATTAGGATGTCCACCCCAGAGAGCCTTCGGGTTGCTGTAGAGAAGGCACTATTTGTCAAGGAAATTCAGGTTAGACCACAGGACAATAGGGATCGGTTTCAGAACCGAAATCTCGCACCTCAGACTTATGGATTCCATAAACCACATTGGAAAGGGAACAACTGAAATTCTCAGGGGTTCTCCAAACCCCCTCCTCCACAACAAACACCACAGAACTAGAGGCAGAAGCCTCCATAGTATCAGCAGGGCTCCAAGCCCAAACAGTGGCAGACTCAGGGATAGAAACGTGATCAGAGAGCACAGGGGCAGTACACACAGTTGGCGGGGACTCAACAGTCCTCCAGGGGTGGGTACAACAGTTCCAGTAGGACAGGAGGTCAGGCATTCTCTAGGCCTCAGGGTGCCTAGTTCCAAGCATGGGGTGCTTGCTTTACGTGTGGAGACATGGGGCATATGGCGAGGGATTGCCCTCAGGGACAGGTTGCAGGGAGTCAGCGGATGGCCGCTTCAGAGCCGACAATTGGTGATATGGGCAGGTCCCATAGAGTATTCGCAGCGGTTGACAACCGCCAGGCTGAGCATCAGGCCACGGTTATCGAATCTATAGGTATAATCAAAGGTAACAATGTATCTATTTTGTTTGATTCAGGAGCTACTGGCAACTAGATAGGGTGTCAGTTGGGAAGTGGAATTAGCTTCAGGGGCTAGAGTGTCAGTGGAATCAGAGGTTAGGGCATGTCAGCTGCAGATTGGCAAGACCACCACTTTAGTAGACCTTAGAGTGAATCCACTTGGATCTTATGGAATCGTACTTGGCATGGATTGGCTTTATGCCCACAGAGCCAAGATGGATTGCCGCCTGAAAAAGATCGAGTGTGAGGATGATCATGGTTCGCCCATAGTTATCACTGGGATTCAGAGGCTCGTGTCTCTTCGTATGATCTCCGCAATGTAGCTTAAGCAGAGCATGCGGAAGGGATGTCAGCTTTTTGCTATCACTATCAGTGACAGGGGAGAAGAGGAAGAAAAAGAAACATCGCTCGATGACCATCCTATCCTTAAGGGATATTCAGATGTGTTTCCTTCAGAATTACTGGGAATGCCTCCCCGTAGAGAGATTGACTTTCATATAGACCTAGTAGCAGGAGCCGAACCAGTTTCTAGAGCACCTTATAGGATGACCACAAATGAGCTAAATGAACTTAAAATTCAGCTTGAGGAACTTCTTGAGAAGGGTCATATTCGTCCTAGCGTATCCCCTTGGAGTGCACCAGTCATCTTCATTAAGAAGAAGGATGGATCTCTCCGATTATGTATGGATTATCGGCAGCTAAATAAAGTAACCATCAAGAACCGATATCCTTTGCCCAGAATTGATGATTTATTCGACCAGCTTCAGGGTGCCAAGGTCTTTTCCAAAATAGATCTAAAGTCAGGATACCATCAGTTGAGAATAGTGGAAAGTGATATCCACAAGACCGCATTTCGCACTAAATATGGTCACTATGAGTTTACCATAGTCCCCTTCGGACTTACGAATGCCCTAGCAGTTTTTATGAGCCTCATGAATGGGGTGTTCCATACCTTTCTGGACCATTTTGTTGTTGTGTTCCTCGATGATATACTGATATATTCTCGGAATGAGAAGGAGCATGAGGAGCACTTGAAACAGGTATTGCAGTGTTTGCGGGATAACCAGTTGTTTGGCAGCCTATTGAAGTGTGCTTTCTTTCGGTCTGAGGTCAAGTACCTTGGGCACGTTATTTCTGGTGATGGGATCTCAGTTGACCCATCAAAGATTAGGGCTATTATGGATTGGCCAGCGCCTACCAGTGTGATAGAGGTCAGGAGTTTCATGGGTTTAGCAGGGTATTACCGATGTTTTGTCGAGGGTTTCTCCAAAGTCGCACACCCTATTACTTCTCTTCAGCGTAAAGGGAAGAAATTTGAGTGGACAGAGAAGTGCGAGAAGGCCTTTCAGGAACTCAAGAAGGCACTTACTAGCGCTCCTATCCTTGTTGTACCAGATCCTACAATTGATTTCATGGTTTGTACAGATGCTTCTCTAGAGGGTTTAGGGGCAGTTCTTATGTAGGATGGTAGGGCCATAGCTTTCGAGTCTAGGAAACTTAAGACTCATGAACTTAATTATCCCACTCATGACCTTGGCTCGCAGCAATAGTGCATGCACTTGTGAGGTGGAGACACTTCCTTTTAGGACATCACTTCGAGCTGCATTCAGATCATCAGAGTCTTCAGTACATCTTTACTCAGCCGAACCTTAATGCACGTCAGAGGAGATGGATGGAGTTCTTGTATGAATATGATTTTGACGTTCACTACATCAAAGGAAAGGAAAATGGAGTTGCAGATGCCTTGAGTAGGAGACGTCACGAGGTTTACACCATATCCATGGGCACAGACTTGAGAGACCATATACTTCGGCACTTGTCAGAGGATGAATGGTATGCAGAGGTTTGTCAGGTAGTACGTTCACAGGTTACTCTAGAAGGGAAATATGTGGATTATTCTTTGGAGTCCGATGGACTGTTATGCCACAGAGGGTGCATTTATGTACCTTCCTCTGGAGGGTTGCAAGAGTTCATTGTCACAGAAGCTCATAGAGCTCCTTATGCAGTGCATCCCAGGGTTAAGAAGTTGCATGTTGACTTGAGGCAATTGTATCATTGGCCGGGAATGCGGTAGCTCATTGCTGAGATAGTAGCTCGATGTCTCGAGTGTCAGAGGGTAAAGGCGGAGCACCGCCATCCAGGTGGGTTGCTTCAGTCTCATGCTATACCAGAGTGGAAGTGGGATACTATATCCATGGATTTCATCATTGGTCTCCCTATGTCTTCTCGTCGCCATGATGCTATGTTGGTGACAGTTGACAAGTTGACCAAAGTAGCTCACTTTTCACCAGTTCGTACTACATTCACAGCTCCAACAGTAGCACAGGTGTTCTTGCGAGACATTATTAGACTACATGGCGTACCCCACAAGATTATTTCTTACAGGGATTCTCTTTTCACTTCTTCCTTTTGGAAGTCATTACAGGCAGCTATGGGCACTAAGCTCAATTTTAGTACAGCCTATCACCCGGAGACAGATGGTCAGAGAGAGAGGGTCAATCAGGTGTTAGAGGATATGCTTCGTATGTAGGTCATGGATCATCAGACCCAGTGGGAGGAGTATCTTCCCTTAGTGGAGTTTGCCTATAACAATGGGCATCACACTTCTTTGGGGATGCCACCCTATCAGGTATTATACGGCAAGCCTTGCAGGACGCCTTTGAGTTGGGATCGCATAGAGGATAGAGTTGCTATTGGTCTTGAGTTAGTTCGGGATATGAAACAGCAGGTGGATTTGATTAGGTAGCATCTCAGAGAGGCTAAAGATAGACAGAAGAAATATGCTGATGCAAAGAGGATAGATCGTAGCTACTTGGTTGGAGACAGAGTTTTCTTGAGAGTGCGACCGCATAAGAGTCCAATCCGTTACGGAAAGGGTTCTAAGCTCGCACCTCGCTTTGTAGGACCTTTTGAGATTCTGGAGAGGATAGGCCCAGTTGCCTACCGTTTAGCTTTGCCACCTAGCCTATCATGCATCCACGATGTGTTTCATGTTTCAGTTTTGAGAAAGTATATCTATGATGAGTCTCACATTTTAGATTGGGATGCCTTGCAGGTGGAGTCGGACGGGCAGCTAGCCTTGGAGCCCATTCACATTTTGGCATGCCGGACATTGGCCCTTCGAGGTCGAGAGCTGGACCAAGTTAGGGTCCAGTGGGATTGTTATGATGAGGTTACGACTTCATGGGAGGACGCAGCACGTATGAGATCAGAGTACCCCCACCTCTTTGATGAACTCCAGGAGGAAGTTCATGCCTAGAGGGGGAGGATGTGAGGCCTCACCTCGACTCAGTCTAACATTCAGTGGATTTTATATTTAGACTATGATGGATACTTTATTTTGATGCTTTTTGAGACATAGAACTTATATGATTTCAGGATTTGGATAACATTGCTATGATTTGGTGATTTACTTATATGCTTTATGAGATAGAACACTACATGATTGTTAGATAGGATGATATTGCAATGATAGATGTCATTATTGAATTTCCAGGACTTTACTCTGAATATAGAACTATGATGTATGTTTAGTTTATGTGAATTGGGATGAAATTGCTTATGTGAATTTGCTTGATAAAAGATGTATTCAATCTGTGCAAATGAAAATTGTATGCAAGTAATGATGTGTATTGTTATATTATTGAATTATATTATATATGGATATTTGGAAGTACTAATGTGTAAATTGAGATGCGCAGGAAATTTACCATGTAACCATGGAAAATTACGGAGAATCAAACCTAGACTTATGTATGTTCGTAAGCCAGGGTTTGTCTATTTGGAGAGACAACACCCCGTTTGTGTTGTATTTTATTCGTAATAGTATATGCTGCATGAGTGTTAAGTGTTATTTAAATTTATTGTGTAAAAACCACAAGAGACAATTTCATGTTTTATTTTTGTAAAAGTGTTTTATTTGTGTCACTTGACACATGTGTGGATTTAAATTTAAATGTTTTATTTTGTCTCTTGGTGGGAAAGTGTTTAATTATAGTTCTTCTTAAATAAAATAATGTGTTGTCATAAATATTTTGGGAATATAATATTTGGGGTGGTCAACTTATGTTTGACCCGAAAATAAACTTCAGAGGGGTTTAAAATGGGTTAAATGAACACCTAGGGGTAGTTTAATAGGGTTTCCTAAAGCCCATAAGGTATACCTAGGGGTTAGGGGTAATTTTAGGCAAGTTTCTACTTTATAATGATCTTTTTAACGCTTTAAAAATTGGCTTTTTTGAGTTGTGCGAAAATTGAAAATCCAGAAGTTAAATCTAATTTAGATTTTTCTTATTCGAATGGGAGTCTTTTTGCATTTTTGCTTTCTTTCCCTTTTGGTTTTTAAAAACTTGTGAGAACTCAGAGAGTGAGCTTCTTAAGCAAGATTTTGAGATTTTGAGGGTAATCACCCACTCTCCATTTTTGGAGACAAAAGAAATTTTGAAAAGAAAATAATGTTATGGAATAGAAAAATTGATTAAGGGTAGAAGGAAAAAGATTCGTGGATTGGGCAGCTCTTCATCAAATATCATAATACCTTTGGGCAGATTAAGGTTGGTTTCAGTTATTCATTAAAATGTCTTCTTCTTGCTTATGTCTGGAAGTTTGTTGGTGTAAGAAATCTGTGTTCTTGAATCTTTTTGTTGAAAAATCTTTTGGTATTTTTGCATTATGATTTGTGTTGTGTTTTGGGAGTTTCCTCAAGACCTCTTACTCTTGGGAGAGAAGAGGATCTTGTGGGTGGTAGCAGTGTCAACCCTCGAGTGAGAGACTCTCTTTTGAGAGCGATCACAAGGGATCTTTGTGTGACCCTTGCTGCATGGCCTGTTTGTGCAATGAGGGTCATAAGGAGGGATATAAGGCTAGAATGCCTTTGGGGGGCATAAGGAATAAGGGGTTGAGATTCTTTATATAATTATTGTGCCATGAGGTGGCTTCTTGTTTATTTCATACTTGCAGTTCTCCTCAGGGTATTGGTCCACTACCACCCTTTGAAAAGATCATCACCAAAGTGCGGTGCTGTGAAGCCAAGTTGGGAGTGTGTCTGATAATCTGTATGGATTTGCCTTCTATGTGTTTGCCTGTATGTTACCCATCTAGGAATTGGTTCTCCGAGCTCGGGGGTGGCTACCTGTTAGCCTAAGCTGGGAGGTGACCACTCCGTGGTCATATTTGTGTTTTCTATTATGCAGGAAAGTCAGGGGAAAGAGAATAGGAACCATGAAAAGACACAGAAGATTATTGTTGAAGATACTTAAATCTAGTTGCAAATATTTTTTTAAATTTGTTATAGAAGTATGCCTCATTCATAGAAAAGAGAAGCAAGTTGTAATTCTTGAAAATAGACTTGATTTTTATTGTTGTAGCTAAGCAAAGAAACATCCTGTAAATATGCAGAATATCTTAGAGTTGTAAAAGCTTGTTTTATTTCTAGTTCTGATTTTTTTTTAGAAAAAGAAAAGCCACTTTGAGTTGCATGCAAAAGCTTCTTTTGTATTATGAAAAAAAAATAGTTTCCAATTAAATTTTATCTATATTCTACTTGATGAAAAATAGGAGTTTATTTTTGCTGAAAGATCCTAAGTATTTAAAACAAAAAGTTTTAAGTAATTATTTTATTAGAGGAAAAATCACTGAATCTATTTAATTCTAGAGAAGTATATGGTATTTCCTAAAATGTATTTCTAAATTGTATTTCTAATTAGTGCTGATTAAAAAGCTTATCAATAGATTTTGCTTCATTCTTTTATCAACAATTAAAACCAAGTAAACAAAAAAAGGGCCTAATTCTATATATATATATATATATATATATATATATATATATATTTGAATTAACATAATGCTTTTCCTTTGTTATTTTAGTATAAAATTTTTGCATGTAAATCTTATTTAAAAAATATATATATATATATATTGGTATATTTTCACCCTTATAACTTTATGATTATAAATTTATATAAATATAAATATCTATATATATATATAAATATATATATATATATTTATATAAAATATATTTAAAAAAAATAAATAAATTAAAAAAAAAAGGGGGAAATTTGGGTTCCACGCAGACCCCACTGTGTGTACGCACAGTGAGGGCCGCGCGGTGCCCATTGTGTGAACACACAGTGCGGGCCACTCGGCTCCCACTGTGTGGACACACAGTGGTGCCGCTGCGCCCACTGTGCGCCCACACAGTGGCGCCTCGGCCCTCCCCGTCGCCTTCTTCGAACCTGCAACAAAAATGGCCGCCGCCTTGGGATTTCGGCGCTGTAAAAAAAAAAAAAAATCAGTGATACACAAAAAATTGGATTAAACCCTAGCCCGGGTAGGGCTAGGGTAAATGAAATAAAATATTATGATAGTTTTCAGAGTTATTAATATGTGTAAAAAAAATATAAAACCCTAATTAGGGTTGGGAAGCAGATTAACTATTATCTTGGGGAGATAATTCTAAATGGATTAAAAATAATGTAAAATTATATATATATATATATATTTATATATTTAAATATAAATATATAAATATATATATATAAATATATATATTCTGGTTATAAATTGGAGTAAGTTTTTAATAAAGTTTTAAATATTTAAATGTTTTTTTTAATAGAGTTTTAAACATTTAAATACCTCCGTAGGATTACTCATAGGAAGTAAAAAGGGAAGTGAAATATATAAATTATAAGAAGTAAGCCTAGCCTTTATAATTTTAAATGTATTTAATGTAATAAATACTTAATTTTGTCCCGGGTAATTTAATTAGAGTATTTAAATTTTAAATTGGATGTTTAGACTATGTGTCTTATTGGGAATTGAATTAAATTTCCTCTCCTATTTTCTTTAACGTGATGGATTTAATAAGCCTAATGACTAGGTATCTCGTAGAGATAAAATTAAACCAGATAGCTTTTCGCAAATAAAATTAAACAAAATTTCGATGCTTGGTTCTTTTCAGAATTAGCTCGAGTATAATTATGGAAGTTTCAATAACGCTTGTCGTGTGAGTGAACTTGTTAATCAATTAGTATGTTTTTTTTAAAAAAAAATTGTTCCGTTTTTGCCCTAAATTTTGGGCATGACAGCTTATCCCACATAGCCTTTGCATCATTGCAGCCTTCTAGATCATTAAACTCTGAGTCGGTCAATGCAGATGTTATTTCAATCATTTCTTGGATATGTTCTTGCTTTGCCTTTATCTCTTCCATTATCAATGGATAGGTGCTCGGTGTAATGAAATCATTCTCCAGATAATATACATCATATTCTCCAACTCCTGATAGGTGCAGCTTCATCCTTTTCTGCCATGTAGAGAAACTTGACTTGTTCAACTTCAGTGCATCCCTCTTATACATCTTCGGATCTTTGCCTCAAGTACCTTTAAACTTTTCTTCCAGAGTCCAAAGCTCTGATACCAATTGATAGTTCTGATACTTAATGTAAGTACAAATCCAATAGCCAACAAGATGAGAGGGGGGGGGTAAATCATACAAACTTAGTCTTCCATAAAAACATCAGATTCAACCTCGGTAACATATACTTCAGTAATATAACCAAAACTGCTAAACATGCAAACTCAAAAGCATATAAACATCATAAACCTCATAACACCAGATTTAACATGGAAACCCAAATAGGGAAAAACCACTATGGGATTTTGGACCCACTAAGAAATATACTCTTCTAGAGTATGCTGGGTTAAAAGCAAATCCTGTTAAAGATTACAAACACATTGCTAGATGTGACCTGGTTAAGGGATTTCCCTCAAATCTATTAGGATCTTCACCTTGTTAGAAGTGACCTTGTTAAAGGATTTCAAACACTCAATTAGAATGTTACCTTGCTAGAGGGTTTTACATATAAGACTGTTAAGTCCACTCAGTTAAGAGATTTTCTGTCACTTTCACAAAATAACAGTAATAAAAATCTATCTGCAACTTCACATCTAAAATGCTAAAGTAGATTCTTATTTGCTCAATACAATCTAGACATAGAACTAATCTTGTCCATATGTTGGGCTTCTATACTTTGTTATTCAAACAAGTCTTCAAGCTTCTATGCTTGGTAATCACTATGTAGAATCCCTGTGCATACATTTGCCCGCATGCATTGTTTATCAATAGTTCCCTATTTATAAACAATTAGCCAACCGCTTAATCTCCTTGACCACATTTCCCATGATCAATCATAGCAATCAGATCTTCAAACTTTGACCAGGTTCAATCTATCCTTTGATCTAAAAATGTTTTACCCCACCTAGGAACTTGCATACATTTCTTGGAACTTGTGCTAGGGTATTGCGGTTCAATCTGAGTTGTAGATCTTCATGCTGATTTTCCTTTGCCATAGATTCATTAACAAACTTCATGCATGGCATATCAATCATCTAATCAGTTCTAGCTCATCAGCTTCCTTCATTAAATAACGCATGTAACCATTTAATGTATTCTGTTACAGCTCGGTAACAACTCAGTAAATACTAAACTTCACTCGGTAGACATTCTGCCTTCATTAACTGATAGTGATAACCTTAGGGTTTACCGACAAGGTTCTTTGCTCGATAACATAGTATAGTATTAACCTTACAATTTACAACATATGTATGATGTTTAAAACAGTCTAAACATCATGATCTCATCATTATCTGACTCGGTAATAGTTGCCCATTGAATACCTTATTCATCCCCTTATTCATCATATTCTTTTTGTGTCTTTTACCGACATCTTTATACTCTTTAAATCATAGTTCTCAAGATATGGCAACATCAAATTGAATTAGAAAATCAATTTCTTGACATCAATGACAAAATAATAATATCAAGATAGTAAATATCCTTAATCAATTATATCCATAATCATCAACAACCTTCTCAATATCCTTATTGAAATGCCAACAATCTCCCATTGTCTATTATAATGCCAAATGCTAACAATTACATCAATAAGTCACCTATAAATACAGATCATCAACCTTATTGATGAAGTCAGCTAAACCCTAAACCCATAATAATAAAAATTACATTACATGGTATCACTAGACTAATATTATGATTTACATTACATAGCATGGACCTAAATCAAGTAACCAAACAATTCTATCCATCGAAAATTCTACTAAGACCAAAATCCAACACGCTTCACCAACCAGTAGAAACCCTTAGTGAAGTAACACAGAAAGTCTAACCGGATCCAAATAGGACCACCATAATAGCACGCCAGCCAATGCAAAGTCACCAAACACTTGAAATATGATCAAGAAGAACCTTCACCATGATAGAAACTGATTACATAAGCCAGACCAAAATTGTTTGACCAAATTACCAAACATCACATATCGGTAAAGCTAATCAGTACTAGGAAATAACAACTAGGAACATAAGCGATAGTTACCAGAGCACCAAAACATGAACCAGTAGAATATGGAAAACAAATAAGCATCTAGAGTAAGCATCCAAAACCGATTCCAGAGATCTGATCATACTAGATCACTATCATAGCCAAAACCAAGATGATCACTGTAGTGCCCCTACCCTAGTCAGCTTTGTAAAACTGGTTTGACCTTGGTTGACATTTTTATGTGGCATTCTTGGATGGTTGATTAACCATGGTGAAATGTTATAGTCAGATATAATGGTTATTGTGCATACCTGTAAATGTGTTTTTGCATCAATTCTTATGTAAATTTATTTGTGCTCCTAATTTGTGTTATTAATCTCGGGCTAAGGCTTTCATTATATATATATATATATATATCTATGTATGTATGTATGTATTCTTGTGTGACTCATGGTTGCAGGAGATTGCAGGAACAGTACCGCCTAGGTGCGAGGTTCGTCTTCACTTGGATTCACAGGTTTAAGTGTACCTCTTTGGTCCTTAGAGTTTGGATTAGGTGGTCATAAATCTCTCATTTTACCCTAGTTGTTCTCAAGTGACCATCATCTATGGTCCGTTAGTTTCCCTTTTCATTTGGGTTTGCGGGTCATGTATTCGGTTGGCTTTCTTGGGTTGCGTGCTTTGCGTGGGGTAAAATTGAGTATTTAATCCTAAGTATTTAATTTGATTTAATGTGTTCTTTTATGCATTAGTAATTAAGGAACTAAATTAAATAGGTTTCTTTTATGTGATTAATCATTAATTAAAAATTGCTCTATTCATGTTTGTAGCAAGTTCAATTTAATGGTTAATTTTAAATAGTGAATTTATTCAGTTTATGCAATTTGAAAGGAAAGATTTAAATTTATTCGAAATAGAAATAATTTAATCTCTTTTGCATTTTGGAATAGAAAGGTTAATTTCAATTATTTAAGAAAATCAATTTTAATTAGAAAAGCAAGTTTAGTATATATACATTTGATATAGTGTGAAAGATTGATTTTGGGATTTTATTTTAACTAAAAATATTTTACCCTCATTAATATTTTGAAATATAAATGTTAGTTTTGTTAATATTGAGAAAATTAGAAATTAAAGGAGGAAGAGAAATCATTTTTTATTTTTCTAATTAGAAAAGCAAGTTATAATATTTGAATAGTTTGAAAAGAATGATTTTTCATTTTATTTAAAAGAAAGTGTTTTAAATTCAAAGATAAGAGATTAGGTCAAATATTCTTCCATTTTAACCTAGGTTTGAAAATATTTTGGGGGGATTATTTTTTTGGAGAGCATTTTTGGAAAACATTTTTTGGAGAAGGATTTTCGGGGGGGATTTGGGCATTTTGGGAAGGAAGGATTTCTTGAGCTGTAGGTTGGGCTCTTCATCAAATCTTGACAGGAAGGCGAAATGAGGTTGGGCTCTTCATCAGATCTTGCTAGGAATGTGAAATGAGGTAGGATTCAGATGCATCTCTTTGATTTTTGGTTGTATTGAGTTTGTTTTTCTAAAACCGATATTGGGGAATGGTTGTTCATGATGAAATCTTGCTTAAAATCTTCATGAATGTTCTTAAATTTAAGTTTTAGTTCTGGATATATCGGTTGTTTTTGGGTCAAGATCGGTTAAATGGAGTAGATAAATGGGTGTAAATTCATCTTAGTTTCCCAAATATGATTTTCTAGTTGAGAAAATTTACCTATTTGAAAGTAATTCAAAAATAATTGTGTATTTTAGAAAATGAGGGTCATTATGGAAAATATATTTTAGTCTTTGTATGAGATTGTGAATTTAATAGAAACTGGGGTTTTTCCTTTTATTTTAAGTTTATATATATATATATATATATATATATATATATATAAGGGGATAAAACAAAATTTAAAATGAGATTTTAATGGTGGAATTAGGGTTTGTAGGGTTGAGGAGCCGAGGCTCAACCTGTGCCCCCTACCCTCTGCAGGCTCGCAGTTCGTGAGGTCTGCGACCAAACTGGTGGTCGCGGAGCTCTACGACCACTGTGTGGCCACAAAAGCCCGCGACCCCACTGTGGCTACAAAAGCCCACGACCCCACTATGGTCGTGGAGCTCTGCGACCACAGTGTGTCCATAGAAGCCCACAACCCCATTGTGGCCATGGGGACCTGCGACCCCATGGCGATCGTAGAGACCTACGACCCCATGTTGGCCATAGAGTCCCGCGTCCACAATGTGGAGGCCGCGAGTCTACGTCCACATTGGTGGCCACAACCTCCGCTACTAGGGCACAACCTCCACTCCCATGGAGGGAGGTGGGCCCCACGGATTGCCCTAATTTTTATATAAAACAAAAAAATATATAATAACGCCTTTTACGTTGTCGGTTATATAAAAAGTTTTTAATATATTTTATTAAAAGTTTTTAAATAGTTTTTTTTAAATTATTAATTATTATTTAGTATGTATTTTATTAATTTCGTATCAATATATATATTAATTAATAGTTAATTTGTAATATTTTATCAATTATTAATTAGTATATATTTTATTAATTGCGGATTAATATATATATATATATATATATATATATATATATATATACTAATTAATATTTAATTTGTATTTTCTATATGCAAGGAAATATCAATTTAATTATAAAATGAACATCGATTTTGATTTCCCTTAAAATGTATGTTTCCATTTTTAGAAAGTGTATATATGTGTTGTAAAAAATAAAAATTAGATTATTGTTTTCGATCAAAGATGGAAATGATGTTTTATTTTGAAAATGCATATCGTGTTTTTAGTTGATTAATGTTTATTTAATTATATTCTTGGAAATTTGGTTTGGAAACTCATAATGAAGTATTTAAATTATTGTATGATGCAATTTAACTTTAGTGACTTAGTAAACCATGAACGATTGTACCTAGATAAGGTAGACTAACTGCAATAAAACTTAGATCCTTTAGAAAACTAGGTCGATTGTTACGTGTAAACAATAGGAAAGAAGAATGTCTTTTCCAATCTATGCTTATGCATGTTTAATTTTCTATACTCGCATTTTCTTAAGAAATGGCGAGTCCTTGATGGTGAATGTTGAATATTGGTGCATGTTGATTTGGGTACCTGTTTATGCCCTTGATCTTGAGTATTTACTATTTTCATGTGTTGGTGTTGTATCCAATCATGTCCTGTGGTTTTTGCCCTTGTGAGAACCTGATATCTATGTTAGACCATGGGTTGCTAATGATGGGATTGTGAAGACTTAGTTTCGCAGATCCACTAGTCGATTTTTGTATTTGTTTCTTATTATGTTCAATTGGATCCTCTTCCTATTCAGGGATCATTCTTGTATTTATTGGTTGATGTGGTCATATGTATTATTGGTTTAAGTACGCCTTTATGGCAAGATGTAAATGATTTGAACCTTATGTATTCTTCACCCTATTATTTTATCAGAGGGGTTTTGCAGTTGAGCAGACCTAGATATGTAGCCCAATAGGGGTGAACACCGATATCATTTCAGTGTTATGTGGTGTTTATGTTATTTTGTTTCCTCTCTAATTTATCATGTATGGATGGCATTATGTTAAAATGTGTAATTTGTATTAGATGAAGTTAATCGTAAATGCATGTATGTAGTCATCCCATTAATGCGGTAATTGGGATCACGAAGAATGCAAATTTGAATAATTGGAACGTATTCATTTGTTGATAATGCAATTAAAGTATGCTTGGAAAGAATTCGTTAGTTTATTATAAAATTAAAGTATGTAATGTATTAGATGCATGACTTATGTTTTAATAAAAGTTTGGGCGAGATGTATGGGTAAATTGTAATGGATGAACTCATCAAATTATCTATATTTTAACCTTAATGGATGAACTCATCATGTTATCCAAATTTTAACTCTAATGGATGAACTTCATTATGTTAGCTATATTTTAACTTTATGGGAAGAACTTCATCAAGTTATCTATATTTCTAACCTTAATGGATGAACTCATCATGTTATCTAAATTTTAACTCTAATGGATGAACTTCATCATGTTATCTATATTTTAACTTTAATGGATGAACCTCATGAAGTTATCTATATTTTAACCTTAATGGATGAACTCATCAGGTTATATATATTTTCAACCGTAATGGATTAACTCATCTTGTTATCTATAATTTTAATTTACTGAATGAATTATATCCTTGTTTAAAGTAATAACTGGTAATTAAGTAAATCAACTTAATTGGGTTAATTAGTGTGGGTTGAGTTAGGTGTTGAATCAAGTAATCACATTGGGAAACCCTTTAGGTGTTAGCTAAGTATTCTATTATGTGATTTGAGCTTATGATAACTCATTGTATCATTATGTTGTATTTAAAACTCTAAAAAAAATATATTTGCACTCTATTCTTGAGTTTTAGCCTTATCCCTTTGGGGTTTCTTGGTAGGGCATTACAATCACCAAGACTAACCGGGATACATCCAACCGAGATAGCCTCAAACAAGGATAAAGTGTTGACTTCAATGACAACACTTAATCAAATCCAGCATATTGCCAACAATCTCCCCCTTTGTAATTCATGGCAACATTGAATGTGAAAAATAACCAAGTGCCAAGAAATGCCAACAATCTCCCTCAAAGATATGACTGATTTACCAATTGGTGAAGTAACACAGAAAGTCTAACTGAATCCAAATAGGACCACCATAATAGCATGCCAGCTAATGAAAAGACACCAAACACTCAGAATATGATCAAGAAGCACCTTCAACATGATAGAAACTAATTCTATAAGCTGGACCAAAATTGTTTGACCAAAACACCAAATATCACATAGCGATAAAGCTAACTGGTACTAGGAAATACCAACTAGGAACATAAGACATAGTTATCGGAGCACCAAAACATGAACCAACATAATATGGAAAACAAATAACCATCCAAAGTAAGCATCAAAACCAATTCCAGAGATCTAATCATACCAGATCAGAATCATAGCCAAAACCAAGATGATCACCAAGATTAACCGAGGTATGTTCAACCAGGATAGCCTCCAACCAGGATACAGTGTTGACATCAATGACAACAGTTAACTAAATCCAACATATTGCCAACAATCTTCCCCTTTGGCATTGATGGCAGCACTGAATGTGAAAAACATCCAAGTGCCAAGGAATGTCAACATTCTCTCTCAAAGATATGATAGATTTTCACATGAATACCACCTCTCCCCCTTTGACATCAATGAAAAAGGAAGGATACCAAGTCAAAAATACTAAACCAAAGAGCTGACTACTCCCCCTGAGTAGTAGCATCATCTCTTCAACCTAGATCAAAGAAAATAATTGATAAGCTTACTAGATTGATGCATTCTTGCATCTCTAAGTCTCTTCCGGAGGGCTGGTAACTCCCAATTGATCTTTGAGATATTCAAAAGTATCTTTATGTAATGGTTTAGTTAGAATATTTGCAATTTTCTCCTTAGTAGGCACATAAACCAATATGATTTCCTTTGCTTCAACCTTTTCCTTCAATAAATTGTACCTTATAGAAATGTGTTTTGATTTGAAATGAAATAGAATATTTTTTGACATATCAATAGCAATAGTATTATCACAGTGAATAACAATAGGCTCATCATAACTTACCCTTATATATTTTAGCATTTGTTTCATCCATAAAATCTTAATACAGTTGGTAGCAGCAGCTACATATTTTGCTTCAGTAGTAGATAATGAAATACATGATTTTTTCTTGCTAAGCCATGAAACCAATATAATCCACAAGAGGCGGTTAAGCTATGTCACAAACATAATCACTACGGTGTACAATACAAGGAAACCAAGGGCGCACACCTTGCAACAATCCCTAATGATCTGATCTTTAGAATGATTTAGTTTCACATACTTAGGAGTCTTTGATTTTTCTTTATTTACTGACTCTTTCTGTTGTTCCTCTATCACAGTTGAGTTTCCTAATGTTACCAGAGTGACAGGTTCACTATTCTAAGCAGCTTCATGCATTACTGGTTCAGGTCTGATAAATTTATCTTCGGGTCCACAGTCATATGATCTGATATGATTACTGCCATGTTCATCCACCTTGACATTTATTCTCTATGTTATCCTATTCAATATTTTATTATAACATCTATATGCTTTTCTCTTGGTAGAATAAGCCAAAAATATTCCTTCATCGCGTCTAGGACCAAATTTTCCCAATGCATCATCTCTTCTAATGTAACATTTACTTCCAAAAATTCTGAAATATCTGACAGTAGGAGTATGACCAAACCATAATTCATAAGGAGTCTTACCAGTATCACCTTTTATGTGTACTATGTTGAAAGTGTATACAACTATATTGATAGCTTCCCTCCAATAAATATCAGACACTTTATCTTATTTCATCATAGTCCTTGCCCCATCCAATATGGTTTTGTTCTTCCCTTCCACCACTCCATTCTATTATGGAGTCCTAGGTATAGAAAGTTGTCTTTTGATTCCATTCTTCTCACAAAAGTTGTTGAATTCACCGGATGTAAACTCATCACCTTGATTTGATCTCAAATACTTTATCTTCAATCCTATCTCAATCTCAACCATACCTTTAAAGATTTTTAATTTCTCAAAAGCTTCAGATTTTTCTTTAAAAAATGTTACCCACATCATTCTAGAATAATCATCAATAAGTAACATAAAGTATCTATCACCTTGAAAACTTTTAGTCCTTCCTGATCCACACATATCAGTATGAATAAGATCAAGAATTTAATTAGATTTATCATGTATGCTTCTAGAAGAAGTTCTAACTTGCTTACCCATTTGACATTCTCTACATATCGGATTATGAGCGCCTGTGTTTAACTAATCTTCACTATGTAATCAAAATTTACATGACACATCCCCTTATGCCATAACCAACTTTCATCAATTTGAGCAATCAAGCAACCTTTCTCACTGGAGTTCAAATGAAATATTTTTCCATTGGTCTAAGTTTTGGAAGCAATTTCCAATCTAGATCTATTGATGATCTTACATTTCCCATCCTTGAATTGTAAATGAAATCCTTTATCCACCATCTGATCTACACTTAAAAGATTATGCTTTAAGCCTTCACCATAATAAACATTATCAATGTTAGTCTTACCATCCAATGATATCGTTCCCTTTTTTTTGATCCTACATGCCTTGTGAGCATCCACTATCTATAACCCATTCATCCTTTTCTTCAATTTTAGTAGCTAAATCCTTTTCCTCAATATGAGTTGTTTCAATGATAGGTTCTGGAGAGTCATCCTTGATAGCAATAAAAACCCAGTCCTTATCGGAGGAATCTCCATTACCTGTTCCACTCATAGGTTCATCATCATCATCATCAGTAATACCAAAATCATCATCACCAGCATAATAGCATAATTTATCCTTATTCCTTTTGAATATAGGTCTGTTTTGATATTTTGGATTAGGTTTATAACTCTTTATTAATCTTTCATGATTCCTAGAAGCTCTTTCAAGGCATCTGGAAGCAAAATGACCAATCTTATTGCATGAAAAACATATAAAAGGGACTTTTCTTCATACTTACTTCCAGCTAGTCCTTTAGGATTTCTTCTAGCAATCAGGGCTTTCAGCTCTTCAAGTTCTCTTTCTTCTCTTTCAATGTCCTCCATATCTTTAGCATACATCTCCTTCCAAACTATCTTTTTCTTACCAGAGGTAGATGCTTTAAATGCAGTCTCAGTTTTAGTGGCACTATGATCTCCAAGTTCCTCAAGCTCAAAAGAAGTCAATTTCCCAAGCCACGTATCTCTGGTAACAGGAGTACTTGACATTGTCTGAAGTTCATTGATTGCAATAGCCTTCATCTTATAAGTCAGAGATAGAACTATCAAAACCTTTGACACTATCTCATCCTCATTAACTGATCTGTCACAACATTTGATTCCCATAAAAATCTCATTTACTCTATCCATGAAAGATCTTATCTTCTCATCTTGTTCCATCTTCAAAGTTTCATACCTTTTTTGGAAACCTTCAAGTTTCCCATTTTTTATAGTCTAGTTGCCTTCATAAAGAGTTTCAAGCTTTGTCCAAATCAGCTTTGCATTCTCCAACTCTATGACATTCAATAGCTTTTCATCAAATAGGGTGCTTAACAATGCTTCTTTAGCTCTGAAATCATTTTCAACCTTCTTTTGTTCATCAACAGGTGCCAGTGTTCTAGAATTAGGATCATGAGGTATATACCCTTTCTCCACTATCTCCCAAACTTCAGCTCTAAGACATCTGAGATGAATCTTCATTCACTCCTTCCATATTTTGTAATTTGTACCATCAAATCTGGGACTCTCCTTTTGATAAGGATTGAATGTAGAACTAGATGTAGTTTCCATCGGATCTCCTCAAATAGTTAAGCTTCTACAGAGAGGACCTTGCTCTAATACCAGGAGTAAACTAGGAGGGGGGGTGAATCAGTTTACCATTGCAAATTAGAACTGATGTATATAAAAACCATTAAACTGGAGCACAAAGAAACCAACACAATGAAGAATATAACATGAAAGCACAGTACATACAACACTAATATTTTGACTTGGAAAACCCAGTAAAGAGAAAAACCATAGTGGGAAACACTACCCACAATCAGATAATACTTTTGCAACAATATGTGAAATTATAATGAGGATTGCACTTGCAATTAGGCCAACCACCTAGAGCTCACTGGTCATCACAAAAAGAAGTCTCAATGACTTAAAAAAACATCAAACTACAATCCGAAAAGAATGAAATGTGAAAGTAGCATCTCCTAATGCTTGATATAGTTTTGGTTAAGCACAGATGTCTGCCCTACAATACAAAAACTTTCACCAAATGATATATCACTTGTTTGCACATAAACCTTCCTCTCATAATGAAGACATAACCCTCGATCTCATCCATGTATTGATATACAAGCTACATGAATAAGTCACCTATAAATATAGATCATCAACCTTATTGACAAGGTCAAATAAACCATATACCCATAAACCCATAATACCAAAAATTACATTACACGGTATCACCAGACTGATATTATGATTTAAATTACATAGCATGGACCTAAATAAAGTAACCAAACAATTCCATCCATCAAAAATTCCGCTAAACCAAAATCCATGATGCTTCACCAACTGGTAGAAACCCTTAGTGAAGTAACACAAAAAGTCTAACTGGATCCAAATAGGACCACCATAACAGCACGCCAGCCAATGCAAAGTCACCAAATACTCAGAATATGATCAAGAATCACCTTTAGTATGATAAAAACCAATTCCATAAGCCTAACCAAAATTGTCTGACCAAAACACCAAATATCACATACTGGTAAAACTAACCGGTATCAAGAAATACCAACTGGGAACATAAGCGATAGTTACTGGAGCACCAAAATATGAACCAACAGAATATGGAAAAATAAAAAACCATCTAGAGTAAGCATCTAAAACCGATTCCAAAGATCTGATCATACCAGATCAGAATCATAGCTAACACCAAGATGATCACCAAGACTAACCGAGATAGCCTCCAACTAAGATACAGTGTTGACATCAATGACAATACTTAACCAAATCTAGCATATTGCCAACAATCTCCCCCTTGGCATTGATGGCAACACTGAATGTGAAAAACATCCAAGTGCCAAGGAATGAGAACAATTTCCCTCAAAGATATGACTGATTTACTGGTTGGTGAAGTAACACAGAAAGTCTAACCGCATCCAAATAGGACCACCATAATAGTACACCAACTAATGCAAAGTCACTAAACACTCAGAATATGATCAAAAAGTACCTTCAACATGATAGAAACCGATTCCATAAGCCAGACCAAAATAGTTTGTCTAAAACACCAAATATCACATACTGATAAAGCTAACCAGTACCAGGAACATAAGCGATAGTTATCGGAGCACCAAAACATGAACCAACAGAATATGGAAAAAAAATAACCATCCAAAGTAAGCATCCAAAACCAATTCTAGAGATCTGATCATACCAGATTAGAATCATAGCCAAAACCAAGATGATCACCAAGACTAACTGGGATAGGTCCAACCGAGATAGCCTCCAATCAGGATATAGTATTGACATCAATAACAACACTTAACCAAATCCAACATATTTCCAACAGTCATACACTGTGATAATTATATTGTTATGAACATGTCCAATAATCTGGTGCAACATTCAAAGACTAAGCATGTGTTAATCAAATATCATTACTTGAGAGAGAAAGTCAGTGAAGAGAAGGTGGAGTTGGATTATGCATCTACAAAGTAACAAATAGCTACTATTTTCACTACGCCTTTTCCTACAGATACATTTGTCTATTTGAGAGACAATTTGGTAGTGTCTACCCCTCTTGATGAGAACTAGATGCATTAAGTTGCATCAATCTGGTGGACTTCAGAGCCTTATCCTTTTATCTGGATTGATGAGATGGTGTTACTCATCTGGTGGATTAGTCTATTGGTTTGGTTGTGTGTCTAAGGGGGAGAGAGAATCATGATTTGGTTGAATATTTTGAGATATTTGGCATTATTGTCAAAGGGGGAGAAAGATCACGTGAAAAACTACTCTATATGTCTTGATCTTAGGGGGAGTTTGCTGGAGTTTTCTGGAGATATCTTCTTTTTGTGCATTGATTATTTTTCATGTTCATATGTTTCCATCAATTCCAAAGGGGGAGATTGTTGGAAATCTTTGGCCATTGCTTCTGCTAGGATATTTTGTTATCATTGATGTCAACATATTCCTATGATTTACTCTAGTGTTTGCAGATTTGGAAGATCTTATGATCCGGTTTTGTAGTTTTATTTTGCTAATCACTGTTTTATTTCCTCCCATATATTTTGGTGTGATCAGATCTTGAGCTAATATTTTAGGATATTATTTGGGATAATCTTTTGTATCTTGATTTTATATGGATCATGATTTGGTGGTCCACAAGATATCTTTCTTCATGGCAGTTGTTAATTGGATGTATTCTTGAGTTTCAGATGTTGATTGATGAAGATTTGATAAGTGGTGTTGGTGTAGCTATTCATGATGATTCTAACATTCTTGTTGGTGTTTCCTAATTGTGTCCTATTTGTTTGTATGATCTTCCTTGATCATTGTGTGAGTTTTTGATGGTTTTCATGAACCGGTGATGTTCTTCATGTTATGCAATTTTTCCGGTGGTGTAGCATGTTGCAGTTGATCTTGTCATGTTTTCCAGGGGAGTTGAGAGTTTGGGAATTTGAATTAGGTCCATGATATCATGTAAATCATTATATTGGTCTAGTGGTCGATCTTTGTATCATGTGATGTAATTTTATAATTGAGGGTTAAAGGTTTAGCTGACTTTGTTGTCAAGGTTGATGAATTATATAAATAGGTGATATATTCATGTAATTTAGGAATTGAGGTTGTGTCTGCATTATCAAAGAGTAGTATATGAGAAAATAAGTGATTTATCCTTTGGTATTATTATTCAGGAGAGATTGGTTTTGTTGAGCAGACATTTGTGCTTAACCAGAACTATTAATTATACATTTGGAGATGCTATTCTTTTAGTTCATTTCTTCTATATTATAGTCTGAATCTTATTGTAAGTCAACGAGACTTCCCTGAGGGTTGTATCATTCCAAGCCATTATCTTTTGAGTAGTGATCTCTAGGCAGTGCGATTGAATTCATGTGCATTCCCCATTGTAATATTTCACATACTACTGCAAAGTATCATCATACTGTGGATAGGTTCCCACCATGGTTTTTCCCTTAACTGGGTTTTCCACGTCAAAAATCTTGGTGTTGTGTGTTGTGCTTTCAATTTTCTTATCTGTCTTATTGCTAAGTTTATCAAATCTATGTGTTGTAATAAAATTTGTTGATTAGGTGAAAACTGATTCACCCCCCCTCTCTCAGTTTTCCCTCCTTGTTGTTGTAGACACCCAAAATTGTCCAGTCTAATTAAATAAATATTTTATTTATTTAATTATCTAAGCTTAATTCTTCTATTAATTAAATAAATCTTTATTTACTTAATTAATTCATTTATCCTTTTCTAGCCTTATTTCTCATTTAAATAAATACATTTATTTATTTAAATTGTCCTTTTCCTAAATTAAATAAATATCTTATTTATTTAATTGATCCCACTTCTTCTATTAATTAAATAAATCTTTATTTATTTAATTAATTCATTAGCCTTTTCTACCCATGACACATGTCATTCATCTCTTAATTCATACACTACCTACCCCTTTCATTATTTTATTATTTCCTTTACCTACCCTCTAATCATAGCCGACCTCCTTTTACACCTCTCAATCTTATCCCTCCATTTCATATAGTGTCTTCTATATAAGGAGATACTTCCTTCATTATCAACCCTGGCTAATGAATTTTATGCACTTAACTACACTACGATCCTACTTGCAACCACATTTCATTCTTTGTTGAGCTCTTGTGCACATAAAATCTGAGAGCAAATATATCAAACAAGATCAATGGAGATAGGAAGAATGGAGATCCAAACCCTATTGGATATGTGATGGTATAATTTTTGTGATTTCATTTGATTTGCATTGTCTTAGGTAATCTTCATATGTTATGGTGGATCTTTGTTGTTGTTAGGCTAGGGTTTTGTGGTTGAATTCATTAAGCCTTTCAATATCATTATTATTGTTATCCATTTTCACCATATACATTTTGGCACGCCCGGTGGGACTCTTGTCCCTTTTTGCATTTAACATCCTTGTTGCAGATTTTGTATTTTGAAGTTGCAGATCTGATGTTTTTGATTTTCTAGTGCATTTGCAACATCTGGAATCACATTTGTGTTATCGGCAAGATTTTATTTTTGTAGGTTCCGAAAATCGCATTTGCGTACCTCAGTTGCGTCTGTAGTGTTTTCATCCGCATCTATGTCCAGAGGTCGCGTCTGCATTTTGGAGCCGCGTCTGTGTCTCACAGAACCGCGTCTATGTCACGAAGTCATGTCTGTGTCGAGGGTAATCGTGTCTGTGTGCACTAATTTCAAATTTTGAGTTATTGATTTAGTCTTGGGTTTTTGCATTTAGGGTTTCAGATCTGGTTTATTTTGAGCTAACATTTTCAGATCTAACGAAATTGGTGCAGCTTGTCTTGAAAACAAAATCATTTGGTTAAAGGCCCCTATTTTCACAAAGTCTTTTGGATTTAAAATTTACCTAACTTGTGTGCTTGCAAGAAGGGGTGATTATTTCAAACAATCCAAACTACTAACAACTCTTTGTTGTAGGTCCTTGGCAAGGGTTTTTGGATTTTTATTGTGTGTCTTGTTTTCATAGACTAGCAAACACTTCAATTGGTGCACTAAAATTGAATCATTGTTTTTTTTGTGTCTTGAGCAATAGGCTCTTTTTGTTTAATCTTTAGAGGGTCTGTCTTCCCATGTGGTCATTAGGACTACTAGTGAGAAGAGAACGACCCAAGTGGTAGCGAGGAAAACCCACCTCTTCCGAACCACTATAAACAACTATATTCATGGTGAAAACTATGGATAACATGTGCTAATTAGTTCATACCGACACTATGTCTCCCCATAAACCCGTTTGATCAAATTTATTTGATCATTTGTAGGGCGTAACCCCTACCGGTTGGGAGCCTTCTGTATTTACAGAGCTGAAAGTGCTGCATGTATGGCCACACGAGCGGATGCCCTTACTAGCACCTTTTTGTTTTAGAAGCCAAAATCCTTCTAGTTGTTGAGGCAGGAGGTCGGACCTCTGGTAGCGGCCCACACACATACGGTTCTTAATAGAGATACAAAGTTCGCCACGGGGAGTTTTCGTGGGGACTGATGCTTGGTTGACCTGAGAAGTGAGTGTCGAGGGTGGAGTCAGTGAGGTCAAGCATCTAAGTATCCGCTCTGAATAGTGTAGCCTCGGGGGTAAAACCCCATGTGGGATCAACAACTATTGTCTTGGCTAGCCATAAGAATTGTGCTTGACTTATTTTAAACATTCAAACATTCAAGACCAAACAACAAAACATTGTGTCTTTTGTGTCTTCAAGTGTATGCAAAACAATTTTACATCAAACAACATGCTTTTCTTGGAGTCATTTTGAGTCTAGACACTTGCAAACATTGTGTCCTCTTGTCACGAAAAATAGTCAAACGGTCAGATTTGGTCACAACAAAACAACCTCACAGATTGGAAAAAAAATTGCACAAATTTTGCAGAAACGCGTCTGTGTCTGACATAATAGCGTCTGTGTTGTATAACCACGTTTGTGAAGGGCAGAAACGCGTCTGTGTTTCTAGAATCAACAGTGAATTTTGCAAAAATCTCAGAAATGCGTTTGTGTTAAACAAAACCACGTCTGTGTCAGAAAATCGCGTCTATGAAGTATACAGGTGCGTCTGTGTTCAGAATTGAAAAAAAAAAAAAAAAACTGTTACAGTCCACCAAACAAACACAGTCAGTTTCGGCATTCTTGAGCTTCCTAGGTCATTTCTCCAAGGTTTCATTTAGCATTCAACTTGTCTTTGGGTCTCACAAAGTCCATCATTGCAATACACCTTACATTACATTCACATTTGACTAAACTTGAGTCAAAAGGTCACTTGCTTGTCCTCATCATACTTTGTCAACACACTACTTACAACAACACTTTGCTAAGTGGTCCTTCATCAAGGTCTATCACCTTTGGCTCTCATTTGGTCTTACTTAGAGTCAAGGTCAACTTACCTCATCAAGAGAAACTATCCTCTCTTTGGAAGTCACACCTACTCTACTACATACATACTTGGTCTTACACTTTGGACATTGCAAGTACACTTTAGATTCATTTACATTCCATCCAACCCTTGGTCTTCCATACTTTTTCCATTTTCATCTAGTCTCACACATCTCGGTCAATAACTAGTTCATGGTTGAAACCCGTCTTCCAAAATCTAGGAGAGAAGCTAAAGAGGCTCAAGAGTCTGCAAACATGAGTTCTTATGAGTATGACAATGATATCTTTTTCAATTCTGATCATACTACATTACCTGACATGGATGCCTATAGAAACATTCCAAATGTTGAAAACATGGACACTACAAACAACAATGATACACACAATGATGATATGGACAACTTTTCAGTACATTCAGCAGATGTGGAAGAATCCATTATGGATCCCCATTTCAATCGATTGGTTGAGGAAATAATGAGGAGGGATAGACAATACTTCTTACAAATGATGGCACAAAGTGGAGCCAAGATACCTCATGATTTTGACATGTCTCAAATAATAGAAAATTGACCTTTGCAACAAACTCACTCCAACATGGATCAAAGGAGGCCTAATAGTGGAGGTAATAGAGGACCACATATGGTGCCTGAATCACCATTATCTTTGTTTCAAAAACTAGAGGTCCCACATACACATGGTCAAGCATATGATACTCACCTTCGTAGACCATTATGGAAGTCTTATGCAGAAAAATATGCTCAATCACATACCAATGCTAAGGATCAACCACCAAAGCAATTGGATATTCAAAGACATGCTCAAAATTTGGACACAAGTAAACCCCGTGTCAAATTTGGGGGCAACACATTAGAACATGACATGCCTGTAGAGTATGGTATACATGGAGAAAGCAGATATTTTGTTCCTCAACATGAATCTATACCAAGTGGTCCATATATGCAGCATCATTATAGACCTCCTCCATATGAACATGTGTATGATCAATATCATCCATATATGCAACATGCTCCTCCTCCAATTGGTGCCTCAAGCATAGGGTATGGTCCAAGAAGTCGATCTCCACCTAAGAGAAATTTGGAGCAACAAATTAGGGACTTACAAAAGAAAATGGAGGACATAAATACACCGAAGCCAACATACACAATGAGAGACATATGTCCCTATCCATTTGACAAAATCATTCCAATGCCTCCATTTCCTACACACTTTGTGACGCCTAAGTTTGATAAGTATAGAGGAAAAGGGGATCCTAAGGCACACATAAGATAGTTTTTCATAGCTTGCATTGAGGTAGCAGCAGAAGAGACATATTTGATGAGATTATTCCCACAAAGCCTAGGTGATCAAGCTATGGAATGGTTCTCCCAACTCCCACCTGGTATTAAGTCATGGGGTGATCTAGCAGAGGCATTTATTCAACATTTCTCCTACAACATAGAGATAGACATATTAGTCACTACTTTGTGCAACACCAAGCAAAAAGAGGGAGAGTCTTTTGCATCATTTTTACAAAGATGGAGAAATCTAGCCAGCAGATGCTCTTGTGAAATTCCACAAAAACAAATGGTAGAAATGTTCACTCAAAATGTTAACAAAGACATTGGCTATGATCTAAGGAAAGATTGTTTGTCCACCTTCAAGGACGCCATTGAAAAAGGTTTAGCAACAGAGAAGGTCCTAATTGAACAAGGAGTCATTAAGATATTCAAGGAAAATAAAGATGACTTTAAAGGAAAAGACAAGCCGACATTTTGGAATAGAAACAAGAACACAGTCAATGATGGTGTTGTTGACGCCAACACAGTGCGACCCAAATTCATTTTTTCTAGATCAAGTTCTACAAACAATCAAGTGAATACTCAAACAACTTCCAAATCATGAAGGAAGTACACCCCATTGGGAGAACCACTTGAGTCAGTTTTCAAAAAGCTAGTGGCAAACAAGGTAATCACTATTCCAGGATTTCCTCCATATGAACCAAAGGTTAAACCAAATTGGTGGAATGATGATGAATATTGTGAATTTCATAAGAGCAAGGGTCATAAGATAGGAAATTGTCATCGACTGAAGAACATCATACAAGATCTCATCGATAGAGGTGACATTGAGATTGAGAGACACTCATCCAATCAAGAACATGAGATGTTTAAGGAACCATTCCCAAAACATGACAAGGGAAAAGCTAAAGCCACAGATGACCAAACCAACTATACCAGAGCAACCTATAACTATGATTCAACTATCAATCACATTTCAATGGACAATTATGTGTCTACCATTATCATCAAGGACAAAAACCCTGAGAATTCTACCCAGAGACCCAAGATTGTCCTAAAAGGTGTTGGATCTTCTTTCGAACCTACTTTTGAATGTCATGTTACATCCCGCCGAGGTAAATTCACTTTGCAAGGTGCTCTAGCTAAAAGCATCGCTTCCTCATCAACCAAACCTGAGTATGACCTTGTAGAAACAGTTAGGGAAGACACTCATGCTCATCTCCATCCTGGAGCTATTATGCATATCCCCCTCACATAAGGCCATTCTTGACAAAATCTTGAGAGACACTGCCATTCCTACTGATCTGAACATGGACCAGTTTCAAGCCATGGTGGGATACCTATCCATTCCACACTCCCTTAAATTCATAGAAGTCGATGACGCCTCTGTAAGTCAGCCACATAATGCACCACTACATATTGAGGCCTTCATACACAAACATCGAATAAAACGAGTCCTGATAGATGGAGGAGTAGGTCTAAACATTTGTACATTGAGCACAATTAAACAATTGGGATATTCTAATAAAGTTGTGAATTCTACAAATCAAATCACCATCAAGGCATATGATGATGTAGAGCATTCGTCCAAGGGCACAGTCACCCTACCTCTCAGAATTGGGCCAGTTACGAAGGATGTGGTTTGTCAAGTCCTCGATCTAGATCTCACTTATAACATATTGCTAGGACATCCTTGGATTCATCAAATGAGGGCAGTCCCATCTACATATCACCAATTCATTAAGTTTCCTCACAATGGAGTAGAGGTAATAGTTAACAGTGATCCTAATCCGTTCATATACTGCAATAATCTTAGATCAAAAACTGAGACCATCATTCCCAGTAATCGTGAAGTTGTTCCTTCTTTGGCATACATTGATCCTAAGTCATTGAAACCTTTGACATCAAAACAAGGTGAGCTTAAAGGCTAATTTTAGGACAAGGGCATGGGGGAATACACTTTAAATCAGACCATGTACTTACAACAAGTCATGAGTTCCCCAAAAGAATATGGAAGACCACATCCTAACAAGCAAGTATCCATCATGGTACTCAAATGGGACCCTACTACCTTTCAAAGATGGGGCGAACTGGAAGAGGAAGACTTGTACAAAATGCTTTAAAAAGACATTGAAGATGACACACAAAATCACATCAATTTACCATGTGAGAAATATGGCAAAGGCCTCAAGATTATACAAAAATTTGGGTATGATGGAAAAATCCCTCTAGGGTTATGAAAGGAAGGCATCATTGAACCTTTACAACCTGAATTGACTTTCAACAAGGAATGCCCAAAAGGACTTGGTTTCTTGACTTCCAAAGTCCACACTCAAAAGACAAAAGAAGCCTTACAAATCAAAGCTGCCAAAATTCAACAAGAGGATAGCTATTCCACAGACTCCAACGAATGGGAATGGGGTTCAGACAAGTCTTCCAGTGACTACGAGCTCACTGAGATATTCAGAGAACCAGATGAACCCATGGAAGAAGAGGAATTTTATAAAAGATTCAAAGTTGGTTAAGAAACAACCCATGAGGATTCCACACAGTCCTTGTCTCAAGGTCCTAGGTTGAAATCACATAGGATGAGAACACCTGTCCCAAAAAGCACTACTAGTGATGATAATTTGGATTCATTCGTGATCGAGACTGATGAGGAGAGTGCCATCGATGACCTCAATAATTACCTTGACATACCTGAATATAACTGCATCTTCACTCTTTGCCTTGCTAACTTCGAAGACATCAAAGGCCTTCCCCTTGTTCACCACCAACTCATTGACTGGGATCATGAAGGACCTGCACAGTTTGACACATTCCAAAATGATGAAGCTTTTATTGACTATCTTGGCATACAAGATGATCTTCCCCCTGGGGACCATAAAGCAGGATACACTATAGAACTCAATAGCATGGCATATTTTGGTGAGGGTGTCGGACCTTCCAGTCGCAAAAATGTGAAAATAAGAACAAACCAAGGGTCTTATGGTGAAAACCACACTATGGCGCTGTCTAACCCCAAAAAAGTAAAAGGAAAGGACATATTTGAGGGCAAAAACCTCTCTGAGGCACCCGAAGATGGAAGGCTCGACATTCTCCCAGCATCATAAGAGGAAAAGTAATCCATGTTGGCGGAGGAGACTATTAGAATGAACATTGGTACAGAAGAGGTTCCACGTAACATATTCCTGGCTCAATCATTGACAGAGTCAGAAAGGTCAAAATTCATAAGTTTCTTCAAACAACGACAAATCAACTTTGCCTGGTCATATGCTGATATGCCTGGATTAGATCCAGATTTGGTAATGCATCATTTGACAGTTAAATCGGGGGCAAAACTAGTGAAAAAAAAATTAAGAAAGATGCATCCACAGGTGGCATTACTAGTCAAAGTAAAACTTGAGAAATTATTGGATGTTAGATTCATACAACCAATTGATTATCCTGAATGGATCTCCAACTTGGTGCCTGTCAGTAAACCAAATCATAGCATCAGAATTTGTACAAATTTCAGAGACATCAACAAAGCTTGTCCAAAGGATGACTTCCCATTACCAAATATTGACCTGATTGTTGATCTCACAGCAGGTCATGAAATGTTATCATTGATGGATGGATTCTCTAGTTATAATCAAATAAGGATCGCACTCGAGGATCAACACAAAACATCATTCACTTGTCCTTGGGGAACTTTTTGTTGGAATGTCATGCCCTTTGGGCTAAAAAATGCAGGTACTACATATCAAAGAGCCATGACTACTATCTTTCATGATCTCATGCATGTAACCGTGGAAGATTATGTCGATGACCTCTTGAGCAAATCAATAGACAGAAATACACATTTGGACATACTTTCAATCGTCTTTGATCGGTTGGAAAAATACAAAGTAAGATTAAACCCCAAGAAATGTGTTTTTGGAGTAACCTCTAGGAAGCTCCTAGGATTCATTGTATCCAAAAGAGGAATCGAAGCTGATCTAGCAAAAGTCAAAGCCATCTTGGAGATGCAACCACCAAGAAATATCAGTCAACTTTGATCTTTACAAGGCAGACTCTAGTCCATATGAAGATTCATAGCGCAACTTGCAGATAAGTGTAATCCTTTTCAGCACTTGCTACATAAAAAAATCAAATTCAAATGGGATGATAATTGTCAACAGGCTTTCTAGACACTCAAAGATTATCTTTTGAATCTACCAGTTCTAATGCGACTAGTTCCAGATCAACCTCTGTTACTATACATATCAGCTACTCCAACAGCACTAGGGGCACTCTTAGCACAACAAATTGTTGAGGGCAAAGAAAAAGCAGTATACTATATCAGTTGCACATTGGTGGGATATGAGCTAAACTACACAGCAATTGAGCGTGCATGTCTCACCGTAGTCTTTGCTTCACAGAAATTATGACATTACATGCTCACTCATAAGACTAAGCTAGTTGCAAGAATCTATCTGTTGAAATACCTTCTCAATAAAGCAACACTTACTGGGTGACTAGCCAAATGGGTAATGATCCTGAGTGAATTCGACATCGAGTATGTGGACAGAAAAGTGATAAAAGGACAAGCCATGATAGATCAATTAGCAGATGCCCCCATGATAGATGATGTTTCTCTAAGTTCAGAATTTCTAGATGAATCTATTTTAACAATGTCACATGTAAAGCCATCGCAACTGTACTTCGACAGCTCATACACACAACATGGGGCAAGAGCCGACATCCTCTTTATAACTCCTCAAGGGGATTCTATAGAAAAATCATAGCGCTTATCATTTCCTTGCACTAACAATATAGCAAAATATGAGGCATTAACAACTGGATTATGGATTGCAGTTCAGTGGAAGATCTAAGAACTTCATGTTTTTGGGGACTCTCGACTTGTAATCCGTCAAGCAACTAATGATTACCAAACAAAAGATGAAAAATTAATGCCTTACAAACAAATGGTGGATGACCTGAAACAACACTTCACAAAGATAGATTTTGAGCAGATACCAAGAGAGCAAAATCGAGCCGTAGATGCCATGGCTACAATTGCTTCACTGATTGATCTACCTCCAAATGAGACCCGCTATGAGTTCCTGGTGGATAACCTTTTGGGTCCTTCATATGAAATCATTCCTACTAAGATGATATGTGTTGTCGGTCCCGAGTCCCAGTTATATGGTTCCATTTTCACATACCTTCGTGACAATACCCTACCTCCTGATCTATCAAATAACCAACGTCGCACTTTCATTCGCCAATCCTCTCGATACATCATTTTAGCTGATATCCTTTACCGACGAGGTCTAGATGGCACTCTTCTTAGATGTTTAGAAGGCGACGAAGCTCAGATTGCGTTACATGAAGTACATGAAGGGATATGTGGTCCATATGCTAGTGGTCCTACCTTGGCCAAGAAACTCATCAGGACTGGATATTATTGGCCAATATGGAAAAAGACTCATATCAGTTTGTCAAGAAGTGTAAGCAATGTCAAATTCATGGAGACCTCATACATGCGCCCGCACAAGAACTTCAACCAATTGTGTCTCCTTGGCCCTTTTGTCAATGGGGACTCGACCTCATAGGCAAGATTCACCCTCCTTCTTCCAATGGTCATAAATTCATTATCACTGCCACAGAGTATTTCACAAAATGGATTGAAGTTGTACCTCTCACACAGGTCATTGGAAAATAGATTGCTATGTTTATCCTCAACTATATTATTTTCTGATACAGTATTCCTATTTCCATTATCACTGATAACGGGCATCCCTTAAAAAATTAGGATGTTCATGAACTCTATGACCACTTCCATATTTCCCATCATTTCTCCACACCATATTACCCCCAAGGTAATGGGTAAGCTGAGGCATCTAATAAAACAATCCTTAAAATCCTAAAGGAGACAGTTGACGATGTTGGCCGTAATTGGCATATCCAACTTAATCCTGCACTTTGGGCCTACTGCACAAGTGTCTACACACCTACAGGAGATACAACCTATTAACTTGTCTATGGCACTGAATCCATCTTGCCTATTGAGGTTGAGTTACCCTCTTTACGGGTCTCTTTGCAAAACATCATCAGTGATGAAGACTATAGGATCTCTCGCTTACAAGAACTGGAACTACTGGATGAATGAAGACAAACTGCTTTTAATCATCTCAAGGCTTACCAACAACGAATGAATCGCAGCTACAATCACAAAGTCAAGCCTCGCACATTTGAGGTAGGTGATTTGGTTCTTAGAGAAAACCCCAAAAATCAACAAGACAGAGAGAAGAGGGGCAAGTTTGAACCAAATTGGCTTGGTCCTTACATCATCACAGCAGCATATGGATCTGGGGCATATCAGATCTCAACTATAGAAGGTGAACCTTTGGAGGATCCTATCAATAGCATGCACCTTCGCAGGTTTTACACATAGCTCTTTGGAATATCCTAATTCAAAAATACAAAAAAAAAAAAAAATTTCAAAAATACAAAAAAAAAAAAATTTCAAAAATACAAAAAAATCAAAAAATTCAAAAATACAAAAAAAATAAATTATTAAACTAAAAAATCGTTACTTGGTGAAAACCTGGCAAATAGGCACCTTGTGACACAAAAAAAAAATTCAAAAATTCAAAAAAGTAAAGAGAAAAACATTTCGTCCAACTGTGAAAACCACTTCGGTGTCGCCCTGGGCAAGTACCATGGTGAAAATTGGGTCACCAGTGCCATGCATAGAGACATTGCTCTTCCCTCCTTTAGGATTCACTTTCATCCTTTCACTTTGCACACACTCACAACCTATTCATTCATAATAAACTTACCCATTCCCATCATGGCTTGTTATTGATCTATCCAAGATTGGTTAGCCATTCATAATAAACCTCCCTTTTCACCTCCCTTTCCATCCATAATAAATCAGATCCTATCTATGGCTAAGGCAAATCCTACATCTAGTAATGGGTGTGGAACTGAGAACATCACATGTTTTGAGGAGTATAGTTTCTTCCAGCTTTCTTCAGTCTATACGTGCACAATCCGCAATAAAGCAACATTTGCATCACAGATCCGCAATAAAGTTTCATCTTCTCCGCAATAATGTATCGGTTTCATGGATTCAGTTAGTTTCAGATGAGACACAGTAGCAACAATGGGCTTCAACAAATCAAATCTTTCAACAGACTCAGACAACATATGGTTCCGTGCTATCTATCATTTTTGTGAAAGTAAACATTGTGAGCACAATCAAATAAGACTTATACAAGTGACAAGAGACACTAAACTTGAGGACTACATTGGATGTTGGTGTCGAGTCTTGGTTTTCTTTTGATTTTATCTTTTTGGTGACATGTCTTTTAGCTTTTTTAGGATGCCTCTGACTAGAGATTTTATCTCCAGGATGTCTTTGACTAGAAAGGCGAGGATGGGGTATCGTCACCTATTTGTATTTGCTATCTGTGGATTGTCTCTTAGTAATGCTATGACTTGTCCAAGGATATGAGGACATTGTGAGTCTAGTATGAACTAGGGCATTCCTTGTTTATGACTGTCTTATCTCCATACAAATAGGTACAATGACTTTTTGGTTCAAACATATGCCTCAATTGCCATAACCTACTTGCCATAATAAAGCTCAATGATGATAATGCACAAGAAGCTCTTTCACTTTCATATCTGCTGTCTTTCATCCCCCTTTCTTGATTGACTTCCATCATCCTTCTCAAGTCTGTGTAGCCTGCTATCACATGACTGAGTATAATGACACACCAAAAACATTTGGATTTCATATAGTTGCACCTACATTACCACATATAAACATTTCAAACATACATATAGATATCACAACTGCATCACATCCTGCACACAACACCTGTTAGCACAATTTACATTTGCATTATACTATTCATTTGCATTACATACATTCACATTTGCATTAGCATAACATATAAAAACATAAAAGAAAAAATATTGCATTGCATCATAGACATATTTGCATCCATATCATAAGCATCACATAAGAACATACATCACATAGGTACACATGCATATAGCTGCCGCAAAGATGAATCATCTCATATATATATATAAAGTGTCATGATACAATGATGTCAAAATCATATGGCTATAAGCACTCGCAGGTGTCTACATCATCATACAAAAATGGTACAATACTGATACATAGGGAGCCCTCTACGGATATGATGAACTCCCTCCCTCGAAGCCGCCTGGCCTCGACGGAATCTAAGCCCCCGAAGGACCTGCCCCAGGATCATCCCTCATGTCCCCTCTATCTGGTGGTGGTGGAGGACCCATAACCCCACCACTAGATTCTTGTCTCCTCCGGCTCCCTCCCATAGCTGTCATAGTCCGCAATGGTCTATGGAAGCTCCTCGCCCGCTGATCCACTGGCATTGCACCATAATAAAGATCTAGCTAGTACGCAATCTCCTCCCTTGCCCGCAGGACAAAGGCATATCCGGCCCTTGTGTCCTCTTCTACCTACCTCCCAGCCCTTAGTGTTGTCTCAGCCTCTGTGTAGCGTTGAATGGTCTGATCCCGCTCCTGCTCAGTATCTCTGAGCTACCTCCTGAGCCTATCCCTCTCTCTCTCCAACTCCTAGATCTTATCTACCTATCCCTGGCAGATCTCCCTCAGCTCCGTCAGCTCATCCTCCTTAGCCTTAGCCCCCTGTGGCTCCCCCTATATGGGTGCCTACCCCTGTGCCTATTCCTGTACCGGTACCTGTCCCTGTACCTGCACCTGTCTGGGACCCTATGCTGCTGGCACTTGTAGCGGTAATCCACCGCGACCCCTCACCACCCAAGCCTGCCTGTCCTCTCCACCCTCCCTCCGTGGTTCCACTCTCCTCTCTCCAATTGCTCCCCTCCTCCTCCATTAGCCTCTGCCCCCATCATCTCCATCATGATCCCCATCCCCACCACCATCTCCATCTAGTAGCTCCCCAGGATCCGTCAGGCATGGGAATGGATGCTCCGCCCAGTATGCTATTTACTCGGCATCCATGCCAGCATCCTTGATCTCTAGCCACATGTCCCAGGGTAGGGGTATCATCTCTGCTAGCTGCGTAATAGCCTGATCATATGATAGCAATGGCCCAAACTGTGCCTGATCTCTGACAGTCCGTGCATACATGCCTGAACCCCATGGCATCCGCTGAATCCTACCGAACTGCCTGCCCACCTTGTCTACTAACTGCCTCTCCAGCACATAGGGCATCCACCCAATCAGGTACCTACTCCGAAAGGTGTAGGGAAGCTCTACAACATCATCCTCCCATTGCTCACATCCCAGGTATGGCCTCCATATGACCATGTCGATATCATCAATCACCCGTCGCTAGTGCTCTAGCCTGCCAATCTGTGGCTACGATGTGATCAGGTTGTATAAATGTACAAAACTGTGTCCGTGACCTCTGCCTCTGAAATGTATCAGTCTCGTCACTGGCAGATGCTCATAGGCCCACACCTGTAACAATGTCACCCCGCAGCCAAATCCCACTGACTCGTGGTACACAAACTGATGCAACTCATAATACAAATGTGCTAGCACACACGGTCCCCAGGCATATCTGGTGTGCTTTGTCACCAATGTCTCCAGTGCACCTCCCCATCCCACAGCCAACCCCCGTGTCGCTCTATCCAGACACAGGAACCCACTGATCTCTCCTCCTATCACTACTGGCAGCGCCAATCCTGTAGTAGTCATGGTGTCCCAAGCCACATGCCCTACCCTCATCTCCAGTCCTGGGTCCTAGAACACTCATCTCAAGGCCTCCCTATCTCCATCCTGATCGTAAGGAATCAGCTCCCCATCAATCGGTATCCATAGTATCCTATAAACATCCTCAAGGGTGACTGTCATCTCACCCATTGGCAAATGGAAAGTACAAGTCTCGGAGTGCCATCTCTTTGCCAGTGCAGTCAACAATCTCATGTTTGCCCGAAACTTAGGCACATACAAAATATATCTCAGACCCATAGCCTCGATCGCAGCTCGGTCCTCGATTGTCAACTCAGGTCGCAACCTCTGAGTCGATGGGAATCTCTCCCGTGACTTCAACATAGGCAAATACTCCTGCAGTCAAGCAAATCAATCATGTCAGTCATCGTGGCATTCACTGTTCATCACAAAATGCTACCTTTTTTTTATCTAAGTCCATATGGTACTCTATCCTAGTGACACTCTCTGTTCATCACAAAGTGTTGCTATCTATCCTAGTGACACTCACTGTTCATCACAGAGTGTTGCTGATTATCCTAGTGGTACTCCATGTTCATCACAAAGTACTACGTGTGTTGCACTCCTTGTTCATCACAAAGTGCTTCTCATATTTTAGTACTCACTATTCATCACAAAGTACTCTATCTTGGTACTCACTGTTCATCACAAAGTGCCTTGATCTATCCTAGTCTTCCCTCGAGGACTTGCTTGAGTGTATCCTCTCAGCAGCTTCTCCAATTGACAGTGTATGTTCATCACAGAACTGTCGATTTGACCTAGAAGACAAAAATTCACATCTTTGGACACAAACACGCTTTCTTGACATAAACGTGCTTGAAGACTGCATAAACGCGCCTATTTTACACAGATGCGTCTGAAAGACACAAACATGCCTATGCTCTGCACAGATGTGCCTAGGTGACACAGATGTTCCTTTTTGGCATAAACGTGCCTACACATCACAGACATGGCCACATTCGGCACAAACGTGTTTTCAATCATAGACGCGCTTGGCACCAACACAGACGTGCCTCGCAAGCATAGACGCACCTGGCACCAACGCAGACGCGCCTAAATGTTTTTGACATATTTTGGACCCTAACCTAAAGCACATTTATTGCCCTATCTACCATGCATTAATGACAAAAATAAATGCATCAAAGTACAAGGAGGTTTTGTGGTACTTATGGGCTCACCTGCCTCTGTTGGCCTCTGGAATCGGCGAACGCGGTCGAATCTATGAACGAAGGCCATCGCTGCTGACTGCTGCTACTCTTTTCTCTCTCTGCACTCTGCTCTTGTGGATGTGTAGATGACAATGAGGATGTATTTTCTCCCATGGTCTATCTTATAGACTACCCTAGCCCTAGCCCTCCCCTCCCGAGTCAATCTTCATTATCCCGTGACTTTGTCACTCTATCCAATCAGTCTATTCTATCCCGTCTTTCTTATCGAGAGATTGTCTGTGATCTTTGCCAACATTTTCATCCAATCTCTCAAGGGGGCATATCATTCCTATCTTGGGGTAGCTTTGTATCAGTTCATCTTATCTTCTTTGAAACAACGCAACAAGTCGCATTGTCTCAAAGAGGGGCAAAATGTAGACACCCAAAATTGTCCAGTCTAATTAAATAAATATTTTATTTATTTAATTATCTAAGCTTAATTCTTCTATTAATTAAATAAATCTTTATTTATTTAATTCATTCATTTATCCTCTTCTAGCCTTATTTCTCATTTAAATAAATACATTTATTTATTTAAATTGTCCTTTTCCTAAATTAAATAAATATCTTATTTATTTAATTGATCCCACTTCTTCTATTAATTAAATAAATCTTTATTTATTTAATTAATTCATTAGCCTTTTCTACCCATGACACATATCATTCATCTCTTAATTCATACACTACCTACCCCTTTCATTATTTTATTATTTCCTTTACCTACCCTCTAATCATAGCCGACCTCCTTTTACACCTCAATCTTATCCCTCCATTTCATATAGTGTCTTCTATATAAGGAGATACTTCCTTCATTATCAACCCTGGCTGATGAATTTTATGCACTTAACTACACTACGATCCTACTTGCAACCACATTTCATTCTTTGTTGAGCTCTTGTGCACATAAAATCTGAGAGCAAATATATCAAACAAGATCAATGGAGATAGGAAGAATGGAGATCCAAACCCTATTGGACATGTGATGGTATAATCTTTTTGATTTCATTTGATTTGCATTGTCTTCTGTAATCTTCATATGTTATGGTGGATCTTTGTTGTTGTTAGGTTAGGGTTTTGTGGTTGAATTCATTTAGCCTTTCAATATCATTATTATTGTTATCCATTTTCACCATATACAATTGCTACTAACATGAAATAATCTAAGAGATTCAATTCTAGCCACTAGAGAAAAAGTCTCCTCATAATCAATTCCTTCCATTTGTGATTAACCTTTCCAAACAAATCTATCTTTATTTCAAACAACTTCACCCTATTCATTCAACTTATTCAGAAATACCCATTTAGTTCCAATTATATTTTTATTCTTAGGTCTAGGAACAAGAATCTGTGTATCATTAATATTAATCTAATTCAATTATTCTTCCATAGATTTAATCTAATTTTCATCTTTGCATGATTCATCAACATTTTTAGGTTCAATCTTAGAAATTAAACAAATTTCTTCAGCAAGTCTTCTCCTAGTCATCACACCTTTATTCTTATCACCAATAATCTGATTTTTTGAGTAATTCAACCTTACATACCTAGGCATTTTAGGATTTTCTTGAATTTCAAGCTCTTGAACTCTTTCTTTTGTATTAGCATTTGCACCTTCATTATCAGGTTTTTTTGGAGCAATCTGAACTTGACTTAGGGTCTACACCTATTTTCCTTTGTCTAAACTAGCATCTTGATCATCAGAATCATATCTGCAAGATCTAATCTATCTTATATTACCTTCATCAACCTTCATGTTAGTACTTTCAACAATATTCTTCAATATTCTATTATAACACCAATTGGCCTTACTTCTTGTAGAATAACCAAGAAAGATTCTTTCATCATATTTAGCATCAAACTTTCCAAGATCTTCATCTCTTTTGATATAGCATTTACTTCCAATTTTTTTTAAATATCTAACCGTAGGAGCATGACCAAACCATAACTCATAAGGAGTCTTACCAGTGTGACCCTTGACATTTACTTGGTTAAAAGTGTATACTACAGTACTCACAACTTCTCTCCAATACAAATGCAGAATATTTCCTTCAATCATCATGGTTCTAGGAGCTTCTTGAACTGTTATATTCTTTCTTTCTACAACACCATTTTGTTGTGGTGTCCTAGGAGCAGATAATTGTCTCTTTGTTGGAATCAATGAACACTGAGAGGGGGGTCGAATTCATGTTTTATAATTTACAAACTTATCAATATGATTCTTATACCACTAGATGCGTGAGAAATTAATCAAAGTGCAACAACATAAAATGAACAACCGCACAACCATAACACTAATATTTTTATATGGAAACCTGGAAAGGGAAAAACCATGGTGGGATTGAGTACCACAATATTATTATACTATGGTCAGTAGTATAACAATATTACAAAAGAGGAATGCACTTGCATTCAGGCACACTACCTAGAGTTCACTACTCAATTAAAAAAGGGATACAACCTGGAGCAAGGATCATTGCCTTATAGGCTATTAAAAAATGATTACAATGATAAATGAACCAAATTTTAGCATCTAACTATGACAAAATACAGTTTTGGTTAGGCTCTGATTGTCTCCTGCAATTGATCTGTCATTATGCTCTGCCACATACTAAAGAAACAAAAAATTCACCAAACTTACAAGCTCACTCACACAGACTTCCTACACTCATCACACATTCCAAAATTATCAACAAAATCAATCTTATATATCCGCATTAACAAAAAGAATCAATATCCATGTCAGCTTCCAAAAACTACATAACATGCAACATGAATAGTGTTTCACCAAGTCAGCTCAATCCTATCACAAATCCAAATGCGGACCAAAACAAGATGATGAAATTATTCCCATAAGTTTTCCCAATTGCCTCAAACATGAAACTAATCACCAAAATCATCCCAACAAATCTGCAATACACATTACTCCAAAATAGCTTTGTCGTATTTGAATTATCAGATACCAAAGTTCTAAACTAGTGCACAATTCAATATCGGATAGAAGGATCATGAATTAATCTATCTCAATCCTCAAACCAACTACCATGATCACCGCAACCAAAAATACATCACCGAAATTGAGATGTGCACCATGATCTCATGCTCTACCGGTTACTGTGTTCCACCTTCTAGACTTAAGCCTTATGGAGAATATGAGTGTCGGTAAACCAATTTTGTGTACCTTGGATGTGATCTTTGAATTGAGTTTCCATCAATAACAACCCCCAAAGAAACTATCATGCACCAATCATCACCAGAGCAGTGTCTCTTGCCAACAATCTCCCCCTTTGGTATTGATGGCAACACTATGAAAAATAAATTGTAGACTCAAGATTGCAAGACTTCAAAATTTTCAAACTTACAAATAATATACAATCTCCCCCTAAGAATTTACCCCATTTTTCACTCTTCTCTCTCCCCCTTTGATATCAATGCCAAAGATAAATGATCCACCAAAATTGATATACAAGGGTATGTGCAGTTGTTCACAAAAATTTGAAGAATTCTGCAAAAAATATTCTAAGGGACAACAAATGATTGTCCCATGCCTTCAATATTTCCAAAATTCTTATCATCCCACTGAAAATATAGGCATGCATTTATGCTCCTTGTCTATCTATCGGAACAAGTTTATTTAGTACATCCTTAGCATCTTTCATGCTACTCATCAAAGAGTCTATCCATGTAGTGATAAGACTCCTCACTTCGGACACTCTACCCAAAACTATATCCTTTTATTGGTTTAAACTCTTGATTTTATTCAATATGCTCAAAAATTAGGGTTCAAAATTGCTAACCAGAGCTGATTGTGGTGCATATGATTGTGATATGTCTACTAGCTAACCTTCATATTCCCTTATCTTCTTATCAATGTCTATAGTGAGCTTGGGCAAAATCAGACATGACTTGTATATATTACCTCCATCAATTGCATCATGAATACCTTTTACTACAACAACTAAGCTAACACTATAATCTTCAATCATTTTTAAAAATTGCTTTAACTTCATTGCATTGAATTGATTCAAAACTTTGATATTTGTTGCCTTCTCCAAAGATTCAAAATGAGAACCAACAATATTTAACAAACCCTTGAGCTTACTGAAGGGATCAAATGTATCCGGTTTGAAAGATGGCATGATTTTTGCCAACATACCTCCTGCCAATGATATTATTTCTTTGTCTGCAAAATGGGACTTAAGCAAGTCCTCACTGGCTTTGCCTTGAGCCAGAGTTGCTAATTTAAGTGCTTGAATAAGAGATAGAGAGCTCAAGTCAATCGGTCCTTGACCAAAATCATTTGAATCAATAGCAACTCATTTCCCTTTATCTGAACTAGTGTCTCTTGCCACTATTGTTAGAGCCTAGTATGCCTTTTCCTCTCCTTTCTCCTTATCTGTAACTTCTACACTCACCTTTTCCACCTTTCTCACCATCATCCTTATCTTTCTCAACATTCAATGTCTCCACATCTGCTTTCTCTGACAAAACTTCTATAATCAAAGGTTCCTATACAACATCACATGAGATATCATTTTCTCCATCAACATTATCAACTAGAGTTTGATCATTAGATTGTCCTTCGGGAATAGTTTTCTCAGGTGACTGATCCTTTTCCTTACCAAGGACAATTGTACTTATTTTCGCAACACATGTGTTTTGAGTGGGTTCTTCTGGATTCACATCAACTCTTTGATCTATCAAAAATTGTCTCAAAATTGTTTCAATTTCCTTTCTCACTTCATCTTTCTTCCCTACCATAAGCTTATTCACCCTCTTCTTGCTTCAGAATCTATCCTTGGTAAGCTTCAATAATCCAGTGACTTCATCCCTAGAAACAATTGAAGATAGATTTACTAGTACATACTATTTTATTCTTTCATCTTCTAAACTAGTTGTATTCCTTCTCACATCCAAAATGTCATACAGGCTTTTCGAAATCATAGATGCAAGTAATAACAATCCCTTACTATAGACATCCATATATTCTATAGTTTCTTCTTCAACTACCCTTTGATCCTTATCATCAAAATTTTCATAATATGTAGATACATTGTTCAAATTCCCATCCTTAATAATTTCATTAATTAACTCCTTAAAAGTTAATGGGGGCACTGTTTCGAATGTGCCTTAAATCTTACCAGATTTCAGAGTGGCATCAATCTCATATTTTTGCTTCTTTCTTGTTTTGGCCTTACCAATTGTAGCTTCGGTGGAATAATTGAAATTAGACATATTGGATTGAGAAGGTGGAGTAATATTGTTGAATGAAGGAAGAGATTGAGAATAAGGAGGTGGGAAACTATGATAAGTAGGTAATGGAGAAGATTGGGTAACACCTGGAAGACTCGTAGGAGGAATAAAAAAATTGTGATTGAAAGAGTTTCCCCCTTAACTAACATTTATAGGTGGTGAATGTGATTGGGTAACAACAGGAACACTCATGGTAGTAGAAATAATAGAAGATGTATTGCCCCCATGACTAACACTTGTAGGTATGGAATTTTGTGTAGAGGTAGCCATGATGTTTGATGCAAAGGTGGGAATACTAGTCATAGGAGTTGTCAAAGGAATGGAATGATTATCTTGACTAGGAGGTTGTGTATAACCTAGGTTTTCAACACCACTCTTCATAGGCATGATATTAGAATCAACAATTTGAGAAATGCCATGCAAGATATCAACACCATATTTATCACTTTGAATCATTCTTTTTAATTCTTCAATCAATGGGAGATCTTCACTTTCTGAGTATTCTTGACTCATCCATTGTTGAAGATTGTCAAATTGATTGTCCATCTTCGCCAATTGGTCAATAGATACTCTAGTTAGTGATTCCTCCTCATTATGAGAATTATCAAGAGGATAAATGGGAATATCTATAGGTTGGGAAAAAGCACCAATATCCTCACTAAAAAAGCTAGCCAAATTAGGCTCCATTTCCTCAATAATCAAACCTTGGGGAGCCTTAATTCTATAACTTCTTCTAATGGTGATACTATAAGTAGGACTAATAGTAGTAAAACTCATGCACTAGGGAAAATAAATTGGAAACAATAATGCAATCTGCTAAGTATTTAAAATTTAAAATTAGGGCTTTGTTAAAATAACCTTTTAAACTAAATTTGAAATTATCCCCTACAAGATAGAAATTTGAATTTAAAATTATGGTTGAAAATGACCTCTTGAATTTTAAAAGTTTGAAAGGAGGAAAAATCAAAATTAAAATTAGGTTTGTCCAAATCTAACCTCTTAATTAAAAAATTTCTTAAAAATTAGGGTATATGTAGTTAACCACTTAATTTTAAAAGTTAAATTGAAAATGGAAATGTTGAAATTCAGATTTGTTCTCAACCTTATGGTGACCTAAAATCAATAAAATTTCACAAATCTTTGGAATTGTGCAGAAAAATGCAGTCAAAATAGGCTCCCAAAATTTGAGCAAAAAAAGTCGGGACCAGGGTGGTAGCAGCACGGTCCGACCAAATTTTTACCAAATCTTTGGGGAAGCAAGATATTGTCATTTTAACGCGAATTCCAAAAGGATATGGGAATTGGAGATGTTTAGATATGCAAAAATAAGCCTTGAAGGTCAAAATAGGACACACTTAGGATGAATGATAAAATGATGAATTGAAAGAAGAACAAAAAGGGCACACTTAAGGGATGACTTTTATGATGTTAAAAGGATAATGATATGCTTTATATTTAATTGAGCCAATTAAATGCTTAAAGAAAAATTTAAATTTGCACAAGATTAATTTAATTTTTAAAAATAGGGTTTGTTGCACAGACCGCTTAATTTTAAAAATTTAAATTTGAAAATCTGAATGTTGCAAGGAGGGAAAATGAATTTTGAAATTGAAGCAAAGACTGAAATCTGAAAATTAATTCAAGATCTACACACTTCACAAGGTCAATTTTAAAATAAAGAATTGGGGTTTTGTGATTTAACCACTGAATTTTTAATTTTTTTGAAAATTGAAAGTGTAAATCACAACTTGAATTTCAAAATTGAAAAGTTCTCAAATTTGAAACTGTAGACACCTAAAAGTTGCACAAATAATTAAAGTGAATTTTATTCATTTAATAATCGTTAATTCTTACAATTAATTAAATTAATATTTAATTAATGTCCCTATTCTTCAAATAACCATTAATCAAATTAAGGATTTGATTAATATTCTCCTTTTTCTATCTAAGCCATTTAATTAAATTCCCCTTTTAACCATTTTTAATTAAATTTACATTTAATTAAATTCCCCTTCTAGCCCATTTGATTAAATTTACATTTAATTAAATCCCCCCACTTGCAAAATTAAAAATCACATTTAAATAAATCAATATTTATTTAAATCCTACAAATGCAAGTTGCAACCAAAATTAAATTAAATTAATTTTATTTTAAATAAAAAAATTTCCCCCACCCACTTGCAAAATCCTACATCTCCCACATGTCTCCTAAACCTCTTCTAGAGCCTTATAGATTCTTATAGTCCTATACTAATTAGCTTAATCCATCTCTTAAATATTTGCACATTCCTTAAGAGAAGTCACTTCTCAAAAATGCCTCAAAGTCTTTGAAATGCAGTAAAGGCTTTATGTAATCAACAAGTCAACCTTCAAAGTCCTCCAAACCATTAATGGTTAACTCAACCCTTCCCACATGGTTGGAGAATTTCTCTCTAACTTAACCCTCATCTAACCCAAGGGTCTCATCAAGCACTTATGGCTTTGACCCTAGTTATCCTATTAACCCTTGCACTAGAGTTTACCCCTTTGGTAAAAGCTTTATCCAATTGATAACTCTAACCTAACCTTAACCCTTACCTCCTAAGGTAACCTTCATGCCTTCTTAGGCATTTAATGCCTCTTACATCTCCTCTCAAGAAACCACTTGTTGACAATTGTCACCATTTCATTAGTGAGAATTGTAAACATGGATTGAGTAACTTTCAATCCTAGCCATTGTTGAGATTATTCAATCTCAACCCTCCATTGCCCTATTTTCCCTATAAGTAGAGCTCCCATTCCTCATTTTTCATATCCAAGTCTTTTGTGCATCAAACTTATAGTCGCATTTCATCAAGCATTATTAACCTCTCTCTGATAATAGTAATTAGATCATTTAGTTTTGCATATCATTTCGTAGTACCATGTTAGCTTCATTTTATAATAAGGACTCATATCAACATTCAATCTCACATGTTGAGTGACCACATGTTGATTCAAAGAAAAAAAATTCAATTTGTCATAAAAATTTTGCGATATAATGTTGTTGCCAAAGTTGTCGATTTGATTCCCTGGATATGAAAAATTGATTTCAATATTAAGTGTTGATGTGATTTTGTCAATATGGAGCTAGTATGAGACTAATATGCCCTTTCAGGTGATAAATTGAGAAATATTACACTTTTTGAGGAGATGGCATGAAGTACGGTAACATTTTGAAAAACATTTATCTTTTTTTTGGATTCAAAACAATAATTGTTTTGATTTTTTTGGGATTTTTAAATTTGATCGCCCGATAGATTTATTAAAAAGGATAAGGAAAAAATGGATTGAAGACTATGTGGGTATAGTGTGTACATTCTCCACATGTCCACCGAGGTATCGCAACGGCCTACATCAGCATGGTCTATATAAGCTTCTGAGGGCTCATTTCTAGCTCATTTGCACACTTGTCTTTGGAGCATTAGAGCTTGGAGGAGACAGAGGAGATGGCACCCCCCTATCACCATCATTGTTTAGCAAGTTCATCCATTTGAGAGGCTAGTGAAGTATGTCCCACCGATGAGTTCGATTTTCTAACCCTGCTTGTAAATTTTTAGCTTAGATTTTAAGCATTTTCGCAAGATTTTCAAATTTTTTGGGTTAGTTACGTTTTTTCACGTGTTTTTAAATTTTTCTTCTATTTTCATGCATATAATTTTTATTTTAGCTCATGCCATTAATTTTATTACACATTTGACAATTATCCTAGTACATTTAATTTTTAATTTTGCGCATATGATTTTTTGATTGGCGCATAAGAGTTGTAGATTAGTGCATATGATAAATAGTATAGCGCATACAAGAAACAATGTTGCGCATACAACATGTATTCTAGCGCATTTAATGATTTTAGTCGCGCATATGATGGATCAAATAGCATATTTGAAATTTGCGTATTTGATGATTGTTTTGGCACATATGAGACAGTGAGCATTTTTTGTGTTTTTTGAAAAAATTTAACATGTGCAATTTTGATTTTTAGATTTGTTATGAAGTTTTGCACCCTGTTAAAGTGTCATTTGGATCAAATGTGTTGCTTTCGTCGTTAATTGATGTTTGTCGTTATGAGTCTGTTGTGCTAATTCGATTGTTGGTCTGGATCAATTTGGGTCAAAGTCAATATGAGTCTGTTTGTGATATGGGTCCGATTTTGATGAGTCTAATTTCAATATGGGTCCTGATTTGTCGATATGAGTCATTTGTTGCTATGGATCAATTTTTTGTTATGGGTCAACTTGTCATTATGGGTCTGATTTCGATCTGAGTCTGATTTGATATGGGTCCTGATTTGTCGATATGAGTCTGATTTTGATATGGGTCTTCATTTGTCAATATGAGTCTGATTTCGATATGGATCTTGATTTGTTGATACGAGTCTAATTTTGATATGGGTCCTGATTCAATATGGGTCCTATTTTGATATGGATCCTGATTTGAAATGGGTCTGATTCGATATGGGTCATGATTCAATATGGTTCTGATTTGATTGATCTGCTATATGAGTTTGGATTGATTGGAACTTGATTCATTTATTTGTGAGATTGATTGTTGATATGGAACTTGGTTATTTTAAAATGGTATTTGGTTTTTGATGTGAGTCCCAATATGAAGCATGTTGTTTGAATGTCAATATGGGGCATGATTGATTGATTGGATACTTGATTTGTTGATTGCCGGATTTTGTAAGATAGATGTATCTGATAGGATGATATCCATGTATTTATATAGGTCCATCGAGGAGTTCTCATGCTTCGGGAGGAATTCCCAAAGACATTTGTGATGCAAGATCGATTGAATACTGATGATTTGGAAGTAATAGAGGCTTGGGGTCTCATCCACTTGTTACACATGCCACCCTATCAAAATAATAGGGCACTACTCACCGCATTGGTCAAGAGATGGCATAGTGAGCATAACACCTTCTATTTACCAATGGGTGAGATCACAGTGATGCCCAAGGATGTCTATCCAATAGATTCTAATTATAGGCAAGATTGTGGAGTATGATGTGGAGGAGATCGACGAGATCGATGCATTATGGGAGGTGTTTGTTGATCCTCATATTGTAGTTTACTCACTGGTGTGGTATCATATGGTAGACAACTATGCCCCACTCCCTTTAGTTTTGGCAGGTTTGATTGGCAGCTTCCTGTTTCCAGACAGGAGGTCACACAGTTTATCAGTTGGATGGGGTCGAGTGCTCTGATAGATGGTCTAGGTGAAGACATGATATGCATGTATTATTTGTTTTCTCTCCCATTTATACCATGATCTCAATCAGATGGTTTATGATGATGCAACCAGTCTAGCCTTTCGATGCTCTTTATTGCAGATTTGGGCATGGGAGCACATAGTCATGACCCATCCACTTGGGCCGAGGTTCAGACTAGAAGGGGTACCATTTGTGATTATGTATATCTAGCTAGCTTCCCATCCAATTCTTGAGAAGTTAGCATCTTGGAGGTAGGCCCTAGATGATATCGATACAGTGGTGTGGAGGCCCTATCGAGTGTGTGAGGCATGGTCAGAGGATGCTTTTAAGGTGCCCCATTTATTCATGAGAAAATTCCATTTTGGTTGAACCCCATATGTGATAGAGCGGTAGCCAATTCCATAGGGGATGACTATGTATGCTCAGGTACACAAGGAGAGGAATGATTGGGGGCCCACATTAGATTTTGCGATAGCCTAGGCTAAGTTCTATTCTTTTCCATTTTATGTATGGAGTATGTATGAGGATATAGCAGATGCAGGGATGATTGTGGAGTATATGAAATACTTTTTGACACACAGATTCCCTCGATTGATAGGGCCAGGAGAGCTGATTCTCTCACTGGAGAAGCTTAATGATGATTATCAAGGTAGAGGTGGTGGCAGTGGGAGGAGGGGTAGAGGGAGGAGAGGGGGTGGGATTGTTGTGCGTGGTGTGGCTGGACATGGTCATGGAGGAGGTGGTGGCAGGGTAGGAGGGATTGATGAGGGAGGAGTGGTGAGGGGTAGAGAAGGAGTGGTGAGAGGTAGAGGAGGATGAAGGATGGATCATGTTGGGTGGGGTGGACCATTGCAAGCGGAGGATGTTGTTGTCATGGGGGTTGAGGAGGAGAGTGGCGATTCTTTTGATGAGGATACAATGTCTTAGGCAGTTGGTGGAGGAGTAGGTTTGATGGGATTGGTGGGCATAGCAGTGGAGGAGGAGTCAAAGGAGGAGGATGTGTAGCCATTGGCCTGACAAAGGAGGATTGATATGCCCCCTCCTACACCTTGACAGGTTGGTATACAAGATCCGCAGCCTTTGCAGCCACAAGGTTTGTAGATTAGAGTGCCTCATCATCAATAGCAGGCACATATAGCAGCATTACAATCCTTGTTGCATAGGGTACATGGCCAACTCACATAGGCCCAGGCATAGGTTGTGCAACTATAGAGACTAGTAAGGACAGTGTCGCTAGAGTGGGATACATAGATAGAGCAACACAACCAGAAAGAGGATACAATGCAATCATTGTAGTAGTAAGTTGTGTAGGGTGTGATAGGGGAAACCATCCAGAGTCTCATTCAACAAACAAGGTGGACAAAGTATTATAGAACTCTATACTTTTAGGTTGTGCAACCAGACCGACATGCTCCTACCTATGCTTCCAGTTCTCAACATGGGGGTTCTTAGAGATAGAGGGGCAATGAGGGGGTTATGGGTCCTAGGAGGGATACTCCTAGCAGTAGTACAAGTGCAAGTAGCTTGAGCTCTCGACCGGAAGGTCCTGGTGGTGGTCTAGATGATCCTGCATCTTGATCATGATCTAAGATTATGTACTTGTATCTTGATGTACATATATCTTTGTATTTTGATGACCTCCTGATATGATACCTTCTTGTACTCTGATCTTATTAATATGCTACTCAACAATGTTCTCATATGATGTTTTGATGATGCTCATTGATGTTTATGATACTGATGTTACATGATGTGATGGATATTTGTTATTGATATATATCCAAGGCCTTTGGTCATTTGATTACTTCACTGATGATATGTTTCTGACTTATATCTTTTTTTTTCCTATGGATCAGCATGTGCTCAAATGGAAACAATCAATCCAATTTGGACAAATGACAAGCTCAATTTTGAATCTAAAAATTAGGGTTTTTGTGAATACAACCTCTAAATTTTTTTAAAATTTCAAGAAAATTAAACTTGTAAATGAAACTTTGAATTTTAAATTGCATACACTCAAATCTAAAAAAAAAATCAGAATTAAAGGTGTAAGGATTCAAGTTCACCAAAATGTAAAGGTGAACACTAGCTATGAAAGTGATATAACAATTAAGTGCATAAATTATAATTTACAAAAATAATTGCAAATATGAATTAATTAATTGCATATGAATCAAATCTAAAAATGAAAATCAAAAGCAAGCATAAGACACGTCGGGTTCACCGAACTATAAAGTGGAAAATTGAGGTCTTGGCCAACTGTCCACTTAGGAGAGGGGAATTTGTTAAGCTCAATTTTCACTTGAGGAAACTTTATATTTAAAAGAGGGGGATGAATTTACTATATCCAATCCCAAAGAATGTAAGGATTGAATGCTAAGTAGATTGGTTGTGATTGGAATGTAATTGACCATCTTTGTAAGTTGACTGATTGAATTATGACAACGTGTTGAAAATAAAGACAAAGTATGCAAAAATAGTGAGCTATAGGTTTGGGATTCCGTTTTGCACTTGGATCTGAGAAGTTTGAGATGATTTGGAGCTGCTCTATGAAATCAAGCAAAATTTGCAGGGACCATGTGTCCAGATAGGGGTGCCCTCCACTTGGTCATCCAAACTTTTCATGCATTGAAAAGGGATTTTTCATCTTTGTGAATAAAGCTTAATTCAATAAGTACAATTGTGCACCTGTTTCCTACACACAGAAATAAATGGAAATGAGTTGGGAATAGTGGTTTGCCTTCAGGTCAAACCTCAATTTTTGAATTAACCAAGTGGTTGAAATAATGTAATTGAAATGACTGAAAGCAGAAATCCTCCTCTTGGAGGGGATGTTGAATTGCTTGAAAATGAAATACTTATACCTCCTTGTGAAGTTTTTCTTGCCTCCACATGGAATAGTGATTTCATGAAGTACAATGATGATCTCCTCTTCAATGCTTGAAATCTTGACTCTATTGTTGCTCCAAAGCTTGAAGGAAGATTGAAAAATGTTCAATTGCTCTAGAATACTTGAATTCTTGATGTCATGGATTGATGGATCTCAAATGAGAGGGGAAATCTATCTTATATACTTTCCAATAGATTTAATTGATTGATTTTCCAACTTGGGCCAACATAGGGGGGATTTTCCCATTTCATTTTGACATAGGCCAAAGGGAGGGACCCCAAGATAGGTCCCCTTTAGGGGATCCCAAGGTGCCATGCCCTAGTCTTAGTGGATTGTAGGGCACCATGTCCTAGTCCTGCCCTATTTTGCGACAAGATCAAGGTGGCTTTTGAGTGCATAGCTGAGAAAAATGCAAGTTTTGACTTGTATGAGCATATTTAGGTCTCTAATCAGGCCGATGGGTGCAAACAATAAGGCGAAGACCCAAATGCAGTCAAAATTTGCAAGGGGTGCAATTTTAGGACATTACAAGTACAAAGTTTGAAGATAAAAAATTTAGTACTTTTGAGGTTTTGACTTATTCAACCCCCTCTCAATCCTATGGTGTGTTTAACAAAAACTAGAAACTAAAAAGCAACTTCAAATTTGGAAATGGGATATAAAGAGGAACATATGTCTACAATATGAGCCTAAAAGGATCAGTCTAGGGAGTGAGGCAACACTAGCCAAAGGTGTCTTCATCCATCAACTTTGATGTGTAGATCCTCTAGATCATGATTCTCTATAGATCATTCTCCCAAAATTTAAGAAGAAAAGTGTCGATCATTGGAGTAGATTAATAGTGTCTAGAGTTTTTTACCTATTTTAAATCTAAGATTGTGTATCTCTATCTGCACTTTCTCAATCTATAACTCGTTGCCATTAGATTTAGAATCTACACATAGAAAAGAGGGGAAAGTGTTGGGTTGTATAGGGGCTTGGTCAAACCCTGGGTAGGTATTACTCTCCAATACAACATGATGGTTAGAAAAGAGACCTTACCCTTGGCAAGGTAGAGGCTAAATATGAAGAAAATATTTAATTGAAGTACTAAAATAAAATGATTATACCTTTGATTTGTGATGCAATTCTCTTTAAATAAGTCCACTAAGTGTTTATATAATAACATGATAAACCATAATCAAAATGCATCATACAAATGTACTTGAAGATAGCTTGTTGTAGATTGATGCTCCTTGTACTTAGATCTAGCTTGTTGTAGATTTATGCTCCTTGTACATAGATCTACTCTTGAATGAAGGAATTGGGACTTGAAATAAAATTGTTACATGTGTAAAATATTTTCAAATGAATTATAGATGATGTCTTTATATAGGGCTCTCAAGGTATTTTCACTTTTAGGCTAACTTCCAATGGTCATATATGAAAACCATGAGTAGATTTACAAATGGGAAAGTTGACACTACCATGAGCCTATATTCTAGGGAATTTTGATGGGTAACTATCAATAAGCACCATAGCCCTTACATGTGACCTAAATAGGTGCCATGGACCTAACAAAACTATACCTCCAATAGATGACAAGGAGTTTCAGAGTTTGTGATATCAAATCAAATCCTAATTTGAGTATCTAACAATAGTAGGATGTGATAGGGAAAAAATAAGCTTGAAATGACATGGGAGAAGGCACACTAGAGAAAGGGCCCAAAAAAAAGTGTGAAATTGTAAGGGGTTACAGTTAATTACACTACATATTGAAAGACACATTTTTTTGTGTCTTTGTTTACTGGTAGTGTTATCCTTGTTTTTGCTTCAAGTGAAAACAAGGTAACCCCCTATGAATTTTTATGGATTTTTTATTTGAATTCATTCTCATTTCTCTAAGGGTTCATTTTTCATGGCATTTTGGCCACCTTGTTAGTCTTCAAATACCTTATATTTGTTTTCAAATTATTGTTTTATTAGTTAAATTTGAAAATTTAACTTAGTATAAGTTTTGGTCTTTTGGTACAAAATTGAACTTAAAGTTCAACTTTACATCATCTTTTGGTTTCTTAAGTGTTGATTCGGAGTTAAAATCTAACATTCCACTTATTGGTTAGGCATGGTGTGTTTCAGACCCATAAGTCTCAATTACATCATTTTTGAGTTAATGTTGCAAATCAGACTTATGAGTCAGAAATGCACATTTATTGTGCACGTCTTAGAATATCTATTGCAATTTTTTGAAACTGATTTGCCTTTATTTTCCTTTCTTTTTAATATTTCTTTTTGGTTTCTCTTATTTGTGTTTGAATTTAATGGTTGTGGTAGGGTTGAAAACATTTAGAGTCAAAGCTCTCTTTCCGAGTAAGTACCCTTGTTTCCTTTTGTTTCGATTTGCATTTTATTTTATTTTTCTTTCTCTCAGTGTATGTTTGGGCTTATAGCCCATCATATAATATTTTTCCTAGTTAAGAGAGTGTATGGCAGTCTATAAGCCCGAACATACACTATTTTTAACTCCCTTTACCAAGTTTTGTTTCATGTTGTATATGGTGGATGTCGTGGTCATAACCATGACATACACCATAGTTTTTATGGTGCATGTTGTGATTATTACCTCGACATACATCATTTTATTGAAGTCCTTCCTCACAATATAGGGTAGATTCACAACTCCACCATTCATCAAAGACCTTCCCTATAGTGTGAGACAGGGTTGTGGCTCCACCTTACACAATTGCCAACATTAATATTATGCAAAGTTTTTCCCAAGTTGATGCACATGGTGCATGTCAGGGTTGTAACCCCAACATGATTCCTTCCCATGGTGCATGTCAGGGGTATAACCCTAACTCACACCAAACACAATATTTTCTTTCCTTTGTTATTTTTAATCGTGTATATCAAACTTATAAGCCCAATAAACACCATTTGATGATCTTGACCTTCTAAAGTGCAAATCAGACTTATAAGTCAGATATGTACTTTATTATATTTTTCACCAATTTTTGGTGTAAATTGGACTTATAAGCCCCATTTACACCAAATATGCACACTTGTAAATTAGAGTTACAAATCTAGTTTTGTACTAAATAAGGAATTTTGTTCTATCAATTGGGACATTGGGAATCCTAATTAGCTTAGGAATTTTGTTCTATCAATTGGGACTTTTGGAATCCTAAAGATCTTGAGTATGGTGATGATATTTTTTAAATGTTATAGTTGCAAACACACATAGATGACGAAGCCATCACCAAGCAAGAAAGCAATGAAATTCAAGAAACAAGACCCTTATCTGATCTTCCCATTCTCATCCATGTCATCTAACATTAACAACATAAGAGACACAAAGATAGGACATGTAGATCTTAAATATTTCTTGAAGAGAGTAAAAGAGATTCCACAATACTATAAAATGGAGGCAAGCATCAATAGTGGCCTTCATTTGGTTGTGAGTTTCCCTATGTCAGCATAAAACCCTGAGTTTGTGTTAACATTAGCTAAAAAATATGATCCACTGAGTAGGTTATTCAAAGATGCAGAGGGAAAGAAGAATCTCATCAAATTAGATGAGGATTTATTTGACATTATTTTCAAGTGCCCACATAAATATCAATATGCCAATATTGACATGTAGTCAACATTGACATACTATGACAACAACTCAGATAAGTGCAAAAGGAACATCAATGACAATTGGATAAAGACTCCAAGGCACACTATTGCTACATGGATTGAGTCTATTCATTAGAGTGACTTCATTAACAAAGTTAATGATTTGATTACTCTCCTTAGTAGAGTAAAGGGACTTCCTATTTCAGATATATTATCGTAAGTGGATGTATCAATATATTCACATTATTTGACAAAATAAGAAGAACTATTGGGGTAAATAGATAGTGTATGATTTGTGTGAATAGTTGACTAAAGTTCCTACCACTTTAAAGTTCTATATGACTTCATACCCAGTATATGCAACAACCTCAATGAGGCATTTTCTAGCGTTGTCTACTATAGGAGACAAGAGTCAAATTCTTGTATACCAATATTACACACATTTGACTCTCAAGAATAGTTTTCATCATTTAACGAGGGTCAACGATGCTTTCTTCTATCACTATATGTGTATATTTGATAAAGATCTTCAGAAGAAGAGAGTATTAGATGAAGCTCAGAATATGGTAAATCTGTATGGGTGCATATTCCTACAATTCTCTACTTTCACGTATCTTAGTATAGGATGTTTTGATGGAGAACAGTTCATACTTCCTAGGTACCCATCAGACAAAATTATACTCATGGAGATATCTCATCAAATGATAGCAGTGCATGAACACCAATCAAGATTACACAAGACTGATTTCAAGTTCTCTCTCACCATTGGGAGATATCCAATCAATTCCATCTACAAGGCCCGTTACATGGAAGAAGAGATGAGAAGAGTGACAATGAGGTTCTTCAAGCATAGAAAATACTTTGACTACAAAGGTATGAAGAAAAACCTAAAGAAAAATTACACTCATGTTCATTGGATAGAAGATGTTCGGATTGATTGCAAAACACAAGAAGATATAAGAAGGCTTGACTATTATTGCCCTACTCTAGATTAAATTAAGAGTTTGAACCTTTCTGATATTCCTAAGGATCTTGAGGATAGTAGAGTTATCTTAGATTCTACTTATGAAAAGTGTAAGGAAAGCAAAGTGTGTAAAATGCCTTAATAATTTCAATTTCTTAGAGAAGTAAAGTAGATGTGTTTTTCAATTTGAACTACAACAACTATTATACACAATACAAGATAAATAGAGCAACATGAAAAACACAAATCTAGATATGTAAGCTAAATTTCATGTGGGAAAACCCTTACAGGTGAAAAACCCACACACCAAAGTAATCCCATGTGTAGACGTATAAATCTGACCATCTAGTTAAATAAATATTTAGTATTTATTTAATTCATTAAAACCACATTCCTCTATTAATTAAATTATATTTAATTAATCCCCCCACATTCTTCTATTTGATTAAATAAATTATTCAATTTATTTAATTAAATTCATATAGCCAATGTCTAGCTTTTAATTAAATAAATCACTTTATTTAATTAAAACCCCTTTCTCCTTTAATTAAATTCACATTTAATGAAAAATCTCCTTCCATTTTAAATAAATCAAATTTATTTAAATATCCCCCAAATTGCAAGTTATCACCCATCTTTTTTGAATATATCACTTTAATTCAAAAGTAAATCAGAAAATACTTCCCACTTGCATTCTCCTAACAAAGCCACTTGCATTTCTAGACCCCTTCTAGACCCTTCTAGATTCTTCTAAACATCCTAATTAGCCTAAACCATCTCTTAAACATTTTCACATTCCTAAACAAGGGTCACTTCTCAAAAATGCCTCAAAGTCTTTGAAATGCATTGAAGGCTTTGTGTCCTCAACAAGTTAACCTTAAAAGTATTCTTAATTATTAATGGTTAATCCAACCTTCACTCATGGTTAGAGAATTTCTCTCTAACTTAACCCTCATCTAACCCATGGGTCTCATCAAGCACTCATTGCTTTGACCCTAGCTATCTTATTAACCCTTGCACAAGAGTTTACCCTTTGGGTAAAAGTTTTATCCATTGGTTAACCCTAACCTAACCCTAACCACACCCTCCAAGGGTGACCCCCACGTCTTCTCAGGAATTTAATGCCTCTTACATCTCCTTTCAAGCCACCTTTTGTTGACAATTGTCACAATTCCATTGGTGAAAATTGTAAACATGGATTGAGTAATTTTCAATCCTAGCCCTTGTTAAGATTATTGAATCTTAACCATCCATTTCTCTATAAATAAGACTCATTTCCCTCATTATCCATATCCATTTTTTTATGCATCTACACTATATTCTAATCATATCAAGCATTTTAGCCTCTCTTTGTTAGAATGACATTTTTAACATTTAGAAGCATTTCATATCATAGCATATCCATGTTAGTATATCATGTTACCAGATTTTGTTAATATATTTACCATAGCTTCATCATAATCATAGCTTAGTATCATATCTTAATCATCATCAACATATCATATAGATCTTAGATGCATTCTTGCATATAGATCATTTTATTGCTCATTCTTGGAGTTGTCATTCCTAATTCATTTTCTCAATGATCTGAGAGCAAAACATTGACTTGAGGGATCCTATGAGATAGAGAACAATGAGACACATCTTGGGAAGTTAACTTGTTTAAACTAGTTTAAATTAGTTACCCTTTGTACTCAAAAGTTTCATTGGTATGTTAGCTTTTTTATCTCAATTCTAGTATTTTGATCACACTAAATCTCGCATACACCTTGTATTATAGTAGAACAATTACATACAAGTTTTAGACCTTTGATTTGATCTTTGTTTAAGTAGTAGTATAGAAGATTACAATCTTAATCAGCTTCTCAATTAACTTTTTTCATAATTACCAATCGATTGCTACAATCCTCTTTTGCACAATTATAGAAATCATCATCATATGATCCAACATGATCAACCAAATAAATTTTCAACCGCTTTCTAGACGTTTAAATGTCTCTTTTGAAAAATAGTTCGTTTCAGTTGCCCAAACATTGAACTTCCCAGATTGTCAATAACCTGCACATTATCTACATTTCTTTCTCTAAGTCATTCCATTTTCCACCAATCGTTAGTAGACAACTCAGTAAGTCAAAACGAGTCCATCGTGGTCCCCACCAAGACCATCTCAAAGAATATTGATATATTGACACCCGATGGAAGTGTAAATCACTAGTTCTCCAAGCTTTGTTCCACCTGATATCCAATCCCCAATAGTGGGCCCCTCACAAGTCTCTTATGGGTTGATCGCCACCCGATAGAAGTGTAACTCAATAGTTCTCAAAACTATGTTCCACCCGATCTTCGATCCTTGATAGTGCACCCCTCACAAGTCTCTTATCAGTTGATCACCACCTAATGGAAGTGTAACTCACTAGTTCTCCAAGCTATGATCCACCCGATATCTGATCCTGGTTAATGGACCCCTCACAAGTCTCTTATCAGTTGATTGCAATTTGTTAGAAAGGTGCCTTTGGCTACCAAAAACTCAAGTTTGACTGATAACACTTTTGTGTGATACGAAACCCCAAGCTACACCAAAATCTTTGTCTTCGCTAAGACGCTGCCAAAGCTATACCAAACTTGAGCTTGTTAGTGTAGCAACATAACTTAGGGTGACTATTGTGGGAGACATAGCGAAACTACCGGATATACCTCGATATATCGCTTCATGTTGCCAAGACACGTCAACTGTCTCCCCGACATCGATAAGAGAAGTGACTTCTCCAAACTGCCTGGTAGAGTCCTACCGAACCCAAATGCTATACCAAAAACTTTGCCTCTCAAAGAAAGTGCATAACATAGAGATTATCAACTACTTTATCAATAACATGAAGGTTATTCAGTTCTCTTTGAAGATGATCAATATCACAAAAGTTATTCATACTTTACTTCTCATTTCAAAGACCAAGTTCCATCTATTTGAGATTTCAACTAGTAAGTTTGAGATACCCATTCTCAACATTCTCCCACTTGACAAAGAACTTACTAATATCTCTAGAACACTTAGAAATTAATAAGATTCATGGCTTCAAGGCCCATAGAATTGGCACACTATTTGAACTTTGTTGTGCTCACAAGTTTTGTCAATGCATCTACAGCATTCTTCAAAGTATCCACCTTTTCCAGATTAACCTTTCCATCTTCCACCATGTTACGAATAAAATGATATTGTACATCAACATGTTTCATCCTAGCATGGAAAATGGGATTTTTTCACCAAACAAATGGCACTCTAACTATCGCAACAAATAGAAATATGTCCTACATTAAACCCAACATCAAAACACAAATGCTTAAGCCAAAGCCTCTTGATAGGCACGAGTTGCTCTAATGTACTCTTCCTCTATAATGGACAAAGTGACTATAGTTTGTCGCTTGGTCATCCAACTGATTGCACCACCATTCAACATGAATATGTATCCACTAGTGGATCTTCCATTGTCAATGTCCCCTCTTCAATCAAAATCCACATATCCCTGAATGCTTACAGTCCTCTATGATCCAGCCAAATTTCCATGATAACACAGAGCATACTAATAGGTACCTTTCACGTATCTAAACACTCCCTTCACAACATCCCAATACGATCTCCCTGGATTTGCCATAAATTGACTTAGTATTCCCATTGCTTGGGCAATGTCTTACCTTGTACAGACCATTGCATACATTAGGCTACCAATTGCACTTGCATAAGGAACCTTGTCCAAGTCCTCCTTAGTAGAATTTTTTGGACAATCGTCAACATAAAGCTTTGTTCCCTACAACACTGGAATCACTAATTGCTTGCAATCTAACATGTTAAATCTATCGAAGACAATACTAATGTACTTTCTCTAACTAAGCCAAAGATTTCTATTCTTTATATCCCTATTGATTTCCATCCCCAGAATATTCCTAGCTACACCTAAATCTTTCATTTCAAACCGTGTTGACAACTGATATTTTAAGTTAACAATCTGTAGACACTTAAATTAATTATTTTAATTGATTTAACTCTCTCACATAGTTAATTTATTTAATTATGTAATCAATTTTCTTTTATTCTTCTAAAGTATCCAAAATTAATTCTTCCTAAATCTCCCCTTTAATTAATTAACCTAGTTGATTCCTATGAATCACCTTTTCCTAATCCATCATTAGCCTAATTAATTCTTCTAGAAACTCTCCTAATCCCACTTACTATTATTTCCTAGTTTTTAATAGCCTCCACTCATTCTCTCTCCTAGTCAAAACCTCCTACAAATCCTAGTTACTCTAATCTCACCTATTCATTCTTCCAATCTCTCTTCTAATGAGTTGCTAGTGACTAATCCTCATAATTAGCCACAAAGTCAACTCCTTGTCCCCTCACTCAATCACTTTCCTTAAATGATCTCCTCACATCTCTCTATGCATCCCCCCATAAAACTACCTTCCTTAAATGCTATTTTCCTAGGTGAATGTGAGATTTTTAAAAATCTCACATTCCTCTAGGTATCCCTCCACCCAAGGAATTTTTAATTCCTTTTTATTCTTCCAATCCCTATGCTCCCTTTTTTAGGGAATTTTTAATTCTCCTTCTCATCATACAAGGAATATTTTTATTCCTTTTGTCCTCCCTAGGTGCATTGGGAAGCCTTCCCAATGAACCTTGAGGAGTGTGGAGACAAGAAAATCCTTTATGGCATATCTCTTGGACTCCACACTTCTCTCATCAACTCCTCTTGATCCATGTGTGGACTCACATGTAATCCTGACCCTCCATCTTGAATCAATCCTAGCCCTCCATTTCCTCTCTCATTCTTCTATAAATTGGAGACTGCACTCCTTCATTATCCATCTCCAAATTAAGTAAGTTCATGCTTCCCATTTGAGCCCAAGCAATCATCCAAGCACCCAAACTATAGCCAAATTTCCTCTCATCCATCACTTAGCCATTTATCTTGCATCCACATCCAATCATGAATCCATCCATTTCATCATCCACTCAACCATTTTGTGAACATTTGGAGAGCCAATCACATCTAATCAAGGAGGAAATCCAATCAGGTTGGAGAAGGGCGCTATTTCAACCTCATCACGCTTAATCTAAGGAACAAGTGAGCATTATGAAGGTATAATGGTATGTTTTGGGTTTATTTGAATGTTTAATGTTTATTCCTATTCAAACTAACCATTTATCTTCATCCTAGTTTTCTCTTGGTTCATTTTGGCATGCTCGGTGGGACCCACATCCCTAATTTAACAATTTTCTAGAGGTTTTTGTGATATTTTAGTTGCAGGTATCAAAATATCATGAGTGACTACAAATTGATGCAAGCGATATGGGTTCAGTGTGAGCGATAGGATCTTCGGTGCGTGTGCACCTGCTTCAGCGCATCGGGTTTAAATTCAAATTTTCTAACCCACCCTTTTTTTAGGTCGGCCAATTAGCACAAGCGCTATGGGAACAACGCGTCTGATTTCAACCTTCTTCCATTTGCTTTCCTATTGTTTTTTTTTATATATCAGTTTTATGTTCTTTAACTAATTACTAAAAACACACATAAAAAGGAAAAACCTAAAAAAAAATTTAAAAATAGTTAATTTCCTTAATCTAGCCTTTTTAATTTTAGAAATGTCACTTTAGAGCGAGCATTCTGCAAATAGCACAGACACTCTATCAAAAATCCTGCTCATTTTCAAAAATTTGAATTTTCAAATTTTCTACTAACCGCTAACCTTTTTTTTTTTGGCGTGAGTGCACACACTTCGGCGTGACTAACAGCAAAGCAGTGCAACTGCTCCAGGTATAATTCGAGTTTTTTGGATTTTTTTGTTTTTTTTGCATTTTTAATTTTCTGTTTTCAAACCTCACTGCAGTGCGTATGTAGGTGTTTCAGCGCCTACGTAGGCACTTCACCACGTCTATCTACAAAATAGCACGAGCGTTGTTTCTGCAAAATACTGTGTATTGATCAGATTTTTTGAGTTTTTGCAGTTTTTTCCGATTAGTCCAAGGCATAATCTGAGACTACTAACCTATGTTTTTGCAGAACGTTGGTCCAAGACTCCACTTGTCAAATAATTCATTACTCAAACCATAGGACTACTAATTCATTGTTTTTGTAGGTTGCCTAAGGAGGTACAAGAAAACATTGTGTCTTTTTAATTGTTTTCTTGGGCACTTAAATATCATTGGGTAAAAGAAATATGTGTTTTATGTGTTTGAGGAAAGCTTAAAGGTAGGAGAGTATTCTCTTGTCTATATAGACAATCAGAAATCTAGACCCTTAAAGCTTTTCTAGTTTTCTTGCATTCTTTTTACCCTTGGCAAGCCTGCCCTCCTGATTTTCCTGGCACACTCTCACAGGCATTGGTGAGAGGGAAACATCCCAAGTGAGTATGGATAAAACCCAAGCATTATAACTCACTATAATAAATAGGCCTCTTGGGATGAAAATCTTGGAGGATGGAGCTATTTGAGATTTTACTCTCATATTAGGCATTATGTAGGGCCTTTAGGTCTCAATCACATTTGTGTGACTACACCTTTCTTGGTACTTTTTAGGGCTATAGGCCTCAATCATGCTTGTGCAACTACAAAGGGTAGTCTTTGAATGGAAACCCTTATTAAGAACCCTAGGATTAGAAGCCACCTGGTTCACCTCCAAAAGGTGGATAATCTTTGTGCAAGGGAGATAGTAATTCCCCCAAGAGACTTGCCATATCATTCCCCCATTATCATTTGGAGTCAGCTAATACGACATTGAGAATCCATTGCGTGAGACTCAATGGTCATATTCTGATTAGCTATTGGGTGTGTACCTAATTCAACAAGCAAAGGTTTTCCTCCTCAACCAACTTCCTAGGATAACATGTTGTGCTTGATGTCTCTATTTGAGTTAATGGACAATGTGTTTTCTATGTCTTCTTTCCAAGACTAGAATTGGTATATCCAAGTCAACATCCTAGTCATCATAGTCCAAGTCTAAGAAACCTTTTGCCACATTATAATCCAAGTCAAAAATAATCCATCATAGTCCCTAGTCATCCTTACATCATGTCCTAGTCCAAATTTTGAACAAACCTTAGTTAAGTCCAAGTCACATTCAAGTCCAAATTTTCCAACAAGTCAAAAACTACGTCGGAACTCCACCCACCTCATATTTCATAAACCTAAGTTGTACAAGCATCCTAAGAAGTCAATCCATCATCCAATCAAGAAGAAGAAGCTCACACAAGCGCAACTCATTAGACACCAAAAGTTTTGGTATACCAAACGCAAACTCTTTCTCAAACATAGGACCTTTTTGCATTGATGTCACGATTATATCCATGGTCATAGCAATGATTTTGATGCTAGTGATGAACTAAGAGTCTGAGCTTTACACCAAGGATCCAGCTTGACTTTCAATACCAACTATCATCAAACTTAGGGTGGTCGCATACCTTCATACAATTTTCCATCTAAACCTATCACTTATCGAGTCACTTCCATATCAAGGATAATCTAGTCATCACTATAACCCTTCTTTGATCTTTCATCATCAACCTTTTCTAAGGACTTAGCACATCAATCAATCTTTAATCAATCATCTTTGATCAAATAAATCATCTTCAATCAATCATCCTTCAATCAAATCAACCTCATGCTAAAGTTTTATGCCTCGTGAATTTCTATTTAGACCTCATTCTTAATCAACTAATCATTTGGCCTTTCTACTTCGGAAATAATCTCCCCCAAGTACCTTTGCCTCATCCTTTGAGTCGATCAAGACTTATCTTTCAGCTTTATTTTGCTTTGGATCATTAGTCAATCCTTAGTAGAAAAGAGACTTTGACCATTATCCTAAGGTCTAAATTTGACCCAAATTGGTTGTTACCTTACTTGTGGTTTCATCAACATCTTGTTGGCTTGATGATGATTGTAATGAATAACTTCATATGTTGTCATTGATGAAACACATACATACACATGTTCATATTGTCTACCGGTGTGACTTCAAAGTTGTTTATATTACAACCGGTATACTAGAAGTTTATATCTAACCGGTACATGGTGACAACTGGTATATACATGGAGACAACCAGTGTGTATTTATATATGGATATAAATAACTCAGCGGCAACCTGAAGATCCAGTGGCGATTATCAAAGGAGCATCAAAGGACAAACGGTTTATATGTTTAACTCCAACCGGTATTGTTGTTCCAACTAGTATTCATTGATTATGTGATGAGTTATCACTAGTCATGATGAGTTATCCTAACTGACAAATTTTGGTGGTATTTTTGCGATGAGTTATGGTTGTTTGACTAGATACACTACACCTAGGAAAATGTGATATGATTTCTAGAGGCCGACATAAAATCTAAATGTCTATATATTGACACCATAATGAATTATTTTGTATGAGTGAAGGATATATGATATGCGATGATTTGATGCAAAGGCAGAAGTGTTAAGTTGCAGAGTATGGAGTTTTGAGTGTGCAGAAGAGGATATCTTCAAGAAAGTTGTGCTACTACTAGATCATAGCACCTGTTGTTTTTTAATCACTACAACAGTCACATCCCCTAACCAGGTAACCTCTAACAAGCTTCATTATACAAATCCTCTAACCAGGTGATCCATTAGTTTGGATTAAGAAATCCTCTACCGAGGTTACTCCTAAAAGGGTACTACATTTAACAGGGTGTAGCTTTTAACTAAGCTTTGGGATCTTTAACAAGATTATCTCCTAGCAGAGAAACCTTTTGTAGACCTTAATCGATCAATTATCTATTACTGCAAATAGTTAACTTGTGTGTCCCATCTCACTGTGTTTTTTCCCATTTGGGTTTTCCACATCTAAACACTTGTCTTATGGTGGATGTTTTAATTATTGTGGATGCTTTTATATCATTTTGGATTGCATGCATATTGTTTAACAAACTTGTTAAGTATATCTATCGGTCCATGTTTAAAGTAGTATTGTTTTTTGGTGTCACTAATTCACCCCCCCCTCTCAGTTCTTTACAAGTTCATCACATCTCTGACCTAAAATCCTCATCCAAGGACTAAGGTGTGATCTTAATCAAACCCGTGTCCTAATCCAAGGACCCAATCAATCAATCTATCCAATTTCATCAAATCCAAAATCCAAAATTTTTGCAAGTCCTTTCATCAAGCATTTTTCTTCCAATCAATCTTTCTAAGGTTATTCTTGTATGGTCACAACTTGATCCCAAAAGAAAAATATGGCTGAACAATAATATGGCATGTCGGACATTAGTGTCCTATATCAAGACCCTACACAAAATGTGCAACCCGACATTCAAGATTCCCAACCACAAGGGGACCCTAACATGGTTGATCAAGATGACCTCTCCCCGGAATTGTGAACATTCCTAGAAGATTCATATAATCAAGAAATGATGGAGAAATTCATCCAACATAATCCTAGTGGTCTTCTAAAGACTCTTATTGAAAATGGGTCTCGCCTCCTCTGGATTTTAATAGATACATTCTTGATCAACAACCACAAGGAGACTTTTCTCTTGCTCACATCATCACATCTATCCTCCAACCCCAATCAATTGTTCCCCACTTATCATTCAACCCCAATAAATAGTGCCCATGGTATACATCCCCGTGGTGTCCATCCCACCTTCTTCCTTCTTAACATCCATGCCAATATCCAATCCAATCACTTATATTCTCCAACATGCTTCTATGCCATCTTCTACCTGACCACATGTCTCTATTCCACAATCCTCCATTTCTCTCAATAATGATACTAATTTCATCCATGCTTTGCTTCCTCCCATCACAAAAATTCATGGGTCACAACCAATTATCACTCAATTCCCCATGACATTGGTCATCACATCTCACATCCCTACTTCTTTATCATATCAATATATTAGTGGTAGTGGTACACCTTCCATGACTCATCCAATATTAGGGGAAAACACAATCCATCATGTCCAAAATCCACAACAGGATATCATCAAGGAAATCTAGGACATGAAAAACATCATCAAAAACATGAAGGAAGGGACTAACAAGAGAAAACCTTATTTGTTTGAGGAATTTTGTCCTTGTCCTTATGACCCATCGATATCAGTTGCACCTTACCCACTAGGGTTTGAGATGCATAACTTAACAAAGTATGAGGACCAAGGGGACCCCTGAGACCATGTCTGTGAGTTTCATAGCTTACATCAAGAAGTATCTTATAGTGATTTATATCTTTGTAGTCTCTTCCCTAAGAGTCTCACAAGAGATGCTCTTGCATGGTTCTTGTCCTTGCCTTTAGGTTCTATCACCTCCTTCCTAGACATAGTAGAAGAGTTTGTGGCCCACTATGCCTATAACATTGTCAATGATGTTTGTATGATGGACCTTTGTAACACAAAATAGAGGCATAAAGAAACTTTCACTAACTTGTTGTGGAGGTGGCAACACCTTATCAAGAAATTCTAGTTGGATATGCCAGAACAACATCAAATTGAATTATTTCAGAAAAATATGGTGCCTGAACTATCAAAACCCTTGACATCTCAATGCATAAAGTCTTTCCATAAGTTGAATGACAAGGGCCTAGCCCTTGAATGTGTCTTGTTAGAGGAAAGAGACCTAAAGCATTATAAAACAATCAAGTCAAAATTCCTCCTCTTATCACAATGACAAACCGATATTTTGGTCTAAGAACAAGAACATAGTCAACAATGGTGTTACTGATGCAAAGCAGGTTTAAACCATGGTTGCTCCTCCAAAGTCCACCACCACTAATCACCAATACAATACTCATCAAAATAATCAAAATCAATCTCATAGGCCTCCCAACAATGTTTCATTCCAGGGGCGACCACCTCGATCCAACAATTAGACTCCAAGAGAGTATACTCCTCTTGCCGAGCCTACTGAAGTTGTGTTCCAAAAGTTTGTCCAGGCAGGTGCGGTCATCTTTCCAATAACTTGCCCATTAGATCCTAATCAACCCAATCCTAGGTGGTACAATGAGAATGAGTATTGTGAATATCATTGTATCAATGGGAATGATACACGAAAGTGTATGAAGCTGAAGATCTATGTACAAGAGCTCATTGATAAGGGTGATATTGAAGTAGTGACAATGAAACCTGCTAATAACAATGACAAACATAAGATGTACCAAGAACCTTTCCCAAAGCATGACAAAGGCAAGGGCTTATCATCTAATGTCATGAACTACGATTAAACCAATCATATAACAGGCTTTCACTTTTTAGTGGGTCGCATTGAGCCTACAGATAACCATGTCAATGTCATCACTATCCAGGGAGCTAACCCTCCCCCTTCCTAAAGTAGACCTAGGACCATTGTTCAAGGTGATCCCACCCCATCTCAACCAGCAAGCAGACCTAACAATGCTAAGATAGTCATTCAAGGAGCCACACCTTCCACTTTCGACTCTCAGAATGACTACAATGTAACTACTCATTGAGGGAGAGTAACTATCCAAGGAGCCCCTCCTCCACCGAATATGCCCCCCATGTCATCCACCTACCAATATGATCTCCTTGACCATCTTGGGAAGACCCCCGCACAGACCTCCATCCTAGAGCTCCTCAAGACCTCCCTTGTCCACAAGGAGATTTTGGAATAAGCCCTCCTTGAGTCGCATATCCCTGACAACATCAATGTTGCCCAATTCAAATCCTTCATTGGAAATCTCATTGCCCAACAAAACCTTGTTCTTACCTCCAATGACGCTACTGTAGATGAGGACCATAACAAACCATTGTATATTAAAGCCCTTATCCAGAAACACAAGGTTAAACGCATCTTTATAGACGGTAGATCTAGACTCAATCTTTGTACATATAAGTTAATAACGCAATCGGGGCTTTCTAAGGGCCTGGTTGATACGTCAGGAAGAATCACAATCAAAGCGTATGATGATGCAGAAAGTGTTTCTAAAGGAATGATTACCTTACCTCTTCAAGTGGGCCCTATTACAATTCAGACCCCTTACCAAGTCTTGGATCTTGATCTTCCCTATAACATCCTCCTTGGATGCCCATGGACTCATTCACTTCAAGTCATTCCTTACACTTACCATCAATGCATCAAATTTCCCTTAAAAGGTAGAGAGATCACTAGAAAAGGTGATCCACAACCCTTACAATATTGCAAGCTCTTAGAGGGAAAACATCCATATCTAATAGGGAGGATGGTGCAAGTGGGTTGCCCAAGTGGCTTGTATGGTTGCTAAGTAATAGGTCCTTGCTGGTTTCAATGTGTAGTCACCAAAAACAGAGTGCAAGAGGTTTATAAACAATCTAGTAACTCTCCTTCATCCACCTCCCTAAGTCCAACTCTTCTTGGTTGCTAAAGGGCTTCAACTCCATAGTCTCTCTAGCTTGCTAATCTAACTCCTTACTCACTCAACTGACATTCATTCCTCTATCTTGATCTATCCTCTGACTACATAGGGTCTCCTTTTATTGGATTGCAAGTTTGAGTCAAGTTTTGTTTCCTTGGGGTGTCTTTGGTCTTCTACTTTTTGGAGTGTAGGACCCTTCACAAGTGCTGCAACCTAAATTTTGGAGTCCTTCTCACCACAAATGCTAAATTCACACAAGTGCAACTTGTTTCAACTAGATTTGATGGGTTTCAGGCCTTACATCCTCCATTAGTGTACCCGATTTGACAAAAAACTAATTTTGAGGCCTAAAACGGCTACAAGGAATTAGCCCTCCTTTGGGGTTTTGTGCTCACCCTGCTCCAACAATAGACTTACAGACAAAAAGCATCACATATATGGATACCCTTTTTGGATTTATTGAAGATTTTCTGAGTTTTAGGGTCCCTTAAGCCTTCTCCAAGACTGTCCCAAAAATGGGTGCAAAAAGGAGGGTTTGGAAGGGTTTTGGTGGCAAATATGGACTAACAAGTTTAAGACCTTCAAAATGAACCATGCAAACTTGGTTCTACCCTGTTACATGCTAGTTAAGCCACAAAAAGACAACTTTGTACCTTTCCAAGGTTAGAGAACAAGATTTCCAAAAATTGCTCATGAGGGGTATGCAACAATGACAACTTTTCCATTCTTGTTGTCTACAAACACATCTTAGGTATGAAAACCAATTACATTTCAAAATAAGAGAACATGTCTATCATGAAAGACACACAAATATCACATTAGCCCTACACAAAATCCATTAGGCAATTACAAACAAATATTTGTTCACTATCAAGACATTTATGACTACACTTTTCCCTTTTCACTGTTTTTCCACTTTAGACCTGCACTTTTCAATGTCAAAACTCTTTTCAAAAGGTCTGATTTGTTCTCTTTAACAATGCTTTGTCTTTAGTTGTTTGTTGACCTTCATACCTGCCATTTTGAAGAGGGAGATTACATATTCAACTTCAACAAAAATGCAAAAATTAGTCATAAATGACTTTGACAGCCAACTGGGCATTACAACTTTGCCTCAAGGATCATTAATTGATCTTGGCAACTTACAAACCCATGGAAAATACCAAAAATAACTCCTTTTTATTGTTTGCAAGCAATTAGAAGGAGGTACAATGCCTTACAAGCTCCAATGTATGGTGGAGAGTAAGCAAGTGAAAGGAAATTAACTCTAAAACAGTGACTCACTGTCTTTTACATTATCTTCACAAACTAAACATGAAATCATTCTCCTTGTGGCTTAGAAAGCCTCATTTCCTTGAAATACAACCTTAGACATCAAAGAAAGTCTGTCCATCTGATAAATGCACTTGCTATAGAAGAGCAAAGCATCAAATTTCTTGAAAGACCCTAGCCAAATGACACACTTGCCTAGGGCTTCATGGCCACAAAACTCCTTACCCCTGCACTTTTGAAATCAAAACAAGTATGTACATATCTTACAAGTTGACCAACTAGTTCTTGGGATGCCATGAGCATTTAGGGCCTCAAGAAGCCAAGTTGGTCAAGCATCCTTGCCAATTTCCTAGACAAGGCAGTGAAACTGTCAAAACCAAATATTTTTGCACAAAACTGAAAACTTGATGAAATTAAATGACACCAAAGGGAAAAGATTCAAGAAACATGAGAGTACTGAAAAATGCAAAAATATTATGGCCACATACAACAGGTGTACAAACTACTGCTCAAATGGAGTCAAAAGATAGGGAAAACAAGGTTAAAACTAGTGCAAGTTTGCAAAATGCTTCATAACTTCAAATGATCAACCCTTACAATGGTTCAAACAAGAGAATAAATACCTCCACATATTATTTATCCTCATGTATGGACAGGTACATGTCCAAGAGCACACAAAGTTGACACTTTCATGTCTAAAATGACAACTATTGCTGCCTAGATGATGCAAGGTTGATCTCAAAAACTACAAATCAACTAAAAACATTATTCACACCTAAAAACCAAACACCAAACATGTCTAAAAACTTTTCACAACAAAAACACACTAAAAACTCACTTTTGACAACATTTTGCCAAGCAACTCCAAACTGGCAACTTTGAGCAAAAAGATGAAAACAGGAAACATGACCACACAATGAGTTCAAAACTCATCCAAACAACCTAGGTCAACTTCAAAAACATCTTAGACCACTTTCCAATTTAAAACTAATAAAAACCAACTTGCTATCAAACCTGGATGAAAAATGAGGCCTAGGTGCTCCTGCACCATACTCCCCCGGTGACAAAGAAGTCATGTGACTCCTTTGGGTAGAGAAGAGAGAGGAATACCAACCTTGTTGAAGTCACTTTCAGGTATCCAAGTGGCTTTAGAAGCTTGTTGATCTTTCCGCTTGATCAAATGTTCAAGGTAGTCATGCTTTCGAGTCTTCTTGATGATTCTAGAATCAAGTACCTGTTCAGGAATGGGAGAAGAAGAAGAGGGGAGAGATAGATCAGAAAGGGAATGTGAAATGTCTGAAGCTCTCTGAGTCTCTTCTGGAGGCTACCCCCTAAAAGGTACCAAATCTACAACAATATACATAGGAGACAAGGAAACATCAGCAGGTAAATCAATCTTATAAGCATTTGGACCATACTTGGCCAAAATCCGGCAAGGTCCAATTCTTCTCTTCCGTAACTTGGTAGGAACTCCCTTTTGCAATCTAGACTTTTTGAGATGCACCATCACAAAATCTCCAACTGAGAATTGGACATCCCTCTTTGAAGCATCCACGCTTGCCTTGACTCTTGCTGTAGTGTCCTGCAAAGACTGCTTAACGTGTTCATGTATCTCTTTTAGAGACTGTGCCATATCCTCTGTTGTCCCACTAACATGTTGCAAGTTAGTCACATCATGTAACTCAAAAACACCTCTTGGATGCATACCATAAACAATCTGAAATGGACTCTTACCGGTGGATCTATTTGCACTGTCATTATAGGCAAACTCTTTTTGTGGGATGAGCTGATCCCAACTTTGTCCATACTCCTTGGTGAGACATCTGAGTAGCTTACCCAATGTTCTATTCACCACTTCTGTTTGGCCATCTATCCATGGATGGTAAGTTGAGCCAAAAGACAAGTTAGTACCCAATTTCTTCCACAAAGTCTTCCAAAAATGACCCAAAAACTTAACATCTCTATCTGATACAATGCTAGATGGCAAACCATGTATTCTGACAACTTCTTTAAAGAAAAGGAAAGCAATATGACTAGCATCATTAGTAGTTTTGCAAGGTATAAAGTGAGCCATTTTAGTAAATTTGTCAACAACCACAAAGATACTATCATACCCTACTTTTGTCTTTGGTAAACCTACAACAAAATCCATGCCGATGCACTCCCATGGCCTAGAAGGAATGGGAAGTGGCTGATATAAACCAGCATTAGTGTCATTACCTTTGGCCTTCTGACATACCATACACTATTCAACATACCTCCAGACATCTCTCTGCATCTTAGGCTAGTAATAGAAGCATTGAACCAACTCCAAGGTCTTATTGAGACCAGAATGGCCACTCAAACACCGATTGTGTTTCTCTTGGATGAGATTTTCTCTCATGGATCCTTTAGGAACACATAGTTGTCCTCCACTGAATAACAAACCATTTTGCAATGTATAGTCAGCATACTCACTATGGAAATGATTTTCAAAAGCAAGACAAACATTATAAGCAGCAGCAAAATCATCATCATTAGGATACAAATCTTGAAAGCAATCAATACCAATACTCTTAACTTGGATCTCCTAAATAGTCAACAATCTCCTACTTAAAGCATCAACTATTTTGTTACATTGGCCTTTCTTGTGCTTAAGAGTAAATGTATATGCTTGTAGGTATTCTACCCACTTCGCATGCCTATGGTTGAGTTTATCTTAAGAATTCAAGAAACTAACTGCCTGGTTGTCTTTATATACAACAAACTCTTTAGGAAGAAAATAATGCCTCCACTTCCTGAGTGTCTGCACTAATGCATATAACTCTAAATCATAAGATGAATACTTTTTCTTTGCATCATTCAATTTTTCACTAAAGAAAGCAACTGGTCTATTATCCTGACTGAAGACTGCACCTACTTCAAGATGACTGGCATCACATTCTATAGTAAAGAGCTTATCAAAGCTAGGAAGGATTAACACTGGTTGTGTAGCAACTCTAGTTTTGAGTAACTCAAACCCCTTATTGGCTGCTTTTGTCCATTGAAACTTGACCTTATGACCACCCTTTATTGTATCCAACATGGGTGCACAAATTTCACTGAACCCTCTGATAAACTTTCTATAAAACTAGGCTAGACCATGAAAACTCCTAACTTCACAGGCTAATTGTGGGGTTGGCCAACTTGTTATGGCTGCAACTTTAGATTGATCCATCTTAAGATCTCTACTAGACACAACAAAACCAAGATAGACTAGCTCTTGCTGCATAAAATCACATTTCTCAAGATTTATGGTTAACTGCTCATCAGATAATCTTTGCAAAACAATGGCTAAGTGTTTCAAATGCTCCTCTTTAGTCTTACTAAAAATGAGAATGTCATCTAAGTAGACTACCACAAAATTACTAAGAAATTCCTATAATACTTCATTCATTAGCCTCATAAAGGTACTGGGAGCATTAGAGAGTCCAAAAGGCATGACCAACCATTCATAAATACCCTCATTTGTTTTGAAAGAAGTTTTCCACTCATCACCCTCTTTTATTCTTATCTGATGGTAACCACTCTTTAAGTCTATTTTTGTGAAATACCTTGCACCCCCTGAACAATCCATCAAATCTTCTATCCTGGGAATAAGGAATTTGCACCTTATTGTGATTTTGTTAATGGCTCTGGAGTCTATACATAGTCTCCATGTGCCCCCTTTCTTAGGTGCTAACACAGTGGGTACGACACAAGGAATTATACTCTTTCTTATTAATCCTTGATCTAATAACTCTTGATTCTATCTAGCTACCTCTTTGTTATGTTCAGGAGTCATCTTATATGCTGCTTTGTTTGGCAAAGAAGCTCCTGATATAAAGTCAATTTGATGACTAATGGCTCTAGGAGGGGGTAATGTTGTTAGTTGTCCATCACTGATGATGCCCTTAAAGTTAACAAGAATTTGCTGCACTTCTTGTATGATCTCAATTTGTTTTTCTTTCTTCTCCTCCTTAGGTTTCACTACAAGTGCATAACCAATCCCATCTCCCTCTTTCATGGTTTGGATGAACTCTTTTTCATTGACTAATAACACTTTAGGTGCCTGTGGTTTGTTGTTATTTGTCTCTTCACTAAGGGACTAAATTTTGTAGACAATGCCATTCTTTTGAAAGGAATATGTGTTTTTTTCACCATCATGGTGTGCCCTTCTATAAAATTGCCAAGGTCTACCCAATAGTAGATGGCAAGCATCCATAAGAAGGATGTCACATAGTATCCTATCCTTGTATTCACCTATGTTGAAGTCTACCCATGCTTGTTCATTAACTAGGACATGTTGCCCCTTGTTTAACCAGGTTACCTTGTAGGATTCACTGTGCTTCATTCTAGGTAGGTTCAATTTGCTAACTATCTCCTCTGAGATAATGTTATCTATGGAACCTAAATCTATAACCACCTTACATACCTTGCTCAATATTTTTCACTTTATCCTGAACAATGCTCTTCTCTGAGACACTTCACTCTTGTTAGGTTCTTGCATCAATACTCTCCTCATCATTAGACTCTCACCATCTTCGGGTGTTAGGTGCATTGCTGGAGTTCTTGTACTACTTCCTTCCTCCTGAACATAGTTCACTCTCTTTTCACCTCCATGGGAAGAACTAGGCTTTTCTGGACACCCATAAGCAAGATGACCCAATTTCTGACAGTTATAGCATTTCATTGTGGAGAAGTAAGTCCCTCTACCTAGGCCACTAGATCTACCCCTTCCTGGGTTGCTTGATCCCCTACCCCTATAGTTGGGCTTGCTCTGAGAATCCCCTCTTTGCTCTATAAGCTTAGATTCTCCCTGGGACCTTTGATCTATGTGTCTTCCCCCAAAAGTACCTCGATGGCCTCTACCATCTCTGCCTCTTCCTCTACCTATGTTATACTGCTCTTGCTTCTTCCTACTCCTTTCCTCTACCTTGAGTGCGAGTTGATAGCACTTCTGAACTATTGTAAGGCACAATAAACTTAACTCTTCCTATATGTTCCATCTCAAGCCATTGAGATACCTAGCAACCTTGACATTTTCATCCTCTTGGATCTTTGACCTAAGGCACAACTTCAGAAACTCCTCAGTGTAGGTATTGACATCTAACTCTTTTTGCCAAAGGTTTTGCCTTTTTCTATGAAAATGTATTTCATAGTCCTCTAGAATGTAAGTCTCTCTGATCTTGGACAACATTCCCTTCCAAGTTGCTATGGGCTTTTTGCCCTCTTTCTCATGTTCATCCTGAATGAACTTCCACCATGTTAGGGCAGCTCCTCTTAACCTAGACTTAGCCACCTTCACTTTCTGGGCCTCTGTCACACCATCACATTAAAAATGGTTCTCAAGACCCTCAATCCACTCCATGACCACTTTTGGGTCCATTTTACCACTGAACAGTGGGACTCCTTCTAGTGTTCTCCCACTCATAGACTTCAAGCCTTTCAAAAGAGTTCATTCTCTATCACAGGGTCTAGTATAGGGGTTTCATCCTCTATAGCTAATAGCTTACCCCTGCCTTCTGTTCCCTCTATTTTATTGCTGGCTTCATCTACCTTCACTTCTACTTCACCCAACCTCTTCTCTAGGAGGTCTAGCTTCACTCTGAGTAACCTATTTTCTTCTTCCTGGTCTTCCACTTTCTTTGCTAATTTTGCATTTGTCACCATGGTTGCCTAATTGCTACTTCTTCCCAAGTTTAATTGGGCTCTGATACCACTATGATAGGGAGGATGGTGCAAGTGGGTTCCCAAGTAACTTTTATGGTTGCTAAGTAATAGGTCCTTGCTGGTTTCAATGTGTAGCCACCAAAAACAGAGTGCAAGAGGTTTATAAACAGTCTAGCAACTCTCCTTGATCCACCTCCCTAAGTCCAACTCTTCTTGGTTGCTCAAGGGCTTCAACTCCATAGTCTCTCTGGCTTGCTAACCTAGCTCCTTACTCACTCAACTAACATTCATTCCTCTGACTGCATAGGGTCTCCTTTAATTGGATTGCAAGTTTGAGTCAAGTTTTGTTTCCTTGGGGTGTCTTTGGTCTTCTATGTTTCGGAGTGTAGGACCCTTCACAAGTGTTGCAACCTAAGTTTTGGAGTCTTTCTCACCACAAATGTTAAATTCATGCAAGTACAACTTGTTTCAACTAGATTTTATGGGTTTTATAACTTATATCCTCCATTAGTGTACCCGATTTGACAAACAACTAATTTTGAGGCCTAAAACGGCTACAAGGAATTAGCCCTCCTTTTGGGGTTTTGTGCTCACCCTGCTCCAACGATGGACTTCCAGACTAAAAGCATCACATATATGGATACCCTTTTGGGAGTTCTTGAATATTTTCTAAGTTTTAAGGTCCCTTAAGCCTTCTCCAAGACTGTCCCAAAAATGGGTGCAAAAAGGAGCGTTTGGAAGAGTTTTGGTGGCAAATATGGACTAACAAGTTTAAGACCTTCAAAATGAACCATGCAAACTTGGTTCTACCCTATTACATGCTAGTTAAGCTACAAAAAGACAACTTTGTACCTTTCCAAGGTTAGAGAACAAGATTTCCAAAAATTGCTCATGAGGGGTATGCAACAATGACAACTTTTCCACTCTTGTTGTCTACAAACACATCTTAGGTATGAAAACCAATTACATTTCAAAATAAGAGAACATGTCTATCATGAAAGACACACAAATATCACATTATCCCTACACAAAAGCCATTAGGCAATTACAAACAAATATTTGTTCACTATAAAGACATTTATGACTACACTTTTCCCTTTTCACTGTTTTTCCACTTTAGACCTGCACTTTTCAATGTCAAAACTCTTTTCAAAAGGTATGATTTGTTCTCTTTAACAATGCTTTGTCTTTAGTTGTTTGTTGACCTTCATACCTGCCATTTTGAAGAGGGAGATTACATATTCAACTTCAACAAAAATGCAAAAATTAGTCATAAATGACTTTGACAGCCAACTGGGCATTACAACTTTGCCTCAAGGATCATTAATTGATCTTGGCAACTTACAAACCCATGGAAAATACCAAAAATCACTCCTTGTTCTTGTTTGCAAGCAATTAGAAGGAGGTACAATGCCTTACAAGCTCCAATGTATGGTGGAGGGCAAGCAAGTGAAAGGTAATTAACTCTAAAATAGTGACTCACTGTCTTTTACATTATCTTCACAAACTAAACATGAAATCATTCCCCTTGTGGCTTAGAAAGCCTCTTTGCCTTGACATAAAACCTTAGACATCAAAGCAAGTCTGTCCATCTGATAAATGCACTTGCTATAGAAGAGCAAAGCATCAAATTTCTTCAAAGACCCTAGCCAAATGGCACACTTGCTTAGGGTTTCATGGCCACAAAACTCCTTACACCTGCACTTTTGAAATCAAAACAAGTATATACATATCTTACAAGTTTACCAACTAGTTCTTGGGAAGCCATGACCATTTAGGGCCTCAAGAAGCCAAGTTGGTCAAGCATCCTTACCAATTTCCTAGACAAGGCAGTGAAACTGTCAAAACCAAATATTTTTGCACAAAACTCAAAACTTGATGAAATTAAATGCCACCAAAGGGAAAAGCTTCAATAAAAATGAGAGTACTGAAAAATGCAAAAATAGTATGGCCATGTACAATAGGTGTACGGACTGCTACTCAAATGGGTTCAGAACATAGGGAAAACAAGGTAAAAACTAGTGCAAGTTTGCAGAATGCTTCATAACTTCTAATGATCAACCCTTACAATGGTTCAAACAAGAGAATAAATACCTCCACATATCAGTTATCCTTATGTATAGATAGGTACATGTCCAAGAGCACACGAAGTTGACACTTTCATGTCTAAAATGACAACTATTGGTGCCTAGATGATGCAAGGTTGATCTCAAAAACTACAAATCAACTAAAAACATTATTCACACCTAAAAACCAAACACCAAACATGTATAAGAACTTTTCACAACAAAAAAACACTAAAAACTCACTTTTGACAACATTTTGCCAGGCAACTCCAAACTGGCAACTTTGAACAAAAAGATGAAAATAGAAAACATGACCACACAATGAGTTCAAAACTCATACAAAAAACCTAGGTCAACTTCAAAAACATCTTAGACCACTTTATAATTTAAAACTAATAAAAACCAACTTGCTATCAAACCTGGATGAAAAATGAGGCGTAGGTGCTCCTGCACCAATATCATTGCTTGTTAAATAGACCCGCTCCAACTCCCTCATCTGATGCTTCTAAAGTCACCTCCACCTCATCTCAAATAGATCCCAAAGTCAAGATCTTAGACAATGGCTATAGAGAATACAAACTTGAGGATGTCTTATTAATAGGCAATTTCCCCTTGTCTCCTAGGTCATTTGGTAAGCCCAAATAAATAAAAAAAGATCAGAAACCCATTATAAAATGTAAGGACACTACATTCAAACAATGGGGTCCACTTGATGAGGAGAGTCTTGAGATAGATGTTTCTTCATTGTTGTACTGGGAAGAAGATGAAGATCCAACAAAAATACCCAAGAAGATGTATCCAAAAGCATAAGCCATAGTGGAGAAGATGGGTTATAAAGGACACGGCCTAGGGCTAATAGAGAAATGAATCAAAGCACTAATAAATCCCATCTCATACATGTATAAAAAGGGCTTGGTCTATACTCTAGTACCTAAGATCACTATCACTGGTGCCCCTTCAAGTCCTTCTGTGGATGTCAAAGACTTTGATAAGGAGGAGTTCCATGAAATGCCTTTTGAATGCGAAGATGACATCTTCTTTGACACCCACGTCAACACCATCACTACCATAACCCCTTCCACCCTGCACGAACTGCAACTTGGTCACCCCAATCTTATAGATTGGGACCAACGAGATAAACCTAATTTAGATATTTGCACCAATGACAATGCTCTCATGACTCTCTTGACTATGCGCAATTTAGAAGACTGCAACAAAGTTCATGGGATTCAATTACATGAAAAAGGATACTTTTGTAGTCAGGTCAATGCCCTTAGTCACAAAAAAGATAATAAAAAGAAAAATCAAGATTCCCTTGGTGAAAACCTCTCTGAGGGAACCTTTGGATGAGGAAAAAGTAAAAACAAATGACGTATCTAAAAGTGAAAACCTGAATCAAGCACTTGATAATGAGGGACTTGACCTCCCTACCATTGTTCCTCCTCAATAGGATAGGTCAACTTTACTTATGGAGGAAACAAACACTATCAATATGGGCACCGAACAGACTCCAAAGAATGTTCTCATTACAAAGTCCTATGCTAACATGCCAGGCTTAGATCGCAACTTGGTAGTCCACAATCTTGTTGTTCGTCCAGATGCAAAACCAGTAAAGCAAAAGTTATGCAAGATGCATTCACACATTGCACTCCTCGTCAAACCAAAACTTCAAAATATGTTGGATGTTGGATTCATAAAACATATAGACTATCTTGAGTGGGTATCCAACGTGTTACATGTTGGTAAAGTTGTTGGGGGCATCTACATTTGCATAGATTTGTGAGATTTGAATAAAGCCTTCCCTAAGGATGATTTCTCACTACCCAACATAGGCATGATTGTCAACCTTATATAGACACATGATATGTTATCACTTATGGATGGATTTTTTGGATACAATCAGATCGGGATCGTAGAGGAAGACCAACACAAAACAATATTCACAACACCATAGGGCACCTTTTGTTATTGGGCCATGTCCTTTGGTCTCAAGAACGCTAGAGCTACATATCAACGAGCAATGACAATAATTTTCCATGACCTTTTGCATAAAATCATGGAGGATTATGTGGATGATCTTCTAAGAAAATCCAAGAAAAGACATGAGCACATCCTTATCCTAAGACAAATATTTGAAAGATTGAAAAATACAAACTGTGACTAAATCCCAAGAAATGCGTCTTTGGTGTCACATCGGGGAAACTGATAGGTTTCATTGTTTCCCACAGAGGCATAGAGATTGATCCTACAAAGGTGAAACCTATCATGGAAATGACTCCCCCAAAGGCCCTTAGACAATTGCATAGCCCCAAAGGAGATCTCCAATCTATCAAATGCTTCATCTCATAGCTTGCAGACAAATGTCGCCCATTTGCTCATCTATTACACAAGGATACCAAATTCAAATGGGACTGCCTATGTCAAAAGGCTTTTAAGAAACTTAAGGAATATCTTGCATCATCTCTGGTTCTTATGCCTCCTATTCCAAGGAAGCCACTTCTTTTGTACATATTTTCTACTATAGTGGCATTGGGGAAGTTATTGGCATAGACAAATGATCAAGGAAAAGAGCATGCTATATACTATATCAATCACACAATAGTAGGGTATGAGCTCAATTATACCCCTATTGAAAGAGCATGCTTAGCACTTATCTTTAGCACAAAAAAGCTCTGACTCTACATGCTTAACAATAAAACAAAATTGATTGCTAAGATTGATCCCCTCAAGTACCTCCTATCAAAGGTTGCTTTCACTTGCAGAAATGCTAAATGGGTCATGTTGTTAAGTGAATTTGACATTGAATATGTGGATAGAAAATCAATCAAAGGAAAGGTAATAGTAGACCAGCTTGTTGATACTCTGCTTCCAGGTGATCACTCGATCCTCATAGAATTTCTAGATGATTTTATAATGACTATCACTACATCCTCTACATGGCAGTTATACTTTGATGGTTTTTGCACCCAAAATGGATAGGGGGCAAGAATATTATTGATCACACCCCAAGGAGATTGCATCCCTACATCATACAAGATAGCCTTTGCATTCACCAATATAATCGCAAAATATGAAGCACTAATCACTAGCTTATGCCTAGCTATCCAGTGGAAGATATTGGAATTACATGTCTATGGTGATTCCCAGCTTGTCATTAAACAAGTCAATGATGAGTATCAAATGAAAGATGACAAGCTTCTTCCTTATTATAGTATGGTTGAAGACCTCAAGTAGCATTTTACATCAATCAAGTTTGATTATATTCCACGTACAAACAACAATATTGCAGATGCAATGGCCACTATTGGTTCCCTCCTTCAGATGTTGGTACATAGTCAAAAGTGTGAGTTTTTGGTTGAGAAACTCTTCATACCGGCATATGATTTACCAGAGTCTAAAATGGTGTGCATACTCATTGGTCCTAAATCCCCCTGGTATCAAGAGACCTTCACTTACCTAAGAGATAACACCATTCCCCCACACCTCACTAAAACCCAACAACATACCTTTATTCGTCGATGCACCCGCTATACTATCCTTGTTGACACCCTATTCAGAAGGCACACTCAAGTAGTCTCACTTTAGCTAAGAATATCTTGCAAACAGGATACTACTAGAATACAATGGAAGTAGATGCACACAATATGTGAAGAAATGTATCCCTTTCTAGAAGCACGACAACAACATCCATCCTCCATCACAAGATCTACAGCCTTTTATCACACCCTAGCCCTTCTCACAGTGGGGGCTCGATCTCATTAGGAAAATCCAACTTGCATCCTCCAATGGTCACAAATTCATCATCACCACCACTGAATACTTCACCAAGTGTGTCGAGGCCATCCCTCTTACCTTCACCACTAGTAAATAGATCTCTAAATTCATTCTGAACTATTTGATCTACCGATATGGAATCCACAAAGTTATCATCATAGAGAATGGCATACCTTTCAAAAAATAGGATGTTAAAGAGATCTGTCAGAAGTTTGATATCCAACACCACTTCTCCACCCCCTATTACCTGCAAGGTAACAGTCAAGCTAAGGCCCCTAATAAGACCTTAATCAAAATTCTTAAAATGATAGTCAATGAAGTTGGCCATGATTGGCACCTCCAAATCCATCCTTCTTTGTGGGCTTACTGCACTTCCATCCGCACACCCACAGGCACCACTCTATATTCCCTCATCTTTGGCTTTGAATTTGTCCTCCCTATTGAGATCAAGATCCCTTCCCTAAGGGTTTCACTGTAGAACATCCTCTGAGATGAGAAATATAGAGTTGCCAAGCTGCAAGAGCTAGAATTGCTGGATCAAAGGCACCTCAAGGCCTTAAACCATCTCTGGGCATATCAAAACTGCTTATGCTTTAGTTACAACAAGAAAGTCAAAACCTAGGAGTTTGAAGTTGGTTATATTGTCCTTATGGAAAATTAGAAAAACCTTCAAGAATGAGAGAAGAAAGGCAAGTTTGAGCCTAATTAGCTTGGACCCTATGTGATCACAACAAAGTACAGGTCAGGGGCATATCAGTTGGCTATTCCTGAAGGAGATCCCTTGGATGAGCCAATGAACGTCATGCACCTGAAGAGATTCTATGCCTAGTCCTCAGAAGGTCACCAATTGTCTCAAAATATCAAAAAGTTCAAAAAAATAAAAAAATCAAGAAAAATACAAAAAATTTGAAAAAATAGAAAAAGGCAAAAAGTAAAGAAAAATCAATTTGTCCATTAGTGAAAACCACCCTATGGCACTATGGGTAAGTACTTTTGTGAAAACCTATGCACATGCATCAAGATAAATAATCAAGATCCATCCTCTATCAGGTTAGACTCGCTCCCCATCACCTACCCATCAGATATCCATGATCGCTACCACCCAATCCTTCTACCATAGCATTCATCATCCACCTAGTCACCCACACCTGACAAAATTATCACTCGCATGATGATGAGTCTTTTTCTGAATCATGAATAAGGATCAACCCATTAATCTAATCTTTTAGCCTATCACACTGAACTTTTTTTCCTGCATCCTGAGCTTGTCCCTCCATGTGAGCTTCATCAAGTCTTGGTGTCATTCCTACATCAATAGATTAATCCTCATGGTCATCGGGTCAATTTCCTAGTCAATCTTATCCACCTTATCCTTTTCCCTTGGGATGAATCCTTCCCTCTCCTAGTAGTTTAATCTTTTATTCTAATCCTACTCTTGGCAAGAGATGACAGTTGGTCAGGTATGGATGACTTGTTTGATTTTTTGGATTTTTATTCAATACTTGAATCTTTTTCCCTATGATTACTCCTATCTACGACTGCTTGGATCCTCCATATCTTGGTACGTTTATGATGGGTGTATATTGGGGCATGTTTTCATGTTATGGCATGTTTTGGATCTCTCTTCTACAAATCGACGACCCGGGTACTAGTGTTTATCAACATTTACCTTGTCATGTACAAGGGATATTTTTGTGCTTGAGGGTTTCCTTGCACATATCCACAACTTTGTATCAATGTTCTTCAACACTTACATATCTATGTGTAAGGAATTCCCTCTTGTATGTGATTCATTCCATGCCTTGGGTTTCTCATAGCATCCTGGTTCCTATAATCAGTGGTGCGGGTTACCTAGGGTAGTATCAAACTAGGTTGGCTCTCCACATCTTTTGTGCACAATTCCCCCCCATCATTTCTGATCTGTATCATCATCAAGTCCTCAATTATCCCCATCTAACATCCCTGTGGAGTCTTCAATTTTCCTCCTCCTATTTGTCTATCCTATCTAAGGTCATTGTATTATGATTTTCATATTCACAAATAAATTTTACATTATTCATATAGGTGCATTTTTTTATCTATTCAATTAATCATTTAACTTGCATCTCAATTTTTGTTAATCATTTATCTTACATTTCAAAATTTTGTTGCATCATTTAGGTTTTAAATTTTGTTGGATTTCTTATCCATTATAGGTGTAAATGATCATTTCATTATAGTTTTCATTTCATATTCATCCATTAAATGACATTATGCATTCTCAAATCATCAGAAAAATCCAAAAAAAATACATCATACAAAAATACATATATGCATCCATATAAGCTTCCATCCTGCATCCATCAAAGTGTTAGTAATGCATCATAAGCATAGGCATATATAAGCATCCATCCTTCATCACAAATAGGTCAGTATAATACATCTATAATCATCATCAGTACATCACATCATGAAATAATAAATAATGTCCATCATAATGTCCATAATAAACTACATCCATAAACACCGCCAAAATCATGTACATATATATCTCAAAAATGAATATGTCAGTCATGATACAATGATCACCCCGAAGGGTAAAAAATGACATTTAAGTCAAAATGGATCTATATCTCTCCGCCTATCTCCCCAGCCCCCTCCTCATCACCTCCTCCTCTGGATCCCCCTGCTCCCCCTATCCTAGGTGGCCTGAAACCCACCGATCTGCCTGTCTATTGGCTCTATGTGGGATGTTGGTTGTGGGTCCTATGGGAGCGTACACTCTCGATGTATGATGATACTCTCTGATCCGCTGGTACCACCCCATGGTATAACCCTTTGTAATAGGAAGCCTCCCAACTTGCTCTCTTCGCCCTCTCCCACTACTGCATCATGTCAGATTACATTTTTCCAAACCCTGCAGGGACCAACATCTATCATTTTGCATTCCTCTCCCCTCATAGGCAAGTAACATCTGCCTTTGCCCTATGTACCCTCGCTCAGAGCCCCTCTAGCTCCTAATCCTACTCCCATAAGGCGCTCTATATCTCCCCAATGGAAATCCTTGTCCATGCCTCCTCTAGCATCCTCTCTCCCTCCTCTCTATCCCTTTGTAGGTCATCTACCTCCATCTTGGCCATCTACAAACTCTCTGTCAAATCACTAACCTTTTGTCATAGCCTCTCCACCTCTGTCTCCAGGATTCCCCTCCTCTCCCTCTCAATCTATACCTCATACTCAGGCAAGTGTAGTCTCACTTTGGTGGCATCCCTCTGCTGCAGCATCCTATCAAAATATTCCAAGGATAATCCTCCTCCACCCTCTGCCCTAACACCCTATACCTCATGAATATCCATCGCCACCACCTCATCCTCTCCACCCTCTCCCTCCCCAATTGCTTGCCTTAGCACTGCTCCTGCCACCTGTACTTGTGTTGGCATGGCCACCTCCAATTCTCTCCCTTGTATCACCCCCCTCCACTACCTCACAACACCCCTGCCCCTCCTGCCAAAACCTTATCTCCAGGTGCATCCTCCTCCCCTCCAACTACCTCATCAACAGTCAGTAGCAACTCGTTATCCTCCAAACTCTAGGAATGGTCAAACGTACTAGTAGCTATGCCTCCCACCAACTCCTATATCCTCCTATCATCCCTAGATCCTCCCCTACACCCCTCTACTCATCCCAAACTAGAAAGGTTGTCATCTAGAAGATGGTCTTCCCCTCTAGTGGACTCACTATCTGCTCCCATCTCCCAACCTCCTAAGTCATCCAAGGATATAGTGGTATGTCTCTTACTATATCCTGGATCTGGCCAAACTATCGAGCTACCCTATAAGGTGTGTAGAACTCCATCACCTATACAGATCATCCAAAAAGCCACATCTCTACACCAGCCCAATGCAGCTAGCAATTTCCCCTCCATCACTCACAATCCAAAAATGGCTACCATGTGGACTCCATGAGATCATAAAAAATGTGGTGCCTAAACCAGATGGCTCCTATCTGTGTATAGTGCAGTAGGCCACTGTATCTGTCAATATAAGGATGTTGGGCTTGCCTATCCTATACCCTGAGTGGTCGTGTCACCATGATGTGCTCCCATGCCCATATAGGTAGAAGGTTGACCCTTGCAAATAGACTAGCATAGTCCCTATATACAATGATGTGCTTATCATGATATAGTTGGGATACCATCACTTCTCCCTAGACATACTTTGCACAGTCCTATACCATGTAATAAACATAGCAGTTCCATCCAATAGGCAATCCATGCCCTCCCAGATCAAGTATCACTCATTTACTCAGCAACCCATAGATCACAAGTACTGGGAAAGGAATGTATGGGATCTCCATCTCCCTCCCTAGGTACATACGACTCCTATCCATCATGGGTAGTGCCTCATACTCATAGATCTCCCGAAGGTAGAATTCTGAGGCATCTTGTTGGTACTCAGGAATGACATCATGGATGGGGATCTTCAAGATCCTCCATACCTCTAATAGATTCATTGTGGCCTCTCTTGGGGGTAGGTTGAAGGTACAATTCTTGCTATCCCATTAGCATAGTCATCATGGCAGTATGTGCTCAGATTCTCGAGTATCACCTGACAAAATGCAATCCTACCACGATCAGTATATCCAACTCATTCGCCCCTAGTTGTGTATAAAGTCTAATGGTCATCAACCACTTCTCCCTTGATGCCAATGGCCCCAAATCCACTTGTACCCACACAAACCACTTCATTATCTCATGACATTCTAGGCCCTATTCTATTCCTGAGACATTCATGATCCCCCCCTAAGCCATTTTCTACGCCTATACTTATCCAAATTATTCATTTCCCCCCTCCCTAGACCTCGTGTCGATTCATCCACTGCTCACACCAAACTCATGGCACTCGCACTATGCCTTAGTCCTATGCGCTAAACCACATTAATTTTGGACCTAGCCCAGATCGGCACAGGTGCTCGCGCCACATGCCCCCTCCCCCCCTAGACCAAACCCTAACCTAGACTAGCATGAGCACTCATGATAAGCGTGTTTTCCCATCCCAAAACCCCATAGGATCCCTATTCCCCCACTAGTGCTCACGCTACTCACCAACGCTTGGGCTACCCTAGGGGCACGCACGTCAAAATGATGATCAATGTGCTCACCCCATCAGACTTCTAAGCCTATTTCTAGTCCTAAATCTACCCTAAACCTATCAAATAACAAAAGAGGTTAGCGGTACATATCGGTGGTCCATAGCGGGCGAGCCTCTTGTAACGGAAAACCCTCTCGACATCATGCTCATGTGTCCGAACGCAATCCATCTTTTATTTTTCTCTCTATGCTCTGATATGATCCAATTCTTATATGTGACAATGACCTTTCATTGCGCCCTGTATGGCTTATATGGGCCCCCTTGCAGGCCAACTCTTGTCGTCTCCTTCCTTCTTCTATCTCTTTTCTTATTTCCTCATTCATTTCTCTCTCGCTTTCTCATTCATTCGTCATTTTTCCTCCTTCTTTTTGATAATTTTTCGCTAATTTTTCTTCAAAAATTCTGAGAAATTATCGAGGGGGCATACACCACACACGCTTTACGCCAGGGCATCCTCTTTCTTCTATCTTTTACCCATTGCCAAATTTTGACGCTGCACAAAAGATGGGCAAAATGTAGACACTGAAATTAAATATTTTTAATAAATTTAACTCTCGCATAGTCAATTTATTTAATTATGTTAATCCTTATTCCTCTCAATATTAATTGAATTGAATTTAATTTAATTAATATTATCACTATAGTCTAGTAATTGATTTATTTAATAAATCAATTTTCCCTTATTTTTCTAAAGTATCCAAAATTAATTCTTCATAAATCTCCCCTTTAATTAATTAACCCAGGTGATTCCTATGAATCGCCTTTTCCTAATCCATCATTAGCCTAATTAATTCTTCTAGAAACTCTCCTAATCCCACTTACCATTATTTCCTAATTTTTAATTGCCTGCACTCATTCTCTCTACTAGTCAAATCCTCCTCCAAATCCCACTTACTCTAATCTCATCTAATCATTCTTCTAATATCCCTTATAATGAGTTGCTAGTGGCTAATCCTCATGATTAGCCACAAAGTCAACTCCTTGTCCTCTCACTCAACCACTTCCCTTAAATGATCTCCTCACATCTCTCTATACAGCCTCCCATCTAGCTACCTTCCTTAAATTCTCTTTTCCTAGGTGAATGTGAGATTTTCAAACATCTCACATTCCTCTAGGTATCCCTTCAGCCAAGGAATTTTCAATTCCTTTTTATTCCTCCAATCCCCATGCTCCCCTTTTTCTGGAATTTTTAAATCTCCTTCTCATCATCCAAGGAATATTTTTACTCCTTTTGTCTTCCCTAGGTGCATTGGGAAACCTTCCCAATGAACCTTAAGGAGTGGGGAGACAAGAAAAGTTTTTATGGCATATCTCTTGGACTCCACACTTGTCTTGTCAACTCCTCTTGATCCATGTGTGGACTCACATGCAATCTTGACCCTCCATCTTGAATCAATCCTAGCCCTCCATTTCCTCTCTCCTTCTTCTATAAATTGGAGACTCCACTCCTTCATTATCCATCTCCAAATTAAGTAAGTTCATGCTGCCCATTTGATCCCAAGCAATCATCCCAACACCCAAACTATAGCCAAATTTCCTCTCTTCCATTACTTAGCCATTTATCTTGCATACACAACCATCATCAATCTATCCATTTCATCATCCACTCAACCATTTTGTGCATATTTTGAGAGCCAATCACATCTAATCAACAAGAAAATCCAATCAAGTTGGAGAAGGGCGCTATTTCAACCTCATCACGCTCAATCCGAGTAAGAAGTGAGGACTATGAAGGTATAATGGTATTTCTTGGGTTTATTTGAATGTTTAATGTTTATTCCCATTCAAACTAACCATTTATCTTTATCCTAGTTTTCCCTTGGTTCACAATCATACCCTTATCATTCCCAATGAACAACATATCATCAACATATAGAGCAATGATAAGTAAACAATCATTCTTAGTCTTGTAATACACACAATTATTAATCTTCAATCTTACAATTCCCAGAGACAACAAAAAGGTGTCAAAATTTTGGTACCACATTCTAGGTGACTATTTCGAACCACAGAGAGACTTTTTCAACTTATAAACCAAAGATTCTTTACCTTTTACCACAAAATGCTTGGGCTAGGACATATAAATTTCTTCCTCCAAGTCAACAAGAAGGAACATTGTCTTCACATCCATCTGCTCAATCTCAAAATCATATGTTGTTGCAAGTGACCAAAGCATTGTGATAGATGTCATCTTTGCTACAGGAGAAAAGATTTCTCCATAATCAATTCCCTCAACTTGGGAATAGCCCTTCGCAACCAATCTAGCTTTATACTTTTCCACATTTCCATCCAGACCAAATTTCCTCTTTAAATACCCATTTGTAGTCAACAGGTTTTCTACCTTCAAGAAAGGGCACTAGATCCTAGGTTTCATTCTTCTTTTAGTGAAGCCATTTCTTTATTCATGGTCTCCAACTAGGAATTTGAATCAGGCATTTGTATTGCCTCTTTCATAGTCCTAGGCTCATCAATATTAGTAACCAAAGCATAGGCACAATTTGTATCCAACAATGAGAAACCATACCTATCAGGTTGTCTTATCTCCCATGTAGACCTCCTCAATGGTTGAGGTGGAGGTTCTTTTTCTTCTTCTTGACTATAACTATCAGAGGTGATTGATCTCTCCTCACCTTCAGGTACACGTGGAGTTTGAAATTCCTCATTTTCTTGAGTTAGAGGAATTTCAACTTTTTCTTCATCTTTCTTTGTCTTTTCAGACTGCATATCAACTGAGGTGGTCTTCATCTCAGGAAAGATAACACTTATGTTGTACAATACCTTCTTAGTTATAGGATTCCAAAGCTTGTATCATTTCACTCCTAGACCATAGCCAATAAAGATACACTTAAGAACCTTTTTATCCAACTTATATCTATTTACAACAGATACATACGCATATGCCTCATAGCCAAAGACACAAATATGTCTAAGAGAGGGATTCTTACTAGACCATGCTTCCATGGCCGTTTTATCCACCAATGCTGAAGTGGGAGATCTATTTTATAAATAACATGTTGTAGACATGGCCTCAACCAAGAAATTTTGCTCTAGATCAGCACTACTCAACATGCTTCTCGCCTTTTCCATCAACATTATATTCAACCTGTCAGCAGCTCCATTTTTCTATGGAGTGTAAGGTGTGGTCTTATGCCTTTTAATTCCATGGTCTTTGCAAAATTGATCAAATTTTGCTGAACAGAAGTCATTGCCATTATCAGTCCTTAGCCATTTAATTTTCCTACTAGTCTGATTTTCAACCAAGGTCTTAAATTCCTTAAACTGACTGAACACTTCTGATTTTCTTTTCAAAAAATACACAAATTCCCTTCTCGAATAATTATCTATAAAAGAAACATAATATCTAGAATTCGACAACGAAGGAACATTAATTGGACCAAATACGTCAGAGTGAATATAATCCAACAAACCAAAAGATTTATGAGGACTGGAATAAAATGAAACATATTGTTGCTTTCCATATATACAGTGTTCACAAAGTTCAAATTTAAAGTTACAATCATAAAGCCCCTCTACCAGGTTTTTGTTTTTCAGAGCTTTTAAGCCCTTCTATCCTATGTGATCGAGTCTATGATACCAAAGCATGTTTTTCTCAGTAGGAACTGTAACCTCCATTGAACTTGCAACATTCTTCTTCTAGGCAGCCTTGTCTAACTTTCCAGAGACAATGTTACATTGAACAGATTATGCATATAGCTTGAACAAAGTACCAATCCTTGCACCATTAGCTAGCACTATAGAGCCTCTAATCATCTTATAGCTACCCCATGAGAATAATAATTGTACACCAACATCATTCAACTCACTAACAGAAATAAAATTATGAGCTAGACCTAGTATGTGCATTATGCCATCAATTACCTTTGTTCTTCCATCAGGAAACTAAATTTTGACTCTTCCTTGACAAACAATTTCACGAGATGAATTACTAGCCAGGTAAACCTTTCCACCATCATACTCTTCATACTTGGAAAACTATTCTCTATGAGATGTCATGTGGAAAGATGCACCAAAATTAATCAACTAGACATTGTTAGTTGTCTATGTTGCCAAGGTAGAAATGAAGGCATCTGCATCGCTATGAGAAGATTTGGTATAAGAAGAGTTCTTCTTCTTCTCCTCTTGACAATCCTTTTAGATATGGCCAGTCTATCTATAATTCCATCATTTCACCTTGGACTTCTTCCCATGACACTTTGATCTCTCCTTTAATTTGGATTTGGAACTCTTGTCCTTTTGTTTACCTTTCTCTTTTGATCGGCCTTGAACAACAAGGGCCTCCTTGGCCATTTCAAAAGACTTTATCCATGCCTCTTCTGAGAGTAATGAAGAAACCACATCCTCCATTTTGAGAGTATTTTTTGTACTCCTAATAGCCATCACCAGATGGTCCCATGTGTCCAGTAAGGAACACAATAGAAGCATACATTGGTTCTCATCCTCAATCTTATCTCCCAAAGAAGTTAATTATACAATGATCATGTTAAAAGAATTTAAATGATCTACCATAGATGTCCCTTCACTGATCTTCAAGGAGTATAACTTCTTCCTCAAAAACAACTTATTTACCAGAGACTTTTCTTGATAAATATCACCAAGTTTCTTCCACAAATAAGTTGTTTTCTTCTCCTCATGAACATTCAATAGAATAGAATCCGCAAGGCATATTCTAATCGACCCTTTGGCCTTCCTATCTATGAGATCCCAATCTTCTTGTTTCATGCCTCATGGTTTTGATCTAGACAATGCAACCCAAAGGTCTCTATCACCCAACATGTCTTCCATCTTGAGTTTCCATAATGCGTACATGCTACCATTGAATTTCTCAATGTCCACTCTTCTTGATGTGCTCGCCATCTCAGTCTACAATTTCAAACAAACTTCTGCAAAACTCTCACTACAGAATTAACACAAAAAACCCGTCCTACCCACAAGGATAACACAACTAGCTAGGCTCTGATACCACTTGTAAGGAAAGTAGAGTATGGAAAATGCCTTCCTAATGTCAATTTATTAGAGAATTAAAGAAGATATGTGTTTCAATTCTAGTTATAGCAACTAAGATACACAATACATGATAAAAAGAGCAACACAAAAAACACAAAATTAGAGATGTACACCATATTTCACCAAAGTAATACCTTGTATTACTGTAAAACAATTACATACAAGTTTTAGACCTTTGATCTGATCTCTGTTTAGGGAGCAATACAAAATATTACAATCTTAATCGACTTCTCAATTCATCTTTTTCAGAATTACCAATTCATTGCTACAATCCTCTTTTTAATAATGATAGAAATCATCCTCATACAATCCAACATAATCAACCAGCTAACTTTTCAACCGCTTTTGAAACATTTAAATGTCTGTGTTGAAAAATAGTTCATTTTAGTCCCCCAACTATCAAACTTCCCAAATTATCAATAATACGCACGTTGTCTACATTGCTTCCTCTGAGTAATTCTAGTTTCTACCAATCATCAACAGACAACTCGGAAAGTCAAAACGAGTCCATTGTGGTCCCCAACAAGACCATCTCAAAGCATATTGACATATCGCCACCCAATGACAGTGTAACTCACCAGTTCTCAAAGCTTTGTTCCACCCAATCTTCGATCCTCGATAGTGGGCCCCTCACTCGATGGAAGTGTAACTCACTATTTTTCCAAGCTATGTTCTACCCGATCTTGGATCCTCGATAGTAGGCCCCTCACAAGTCTATTATCGATTGATCGCCACCCGACGGAAGTGTAATTCACTACTTTTGTAAGCTATGTTCCACTTGATCTCTAATCCCAGATAGTGGGCCCCTCACAAGTCTCTTATCATTTGATCACACTTTGTCAGAAAGGTGACTTTGACTACCAAAAACTCAAGTTCGACCGATAACACTTTTGCATGATATGAAACCCCAAGATACATTGAAATATTTGTCTTCGCAAGACTTTGCCAAAGCTATATCGAACTCGGGCTTGTTGGTGTAGCAACATAACTTCATTTGACTGTTATGGGAGACATACTGAAACTACCAGTTATACTTATGTACCACTTAATGTTGGCAAGACACATCAACTATCTCCCCAACATCAGTAAGAGAATTGACTTCTCCAAACTGCCTAGTAGAGTCCTGTTGAACCTAGATGCTATAGGATGCATAACACAGAGGTTATCAAATAATGTATCAATAACACAAATGTTATTCAGTTCTCTTTGAATATGATCAATAACACAAAATTTATTCATACTGAACTACTCATTTTAGAGACCAAGTCTCGTCTATTCAAGATTTCAACCAGTAAATTTGAGACACCCATTCTCAACAAAAAGAAAAAGGTTGTAGATTCACCTTTGCCTCTTATTCAATGGTCCCAAAAGGAAAATACTTTAATAAGGGTTAGGCTTCAAATCATTCTTGCCAATATCAATGTCTGGTTGACTCAGAAAGGGATTCAATTAAAACCTTTCCAAATTGGATTTGAAGATGACATTGTGGGGTAGATTGGGGAATCTTCTGAGTTGAGAAATAAGAATAGACAAGATCTAATAGCTATAAAGGCTCCTAAGTTCAAATTCATAGTTGGAAAAGGTAAAGATAAGAGTCAAGAGGGATCTTCAGACCAAGACACTCAAACACAAGATGAAGCTAAAGAAGGGTTGTTCGTGGTAGAGATTGAACAAGAAGAAGGAGAAAAGTTACAAAAGGAACAAGAAGAAGAGTATGATGAGGAGAGATTACAAAAATTTCCTATTAATTCTCAGTCTAAAGGGACACAAGAAATCATCCCTCCCTCATCTTATGTTATTTCAGGTATAATTCCCCCTCCAATTCTAGTTTCTAATCCCATTCCTTTTTGCTCTACCATTTCATATGCATTTGAGACTTCTGGTATTGTGATTCATACTATTGATTCTGCAACAACTAATGAGTCAACTCTTCACACACCACATGACAATATTGAGAATTTATTTCTTCCTAACTTGTCTAAAGTGTCCTCTTCTATGTTGGATGATTTTGATAAGTTTATGTCAGAGACTGAACTTCCCCCTAAGGTTTCAGTTGGATAAAATCCACCTATCATTGTAACTACCACTCCTCCTATTGTAACCACAAGCATGTAGAATCAAGATCTTGCATCCCAAGTATTAAGCACAAGAGTAGAAGATGATACACCTTTGCCACACTAGCTAGTCTCCAATACCCCTAAGAGGAAGAAGCAATCCATCTCTCCAGATGACTCTGATTTGAGCTAGTTGGTTCCTATCAAACCTAAGGGTACAAAAAAGGCTAAGACTTTATCTAGGGTAAAGGTAGATAAGTAAAAGAATAAGTACATAGAAATGAAAATTACTCCTCTTGATACAGATATAGACAAGATTCAACCTATAGGGATTAATTCGGGCAAACAAACTCATGAAGGAATGATAGAAAATACTCAATTATCTTTTGATTATCTTGTGGCAAGTTATAATGAGGATTGGTTAAGAAAAATAGATTGAAGAAATAGGTAGACCAAATCACTAATGTGCTGATCAAGATGACAAAGTCCTCACAGGTAATTGAACTAGTCACCTCATCAGTCAATGAACAAATCATCAAGCAATTTGAACAGGTCAATTCATGAGGAAGGTTAGTTGGTGAGTCGATGGACAAGATATTGAGTCAAGGTACACATCTCATATGTTTTGCAGTTACCCTAATAAATAATATAGAAGATGTAAAGTTCAAGATAGATAAAACATTGGATCAATTCTCAAAAGAGTTAGAGATACAAGAGAAGAACTTTGACTCATGGTTGAAGGTAGAAGATTTTCAATTAGATGTTCTAGTTGATAATGGAGTACTTCCTTAAAGGAATATGTATATTAAACAAATGGAGGTATTAGAAAATCAAATGAACACCCTGGAAATGCTTATCAAAGATATGAGAAAATCCCAAAGGGAATGTAATGATAAAGGAGAGGGCGTCATTGAAAAGATATAAACACTTTCTTATACATTCCTTGATGAAAATCAAATGCCTCTTCATGAAGAGGTTATTGTCACATAATTTAGTTTTCTTATTGGAGAAGAGGTGGAAACATAAGTTTTCTCATTATCTTCCATTGATAAGTTGATATAAATTCAAGTCAATTTGGACGATTTGGCTTCTCTTCTAAAGAAGCACAAGAAATGTTGCATGAGCCTCAAAGATTCCATCACCTGAGTCAAAGTTATCATGAGCCATACCAAGGGACCCAATGGAGAACAAATGAAGATAGGTCTGCAGAAATTCGAGGAGTTCATGAAGCAAGATCATAATAGAGTGTCTGGTGACACTTAGTATTTTTTCATATTTTCTAAAGTTGTAGGTGCATTTTTGTAATAAGACTTCAACACCTCAAGTGTCATTTTGCATTTATGTTTTTTACATCTAGATCATGCAGAAGTTCTAAGTCAAATAGGACTCTTCTTTGATTTAGTCATAGTTTTCCTAGATTAGCTCATCGAACCTCACCTATATATATGAGGTTGCTCATTGTAATTTTTATCTTTAATCTTATGCAACGAAACTTTGCCAAAGTGAAGAGCAATTTGAAACTTTGAGTTCATATTGTTAGTTTTTAAATTTGACCAAATAACAAGACGTCTTTGGAATTCAAACTTAGTGTTGGATTCATTGTGGTTTATGGTGAGAGTGTTCTTACATCATTCTTGTGATAAAATCTTGTTGTGATTAAATAAAATCATTGTGTTGAAATAGTATTAAAGAGAACTATAGACACATAAATTTGTCCTTGTAATTAAACTTATTTTTTCCCATTATCAGGTGGATCCTCATTATATAATATTTTTATTATTTATTCCTCCTTATTCCATTTTTCATTATAATATTCATATCATAATATATTATGTCATTATTCTTCATTATCTCATTAATATTCATTATAATATTATTCTCCATTTAATCCATTAATATATACTATTATTAAATCCATTTTCCAAATCTCCTACATAGAAAATGCATCCTCTATTTATTATTTTTCCTCTATCCTATTTTCATCCACCTCACACATGTGGGATCAAATTCTCAAACCATATTCTTTATTCGACATTTGCACCACAACATGGATTCACTCAAAGAACGCTTATAAAAGAAGAGCCCCTCTCCCATTTTGGGGATCCACAACTTTTGCATTCAAAATCCTATTGCATGCATCCATTTCTTGCATTTTGATATTTTTTCTCAAATCTCCATCTTTCATAGCTTCTTGCGCATGTGCTTTCTAAGAGCACTTATTGTTGTGCATGTGCTTTCGGAGAACACTTATGCTTTGAACACAAGATCTGGATAAGATTTGGATAGTAGTAGGGCAATGGAGTCTGATTTTGTAGCATGCATGTGTGTGTTTCTAGTTTAGATTTCGATTTGCATGTGTGTTTTGATAGGAAAAAACTTCATTGTTGGATGTTGGAAGATTGAATCTTGTATTTAATCTATTTCCTCCATCTACTATTAGCACACTCGATGGGACATTTCCCTTATTTTACTTTTGTCTGATAGAAGTTTTAGATTTTTGACTTATAGCAAGGCGGTTTAAGGTTTCTAATATTTCATTTGCAGGTTTGCTTGAGATTTTTGCATTTTGTTTTGCAGGTTTTTTAATGTTTTGCGGGTTTTAAATCATTTGTAGGTGTCATAGAAATTTGTGTTGGCTTTCATACTCTGCAAGTTCAATGCACCTCTACGCCTATCCACACCCTTGCCAGTGCCTTCCTACCTTAGCCTACCAAAAAAAAAAAAAAAAAAATGTTTCATGCGCTTTGTCTATGTTTAACGCACAACCCTGGCCCTGCTCTCAACCTATAGAATTTGGTGTTACACTAGTCAAATGCATTTTCTTTTGGATCTTTTCAATATTTCCAGCCCATGCATTGCGTCTTTTGTATGCCTTGCCTACAATCACACATTTTGCATGCATGTTGCCAAAACATTTGCAACACATAATATCCGATTTGAGATGTTATTAGTACTTGCCATTAGGCAATACTATTGTAATGAGTTTTTGTTTTTTTAGTTAACTAGTTATTACAAAAATTAATTTGAACCAATCACAAACAAATTTTAGCTTTTAATTTTTTCAATCTTTTTATTTACCAAAGTCTAATTGTACAATTTTTAACATTATAAATTACCAAAATTATTTTTGTGTACACTTATTGGCTAAATACAATTTAGCTGTTATAAGCGGATTTTTAGGAAATCCAAAATAATTAGTTTTAGTGGCAACTATATAAATATATGTAAATTTTAATGCAATGAGATTCTTCCAATTGAAATCTCATTAAAAAACATAATTAAATCTGTTATATTTTTTTCTGCGCTTTTTAGTTTTTGTATGTACCTCTTTATGTAAAATTGATTGAGATATTAATAATTTAATTTATATATAAATATGCTATTTGTAGATGTCTAAAACTGGTCAACGCTTGCGGAGTCATATTTTAACATTGGTGCATTGCCTTATTTCAAGGTTTTTGCGTCGCATTAACATTTCTCCTATGTTACGCACTTGGTCTTTATCATTTGCGAGCATCGAGTCCTTCTTCTACATTCTTCATTTGTCTCGCTTTAAAATTTGGTCTTGTCGATAACAATCTTCAGTCATGATTTTGGTCGATCTTATCCTGTCGCATCAATGTGCATGATCATTTGTCATCATTTTGGACATCATCAATCCTAATTAGGGTTTTGTCCTCTTTTCAATCTTGTCATCTTGCGATCGATTTATCATCGATCGTTGTCATTTTCAATCCTGACATTTTGCGATCAATTTGTCATCGATCGTCATCCTTCTCAATCATGTCAATTTGGATCAATTAGTCATTGTTCCTCGTCAATTGGCACATTTATCAATCAAATAATTTATCAGCATTGATCTTTTATCAAGTTAGAATCATGATCAAATCGATCCTACATCAAGACCTAATTGTCATCCTTGCATTTCTAATTCATCTTCTAGGGTTTTTATGACTTGTTCATTTAACCTTGTTTGTCATTTTCCCTCTAGGTTAAATAATTTATTTATTTATCCTAAGTCTTCTTGTCACAATTAAATATTTATTTAATTCGCTAACTAATTCCTCCTCTTTTTGTGAATTAATTAATGAATGAAAAATTATTAATTAATTTACCTAATTTTTCAATTTTCTAATTTCCTAATTTCTAATTCATCTAATTTTCTATTTTCTCTAATATTGCTCCTAATTTCATGGGAATGACATAGCAATTTGTCATAATTTGTCATAATTATCAATCAATAAATCTTGCATAGAAAGTGTCAATTTTGTCATAATTTGTCATATTTGTCATTCTTGATTTGAAATTTCCTTTCAAATCTCTTCATGCTAATCTTGTCATCTCTCCAATTTGTCTATAAATTGGATGAATTTCTTCAATCAAAGATCCCAATTAATCACTTTTTCGAATCGATCCCTAAATCAATCACGCTTCTAGTATTCTTGCGCTACCATCTTGTCAATCTTGCTTTCACATTATGCTTATGCACTTGAAGGTGAGATCCACAAAACAAAGCAATTTGGAGGAGAAAGAAGGACAATGGAGAATCATGGAGGAGACATCTGCATTTGTGATGGTTTGTGTTTGAATTTAATGTTTTATTTCCATATCTCTATTGAATGTTTTTAGGATTGTTATCATTGCAATTGAGTTTTCATGATTGAGCTAGTTTAATGTCTATTTTCTTTGATGATTTCCAGATTCCTATCTACATTAATTGGTGAACCTGACGTGAACACGTAACTCTGACAATTTTGTGAGTTTGCATGCAGGTTTTATGTGTGGATTTGTTTTTTGCATGCATGTTTTTGGGGTTAATCCATTGTTGCATGTAGGTTTTTTGTCCTATTACATTGTTGCATGCAGGCTTTTTAAACTAATTTGTTGTTGCATGCTGGTTTTATGTGAGCATCTGTTGTTGCATGTGTATTTTTTTGGACTAATCCATTGTTGCATGCAGGTTTTTTGCACTAATATGTTGTTGCAAGCAGGTTTTATGACAGGATCTATTATTGCATGTGGGTTTTATGGAGTCTAAACAATGATTTATGCAGGATTTCTTAACATGCAACGAACAACAAATCTTCACATAGTTTAATTAGAGGGATTTAATGAACAACAAATCTTCACATAGCCTAATTAGGAGGTTTGAATGAATCCTACAATTCTCACATAGTTTTAATTAAGATTTGGATCAAAGAACAACAACAAATTCCACATTTCATCCATGCAAAGGGTTTAAAATAAACAATGAATTGCATTTAATCATGGCTTAAATTGATCAAATCTTTTTCAAATTAATGTGGAATTAATCTCATCTTGTCTTAATTAGGATGCAAATGAATCAATAAACTCATTTCATTTTCTAAAAGGTCAAAAAATCAATGCTTATCATGTCTTTTTTTTATTTTGCTTGCATGTTTTTAGCCTTTAGATAGTGGGCCTACCTCCCGATTTGCCTAGCACTTCACACAGGCATTGGTGAGAGGGAACGACCCAAAGTGGTGATGGGCTAAAGCCAAGCTCTTCCGAACCACTCTAAATAATTGTGGATGCAACGAAAGTTGTAGACAATGGGTGCGGGAATGGTATTGCGACGATTTATTCGCCAGATCAATACCCACCCGAACGGATGCCCTTACTAGAATCTCTTGTTTTTAGATGCCAAAATCCTTCTATCTGTTGGCTCAGGCATTGTGATATGCACATGCCAAAGACACCACTCATGTACTCCTTAGTTAGAGATGGCAAGTTCTTGGGAAGTGATGCCCCTTGAACTCGAAGCTTGGTATGCCCGAGAATGAGTGCACTGTAAGGGGGAGCCAGTGCTACCAAGTGTCTAGCTATCCAGCTAAGTGTTGTATTTTATGGTTAGAGGATTCAATAGATATTGCCCTTGCTAGCCATAGGATTTGTTGTGAATGTGCTTGATTGTCTTGAGTCAAAGTCAAGCAAACATTTTGTCTTCTGTGATTGTCAAAGGTTAAATCAAAAACAAACTTTCAAAAGTGCTCATAATCAACTTGGGTTTTCAAAATCAACAACCTTCAATTCAAAACAAAATCCAAACAAAAGTCCAAATTTGTCCAAGTATTCATCCAAAATTTGAACATGGCTTGTCAAAACATTGAATATCTTTGTTTCAAAATTCATGTCACTTTAGGCTAGGTTTTGCATAGTCCAGCTTAGGTCCTAGGGCATATTGTCATCTCACTTCATTTTAGTCCTTTTCATTGCAAGCGTCCTCATTTTGCACTTAGGTTCAAAATCATTTCCCTAAGTTTGCATTTCATTGTCATATCCAAGCTAGATTTCCATTTAGGTGACATTCGTGCATTATCCTTGTCATGCTAAAATTAGGTCTTGCCTAGGTTGCATTTTGCATATACCAAGTCATTGGTCTTCGCATATCCTTATCATTGTTTTGTCATCTTGTCTTGGCTTCATCTTGTCATATCAAATCCTTAGATCATTTTCATGTCATATCCTAAGTCATTGTCATAATCATTGCCTTCTTGCATTTAGTCTCAAAAATGTGGTTTGTCAAACTTGAAAAATCAAAATTTTGGATGATACCCTAAGTTGTTGTTAGGGAGTCTTGACCTTGTCTAAAATTTGTCCTTCCATTAATATCATTTTTATCAAACCTAGCTTAGTATCCAAGCATATAGGTGAGACATGTCAATTTGTCCTATTGTCATTTGGTCCTTTGTCCTTTAAGGTCTTGGCTTCATTTCAACTTCCCAAAGTTGAGTCTTTAGGTTTGCATTCCAAAAAGTTTGTCAAAATTTTGAAAAACAACAAAAACATTAAGTTACATTGTTCCTTTTAGGTTGCATTTTTCAATCCCATTAGTTGCATTGCATAGTGACATGTTTGTTGAAATGAGGTCTCAACCTTCTTACAAAGCCATGTCATCACAATTGAGAAATCAATCATTTCAATCCAATCTCTACATGTCTCAGAACTTGGATCAAACTTATCATGATGATGTAAATGTCCAAATACAAAAACTAGAGGAGAAACTAGCTCAAGAAAAGGAGATTTTGGAACAAAAAGTGAAAAACATTGAGAAGAATAGATCACAAATGTCCAAAATGTTTCAAAAATTTCTAGGTCAAAATCCAAATATTAAGCCAATTGATGTAAGATCTCTTATTGAACAATCAGACATACCAGCTCTCCTCTCCCAAATAGAGATGATGAAACGATTTCAAGAAAAGAGACAACATCAATTTCAACATTATGTGCCTCCACAACAAGAACAAGAAGGTGATTACTATCAATCACATTTTCAACCATCACAACCAATTGTTCAACATTTCCAACATACACAACCAATGGTCCAACATATACAACCAACACAACCAATGGTCTAATTTCAACAATATGTCCAACCAACTATACAATGTCCACAAATAGTTCAACCAATGGTGGAATATGAACATATCAATGTCAACAACTACAATCACAAATTCACAAACAAAACTTGCAACATGCACCAAGCCAAATTTTGAACATGTCAAACCAATTTGATCAACATCTAGTTCAAAATCAAAACATGACATCAGACCAAAACCAACTCCTTTCCAAACAAGTTCAAATTCCAGATACAACCATGTCAAAACCTCGAAAGAAAGGTGGCTTTTTTGCAAGGCTCTTAAGGAACCTACCAAGTGAGTTCTTTGAGGGAGATCAAAATAATACACTTATGTCTAGCAATGCCTCATCCCCCCACAAACAAATTGACTCTCCAGTGGCATCTATCCCTACACCTCTAGAAGTTTCACAAGAACCTTCCATATTGTCCTCATCAAATAATACACCCAAGGATGCAATTATCCAAGGGCTATCCATAATTGATTTCCAAGATAATCCAATTCATGATGCACATCCTTGTCATGTTTCAAAAATACAAGACCCAATGCCACCATGCACTTTATTGCCATTACCTGTTTTAGAGGACCCCATTGGAAGCCCCTCTTCCTCATGCCAAATCATTGATTCCTTATCAGAATCCTCCATGCATATCCAAAGTCCAACCCCATGTCAAGAAGATAATTTAGAGCATGAAGAAACGTGTCTTGAAACAGATCAAGATCAAGATCTTGAAACCTTCTCATCCCATCCAATTGTTGACCAGGATCCCATTTCCCTAGACACTCGCAATGATTCCATTATTCCTGTCCATTCTATCCAAGAACACAATATCCTTTCAAATCCCATTGGTATTCCACTTCTTAAGAAAGATCAAGATATCCTTTCCATCCTTTATGATGATCCCATTAAAAGTCCAGAGCAAAGCACCTTTAAAGAGGGTTCCAATGATCTTCCTCCTTGTCAAGATCAAATTATTCCTTTAAATCCTCCACAAGATCCTTGTCTTAATGCTCCATATACACTCCAAGATCGCATTTCTTTTGATGATCCCATTATTTTTCTCATTCCATCTCTTGAAGAGCCTGTCATTGAACCATGTCCACTACACAATCCTAGTCCCCCTCATGATCCTAATCCCCCTCATGATTATAACGTGTCAATGCAAGATGTTCATGAACCCTTGACGTGCATAATGGGTTCTTCCACTTTGGTGCAATCCGATCCACTTCAAGATCTCATTATTTCTCTCATATCATATCCACCTCATAATGGACTCATGTCTTCTTCCCAAAGAAAAGAGTATCCTACAAGTCAAAATATTCATAAAGGCCAAGGGGTAGACATTCATGAGAAAGAACCCTTCCATATCAAAGAAGATCTTAAGGGTCATGTCTACACAACTCACTCTCAAGACGTTGGTATCCCTCCATCCAAATCAAAACATACACCTTCCCCATCATACTTTCCATCCATCTTAGGTCCTTATATCCCTTCATCCTTTATGCAAGGTCAAAAAAGGCACACATCCTTGAGTAAATTTCATCAATCCAAAAGAAGTCCATTTCATTCATATCCATCCATGCATTCCTTTCTCCCTCCAAGCAATTTGGATGCCAAGTATAAACGTCATAAGTCTAGCAATCCACATGTATTCAAGGATCAACATGTCCAATATAATCGACATGTCAAAACAAAGAACAAATTGATCTATAAAGAAAAAGAAATATCCAAAAGGCCACAAAGGCCCATTGCTCAAAAACAAAAGTTAAAATATATATGGGTTCCTAAATCCCTTGTGCAAGAAATGCACTCCAAGGAACCACAAAAGCATGAAAAATCAAAAACCATGTGGATCCCTAAGCGGCTCCTTGGAGCACAAAATCCTAAAGAAACATCCAACTTGGCATCCAAAGTTGCTATTTCTCCATCCAACCCTCTCAAATTTGTTCCTCCATCACCTTCTTCATCTGTTTTGGGCCCTTCTGTCCCAAAATCCATAGCCTTTCCTTCGTCAAAATCTCAATATCCAAAATACATTTTTCCTCCATCAGTCCATCACCCCTCAAGGTGTGTGCCAATGTCAATCTTGCCAACATTTCTATCCACTCAAGCATAGTTCTTCCAATACCCTATCCATTATCCAATGCATATTTTCCATCCTTCGATCCCTTTGATCCAATCCTTTGCATAAATCCTCGCCTTAGTTTCATCTTATTTTCTATGTCCTTATCCTACCAACGTCTTTGAGCATACTTTTAAAGGTCATGGTCCATTTTTTTTTCAAGACTACTATCCAAAACAAAACAAAAAAAAAAAGATGCTTGAGTCCTTCTTCCATCCCCTATCATGTGTCCATCTTCTATTGAAAAAGTCAAAATACAAAAGAAAAATAACAAAAAGTAAAGAAAAATGATTCGCCCTCTAGTGAAAACCTGGCAAACAGGCACTTTGGGCAAGTACCATGGTGAAAACCTGCCAAATAGGTGCCATGTGTAAAAAGATCATTGCTCCATCATCTATCATGACCTCTAGCTATGCTTTCTCTCTGCAAGTTTATCATGCCTATCCTTGTCCTGACCTAATGTTCTATTCCAGGCCTGTGATTGGTCAACATCATTGTCTTGCCTACTCTGGTTTCTTGTGCATATGTTTCGGTCCTGGTCTCTATATATGTCTTTCAGATGTGCATTGGGTGCGTTCCCCTTGTCATGATCAACCACTGGAACTTTCGAATTGAAAAATGTCCTTAAATAATCCCTAAAAAGTCAAATAAAGTCCTAAAAAAAATGAACACAAAAAAATTGTAAAAACTCGAAAAACAAAACAAATATATCCCCTTTGTGCATGAACAGATCGCTGAGCATACCGCCAATGAGATGCAATCACACATTGTGCTTTAATGAAATCATGTATTCACCGATGAACTTTTTCAATCAAACCAGACATTCAAACTGATCACAATTGTCATATCAATAGAACATCAGCATCACTATCATTTGTCCTTGTTACTATTATCATGGGTCTTATACAGGGTGTGGTATACTCGACACCAGACTGTGTCATATCTTAGATGGGGTACCGCATTCCCTGAAACTAGACAACATGATCGTCCTATCAACACTTTCAACTTTTGACAATGAAGATCAAGATGTTTGTTTGACTTGTTGGAATTAGTGTCTTATCTTTATATTGATTTATCTTTGGCTTCGATCATGTTCCTATGTTGTTCGATGATGTCACTGAGTTGTTTAGAGTGACCGGGATGGTTCATGGTCCTTTTCTTTTTTGTTGTGAATGTTGTTTGGGGAATGTTTGTTACAAACTGGGGCAACTATATCATTGGGTGTCTGTGATAAGTACGTTTGCTTTGTGAATGCCGCACATACCTCGACCCTTGATGTATGCACCCTAGGATGCCTCACTCATTCCTTGTGTGTGATGTGTCTATCTTTTGCAAAAAGGGTTGCATTTCAACTCTGGCCTTCAATGCCATGATGTTATGCATCCATTTTGCTACATTAAATAAAGGTTCTCACCTACAAAGTGCATTACTGAAAGCAAGTTTTTCTTCATCTTTAATTGTCCTCTGTCTCATTTCTTCTTACGAACATTTCTTCCGTCAGTTCGGGTAGTCAGTTCGGTCTAGTTCTCTGATCTCCAAAAACATAAGCTGCATCCTGCATTCATTGGTTAGTACATTTGCATTACATCAAACATCACATCAAGCATTTTATCCATTTCATATTATAAATGCGTCAAAAACACATAAAAAATATATCCATACATTTTCCACAATGGTACATAAATCATGCATAAGCCATCCATACATGGAAAATAACTATAAGTCATAACACATTGCATCCCATCATATCGATGCATATCATATCATATATCAAAATAATATCGGAGTACAAAATTGGACTATCTATCCTAAGTATGGCTCGCAGGCTGACTACATAATGTCAACTGTCTATCATAAAGATCATGTGCCTCTATCATTGGGTGCTCCCTCTATCCTCCTCATCCCTGCCATGTCTCAAGGATGATGTCCCTCCTACCCCATGTCCTGGCTGTGGTGGTCTCATAGGTCCACTCACCCCCATGCTGCTCACTGACCTCCGAGAACGTGGCCTGCTCTTTGTCCTCAATCGTGCCCGATATGACGCTGCTCTCTGCTCTGGTGGAACTACACTCTCATATAGGGTCCTCCAATGGCATATCTCCTCTCTGATCTCTACCAACATCTATGCCATCTCATGTGCACTGGCATCCCTAATCGACCCAATATACTCAATGACTCTCTGCCCTTCTTGTTGTGCCTAGGCTATTGCTGTATCTCGAGCCGCTGTAAGTCTGGCTATCTCTACTCTGAACTGATCATGCTCTGTCCTCAAGATAGCATTCTGTCTCTCTAATATCACAATGTGATCCTCTTGACCCCCTATGGTGGCCCTACACATCTCCATCTCCTCTATCCTAGCTGTCTCCGGCGCAATGGGTATATCCTGCAATGATTCCTGATCAACTAAATCTGGCTCATAATCTTCATCCTCATCATCTCTATCCTCATCATCCCCCTCATCCTTTCCATCCTTGTCCTCTTCCTCATCCCTATCCTCATCATCTCCCTCCTCCTCTCTAGTGAGTGGGAAGTCCTCCTATCTCCTCGGTACTGGAATATCAGGATCTGTTAATGGCATTGGCCGTCATCATGCAAACCATCGCTCATACTCCTCTGTCGTCTTGGCATCCACCACATCTGATCTCCAATCCCACTATCTCTATTGTAGTTGTGTGAAGTCAGCATATGCTATGTGTGGCTGAATCATCCTCCCCCACTAACTCGCCTCTCTATGAGATCGGGCAAAGTGTGTAGTCCCTCTCGGTACATCCCGCCTCTCTCCAAACTGTCGTCTGACTCTCTCTGGCAGGTACATCTCAATCACTCTTTGGTGATTCATTGGTCACCCATTCAAGTATCTCTCCTGTCTACAATATGATAGCTCATCACTATAATATGACCATCCAGGGCAATCAAGATATGGCCTCCATGTGAACTCTCTCAATCTGTCTAGCTCATGTCGCCATTACAATATGTATCCGAAAGGACCCTGTCTCATTGCTCCCCCATAGCAGTACACATATGGTCAATGTGGTAATACCTGTCTCTCTATAATCGATCGACATATGGCTATGTGCTCAAATGCCCATACCTGTAACAGCATGACCCCACAGCTCAATGTCTGGACCCCCTGATATGCTATCTGATGCAACTAAAAATATAGCATAGCAAGCACACATGGTCCCCATGCATACACCATCCCCTCTGTTGCCATCTACTCTAGCACTCTTCCCCATCCAATAGGGAATCCATGTCCTCATCTATCTCCTGCTAGTAGGCATGCTATAACCACGGCTATCACCACATATCGCTGATCATACTCTGATGCCATGGTCTCCCAGCCAATCTCCCTCTCGACTATATCCAGATCATCTACGTCGCACTCAAATAATCTGCACAAAGCATCTCTCCCTGTCACCGGGCCATACTCTATCATCTCCCCATGAATCAAAATGCGGAGGATATGCCATACATCCTCTAGTGTCACCGTCGCCTCTCCAGTCGCCAGATGGAATGACAAGGTCTTTGAATGCCATCGCTCTGCCAATGCGGTAAGTAGTCCTGTTGTAAAGCAGAAAAATCAAACCCTAGTTGTTCTCCCCTCCCCAACTCCAAGGAGAGAGAAGGGAGAGTCACTAAGGTTGATGGTTTTCACTTAGGAGAGACTTTACATTCAAAAGAGGGGTTGAAACCCACAAGATACAATCCCACGCAATGCAAGATTGGATTCTAAATGAGTTTCAAGGGTTGTGACATCAAGGATACCCTCTTTTGTAAAGAATGTAGATAGAAAGATTGAACTAGGAATGCATGTAAAGTAGGAAAGATTCGCTTATAAATAGAGATAGGGATATGGGATGAAGCTATGGACCTAGAATTAGTAGTAAAATGTCGAGAAGGTGTTGTTCTGCAAATTTGTGCGAAAGTTGATGGGACGATGGCACCCGGCGTGCACAGGGTCCTCCGAAAAATCCGCGAAACGAAGGGGGATCTGTTCATCTCTGCACAAGGATTCCAGATCTTCAATTATAGCCATGTACCTGCAACCTACACACAGAAAAGAGAGGACGATTGGGGGGTTAGGGATGAGGGGTTTGCCTTTAGGTCAAACCCCAGTTTTGGAATTAACCAAGAAATGAGAATGTTGTAAATGTAAATGTTTGTAATGTAAACAAGTACTGATACCTTATTGTAAGAATGTTTGTATTCTTACATGCGAAGGTGTAATGTATGTAGTATGTTGTATGTTGTATGTGATCTCCTCTTGAATGGTTGAATCCTTGTCTTGAATGCAACACCTAGCCTTGAATGGAGACTTAGAATGCTCAATTGCTTGAAGGAATGCTTGAATGCTTGAATGTTTGAATGTTTGAATATCACTTTTGCGTCTTGCTCACATATGTTTTCCTCTTTCTTACCTCCTCAAATGGGAGGGGAAATGTAGTTTATATACTTGTCAATTAGGGCTGATAGACTGATTTTCCCGACCTTAGGCTGACCAGGAAACATTATTTCCCGAATTGTAAACTTAAAGACCCGATGCCCAAAAGAGGTCGGGCCCAAAATAGGGCCAGGGACCAGGGTGCTGGGCGCCATGGTCCTGGGGGACCAGGGCACTGGGCGCCATGGTCCCACCTCCCGGGATAGTAGGGTGCAAGGAGGGATCAGGCCAAGGTGTAGAAAATGCAGTTTTTGGTGTCGTAAACAGGTTTTAGGGTCTCCATTTAGGTTCAACGTTTCGCTGCCATCGTGAAGACCCAAATGCAGTCGAAATTGCAAGTGTCACAATTTTAGGATGCTACACCTATGTTTGCCCTAATATCGGGCATGAATGTGATATAGTATAATCCAAGTCCTACTAATGTATCTTTGTCCATGCTCCTGAGTCTATGTCATAACATGAAGTAGTCAGGTTAGTTCTCCCATGTAATTAGTGGATACTGTTGACTCTGCATCACAATTGGGGCACACTTTGTCAGTTTTAGGGTTTTCTCCTACGGGTTGCATTTCCTCATTTGATCCAAAAATTAGGGTCTTTCTAATCTATTTTGACCTATCCTACCCTTACCCCCCTTTTCGGGATCTTTCGCATGGTATTTTTGATCAAATTGGGGTTCCCAGTGCACAACTGTGCCTATGTGCTATGTCCTACGCCTGTGTAGCATCAACTTGCACCTGTGTACCCTACACAAGCATAGGACACCCTACACAAGCACAGGATGCACCCACACAGGCATAGAAGTCCCTTTCCCCACTCCCAGTGGGTCCCACAATGTCCCGCAAGCAAGTCAAATTCATGAAATTGACAATATGGGTTTTTGAGAATTCGGTGTTACACTAGTCAAATGCATTTTCTTTTGGATCTTTTCAATATTTCCAGCCCATGCATTGCATCTTTTGTATGCCTTGCCTACAATCACACATTTTGCATGCATGTTGCCAAAACATTTGCAACACATAATATCCGATTTGAGATGTTATTAGTACTTGCCGTTAGGCAATACTATTGTAATGAGTTTTTTGTTTTTTTAGTTAACTAGTTATTGCAAAAATTAATTTGAACCAATCACAAACAAATTTTAGCTTTTAATTTTTTCAATCTTTTTATTTACCAAAGTCTAATTGTACAATTTTTAACATTATAAATTACCAAAATTATTTTTGTGTACACTTATTGGCTAAATACAATTTAGCTGTTATAAGTGGATTTTTAGGAAATCCAAAATAATTAGTTTTAGTGGCAACTATAAAAATATATGTAAATTTTAATGCAATGAGATTCTTCCAATTGAAATCTCATTAAAAAACATAATTAAATGTGTAATATTTTTTCTACGCTCTTTAGTTTTTGTATGTACCTCTTTATGTAAAATTGATTGAGATATTAATAATTTAATTTATATATAAATATGCTATCTATAGACGTCTAAAACTGGTCAATGCTTGCGGAGTCATATTTTAACATTGGCGCATTGCCTTATTTCAGGGTTTTTGCATCACATTAACATTTCTCCTATGTTACGCACTTGGTCTTTATCATTTGTGAGCATCGAGTCCTTCTTCTGCATTCTTCATTTGTCTCGCTTTCGAATTTGGTCTTGTCGATAACAATCTTCAGTCATGATTTTGGTCGATCTTATCCTGTCGCATCAATGTGCGTGTTCATTTGTCATCATTTTGGACATCGTCAATCCTAATTAGGGTTTTGTCCTCTTTTCAATCTTGTCATCTTGCGATTGATTTATCATCGATCGTCGTCCTTCTCAATCATGTCAATTTGGATCAATTAGTCATTGTTCCTCGTCAATTGGCGCATTTATCAATCAAATCATTTATCAACATTGGTCTTTTATCAAGTTGGAATCATGATCAAATCGATCCTACATCAAGACCTAATTGTCATCCTTGCATTTCTAATTCATCTTCTAGGGTTTTTATGATTTGTTCATTTAACCTTGTTTGTCATTTTCCCTCTAGGTTAAATAATTTATTTATTTATCCTAAGTCTTCTTGTCACAATTAAATATTTATTTAATTGGCTAACTAATTCCTCCTCTCTTTGTGAATTAATTAATGAATGAAAAATTATTAATTAATTTACCTAATTTTTCAATTTTCTAATTTCCTAATTTCTAATTCATCTAATTTTCTATTTTCTCTAATATTTCTCCTAATTTCATGGGAATGACATAGCAATTTGTCATAATTTGTCATAATTATCAATCAATCAATTTTGACATAGCAATTTGTCATAATATGTCATAATTATCAATCAATCAATCTTGCATAGAAAGTGTCAATTTTGTCATTATTTGTCATATTTGTCATTCTTGATTTGAAATTTCCTTTCAAATCTCTTCATGCTAATCTTGTCATCTCTCCAATTTGCCTATATATTGGATGAATTTCTTCAATCAAAGATCCCAATTAATCACTTTTTCGAATCGATCCCCGAATCAATCATGCTTCTAGTATTCTTGCGCTACCCTCTTGTCAATCTTGCTTTCACATTATGCTTATGCACTTGAAGGTGAGATCCACAAAATAAAGCAATTTGGAGGAGAATGAAGGACAATGGAGAATCATGGAGGAGACATCCGCATTTGTGATGGTTTGCGTTTGAATTGAATGTTTTATTTCCATATCTCTATTGAATGTTTTTAGGATTGTTATCATTGCAATTGAGTTTTCGTGATTGAGCTAGTTTAATGTCTATTTGCTTTGATGATTTCCAGATTCCTATCTACATTAATTGGTGAACCCGATGTGAACACATAAATCTGACAATTTTGTGAGTTTGCATGTAGGTTTTATGTGTGGATTTGTTTTTTGCATCACTCAGAGAATGCTTATAAAAGAAGAGCCCTTCTCCCATTTTGGGGATCCACAACTTTTGCATTCAAAATCTGTTGCTTGCATCCATTTCTTGCATTTTGATATTTTTTCTCAAATCTCTATCTTTCATAGCTTCTTGTGCATGTGCTTTCTAAGAGCACTTATTATTGTGCATGTGCTTTCTGAGAACACTTATGCTTTGAACACAAGATCTGGATAAGATCTGGATAGTAGTAGGGCAATGGAGTCTGATTTTGTAGCATGCATGTGTGTGTTTCTAGTTTAGATTTCGATTTGCATGTGTGTTTTGATAGGGAAAAACTTCATTGTTGGATGTTGGAAGATTGAATCTTGTATTTAATCTATTTCCTCCATCTACTATTAGCACACTCGATGGGACATTTCCCTTATTTTACTTTTGTCTGATAGAAGTTTTAGATTTTTGACTTATTGCAAGGCGGTTTGGGGTTTCTAATATTTCATTTGCAAGTTTGCTTGAGATTTTGGCATTTTGTTTTGCAGGTTTTTAAATGTTTTTCAGGTTTTAAATCATTTGTAGGTGTCATAGAATTTTGTGTTGGCTTTCATACTCTGCAAGTTCAGTGCACCTCTGCGCCTACCCACACCCTTGCCAGTGCCTTCCTACCTTAGCCTACAACAAAAAAAAAAAAAAAAAAAATGTTTCATGCGCTTTGTCTATGCTTAACGCTCAACCCTGGCCCTGCTCTCAACCTATAGAATTTGGTGTTACACTAGTCAAATGCATTTTCTTTTGGATCTTTTCAATATTTCCAGCCATGCATTGCGTCTTTTGTATGCCTTGCCTACAATTACACATTTTGCATGCATGTTGCCAAAACATTTGCAACACATAATATCCAATTTGAGATGTTATTAGTACTTGCCGTTAGGCAATACTATTGTAATGAGTTTTTTGTTTTTTTAGTTAACTAGTTATTACAAAAATTAATTTGAACCAATCACAAACAAATTTTAGCTTTCAATTTTTTCAATCTTTTTATTTACCAAAGTCTAATTGTACAATTTTTAACATTATAAATTACCAAAATTATTTTTGTGTACACTTATTGGCTAAATACAATTTAGCTATTATAAGTGGATTTTTAGGAAATCCAAAATAATTAGTTTTAGTGGCAACTATATAAATATATGTAAATTTTAATGCAATGAGATTCTTCCAATTGAAATCTCATTAAAACACATAATTAAATGTGTAATATTTTTTTCTATGCTCTTTAGTTTTTGTATGTACCTCTTTATGTAAAATTGATTGAGATATTAATAATTTAATTTATATATAAATATGCTTTTTATATAAAAATAAATTAAGATGTTTAAAACTAATTATACTTTTATACATATTTTATTATATTTAAATGACAATGAATTTAAAACATTATTACTATTTTTATTTAATTAATTTGACTTAATAAAATTATTATCTATCAAAACTATTGTTATTTATTATTAATTTTAATTTTTCTTCATATTTGATTTTTTATATAGTTTTGTTTACACATTTTGTTTATTATATTTTAGTTTTTAAAGTAGATTTAAATCTAAAACTATTTCAATTATTTAACTTTATTTTGTGAAATTAAAAATTTATTAGGATTTCTTTAATTTATATTATTTTTCTAGTAAAATTTTAATTATTATGAATTAATTATGTTTAATTTTTTTATCTTAATTATTATAATTTTTAAAATATAATCATTATTAAAATTAATTCATAATTATTATTAAAACTATACTAAACACAAGGCAAGTACTAGCCACTATGTGACACTTTGTTTAAATCTGCAGTCTTAAAATAGTTCACTCGCCTAGTTCGTGGTTCACATTTTGCATGCATATTTGCATTCTTAGAATAGCCTCACGTTTTGTTTTTAATTTCAGTTTTAAACATGCCTTTAGTTTTAGTTTTAAATGCTCATTCTTTAGTTTTAAAGTTTTACTTCTTAACTTTTAGATTTTAGTTTTAGTTCCACGTATAGGTTTAGTTTGTAGTTTAGTTATTAAAAATTAGTTTTTAAATTTTCAAATTTAGTTTTTAAATTTTCAAATTTAATTTTGTTAGTTTAAAATTTTAATTTAGGTAGTATTTTTTGTTGTTTTTTAAAAAATTAGTTTAGTTAGTTTTCAAATTAGTTTTAATTCGCTAATTTAGATTTTAGTTTGTTAACATAGATTTTAGTTTGTTAATTCTTATTTCAGTTTGTTTGTTTATTTATTTATTTTAAATTAGATTTAGATTTTGTTAATTTTATTTAGTTTAGTTTTAATTAGTTTTTGGTTTTAAATTTAGATATATATTTTTTTAACTTAAAGTTAACTCGTTTTTAGATTAGATAGTTTGTTTTTTTAATTTAGTTAGTTTGTTTTTTATTTATTTATTTTAGATTAATTTTTTTTTTCTTTTTCTAGAAGGTTTGCTTTGGAGTTAGACTAGTTCATTTTTTCATCATTTAGATTAATTTGCTATTCATGTGGTGTGATTGTTTTTGGTGTGTTTGTTTTGATTTTGGAGACTAATCTTTGAGCTTTTGTTTTGTGCAGGGCATCTATTCTCGTGTGTCGAAGACAATATCTTGAAACTACTAATGACGTTTAGTGTAGGATGCCTGTCGAAGAGTTTGTGATTTGAAACCGATTGTCTAGTTTTTAGATTAGATCACACTTCAATTGGTGCTTTAAAATTAACTAGTGTCTTTTGTGTCTTGAGCAATAGGCTCTTTTTGTTTTACCTTTTAGAGGGTCTGCCTCCTGAGAAGCCCTTAAGGCTCGATGAGAGGTAACAACCCAAACGGTAACGAGGATAAGGCCAAGCCCATCGAAGCCACTATAAATAAATGTGTCTTTGAGGAAACTTCCAGGTAATAGGTGTTGATGTGTCATACCGGTGTATGTCTCCCTCAGCATTTGGGTGATGCATAAAAACCGGCAAGGGCTGGGAGGCCTCATTAATTTGAGAAAAATGCCACATGTATGGCCCCCTTAACGGATGCCCTTAATAAAAGCCCTCTTTTAGAAACCAAAAACCTTCTAGTTGTTGGTACAAGAGGTTGGACCTTTGATGTCGTCTCATGTCCTTACGGTTCTTAGTAGAGATACAAAGTTCGCCATGGGAAGTTTTCATGGGGAATGATGCTTGACTACCCGAAGAAGTGAGTGTCATGGAGTGGAGCCAATGGGGTCAAGCATCTAAGTATTTTCTCTAAGAAATCATATTTGAGGAAACCCAAGTGAGATCAAATAGCTATTGTCCTAGCCATCCTTAGGATTGTGCTTGAATGTGTTTTTATTTCAAAATCAAACAAACATTCTCTCTACTGGTTTTTCTGAGTGTGTGCAAAATAAACAAGAACATTTTACAATCAACACCACACTTAAAATTGAAAAACTTTATAAAAACCTTGGTCTAAACTTTTAAGTATCCATCCATCCACATTGTAAAACGGAATGTTGAACACGATGTACCATTGAGAGGGGGGTGAATCAGTGGTTTCCAAAACACTTAACCTTTTGATCCTAAGAGTGAGTACTGGTTAGAAATGCAAACAGTAAGTAAACCTACCAGTGAGATAAAGTAAGACATCACAATGCAACCACATAAAGGCGCATCACATGACACCGATATATATGAGGAAAACCCAAGATGGAAAAACCTTGGTGAGAAAAGTTGTTGGAGTCTATTGCTCCAATCTAGCCTCATAATGAAAACACTACTTACAACATTTAGGGCACCAACCCAAAGGAGCACCAACCCCTGCACTGAGCTCCAACTCACTAACAACAATACATTATATCAAAATGTTACAATAGTTCTATCCTGGTTAAAATGGGTTATGTAACCTCTGCAAGTAATCTCTCTCTATTGGTTTCTCTCCTAGTTAGCTTTGCCTGTAGTATTCTTTGTCTTCCACTCTACCTCCTCTCTGTTGGTTCACACTCCCTTGCCTCATCGGTTCACTCCTATCTCCTGTCACACTGCCTCCTCTTTGTTTGATCTGTGCTTACTCTCTTCCTCTCTCTTCTTATCTTGATGATGTTGCCTTACCGGTTCAAACTCTGTCGGTTGTCTATCTTTGCACCTAGTTACCAGTGACTTCCTTGGTACCAATTCAACCCTACTTTATCCTTCACCTTGTTGGATCTCCTTCAACTATCTCTCTCCATGCTTCACTCTTCTCTTCTTGCTTCACTTTTCTCTGCCAGCTTCTTACCGATGCAAACCCTACAAGTTTATACTACTATTAAACTCTATAATAGTTTATCGGTTGCCTTGGCCTTACAGGTTAAACCACTTTCAATCCTCTTACTGCTTGCACCTCCAAATGCTCAGTTGTTTCACTCTCACAGTTAGATCGACTCTTTTCACTCAACTGGTATCACACCTTTTGGCAGTATCATCCAATCCGGTCTTCTACCTGCATACTTATAGCTAAGATTTCCCACCAAAATGAAAATTCAAACTATTGGCATGCTAGGGTTTCTTCCATTGATCACGAGAAGTATCAGTTCCAATCAAAATTCATTATGCACAAAGATTGACAACTTGTAAGAATTCATGCATCACCTACCATATCTTGTTTCTTCAAAGGCACATTTTCTATACTTGGAAAACACGGACAGTTTGTTGTCTTTGCACTTCGTTAATCACCATAAATGGTTCGGCGACTTGCATCACCAACTTTGATCTTCACCTAGACACTCTACATCGATTGATGCATCCCATCGATCACCTTTGTTGGACCTTCCTCGAGTTGCACACCTCTACAAAACATCACTTGATTTATGGGGTTTGCATTTAATTTTGACCAACTCTCTAACAACCTTGTCGGTGCACACTCCATCTACCACTTCATGCTTGTTTGCCACCTCAAGTCCACATGTCACCTTTGTCGGCATCCACTTTAGCTCACTATGTTGGTCTGACTTGGTCACCGACCAATAACACACAACCAGTGTATGCTTCATACTATCAGTCCATCTTTGCCTACCGACACTCTAACCTTGCCAGTATATCTTGCCTTACAATTAACCTTCACCTTCCTTGAGCTGGTGGATCATGTCAGCCTGGTCATCATACATATCGGTTATCATCTCTATATTGTCATTATATCATATTGACCATTCATTATCCTTGCAAATCAGCATGCACACCTTCATCTGACAGGTTCTCCTCTTAGCCGGTTTGTCAAAGTGATAAACTCATCACTCCTTGTTTGTTAGGGTAGATCATATGCTTACTAAGTTGATTAGGTGCACATCTTTAATCTCATATTCTAGAGGCTCACACATATCATCCAATCTATGCATCCGGCCACCTACCTATTCTTACTCTGATTATCTTATCCCGAGGAGTCATGATGTATGCCATATATGTTGTGGGACAAGCAAGGTATTAACATTTACCAGTAGGAAGAATAGACAATTGCACTTCAACTGCCAAACACCAGTAGAGGAGGGTCTATGTTACTTGCTGGTAATAGTGTGACTTCACTGAGGAGAGGATACATCTTCAACCTGACATATGTCCTGGTAGCTTTTCCATATGTCATCTTTGTTCATTGAAGCAACACTCTCTATCAACATTCCCTTCATTTGGTGGAAGTCATGCTAGATGGCATCATACTATCATACCAGTTGCCTATTCACTCTACAGTTTTATCGAGCATCATCTTATAGGTTAGTACCAATATGTATACTAACATGTTCATCCACTTGTTCACCAGATACAAGTTTCTTCATACCCAGCATTAATTTGTATATTGGTGACTCTAGCTTGCATACTGGTTGGCCTCAACTGCACATACATCTCCCATATCGGTTTCCATCCTAGATGAGTTGACATCAATGACAACACAATGCCAACAATCGCCCCCTTTGGCATTGATGTCAACATATATAGTATCCATCATACTACTGATTCTCTCTCCCCCTTTGACAACAATGGCAAAGGGCACTGACATCTAGTATACTACAGACATTATTTTCTTCCTCTTCCTACTAGATGCTTCTCCATTTTTGACCACTATGCTTTGCATCATCTCAAACAATAGCACTTGATATTAAGGGATCAAACACCAATTGACTCCAATCCTATATACCAATTTGATACAAATTGTAGAAGCACCAAATTGTTGAAAGGTGTGTCAGTGAGTATTGCTTACCTGTTGGTCAGACTGCATCTTCTTCATGTGATACCAATTGTTGATGTAGTCACTGATACCAATGGTACATTCTTAATCTATGGGGGGTGCACTAACACCAAAATGTTGGTAGCACTCAGGTACCCATCTAATTTATTCTCCCCTTGTGCATGTAACTCTCTCTCTTTATGCTCAAAACCGGTTATCTAAGCCCTTTTCTCCTCCTTTGCATGTAGTTCTAACTATAAACTAGACTACACTTCTTGTCATCTAGAAGCTCAATGACAAATGAGCACATCCTTTTCCTATTCTATTATACTCTTGGGTATCTTTATTGTGACTTTGATAGATAGACAAATTGAATAGGCACCTTCCCAAAGTCACTAACATACCGGTATGGTCAACCAACTGCCTGATTGGCCACTATGTTCAGTATGCTTGATACCAATTAGAGAATATGGCTGTAAACTCCCCCTAAAATACAGATCTTTGGTCTTCTTAGCATGTCAAGTCCTACTCTGGTGCTTCAATATACACCTTGTATTGGTAGAAGTGAGCATCTGTGAACTGCAGATGGTCTACCATTTCCATGATGTCCATCAAAATCTTGTGACATCCTCTTCCATGACCACAATACCAACCTACATCAGCAACATGTCACCTATCCAACTGGTTGACTCATCAGGATATGTGCACATGAGATCAATTACTAGTTCAACACATTGCCAGATATTGCTTCTCGAATATTGCCCAAGACAAATTTCTTCTTTCCATGCCACCGAAGCCACTACAATTCATCGGAATGTATTGCAACACATATTCTTCAATACCGATAATTGCCCTTACTGGCAACATACTACACATATTGGTTTACTATACCAGTCAAATATCTCTATTGATATACTTTGTTCTTTAGCCCTCCTTCTAGTGGCACATCCCACTTTGACACTTGCAGCAATGATCCATATCGCCCATGTGAATGTGTAGCCAAGATATTAATTGCACAAACTCTTTCATCTCAACTTCTTCCTCATGTCGGTAACTGCTCATCCTTAATCTTTGTCCTTCTCAACATTGGGGTGAATTATTTGATCCACATGTAGTTCCCCCTAAGGATCTACATCTCCTTTAAACTTTAGAAGATATCACCTATGCATTGAATGCACAATGCCCATCCATGGTCATGTTCTCTTCTTTCTTCCTCCATACCTCCTTGGACTCCCTCCTCTTCTCATTTGTAGCCTTTGTAGCAGGTCTCATCTTCTTCTACTAATAGGTCTTTGCTTTACTAGGTTCTGCAGTTTAACTGGATACATTGCCATAGAAGCATATTGCATTGATCCCAACTGGATGATTGGAAGACCTTCAATCAGACCGGTTTGATCTTCTTCTCAAGGTCATGTCATTGTACCTTGCTACTAGCTTCAACTGACTTCTTGATCTTGCAGGAGTGGTTCTCCTTTGGGCATAGTTGTTATGTCACTTGTCATGTGCATGAAACATCTTCTTTCTACACTCATTACTTGTATGGCTAGATCCATCATAGTTATAACATATATAATTTATATTTCTTGAAGCAGCAAATAGACTCTAGTTAGTATAACCGGGAGTGAGCTAATGCATGTTTCTACATTCTGATGTTCTATGCCCAAATGCATTAGATCTTTTACAAACTGAATTGTCATTCCTAGGAAAAGAACCTTTTCTATTCCTAGACATTATTTTGCACTCCTCTACCCTATGGCCATAAGCTTTACAAACAAAACAGTAACCAAAGAATAGAGACTTATTACTTACAAATTCATTTTGCAAACATGAGGTGATCTTACCGGTTTGGCTTCGTCACTTCTACTTCTCTAGGGTGCAAAATCTCTTTGTCTTCCACTAGTGGGGGATCTTTTAGTTTGTCTTCTTATATTCTTGTTTCCAGTGAACCTATCTTCTCTCAACTTTCTTTTTCATTTAGGATCTGCATTATTTCTTCTTGCTACATTGGTCTTCATCTTTAGCCTCATGTCCTCACCGGTTGTAGTTAAGTAAGCCTTCTTTCTTACTGGACTTTGGACTGTGAAGGTTTGACCCTTGTTATCTTCATTAGAAGAGACAAACTGAATATCCTTGTGAGGGACATCCTCGCTTGTGGATAATTCACCGATAGCATATCCTAATCATCCGGTATTCTTGGAGTGTTTTGGTTTACTCAACATTTTGTCCAAGGCCTCAGTGCTACCATTGTACCGGATCCTTACCTTGAGCTCATTTTGACACTTCTTAAGGTCTTACCTGATGCTCTCCATTTTTCCTTGTAGGTCCTGATATTCTTTGTCCTTTGTCTCCACTTCTGGAAGGAGAATCCAAAATTTGATGGTATAAATTATAAACTATGGAAGGAGCGAATGAAGATCCATCTGAGATGTCTTGGAGCTAAAGTTTGGGAGATAGTGGAGAAAGGGTATAAACCTCATGAGTCTAATTTTGCAACACTGGCACCTCCTAATGAGAAGAAAAGAGTTGATAATGATGTTAGAGCGAAAGAAGAATTGTTGAGCACCCTATCTAATGAGAAGCTATTGAATTTCATAGAATTGTAAAATTCAAAGAAGATCTGATTGAATCTTGAAACTCTTTATGAGGGTGACTGAGCAGTTAAGATTGCAAAACTTGAAGGTTTCCGGGTGAGATATGAAACTTTAAAGATGGAAGAAGATGAGAAAATAAGTTCTTTCATGGATAGAGTGAATGAGTATGTCATGGGAATCAAATGTTGTGGTGGAAATATCACTGAGGATGAGGTTGTGTCAAAGATTCTAAGAGTTCTACCTCCAGCTTACAAAATGAAGGCTACTACAATTAATGAACTCTGGACAATGTCACGTACCCCTATTACCAGAGATACATAACTCGGGAAGTTTGCTGCTTTTGAACTTGAGGAATTTGGAGATCAGAGTGCTACTAAAACTGAAACTGCATTTAAAGCATCTACCTCCAGTAAGAAGAAGATAGACTGGAAGGAGTTATATGCTAAAGATTTGGAAGACATTGAGAGAGAAGACGAAGAACTTTAAGAGTTCGAAGCCCTAATTTCTAGAAAATCCCTAAAGGAGTGGTTGGAAGTATGTATGAAGGAAAAGTTCCTTTGATATGTTTTCCATGCAATAAGATTGGTCATTTTGCTTCTAGATGTCCTAAAAGAGCTACTAGGAATCAAGAAATATTTGAGAAGTTATAAGACTAATTTGGAATATCAAAGCAAATCTAGATTTAGAAGGAATGAGGATAAATCATGTTACTATACTGGTAATGGTGATTTTGTTATTATTGATGATGATGATGATGATGATGATGATGATGATGATGATGATGATGATGGTGATGATGATGATGATGATGGTGGTGGTAGTGGTGGTAGTGATGATGATGATGATGATGATGATGATGATGATGATGATGATGATGATGATGATGATGATGATGATGATGATGATGATGATGATGATGATGATGATGATGATGAACCTATAAGTGGATCTGGTAATGGAAGCTCCAGTAAAGATTGGGTCTTTTTTACTATTAAGGATTATTCTCTAGAACCTATCATTGATACAACTCATACAGAGGAGAAGGCTTTAGGTACTAAAATTAAAGAGAAGGATGAATGAGTTATAGACAGGGGTTGTTCACATCACATGATTGGTGACAAGAGGAAATTCCTAACTCTACAAGAATTTGATGGTGCACTAGTCAGATTTGGAGACAATAAGGCATGTGAGATCAAAGGAAAAGGAACTATTCCTGGATGGTAAGACTAATACTGATATAAGGGTGCATGAGTAGCCGAGTTGGTGTGAAGGTGAGTCATGAGGCGTAGTGTTAAACTAATGATCCCTGTTGGTGTAAATAATTATTCATCATGGATATTATTACACTTTACTTAAGTTTACTTAGGAAATGCATTTCATAGTAGTTTTGGTATGAGACACTTGGGTGTTTGTGCCACATTGGGATAGTGTGTGTAGGAGAATTTCCACCTTTTATGGTGTTGATCTTGTTGTTACACTCCACATTCAGTGGGTGATCCACCTCATGTGGACTATTATATTATTTCTCCTACCTATCCTTGTCTCTTATTGAGCCACATGTCATGTTTGTGTGCTCACATATCCATCTAGCCTTACCTATATAAGTCGGCTCATCTACATTATTTGTACGAACAATAATTGAACATCTTATAATGATGTAGTTGATCATATTTTGCATTTTGATAGAATACAGTTTATTCTTATCATATATTTTGTCTCTCTTATTTGTGCTTTCCATTGCCTCTTGATCTTGGCAAAATCTCACATGGTATTAGAGCCATTAGAGTGTCATTGGTTTTCTAATTAAGAGAAATTTGATGCTATTTGGGGTTTGCATTTTGGATCTATCTATTGCAGGTTTTTTATTGAAGCTTGATGGGTCAAATATGAGGTTATCATTGGATTGAGGAGATCCAAGAAAGTCAGTTTGGCCTTTTGTTTCATCCAAATTGGACTTTGGAGGCCAAATCTAGAGGCATTTGAAGTTTGACGCTGCGGCGAAAATTTTCCAGAAATTATAATTTTGCAAGCATTTTTCAAATAGCGATATCTCACTCATCCGGACTCGTTTTTTTGAGAAATTTTTTGTGTTTTGGGGTAGAATTTTGGGATCTATATAGTGGTGTGGATTTTTTCTGATTTTCAGATACAGGTTTTTTGGAAATCATGAAATCCCAATTTTTACATCTTTGGAGGCTTCGTTTGGGCTCATGTGGACTCCTTTTCAAGTGCCATTTTTTTTGAAAGTGCATATTTTTTCATCTACTTTCATAATCTGCCATCTGTTTGCAATGATTTTAGGTATAAATAGTACTTTCAGTATTTGGCCATTTTTGGCATATTTGGTACTTGCATTTTGCTTGGATCTTAGTTTAGATAACTAGCAGTATTTGTTGAAGTCTCTTAGATCTCATTTTGAGAAGTTGTAAATTGTAATCAGAAGTCCACTTTTCCATTGTTTGCAAGTGGCATATTGTACAGACACTACATATAAAGTGCCAAAATCATCATTTTGGGGAGGGGTACTTTGATTGAGTGAATTTGGGGGGTGTCTCTTGTGCTTTTGTACTCTTGTGTTCCTTCTTTTTTGCTGCTATGGGTTATTCTAAGTTTCCTCTCTTAACTCCTCATAATTATGCTACTTGGAAAATTGATGCATGGAGTAAACTTATGGAAAAAGGACTAACTCATTACATTGATGGAACTATTGTTGCTCCTGTTGATCCTAAGGTTGATCCAGTTGGTCACTTGGATTGGCTCACTAAAAATATCGTGGCAATTGGTACCTCAAGAAAGTATGTATCAAAGGATCTCATTTTTCATATTGAGAAATGTACTCTAGTCAAGGATGCTTGGCAAAAGTTTCAAGACTTATATGGTCAAGTTGATGGGATTAGGGGATATCAAATTGATAGTGATCTCACCATGTTAGATCCCAAGAACTTTGATACTATACAAGATTATGTCACTAAGGCAAATGAGTTGAGGGCACAACTCAAAGATTGTGGCATTGATAAGAAGGATACTCAATTGATATTCCACAAGAATATGCAGCATTTGTTTCTAGTTTCCAAACCCATAGGATGACAATGGGTTCAAGCTACACAATGCCTACATTTGATGCTTTCAATGAAATGTTGATGATGGAACAAACTAAGTTGATAAGCATGGGCATTCTTAAGGCTTCTAAGTCTCAAGCATTAGTGGCAAATCAAGGGAACAAAGGAAATCAAGGAAAGGACAACTCAAACAAGAAGAAATGGCAATCAAAGCCTAAGGACAAAGAACCATCTTCTCCACAACAAGGATATTCATCCTCTTCCAAGAGGGATAACTCACCAAAGAGGGAGAAACCTACTTGTACCTATTGTAAAATGTTTGGTCATGAGGAGTTTCTTTGCTATTTTAAGAAGATTGATGAGCTCACACATATCATCAAAAAGCATAACATTGATTTGCCTAATGTCTACAAGAAGGATGATTCATCAACTTCCACTCCCTCACATTCAAAAGGAAAAGGGCAAGCATTCATGGCTTCTACAAGTGGGAAGACTCACTCTTTTGGGACAAGAAAAGGAAAATCTCTATGTGCTACTATCGGTCATGATTCAGAGAGATGGCTTCTAGATTCAGGGGCTTCTCATCATATGTCATCTTCACAATGTATGTTCTCTACATTTGAGCCTTGCACCATGCCATAGATTTTGATGGGCAATCATACATACATGAATGTGATTAGGAAAGGATATATTGACATTGGGGATAACTCCTTCAATGATGTGTTGTGTGTACCCCACTTGACAAACAATCTCCTTTCTATCTATGCAATCACACATGGCGTAACTAAGAGAGTTATGGAGTTCACACCTGAATCAGTTTTCATTTGAGACTTGGAGACTAGAGCTATCATTGTGACTGGGGTGGTTGATCATACATCTTGGTTATACTCCTTTTCAGATTTTGTTGATGGTGATGATTTCACATTTGATGATTCTACACATGATGATCACACTTCTTGTGATGGTTCAGTTTTTGAGGAGAACTTTTGACACTTGAACATGGGGATTCTCACATGTGACCCCATTCTTGAGCCTTGTATTTCATCTCCTCATATTGATATCACATCACCTATTGCACCTGATGAGGCAGATAGTGTGATAGTTTTGCCTTCATGTGATTCAATGCAACAAGATATTCATTGTCTTCTAGCTTCAGATTCATAGTATGATTACTTGACAGACATTGCAGATTTGGGAGACATCATTGATGACATTCATCTTCTCTTTGATGAAGGTGATCCTTCTTCGAAGGTTGCGAGGGAACACTCTGACCCTCTTGTTCATTCTCTACATGATCATTCTTTTGAGGTTGACATGATTGTGGATACCTATGTACAGTAGTTGGAGGAGGTCTCTTTATTTTTTGAGGAGACATGGGAGTCTTTGGGACATGTTCCACTAGATCTTGGAGTGCCTTCTTCAGCAGTGTGGCACAGATTACCACCTTTGGAGGGGGTATCTTTCAGCATCGACATGGGAACACTTCAACAGTTTTTAGACATTCCTTTCATCATGAGTTTTTTTCATACATCTTCCCTTCATGATTGGGGAGACTTCATGGATACACCTTTGGTTTTGTTTACTCCTAAGGGGAGGAATATTGTTCACCATTTGTGGAGCAGTTTCTTCATACATCAAGCTTCTATCATCGGTGCAGAATCCACATTAAGGGGGGGCTTCCTAGCTTCTCTTTTTCTCTCATATGGGGGGGACTTTTTCCTCACATTGGGTTTTGTCCTTCACATTTTTCTATGAGAGTTCTCTTGTATAGCTTTCATCTCTCTCTTGGGGGAGGATTTTTTCCCATTGGGTTTTTCTCTCTTTCCCCACTTTGTGAGAGATTTCATTGCATTGGTTTGCATGCATTTACATTTGTACATGGGTACCTAACATGGCCTAGTAGCTGGGACCCATCTTGCATTGCTTAGTTGCATTGTAGACTTAAGTGCATTCCCCTAAGTTGCACTTAAGGGGGGGTGTTGGTGTAAATAATTATTCATCGTGGATATTATTACACTTTACTTAAGTTTACTTAGGAAATTCATTTCATAGTAGTTTGGGTATGAGACACTTGGGTGTTTGTGCCACATTGGGATAGTGTGTGTAGGAGAATTTCCACCTTTTATGGTGTTGATCTTATTGTTACACTCCACATTCAGTGGGTGATCCACCTCATGTGGACTATTATATTATTTCTCCTACCTACCCACACCTATTTGCTACCTACCCTTGTTTCTTATTGAGACACATGTCATGTTTGTGTGCTCATATATCCATCTAGCCTTGCCTATATAAGAAGGCTCATCTACATTATTTGTACAGACAATCATTTAACATCTTGTAATTATCCAGTTGATCATAATTTGCATCTTGATAGAATATAGTTGTAGCGTCGTAAATTGTATGCATTTGCTAGGGTGGTACAATTTCACACCTAGTTTAGCACCCGCCTTGGCACATTTTGCATTTTGCATTGCATTTCCCCTTTAGCACTTAATTAATTAAATTAATTAGGTCTAAGGTTCTATTTTATCATCTCCCATATCATAAAGTTGGGCCCTTTTCATTAAAGTGTACCCCTTTCATTTTATTCTTCCAATACATCATTTAATCTAAAACCCTAATTAGGTCCTATTTTGAACTTGGGGGCTTGATTTCGGGGGTCAAAACATCTTGAAATTAGCTATAACTTCGGGATTATCTCTAAAATCATCATATCTGACGACCCTGAAAATTTGGTGAAAAGTTGTCGGGACCATGGCACCCGGCGTGCACATGGTCCCAGACATTTTTCCTGAAATTTTAGGAGCGCGATCCAATCATAAAATAAAGCTTAACCCCAAGATATTGGCGGGAGATTCAATCTCTAGGTCGGCCAAAAGTTGAAATTAAGACCTAGGGTTTCATATATAAGAGCTCTCTTTCTTCATTTGAAAGGATCCAAATTTTTGGTTTCAAGGGCCTTCTATGCAGCGAAAGAGCAGATCTTTAAAACTTCAACAACATTCAACATCCATCCATCAAGCATCCATCAATTTAATTCATCCATTTAGGGCTTTGAAGGCATTGAAGAACAATAAGGGATCACCGACTGAAGATTGGCTTGTACCCCTCCCTTGGGGTTGGGTATGATTTCATGTTGTTTTCATGTCTTTGCATAAGCTTCATCATATCATTTGTATTCATGCTTTAGATCACTTTGCATCTTGATTTGGAGCATTTACATTATCATTTACAAGCAATTAGGATTTACTTTCTAGGTTGCTCTAGTTTGCTTACTTGCATTTTAGGATCTTGCACACACACAAGGTCTGCACACACAACTTTTACTATACAACTTGGCTATTCGTGGAGGTGGAAATCACCAAAGTAGGGGTTTGACTAAGGCAAAACCCTATATAGCCGCCCTACAACCCTTTTCAGATATAAGTGCAGGTTTCAGGATTCGGACGACACCGCAAGTTGTAAATCTGACGGAAGCAGACTGAGATGGGACAACACACCAAATTGCAGAGAAAAAGACCAGGACAGGGGCGTGGGGCACCCTGGTCCTGCCAGGACAGGGGTGCTAGGCGCCCTGGTCCCTGGGATAGGGGCGTTGGGCGCCCTAGTCCTTCTATCAGACAGCAGTTTCAGCATTTTTCTGACAGCTTTTCAGGTTGCAAAACAACAGTTTCAGGTGCAGAATCAGGACAGTGGCGCCCACGCCCCCATCCTGAACATTTCCACTCAGATTTTAACCCCAAGTACACATCTGCATTCTCCTTTTATCCTTGTGTTTACAGCTTTTCATCACTTAATCTCAATCTTGCAATCTTGTTACTAGTTCATACTTACACTTTAGGGTTAATAGTTGAACTTGCATCATTCTATCTATCATTTGCAACAAAGGAATAGAAATCCTAATAGGTAGCCCGTGGCTCTCTCTTCCACAAAAAGAAGTAGCCAATTGTGTGATACCTCTAGGCTCTTTCGTATTCCACAAGTGTGTGATTGAAAGTGAGATTAGGGCATCTTTGCTTAGTGTCACTTTTTCCCCCACACAATAGTTTATTCCTATCATATATTTTGTCTCTCTTATTTGTGCTTTCCATTGCCTCTTGATCTTGGCAAAATCTCAAAATCTCGATGCTATGCAACAACTCTGGTTTGATTCTCACTGGTGTTACCATAAACCCTTTTAAGACTGCATGAGTAGTTGAGTTGGTGTGAAGGCGAGTCGTGAGGTGTAGTGTTAGGCTAATGTTCCCGGTGCTACGAAACAACCCTAGTTCAATTCTCACTACTATTATTATAAACCCTTTCAACCCATTAATGGGTCCTCAGGGGTTGATCCTTTTTCTGATATAGGGGATGTTAAATGGGAACCACCTAGTAAAGAGTGGATAAAGGTCAATTATGATGGTGCTTCAAGAGGAAATTCAGGAATCTCAGGATGATAATGGGTCTATCCTCTTCAAAGGAGCACAATGTTTACAGGATGGTACGAATAATGAAGTGGAGGTCCAGTTTGCACTTATGGCAACTGAGTTGGCTTTAAATATTAAAGTTCAACGGTTGCATTTGGAATGAGATTCTTAGGTAGTTATTAACACAATTGCTAAAGGATACACTCCATTCTAAAAAATAAACCACTAGGTCTCTATGATCCAAGAGAAGTTGAAGTCATTTGTGGAATTTCGTGTCTCCCATGTCAAGTGAGGAGAAAATGCAGTGGCAGATTTGCTATCTAATATTGGATGTGATATGGATAGTTTTATGACCAAATGGGGGAAAGCAGATGGAAGACTATAGAGGTGGTCTTAAATGCAGTCTTTTAGGAATTTTCTACCTGTAATACATAAGAGAGGGAAGTTTTTTGGCATGTACACCACGTGAGTTGACGCTTGCTCCTTGAATGAGGTAGTTATCTTTGGCAGGTCACACATTTGGTGCGGGTGGAGGATGGAAGAAAATCTTTAGTGCAATCTCATGGCATTTATGCGATCACTTCTATATTCATTACCCATCCTAAACGACAGCGAAGGAATTTATTTCCCTTTGGTTTGTGAGCTAGTATTTGTTTGTTTTTTATTTGGTTGCACTACTTTGTGGCTTTTATCGCATTGTCACTGCAGAAGCTAGTGTAGTTTCAATTTGCAGGTGACTATGGAAGCAAACTTCACCCTGCCCATAGATAAGAAGTTGGTGCCATTCCTGGGCAAGGTGATGGAGAAGAGGATACAGGGACTCTTCCGTTACAAGGATGAGAAGTTGTGGAGTGTGGCTCACCTCATGCTTGCAGAAGAGATGGTATATGTCCATCATCGATATTGGACAAATATGGAGGTGTACTCCTTGTTTCTAGCATGGGCATGCAAGTTTGAGCCAGAGGTGGAGAAGATTAGACTCACATTGACCAAACTAATTGATGGGGATTACTTGTCTAATATCGACTCACTCCTAGAGTGGGTTGTGCCTCGAGTAGGCATTCATATCAAGGAGGGAGATAACCTGGAGGAGTTGTTGCCTTTTGTCTGTTGGTCGGAGGATGATATAAAAGAACAATGTCATGAACATGATTGTATTGGATGGGAAGCTATGAAGATATGTGTAAAACTAATTAGGATGAATGAAGTCTTGAAGGCATTATAGGTGGTAGCATGGATGGAAGCCAATAGAGAGCTAAGAGACAGGTTTGAAGAAGGATGGGTTGTTCAGTTGTTGACAAGCTTGGAAGGTGACCCCAATTTCAAATGTTTGGATTGCATCCCAAAGATGAAATGTGGAGTGACAAGAGCTAAAGCTCTAGCCACCAAGGAGAGAGGGGAGAAGGAAAGCGAGGGCAACAACGAGTGAGTGGCCATTCGGCCATTATTTTTATATGCTTTTATAATTTTTTTGTTTATAGTTTCTTGTTAAAACTAACTATTTCTATACTATTTGGGTTTGGTGGGAGCAACTTTGAACTATTCTTTTTTGGACTTGCATAGGTTGTATGGTTTTTAAGAACATACTATATGGTTGTGGGTAGTATGGGGGTTTGCTGGCTACAGTATGTAAATGGACTATAGGAGACTGCATTTCTGTATGCTTAAAATTTTGTTTTAATATAATACAAAAACTATTACCAATAAAAAAAAAGACTAATACTGATAATTTTTATTATGTTGAAGGTTTGAAGCATAAGATTTTGAGTGTAGGTCAGATGGTGGATAAAGGATTTCATTTGTAATTAAAAGATGGGAAGTGCAAGATTATCAATAGATATGGATTGGAAATTGCCTCCGGAACTTAGACCAAAGGAAATATCTTTCATTTGAAGTCCAGTGAGAAGACTAGCATCATTGCTCAAATTGATGAAAGTTGTTTATGGCATAAGAGGATGTGTCATGTGAATTTTTATTACATAGTGAAGATCAATTCAACACGGGCTGTCAAAGATTTGCCCAAGATTATTATGCCTCATAATCTAATATGTAGAGAATGTCAAATGGGTAAGCAAGTTAGAACTTCCTTCAGAAGAATACATGATAGATCTAATGAAATTCTTGATCTTTTTCATATGGATCTATGTGAACTAGTAATGACTAAAAGTTTTCAAGGTGATAGATAATTTATCTTGCTTATTGATGATTATTCTAGAATGATGTGGGTTGCATTTTTGAAAGAAAAATCAGAAGCTCTTGATAAATTCAAAATTTTCAAACCTATCATTGAGACAAAAATAGGATTGAAGATAAAATGTTTAAGGTTAGATCAAGGTGCTCAATTTACATTCGGTGTGTTTAAAAGCTTTTGTGGGAAGCATGGAATCAGAAGACAATTTTTTGCACCTAGAACCCCAGAGAAGAATGGAATAGTGGAAAGTAAGAATGGAACTATCTTAGATGCTGCAAGGTCAATGGTGATGGAAGCCAATTGCCTAATATCTATTGGAGAGAAGTTGTTAATACTATGATATACACTTTCAACAGAGTACACATAAAAGGTGATACTGGTAAGACTCCTTATGAATTATGGTTTGGTCATACTTCTACTGTCAGATATTTCAAAAAATTTGGGAGTAAATATTATATTAGAAGAGATTATGCATTATGGAAATTTGATCCTAGATGTGATGAAGGAATATTTTTGGGTTATTCTACTAAGAGTAAAGCATATAGATGTTATAAAAAAAGATTGAATAGGATAATGGAAAGCATAAATGTCAAGGTAACAATCAGATCCGATCATATGACAATGGACCAGAAGATGAATTTGTTAGATCAAAACTAGTAGTGCAAGAATCAGTTCAGAGCATTGACCCCATTCTCCGGTAACATCAGAAAATTCCACAGTGACTGTTGATGAAAAGAAAGAATCATGAAGTCAAGATAATCCAAATCCTCCCAAGTATGTAAAGTTGAATTATTTTGAATTTCATATTATTGGAGACAAGAGGAAAGGTGTGATAACAAGAAGAAGGTTAGTTGTTGAAGAGGTATGTTTAATTTCTCAAATTGAACTGGAATCTTTTATTGAAGCAAGTAAAGATCAAAACTAGATGACAGCTATGGAAAAGGAATTGAATCAGAGAGAAAAGAATAAAACATGGGAATTGGTTCCTAGGCCTAAAGATAAAAATGTTATTGAAACTAAATGGGTTTTCATGAATAAATTAAATGAGGAAGGTCAGGTTGTAAGAAACAAGGCTAGATTGATTTGCAAAGTTTATTCACTAGAAGAAGGAGTTGATTATGATGAGACTTATGCTCCAATTGCAAGAATTAAAGCGGTAAAACTATCTCTTGCCTATGTTGTACATAGGAACTACAAGGTATATCAGATGGATGTTAAATGTGCATTTTTCAATGGAGATCTTAAGGAGGAAGTCTATATTGAGCATCCTAATAGATTTTCTTTATCAGAGGACAAGTACATGGTATGCAGATTGAAGAAAGATTTATATGGACTAAAACAAGCCCCTAGTGCATGGTATGCTAGATTAGATAAATATCTTTCAAAGCTCAGTTTTAGAAAAGGAAATGTTGATAATAACTTATGATGACATACTATTCATTGAAGTTTGTGTTGATGATATCATTTTTGGAGGAGAAGAAAGTTTATTCTTGAAATTTGCTGATGATATGAAGAATAAACTTGAAATATGTATGAAATTTTTCTTAGGTTTGCAGATTACTCAGACTGATAAAGGTATTTTCATTTGTCAAACTAAGTATGTGAATGAATTGTTAAATAAATTTGGTCTTGATAATTCAAAACCTATTGGTACTCCTATGATAACCGGTTGCAAATTGACTAAGGAAGATGAATCTCCTAGAGTAAATCCAAGTAGATAGAAATCAATGACTGGTGGATTATTGTACTTAACTCAGCCAAGACCTGATATAATGAATGTTGTTTGCATTGCTTCTACATTTCAGTCTGATCTGAAAGGAAGCCATGATATTATTTTTAAAAGAATATTTAGATATTTGGCAGGAACAACAGAATATGGGCTATGGTATCCAAAGGATGATGATTTCAGATTATGTGCCTATACAGACTCAGATTGGGTAGGTGATGTTGATGATAAGAAGAGCACTAAAGGTGGTGCAATCTTTCTTGGGAAGAAATTGGTCTCATGGCTTAGCAAGAAACAATAATTCAATTCATTATCTACTATTGAAGTTGAATATGTAGTTGTTGCAACTAATTGTATTCAGATTTTATGGATGAAGATGTTGAAAGATATAAGGGTAAGTTCTGATGAGCCTATTGTCTTTCACTGTGATAATACTGCTGCTATTGATATGTTAAAGAATCTGGTATTTCATTACAAGTCAAACCACATTTTATAAGGTATAATTTCTTGAAGGAAAAGGTTGAAGTAAAGGAAGTCGGATTGGTTTATGTGCCTACTAAAGAATAAATTATTGATATTTTAACAAAACCATTGCCTAAAGATAATTTTGAATATCTTAGAGATCAATTGGGGGTCACCACCCCTTCGACAAAGACTTAGAAATGCAGGGATGCATCAATCTAGTGAGCTTATCAAACATATTTTCTAATCTGGGTTGATGGAATGATGTTGCTGCTCAAGGGGAGTAGTCAGCTAACTGGTTTGGTATTTTGGTTTTGCATCAATCCTTTGTTATTGATGTCAAAGGGGGATATAGTATTCATGTGAAAAACTGATAATCTTAGGGGGAGAGATATTTTGTTGGTTCTTGATTGTTTTGGGAGATTGTTGGCATTCCTTGGCACTTGGATGTTTTTCACATTCAGTGTTGCCATCAATGCCAATGGGGGAGATTATTGGCAATAGTGATTATGTGTTGTCATTGATGGAAACACTATGCTCCAGTTGGATTTGGTTCTTTCTCGGTTGGTTCCTGGTCCCAGTTGGACTTGGTTTTGGCTAATTTGGATTAGGTATGATTAGATCCTTGGATTCGGTTTTGGATGGACATTCAGGATGGTTACATGCTTTTCATATTTAGTTGGTTCATGATTTGGTGCTCTGGAAGATATCATTTATGTTCCCGGTTGATATTTCTTGGGACCGGATAGCTTTACCGGTTGGCGATATTTGATGATTTGGTTAAGTGATCTTGGTCTGGCTTACTGTATTGGTTCCTAATGTGATGAAGGTACTTCTTCATCATGTCCTAATTGTTTGTTGGATTCACATTGGCTGGAATGATCATTTGGCGGTCCTATTTGGATCTGATTGATTATTCTGTGTTATTTCACTAAGGGTTTCTACCAGTTGGTGAAACATGTCAGAGATTGTTCTTAGCATGATTTTTGGTGGATATAATTGATTGGGAATTTGAATTAGGTCCAATTTATGTAATATAAATCATAATATTGACCTGGCGGTATCATGTGATGTAATTTTTGTAATTATAGGTTTATGGGTTTAGGGTTTAGCCAACCTTGTTATCAAGGTTGGTGATCTGTATTTATAGGTGTCTTATTCATATAATTTTGGTATTGATGGCTATGTTTGCATTACCAAAGAAAGGTTTATGTGCGAACAAGGTTAGATCATTCAATGAACATTGTGAAGGATTTGGTGTTGTAGGGAAGACATCTGTGTTTAACCGGAACTGTATCAAGCATTAGGAGATGTTAATTTCATAGTTCATTTTCTCTAGATTGTAATCTGATGTTTATGTAAGTTAGTGAGACTTCCTTTTGTGATGAGCAGTGACCTCTAGGCAGTTTCCCTGATTGCAAGTGAAATCCCCATTGTAATTATTTCACATAATAGTGCAGAAGTATTATCTGACTGTGGGTAGGGTTTCCCACCATGGTTTTTCCCTTTACTGGGTTTTCCACGTCAAAAATATTGGTGTTATGTGTAGTGTTCTTTCATGCTTTATCTTTCACTATGTTTTTGTTATCTTTCTTTGGTAAAAGGTTTATAATCTGATTTAACTGTTAAACTTGTGGAAAATTGATTCATTCCCCCCCCCCCCCACTCAATTTTCCTCTAGTATCAGAACATTCTAACAAAGCATATTTCAAAGTCCTTGGTGATGAGGGAATTAAATTGCCACCTGATTTTGACATGTCATTGCTCATGGTTAAGGACAAACCGAGAGTTAGTAACTCTAAAATACAAGGACAACCAATAAGGAGAGGATAAAAGATCACATACCTTTCTACTTGCAACCAAGATACAAGATATCTATGAAAACATTGAAACTCTTCCTACTAGTTATCTCATTTTGAGTGAACTGAGAGCATTGAGACAAGAGATAGACACTATCAAGAATAAGAAGGAATTGTCACACAAGTTTTCTATTGAGGACATATGTCCCTATCCTTTTAATTTGAGTATTTTGATGCCACCTTTTACTAGTCATTGGGAAATATAAAAACTGTATAATTATAGAGGAAAAGGGGACCCTAAAGATCACTTGAGAGAGTTTTGCACTGTTACCTTAGAATTTGCAGTAGATGAAACATACCTCATGAGGCTCTTTTATCGTAGTCTTGGAGGAAGTTCCATGGAATGGTTTTCACGATTACCTCTAATTATCAAATCTTTTCACGAATTGGCTAATAAGTTTGTCTCACACTATGCTTATAATTGTAAACATGAGGTGACCATGATGGACCTCTTCAAAATAAAACAAAAACAAGTAGAATCCTTCATATCATTTTTTCAAAGATGGAAACATCTGACAAAAGAAGCACCTTATGAAATTCCCGATAAGCAACTTGTTGACCTCTTTTTTCACAATTTAAACAAGGAAATTGGAAGAGAACTTCACCTCAATTGTTTGGACACCTTTGATGAGGTCATAGACATGGTATTCCACATTGAACAAACCCTTATTGATGATGGTACTATAAAGATAAATTATGATAAAGATCACAAAGGATCGAGTTCAAACCATAAAATGCCTGTTTGGGCTAAGAACAAGAATGTGGTTAATGACAGAGTTGTTGATGTGAAAAATGTCGAGACATCATTACCTGTTTACAACCTTAAGGATTCATCCTCATAGAAAGGGAAAGATAAACAAAGAAGCTTCCCTAAATTAAATTTTACACCATTGGGAAAATCGCTCGAATCAATATTGAAAGAACTCCTTGAAACCAATCTTATAACATTGCCAGAGATAATGGAATACAATCCTAAAGTTAACCCCTATGGTGGAATGATGATCATTTTTGCGACTACCATAGACACAAGGTTTATAAGACTAAAAATTGTTGAGGCTAAAGTTGAACTCTAGGGAATTAACCTCAAACTTGTTAGTCCATCATAAAATATAAAAAAGGAAAGCTACATGAAACATAACTTCAACCAATAAAGTAACATGAAGTAAATGAAATAAACAAGATTATACCTTCCATGGTTTATAGCTCATTATGTCCTAACTCCAATGTTCCTGGTTGCAGATGATTTTCTCTCAAACAAGCACTAGTAGCTTCCAAGATGGCATGTGAAGAATTGACTGATAGTTAACTGATACTACGATATGCATATGCAAATGATTTAAGATAACATGATATTAAGCTATGATAAAAAATCTAAAATTGTTATTTTCTTCAAGCTCAAACTCATGGATGGAAGATAAAAACTCCTAGAATGACTATAAGATTAGCTATTAGTTTCAAAATGGCTTAGGAGACCTCTTTTTATAGATTTTTGAGTGCATGAGCTTAGGTGATAGAGATCAATGGTCATGATCAAATCTTACAAATTGGACTGCTATGAGCAAGAAGTTGAAGGTTGAGAGAAAGGGGGAAGGAGAAGACAAGTGTCACTCACCTCACCTTGACCGAGTTGAAGAATTGAGAGGATATAGGATAGTTGGAGAAGATGTAGGAATGAGAGGACAATTGGACTCAATTCCTCCTAAGATATAGGGATGTTAGAGATAATATAGAAGAAGGTTAGGAAATATGTGTATGTACACAATATTTCATTTATTTTGGAAGTTGGAGATAACTGGCTAATAAATGATTTTATTTTATTTTATTTTGTTGAATTAATTTAGCCAAATGATGGATGAGTTTTCAAAGGAAAGATGAAGTGGAGATGGAAAGGGAGTTGGAAAAGGGATTAAATAATTAAGAAATTATTTAATTAATGAGACTATAGGATATTAGATAGAGGAATAATTAAATATTTAATTAATTTATTAGAAGAAAAGGATATAACGAATTAATTGATAAAATGTTTCAATTAAATTAAGTAATAAAAGAATATAAAATGAATTAAATAAATTAATCTTTTCAAATTAACTATTGTAGACACTTAAAAATAATTATTTTTAATAATTTTTAATTCCTCACATAATTAATTAATTAATTATGTTAATTCAAATTCTCCTCAATATTAATTAAATATAATTGATATTGTCACTATAGCATGTGACTGATTTATTTAATAGATCAATCCCTTTCTTTATTCTTCTAAAAGATTAGATCCTCACAAATCTTCCTCTTGTCTAATTAATTTCAATTAATTAGCTAACCTACATGATTCCTACAAATCATCTTCTTAATTCATCATTAACCTAATAAATTCTTCTAGGAACTCCCTAAACTCACTCAACCTTATTCTTCTAATTTTTAATTCCTTCCACTCATTCTCTCTCCTAGTCAAATCCTCCTACAAATCCTAATCCCACCTAGAATTTCTTCTAATCCCCCTCCTAATGAGTTGCTAATGGCTAATCATCATGATTTTCCACAAAGTCAACTCCTTGTCCCTTCCATCCAACCACTAGCTTTTAATGCTCTTTTCCTAGGTGAATGTGAGATCTTCAAAATCTAACAATACTCTAGGCATCTCCTCTCCCAAAGAATTTTTAATTCCTTCTTATTCCTCCAATCCCCATGATTATCCCTTTTTGGATAATTTTAAATTCCTCCTCCCCATTCTTCAAGGAATGTCACATCCCTTTCTCCTCTCAAGGCACATTGGGAAGTCTTCCCAATGCACTTTTCTCTTCTCAAGGTACCTTGGGAAGTCTTCCCAATGTACCTTGAGGAGTGTGGAGACCAAGAGATATGTCTTAACCCATTCTTCAAGGAATGTCACATCCCTTGCTCCTCTCAAGGCACATTGGGAAGTCTTCCCAATGCACTTTGCTCTTCTCAAGGTACCTTGGGAAGTCTTCCCAATGTACCTTGAGGAGTGTGGAGACAAGAAATGCCTTTAAGGCATATCTCTTGGTCTCCACACCCTCTCTTCTTGTGTGAGCTCACAAGCAATCCTAGCCTTTCATCTTGAATCCATCCTAGCCATCCATTCTTCCTCTCCTCTTCCTATAAATTGAGGACTCCATCCCTCCATTCTTCATCTCCAAGTTCAGTAATCTTATGTTGCCCTTTTGAGCCTAAAAAAATCATTTTAGCATCCTTGTCATGTCAAAATCATCCTACATCCACACTTAATCATCTCATTTCCATTATCTTCCAAATCTATTCCATTTGTGCACAACATTGGAGAGCCATCCACATCAAGCAAGCAAGAGGAGCACATCAAGTGGAGCATCATCCAAGGGCGCCTTCACTTCATCAAGCTCCATCCAAAGGAGAAGGTAAAAGGATTGTGTGAGGTATATACATTTTCATTATTCATGTTTTCATGCATTTCAAATTATGTCTTTGATTTCATATACTTTCATGTTTGATTTGCATGCTTATTAACTAATCCACCTCACCAATCTTTTATCATCTTCAACTATTTAATAGAAGAATAATTATTAAATACATATAAAATATTTATTTAATTGCTCATAGCCAGTTTTATGTGTATACATTTTGCCCATCTTTGAAATGATGTTGAGACAACATTATTTAAAAGATTAAATCAAGTCTTGATAATGTGCCTGAGAAAGATAAAAATCCTAATTGTGTGCCCCCTGGAGAGACTAATCATGAAATTATTGAAAAATTTGGATGAGCGATTAATCTCACGATATTTTTTTTGGAATTTCTTATTGACTTGAAAACCATTGAGAGGGGGGGTGAATTAGTGACTCCAAAACAAACACTACTTTAAACACTAACCGATAGATAAATTTAAAAAAGTAGTTAAACAAAATACATGCTATCCAAAATGAAATAACAACATCCACATAAAGTAGAACATCCACCATAACACAAGTGTTTATACGTGGAAAACCCAAATAGGTAAAAACCATAGTGAGATGGAACTCACAAGTTAACTATCTGTAGTAATAGAAAACTGACCGGTTAAGGTCTTACAATGAGCTCTTTTAGGAGCGAATCTTGTTAGAGATTCCAAGCTTGATTAGAAGCTTATACCCTGTTAAGAGTACTACCCCGTTAGGTGTAACCTCGCTAGAGGATTTGAGAATCCAAACTAATGGATCACCTTGTTAGAGGATTTTTACAATGAATCTTGTTAGAGCTTACCCGGTTAAGGGATTTGTACCCGTTGTAATGATTAGAAAACAACAAGAATAGCTTGATCTGTTATGAGTAGCACAAGACTTGCTTGATCAGATCCTTCTAAGTACATTCAATACTGCTCTGCATCTTAACACTTATCACTTCTCAACTAAAGATTTTTCACTTTTTTCTCATAATAACTCTTTATCTGTTATCATCATCATAAAAATGATTCTCTGTGATGTCTTTAAATAGACATACAAACCTTATGTCAGCCATAGGAACACAGTTTCCTAGGTGCAGTGAATCTAGTCATATAACCATAACTCATCACAAAAATGACCATCAAACAAATGGTGTTGGTAACTAATCACAAAATAGATACCAGTTAGAGCACTTCAATACTGGTTGAAATAAAATTAGTTAACCGTTGTTATTGGATCTTCCACTTGATCTTCTTTTTCATCTTCATTCTGATTCTAATGCCGACTTAGTGTTAACACAGGTTATCTCAAAGGCACATACCAGTTGTCACAAGATATCAGTCAGAGATAGATCTTAAACATACCAGTTGATAGTGTAAACCATTTGAAGTTACACCAGTAGTCAATGTTATCATATATGTGTGTGAGAGTGTTTCATCAATGACAATAAGTGATGAATACATTACAATCATCATCAAGCCAACAATCTCCCCCTTTGGCATTGATGGAAACACTTAGAAAATTTTGAGTAAATTACAATACTCCTAAGTGTGCATATACAACATATCTAAATATATATGCTCAAGCTCCCTTTGAATGTAACACTGTAGTACTCCCCCTTAATGCATGTAAAAATACAAAAATTTTAAAAAAACACATGCATACATATTATTACTCCCCCTTTGACAACAATGCCAAAATGATAAAGTAAAATATATACATATATATAGAAAAAGCTATATCAAAGAGTTCAACATATATTACATTTTGAAACAAATTCATGCATTAGTGATTCTCAGGAAAATATTGTTGAAGTTTTGTTTCATCTGAGATAGAGCATTCTGTCATGATTCTAGTATGTGATTTGTATACTCAGAGGTAGAAAGCAATTGAGAATAGAATTCTTTCATTAATTCAAGTGAGCACATTTCAGGAGTGGCGAGAATAGCTTTGGCATTGGAGTAGGCTTTCTGAAGAATGTAGATCTATGAGGTGAGTTGACTCTTGAGCTCTCTTAGAGATTGAAATCTCTTAGCTCTCTCATTATGATTCCTGATCAGTCTGTCATGTAGTTCATCTATAGACCAGTTAAAGACATGAATGGAGTCCTAGAATGGGACATATGCCTTGTATAACCTTTCTATCTCCTACTCAGTTTCAACTTGATTTTTGGAAATATCAGAATAAAAGAAAGTAACACTGGAGGTAGATGCAAGATACTTTCTTCCAGATTCAATAGCTTTCTTCAACAGACTACAATATTGAGATAAATCTATTTTGCCATTCTCAATGTGCTTAGCCAACTTGTCTCCATATACCTTCATGTGGCTCTTCTCAGTAGATATTTGAGTAGCATCTTCAAGTGATTTGATTTGATCAAATGCCTCTATACTTAACTAACCAAGTTTGCTGATAGGAGTAGGAAGATGTGTGATAGAGGTTTTCGGTAGTAATCCATACAAGATTTTTACTACATTTTGAATTATCTCTGCCTCAATTTTTTGTTCTTTCATCCTCTTCTTATGTGCACAAGTTTCCATAATATGAGTAAAGTTCATCATTTCAGAAACACTCAAGGTGTTCATATCGATAGGTCCTAGAATACTTAAAGAGTCTTCATCATCGTCATCATCGAGTAGTTTTTGCTTTCCCTATTCAGAGGATATACACTTAATGATGGCTCTTTTTGTATTTTTGTTTGTTTTATCTTCCATTTTCTGAGTAATAGCTTCCTTAGTGGTCTTCTCTTGAGTGATCTCAATGACTGGTGGAGATTGGGGTTTCTCTAGTTGAGTAGTTGTCGGTATACTAACTTCCTCTATTTGAGTGGTCGGTTGATCACTTGTTGTATCTTGTACTTCAATCATTGAAGGAGAATCCATATCTGGTGTAGTAGTATCTTCAAATATGTCCACTTAATCCTCAATATCCTCATCAACATGAATAACTTAGTCATCCTTCTTCTTGGTTGAGTAGACAATATCAACTAGAACAATTTCCTCTCCATCCATTTCTAGTCGAGGGACATCTTCTGTGGTATCATCCTTACTTCTTGAGTGGATGACATCTTCCCTCTTTTTGATTATACAGGCTAGTTGAGGTGTCTCAGAATTAACAGCTAACCTTTGTTCATTTAGAAGCTTCAGTCTTCTTACTGTGAAATCAAAATATGCTTTGTATTTCTCAGTTAAAGCACTAATTCCATTTGATGATAGATTGGGGAAGCATTGCACAAATACTTCATCAAATATTCTTATTTCCTATTTAAGTGGCTTCTTCCCATTTATTTAACAAATTATTATACAAAGAAAATGAAATATCATTCTCCAATTCATGTGGAGATCTACTGCAATGACCCAAATAGCTTAGTACTTGTTGAAGTACTTGCTTCTACTCATCTACAGTGAAAGAATCGTAATGTTCTTTGACATTGTTAAACATGTTTCTTCCCAATGGCTTCATTGTTCTTTCAAATGTTGTTGCAGGTTTGTAGGTGGTAATATCTAGTGGTGTAGTTACCTTTGGCACTACATTTGCCTTCTTAGATGTTTTGTCAATTGCCTTTTCCTTTTTAGGTTCTTCAGATTTTGTACCGTCAAACTCTAGTTGCAAAATTAGTTTCCTATTCCTCCTCTTCTTAGGTACACTCTCCTCTTTCTCAATTATTTTAGGTGCTGGTTCCTTCTTTCTTAGAACACTCCAAGTCACCCTTGTAGTTTTCTTCATAGGAGATTTTTTTCATTTTTCTTTTGCTTTCCTTTATCTTTAGCTATAGATTCAGTACTGGTTTCACCAAGTGCATCGATTCTAATAGGGTATTCGCATAGCCAACTAGTAAGTCATGATTGACTTCGTAGCTCATATCTTCCTCTCTAGGTTCTCTTGCTTGCATTAAGCAAAAGTTAGTAGTAACCGTGAAGATTATGTCTTTTTCAAAATGTCTTACTACATCGTTAGGTAGCCTCATTCTTAGACTCATTTTCTTTTGAAATTCATTAAAATACTTGTTGGTGGCAGCCGAAAAGGTATTCTTTATAGCCTTAATGCTATTTCTTATCTGAGCATTGACCGGTTATTCTTTGGACCATTCAATGTCACCTATACCAAGTAGAAAATTCTAAAAGTAGAAAAATAACCCAGCCAATAGCTGACCAAACTTGAACTTCTAAGTAATGTCCTTTTTGATCGAATTCAAATTTAGAAATAGTTGGACTTTGATAGCTTCACAAATATCATAGTCTTCATTTTCAATAATCATACTATGTGTTGTATGAATTGTTGCAGATGAAACACTATTAAGTCTACTGGAGTAAAATAATTTGTAGCCTATCACCATTGCTACAAGTTTCACCGCAGGATCTTTGATATTTTTAATAGAGAAAGCATGCCCATCAAAGGTAGAACTGGTTAGCTTGAAGACTGTGTCTTTTGTGATTTTCCTCAACTCAGGAACTTTACTAGTTGAGCAATAACCTGTTACAAACCTAATGGCTTCCTTGGTAATTGTGTGAGTCCTTTCCAGACACATATTCTCTCCATGTAATCAACTCAGAATTATTCTTATGTGTTCTTCTTCAAAATCTTCAAGGGGTAGATGACATTATGAAATCCTTTCTGAAAAACCCTAGAATATTTAGCTTCAATCTTTCCTTCCTCATCATAGAGTGATTTCAGCTAAGTATAGATGTGAAGAGTTCACATATCTTCAATTTTGCAGTCTATATAGCTGGACAAATCACCTTGTATAACGACTCCACTTGGGACTTGTGACAACGCATTATAAGACATAATTTTCTCTTCCTTAACAGCTTCCTTAGCCTCAAAAATGATCATCAACCTTCCTACAGATTTAGAAGTAGATGTCATTCTAGATAAACAAGTTTCAAGGTGGTAAGCAAGGAAATACCTAGAATTCAACATGTCCCTTCAATTCCCAGTTGGATTGTTCAAATGCACTCCCGTTTTCTTCTTTTCAACTTCCTATTCAGCTTGATTTCTCTTAATCTCAAAGCAATTTTGCTAATTCACGCCAACACTATCTTGCTCTACTCTACAATCACTTCAATTCTTTTTCGAAGAGATTAGGGTAAAAATGATAAGGTAAAACTTGTTTTTTTTGTCCCTTTTATCGATCATAATAAATACTTGTACTTTTAGGTTAAAAACCCTAATTTTGCCGCTTAAGTTAAATACTAGTTGATTAACACACCAGGACAAAAAGTCACCAAAATTCAAAATTCAAAAAGATTCTTTCTCACTTATAAAACGGGTCCAAATTATGTTTTACCATTACGCTCCCCTTAGCTATTTTAGATAGGCTTAAGTCACCGGTGTCGGACTCTCTTCACTGGGTGAAGGAGTGACTTCTTCTACAAGAACTTCTTTGCTCTTCTTTTTCCATGTCCGAATATCTTCTCTTGTTTCCTCAACATCAACCTTCGGTTTGCCTTTCTGATCATTGGTAGAGTTGACCAGTTTGCAGTTTCCGGTTCTATAAAACTTTGCCAGGTGCCCCAGTTTGTTGCAGTGATAACAGACCATACTATATGATCTCCAAGGTCCTGCATTTCCCTTTCCTACTCTTTTTCTACAATTCATAGCCACATGACCAATTTTATTACAAGAGGTACACACAAAATTTGCTTCCTTTTCCATGTTGATCAAACTAAACTGATTGTCATAGGATCTTTGCCAGTTCCTGCTCATCCGTTTATCAAAATTCCTTGTCTGGTCACCATATGGTCTAGGATGTATGTGTGCTACAGGATTGTTTGCACCATATATGCACTCAATATTTTTATGCCCATACATTCCACAAGTGTAGCAATGTCCTTCAAACTTTCTAGATATATACCTAGCATTGGTATTATAACTTGCATTTCAGCTAATTTTGTTCCTACAAACATTTGCAGTATGACCAAGCTTGTGACAGGAAAAGCAGATAGGTTTGAAAGATTTCTTACTAGTAGTCTAATTGACTTTAGAAATATTTTTATTCTTTGAATAGTTTCTCTTGGTACCGGAGGATTCACCTTTTTCAGTTCTATGAAAGCCAAGTCCAGAGATATCACCCTTCATTCTCTGTGACTAAATTTGATAAGATATTCATTGTGACAAGAAAGCTTAGTGACAAGATATTCATTATTCTTAGACAGATTCTCTTTCAGAGATGATGTCAGGTTGAGGTCTAGTTTTAAGCTCTACTTTTCTTTTGTTTCAGCAATTAAGTCCTTATGCATGGTGTCTGTTTCTCGTTTGATTTTTAGAATCTCTTGATCCTTTGCTTTGATAAGATCTTTAGCAGCTCTTCTGCATTCCAGCTCCTGACTCATGCGAATAGTGAGACCTTCCAATTCTCTTCTTAGATTCAGTTTCTCACTTTGCAACTTTTCAACTTCTTCTGATAAGGCATCAATATTAGCTTCATTTGAAGAACTATTGTCAGATATTTCTAACAGTTTTTCAGATAGCTCTCTCCTCTTGACTTGAGAAGCTTTCAGTTTACCCCTAAGGGTTTCAACTTCATTTCTACTGGATTCTAGTTCTCTAACCATCTCAAAGTAGCTTTTGTCCCCCATGGTGGTTTCAAGATTCCTTTCTAAGTGGTTAGGCTTCAAAGAAGTCAGGCTCTGATACCAATTGATGGACTTCAAAATCATTGAGAGGGGGGTGAATCAGTGACTCCAAAACAAACACTACTTTAAACACTAAATGATAGATAAATTTAAAAAAGTAGTTAAACAAAATACATGCTATCCAAAATGAAATAACATCATCCACATAAAGTAGAACATCCACCATAACACAAGTGTTTATACATGGAAAACCTAAATAGGTAAAAACCATGGTGAGATGGAACTCACAAGTTAACTATCTGCAGTAATAAAAAACTGACCGGTTAAGGTCTTACAATGAGCTCTTTTAGGAGTGAATCTTGTTAGAGATTCCAAGCTTGATTAGAAGCTTATACTCTGTTAAGAGTACTACCCTATTAGGAGTAACCTTGCTGGAGGATTTGAGAATCCAAATGAATGGATCACCTTGTTAGAGGATTTGTATAATGAAGCTTATTAGAGCTTACCTGGTTAAGGGATTTGTACCCATTGTAATGATTAGAAAATAACAAGAGTAGCTTGATCTTTTTTGAGTAGCACAAGACTTGCTTGATCAAATCCTTCTAAGTACATTCAATACTGCTTTGCATCTTAACACTTATCACTTCTCAACAAAAGCTTTTTCACTTTTTTCACATAATAACTCTCTATCTGCTATCATCATCATAAAAAATGATTCTCTACAATGTTTTTAAATAGACATACAAACCTTATTTCAGGCATAGGAACACAATTTCCTAGGTGCAGTGAATCTGGTCATATAATCATAACTCATCACAAAAATAACCATCAAACAAACGGTGCTAGTAACTCAACACAAAACAAATACCAGTTAGACTAGTTTAATACTGGTTGAAATAAAACTAGTGAGCCGTTGTTATGGGATCTTCCACTTGATCTTCTTTTTCATATTCATTCTGATTTTGATGCCAACTTAGTGTTAACACGGGCTATGTCAAAGGCACATACCAGTTATCAGAAGATACTAGTTAGAGATAGATCTTAAACATACCGGTTGATAGTGTAAACCATTTGAAGTTACACCGGTAGTCAATGTTATCATATATGTGTGTGAGAGTGTTTCATCAATGACAATAAGTGATGAATTCATTACAATCATCATCAAGCCAACAATTTCTACAACTTTAGTTGATGAAAATGTTTGCTCTTTGATTACTTTGATATTCTGCTTGATTTGATTATTGATAGATTTTGATTGACCTCATGATCAATGAGGGTCAATGATATAAACTTGAAGCTTTGATGATCTAGTAGGATAGAGTTTTATTGAATTCATGATTGATGAACCTCAATAATGTAAACTCAAGATTAGATAGACTAGATGCATAACCTCATGATGAATGAGTGTCACTAATATGTGGTCAAAGAGATTGATATAAATCTCAAGTGAGAAGATAGGTTAGTTGATTGATGGGATCAAGAACTTACATTTTGTTGATATCATGTTTCAGGAGGATCTAGATGTATTGATTCATCCAGGGGGCAGGAGGATCAACGAGGCCTACAACATCTAAATAGAGTGTTTCTCTTCATCCTAGTTGACATATTGATATGAGACATTGATTTGTATCATGGGACATTGTATTTTATTGATTATTTCTTTGATATCATTGTATACTTGGATTGTTTATTGTTTATGATGATAGGTAGACATGGACTCTATATGATACTTTGATTCATGATTGATTATTCATATTACTATGATGATGATCCATATGCATTGACTACATAGATTATATATATATGCAATGATTAGATGGATGATGTTATGATGATCTTTTATTTTCTTGATGATGATGTTCTATATGATGCAATGATGATGAAATGAAAAATGTATTTAATTTTTTTATTTTACCAATCATGGGCACAAATGAAATTAATTCTATAATGCTTTACTTAAATGATGCAAATGCAATGATCTATATAATAAGGCTTATAATGATAAATCATTCAAATGAATATTGATTTCTATACTTTTGATGTGTATTAATATGATGAAATGATTTTGTGAAATGTATGTAATTTAAAATTTGATGATTGTGAATGTAAATGATGATTATGGATTTAAATGCTTATAATACAATCTTAAATGATATTCTTGATTAAACTAATGTGATGAATGCCTATATGATAATGCATATGTTACATCAATGAGATGATAGTGTAAAACTTATAGATCTGATGTTATGATTGCAATGAAATGCTTATAATGGTATGATAAATGATCTTAAGTGCAAAGATGAAATTAAATGACCTTAATGGATAAAATGAACCACAATGATAATGATCCTAATGTAAATAATAATGATATAATACACATGATCAATTAAATGTACTTAATGCAAACTAAGGAAATGCGAATGATTATGATTGAATGCAAACTAATGAAATGAATGATAATGATGAATATGAAAACCTAATGATTCTAAAGATAAATGAACCTAAAATGATCAAATGCAAATTGTTTTTGTTTATCCAAGTATACTCAATCTTTATTTATGACCATTGATCTCTTAATGGAATGAAATTATTATAATGGAACTGACAATGAATATTTATAATGCAGATGAATAATGAGCTAATCTAAAATGATCTAACTAAAATGATACTTTCATTCTTCATATGTTGTCTTATAACAGTACTTGATTTCATCATTGAGCTTTTAAATTGTTGTAAGAAAATACAAGCAACTTGACATAATGATTCAAGCTGGACTGAGTATTTCTTGCATGGATTTTGATATAGTAAGTTTATACAAGCAACTTGATATGATGAATCAAGCCGACATGAGTATTTATTCCAGAACAGACAAGGATTATCCCTTTTCATGCATGACTCGGAATGTCCTCCTTGATCTTTTACTGATCATATCCTTATACAAGTACATACCTTAATAAGAGATAAACCACATACAACAATCAAAGAAAATAATCATGCCCCATCACAACTACTCTAGTCATGGACATCCTTGAGTCACATAGAGTACATGATTAGCAAAAAATCAATATATAAACACTGAATTCTGTATGTCATACACATGTTCTCAAGGTCATTAACTGATATAATCAACTTGATGAATATTCATTGATAATCTGTCATTACTTGCTGGTTGATTCCTTTTATTATGAGTTTCACGATTCAATTCATTACATACGCCTTGATCTTCATTGCCTTGTTTCTTGTTATCTATTTCAAAACCCTAGGTATTTTGGTTTTTCTAAGTTTTCTAAACGTTTTGGATTTTCAAAGATTTAAAAGATCACCTTAGCAAAAGGATTTAGGATTTTTCCCCTAGCAGAAACAAACTTTATTAATGATGTATGAAAAATGATAAAAATCTAAAATCATGGCGGGATATAATGCAGATATGATTGATAAAATCCAAGACAGTGACTACACTAAGTATGTCAAAGATTGATAAATATTGGTAACCTACATATTTCCTACTAATGATTCAGAGAAATGAATGTGAAAGATGAAATGGATAGACTAGGATAGATGGAAGAGATCGATGCAAATAGGATGGAGTGGATAGGTGTGCGAAGCGATCTCATAGATGGAAGAACCCACTTTTAGATAATGCCTATTTACTAGGTTTTCATTATCTAAATTTATTGCATTTTTTCCATATTTGATTTTTTTCTTCTATTTTCATTGTTTTATGCTTTCTAGGGATTTTCTATTTTATTTTTTTTTTACTAATTTCTTTAGGACTTTATATGTTTTTTTTTCTGATTTTTCCAGGACTTTATATCTCAAGCATAGAACTTCTTGAGATGGATAGAATTGATGGGCTCATCAAAACAATCACCTATAGGTGTAGATAACTTGTAAGCTCCTGAGCCATATGCTACTACTATAACAAAAGGACCTAACTAGTTTGGTTCAATTTTTTCCTTCTTTAACCAGTCTTGTTGATTTCTTGGATTCTCCCTTAGAACTAGATCACTAATCTAAAAAATGTGTGGCTTAACTCTATGATTATAACTTCTCTCCATTCTCTATTAATATGCTTTCAAATGATCTGTACCATTTTGGCAATGTTCCTAAATCAACTTAAGTTCTTGAAGTCTAGAGACTCATTCTTATTCTTCTCATATAAGACCTTTCAAGGACACTCGTAGAGAAGGTATCTCTATTTCTACTAGTAATATTTCTTTTGATCCATAGACTAAGCAATATGGGTTTTCCCCCGTTGGTGTGCAAATGCTAGTTCGGTATGCCCAAAGAGCATGATTTAGCTAAATATGTCAGTCTTTACCAACTTCATTGATTGTTTTCTTCAATATCTTTAAGATTGTTTTATTTGATGCCTCAACTTGATGGTTTCCCTGTGGATAATATGGTGTAGAAAACCTATGTTGAATATGAAATCGCTCACATAGTTCCTTCACATCTTGATTCTTAAATGGCCTTCCATTATCAGTGATAATGGTAATAGGGACTCCATATCAACAAATTATATAATTCACGATGAATGATGATATTTTCTTTCCTGTCACTTTCCTCAAAGGCACTGCTTCAATCCATTTATTGAAATACTCCGTAGTAGTTAGAATGAACTTATTTTCATTAGAAGATGAAGGATTTATCTTACCTACGAGATCAAGACACCATTGGGAGAATGGAAATGACCCTACCATATGATGCAGTTCTTGTGTTGTTGCATGGATGATATTCCCATGGATCTGGCATTGTTTGCATTTCTTGGCATATGTAAATGAGTCTCTCTCCATAGTAAGCCAATACTAACCCAAACGAATAAGTTTCTTAGCCAATGTTAATCCACTTGAGTGCATGCCAAAAATACCTATGTGGACTTCATTAAGAAATTTTTCAAATTCTTCCTATTCGACACATCTCAGTAGAGTGCTATCTAGACATCATCTATATAATGTATCAACAATGATAGTATATCAGGATGATTGACGGATAAAATTTCTTCTCTGATTACGGGATAGTTCAGGAGGAAGGATATTCTCTTTTAAGTATCTATAGGTTTGGCTATATAAAGATTGATCAGTTCTAGATATATGGAAAATCATGTGGGTGTTTTGGGATTTAATGGTAGGATTCAAGATATCTTCCACCAGGAATTTGTAATGTTGTTGATTGTCCTGATTCTACAAAAGTGATGTTATTTTAGCCATTGCATTTGTTGCTTTTTTCTCATTCCTTGGGATTTGAGTGAATGATATTTCATCAAAGTGCTCTTTAAAATCTTCAACCAGCTATGTGTAAGTCATGAGCTTGTCATCCTTAGTTTGATAATCATCATTAATTTGGCTTATTATAAGTTGTGAATCACCATAAATATGTAATTCCTTAATGTTCCATTAAATAGCCATTTTGAGCCCAATAACCAATGCTTCATATTCTGCGGTATTGTTTGTGCATGGAAAAAGTAGTCTATATGATTTTAGAATTGTGTGTCCTTGAGGTGAGATGAACAAAATTCTAGCACCTAATCCATATTGTGTATAGGATCAATCAAAGTACAACTCCCAAAATTTTGTGCTTATTGTTAGAATTTCTGCATCAAGAAATACGATGTGCAATGGTGTGTCATCTTGTAAGGGTGCTTCAACCAATTGATCATCAATGACCTGTCCTTTGATAGCTTTTCGATCAACATATTCTATATCAAACTCACTTAGTATCATAACCCATTTTGCCAGTCTACCTATTAAAGTTGACTTGCTCAACAAATACTTTAGTGGATCTATTTTTGCTATAAGTTTCATAGAATGAGTCAGCATATAATGTGGCAATTTTTGAGTTGTAAATACAACTTCTAGGCATGTCTTCTCAACTGATTTATAGTTCAATTCATAACCTACAAGTTCTATTTATGTAATACATTGCTCTTTCTTTCCCTTCTTCATCATGTTGCACTAAGACAACTCCTAGTGATACATTGGTTGTTGAGATGTAAAGCAACAATGGTTTCCCTTTGATTGGTGATACAAGTACTGGAGGATTTACCCAATATTTTTTGATTTAAAAAAATGCTTCCTCACACTTCTGATCCTATTTGAGTGGAACATTCTTATGTAAAGATGAGTGAATGGATGAAATCTATCTGCTAATTGAGAGACAAATCTTCTGATTGATTGCAATCTCCTTTGTAGAGAGCACAATTGACTTGTGTTCCTAGGTGACTCCATTTCCATGATAGCTTTGACTTTTCTAGGATTTACTTCAATTGCTCGAGCTGATATAATGTACCCAAGAAGTTTTTTGGAGGTTCCTCCAAATGCACATTTCTTTGGACTCAATCTTAATTTATATTGTTCAAGCCTATCAAAGATCTTACCCAAGATGTTCAAATGTCCTTTCCTTGTATGGGATTTTTCAAGTATGTCATCTACATAATATTCCATTATTGTATGCATCATATCATGGAAAATTATCGTCATGGCTCTCTGATAAGTTTCTCCTGAATTCTTAATTCTGAATGGCATCATTCCAGTAGTAAGTAACCCATGCATAGGTGAATGTTGTCTTTTCTTGATCTTTAGAGGAAATGTTTATTTGATTTTACCCCAATAATCCATCCATTAATGAAAACATCTCATGTCCTATTGATAAGTCTACAATTATATCCATGTTGGGCAATGGGAAATCATCTTTTGGACATGCTTTGTTCAAATCTCTGAAATCGGAGTAGACTCTTATGCTTTTACCTAGCTTTGAGAGTGGCGCAATGTTTGAAACCCATTCTAGATAGGTAAAAGGTCTTATGAAACCAACATCCAATTGTTTCTTTAGCTTTTCTTTTACAAGGAGAGCAATATGTGGATGCATTTTTCTTAGCTTTTGTTTAATTGGTTTTGCTTTTGGATCCAAATTGACATGATGCATGATAAGATCTGGATCAAGTCCTGGCATGTCTGCATAGGACCAAGCAAAATTTATTTGTCTTTGTTTGAAGAACTCTGTGTATTATTTATTTTTTTCATCTAATAATGATGCAGCGGGATGAAGGACTTTGGGGTCCTTTAATCTACCAATGTTTATTGATTTTGTTGGCTCTATTAAAATAGTAGATCTATCCTGAAAATATGCAAGGAGGGTGTCAAACTTTCCATCTTCTAGCGCCTCAAGGAGGTTTTCACCATCAGTTTCATCCTTTATTTTTCCTCTCGATTGATCTAGTGTTGCCATGAAATGGTTTTCAGCACTAGGTCTTTTTCCTTGTTTTAGTTCAATTTTGCAACTAAAAAGTTTGGCACTCTCCTAACTGCAAGAAGCGTTTCTTGATTCTGTGATGGAAGATATCTTAGGTGTTATTGGTTCTATGGCATTAAGATATATATATAAGTCATGATCATTGGAAAGGACATTTAATTCAAGGTCTTCTAGGTTATCCCAATCAATTAGTTTTGGATGAAGTAGGGGTAAGTCATAGTCATCATCATTGTTGGGTGTTTCAAGGTTCATGACTTTAGGTATAGTTTGGCATAGAATAGGTAATGTCATAGATAGAACCCTCTTGAGGATAGTCCCTACCAAGTACTCTCCAATAAGCTCTAACAAAATCATGATTGGTATTTTGTGATTCACTATCAAGTGACTCATCATCTGACGTTTGTCCCTCAAACAAATGGATTATATCAACACATACATATTTGATACTATGGATTTCCTCTTAATCAATTTCAATAGATTCATTTGTATCTTGAAGCTGGCATACTTGTGCACATGACATAGAGGTGTTAGGCCCAATATGGAAAGCTAATGTACTGAGAGGGGAGGGGTGAATCAGTACTTCAAATCCTTTTCTTAACAATATCTTTGCTGTTATGCATAAACTGAATAGTTCAGTAACATAATATAATGCTAAAACAAATAAATAACAATCATACATGCTTCACTCCATAACACATATATTTTGGTTATGCAGAAACTCTTGGTTAGAGAGAAAAACTGCGGTGGGGATGGCACCCACAACTTCACTACTACAATAATAAAGGTTGCTCGATTAGAGCTACATGTTTAGCTATTTCTAATTGCTTACCCTATTAGGAGTATCAAGATCTATTAGATCTACCTTGCTAAAGGATTTTACAACACTTAATCTAAATGTTGCACCTGGTTAGAGGCTTTACAATTTATAGACTTGATTAGAGTCTTTTACCCTGTTAAAGGTTTCTCTTACAACTTCAAAATATTACAATAAAATCATTACAAATATATGCAACTTTACATCTGGAATGTTATAGCAGATTCTATGTGCTCAAAATAAGATTACCTTGCTTATAGCATACCTCGGTAACCCATATAATAACTCGGTAAACCCTTTTGTTTACTCTATTTTTTGACTATTCTCTGAAATCCTTCTCGGTGACGTCTGTGTCTCTGTATCAGTCATAACACTTAGTTCTTTCACATGTCTTGCTTCATATATTTCTATATCTTCCTTTCTATCATGCTACATGTATATATCTATTCTTAATCCATGTTGTATAAATAGATCTATTATGACAATGATCCATTCATTGCTTCAATCTTACAAACATGTTTTATCAAATGAATAACCATGCAAAATATTTCATTGGTTAGATGACCTTGAAATCATACACAATCTTTAAGTGCAATTTCCAATGCGATAACGGTTCTATGTTCCTTGATCTTGTAACATGTTTCCACATGTATGTCCAGGTTCAATGAATCTGGTAACACATTTCACTCTGTGTATATCAACTCAGTGTGTCATCTTTTCTGCTTGGTAGACATGGAATGATACTCGGTAGACAACTCGGTGCATACTGGGCTCTGTGACTACTTTCTTCTATAACCGACTAGATTGTGCATACCGACTGAATATTTCGGTAGAGATAACCGACTAGAGTATATAGAATAACTTTGAACATAAAAACTAATGGCAACTTGATAAGTAGTAACAAGAGGATTCTTTTGCTATCTTTTGTTTTCTCTCAAACTCATCTTCTTCTGGACTAATAGTCAATCCTTCTTGACTATCTATTAATTATTCTATGGTTCTTCCATACCTTAATATTGTTGGCTCAACATTTATGTAGGTATGATATTTTTTTGATCTTCTGATGATTGATCAATAACTGTTTGTGTTTTTTGTGGTGTCGCTTCTTGTTCTTTTTCATCCTCTTTCCTTTGTTGTTTTGCATATGCCTCTTTCCTTTGAATTTTGATCTCTTCTTGTCTTCTTTCCAACTCTATTCTTTGTTTTGTGAAAGATGAGTCTTGATTTATAATAGTTTCTTGTTCTTCATCATTTTCTTCACTTGATAAATCAAATGATGGATTTGGACCCCATTCATATTCGTTTTAATCTATTTTTGAACCATTTTCTAGAATCACACCACTATATCTAACAGGGATGATATATGGTGAGAAGAGTTCTCTAATTTTGGCCATCTATTCTTTCATTGTTTCTGGAATATCTTGATCAAGTTCCATGCTTTTTTGTATTCCTTGAACTTGTTTGCAAGATTCTTCTTCTCTCTTAATTGCAAGTTATTCATGTTTTTTCTCATATTATTCTTATTATTGTTTGTCAGCTACTATTTTTGCTACTTGGTTTAGCCTTTCTTGTCATGGTTTTTCTTTAGGGGCTGTTTTGTTTCTCCACATTGGATGTTGATAATTATGTTGTTTTTTCTTTAATTTAGGATATCCAAGTCTTGATTTATCTTCTTTATATTGTGTGTGAGGATAAATAGGTTCTGAAATACATTCATTTCACTTGACAATTGGTCCTTTTCCTTCATATCCCATATTTTGCATGATCTTATAACCATTGCAATATTGTTCTATGGGAATATTAACTTTTGTAGTTGTTGCTATAGTTTCATTTTCATCTTTGTAAAATCAACTAAGAATGTCCTTGTCTTTGGTTTCTTCTACAAATGTCCCAGCTTTAACAAATGCTCCATCAAACATTTCAATTGATTTCTCTGGGATCCATGGTTGAACATTTGTAGGCTTTCCATATGATCTAGGTCAAAGTGGCAAGTTATGCAATCAATACGTTCTCATTCCTTCATCATTTAATTTAAGATTTTTTTCAGAGGTTTCCCATATTTTTGCTTGAATTTCTTTGGTGGGATAGACTGATTCTCTATTATGTTGAACTCTTGCATCTTGTGTTAGTTTCAGATTATTGCAATATTGACTGGAGTCTGTGACTATAGTGACTTCTTGCCCATTATGAGGAAACTTAACACACTGGTGGTATGTAGAAGGAACCGCTTGCATTTCATGAATCCATGGTCTTCATAGAAGAATATTATAAGATAAATTCAAGTCTAGAACTTGGCACAATGTATCTCTTTCCACAGGTCCTATTTTGATTGGTAACACCACAATCCATTTGGAACAATGTTCTTCCTCATCATAAGCCTTGATATTTATTTTCTTCTTTGGATCCATTACATTTTTTGAATATCCCAGAGCCTTTATTAAATTTAATGCACAATTTTTCAAGCTAGCTCTACCATCTATGAGTATGTATTTGACACAAGTAGTATGAATGGTGACTTCAACATGTAAGGGAGCATTATGAGGGTGGTGCAAGGATGCATCATCAATTTTAGAAAAGGATAAGCAATGTGGGGTTATGAGGTGTCCCACCATATTTTGGAATTAATTCATATCCAGGTCTTTTGAGACTATTCTTTCCATTAGAGCCTTCTCCAATATTTCCTTATGCATAGGTGAAATTTTTAGGGGCTCCAAAATTGAAATCTGAGCGGGTGTCTTTTGTAATTGTTCCACTAAATTGTATTGTCTTGAAGTGGATGTTGATTGATTTTTTATACCTGGAAATGTAACTTTCACTTTGCTTCTTGTAATGACGTTGATTGGTTCTGAAGGTGTTTTGTCTTTAACAATGATGACATTTACCACATCGTCATATGTGTAAGTATAATTTACCTTAGCTTTTCCTTTGTCATATTTTGGTACGGATTGTTCACCTTTTACATAATTTAGAAGTGGAGTTTTGAATGCTAAATGTGATTCATTTGTTTTATGACAATCCACTGTGATAGTTCCATTATCAATCAAGTCTTGAATAAGATGCTTCAATCCTTGACAACCATTGGTTTGGTGTCCTTTGTTTGGATGAAAATTGCAAAAATGATTGTCATTCCACTAATTAGGTTTGACTTGAGGTTCATAATTTCTTTCTTTTGGTAAGGTAATCGATTTACTTGCAAGAAGAGTCTTCAAAGTTGATTCCAATGGTTCTCTAATGTTTGTGAATTTCCTGCGAGGATTGGAGAAGAAAGACTTGGATGTATTGTTCTCTTTATTGTTATTGTTTGGTGATTGACCTGATAAGTTGAAGAGTGGTTGTTGTTTGGTAGAATTGATATTGTTGTTTTCTTCATTGGTAACATTCCTATTCTTTGACCATAATTTAGGTTTATCATTGTTATTGTAACCATTGTTATTTTTATTGTGATCGTTATTGTTGTAGGGATTGTTCTAAAGTTTTAACTCTCCTTTCTTTACCATTGCATCTTCTATCTTTAGACCATTTTCAATCATTTTAGCAAAAGAAAGAGGACATTGCATTTTAAGATGGTAATTCATTTCACTAGCAAGGTTGTCAATGAATATGTCCATTTTCTCTTGATCAGGTACATCTCTGGGATATCTATTGAAAATTTATTTCCATCGCTGTAAAAATACCATGAAACGTTCACCATTCTTTTGCTTAACGTTACATAAATCTAGCATGGTTATCTCATTTCTTATGTTCTAGGAGTATTGTGAGATAAATCTATTCACAAGTTCTTCAAAAGATTTAATCCTAGATGGTAGTCTTGAGAACCATTCCATTGATTATCCACTTAATCTTCTAGGAAATAGAAGCATTAAGTAAGCTTCATCATGTGCAAATTCCATACTCATGGTGCAAAACTCCCTAATGTGATCTTGAGGATCATATTTTCTATCATATTTATCATATTTAGAGATTTCACAATATTGTGGGAATGGTATCATGTTTAAAGTTTTGTCAAAAGGATATGGGCAGATGTCCTCTAATGAATATTTCTTAGAACTCATTCCACTTTGCATATCATGTATTTGTTGTTGCAAGGTTTGCATTTGTTGAGAGAGAGGTAACAAAGGATTATCAATATGGGTTCCTCTTGCATCCTCATAAGTTCTTCTTTTACCACGCTCTCTCCTTGTATCATCATGATCTTTTCTTGTTGTATCTTGTCTTTTTTCTTTGTGATTCACTCGATTTACATCTTCATTATTGGGATCATCAGTTTTTTTATTATTACTTGTTCCTGCATCTTGTTTCAAACTTTCTATGTTAAAGTCTTGTGGCAATTTAGCTCCTGATTTTGCCAACATTAGGATGTACTTCTCCTTTTGTTTTTCAAATAACTTTTCCATTAGTTTGTCAAATTTATAATCTTGTTCAAGGTCTTTAATGGTGTCATTGACTACCTCTTCATCAACATCCGTGTATCCAAAATCTTGAAACATTGAATCTTCTTCTTCCATTTGTTTTTGTTATCTTCTGAATTGCTCGTATTGAGATCTAGTCCAAACTAACATGTGATTCATTTGGACTTCTCAAGTTTTGATCTTCTAAAATGCCACTCAATAAGTGACCACTAATTTAGGAAGATAAGCTTTGCTAATTTTACCAATGTTATTATTGCATTGTGATAAAGCATCTTGTTGTTGAAAGGTACAAACTTGCAAAATTCTCTATCAAACTCTGTTATGTAACCATGTAAATAGTGAAAAAAATGGTGTAGGAATGTCCTATGTTTTAACAAGATGTTATGATTGATGTACAAGAATATTGCCTTCTTCAAAGTATCCTTATAACTAGGTTTTCTTTTCTTAAGATGATATTTAAAAGTCATATAAGCATATGATGGTTTACAAGTTTGTTTGATTCCAATGTGAATGCAATTCTTTTCTTTGATATAACCTAGATCCAAATAGGAATGATATATCCAAGATAATAAAAAAACGTTGATAGGATATAATTGTGATAGAGGATTGGATGTATCCTGATGAGAAACTAATAATAATGTTGATCCTTTTGCACTTAAGATGGTTGAATCACTAACTTGTTGAATTTTTTATGTTTATGAAAACCTTTGGAAATAACTTATTTCATTGATAACCTGATTATCTGAGCAATTTAAAGACTTGTGCTAGTTGAAGACAAATCTACTCAAAAAAGGGTATCTGAAAATGATATTAAAATTTGGGTGTGATATGCAGAAATGCCCTCTATTTTAGATGAGAGAAAACATTTGCGCTAACCTATTTGTCAAAAGCGCTAACCTACGCGATAAATGTGCTACTTTGTGTGATAAAAGTGTTGCTCTGTGGAATAAAAGTGCTCAACTACGGTGTAAAAGAGCAGTTTCATGTTCAAAAGAGCTATTACAATGATCAAATGCATGATTCTAAGGGATAAAAGCATAGTACTATTGTTTAAAAGCATTGTTCTATTAGGCAAAAGTGTTGTTTTGCGCAACAAATGTTCCAAAAATGTTGAGGCTAAAGTTTAACTCTAAATAATTAACCTAAAACTTGTTAGTCCATCATAAAATATAAAAAGGAAAGCTACAAGAAACTTAACTTCAACCAATGAAGTAACATTAAGTAAATGAAATTGAAGAAGTTGAGAAAATACAACTTCAGAGATCCCAAGAACACCTGCAAGCAAAATACCTATTACAAGAGAAGAATGAAGGGAAAAAACAATAATGGCTCTGAAGAAAAAATTATCATTCAGAGAGGGAATCTTTAATAAAAAATTACAATCCAATCCTTATAAAAGGAGAATATGTAGCCCTAATGATGTGCAACCCTAAAGAAACCCTAAAGGGATAAAGTGTATTTAATAATTAGAATAATTATTAAATACCTACCATATTATTCAATGCCTAAGTTTATCTTAATCGTAGAGTATAATAGACTAATAATTAAATAAATAATTATTAGCTAATACGAGATAATTCTAACACACCCCCTTAAGATGAACTTAGGGAGTAGCTAAAAAACTAAATGCATGAAGAAAAAAATGCAACTACATGATGAAGGCAAACATGGGTCCCGACAACAAAGCCTGATGAGGTACCCAAGTACAAAAGATCTCTATATAGCGGAGATATAGAGAAAACCACATGGGAAAAAACTCTACTCCAAAAAAGAGATGAAATACAAGTGAAGGATTGAAGAAGCCTCCAAACAAGAATGTTCCAAAAGATAGGAACAAAAGAAGAGCAGAAGAATCACTGAAGCCTAAAGAACCTGTAAACACTATCGAAGAATAACTATCGATTTGAAGGACCTCCACTAAAATAGAAGATGATTAGGTAGAGAAGACTATAATCTGCATGAGTGCCCTCAAATAACACTACTTGAATCAGATGGTAAACAAAGGCAAACAACTGAACTTGAAGATAGAGATGGAAAAAAACACCAAAGTTTGAAGAGCTGATCAATTGAAGATGGAAGGTTGCCTCCAAAAATGGGAATGAAAGAGTGTACTCTAATAAACCAAGGAAGCATTAGAACCAACAACCAATAGGAGAAACCACCCCATAATGCTGACAAGGGAGAGCTAACATGTACACTGAAACTGAATGCCAAGAAAAACTAAATGGTGAAGAACCAGCAACATCAAGAGTGAATCAGAAAGTACAAACACATATAAAGGCTAGTGTCGTGGAAGGAACACTCTCTTGAAACACATCATGAGGCTAATGTTGTGGAAGGAACACTCAGCTCACAAAGATAGATGGAAAACAAAGGCAAACTTCAAAACTGTTGGCATTTGTGTTAAGTATGTTGACATGATGATATTATGTTGTTATTGATGTCAATATGATAGAAGAGTGAACCGCCAATATGCTGAAATGTGAACCAGTACAATGTGGTGAACCAGTATATGTGCAAAGAAGTGAACAAGTATATTGAAGCCAAACAGTTGGCAAAGTGAACCGGTATAATGATATAAACCGGTATATTGAACAATAGGTGAATTGGTATGTTTGTCCAAGAGAACCGATATGATGAAATGTGAACCGGCATATGGAATATTCTCTATGAGGACTGAACATGATATGATTACTAGTTGGTAGTCTCAGCTTAAGGGTTTCCAGTTGAAGTGTTCCAAGCCTGTGTGACTCAACTGGTGACATTGTGTGATGAGTTAGAATTGTAATGAAGATTCGATCATGTTGCCATGTAAGCTTGAGTGCGTGAAGGATCTTGCATGAAGGAAATTGATCCTATCCACCTCGAGAATGTGTGAAGTCCCTGTAAACGGTGGACAACGTGTGATGGGTTACAAACCGCCATGAAAATGGTGAAGAATGAATGATGGAGAATGTCTTGAGATATGTTCAAGACTTTTGTATTCAAATACAAAGTGTTCAATCGCCAAGATTGAACTGCCTGAATTGCTCAACCTAAATGTTTAGGGTTCAAGGTTTATGCCACTGACCTATCTGTTTCCTATAAGGTCAATGTTGTGTTTCTTTCTGAAGTTGTTGGCAAATGGTGTGTGTGTATCCAAGTGAAGAGATATGTGATTCTTGCCAAACCAGATGAGATAAGAGGTTTTAATCCTACATTGAATGTGTGCAGAAAGAAGGAACTTAAATGGATCTACATTAGGCATTGAGTGCTACTATCAAATCATTGTAATACCTGTTGATCTTTAACCACTTCAACAATTGGAAAATCCCTTAACTAGGTAGCTTTAATCAGCTTGCTATGAATCCTTTAACCTGGTGACTCAAACTCATTGAGTTCTTGAAATCCTCTAACAAGGTAACCTCTAATAGGATTTAACCCTTAACCGGGTATTTAGCCATCCCTTAACGGAGTGATCTCTAACAAGATCAGTTCCTAGCAGAACCTGTTGTAACAATATCTAACCGCACTAGGCTCCTAACAGAGCAGACTTCTAAAGAGTTCAAAAGCAGCTTGTGGGTATTCATCCCCACCGTGTTTTTTTCCCTATTGGGTTTCCACGTGTAAAATCTGTGTGTCATGTGTAGTATTTTTCATGTGATGATTTAAGTGATTTGTGTCTAAAGGTAAATCATGCTGAGCTAGCCGTTATTATATTTCTAATGATAGATTACCTATTCATGCATAAGGGTGAAATGGAAGTGTAGTATTAAGCTAAGTGGAAAGCTAAGTGATCAACCGGTTAATGCTTGTCATAGTTATTCGTAGCTTTACAGGTTGCACTCTGTTTCAGACCGGTGTTACTGTCTGTCAGACATTTGCAGTGTTTGTAGTCAAACCAGTTAGGAAGAATATATTGTGTCTGTACTAATTCACCCCCCCTCTCAGTACCATTCTGGTACTCATTACTCATCATTGAGTTATCAATTGGTATCAAAGCATCCTCCAGGTCCTCTTTGTTGTAAGCTAAACCACTTGAGGGAAAGATCCTATTGTAATGATGAAGAGAGAAGGTCCAAAGTTCAATAAAGATAACTTCAAAATTTGGAAGGACAAAATGAAGATTTACATCCGAAGCATGGGTGCTCAACACTAGAGTTATGTTGAGAATGTTTTTGTTACTCCCACTGGTACTCTCACCGATGATCAAAAGAGAGAAATATAGGAGAATGGGCAAGTCATGGAAGCCCTAATCAGCAGCTTATTTGACATTGAGTTTATTGATGTCTAGGATAAAGATAATCCCAAAGAAGTATGAGACACACTTGAGAATATATGTGGCGGTGATGAACATGTAAAACAAGCTAAGGAAGAAAGCCCTAGAGGGAAGTTTGAAGACATGCAGATGGTTGAAGGTGAGACCATTCAATAGTATGGAATAAGAATCAAAACTGTTGTTGGAGATATCAAGAGTGTAGGTGGTAAAATGGATGATTCCACTATGGTAAGCAAAGTTATAAGATCCTTATTACCGGTCTATGCAATAAGGGTTGCTGCTATTCAGGAGTTGAGATCAATAGACAAGACTAAGGTACCTCTAGACACCATCATTGCAAAGTTCACAGCCTATGAGATCCTGATGGAATTCAAAGCTCTTCTTGCCATGAAACTTCCTAAAGGAACTGGTAAATACAGAGGTAAGCTCCCTTTGAAATGCTTTTCTTGTAATCGAATAAGACATATTTCTATAAACTGTCCTAATGGTGACAACAAGGACAAACTGGAGAGGTTCAATAAATTCAAAGGAGGAAACTGGAGAAACCGTTTTGTTGCAGTTGATGAAGGTGTCACAGATGAGGAATCAAAAGATGAAGAAAATGAAGATATTGTGTTTGTTGTAGTAAAGGAAGATGTGTCAGAAAAGAAGGCTCTTGTCTCCTTCTTTGATAAGTCCAATGAGTGGATTATTGATAGTGGTTGTGTTAGGTCTCGGAGACAACTGAGAGGGGGGGGTGAATCAATTGTCTAATAAATTCAAATCAAAAACCATTAAACCAATTTAATGCTTAATACCGATAAACCAATTAAGTATGTCAGTAGACAGTGTTAACAGTAAATTGTTATACTGGTAAAGATTAATGCATGAAACACAAACATAAAGTCATCCACAACACATAACACCAATATTTGTACGTGGAAACCCTGTAAGGGGAAAAACCACAGTGGGAAACCTTACCCACAATCAGATGATACTACTGCAGATAGTAAGTGTACATAAATGGGGTTTGCACATGCAGAAAGGGCAACAGCCTAGAACTCACTGCTCAATCACACAATGGGAGTCACATTGACTATAGTTGGATGGTTAAATGCAATAAGAATGTACTGCACAAAATAGCATCTTCATATGCTAGATTCAGTACTAGTGTAATTCTGATATGATTCTACAAAAACCTAGCTTCACCTTCAAATGATGTCTTTGTGTATACCTCAACTTAATCTCGCATATACCTTCTCACAATCCTTTTTCTGCATTCCACATTTGATCTTAGAAATAAGATCTTACATTTATACCATAACCTAAGACCAATTTTAGTAGGTCAGCTCTACAAGATATTACAATAAAATCATTTGTAAACAATATAATATCTGATGCAATAACCAATTAAACATGTCATCTTAATGCATTTACAACAATAATAAATCATCTCTATAGCGTGCCATGCTGATTTGGAAAAGATAAACCTATCGTTGTAACCCTAGGTAACCCTGGACCTATTTGCCGGTAACAGTAAATATGTAAATATGACTATACCAATGAATAGTTCTTCAAAACAAAGTGTCCACACAATGTCTTCAACATTACCAAGTGTCTTCCATATCATTCCAAGTGTTGGTGATCATTATATCCTACCAGTGAACATTATATCCTGTCGGTGAACATTATACCAGTAACTGTGCAATAGTTGCTTGCCGGTGAATGTTGTTAGATCTCCAAAGTGCTAGTGTTTTAGTAGGTGTTGACATCAATGACAAAACCATACCAAGATACCAATAGGTTGTTCTCACCATCTGATTGGTGACCAGAGCAAGTTTCTATCTTTGGAAGAATATGATGGTGGTGTGGTTCATTTTGGTAATGATACACCATGTATGGGTAAAGGAAGAGGATCCATCTCTCTGAATGGAAAGAGCAGTGCTGACAATGTGTATTTGGTGGAAGGTCTTAGACACAATCTATTGAGTGTTGCCTAGCTGAATGACAGTGGACTCACTCTGGAATTCAAAAATGGAGAGTGCAAAATCAAATGAAAGAATGGTGATTTGATGGCCACCGGTATACAGACCAAAGGTAACCTATTTCAACTGAATGCAAATATAAGTACATGTCTTGTGGCTAAATTTGATGATAGCTGGATATGGCATAGGATACTCTGCCATGTAAAATTTGATAACATTGTGAAGGCCAGTAAGACTAAGGCAGTCAGAGGATTTCTGGTGCTGAGCAAACCGGAAAATCCTTTTTGCAGAGAATGTCAACTGGGGAAAATGTCTTCCTCAACTTTTAAAGGTAAATCTTTCACAGCAGACAATTTACTTCATCTCGTGTATACTGATTTGTGTGGTCCTATGAAAACTACGAGTGTGTAGGGAGATAGGTATTTTATGATTCTTACAGATGATTGCTCAAGAATGATGTGGGTCACATTCTTGAAGGACAAGTCTGAAGCCTTTGGAAAATTCAAAGCTTTAAGAGCATTGGTAGAAAAGGAAAGTGGTAGAAGAATCAAATTCCTTAGAACTAATCAAGGAGGGGAATTCACTTCCAGTGAATTCAACAAATATTGTGAAGAGAATGGTATCAAGAGGCAACTATCTGCCCCCCAGACTCCATATCAGAATGGCTTAGTAGAGAGAAACAACTAGACAATGGTTGAAGCAGCTAGAACCAAGTTGATCCAAGGAAAAGTTGCTCACACCTTTTGGAGAGAAGAGGTGAGCACTGCAGTATACACAACGAACCAGGTACTCATCAAGAAAGGAAAGGATAAGACTCCTTATGAGTATTAGACCGACAAGACACCAGTGGTAAGCTACTTTAGAATGTTTGGTAGCAAATGCTATATCAAGAGAAGTGAACATCAGAGCAAGTTCGATGAAAAATGTGATGAAGGAATATTCCTAGGATTTTCCACCAAGAGAAAAGCCCTCAAATGTTTCAAAAATAGGACTCAGAGAATTGTTGAAAGCATCAATGTTAGAGTTGATGAAAACTCTGGAAAATCTGAGGAAACCAGTAGTAAGCAAGTAAGAGATGAACTGGCAGTAACCTTCTGGGAACCAGTTGCTAATCAGCCAAGTACCAGTAATAGTGTTCCCACATCAGTAGATGTTGATGCTGATGAAGATGAGGATGAAGAAAAAAAGAAGAAGGAATCAGTTAAGAGCATTCCTTGATATGGCAAACTGAATTATCATCCAAAGAAGATCATAGGAGATAAGGATGTAGGAATGATAACTCAATGAAGAATGGATAGTACTAACCTGGTACTGAGAGGGGGGGGGAACTGGTATAGGCAAAAATACAGTCCTAAATCGGTTTGACAACAGACACTTCAAATGACTGGCAAATAGTGACACCGATTTGAAATGGAGTGCAATAGGTAAAGCTAAGAATGACTGACACAAGCATTAATTGGTTACTCACTTACCTTTTCACTCAACTCAAGGCTACACTACCATTTCACCCTTATGTATAAACAGGTAATCTATCATCAAATCATAATAATAGCTAGTTCAACATGTTTTATTGATAGGCATAAAACACAGAACCATCATATACTTGACAAATAATAGGAAAGCATCACAAGATAAAGCATCACACATGACACACATATTTTTCACGTGGAAACCCAACTGGGAAATACCACGGTGGGGATGAATACCCACAAGCTATTTTTGAACTCTTTAGAAGTCTGCTCTATTAGGAGACTTGTCTGGTTAGAGACATTACAATAGGTTTTGCTAGGAACCGATCCTGTTAGGGATCACTCAGTTAAGGGATGGCTAGAATACCTGGTTAAGGGTTAAACCCTATTAAAGGTTACCTTGTTAGAGGATTTCAAGAACTCAATAGATAAAGGATTTCAAACTCAATAGCTTTGAATTAACCTATTAAATGATTTACAGCAAGCCGGTTAAGGCTACCCTGTTAAAGGATTTTCCAACTCTTGAGGTGGTTAGAGATCAATAGGTATTACGATGATCTAGTAACAGCACTCAATGCCAATGCAGATCTGCTTGAGCTCCTCTTCACCTTCTGCACTTACACTCTGCAGGTATCACTTCTCTCCTTTGGGTCTGGCAAGAATCACGTATCCCTTCTCTTGGATACATAGACACAACTTTTGCCAATAACCTCAGAAAGAGACACAACATAGACCTTTTAGGAAAACAAATAGGTTAGTAGCATAAACCCTAAACCCTAAACCTGTTAAGTTAAGGAATTCAAATGGTTCAATCCTAACCATTGAGCACACTACATTAAATGCAGCAATTCTTGATCCAATCTCAAGACATTCTCCATCATCAATTTCCACTGATTTTATGGCGACTGATAACCCATCACATGTTATCACCATTTTATAGACTTCTCACATTCTCGAGGTAGATAGGAACAATCTCCTTCATGCAAGATCCTTCACGCGCATAAGGCTTATGTGGCAACATGATCTATTCTTTGTTACCATGCTAACTCATCACACAAAGTCACCGATTGAGCCACACAGGATTGAAGTACTTAAACCGGAAACCTTGAAGTTGAGACTACCAATGGGTAGTCATACAATACTTCCATGAGCTAGTTCACATAACTATATGTCGGTTCATCATGAACAAACACACCACTTCACTTTGGCACAAATGCCAGTTCACAGTGTTCTACCAGTTCCCTCATATGCCGGTTCTCACTTCTTCAGCATATTGACATCAATGACAACATACAATGTCATTATGTCCTCATACCGGTTCACATAATGCCAACAATCTCCCCCTTTGGCATTGATGGAAATAAACAAAGATATCTTCTCCGCTTCACATCTTCTCCCCCTTTGACAACAATGCCAAAGTGGAGGCACAAGCTTCCCTGTTCCATTATGCTGCTCCCCCTGAGGATTAGCATCCTTCAACACATCAATCCTGAAGAAAAATTTGACTATGCAATACCTGACTGATGTGGAGCATATACCTTTAGTTTACCTCTTGAAGGGGCAACACCCCTAATTCACCTCTTAAGTACATAAATGTAGCCTTTGGGAGAGGCTTGGTGAATATGTCTGCTAATTGCTCCTAACTAGAAACATGTTCCAGTGCAATCTCTTTATTCTAAACCTTTTCCCTCAAGAAATGATACTTAAGCTCAAAGTGCTTGGTTCTAGAATGTAAAACCGGATTCTTGGAGATATTAATTGCACTAGAATTGTCACAAAATATACTTACCGATTTAGATACAGGAACTTTGAAGCCATTTAATACATGCTTCATCCAAATTGTCTGAGTGTAGTTCATGAAAGCTGCAACATACTCTACTTCCACTATAGACTAAGAGATACAACTCTGCATCTTACTCATCCATGAGATCAGTCTACCATCGAGAAAGAATGCATCACTTGTTGTTCTTTTCTGGTCATCTATATTGCCTGCCCAATTAGCATCTGTGTATACTTTCAAGTTGAAATCCTTGCTATATGGATACCATATTCCATAGTCAACAATTCCCTTCAGATACCTAAGAATCCACTTGAACCAAGTGAGATTCTCTTGGGCTTTTCTGGAATCTTGCAGTAATGCCAACTGAATGTGCAATATCCAGTCTGCTATGCACTACATAATGCAACTTACCAATCATTAATTAGTATTCCTTCTCATCAACCAATTCTGAGTCATCTTCTTTAGATAGTTTACAACTGGTCACCATCGGAGTACCAACTGGTTTTCTATCTTCCATGCCAAAGGTCTTCAACACCTCTTTGACATACTTGGACTGAGTGATAAAGATTCCATCCTTCATCTGCAGTCCAATGAAGAATTTAATATCCCCTATGAGTGACATTTCAAATTCTTTCTTCATCTCATCTGCAAACTCATGACTCATCTTGTCATCTACACCAAAGATAATGTCATCAACAAATACCTCATAGATTAGGATCTGATCTCCTTCAGACTTCAAGTAGATATTACTATCTTCACTTCTTCTCTCAAATCCAATCTTCACAATATGGGAATGCAGACATTCATACCATGCTCTAGGTGCCTGCTTTAGTCCATATAAGGCTTTATGTAGCCTACATACCATGTTACTATCTTCAAATAGGGAAAACCCATTTGGTTGCTCAATATACACCTCCTCTTCAAGTACACCATTTAGGAATGCAGATTTAACATCCAATTGATATACTTTGAAACCTTTAAAAGCTGCATATACAAGAAGCATACGGACTCCTTCCAATCTGGCTACGGGAGCAAAGGTTTCACCATAGTCTTCTCATTCTTCTTGAGCATATCCTTTGCACACTAATCTGGCTTTGTTCCTAATCACTATGCCATCCTCATTCAGCTTATTTCTAAAAACCCATTTAGTACCAATGACATTTTTGTTCTCTAGTCTGGGTACCAAAGACCATGTACCATTTTTCTCTATCTAGTCAAGTTTCTCTTCCATTACCTTGATCCAGTCTTTATGTGACTCTTTGAATGATTTAGGCTCAAATTCAGAGATCATACATGAGTTTTCTCTGACCTTTCTTCTTGTAAGGATTCCTGCATCCTTATCATCTATGATCTGCTTAGGATCATGATTCAACTTGACATACCGAGGAATGGTCTTGATAAATTCCTCTTGCTTTTCTTCTTCATCCTCATCTCAATTAGTATCAGCATCTACATTTGTCAGTTTAGGAACATTGTTACTGGTACTCGGTTGGCTGTCAACCAATTCCCAGAAGGTTGCAACAGGTTCATTTATCGCTTGCTCACTGTCATTTTCCTTAGTTTTCTCAAAGGTTTCATCAACTCTTACATTGATGTTTTCCATAATTCTCTGAGTCCTATTGTTGAAAAACTTGAGAGGTTTGCTCTTGGTGGAATATCCTAGGAATATTCTCTCATCACATTTCACATCAAATTTTCTCTGGTGTTCACTCCTCTTGATGTAACATTTGCTACCAAACACTATAAAGTAGCTAACCACAAGTGTCTTACCCGTCTAATATTCATAAGGAGTTTTATCCTTACCTTTCTTGATGATTACCCAATTCATTATGTAGACTACAGTGCTCGTTGCTTCTCTCCAAAAGGTGTGAGCTACCTTTCCTTGAAGCAACATGGTTCTAGTTGCTTCAACCATAGTCCAGTTATTCCTCTCTGCTAGGCCATTTTGTTGTGGAGTCTGGGGGGCAGACAATTGCCTCTTGATGCCATGTTCTTCATAGTACTTGTTGAATTCACCGGAAGTGAATTCCCCTCCTTGTTCAGCTCTTAGGAACTTGATTCTTTTACCACTTTCCTTCTCCACTAATGCTTTGAAAGCTTTGAACTTTACAAAGGCTTCAGACTTGTCTTTCAAGAATGTGACCCACATCATTCTTGGGTAGTCATCAGTGAGAATCATGAAGTACCTATCACCCTGCACACTTCTAGTTTTCATAGGACCACACAAATTAGTATGCACAAGGTCAAGCAAGTTGTCAACAGTGAAAGATTTACCTTTAAAGGTTGAGGAAGACATTTTCCCCAATTGACACTCTCTGTACAAGGTATTATCCAGTTTGCTTAGCACCGACAACCCTCTAACTACCTTGATCTTACTAGCCTTCATAATGCTATCAAAGCTTACATGGCAGAGTCTCCTATGCCATATCCAACTATCATCATATTTAGCCATAAGACATGTACTTATATTTGCATTTAGCTGAAATAGGTTACCTTTGGTTTGCATGTCGGTGGCCACCAATTCACCATTCTTTCCTTTGATTCTGCAAACTCCATTCTTGAATTCCAGAGTGAGGCCACTGTCATTCAGCTGGGCAACACTCAGAAGGTTGTGTCTAAGACCATCAACCCAATACACATTCTCAGCACTACTCTTTCCATTTAGAGAGATGGACCCTCTGCCTTTGACCATGCATGGTGCATCATTGCCAAAGTGAACCACACCACCATCATACTCCTCCAAGGATAGAAACTTCCTCTAATCACCAGTCATATGGTGAGAACAGCCACTATCAATGATCCACTTATTGGAATTATCAAACCAGGAGACAAGAGCCTTCTTGTCTGACACATCTTCCTTGACAGAAACAAACACAATATCTTCATTTTCTTCATCCTCTGATTCTTCATCTGTGACACCTTCATCAACTGCCACAAAACAGTTTCTCCGGTTTCCTCCTTTGAATTTCTTGAACCTTTCTGGTTTGTCCTTGTTGTCGCCATTAGGACAGTTTACAGCAATATGTCCTATCCAGTTACAAGAAAACCATTTCAAAGGTAGGTTACTTCTATATTTGTCGGTTCCTTTAGGAAGTTTCCTAGAAAGGAGAGCTTCAAATGCCATCAGAATCTCCTCATCATCCATTTCTCTGCCCTGTCTCGGTTCACCACTAGTGCTAGCTTCTTTTCCTTTTCTGGATGGTACTGCAGAAGCTTTAAAAGTTGATTAATTCATTTGAACACTGTCATCGAAACTATTTAGCTCATACGCTATCAACTTTGCAATGATGGAGTCTAGGGATACCTTAGTCTTGTCTATTGATCTTAGCTCTTGAATAACAGCAACCCTTATTGCATAGACCGATAATAGGGATCTTAGGACTTTGCTTACCACAGTGGAATCTTCTATTTTACCACATGCACTCTTGATATCTCCAACAACTATTTTGATTCTTATTCCATACTGTTGAATGGTCTCACTTTCAACCATCTGCATATCTTCAAACTTCCCTCTAAGGCTTTCTTCCTTAGCCTATTTTACATGCTCAACATCGCCATAGATATTTTCAAGAGTATCCCATACCTCTTTGGAATTTACCTTATCCTGAACATCAATAAACTCAATGTCAGATAAACTACTAATTAGGGCTTCCATGACTTACCCATTCTCCTGCATCTCTCTCTTTTGGTCATCGGTAAGGGTACCGGTAGGAGAAACATAGGTAGTCTCAACATAGCTCCAGTGTTGAGCACCCATGCTTCTGATGTATATCTTCATTCTATCTTTCCATATACTAAAATTTTCTCTGTTAAACTTTTGACCTTCCCTATTCATCATTAGACTGGGATCTTTACCTCAAGCGGTTAAGCTTATAGCACACAGGACCTGGAGGATGCTCTGATACCAATTGATAACTCAATGATGAATGGATAGTACTACCTCGGTACTGAGAGGGGGGGTGAATCAGTACATGCAAAAATACAGTCCTAAATCAGTTTGACAGCAGACACTTCAAATGACTAGCAAACAGTGACACCGGTTTCAAATAGAGTGCAACCGGTAAAGCTAAGAATGACTGAGACAAGCATTAACTGGTTACTCACTTAGATTTTCACTCAACTCAAGACTAAACTACCATTTCACTGTTATGCATAAACAGGTAATCTATCATCAGATCATAATAACAGCTAGTTCGACATGTTTTATTGATAGGCATAAAAAATAGAACCATCATATGCTTGACAGACAATAGGAAAGCATCACAAGATAAAAGCATCACACATGACACACATATTTTTCACGTGGAAAGCCAATTGGGAAAAACCATGGTGGGGATAAATGCCCACAAGTTGTTTTTGAACTCTTTAGAAGTCCGCTTTATTAGAAGCCTTGTCCGATTAGAGACATTACAATAGGTTCTGCTAGGAACTAATCCTATTAGGGATCACCCAGTTAAGGGATGGCTAGAATACCCGGTTAAGAGTTAAACCCTATTAAAGGTTACCTTGTTAGAGGATTTCAAGAACTCAATTGCTAAAGGATTTCAAACTCAATAGCTTTGAATCACCCTGTTAAAGGATTTACAGCAAGTCGGTTAAGGCTACCCTGTTAACGGATTTTCCAATTGTTGAGGTGGTTAGAGATCAACAGGTATTACAATGATTTGGTAACAACACTCAATGCCAATGCAGATCCACTCGAGATCCTCTTCACCTTTTTCACTTACACTCTGTAGTTATCACTTCTCTCCTTTGGGTCTAGCAAGAATCACATATCCCTTCTCTTGGATACACAAACACAACTTTTTCCAAAAACCTCAGAAAGAGACACAACATCGACCTTATAGGAAAACAGATAAGTCGGTAGCATAAACCCTAAACTTGTTAAGTTAAGGAATTCAAATGGTTCAATCCTGACCGTTGAGCACACTACATTAAATGCAGCAGTTCTTGATCCAATCTCAAGACATTCTCCATTGTCTATTTCCATCGATTTTATGGTGGCTAATAACCCATCACACATTATCACCGTTTTATAGACTTCTCACATTCCTGAGGTAGATAGGAACAATATCCTTCATACAAGATCCTTCACACGCACAAGGCTTACATGGCAACATGATCTGTTCTTTGTTACCATGCTAACTCATCACACAAAGTCACTGGTTGAGCCACACAGGCTTGAAGTATTTAAACCGGAAACCCTGAAGTTGAGACTACTAACCGGTAGTCATACAATACTTCCATGAGCCAGTTCACATAACTATATGTTGATTCATCATGAACAAACACACCACTTCACTTTGGCACAAATGCCAGTTCATAGTGTTCTATCGATTCACTCATATGTCGGTTCTCACTTTTTCAGCATATTGACATCAATGACAATATACAATGTCATTATGTCCTCATACCGGTTCACATAATGCCAACAAGGAATCCTTACAAGAAGAAAGATCAAAGAAATTTCTTGTATGATCTCTTATGAGCCTAAATTATTCAAAGAGGCACATAAAGATGAAGACTGGATCAAGGCAATGGAGGAGGAACTTGACCAGATAGAGAAGAATGGTACATGGTCTTTGGTACCCAGACCGGACCATAAAAATGTAATTGGTACCAAATGGGTTTTGAGAAACAAGCTAAATGAGGATGGCACAGTGGTAAGGAACAAAGCTAGACTAGTATGTAAAGGATATGTTCAAGAAGAAGGAGAGAATATGGAGAAACCTTTGCCCCAGTAGCCAGGTTGGAAGGAGTTCATATGCTTCTTGCATATGCATCTTTTAAAGGATTCAAGGTATACCAAATGGATCTAAAATCTGCATTCCTAAATGGAATACTTGAAGAGGAGCTGTATATAGAGCAACCAGATGGGTTTGCCCTATCAAAAGACAATGACATGGTGTGTAGGCTACATAAATCCTTGTATGGACTAATGAAGGCACCTAGAACATGGTATGAATGATTGCACTCCCATCTTGTGAAGACTTGATTTGAAAGAACAAGTGAAGATAACAATATCTACTTGAAATCAAAAGGAGATCAGATTCTGATCTGTGAAGTATTTGTTGATGACATCATCTTTGGAGGTGATGACAACATGAGTCATGAATTTGCTGGTGAGATGAAAAAGGAGTTTGAAATGTCACTCATAGGGGAGATTAAGTTCTTCATTGGACTACAAATTCAACAAATGAAAGATGGAATCTTTATTACTTAGTCCAAGTATGTCAAAGAGGTGTTGAAAACCTTTGGCATGGAAGATAGTAAACTGGTTGGTACACCAATGGTGACCGGTTGTAAGCTATCAAACGAAGATGACTCAGTGGTGGTAAATGAGAAGGATTACCGATAAATGATTGGTAAGTTGCATTATGTAGTGCATACCAGACCGGACATTGCACATTGAGTGGGTATTACCACTCGGTTTTAGCAAAGCCCTAGAGAATCCCACTTGGAAGCAATCAAACGTATTCTTAGATATCTGAAGGGAACTATTGACTATGGGTTATGGTATCCATACAATAATGATTTAAACCTGAAAGTGTTCACAAATGCTGATTAGGCTGGTAATGTAGATGACCGGAAGAGCACAACTGGTGGTGCATTCTTTCTTGGTGGTAGACTGGTCTCATGGATGAGTAAAAAGTAGAGTTGTATCTCTCAGTCTACAGTAGAAGCAGAGTATGTTGCAGCCTTTATGAACTGTACCTAGACTATTTGGATGAAGCATGTATTGAATGGCTTTAAAGTTCCTGTATCTGAACTGGTAAGCATATTTTGTGACAAGACAAGTGCAATCAATTTTTCCAAGAATCCAGTTTTGCATGCTAGAACCAAGCACTTTGAGCTCAAGTATCATTTCTTGAGGGAAAAGGTTTAGAACAAGGAAGTTGTACTAGAACATGTTTCCAGTAAGGAGTAGTTAGCAGATATATTCACCAAGCCTCTACCAAAGGCTTCATTTACCTATTTAAGAGGTGAACTAGGGGTGCTGCCCCTTCAAGAGGTGAACTGAAAGTATGTACTCCATATCAGTCTGGTATTGCAATGTCCAATTTTTTTCCGGATTGATGTGTTTAAGGATACTACTCCTCAAGGGTAGTAGCATAGTGGACCAGGAAAACTTGTGCCTCCACTTTGGCATTGTTGTCAAATGGGGAGAAGATGTGAAGTGGAGAAGATGTGATGCAGAAACTAAGATCTTTGTATATTACCATCAATGCCAAAGGGGGAGTTTGTTGGTATTTGTGCTGAGTATGTTGACATGATGATATTATGTTGCCATTGATGTCAATATGATTGAAGAGTGAACCAGCAATATGTTGAAATGTGAACCGGTACAATGTGGTGAACCGGTATATGTGCCAAGAAGTGAACAGGTATATTGAAGCCAAATAGTTGGCAAAGTGAATCGGTATAATGATATAAACCGGTATATTGAACAATAGGTGAATTGGTATGTTTGTCCAAGAGAACTGGTATGATGAAATGTGAACCGGCATATGGAATGTTCTCTATGAGGACTTAACATGATATGACTACCGATTGGTTGTCTTAGCTTAAGGGTTTCTGGTTGAAGTGTTCCAAGCCTGTGTGACTCAATCGATGACATTGTGTAATGAGTTAGCATTCTAATGAAGATCCAATCATGTTGCCACATTAGCTTGAGCATGTGAAGGATCTTGCATGAAGGAGATTGATCCTATATACCTCGGGAATGTGCAAAGTCCCTGTAAACAATGGAGAACATGTGATGGGTTACAAGCCACCATGAAAATGGTGAAGAATGAACGATGGAGAATGTCTTGAGATATGTTCAAGACTTTTGTATTCAAATGTAAAGTGTTCAATGGCCAAGATTGAACCACCTAAATTGCTTAACCTAAATGTTTAGGGTTTAGTGTTTATGCCACCAACGTATTTGTTTCCTATAAGGTTGATGTTGTGTTTCTTTCTGAAGTTGTTGGCAAATGGTGTGTGTGTATCCAAGTGAAGAGATACGTGATTCTTGCCAAACTAGATGAGATAAGAGGATTGAGTCCTGCATTGTGTGTGTGCAGAAGGAAGGAACTTAAGTGGATCTGCATTAGGCATTGAGTTCTACTATCAGATCATTGTAATACCTGATGATCTTTAACCACTTCAATAGATGGAAAATCCCTTAACTGAGTAGCTTTAATCAGCTTGCTATAAATCCTTTAACCAGGTGACTCAAACTCATTGAGTTCTTGAAATCCTCTAACAAGGTAACCTATAACAGGGTTTAACCCTTAACCGAGTATTTAGCCATCCCTTAACTGGGTGATCTCTAATAGGATCAGTTCCTAGCAAAACCCATTGTAACAGTCTCTAGCTGGACTAGGCTCCTAACAGAGCAGACTTCTAAAGAGTTCAAAAGTAGCTTGTGGGTATTCATCCCCACCGTGGTTTTTTCCCTATTGGGTTTCCATGTGTAATGTCTATGTGTCATGTGTAGTATTTTTCATGTGATGATTTAAGTGATTTGTGTCTGAAGGTAAATCATGTTGAGCTAACCGTTATTATAATTCAGATGATAGATTACCTATTCATGCATAAGGGTGAAATGGAAGTGTAGTATTAAGTTGAGTGGAAAGATAAGTGATCAACTGATTAATGCTTGTCACAATTATTCTTAGCTTTACCGGTTACACTCTGTTTCAGACCGGTGTTACTATCTGTCAAACATTTGCAGTGTTTGCAGTCAAATCAATTAGGAAGAAGATATTGTGCCTATATTGATTCACCCCCCCCCTTTCAGTACCGGTCTGGTACTCATTACTCATCATTGAGCTGTCAAAAACCCTGCCCATGGCACTTTATAATCAAGTGCGAGTACAATAAGGCACAAGATGTGCAAGATCCCAAGCATGCAAGGCATAGTGGAACTTTATCTAAGAAAATTCTTAAAAAATGATGTATACAATGATTAGGAGAGACATAAGGTTGTAAATATAGAAAGAACAACCAAAGACAAGACATCCTACTCAAAGAAAGAGATCCTAGGACCTGAAACATGCAAGATATTCACCAGAGTGCTAAAAAGAAAAAAAATTGAATAAAATGTACCTAGAGAATAATCTAGAATGAAAATAATATAACTAGAAGGTTCACACAACAATCTTTCCAACGATATAAGGTTTTCAAAAAATGAAGTTCGGATGCGAAAGTTATGTCTCCTGGAGTGCAAAAATGAACCTCTTGCTTTGATAGAAAAAAAAACCATCAAAAAATTATATAAAAAATTCAAACCTCCACATCTGGATAGAGCTTGGAAAGATTTTTCCAACGATATAAGGTTTGTTGAAAAATGCCTCTGTGTGCCCAAGATATGGCCAAAAGACTGAAGGTGCTCCGAATGGAACCAGAAGGGGCCTAAAGACTGCCTACATAGTGCTAACCAATGGCCAAAAAATGGGTAGTGGCTAGCGGCGATGGAAGACTGGCAGGCTATCGGTTAGCAACCGGTGGCCAAGAGGCAGACGGGTCACGGCGGGTAGAGCGGCAATGTGTCAGCGGCGGAGGAAAAGACCACTTGCAGGTGAGAGGCGGGTCCACAAATGGTTGTAGTGGATGATGGGAGGTAGGGCCATGGATGGCGACGACATGGGCTAGCGAGACCTGACCGCATGGAGTCGTCGGGTGGGAAGGCATGAGTCGGATCCACAACCTCCTATAGGCCATATGGACATGGAGAGACCGTATGACCTTGCAAAACTTCCCCCCCCCTATGTATGTGTTTTTATTTTTAAACACAAAACCTTTTTTTTTTAAGGTTTTTCACAATTTTTGTGAATTTCGGCCTAGGCAGGGTGTAAAACTTATATTTTTTTATTATTTTTTTCTTGAAAAATTGTGCCCAATAAGGGCAAAAAAAAAAATTGTCAGAGCCAAATTTTTCCAAATTGGACAAATTTTATATAAAAATGGGGATTTTTGGGTATTCTGAGCTCAATGGTGAGGTCCATTTGAGCCCAAAATACCCTGAAACATAGAAGCACCCCAAATCCAAAATAAATAAAAAAACTCTGAAAAAAGTTTGAAACCCTCCTCCAAAAAATCTTTTGAAAAAATTAGGAATAAGTAGCAGCAGATGTAGGCTCTGATACCATGAAGAAGTTGAGAAAATACAACTTCAGAGATCCCATGAACACCTGCAAGAAAAAGACCAGTCACAAAAGAAGAATCGAGCCAAAAAATAGTAATGGCTCTAAAGAAAAAAATTATCATTCAGAGAGGGAATCTTAATAAAAAAGTACAATACAATCCTTGTAAAAAGAGAATATGCAACCCTAAAGGGATAAAGTGTATTTAATAATTAGAATAATTATTAAATACCTACCATATTATTAAATGCCTAATTTTGTCTTAAGTGTATAGTATAATAGACTAATAATTAAATAAATAATCATTAGCTAATACAAGATAATTCTAACAGAAATAAACAAGATTATACCTTCCATAGTTTACACCTCATTGTGTCCTAACTCCACTATTTCTGGTATCAGATAATTTGCTCTCAGACAAGAACTGGTAGCTTCCAAGATGGCATATGAAGAATGGACTGATAGTTAACTGATACTATGGTATGCATATGCAAATGATTTAAGCTAACATGATATTAAGCTATGATAAAAAAATTTAAATTGTTATTTGCTTCAAACTCAAACTTATGGATGCAAGATAAAAACTCGTAGAATGACTATAAGATTAGCTATTAGTTTCAAAATGGCTTAGGAGACCTCTTTTTATAGATTTTTGAGGGCATGAGATTAGGTGGCACAGATCAACGGCCATGATCAAATCTTACAAGTTGGATGGCTATGACCAAGAAGTTGAAGGTTGAGAGAAAGGGGGAAGGAGAAGACAAGTGTCACTTATCTCACCTTGACTAAGTTGAAGACTTAAGAGGATATAGGATAGTTGGAGAAGATGTAGGAATGAGAGGACAAGTGGACTCAAGTCCTCCTAAGATATAGGGATGTTTGAGAGAATATAGAAGAAGGTTAGGAAATATGTGTACGCACCCAATATTTCATTTATTTTGGAAGTTGGAGATAAGTGGCTAATAATGATTTTATTTTATTTTATTTTATTTTGTTGAATTAATTTAGCCACATGATGGATGAGTTGGAAAAGGAAAGATGAAGTGCAGATGGAAATGTGAGTTAGAAAAGGGATTAAATAATTAAGAAATTATTTAATTAGTGAGACTATAGGATATTAGATAGAGGAATAATTAAATATTAGATATTTAATTAATTTATTAGAAGAAAATCATATAACAAATTAATTGATAAAATGTTTCAATTAAATTAATTAATAGAAGAATATAAAATGAATTAAATTAATTAATCTTTTGAAATTGACTATTTAATAGAAGAATAATTATCAAATAAATATAAAATATTTATTTAATTTCTCATAGCTAATTGTATGTGTATATAGTTGTAATAAACTCCGACATGTCATAAAAGACCTTCTTGATGAGGGAAATATTTCAGGTGATGGATATACTCTTTCCAATAACTCCAATCGTGAGATATTAAAATCCCTTTCCCTAAGCGCATGACAAGGATAAAGGGAAGGTCCCAAAATCTAGCAATGGCATGAACTATACCAATGCTAAATATGACTATACCATAAACAACATTAGTGAGGTCGATAATCATGTGAACACTTTTATCATAAAGGGAAAAGAAACTGATTGTAATGTTACTACCCGCAGAGGCACTTTTATCCTTTAGGGCCCTAACTCTAAACCCATTGCATCATCTTTGCAATACAACCTTATAGAGAATTTAGGGAAGACGCCTGCACAAATTTTTATACTTGAGTTGCTAAGCTTATCCCCTGAGAATAAAACTATCCTTGATAAAGAACTCTCTACCACTTCCATTCCTACAGACCTACATGTAGATAAATTTCAAGCTGTGGTGGGACATATCATCTCCACTCATACCCTCATAATGCACCCTTACACATTGAAGTCCTTGTCCATAGAGTTAAGATCAAGAAAGTTCTGATAGATGGAGGAGAAAGTCTAAATATTTGTACTCTGAAATTATTAGAGAGATTGGGTTTGATAAAAATATAGTTTATCCAAAGAAAAAGATTACGATAAAGGCATATGATGAAGAGGAATGCTCATCTAAGGGATCAATTACATTTACTATTAAAGTGGGACTTGTGGTGAAGGATGTGGTCTTCCAAGACCTTGATCTCCCTTTGACCTATAACATTCTCCTCAGAAGGCCATGGATCCATGCAATGCAAGTTGTACCCTCTACATATCATCAGTGCATCAAATTTCTACATAATGGGTTTGAAGTTACAATACCAGCAGATCCAAATACTTTTATGTATCGCAATAATCTGAGTTCTAAGACTAAATCCATCATTCCTAGCAATCGTGAAGTAGGTCCTTCTCAAACGTATGTTGGCCCTGAGTCTTTGAAAGTATCCACATTCAAATCTAATGAAGCTGAGATCTGAATACAAGTGAAAGACCATGGAGTAGGGGAATATTCTATGAGTTGTGTTCTCTGCATTGGAAAGCTACCTTTGTCTCCTCAAATTTATGACAAACCACAAATGAAATGGAAGAGAAAGATAACTCAAAATAAAATTACAAAGCATGACAATTCAAAATGTCAATTAATTGGGTACAAATCACCTAATGTTGTGGTTGCTAATCCTAAATGCAAATCTTCTCTAGAGGTGCAAGCAACTCTTGGTATCAACAGCCTTGAGAGTGGTTCCAATAAAGAATCCATTGAATATATTGCCAATGCTTTTGATAAATCACATCACCTTACCATCTCATCGACTCCTTCCATTTCTACTTCTCTCTTAGACTTGGATCAACAAGAATTACAAAAGCCCTTACTGATCAGAGATCAAAAATCAAGCCGTGAAAAAAAATTGAAAAATTAAAAATAAGAAAAAATCTTCTAGTCCAAATCAAAATCAAAAGCTATTGGACTCTACAAAAATAAAAGTCAAGGATAAAAATCCTATGAAGAAAGAAGAACATGAATTGATCTCCCCTAATACTAAAATAACTTGGGGTAAAAGTTTTAAAATTTCAAGTCAAAAGACATACTTATGATCCTAAGTCTCCATCATTCCATGCTACTTTCACTTCTTTTCACATTCATAAGCCTTCATTCCACATCCATTTGTTCCATACATCCACCCACTCTTGGCAATGCATCACATCAATGGACCTTTTGTATAACTTCTTTGAAGGTCTTTTCTATTAGAGTTACCCAAACCTTTTTAGTTGATACGCATATGGGCTTATGTGGGGAACACATTAGTAACTATACCCTAGTTTATGTTGGAATGTTTGGCATAACTAATGAAGATGAGATGATGGTGGATGACTGTAACGGTAGAGGAAGATGACATGATCAGTTATTTATATTGTCATTGATGGCAACTAGGTTCAACTGATGTTTAATGATGTTTACAACTGGTTTTTGGTGATTGACTTGTTGGCTAAGTGATTTGGTCTACCAGAGTAAGAGTTTGATAGTTTGACAGAGTTTACCGGCAAGACTGTGAATTAGGACCTTAACTAGTAAAGCGGATAAGTTTTGATGAAATCAGGTGATTGTCAATGTTTGGTGATTTGTGCTTTGATACATAATCTTTATGATGGATTTTAGTATGTAACTAGAACCACATCCTATGATGGTTATTGGAAGGTCTACTTTGAATTTCAGATGAATTTTTGCCAGGGTTTAAGAAGGTTTTACGGACCGGTAAAGAATTCTCTTAACCGGTAATGATTTTTTGTTTGGCGGTGATCTACATCAAGTTCATGTGTTGATAATAATGTAGCACAAACCACATGATGAGTTTGAAAGATGTTTTGGCCTGTTTGGAGAATGAATTTCTTGGGAATGTGCAAAGTGCTTAGTTGAATGTGCTAAGGGTTTGACTTTGTACTAGATCGACTTGTTGTGATGATTTATGATCATTCAACGACTGATATTGGTTTTAATTGATTGTAATGATCCCTATGATGATCTATAATGAGTTGTAAATATTTTTGATGATCTATGTAGTAAGTCTTAGGGTTTTGATGTCGACCTAGTTATAAAAGTTATTTATGTCGGCAAGGTTGATTTTTTGTAGTGTCGGTGATTTTGAGAAGTGTGAGAAGGCAAACCAGTGTGTGTGAGAAGATCTTCTAGAGAGATGAAGACTTGAAACTTAATTGGATCTAATCAAGCAAGCAGTAGAGTGCTATATACAGATCATTCACTATTGTTCTATAACAATTACAACAGTTAAAATCCCTTAACCAGGTATGTCCTAACATGTCTCACATTGTAAAATCCCCTAATAAGGTGACTCAATATGTGAGTTATAAATCATGTTACAAGGTTGATCCTAATAGATCAAAGCTTCTAACAGGGATGAGGTAAATCTCTTGACCGAGTAACTCCTAACAGGGTCTGGTCCTAATAGGGCATCATTGTAAGCTTCTAACTAGGCTTGGCTCCTAACAAATTGCATTCTGAAAGAGTGGAAAATATTTGTGCATACCAATTCCCACTATGGGTTTTCCCTATTTGGGTTTCCATGTTAAAAATATGGTGTTCATGTGTGCTATGCTTTTCTTGTGATGTTCATTTTTTATTTCTAATAACCGGTAAAGATAGTTTATGTTTTTTTATCAGAGATCTTAAAGTTATTACTGGTATTGATGATTATATTATTGATGAAGCATTCTGATCAATTAATAAGTTGGTAACTGTGTTTGCTGATCTGATATTGAATTGGTGGCTGGTCTGATTAATAAGTTTGCATAAGAGGAAATGATTATCTAGATCTGATAAGGAAATCTGTTATGAAGATTTGGTTTAAGTGTTGAATGTTTTCAGATCTGAGATAATTTTGTTTTGGTGTTGAAAATTTCAGTTTTTGTTTATACTAATTCACCCCCCTCTTAGTATTAACCGCATCCTCTAGGTTTATCAATTGGTATCAGAGCGTAGGTCCTCTGTGTGCAGAAAGACTAAGAGCTTGAGGGGAAGATTTTATGAAAGATGATGAAGAAGGAGGGTCCCAAGTTTACCAAGGACAACTATCAGATATGGAGTGATTGGATGAAGATCTACATTAAAGGAATGGGTTTATAGTATTGGAATTGTTTGATAACCAAGTATGTTGCACCTACTACCAGTCCCTTGACATCGAATGAGCTCAAAGAACAACAGGAAAACATTCAGGATCTTGAAGAAATTGTAAGTACTCTGTCTAACTCTGAATATATTGATGTTCATGGATTAGAAACTGCAAACGAAGTATGGGAGAAATTAAATTTAATCTATGGAGGAGATGAACATGTGCAAAGGGAAAAGGAAGAGAGTCTGAGAGGAAAATTTGATGATATGAAAATGGTTGACGGTGAGAACATAACTCAATATGGACAAAGGATTAAGGAATTTTTAGGTGGAATAAAGAGTGTCAAAGGTAAGATTGAAGATGATACTATTGTTAGAAAAATGCTTAGATCTCTTTTACCATAGTATTCTATCAGAGTGTCTTCTATTCAAGAACTCAGATCCATTTCAAAGATAAAGTTACTATTGATTTTTTAATTGAAAAGTTCACTACATTTGAACTTAATAGATTTAATTAAAGTGTTTCCAAACCTTCTGAATTTGTCTTTAAGGCTTCAGTAACCGGTACATTAACAAGGAAGGGAAAAGATGTTTGTCATAATCATGACTGTAGGTCTAGTCATGGTAGTAGCAGAGGTGATGGTGATGATGAAGATCATCTAATGAAACTTAAGGCATTACTGGCTAGAAGATTCCCTAGAGGAACAGGTAAATATAAAGGTAATTTACCCTTGAAGTGTTTCTCTTGTAGTAAGATTGGACACATAGCGGCTAACTGCCCTAATGCTGATAAGAAAGATAAGTTTAGGAGATGCAAAGGAAAAATCAAGAAACATTGCTATGTTGCAGTGGACGAAGGTGTGATTGATGATGAATAGGAAGAAGATGACAATGAGGAGATAGTATTTGTTGCTGTGAAGAAGGATCTAATAGGTGAGAAGGCTTTGGTATCTCATATGGATAATAGCAATGAATGGATAATAGATAGTGGTTTCTCACACCACATGATCGGTGGCAAAAGTAAGTTCCTATCCCTTGAAGATTTTGATGGAGGTGTTGTAAGATTTGGTAATAACTCTCCCTGCATGGTTAAAGGTAAAGGATCAATTTCATTAAATGGGAAGAGTAATGCAGATCATGTCTTTTGGGTTGAAGGACTAAAACACAACCTCTTGAGTGTTGGACAACTTAATGATAAGGGATATCTACTCGAATTAAAACGTGGAGTGTGCAAGATTCTTGGAAATAATGGAGAATTGATTGCTACTGGGAAGAAGACTAGATGTAATTTATTTCATCTGAATTCTAATGTAAATGATTGTTTGGTGGTGAAGATTGAAGACAGGTGGTTGTGGCACAAGAGATTTTGTCATGTCAATTTTGACAATTTGATTAAAATTAGTAAGTCAAGTATTGTTAGAAGTTTCCCCCATCTTGTGAAACTGAACAATGTGTTATGCAAGGATTACCAAATGGGTAAGATGACCTATGTATCCTTTAAGAGTAAGTATTTTTCTTCAAAGAACATTCTTGATTTGCTTCATACTAATCTTTGTGGTCTTATGAGGACTAACAACTACTTTGGTGATGAGTATTTTATGATCTTTACTGATGATTATTCTAGAATGATGTGGGTAACTTTTCTGAGAGAAAAGTATGAGGCTTTTAGTAAGTTTAAAGCATTTAATTCTCTTGTTGAGAAACATACCAAGAAGAATCTAAAATGTTTGAGATATGACCGGGGAAGTGAATTTACTTCTGATGAGTTTGTGAAGTTCTATGATGAACAGAGAGTTAAGAGGCAGATGTTAGCTCCTAGAACTCAAAAATAAAATGGGATAGTAGGGAGAATGAATAAAACAATTATTGAAGCTTCTAGAACCATGTTGATTCAAGGTGACGTATCGATGATGTTTTCGAGAGAATCAGTCAGCACTGGTGTCTATACTTTGAACCAGGTACTTGTCAAAAAAGGTAATAACAAAACACCTTATGAATTATGGCATGGAAAGACTCCTAGTGTAAGATATTTCAAAATCTTTGGGAGTAAATGTTATATTAAGAGAGATGATTACACTGAAAATTTTGATGCTAAGTGTGATGAAGGCATTATTCTTGGTTACTCTACAAAGAGTAAGGCATTTAAATTTAATAACAAGAGAACTAAAAAGATCATTGAGAGTTCTAATGTGAGGATAGATGAACTCCTTGAGAAATCTAGTGAGTCTAGCAGATCTGAGCCTGAGAAAGATGAAGAAAGACTTGTGTTCATAGAACTAGAAGTGCAAAAGGTTGATGAGAAAAAAAACAAATATAGGTGTTCAACCAGTAAATGCAGAGAGCGATGAAAAAGATGAAGAACATAAAGTAGGAAGCACAACACCAAAACTAGTTATTCCAAGGTACGTCAATTTAAATCACTCAGAAGAACAAACAATTGGAGATAAGCATGCTAGAGTACAAACAAGGAGGAAAATCAGATAAAATTCTTGTTTGATTTCTACTATTGAGCCGGAAATAGTAAGAGAAGCATTAAAGGATGATGACTGGATTAGTGCAATGAATGAGGAGTTATATCAAATAGAGAAGAAAAAGACATGGACACTTGTTCCCATACCAGAAGACAAGAATGTGATTCGAACCAGATGGGTTCTTAGAAACAAGTTAGATGAAGAAGGAAAGGTTCTGAGAAATAAAGCAAGATTGGTTTGCAAAGGCTATGCACAAGAAGAAGGAGAAGATTATGGTGAAACCTTTGCACCTATGGCGAGATTGGAAGGAGTAAGAATGCTACTTGCTTATGTTGCATTTAAAGGATTTAAATTCTACTAGATGGATGTTAAATCAGCTTTTCTCAAAGGCATCCTTGAAGAAGAAGGAGAAGATTATGGTGAAAAATTTGCACCTTTGGCAAGATTGGAAGGAGTAAGAATGCTACTTGGTTATGTTGTGCTTAAAGGATTTAAATTCTATCAGATGGATATTAAATCGGCTTTTCTCAATGGCATCCTTGAAGAAGAAGTATACATAGAACAACCAGATGGATTTGCTTTGTCTGAAGACAAAGATATGGTTTGCAAACTACATAAGGCACTGTATGGATTGAAGCAAGCGCTTAGAGAATGGTTTGAAAGGTTTCATGCACACCTGATCAAGATAGGATTCCAGTGTACTAATGAGGATAGTAACATACATCTAAAGACTGATGGAGAGAAAGTATTGATAGCTGGAGTATTTATGGATGACATTATCTTTGGTGGTAATGATAACTTATGCATGGATTTTGTTGAGGAGATGAAAAAGGAATTTGAGATGTCTCTTATTGGAGAGATTAAATTTTTTATTGGGTTGTAGGTCCAATAGTTGGATGGTGGAATTTTTTATCTATCAGAGTAAGTATGTCAAAGAGGTGTTGAAAATATTTGGCATGGAAGATTGTAAACCGGTTGGTACTCCGATGGTGATGGGCTGCAAGTTGTCTAAGAAAGATGACTCACCATCTATGGATGATAAAGAATACAGGTCTATGATTGGTAAATTGCATTATGTCATTCATAGCAGACCGAATATTGAACCTGTTGTTGGATTGGTTGCTAGAGTTTTAAAGGATCCCAAGGAGACTCACTTGGTAGTGGTGAAAAGGATATTCTAGTACCTGAAAGGCACAATAGATTATAGATTATGGTATCCTTATAAAGGAAATTTCTCTTTGGATGTGTTTACTGATGCAAATTGGGAAGGCAATGTAGATGACCAGAAAAGCACTACTGGTGGAGCTTTTCTTCTTGGAGGCAGATTGGTTGCTTGGACTAGTAAGAAGAAAACCTGTGTTTCTTAGTTAACAACAAAGGTAGAGTACATTGCAGCATCAATGAATTGCACACAAGCAATTTGGATGAGACATGTGCTTGAAGGATTCATATTTGATATGTCTGAACTGGTAACTATTTATTGTGATAATACTAGTGCAATCAATATTTCAAAAAAATCCTATGTTACATGCAAGAACAAAGCACATAGAATTAAAATATCATTTTTTAAGGGAAAGAGTGCAAGGAAAACAAGTCTGCATGGAGTATGTGACAAGAAAAGATCAACTAGCAAATATTTTCACAAAACCATTATCGAAGACAACCTTTGAGTATCTCAGAGGTAAATTAGGGGTTAGATCCCTACTCAGACAAAACTAGAATGCGGGATGCATCAATCTAGTGGGCTTCCTGACTATTTTCACTTTGGATTGATGAGATGCAGGCTACTCCATAGGGGGAGCAACTTAGATGAGTTTGTAGACATGTTGAAGATAGAAAATATAGTAGAATTGATGATTTGTAATGCTTATGCACCTTTGTCATTGTTGCCAAAGAGGGAGAAGAAATATGATTAAGAGAAGACATATGATTAGTTGGAGTAGATATAGTGTAACTGGCAGATGAGATGCAATAGAGAAGAGAAGAGTTGTAGAGAAAGTCCAGAATAGAGTGGAATAGTATGAGTTGAGTATGTTGATATATTTAGTGTTTCCATTAATGCCAAAGGGGGAGATTGTTGGCATGTTTGGCATAACCGATGAAGATGAGATGATGGTGGATGACTGTACCGGTAGAGGAAGATGACATGATTAGTTATTTATATTGTCATTGATAGCAATCAGGTTCAATTGATGTTTAGTGATGTTTACAGTTGTTTTTTGGTGATTGACTTGTTGGCTAATTGATTTGGTCTACCAGAGTAAGAGTTTGACAGTTTGACAGAGATTACCTACAAGACTGCGAATTAGGATCTTAACCTGTAAAGCAAATAAGTTTTGATGGAATTGAATGATTAGCGATGTTTGGTGACTTGTGGTTTGATACATAAGATTTTATGATAGATTTGAGTATGTAACGAGAACTATGTTCTATGATGGTTATTTGAAGGCATGTTTTGAATTTTTGATGAAGTTTTACTAGGGTTTAAGAAGGGTTTAAGGACCAGTAAAGAATTCTCTTAACCAATAAGGATTTTTAGTTTGGTGGTGATCTACATCAAGTTCACGTGTTGATGATAATGCAACACAAACCACGTGATGAGTTTCAAAGATGTTTTGGCATGTTTGGAGGATGAATTTCTTGGGAATGTGAAAAGTGCTTAGCAAAATGTGCTAAGTGTTTGACTTTGTACCAAATTGACTTGTTGTGATGATTTATGATCATTCAATGACCGATATTCATTTGTAATTGATTGTAATGATCCCTATGATGATTTGTAATGAGTTGTCAAGATTTGTGATGATATATGTAGTAAGTCTTAGAGTTTTGATGCCGACCTAGTTGTAAAAGTTTTTTATGTCGGCAAGGTTGATGTTTTGTAGTGTCGGTGATTTTGAGAAGCGTGAGAAGATCTTCCAGAGAGATGCAGACTTAAAACTTAATTGGATTTGATCAAGAAAGTAGTAGAGTGCTATGTACATATCATTCATTGTTGTTCTTTAACAATTATAGTAGCTAAAATCCCTTAACCGGGTAGGTCCTAACAGGTCTCACATTGTAAAATACCCTAATAGGATGACTCAATATCTGAGTTCTGAATCCTCTTGTGAGATTGATCCTAACAAATCAAAGCTTCTAACAGGGCTGAGGTAAATCCCTTAACCAGGTGACTCTTAACAGGCTCTGCTCCTAACAGGGCACATTCTAAAAGAGTGCAAAATATTTGTGGGTACCGATTCCCACCATGTTTTTTCCCTATTTGGGTTTCCACATGAAAAACATGGTGTTCATGTGTGGTATTCTTTTTTTGTGATGTTCATGTTTTATTTTTGATAACCAGTAAAGACAGTTTATGTTTGTTTGTCAGAGATTTTAATGTTGTTACCGGTATTGATAATTGTATGATTGATGAAGCATTATGATCAGTTAATAAGTTGGTAACTATTCTTGTTGATTTGATATTGAATTGGTGGTTGATCTAATTAATAAGTTTTCATAAGAGAAAATGATTATCTAGATCTGATAAGGAAATCTATTATGAAGATTTGTTTAAGTGTTGAATGTTTTTAGATCTGAGATAAGTTTGTTTTGGTTTTGAAAGTTTCAATTTTTGTTAATATTGATTCACCCCCCTCTCAGTATTAATCAGATCCTCTAGGTTTATCAGTTTCTCTAGCAAGGAAGGCAAAATACAAAGATACTCATCATCCAATCAAAAATCAAGTTTCTCAGCAAGATCAAGAATAGAAATAAGGCATGTTGAATCTGATTGGTTAGGTCCATGTATCATTATGACAACATATGGGGAGTATATAAGCTGGCTACTCCCAAGGGTGAACCTATTCCCGAGGGTGAACTGGTGGAAGATCTAATTAATAGTATTGACCTTCGCAGATTCTATGCTTGAGTACTTCAGAAAATCTTTAAAAGATCTTGAAAAAAAAAATTTAAATGAGAAAAAGACCTGAAAAAATACAAAAAATGAGAAAATGATCCTGAAAAAAAAATCATCGCTTTGGTGAAAACCTGGTAAACGGGCACCTTATGACACAAAAAAGAGTGAAAAATAAAAAAAGTGAAGAAATTAAATTTGTCCATTGGTGAAAACCTGGCAAACAGGCGCCTTGAGCAAGTACCATGGTGAAAATTGGGCAATCGGGGCCATGCATAGAGATTTGGCTCCTCTTTCCTTCATTATTATACTTGATCATGTCATATCTGTATCTACCCACCCATTCTATAATAGCCTTCCCACCCCCATCATAGCTTGTGGATTGTTTTTCATAACCGTTCTGCATGTTGCTCCCGCTTCATAAGCTAGTCTTACGCTCACTGGGGCATCTCCTCAACCTTAGTAGTGGGTTGGGATATTTGGCATCTCATGGTTGGAGGAATTATCTTCTAAAATGTCCTGAAAAAATCATAAAAATCATAAAGTGTCCTGACAAAATCATAAAAAATCATAAAAAGTCCTGAAAAATATCATAAAAATCATAAAATGTCCTCAAAAAAATCATAAAAAAAATCATAAAATGTCCTGAAAAAATCATAAAGTGTCTTTACAAAATCCTAAAAAATTATAAAATGTCCTGAAAAAATCATAAAAAATCATAAAATGTCCTGAAAAAAACCATAAAAATCATAAAATCTCCTGAAAAAAACTTTAAAATCGTAAAATGTCTTGAAAAAATCCTAAAAAATCATAAGATGTGCTTAAAAAAATCGTAAAAAATCCTAAAAAGTCCTGAAAACCCCTTAAAAAATTAAATCATTTATAAAACCCTAAAAAATCATCAAACTTTTTATTAAAATCCAAAAAACATGTAATAAACATTGCAAAGGCATGAACACTTTGGATAAGCATGCATCTTTGCACTTCAACAACATCATGATGTAACAAGATTACGATTGAGGAGACATCACAACAGACTATTGACATATCCAATTAGCATGATAAACTGGACAACAATCACTTTGGCATAAAACATATTGTTTGTTTGTTTGCTTTTATCTTTTGATTGTTTCTGATTTTCTTTTGGTGACATGTCTTTTAGTTTTTCCAGGATGTCTTTGTTGCAAGGTGTCCGCCCTTGGTCTCCTTGTGTTGTGCAGCATAGTGCTTGGGTTTGTGACATGGCTTAACTACCTCTTGTAGATTCTATAAGTCTATTGGTTATATTGGGCATTAACGAGTTGATATTTTGGTGCAACGACAACAACACTTGTAAGAATTGGTATCAGAGCCTTGTGCCTTAGAGGAAGTTTAATAGCTCGAGGGAGATCCTGAATTCAGAATCCATGGATATGATTTTGGAGAAGCAACTTGAGGTAGCACTTGAATATTATAATGCTAAAAGGATGAAGAACTTGAAGTTACAAGATGAATTGAATTTTTCTTAGGAATTCATTCTTATCCTACAAGAGAGGTTGTCATCTATTCAAGCTAGGAGGAAGGAACTTCTGCAAAATTAGGATAATGATGAGAAGGATGCCCTTAATGAAAGATGTTAGGATCTTAGTCAAGAGAACATGGTCATGAGGAATGAAATGCAAACCCTAACTATGAGGATGTCAAAGGAGATTGAAGACTAGAAGAAGAAGGAAGAAAATCTTGCTATATCTATGAAAGACAAATTTGAAGAATGCACCTAGTTGGTTCATGAAAATGAGATGCTGAGAAATGATTTAGTACAATACCAGAGTAATGAACAAGAACTTGAGAGACAAATGATAATTTTAAGAGATTATCTTACTGCTGCAAGTGAGTACAAAGAAAAATTCAAGGTCAATTCAGCACAACTTGATGAGTTATTGAAAAGTCAAAGATAGAATGGAGATTCCAGTGGACTTGGATCTGAACAAGGTTAGAGCTCCGATACTAAAAATGAAGATCAAAACTAGAAGGCACTAGTAAGGTAGCTTAATGCTTATAAATTTAATGGTAGATGCTTTGTTTGTAATAAATTTGGTCACATGGCTAGGCAATGTAGAAATAGAGAAAATCAGAACTATAATTCTTCTCCCGATCAATGTTCTAAATGCCTTAGGGGTAGGCAAAACTCATGGAAATACTACTTATGCCCTAGGAAGAGGTTCTAGAAGATGTTCCAGACATTGGAAATTCTTATCCGACATGGAGATGTTAGACCAAGATCCGGTATCTATTAGTGGAATTCATTCATATCAGTGACAGATTAGGGTTTTGTAGAGGTCAAAAGGTTGAATCAACTTCATTTTTTATCACTTTGCATTCAGAGCAATTTAGAATGATTCAGAGCAAGTCTAAGGCAATTTAGTGGGATCAATATCTTCTTGAGCAATTTCACCAGTGATTGAAAGAGTTCTTTAGGGTTTTTCATCAAGTATTTAACGGGTATTTATCTTTCATCATGGAATCAAGATCATCCTCTGCACCAACTTTTATTGCAAATCCTACTATTGTTGAGGTCAAGGACCATCCTAAGCTGATTTCTGAGCGATGTCTGCATATTTCCACAATGGATGATTTGGTTGGCCCTTTTTCTGCATATGTTTAAGTGGTATCAGAGCTTCATCATAGGTTCAAACCCCTCACTTGTGCTGCAGGGGATTGTTGCAAGGTGTGCGCCCTTGGTCTCCTTATGTTGTGTAGCAGAGCGCTTGGGTTTCTGACATGGCTTAACTACCTCTTGTGGATTCTATAAGTCTACTAGTTGTATCAGGCATTAACAGGTCGATATTTTGGTGCAACGGCAACCACACTTGTAACAGTCTCTCACTAGAGATTTTATCTCCAAGATGTCTTTGACTAGAAAGGCGTGGATGGGGCATCTTCACTTGTTTATTTCTTATGGATTGTTCCTTAGTAATATGATGACTCATCTAAGGACATGATCATCTAAGATCATCGAGGACATAATAGTCTAATGCAAACTGAGGCAATCCTTCAAGTCTGATGTGTTTTCTTTCACACAATTGGTATGATGATTCATTTGGGTTTAACCTTTATGCAAATGAGTTTAATAAGATCGATGATGACTTTAGCACTTCAAAGGCATAGGAGTTCTAATCACCTTCATATCCTCTTTCTCATCACTCATTCTTCTCTCTCATCACTTTTCTTCTTTCATCACCCCTTTATCTCTCTTTTTTCATCATTTCTTCCATCATCTTCTTCATTCTTTTTCTTCCAGTGAAATCAATCAAATTGCTTTATTCAACTGATGCATTTCTCTTTATCAATCGCTCCATCAATCAATCAAATGGCTTCCTGAAATATCAACACCCCTATATCAATCAACCAATCAATCATTGGATCACTTTATCTTGCGCTGGCATCAATCCCGATCATCTCAATCATCTCAATCATCTCAATCAGCTTATCAACCTAGCTATACTGATCATTTCCATCAATTATTAAGTTATGCCTCATCAACTGTGCATTTCCATCAAATGTACATCTCAACTTAGTCACTTGTGCAATATCAATCATCCAATCTCCTTTTCATAATCTATCGAGAGATCAATCTATTTAATCAATCTCTCAAGGGGGAATAACCAATCAATCATCACCCTTACTAGGACATCTCTAGGGCATATATCTGTTGATCAATTTTTTCTTTGAAACAACGTGACAGATTGCATTGTCTCAAAGAGGGCCAAAATGTAGACACATTAAATTTTTCCTCATAATTAAACTTAATTTTTCCCACTATCAGGTGGATCCTCATATTCCTATTATGTATTCCTCCTTATTCCATTTTTTATTATAATATTCATGTTATAATATTTATATCATAATATATTATCTCATTATTCTTCATTATCTCATTAATATTCATTATAATATTATTCTTCATTTAATCCATTAATATATACTATTATTAAATCCATTTTTGAAATCTCCTACATAGAAAATGCATCCTCTATTTATCATTTTTCCTCTATCCTAATTTCATCCACCTCACACATGTGGGATCAAATTCCCAAACCCTATTATTTATCCCACATTTTCACCACAACATGGATTCACCCGGAGAACGCTTATAAAAGTAGAGCCCGTCTCCCATTTTGGGGATCCACAATGTTTGCATTCAAAATCGGTTGCTTGCATCCATTTCTTGCATTTTGATATTTTTTCTCAAATCTCCAACTTTCATAGCTTCTTGTGCATGTTCTTTCTGTGAGAACACATTATTTGAACATAGGATCTTGCAGATGGTAGGAGGGCAATGCAGTATGATTTTGTAGCATGCATGTGTGTGTTTCTAGTTTAGATTTTGATTTGCATGTGTGTTTTGACAGGGAAAAACATCATTGTTGGATGTTGGAAGATTGAATCTTGTATTTAATCCATTTCCTCCATCTACAAGTACAATAAGTGTTGGTTTGTAAACTTTGTGTTACATTTCAGCTCTTTTTAAATAGAATTAGTAATTACCACAAGAGGTAGAGAATTGAAGAATTTGAGTTTCATTTTGTTATTTCAAGAAAAGATTATCAAAATTGTAATAGGATATTAAGATAAATACTTTGTGCTTTACTTTGTTATTTTAGTAGATATTGTGGGTTATATAATATATTTATAAAAGGTTGATAGGATTATAGTGATTACATTACTTTGAGCTTGAACACTATTTTCTCGTCCTAGAGAAGCAACGAAGGACTTTGTGCCTTTACAAAAACTTTTCTTCTTTATTTTTATCTTTCATTCACATGCTCTAAGTTATTTATTTGTAACTTTGAAGTTATATTAATCATTACTGCTCCAGTTTGTAAATTATTTTCTTAAAAAAAAGGAAAGAATAACATTGTATACATATAAAAATGGCTATGAGCAATTAAATAAATATTTTATATTTATTTAATAACTGTTCTTCTATTAAATAGTTAATTTGAAAAGATTCCTTCTATTAATTAATTTAATTGAAACACTTTATTAATTAATTCATTATATCCTTTTCTTATAATCAATTAATTAAATATATAAATATTTAATTATTCATGTATCTACTATCTTATAGTATTATTAATTAAATAATTTCTTAATTATTTAATCCCTTTGCCAACTCATCCATTGTGTGGCTAAATAAAGTTAACCAAATAAAATAAAATAAAATCATTTATTAGCCACTTATCTTTAACTTCCAAAATAAATGAAATATTGTGTACGTACACATATTTCCTAACCTTCTTCTATATTCTCTCCAACATCCCTATATCTTAGGAGGACTTGAGTCCACTTGCTCTCATTCCTACATCTTCTCCAACTATATTATATCCTCTCAAGTCTTCAACTTAGTCAAGGTAAGATGAGTGACACTTGTCTTCTCCTTCCCCCTTTCTCTCATCCTTCAACCTCTTTTCATAGCCATCCAATTTGGAAGATTCAATCATGACCGTCGATCTTTTCCACCTAAGCTCATGCACTCAAAATATATAAAAAGAGGTCTCCTAAGCCATTTTCAAACTAATAGCTAAACTTATAGTCTTCTAGGAGTTTTTATCTTGCATCCGTAAGTTTGAGTTTGAAGCAACTAGAAATTTTAGAATTTTTATCATAGCTTAATATCATGTTAGCTTAAATCATTTGCATATGTATATCATAGTATCAATTAACTATCAGTCCATTCCTCATATGCCATCTTGGAAGCTACCAGTGCTCATCTGAGAGCAAATCATTCGCAACCAGGAACAGTGGAGTTAGGACACAATGAGACATAATTCGTGAAGATATAATCTCTTTTATTTACTTTTATTTCATGTTGTTTCATTGGTTGAAACTAAATATTTCTTGTAGCTTTCTTTTATATTATATAATGGATTAACAAGTTTCAGGTCAATTCTTTGGAGTTCAACTTTAGCCTCAACAAACATCTATTCTAAAGAGTGAATAAGATTATTTACCACCTAAATTTAGAATAGGATTCCTAGTTAAATTTTTGTTTCAAGTAGAGAGAGTAGTAAGTCAAAGGGGGAGTCTTCCATTATAATTAGGAGAGATTCAATATCGCACATTGTGGGTAAAACCACAATCTTGTGAACTTCCCTAGTTTACAAAATTTTCACCCAACAGGTAGAATATCCTAGATCTTGTATGAAGTGTAGCTCCACCTCTATAAAATGTTGAGGCTAACAATGACTACAAAAACAAGGCAATATTATAAACAACCAACAGTGAAGGTGATATCCAAAATTTATAAACCTTGCCTTGCCCTCCATGAATGAAAGTAGACATAATGACTTTGTTCATAGTAGACATGTACCTACGGAATCCTACTATGGTGGACAAAGTATCTTGGGGGAATGACAAAGATAAAAATTAAAGAAATATAGGGATATAAAATTAGAGGTAGGTCAAATCAGTTTTAAAGATGAATCATTTAGGATTAGGTGAATTTTGTTGAATATCCAAAATATTGAGAGGGGAGGGATGAATCGGTATTCCCTTGAACTTATTAAAACTTATAATTAACCAATCACATAACACAATTTAAGTGCGGGAAAAGAAAATTAACACACGACACATAACACCAAATTTATACGTGAAAAACCCAACATGGGAAAAAGCACAAAGAGAGAAATCTCTCAAGGATAGTGTAATATGTAACTAGTTACACTCTACAAGGGTTGGCTCACTACTAGTGGGGGCTCACTTCCTAGAGGGCTCACTTCCCAAATACAAAAAGGATCACTTTTGGATAATAGGCTTATAGCTCAAATACAAAATTGAACTGCTAGAATTGCATTTGATATATGCATGAAATACAGTTCCATTGAAGCACACAAATTCTTTTACATCCATTGTGCATACACCACTTAACAACATTCACATTCAAAAAACTTATTACATATACAATATGTACACATTATCTATTTTTCAACAACTATATCCTTATCTTGTACATATTGTTGTTTATATATCCGGAAAAATAACTTTGATAAGTTGGCTCAATCGGAGAAGGGATGAAACTGAAATATCCACACACAACTACAAAATCACTTCATAAGATGTCGGCTCTAATCTCAACTCCAAAATACCCTGTAGAATATGGTTTCTTCATATCCATATAGAACTGGATCCAAAACCTACCATGTAGAACATTTCCAGATGGGACCAAACCTAAGATGCCTTACTAGATCACAAAACTGCATGAGATAAACGCCAAAATTAGTATACATACTTTGCATTTATAATATACCAGAGTAAACAACCAAACCATAATATAAGCCAGACCGAACTACACAACATTAATGACAACCAGTCAACAATCTCCCCCTTTGTCATTGATGGCAACATAAAATAATAATGCAAAGGTTTACTCAAAAAGAAAAATTGAAAACTAATAACTGAACCAACAACTGAAATTGTCTAAAATAAATAACATAGCGTTGTATTGAATGTCTCCTCCTTTGAGAACAATGACAAAGGGAAAAACCAAGAAAATAAAATATTCATAAGCTTAACTCCCCCTAAGGGAGACAACTAAAGTCAATCAGAGAACAACTTAATATTTTGAACATGCACAATTCAAGAGTCTTTATGCTTGTCCCAATGTGAGATAACATATGTCAGGAACTTGATATGTACCTGCAAGAATGCATTCATCTGCTCTACTTCGTGTATCAAACTAGGATCAGAATATTTGAACTGTAAATCTTTTGAAAGAGCATGGTTCATGATTGATACACTTTCACTGCTCATGTCTCACAATTGACCTAATAGAAGAATTATGTCATCTTTTTGCTACTGCAACTAAAAATATTTCTTGTGGAGCTCTTCAATTGCCAATCTGTCAGAGCCAAATAAATCCTAAGATAATCAGTAGTTGGCATAGGCCTACTGGATCTTGTCTTCAATAATGTTTATTTCATCTTTAATACTTTTTCTGGTGTCTGGCCACTGAAGACTATATGAGAAAATTGCATCCCCATTTGATAAATATGATTGACCTTAAGAGATGATTTGAGTGAGATGTTGATATCCATCCTCAAATTTACCCTTAAGTTGTTGTAACAAATTCTCTCTATCTTCTTCTCTTTCTCATATTTCTCCTTTAATTTTTCAGAATGAATTTTCAAAGAACTAATTAACACTTTACATTTTGTTAGCATTGGGAGAATCAAGATCTAATTGACACTCAGGCATAGCAGCATTAAGTGGAGTAAGCAATTCTTTAACAATTTTATCTTTCTTTTGAGATTCACCTAAAAAGTCTTGTCTGGAAGAAGATAAGAAAGCTTCTACAATTTGATATTTCTATACTAGATCAACTTTAGAAAAATCAACTATCAACTTGAAAGAAGTTATGGGTTGAATGTTCAATGGTGAAGCAAATAGACTCTTCCAAGAGTCATCAATTGTACTGGAACTTGTACCAATCACAATGATAGTCTCAGACACTTGACTTATTGCCTCAATTTTTTGTCTTTTCTTCTAATGTAGGATTGGGCTCAGATTCACTATTCTTTTGATCTGCTATCATCTATCCTTCCCAACCTTTGTCACTTGAGCTTTCAATTTCTTTATCCTTATCAAAATCAGGGTTTATCAAAGGATCAACAAAAGTTATAGGTGCATCCGTTAAATCACTCATAATAGGCACATTATCTATATTACTAGTATTCGCATTCTCAAACTCACCGGTAGGGATACCAGAATTAGCAGTGGGTAGCATATCATGGTTCTTAGCTATAGTCATTACCTTTTCAGTGATTTCATCTTTAACTTTTTCCTTAGCATCTAGTTCACCTAACATAAGATTACCCAAACATTTATTTGTCCTCAATTTAGTCTTACAGGCTTCTATACGAATAGCTTTATCTTCCTTCAAAGGGGTAGAACCAAAAAAATCAAAAACCCAATCCTTAATAACTTGTTCTGCCTCTCTTGTAAATTGTCTAATTCTAATTAACTCTTCCCAGAATTCAACTGGTATATCCTTTCTAAATTGTTCTACAACAACATCTAACTTAACACAATACAATAAAAGGCTTTCACTATACAATTTGTATCTTCATTATTGGCCTCATTGTAGAGATCGCCTACCTCTTTTGAGTTTTCTCCTTGTACAATTGATTCAAATAGGCTCTCTGCATCAAGATGTCTCTTGAATTTCTTGACCTTTGGCTTTCGGACGTGTATCTAGTATTTCTCTGGTTCCTCTTCTTCCTTAGACTCAATTTCTATTGTTTTCCTCTTTGCTTCTTTCAGCTTCTTTCCTTTTGGGGAGCCAGATGAAAGAAGTACCTTCAGAGTCTTTTCTTTGCAGAGGCTCCGGATGAGCTAGCAAATCTTCCAAAATACCTATACTTAGTAACCTCCTCTTCAATTAAATTTGATTTAGCCATTGACTCCTGAATAAATTTCTTCATATTCTTTTCTCGAGTCTTCTTTGAATGTTACATATGAATCATCAAAGAATTTTTGGTTGTTGTTCTAAATAATCTTTGCATTTGATCCACAGGGCTCTTCAACAGAACTTGACTTGTTTCCTCTATCATTTCCCCAGTGACCTCATAGCCGAATGGTGGAATCCAAATTTTTCTTGGTACAACAAATTCCATATAGTATTTGCCAGTTGTGAACACAAAGGTGATGTCATATTTGTATTTATCAAACGTTTTCTTAGAGATCCTTTGTCTCCTTTGTATATTGAGTTGGAAAACAGAGAAATAAGTGGTGAACATGTCCTCCCTTTCTGTATCGTCAGTAAATATTCTCAACCTATTTGCAATCTGGTGACCTACTAATCTAGCTAGTGGCCAAAACACTCTTCCTTGACCAAGAACCTATTGCAGAAAATAGAACAAGATACATAGAGCTAGGGTTCCCTACTTGAAATTGTGCTTCTACTTTCTACACTGCACAAGGTTTTCCAAGAATTGTTGCCTTAGGATTTCATAAAGATCAAAATCCTTGTCAAGCTCAGCTACCTCATAAGGGTTAGTGCAGGATCAAGGGGGGCAAAAATTGGCGATGTGAAAAAAATAGCCTTCTTCACTCGCCTAAAAATGCGAAAATCCGTGTTGACTTTTTGCTTGGCCTGGGTGTCAATACACCTTGGCTTCATAATTACCTATGCAAATCAGATATTAAATTTTTATTTGTAATTTTAATTTAAAAAATATATTATATATTACATATTATATAATTGTAACATCATAAATTGTACGCACTTGCTAAAGCAGTACAATTTAACACCTAGTTTAGCACCCGCCTTGGCGCAGTTTGCATTTTGCATTGCATTTCCCCCTTAGTACTTAATTAATCAAATTAATTAGGTCTAAGGTCCTATTTCATCATCCTCCACATCATAAATTCAGGCCCTTTCGTTAAAGTCTACCCCTTTTCATGTGATTCCTCCAATGCATCATCTAATCGAAAACCCTAATTGAGTCCTATTTTGAACTTGGGGGCTTGATTTCGGGGGTCAAAACATCTCGAAATCACCTGTAATTTCGGGATTCTCTCTAAAATCATCATATCTGACGGCCCTGAAAATTTGGTGAAAAGTTGTCGGGACCATGGCGCCCGGAGTGCACACAGTCCCGAACATTTTTCCCAAAATTTTAGGAGCACAATCCAATCATAAAATAAAGCTTAACCCCAATAAATTGGCGGGATATTCAATCTCTAGGTCAGCCAAAAGACGAAATTGCGACCTAGGGTTTCATACATAAGAGCTCTCTTTCTTCATTTGAAGGGATCGGAATTTTGTTTTCAGGAACCTCATGTGCAGTGAAAGAGCAGATCTTTGAAGACTTCAACAACTTACAACATCCCTCTATCAAGCATTTATCAAATCCATTCATCCATTTAGGGCTTGGAAGACATTGAAGAACAATAGGAGATTACCGACTGAAGATTGGCTTGTACCTCTCCCTTGGGGGTTGGGTATGATTTCATGTTGTTTTCATGTCTTTGCATAAGCTTCAATATCTCATTTATTCATGCTTTAGATCACTTTGCATCTTGATTTAGAGCATTTACATTATCATTGACAAGCAATTAGGGTTTACTTTCTAGGTTGCTCTAGTTTGCTTACTTGCATTTTAGATCTTGCAGACACACAAGGTCTGCACACACGTTACTTTTACAATACAACTTGGCTATTCGTGGAGGTGGAAATCACCGAAGTGGGGGTTTGACTAAGGAAAAATCCTATATAGCCGCCCAAACACCATTTTCAGATATAAGTGCAGGTTTCGAGACTCGGACGATGCCGCAAGTTGCAGGTCCGGAAAAAGCAGGTCGAGGCAGCACCCCACAACAAATTGCAGAGCAGAATACCAGGACAGGGGCGTGGGACACCCTGGTCCTATCAGGATAGGGGCGTTGGGTGCCCTAGTCCCTGGGACAGAGGCACTGGGTGCCCTGGTCCTCCTGACAGACAGCATTTCAAACAGTTTTCCAGAGTGCAAAACAGCAGTTTCAGGTGCAGTTTCAGGTGTGGAATCAGGACAGTGGCGCCCGCGCCCCCGTCCCGAACATTTCCACTCAGATTTTGACTCTGGGTATGCATTTGCATTCTTGTTTCATCCTTGTGTTTACAACTTTCCATTGTTTAAGTTCAATTCTGCAATCTTGTTGTTAGCTCATACTTGCATTTTAGGGTTAGGAATTGAACTTGCATAATCTTACCTTTCAAATACAACGAAGGAATAGAAACCCTAATAGGTAGCCCATGGCTCTCTCTTTCACAAAAAGAAGTAGCCAATTGTGTGATACCTCTAGGCTCTTTCGTATTCCGTAATGTGTGTCAAAAGGTAGGATTAGGGCATGTTAACCTAGTCTCGCTTTTTTCCCCCACACATTTTGGTGAACCCGACGTGAAACTATCATTGCTTCTTCTTGCATTGCATTTATTAGATCTAGATCTAGATTTAGTGTGTTTTCATTCCATTTTCATTAAAGAGAGAAAAAAAAAAAAAAAGAGTGTGTTTCTTTGCATTGTGTGTTTAAATTTTCATGCAACTTTTTATTTCAAAATGTCAGACTTTTATTTGCAAAATGTTCATGCTTATGATGATTATTATGAGTATAGCCAAGATGAATTAGATGAAGCTTTAGATGATTTTTTGAACCCTAAAGATGCCAAACCTTCATTTTACCAAAAACTCATAAACCTTGTTACTATGCCATTTGGTTGTGATGAGAAAGATAAGTTGAATGAGTCCTCTCAAGGGTACATTCCTATCCACTCTTCCACTGAATCTAGTAACATGGTTGTTTTCAACAATCCCCTCTATGAAGAGATATCTCCTTTTGAACCAAAAGATAAACCTTTTGATAGATATGATCATGCTTTGTTGGATGATGCTCTTGATGACTTTGTGGCTTTATCGAAATCTTTAAACAAGAACAAGACTTCTAAATTGGTTAACATGATAAATTTGAATGAGCATAAAAAGCCTCTCTTTGAAGTCCAAGGTGCTTATCCTTCTCCCACCTTTCAAGTTCCTAAATCACCTCTCCTTACTGTCCAAGGAGGGTATGATCATGATTCCTTTCGTACTCCGAATAAACCAATCATCACTGTGCAAGGAAGAAAACCTATAAGTCCTTATAGTTATGCCAAGCAAATAACTAGAGAGAGTTATCATGCGGTTGCCCATACTTATCACACCAGAAATAATAGGCAACCCAGTCCTCCTCCTGTTATTCTAGTTTCTCTTCCGAATCCTCAACCAATTCTTCCGCAAGCTCCACATATTTCACAAGTTCTTAGCAAGGAATATGATCTCATAGAACAACTTTAAGTTACCCCTGCTAAGATATCCCTTTGGGATTTGATTCAAACTTCTTCCACTCATCATGGAATGTTACAAGATGCCTTGAAAGATTTGAATGTTCCTCCACCGAATACATCTAGTAATATAGCATCTTTGGTTAACTCTGTGATGAATCCTAAAGCTCAAATTGTGTTTACCCAAGATGAGTTGCCTACTAGTGAAATTCAACATCAATATGATCCCTTGATGATTGTGGTTATCATGAAAGACACTGCTATAAGACGAACACTTGTAGATAATGGCTCTGGTCTTAATGTGTGTAGCATTAATCTTTTGGATAAGATGAATGTGGATATATCCTTAATTGAGCCAGACTCTCATCCTATTCGAGGCTTTGATAATGTGGCTAAAACTTCATTAGGTACTATCACCTTACCCATCACAGTGAGGCCTGATACTTTGCCTACTCCTATCCATGTTATGTCGGGAAATCTAACATACAACTTGTTATTAGGGAGACCTTGGATTCACAGTATGCAAGCTGTCCCCTCTACATTGCACAGACAAGTTAAATTTATCTATAACAATAAGACATATACCTTGATAGGTGATACTAATTTCCAAGCTTGTTTACAAACATCTACTTCCAAAGGGGGTTCTTCTAAGCCTTCCTCGTCTAGTGATGACTCTTTAAACAAGATACCTATCAATGAATCCTCACTCTCTGATGATCAAAATTCTTTGGACGAGTCTGGAGCTCCTGAAGAAGACTCTTCTCGACTTGAAACTACACATAAGAAGGATTTTGATCCTGAGAAGGTTCTCGCAGATGACGATTGGGGATCCCTTGATTTTAATCCCACCTTTGTAGGTGAATATAAGGTTCCTTCTAGAGAGCTTAAAGTTGAAAAGAAGGAAGAAGCTAAAAATCAATCAACATTACCTGAGCCTATGAGCAATAATTTTGTGGCCGCTTCTCAAACTTCTTCTCCTCACACCTCTAATTCTGAAGAGTTTGATTCTTTGTCTTATGAAAAACCGCCTTCTCTTTCTGAAATGGCTGATCGTTATGGTCGTGGTTTTCACATTTTTGCTAAGCATGGGTATCATGGAAATGGTTGTGGTGCTCACGAACAAGGGATAAAAGTTCCTCTAGAGAATAATCTTCACAATTATGCCTTTGGACTTGGCTATAATCCCTACAAGCATACTAAAGCTTCTAAGAGACCATGTATTAGTGTTAATACTATTTCTACATCTTTATCAATACAACACCCTGAGTATATTGATGGGGATCCTTCGTGTGCCTGTGCTTTTGATGTTTTCCCTACCGATGATGCTTTAGCTGAATTTTTGGAAGCCTATGACACTCTTCCTCATTATCATCACAATAGGGGACTCCCTTATTGTTTGAATGCTGAAGCCTATTTTGGAAAAGAGATTGATAATGATGAGATTGTGAAAGAATTCCCTCAGTTAAAGGATACTCCTCAACAACGTAATCTTCTCATAAGTGACACCGCTAATGTTAAGATGGATCCTTGCAATGAAGAAAAAGTTATTAAAATTAGAAAATGTTTGGGTGAAGAGGAACAGAAACAATATGAAGATTTATTGCATGAATTCCCCGAGATCTTTGCTTGGACATACTCTGACATGCCTGGTATAGATCCTAAGATTGTTACTCATAATATTGTCTTAGTCCCTGATGCTAAGCCCGTGAAACAAAAGATTCGAAAAATGAATCCTAAGGTGGCTCTGCTTGTTAAGGCTGAGATTGAAAAGTTATTGGAGGCTGGATTTATCTGCCCTATTGATTATTCCCCATGGATTTCAAATATTGTCACTGTGGCTAAACCAGATAATAAAATAAGAATGTGTACCAATTTTTGAGATTTAAATAAGGCTTCTTTAAAAGATGATTTCCCTCTTCCAAACATTGACATGATAGTTGATTCTACGACAAGACATGCCTTGTTATCCTTCATGGATGGCTTTTCGGGATACAATCAAATTTTCATTAACCCTCAAGATCAATTCAAAACCGCTTTCACCACTCCTTGGGGTACGTTTTGTTGGATAATGATGCCTTTCAGACTTAAAAACGCCGGTGCAACTTATCAACGAGCGATGACCCTTATCTTTCACGATTACATGCATAAGATTTTAGAAGACTATGTTGATGATGTTTTAGCCAAATCCATTCTTCGCATAGATCATATTAAAATCCTTCGTCAAATCTTTGAAAGAATTCGTAAATATCACATGCGCTTGAATCCCCGAAAATGTGTTTTTGGTGTGGATAGTGGAAAACTATTAGGATTCATAGTTTCGCATCATGGGATTGAGGTGGATAGTAAGAAAATAGATGCTATTATCAACATGCCACCTCCTAGAAATGTGTCTCAACTCAAAAGCTTACAGGGAAAGATTCAAGCTATTCGTAGGTTTGTATCTCAACTTGCAGATCGCACCTTTCCTTTTACTCAACTTCTCAAAAAGAATATCACTTTTCAATGGAATGAAGATTGTCAGCAAGCATTTGAAGATTTAAAAATGTATCTAGCTAATCCTCCTATCCTTCGATTGGCTAAATCTTCTAAACCCTTCCTTCTTTATACGGCTGTGTCCTCTCATGCTCTTGCAGCATTATTGGCACAACATGATAAAGATGGTAAGGAGTGTCCGGTTTATTATATAAGTCATACCTTACTCGATTATGAGACCCGATATTCTGCGATAGAAAAACAATGCTTGGCCTTGGTGTTTGCGACTCAGAAATTGAGACATTATCTCTTAAACTCAGAAGTCCACGTCATGGTAAAGTTTGATCCTTTGAAGCATCTTTTCTCTAAAACTGATTTATCAGGACGCCTAGCTAAGTGGGTTATGATGTTAACTAAATTTGACCTTAAATTTGTTTCACAAAGAGCAATTAAAGGGCAAGCGTTGACCGATCACTTAGCTGAGGCCCCTTCACCTTTCTCCTTCCCTAACCCTGAGACTTTTCCTGACGACTTCATTCTTTGTATAGAGAAAGATGAAACTTGGGAGTTATACTTTGATGGCTCTAAGTGTCGTACAGGATCGGGGGTAGGTGTTGTTCTGATTTCTCCTACAAAGAAGTCTATTCCCTTATCTTATCGTCTCAATTTCCTATGTACCAATAACATTGCTGAGTATGAGGCTCTTATAGAAGGAATAAAGGCAGCCTTAGCTCTGAATATAAAACACATACATATTTTTGGAGATTCTCAACTGATTATAAGACAAGTAACAGGACTGTATCAAGCAAAACAAGACAACTTATCACAATATAAAGACCTTGCTATCTCTTTGTTACAAAAATTTGATTCTTACACCATAGAACCTGTTCCTCGAAAAGATAATCGACATGCGGACGCAATGGCATGTGTGGCTTCTCTTGTATCTTTAGAGGACCCTGTGGTTGATCTTAAATTTGTTATTCACAACCTTACTTCTCCAGCTATTGTAGATGATCTCAGCCTGGTGACGTGTTGCAACTTCATAGACTCAGATGAATGGTACTCACATATCGTAAGATACTTGACTGATGGTACCTTTCCTGATTCCACTAATAGGAACACCAGGGCTAGAATTCGCAAGTTGTCTGCTAGGTATATCATTCTTTCTAATGTTCTTTACCGAAGGGGTTATAACAGTCTTCTCCTTCGCTGTCTTAACAAATCAGAAATCCCTATTGCTCTTGAAGAGGCGCATTCAGGTGCCTGTGGGGGGCATTTTGGAGGTAAATCCTTGGTTCAAAGATTACTTCGTATGGGATATTGTTGGCAAACTATGCAGCAAGATTCTTTTTCATTTGTTAAGAAATGTCATCAAATGTCAACAACACAATAATTTGATTCATGCTCCTGCCCAAGAAATCCGTTCTCAGGTAGCTTCTTGGCCTTTCTCTGCATGGGGGTTGGATCTCATCGGTAAAATCTCTCCTCCTTCATCTCAAGGACATACTTTCATTATAACGGCAACAGATTACTTTACAAAGTGGGTAGAAGCTGTTCCTCTTCGCTCCACTACAGCCGAAGTGATTTGTCGATTTCTTCTAGAAAACATTATTTCTCGATTTGGGATACCTTCCACTATAATCTCTGATAATGGGACATCATTTAAGAATAAAGACGTGAAGCAATTCCTCAAAAAATATCATATTAAACATCGATTTTCTACACCATACTATCCTCAATCAAATGGTCAAGCTGAATCATCCAATAAAATAATCGAGCAAATTCTTCGCAAAACCATGAACAAGCATGGTAAGGATTGGAGTACTCAGCTAATCTTTCCTCTTTGGGCCTACCGAACGAGTGTACGAATTGCCACGGGAACTACTCCTTATAATCTTGTTTATGGTGCTGATGCTATTATGCCTTTAGAATTAGAGATTCCATCACTTAGAGTTTCTCTCAAAAGTATAATAGATGATGACTCCTATAGAGAACAAAGACTTCAACAGCTTGAGATGCTTAACGAACAGTGTATAAATGCTCTTGAGCTTATTCAAGCGTATCACAAAACTCTACAATGAAGCTATAATGATAAGGTTATTCAACGTTCCTTCTCAGTGGGTGACTTAGTGCTCTATGAGAGTCAGCGCAATGTGAATGCCTTACCTGAAGAAAAGGGAAAATTCAGTCCTAATTGGCTTGGACCGTATATCGTTATTGAAGATTATGGATCAGGTGCTTACAAAATAGCGGATGTAGATGGTACGCCTCTTAAAGACCCTATAAACGCTATGCACTTGCGTAGATACTATGCTTAATGCCTCATTCCTTATCATTTATCTATTTCCTTTCTCACTTCTTCAAAATTGGGTAATATGTTAACATATCTTTGGTTAGAGCAAATAGAATTAAATGATGCTTCATTCCTGACAAGCATGTGTCTTTACTTTATGGTTTGTCTTGAATTCATTTATGTAAATTACAAAAGATTTACATTTTCATTATGTTGACATATTATACAATGTTCTTATGTGTTAAGTTGAATCATGTCATGTTGTGTTTAAATTTCAAATTAAATCACATTGGTTATATGATTCGTAGGCTTAATACATAATTTCTTCCTTATCATCAATATAGTACTTGAAAATTTTTTTTAATTAAGTCACACATGTATCAATTTAATCATGGAGCATTGAGAAATCAATCACATGGCAATTAAATTTGGAACAAACATGTACACTTACCAAATGTATTAACTTTGATCACAATACACATTGTTTAGGCATTAAAGATAACACGTTTGAAACAAGGAAGCATGTATATATATATATGTGTGTGTGTGTGTGTGTGTGTGTGTGTGTGTGTGGATCAGTATACAAAGGTAGGTCCCTATACACCCAAAATATGACCTACCCTACATCATAAAATCATCTTCTATCCCTAGGGCTGGTGGCCGGAGAGTGATGACTAGATGCTTCCTCCTGATCCGGCCATGCAGGTGGACCCATAGGCGTATACCATGATATAGATTGTGAATGGCTCCGAGAGGAACTCCTACGATCCCTATCCATAAGGATAGCGCGATACGAGGTAGCCTTGGCCTGAGCTGCTGCTAGATCACGCTGTGCTCGCTGAAGGTCCTCTAATAGAGCCCGCTCTCTCTCCCTCCATATCTCTACCTGTACTCTAAATGGGGAAAACAAATCATCATGCCGACCCGCATTCCCTTGAGGTCTATAAGCAACCTATGAGGAACTAGGGATCTGCGCTGTCGTGGAGATATCTATCACTACTTGCTGGATCAAGGAGCACCACTCCTACACATTAGCTATAGCAGTGGAACAGATTTTGTGTTAGTACCATTTGATATCATCAAAACATCAATCAAGAAATATAAACCTACTATACCTGGATCTCCCTCGCGCTAGTAGGGATCGTGATATGGTAGCATCTGTGACTGGGAACTACTAGGCTCCCCACGCTCGAACAATCTGTGCACAATGGGTGTAGGCTGGCCCGTACTAGAAATAGGTCTCCGTATCGCCTCATGTTCCCCCTTTTGGGAAATAAGAGGAGGATCCAGGGCTATGGTATCATCTCCTGAATGGTGGGGAACAGCATCTGACCCCTCCTCATCACCTCTATCCTCCTCCTCCTCGTCATCCCCATCCTCATCTGTATCCTCCTTCTCCTCATCATCATCTCTCTCCTCCTCGTCGTCATCCCCGTCCTCCTCCTCCTCGGCACTAGGCTGATCTCCTATAGGCAGATCAAGATCTCCTGCCTCCTCATGACCCTCTCCCTCTTCCAACCTGGATCCCTGATCCTCATCTTGGTCAACATGTCTCCATGGGCCCGGATGGCCTGTCGGATCATCTGGTGGAAAGATAGGCCCTGGGTATGATCTCATAAACCATGAGAGATACCTGCGCTATGCCCCGGGATCTGCAGCATAATCAGTGACCACATCCTGGTTGGATCCCTCTATATCTGTGATCTCGATATCGTCTATCGTCGGTCTCACTACTGCTCTGGGTCTCGGAAGGACTCGGGAGTGTCGAGTGTAGATGGGCACATCGGCTGGAACACACTGCTCTAGCCCAAACTGCCTCCATACTTGGTCAAAGTAGAATGGGACTATGATGTGGGGATATCGTCCTCTCAGTTGGCGGTTCCTCTGTAGGCATGCTAACTGTCTCTCCATCCCATCCCATCTGTGCATCCGCAGATATGGTCTCCGCACGGTCACCTCAGCTGTCAATCTATCAACTATCACTCTCCAATACAATAGATCTCCAAATCTCCACTCGCTGGTAAGTGGATAAGCAAATACCCTAGGTCACTCGCTAGCCGTACTCATCGGATAGCCGACAGGCCTGGTGCATGTAAAGTGCTCAAATATCCACACCTGCAGAAGTGTGCATGTCATCAAGCTGCAACCCTGTCCGAAAACATACTCCTCGAGGTCGTGATAGAGATGTGCAAGCATACTCTAACCCCAGGCATATACTCTCCTGTGTCTCTCCATAGCCTTGATGCACCATGTGAGTCCCCCATGCATGTGTGTACCTCACCCGTTAGGGCAGACAGCTAGTGCAATGATGGCTATCATAAGACATCTCATGAGGGGCACCTCTCCTGTAGGATGTAAGAGCCAGCTGACCATGATGCGACCTCTTGTCTCACTCGGCATGACTCTCCCTATGCAATATACCTGCTCCCTCTGATAATCCTCTACTGACTGATCGGTCACATATGTCATGGTAGCTCCTCTGATCGGTAGGCGAAGAATGCAGTACACATCCTCAAGTGTCACCGTCATCTCCCCTACTAGAAGCTGGAACATGCATGTGTCAGGATTTCATCGCTCCATGAGTGCCATCAGCATCGCGGGATGAAATCGGATGGCTAGCATAAGAATCATAGACCACAAACCTACTATCGACAATGTGTCTCTCTCTGCCTAAGTAAGTCGGGGAATCTGATCTCGCAAACTGCGAAGAATCTGCCCCACCGTGTGCTCTCTCATGTACGGGAGACCCTGCATCACAAAAACATAACCGTAATCAGTACTCAATCATCAAAATCATTCATGCAAACTGTCGAACATCGTATGCTAACCTTGGTATCTCTCGCCAAGTCCTGATTGGGACCATGGCACCCTGAAGGGACCATGGCACCCTGTCAGGGACCATGGCACCCTGAGAGGACCATGGCGCCCCACAGGGACAATGGCGCCCCACAGGGACAATGGCACCCCACAGGGACCATGGCGCCCTGTGTGGGACTCACGGTCAGATTCCAGGGCCCGCAAATGATCACAGAAAGTCAAAATGCAGAAAATCAAAAGTCAAAGTTCAGTCAACTCACCTCGTCTAGTGGCTCGTCGTCGATCACGGCCTATCGCATGATCTCAATCCTCATGGGATGCTTCGGTCATCGTGAAGGCATGATGATGGCTATGTGGGCTCCGCTGCAATGAACAGTACTTAGAATCAACAAAGTGACAAATGCAAATGTCACTTTCAAAGGTATATACTTTCATTCTTTTACATTTACTTTCAAAGGTATATACTTTCATTCTTTTACATTTACTTTCAAAACCCTAATTTTCCTCTATAACTCATTTCATCATAACTTGAGTTTGGGAGATGCGATTTTCGAACCGTTTGTTGTGTAGGAATCATACTTTCGCTCCCCTAGTCTTGAGATGTTCCAAAAAGTGCTCTGATGAAGCCTTTTCAGTGAACATCCCTCATCAATACTCTCTTACACAAATTGTCGTAAGTAAACATGCTACCCTATTTCACCTCCCTAATAAGCAAGTCGAAACAGGGGGGGCATATAGCTACTCGCAAATTTCATCAATTTCCTTAGTAAGCATTAGGTGATTTTGTGATCTAACGTTTGTTTTGTAGGGTGCGGTTCCTAACTGTGTACTGCAGATACCGCTGGGGGCTTTATCTGACAACTTATGGATATATCCTTTTTCAAATGATGTTTACTTTATGTACTTTAGCTTGCATATGCACGTAGTACTCATATGGCCGCTAAAGTGGAGGCTAAATGTAACATCATAAATTGTACACACTTGCTAAAGCAGTACAATTTAACACCTAGTTTAGCACCCGCCTTGGCGCAGTTTGCATTTTGCATTGCATTTCCCCTTTAGTACTTAATTAATCAAATTAATTAGGTCTAAGGTCCTATTTCATCATCCTCCACATCATAAAGTCAGGCCCTTTCGTTAAAGTGTGCCCCTTTTCATGTGATTCCTCCAATGCATCATCTAATCAAAAACCCTAATTGAGTCCTATTTTGAACTTGGGGGCTTCATTTCGGGGGTCAAAACATCTCGAAATCACCTGTAATTTCGGGATTCTCTCTAAAATCATCATATCTGACGGCCCTGAAAATTTGGTGAAAAGTTGCCGAGACCATGGCGCCCGGAGTGCACACAGTCCAGGACATTTTTCCCGAAATTTTAGGAGCACGATCCAATCATAAAATAAAGCTTAACCCCAAGAAATTGGTGGGATATTCAATCTCTAGGTCGGCCAAAAGACGAAATTGCGACCTAGGGTTTCATACATAAGAGCTCTCTTTCTTCATTTGAAGGGATCGGAATTTTGTTTTCAGGAACCTCATGTGTAGCGAAAGAGCAGATCTTTGAAGACTTCAACAACTTACAACATCCCTCTATCAAGCATTTATCAAATCCATTCATCCATTTAGGGCTTGGAAGACATTGAAGAACAATAGGAGATTACCGACTGAAGATTGGCTTGTACCTCTCCCTTGGGGGTTGGGTATGATTTCATGTTGTTTTCATGTCTTTGCATAAGCTTCAATATCTCATTTATTCATGCTTTAGATCACTTTGCATCTTGATTTAGAGCATTTACATTATCATTGACAAGCAATTAGGGTTTACTTTCTAGGTTGCTCTAGTTTGCTTACTTGCATTTTAGATCTTGCACACACACAAGGTCTGCACACACGTTACTTTTACAATACAACTTGGCTATTCGTGGAGGTGGAAATCACTGAAGCGGGGGTTTGACTAAGGCAAAACCCTATATAGCCGCCCAAACACCTTTTTCAGATATAAGTGCAGGTTTCGAGACTCAGACAACGCCGCAGGTTGCAGATCCGGAAAAAGCAGGTCGAGACAGCACCCCACACCAAATTGCAGAGCAGAATACTAGGACAAGGGCGTGGGGCGCCCTGGTCCTATCAGGACAGGGGCGCTGGGCACCCTGGTCCCTGGGACAAAGGTGCTGGGTGCCCTGGTCCTCCTGACAGACAGCATTTCAGACAGTTTTCTAGAGTGCAAAACAGCAGTTTTAGGTGCAGTTTCAGGTGCGGAATCAGGATAGTGGCGCCCGGGCCCCTGTCCCGAACATTTCCACTCAGATTTTGACTCCGGGTACACATTTGCATTCTTGTTTCATCCTTGTGTTTACAGCTTTCCATTGTTTAAGTTCAATTCTGCAATCTTGTTGTTAGCTCATACTTGCATTTTAGGGTTAGGAATTGAACTTGCATAATCTTACCTTTCAAATACAACGAAGGAATAGAAACCCTAATAGGTAGCCCGTGGCTCTCTCTTTCACAAAAAGAAGTAGCCAATTGTGTGATACCTCTAGGCTCTTTTGTATTCCGTAATGTGTGTCAAAAGGTAGGATTAGGGCATGTTAACCTAGTCTCACTTTTTCCCCCCACACAATAATATATAATATATTATTATATTATATAATATATATAATGTAATAATATTATATAATATTATATTATAATATAATAATATATTATAATATAATAATATATTATATAATACGTATTATATAATATATTATTATATTATATATAATTATATATAATTATATATAATTATATTTTATAATCTAATACAATACGTATTATATAATATAATAATATATTATATAATATATTATTATATTATATTATAATATAATAATATATTATTTAATATGTATTATATAATATATTATTATATTATATATATAATATAATATAATATTATATATTATATAATACATATTATATAATATATAATATTATATTATATTATATATTATAATATATATAATATATAATTATATTTTATAATATAATACAATACGTATTATATAATATAATAATATTTTATATAATATATTATTATATTATATATGTTATTTTAAAATAATTTAATTATAAAAATCGGATATCCGATTTTTTGAGACAAATATATTTCGATAGTGATAGCCTGTGAGTCATTTTTAACTCACGGGCTACGCGATTTTATCAAAATCCGATATCCGGTGCACCCGATATCTGTTGTTTTGGCAAAAAATTGCTAAAAAATAGATTGAAAGGTAATAATTTTATCGTTTTCAATCATTTTCATTCATTTTTTGTATTTTCTGTTAATGCTTATTTAATTTTTCATAGAAAATGTGGTTTTTTCATGAAAACTAGGTTTTTTTAAATCAAATACCTAATTGTTTAAATTTGTTAACTAAATTTAATTGTTTACATTCAATTAGGTTAAAAATGGGGGATAACAATGAAAACACTGACCAACCAAACCCTCGTTTCCCAAACCCCCCCTCAATTTAGGATTTGATTGCACAAAATTTGAATGAATTGAGGTGGATTGCAAAAGTATATCATAGGATCCCTCATCTAAACCCAATGTTTGATCCTCTCATGTCGATCATAAAGAGTATGGAAACCATGACTGAGGAGCATAGTGCTGCCCTTTTGTGGCAAGATTCTATGAGGGAAAAATATGCAAATGGCTTGTCATATAAGGATATCAAGGATCTTGAGATATCCAAAGCCAATATTGCCTCATTGTTTGTCAATCCCGGTACTAGTCAACCCGTAGATCTCAAAAAAATAAAACTTTCTATTAAATGGTGCACAAATGATGGGATTGTGAAAAACTTTTGGGATCGTTGGTGGATGGTTTTCGACAAACCACCCAACAACAATCTTGGTATCATCTTCTATTTCATAAAAAAATTGTATGCTGAGTTTGTTTTACGCAAACATGTGAACTACTTATCCAACCTTTCCAGGGTGTAGGTTTAGGTATGCCCTAAAATAGACCTGGGCTAGTCATAGTAGTCCAGGGCCCATATGACCCCCTCCTCCTATTGATCCCCCACCTGTCGTGCAGCATCCTGATATCATTTGTGAGGCGGCTTCATGAACCATATCGGCTATTCAGTCTTTGAGTAGCCTTTTGGTTTCTCAAGCTGGGTCAGTAGCTCAACCTACTCTTGATGTAGTGGTGCATCCAATGGTGTTGACACGTCATCCTCGGCTCCACACTTATGTGTGCCCCATAGTTGTGTCATGTGTGGGCACGTATGCTTGGGTCCAATTGGATAGCCCATTGATCCTCTTGTGGACAGTGCAGATTATGAGGTGCATGAGATGCATGATGCACCAGATATTATTACATAGACTGGAGGATACCCTGGGGAGTCCTCACATGCTAGAGGTGAGGAGGCACCATCATCATGCATTGATGATGTAGTGGTAAGATTTGTATTTTCACAGTTCATGTTATATTTTCATAAAATATTTATAATCTATATAATATTAAGTACTAATTTCTATTTACATGGTCTATTTAACAGTTGATGAGTGAGGAGGAGTTTAGACAGATTCAGGAGGGCACCTTGTCAGCCATTTCATTTGGCCTCGATAGCTTGACGGTACATATATTATTGCACCTAGTCTTTTGTATTTTATTGTACATACATGCTCATCATTTATATTGGTATTAATTAGATTATGTAGTAACTTTCATGTATATCTTATTTTACTCCTATAGGGCACAAGCACTACAAGTGCAGGGCAATGTGATTTAGGATCTGGTAGCGCAATTGGAGATAAGGGAAAGGTAATTGAATGCAAATATGATTGAATGAATAGTTTAAATAACTTATAGTGATTATACATATCTAGACATAGATTAATAGTTTCATATACTTGTTGTGTATATATACAGGGAATTCTTAGCTTCATATCCTTGATGACTACACCCAGTATATCTGAAGAAGAAGAGATGCCTCGAGTAGAAGTGTGTTTATTTTATTTTTTGATTAGTATATATAATTTTTTATTATCAGTGACAATTAAATGCTAACTTGTATCAATGTCATGTTTCTGAACATATGTAGGTTGTGTATGAAAATATTCAAAACATACCTCCTCTACCGAAGACATACATCAAGAGTTCTGCAAAGCTGAAGAGAAAATGTGGAGATGAGGTGAACATGAATAGTTCAATTATAGTTCATTTTTATGTTAACTTTTTGAATGTGAATTATATAATATAACTAATATTAATTGTGGTTTGTTTTTCTTGTGCAGGATCCTTCAAAGCCAAGTAGTGCAGCGAAGAGGATCGATTTTGATGATCCATCAGCAGCTTAGGATGTTATAGATAGTTTTGGGATGCTTACATGTCTAGTTGGAATGTATATTTTGTATATGGATATACATTCACGTATTTAGACATACATTTTGTTTCAGTTGGCATTTATGCCATATTTATGTATGGACATACATTTGTAATCATTTGACATTTTTATATATACAAAAGTTGATATTCGATCATATAAATTGTTGCTCATCTGTGCGTGGTGTTATCATGGAAATATTTAATCTTCATTCCAATAATTAGAAATGGTTAATAATGGTTATTTAATGAATAATACAATTCATTTCATTTCATCGTAAGTGTTGTTTGTATAATGAACAATATAATTCATTTAATGAACAATACAATTCATTTAATCAACAATACAATACAATTCATTCAATGAACAATACAATTCATTTAATGAACAATACTTGATACAATTCATTATTACCCTATGCATGGTCCTATTTCGCCCCCCACCTCGGTCGAACGATCAGGGTTTTATTATGGCAGCAATTTTTCGGTTGACGAAAAAATCGTCAGTCTCACTCAATCGAATGTTGTCGCATGGCCAATTTCTTGTTCATTTCATCGATATGACAAAGTGTCAGCTCTGACATGTCTAGTTAGGCATTATTACCCTATGCATGCTCCTATTTTGCCCCCCCCCCACTCGATCGAACGCTCGGGGTCATACCCTACCAATGTTGTCCCTTGAGCGCCCTAAGTGCTCAAAATTATCAAACTTTGACAAGACCTAACTTGTAATATGTGGCACCTACAAATGATCTTTTTGAACCTACGGGGACATGAGAGGGGTCCCTTCAAAATCCTATCTTGGATTTTCAAGTTGCCCTACAGTTTTATTAGGGAAACAATTTTTCGGTTGGCAAAAAAATCGTCAGTCTTACTCAATCGAATGTTGTTGCGTGGCCAATTTCTCGTTCAACTCATCGCGATGATGAACCATCAGCTCCAACATGTTCAGTTAGGCATTATTATGCTATGCATGCTCCTATTTCCCCCCCCGACTCGATCGAACACTCGGGGTCATACCCTATCGGCGTCGTCCCTTGAGTGCCCTAAATGCTCAAAATTGTCAAACTTTGACAGGCCCTAACTCAGAATTCCTGGCACCTGTGAATGATCTGTTTGAACCTATGGGGCCATGAGAGGGGTCCCTACAAAATCCTATCTCGATTTATCAAGTTCCCTTATGGTTTTATTAGGGCAGCAATTTTTTGGTTGGCGAAAAAATCATCAGTCTCACTCAATTGAATGTTGTCGTGCAGCCAAATTCTCGTTCATCTCATCACGATGATGAACTGTTAGCTCTGACATGTCCAGTTAAGAATTATTACCCTATGCATTCTCCTATTCCCCCCCCCTACTCGGTTGAACGCTCGGGGTCATACCCTATCGACGTCATCCCTTGAGCGCCCTAAGTGCTCAAAATTATCAAACTTTGATGGGTCCTAACTTGGAATCTGTGGCACCTGCAAATGATCCATTTGAATCTATGGGGCCATGAGAGGGGTCCCTACAAAAGCCTATCTCGGTTTTTCAAGTTTCCCTACGGTTTTATTATGGCAGGAATTTTTTGGTTGGCGAAAAAATCATTAGTCTCACTCAATTGAATGTTGTCGCGTGGCCAATTACTCATTCTTCTCATCGCGATGATGAACCATTGGCTCCAACATGTCTAGTTAGGCATTATTACCCTATGCATGCTCCTATTCCCCCCCCCACTCGATCGAACGCTCAGGGTCATACCCTACTGGCATCGTCCCTTGAGCGCACTAAGTGCTCCAAATTGTCAAACTTTGACGAGCCCTAACTTGGAATCCATGGCACTTGCAAATGATCCATTTGAACCTAGATGGCCATGAGAGGGGTCCCTACAAAATCCTATCTCAGTTTTTCAAGTTTCCCTACAATATTATAAGGGCAGCAATTTTTCGATTGGCAAAAAAATCGTCAATGTCACTCAATCGAATGTTGTCGTGCGGCCAATTTCTCATTCTTCTCATCGTGATGATGAACCTTCAACTCTGAAATGTCTAGTTAGGCATTATTACCCTATCCATGCTCCTATTTTGCCCCCCCACTCGATCGAACACTCGGGGTCATACCCTACCAACGTTGTCCCTTGAGCACCCTAAGTGCTAAAATTATATACAAACATGCATTACACTGTAGACACATAATGATCATCAATATTTCCATGTATTGTATACACATAATTACCATTACACTTGCATGTGACATCCATGAAGGGATATGCAAACATGATTTTTTTTTCATTATCAATACAACTACACCAATGTACTCATGTGCAGATACATGGACATTATCATCAATATAACTAAACCAATTTTCTTATGGACATTGTATATCATCATAACAATGTTACATCAATTCACATACATTTACAAATACAATATCTCACTTCATCTGCATCAGAAATCCTCATGTCCTAAGAGAAAAGCTTGCGTACAACAATGCCTGCATATAAATGAAGACCAAAATAAGTAACCTTTTTATGTGGAATGAATGTGCTACAAGAAACAAATTATAAAACTTAATACACACTAGTTTGGCAAATTATAAATAGATCATTTGAAACATTTTTAAGACGCACAAGATTGTATAATTACGAAACTTACCAGTTTCTCTGCAAAGTATACAAGCATAACTTTGAAGAAAGACGCATGTTGATTAAATCCCTTCTCACTGCATTTCTCTACATGGTTGAAGATGATGGTAGATATGGTCATTTCTAAATAGCAATACATTCACTTCCCTTAATGTTTATGCACAAAATTTTATCTCATTAATGTACAAAGGAATATGTACCATCACCAAGAGAGGGTCTTGTCAATGGTGAATGATCTAGCATGAACCTGTATTTTTAAGAATTGTTAGTTTACACGTAAAATGCATGGATGAACATAAAGGCTTCATGATAATCACTTCAACTGAAATGCAAGATAATAAATGAAAAGATCGGATTATATACCACAAAAATGTGTCCCTTCAAATTATATCAACAAAACCCACTATGTTGACGCAAAAATCATAATGTGATACTATTGTATATCATCAAAAAAGACCTGCATGAGCATAAAGGTTTTGTGATAACTGTATCATCAAAAATTGTCAAATAGTGTTCTCTAATAACAAAAATTGTAAAGCTCATCAAATGCATGATAATAAGTCATGTTGCAAAAATACATCCCTTCTTATTATATCGAGTGTACCCACTATGTGCATGCAAAAACCGTGTTGCCAAAAAAAAGGTTCATCAATAGACCTCCATTTTCAACACATCCTTACTATACACGTAACAAACTTGATCATTAAGGTTTAATGATCATTGTTTGAAATGAAATGAAATGAATGATAAAAAAAATAAGGCACCATTAAAGACCTACTACTCAAGTGTGCCTAAAGGGTCATCTCTTTGCTTAAGAGTATCCAGTATTGCTTCATGATCAGCGATAGGCACTGTCCATAGCTCTTTGGTCTTCAGTTTTTCTTGATGCTTCAACAACTTGACTTTTGTAGCTATAATAAGGTGTGAATACATTATAATGGTTTTGTGTCTCTCATAGTCTTCAAATGCAGGTATGTCATTCTTTCTAATCATGTATGTTCGCAACCAAGTTCCCACAACAACAACTAAACATGTAGGATATGTGAACCCGTCATCATCTGTCACTGGTTGTGTTAGCTTTTGTTTTCCCTGTACACATCGTGCCAACCAATATTTTGATCTCTCTTCATTCCCTTGTCGTGTGACAACTACAAAAACATGTCCCGGTTGTACAAGATCTAATAGACGATCATACTCAAGTGAACTTTCCATGTCATCGTTTGACAAGGATATTGTTTGAGATAAAGGACTTAGATAGTGGGGAACCCACGTATCAACCCACTCACTTTACTCGCATTGATCCAAATCACACTAAACACAAATCTGACAAAAACAAGCCAACACTTGTGTCCAAATATTCCATGTACTTGCATCTGAGCTGAGAAATGAATGCATCTTTGAAGAATCTTTAATTGTTTGATAATCCAATCTATCTCCCAATGTTCCTTCCTCAACCAACCAAAAGAATCTGCTCACTACAAGATCAAGAGTACCTCCATGTGACAATTCTGAACTACACCAATCAACAATAGAACTTGCACCCATGAAATTTCCACCTGAAATCCTCAATTGCTCCTTAACTAGAGCTCTCTTCAAACATGCACCTGCTCCATCATGCTCTCCCTTCCCATGCCCTGCCTCAAAAAAACACCAAATATGAGGTATACGCCTCTCTACATGCATTCTACTCAACCAATAAAACATACGGGCATTCTTGAATTGACCCATACAATTATCTGACCATATTATATGTCGGTCAATTGCAATATCTTTCTCATGCAATAACTCAAAAAAAATCTTGAAAGAATGTTGCACATACTCAGAGGAGTGTGATCTATCATCACTCATATAAAAATGATACTCCCTAATTATCTTCCTATCCTCTTCTTTACAATCAGAAGCATGTCTATATGTAATGTGAACAAAAATAGCAATCTGGACTGAATTGTAGTACTAAAACTGCACCTCATTCTGTGGTTGCAATGTATAGTTCTTTGCAAAATCAACCACTGATACAATAGTGTCAATTAGGAAAGAGTTCTTGCACATCCTAAACTATTGATCCAACCACCGAGACCTATGGGTGTGCCTTGCATACTTGTAGAAAAGATTTTCCTTAAAATCCAAAATAAAATCAGCAATACTCACTTCTCTTGAGACTAATTCGCATCTAGAACCTTCACCTCCACTCTTCAAAGTATATTTCACTCTCTCATATCTTTTTTTCTCAACATAATTATTTCCAAACTCATGTTCACTGCCCTCATGAAAACATGAAACAAACTTTGACAACCCACCACATTCTAAGCACTTCTCATTCAAACAATCATTTCTATAGAAATAGCAGCCATCATCTCTAGGGCATAAAAATAGATCTTGCAAGTCTCTTGATGATCTCGAAAATAGCATTGCACCACACTCCTGCAACATCTCATTAGTATGCATCGTAGAACGAATATGACATAAAAGTTCATGGTACATTGAAAACTCCACATGGTACTTGCAACAACAAGTATTGTGAATCTTAAGAGGAACACAATAAAATGGTTTCAAAGATTCAAAGGCCCTTTGTGATATTTGCAAAGTTGGATGTAATTCACAAAAAAAATTGTACAACATTGTTTGTCTTGATTACAAGAAATGTTTGGGATGCGGTGTGCGGTCTCAGTTGTCGATTCTTAATTTCAAAATGTCCTTTACATTGGGTGACACTCTAGAATTAGAGTGCCAAAATTATTGAATCTTCTCCTTCACATTGTCAGTCAACTTTCTATCAACATGTGGAAGCCTCCCACCAAATGCCCATGTATCTTGTTGAAGTGGATCATCAAGTCTTTGTCTTCATGCAAGAGCTCTATCCAAACTTTTATGGTTTATGTTAAAATCAACACAAGTTTGTCTCATTTGATGAGCCTTCCTCAATTGATGGCTTACTAAGGAGGTTGTAATCACTCTTCGAGTGAATCTCTTATCTCTTTCTTTGGTTTTCTTTCCAATAGAATTTAGAGCATCAAATAGATTTTTTGCAATAATAGAATTTCTCTCCATCTTCTTGTTCATACGAATCTTCAATTTGTTTAGCAATGGTCTCATTTTTATCATTTTTAGCAATTGAACAAAGAGTTGGCACTACTCGGTCAATGTATTATTGCTAAAATTTTGGTTGAAAAGTTGTGTAGCCCACAACTGAACGGTTCTTGTTGACCTCTTGTCTTCAAGATTCACAATAATGTTCTCATCAATTTCAAATAACCATTTTGGGGTTCTCGAAGGTCTTGGATTTGGAATTTGTCTTTCATCCATGAGAGGGTCTTCATTTCTAGAGTAATTAGGTGCTACATATGGTTCACTTGGCTAAGAAATTCCACCTTCAATGTTAAAGTTTTCTACATTTTCACCTCCTATGTCAAAATTTTCCACATGTTGAGCATTTTCATTATCACTTTCAATATTTTCAAAATTTTCAATAGCTTGTGGCGCATTTTCAAATTCAATTTCCTCTTCACTTGAAGTAACATTAGCAATATTTAACATACCTTGTCTTCTCCTCCTATGACATTCTCTATCTCTTTCTCTATACACTTCAATTTGGTCATTTGAAAGTTTTCTTTTGCATTTAGACTTCCAACGACTACTACTCCTCATTCACCTCCACACATATGCTCCTACGTGATTGACAATGTAAGTTTTCACTTTAAGAATCTCCCAAAAGCACAAATTTGTCTCTACCTATCTGAAAACCTGTGATCCTCGATAGAAAATGGAATATGCAGACTATGGGCCATTGCAATCCACAAAATGGTCCACAACGCTTTTTTTTCTTTTTTTTTGGTACAAAAATCGGATATACAATTTTATTGTATAAATTTGTGGTCCCCAAAATTTTTCCTGTTGCCACCTTTTATTTACTGAACTACCACATTAATGGCGATGGTAGAAATCTGATATCAAATTTTATTAGTCATATTTTAGAGAGAGAGAGATAGACGGAGAGAGATAGAGAGATAGAGAGAGAGAGACAAAGATAGAGACAGAGACACACACACAGAGAGAGAGAGAGAGAGAGAGAGAGAGAGAGAAACAGACAAAGAGATAAATAGATAGATGGACAGATAGATAGACAGAGATAGAGACAGAGACAGGCACACACACACACACACACAGATTAGGGGAGAGGGAGAGAGAGAGAGAGAGAGAGAGAGAGACACACACACACATAAACAAAGGAGGAGAGAGAGAGAGAGAGAGAGAGAGGAGAGATAGAGAGAGATTAGGGGTGACAGACAGATAGACAGATAGATAGACAGATAGATAGAGACAGAGACAGAGAGAGTGAGAGAGAGAGAGACAGAGATAGAGAGAGAGGGTCATATGGTGTCCCATGAACCCTTATGACCTCTTAGAACACCATATGACCCCTAAGAGGGAGAGAGAGAGAGAGAGAGAAACACACACAAAGATAGAGACAGAGAGACAGAGACAGAAAGAGATTAGGGGAGAGGGAGAGAGAGAGAGAGAGAGAGAGAGAGGGTCATATGGTGTCCCATGAACCCTTATGACCTCTTAGGACACCATATGACCCCTAAGGACAACATACGATCCCTTACGACACCATATAGTGTCATTAGGGGTCATGTGGTGTCCATAGGCATCATATGGTGTCCTAGGAAACCATATGACCCCTTAAGACACCAAATTGTGTTCTTATGGGTCATATGTTGTCCTAAGGGATCGTAAGACACCATATGACCCAAAGCGGCCCCTTAGGACACCATATGACCCCTAACAACATGATTTGGTGTCTTAAGGGGTCCTATGGTGTCATTAGGGGCCATATTATGTCCATAGGGGTCATATGGTGTCTTGGGACACCATATAACCCCTAATGACACCATATTGGGTCATTTTGTGTCATATTGTGTCCTAAGGGGTCGTAAGACACAATATGACCCCTTAGGACACAATATGACCTAAAGAAACCCAATATGGTGTCATTAGGGGTCATATGGTGTCCCAAGACACCATATGACCCCTATGGACACCATATGACCCTTAACGACACTATACGTCCCCTTAAGACACCAAATCATGTTGTTAGGGGTCATATGGTGTCCTAAGAGGTCATAGGACACAATATGACCCCTTAGGACACAATATGACCCAAAGCGACCCAATATGGTGTCATTAGGGGTCATATGATGTCCTAATAGGTCATAAGGGTTCATGGGACACCATATGACCCCTAACGACACAATTTGGTGTCTTAAGGGGTCCTATGGTGTCTCAAGACACCATATGACCCCTATGGACACCATATGATCCCTAACGACACCATATGACACCTTAAGACACCAAATCATGTTGTTAGGATTCATATGGTGTCCTAAGGGGTCGTAGGACACAATATGACCCCATAGGACACAATATGATCCAAAGCAACCCAATATGGTGTCATTAGGGGTCATATGGTGTTCCAAGACACCAAATGATCCCTATGGACACCATTTGACCCCTAATGACACCATAGGACCCCTTAAGACACCAAATCATGTCGTTAGGTGTCATATGGTGTCCTAAGGGGTCATAGGATACAATATGACCCCTTAGGACACAATATGACCCAAAGCGACCCAATATAGTGTCCTAAGAGGTCATAAGGGTTCATGGGACACCATATAACCCCTTAGAACACCATATGACCCCTAATGACACAATTTGGTGTCTTAAGGGGTCCTGTGGTGTCCCAACACACCATTGACTCCTAATGACACCATATTGGGTTGCTTTGGATCATATTGTGTCCTAAGGGGTCATATTGTGTCCAATGACCCCTTAAGACACCATATTACCCCTAAGGACATGATTTGGTGTCTTAAGGGGTCCTATGGTGTCCATATGACTCCTCTGGACACCATATGACTCCTAACGACACCATATGACCCCTAATGACACCATATTGGGTTGTTTTCGGTCATATTATATCCTAAGGGGTCATATTGTGTCCTAAGGGGTCCTAAGGGGTCCTATGGTGTCATTAGGAGTCATATGGTGTCCATAGGAGTCATATGGTGTCATGGGACACTATATGACCCCTAATGACACCATATTGGGTCACTTTGGGTCATATTGTGTCCTATGACCCCTTAGGACACCATATGGCCCCTATAGACATGATTTGGTATCTTAAGGGGTCATATGGTGTCGTTAGGGGTCATATTGTTGACATATGTATAGAGTTTGATGACATGATGATATTGTATGATTGTCATTGATGTCAATATGCTAAAGAGTGAATCGGTATATTGAAGTCAGCAACTTGCAAAAGAACCGGTATATTTGAAAAAATGAAGCAGTATGTCTATCCAAGTGAACCGGTATGTTGGAATGTGAACCAGTATATGGAATGTTTTGTATCAAAGTTTCATATGGTATGACTACCAGTTGGTAGTCTAAGCTTTAGGGTTTCTGGTTGAAGTGTTCCAAGCCTGTGTGATTCAACCGATGAAGTCATGTGATGAGTTAGCATTGTAATGAAGAACAGATTGTGTTGCCACGTCAACCTTGTGCGCATGAAGGATATTGATCATATCTACCTCAGAAATGTGCAAAGTCTCTATAAACAGTGGAGAATGTGTGATGGGTTATTAGCCTCCAAGAAGCGGTGAAAAAGGAACATTGGAGAATGTTTTGAGATCTGTTCAAGACTGATTGTATTCAATACAAAGCGTTCAATGGTCAGGATTGCACTGACTGAATTGCTTAACCTAAATGTTTAAGGGTTTAGGGTTTATGCTACCAACCTATCTGTTTCCTATAAGGTCAATGTTGTTTTTCATGTTGAGTTTGTTGGCAAATGTTGTGTGTGTATCTAAGTGTCAAGATATGAGATTCTTGTCAGACCAAATAAGAGAATAGATACCTGCAGAGTGTGATTGCAAAAGGAAGGAACTGAAGTGGATCTACATTGGCATTGAGTGCTATTACCAAATCATTATAATACCTGTTGATCTCTAACCACTTCAACAGTTGGAAAATCCCTTAACAGGTAGCTGTAACTAGCTTGTTGTAAATCCTTTAACAGGGTGACTCAAAATCATTGAGTTCTTAAAATCCTCTAACAAGGTAACCTTTAACAAAGTTTAACCCTTAACCATGTATTTAGCCATCCCTTAATTGGGTGATCCCTAGAAGGATCAGTTCCTAACAGAACCTACTGTAATAGTCTTTAACTGGACCAGGCTCCTAATAGAGCGGACTTCAAAAGAGTTCAAAGAACAACTTGTGGGTATTCATCCCCACCGTGGTTTTTTCTAGTTGGGTTTCCATGTGAAAAATATGTGTGTCATGTGTGATGCCTTTCCATGTGATGCTTTGTTATTTTCTATCAAGTGGTAAATCATGTTGAACTAGCAGGTTATTATATTTTTTATTGTTGAGTACCAGTGTATGCGTATGGGTGAAGTGGAAATAAGATGTTAGATTGTGTGGAAAGCTAAGTTTTACCAATATAGGTCCTTCACCGTCTCACTGTGTTTAACCGATAGTAATCTAGTTTAGACCGGTGTTAGTGATTGCCAATCAAGTGCACTTTTTAGAGTAAACCATATAAGGAAAAGTGGTTTTTGCCTATATTGATTCACCCCCCCTCTCGGTACCAGTTTGTTATCAACTATTCATCATTTATTCATCAATTGGTATCATGGCATCCTCCAGGTCCTCTGTGTTGTAAGCTTAACCACTTGATGGAAAGATCCTAGTCTAATGATGAAGAGGGAAGGTCTAAAGTTCAACAGAGATAACTTTAAAATATGGAAGGACAGAATGAAGATATACATCAGAAGCATGGGTGCTCAACACTAGAGCTATGTTGAGAATTCTTATGTAATCCCTACCGATACTCTCACTGATGATCAAAAGAGAGAGATTCAAGAGAATGGGGAAGTCATGGAAGCCCTAATCAACAGTTTATCTAACATTGAGTTTATTGATGTTCAGGATAAAGAGAATCTCAAAGAAGTATGGGATGTGCTTGAGAATATCTATGGCAGTGATGAGAATGTAAAACAAGCTAAGGAAGAAAGTCTTAGGGGAAAGTTTGAAGACATGTGGATGGTTGAAGGAGAGACCATTCAATAATATGGAATAAGAATCAAAATGGTTGTAGGAGACATCAAGAGTGCATGTGGTAAAATAGAAGATTCCACTATTGTTAGCAAAGTTTTGAGATCCTTATTACCGATCTATGCAATAAGGGTTGCTGCTATTCAGAAGTTGAGGTCTGTAGAAAAGACAAAGGTATCCCTAGACTCCATCATTGCAAAGTTAACAGCCTATGAGCTAAATAATTATGATGGTAGTATTCAGAAGACTGAATCAGCCTTTAGAGCATCTACTGCACCATCCAGAAAGGGAAAAGAAGCAAGTACTCGTTGTGAACCAAGACAAAGCAAAGAAATGGATGATGAGGAGATCTTGATGGAATTTGAAGCTCTTCTTGCCAAGAGACTTCCTAAGGGAACTGGTAAATATAGAGGAAGCTCCCTTTGAAATGCTTTTCTTACAACTGGATAGGACACATTATTGTAAACTGTCCTAATGGTGACAACAAGGACAAACCAGAGAGGTTCAAGAAGTTCAAAGGAGGAAACCGGAGAAACTATTTTGTAGCAGTTGATGAAGGTGTCACTAATGAGGAATCAGAAGATGAAGAAAATGAAGATATTGTGTTTGTAGCAGTCAAGGAAGATGTGTTAGACAAGAAGGCTCTTGTCTCCTGCTTTGATAATTCCAATGAGTGGATCATTGACAGTGGATGTTCTCACCATATGACTAGTGATCAGAGTAAGTTTCTATCTCTCGAAGAGTATGATGGTGTTGTGGTCCATTTTAAAAATGATGCACCATGTATGGTAAAAGGCAGAGGGTCTATCTCTCTGGATGGAAAAAGTAGTGCTGATAATGTGTATTGGGTAGAAGGTCTCAGACACAACCTTTTGAGTGTTTCTTAGTTAAATGACAATGGACTCACTCTAGAATTCAAAAAGGGAGTGTACAAAATCAAAGGAAAGAATGGTGAACTGATGGCCACCGGTATGTAGACCAAAGGTAACCTATTTTAGCTGAATGCAAATATCAATACATGTCTTATGGCTAAGTTTGATGATAGCTGGATATGGCATAAGAGACTTTGCCATGTAAATTTTGATAACATAGTGAAGGCCAGTAAGATTAGGGTAGTTAGAGGATTGTATGTGCTGAGCAAACTGAAAAATCCTTTATGCAGAGAGTGTCAACTGGGGAAAATGTCTTCCTCAACCTTCAAAGGTAAATCTTCCACTACAGACAATTTACTTGATCTTGTGCAAACTAATTTGTGTGGTCCTATGAAAACTAGGAGTGTGCAGAGAGATAGGTATTTTATGATTCATACTGATGATTGCTCAAGAATGATGTGGGTCACATTATTGAAGGACAAGTCTGAAGCCTTTGGAAAGTTCAAATCCTTTAGAGCACTGGTAGAAAGAGAAAGTGGTAAGAGAATCAAATGCCTCAGAACTGATCAAGGAGGAGAATTCACTTGCAGTGAATTCAACAAATACTATGAAGAGAATGGCATCAAGAGGCAACTGTCTACCCCCTGGACTCCACAATAGAATGGCCTAGCAAAGAGGAACAACCAAACTATGGTTAAAGCAGCTAGAACTATGTTGATCTAAGGGAAGGTTGCTCACACCTTTTGGAGAGAAGTGGTGAGCACTGCAGTCTACACAATGAACTGAGTATTCATTAAAAAGGGTAAATTTAAAATACCTTATGAGTATTGGACCGGTAAGACACAAGTGGTAAGCTACTTTAGAGTGTTTGGTAGCAAATGTTATATCAAGAGGAGTGAACATCAAAGCAAGTTTGATGCTAAATGTGATGAGGGAATATTCCTAGGGTATTCCACCAAGAGTAAAGCTCTCAAGTGTTTTAAGAGTAGGACTCAGAGAATTGTTGAAAGCATCAATGTTAGAGTTGATGAAACCTTTGAAAAACCTGAGGAAACCAGAAGTGAGCAAGCAGGAGATGAACCAGTAGTAACCTTCTGGGAACCGGTTGCAAAATAGCCCAGTACCAGTAAATGTGTTCCTACACCAGTAGATGCTGATGCTATTGAAGATGAGGATGAAGAAGAAAAGAAAGAGGAATCTATCAAGATCATCCCTAGGTATGTTAAGATGAATCATGATCCAAGGCAGATCATAGGAGATAAGAATACAGGAATTTTTACAAGTAGAAAGGTCTGAGAAAATTCTTGTATGATCTCTGAATTTGAGCCTAAATCATTTAAAGAGGCTCATAAAGATGAAGACTGGATCGAGGCACTGAAAGAGGAACTTGACCAGATAGAACAAGATGGCACAGTGGTAAGAAATAAAGCTAGACTAGTGTGTAAAGGATATGCCCAAGAAGAAGGAGAAGACTATGGAGAAACCTTTGCTCCTATAGCAAGATTGGAAGGAGTTTGTATGCTTCTTGCATATGCAAATTTTAAGGGATTCAAAGTTGTAAAGCGGCAAAATCAAACCCTAGTCGTTCTCCCCTCCCCAACTCCAAGGAGAGAGAAGGGGGAGTCACTAGGGTTGATGGTTTTCACTTAGGAGAGACTTTACATTCAAAAGAGGGGTTGAAACCCACAAGATCCAATCCCACGCAATGCAAGATTGGATTCTATATGAGTTTCAAGGGTTAAGACATCAAGGATACCCTGTTTTGTAAAGAATGTAGATAGAAAGATTGAACTAGGAATGCATGTAAAGCAAAAAAGATTCGCTTATAAACAGAGATAGGGATATGGGATGAAGCTGTGGAACTGGAATTAGTAGTAAAATGTCGACACGGTGCTGTTCTGCAAATTTGAGCGAAATTTGATTGGACGATGGCGCGCGGCGTGCACACGATCCTCCAAAAAATCCGCGAAATGAAGGGGGATCTGTTCGTCTCTGCACAAGGATTCCAGATCTTCAATTACAGCCGTGTACCTACAACCTACACACAGAAAAGAGAGGATGATTGGGGGGTTAGGGATGAGGGGTTTGCCTTTAGGTCAAACCCCGGTTTTGGAATTAACCAAGAAATGAGAATGCTGTAAATGTAAATGTTTGTAATGTAAACAAGTACTGATACCTTGTTGTAAGAATGTTTGTATTCTTACATGCGAAGGTGTAATGTATATAGTATGTTGTATATTGTATGTGATCTCCTCTTCAATGGTTGAATCCTTGTCTTGAATGCAACACTTAGCCTTGAATGGAGACTTAGAATGCTCAATTGCTTGAAGGAATGCTTGAATGCTTGAATGCTTGAATGTTTGAATATCGCATCCGCCTTTTGTTCTTGCTTATTTCCTCTTTTCAACCTCCTCAAATGGGAGAGGAAATGTAGTTTATATACTTATCAATTAGGGCCGATATACTGATTTTCCCGACCTTAGGCCGACCAGGAAACATTATTTTCCAATTTGCAAACTTAAAGACCTGAAGCCCCATAAGAGACCGGGCCCAAAATAGGGTCAGGGACCAGGGCGCTGGGTGCCATGGTCCTGGGGGACCAGGGTGCTGGGTGCCCTAGTCCTGAAGGATCAGGGCGCTAGGCACCATGGTCCCACCTCCAGTGACAGCAAGGTGCAAGGAGGATCAGGCCAGGGTGCAGAAAAATGCAATTTTCGGTGTTACAAGTAGGTTTCGGGGTCTCCATTCAGGTTCAACGTTGGGCCGCCATCGTGAAGACCCAAATGCAGTCAAAATTGCAAGTGTCGCAATTTTAGGAGGTTACATTTAGCCCCCACTTTAGCGGGAGTATAAGCGTACGCTCATACTTCCGGTAAAGTACAAGGAAACAACATTGAAAGACTTTCACCACGTCAAGCAGGCAAGATACACCAAGCCCCCAGTGGACTAAGGATCTTACGACTTCAATTGACAAAGTAAAAGGGAAGATCACGAGGGAGAACCATGACTGTCAGTAGTAAGGTTCCCTCACTATGAGTCATGCAAGAAAGATATCAAAAATTTTCAAGGCAAAGCTAAATTTGTTAAGAAATTTTCAAGTATCTTGAAAAGATATGAACGGGATGTATGCCCCCCTACGTTAAAGTGATCGCACATGCCTCACCGGGGGTGATTGCTTTAAGGTAGTGATACATATAAGAAATGAGAAAGGAGCACATTATCACAAGGATTTAGCTCCCAAGTGTGAGATAAGCCCAAGGATAATAGACACAAAACACAAAGCACAAGGTGACTTCGCTTTCCTCGGGGTTAGTATGCTGTATGATAATTCATGTATATCATATGTATGTATGCATAATTGTTCTTCATTCCCCAATCAAGGAAGGTCACCTAGAAGAAGGGAACACATGTGTCTTTTGAGTCAACATGAGAGAGACCAAAAGAGATCTCAATGTTTTGCATCATCCTCAAGTAGACAACACCAAGGACAACAAATAGAAGAATGAGAGTAACACATAGAAGAAGTAACAAAAGAGAGGAGGAGAGAGTCTGCTATGCTAATGAACTAGTCTAGCACGTCATCTACCCCCCGATCTTGCTAATCAATATTTTGGGAAGGTAGGAAACACACTAGAGGAGGAACATCCAACACAGCAGATGGAGCTATCACAAGATCTAAACAAGGGCTATGTTCATATCCCAAGCCACGGTGTTCTTGTCTAGGAGGTAGGATAAGTGCTTTAGAAAATTTGTTAGATAAATGGTTATCAACATCAACATATTCATATTCACTATCAGAATGAATAGGAGTAACATCATGAATAATATTTTCATCATGAATAACATTTTCATCTATATCATCATCAAGATTTATAAAAATAGGATCTTTAACTCGCACAGGATCAAGGCCATCATGCATCTTATGTTTAGGAGATTTCGGCTCAATCGTTGGCTAAGGTGTTTTTGGGAATTGCAAAGTTTGAGAAGCAGCTGCCTGAGCTCTAAGATGACGCTTTCATCGGCGTTCACGTGCAGAATGATTTCGTCTAGTCTTAGTAGGAAGTTGAGAAGATTGAGGAAGAGGAATGTTCTCATCCTTATCACTTGGGTGTTTAGGTTGTGGTCTCTTAGGTTGAACAATAGGAGAAGAGGAAGGTCTCTTCTCTCCATAAGAGGAAGGAGGAGGAACTGCTCCATATAAGGGAGGAATATTTGGTTTAGGAAGGAGACCAAGTCCATCATGACGAGGAGGGATAGGTCTAATTTTAGGAAGTTTATTAGATATAGGCATAGTCACATTCATAGGAATGGGTTGGGAATCTTCTTGAGGAAAGACATTAGTTTTATCTTTCAAAGGAAGAACTTCCTTCTCAAGAATGATAGGAATGTCAAGTTTGGGTGTTCTAGGTTCACTTAGAGATAGGATCATATCTTTTTTCCACTTTTGATAAGATTTAAAAAGATGATCACTTCGCGAAGGAAGAGATTGGAATTGTTTAGGCCAAAATTAATCAATAGGAATGCTAGAAGTTCTTTTAGCTAGTTTAAAGAGACTATGATTGACAGTAACACCATTATGGGGAAATTTCAAACACTTGTGAATAGGAGAAGCAATAGCTTTCATGGAAGATAGCCAAGGATAGCCTAGCTTCACATGAAATTGTTCGGACGATGGAATTATAGCAATGTTCACATCAAGGGATTTATTATGGACCTCAATAGGTAATGTAATAGAACCAATTGCAGGAGAAGAAAATGCATCAAATAGTTTCACAACCACATTTGTTTCATCATAGACCACTTGATTCAAGTGCAAAGTAAAAAGAAATTCTTCAGTAATGATATTAACCATACAAGAAGGATCAATAAGCACTCCACGGCAAGGTGTATTTTTGACTTTTGCAACTATATATAAAGGACCATCGGGTGCCTTGATAGTTTCACTAGAATCAAAGGTGATGGAAAGTTCTTTAGGGATTTTCTGCTGCTCTACAAAGTTAATCACATTCGGAGTCATAGACACAAGATCATCAGGTGAGACAGAGGTATCAGTAGTATCAATCGCATTAGAGGTATGAGAAGGCAATGGATCAGTAAAAATCTGAAGATTTTGGTTAGGAGGAGCTACAGATGTGTTGCCTTTATCATTCACACCAGAAACAGAGATAGTATTATTATCAATCAAATCTTAAATTTTACCCTTTAAAGCAAAACATTTTTCAGTATCATGCCCAGGTTGACGATGAAATTGACAAAAAGATTTGTTATCAAAATAGGGTGAATTAATCTTTGCAGGATCTATTTGCCTTATAGGAGGAAGAGTAAGCACATTTTGTTCCAATAACTTATTCATAATACTATGCAATGATTCATTCAAAGGAGTAAACTTTCTTTCTTTCTTGAAAAACTTAGAAATAGGAGGCACACCTAATGCTGCATTCACATTGTTGTTGATGATGTTTTCATTGAATTTAATGGACTCTCTATTCGGTTTAAACTTCCCAAATGGTTGTTGACTACTATCACCCTTATCACTCGGAGCCATAGGATTTGCTTGTTCCATTTGACTCACAGTCAGTTGATAATTGTGAAGAGTTGCGCACAACTGTTGGAAAGAAGTAAACTCAGAAAATAGGAGTTTTTCTCTAATATCTTTTTGTAAATTAGAAATAAAGATTCTTTGAATATCATTGTCAGGCACTGGAGAAGAAATTTGAGCATACAAATGCTTATATCTACCAATGAAATCAGTCACTTTTTCTTTAACACTTTGTTTACAATGCATTAAATCAATCAAAGTAACTTTAGGACTTATATTGTTTTGAAATTGTTGAATGAAAGCATTTGCAAGTTGTTCGAAAGAAGTAATAGAATAAGAAGGCAACGAGCAATACCATTGTAGGGCTTTATCTCTTAATGTTCTAGTAAACAGTTTTGCAAGCAACCTTTGGTCATAAGCAAAATCAGTGCATATTGTTTGAAAGGTCTTAACATGTGTTAGAGGATCACCCTTACCATTATAAAGCTCCAAATGCGGAATTTCAACATGTTTAGGGGGAATAGCTCGAACAATGTCAAGAGAAAGTGGGCTCGCAACATCAAATGTGGGCACACTAAACTTAGATTGATTCATAGAGGCAATTTGTTGCTGTAAAGAAGAGACAGTTTGTGCAAGATTGTTAATGGTCGCTTCAGTCGAAGAGTTCATATTAGACGTGTTAGATTGTGATGGAGGTGTTATGTTATTGAAAGAAGGTAGAGAGTAAGGTGGTGGGACACTATGATAGTTAGTCATAGGGGATGATTGGAAAGGAGGAACACTACAAGGAGGAATGGAATGGTTAAATGAATTGCCCCCTTGCGTCATGTTTATTTGTGGAGATATAATAGGAACACTCATTGAAGGAATGAATGAAGAAATCAGATTGAATGAAGGAAGAGTGTTGATTGAAGAAGAAGGATTGCCCCCATGACTAGTGATCATAGGAGGAATGTCTTGTATTGAAGTAGTCATTATGTTTGATGTAAAACTAGGCATACTAGCAATAGAAGTTGTCAAAGGAATAGAATGAATAACTTGAGTAGGAGGTTGTGTGTAACTTAAGGTTTCGGCACAACTTTTCATAGGCATCACATTCGAATCCACAATGTGTACAATACCACGCAAAATATCAATTCCATTCTTATCACTTTGAACCATACGTTTTAGACCCTCAATTAATGAAAGAGCTTGACTATCAGGGTATTCTTGAGACATCCATTGTCGAAAATCATCAAATTGGTTATCCAATTTCGAAAGTTTTTCTTCAGAAACCTCATGGAGAGCTTCTTCATCATTAAGAGGATTAGAGGAATTACCCATGTCCTCGTTAAAAAGGCCATTCAAATTAGGTTCCACCTCCTCAGTAATTAGACCTTGGAAAGACTTAATTCTAAGGCTTCGTCTAACGGGAATAGTGTAAGTAGGGCTTATTGTTGTAAAACTCATGCACTAAAGAGAGAGAGAAGATTTTAAATTTTCGAGGTAGCAAATTTCAATAAAACCAGCCAATCTCCTAGATTTAAGCTGTTAAATGTAATCAGGACAATCTCCCAAAATTTCAGAAAAAATGTCCGGGACCGTGGCGAACGGAGTGCACACAGTCCTCGCAACTTTTTTTGAAATTTTCAGGGATGAAAGTTCTGATGATTTTAAAGCTAATCTGAAAAAAATTGAGTGATTTTACGATCTGTAGATAGGCCAAATTAAAGTTGCAATCTCAAAATTGAACCCTACCAAGATTGTTGAAAAATGTAAAATTTGAATTTTGAAAAAGAGGGGGAAACTGAAATTTTGAATTTTATGATTTTAGAGGGAATATTGAAAGCAATGCAGGTTTTGAAATTTAAAAGTTGACTCGATTTCACGCAAAATTCAATTTTGAAAGTGGAAATCAAAGTTGCTGCAATTAAACACTTAATTTCAACAGTCACAAACTGCAAAAATTTGAATAAAGCACTGAAATTTCGAATGAATGCTAACACACTTTTCAGATTTAGGACTGTAAGAAACACAATTTTGATACAAATTTCAATTTCAACAATTTTTGAATGATTAGAAGCCTCAATCCAAGCAATCGCTAGACCAACTTTGACTTTAATTTTGAAAGTGTTAAAATTGATAAAATCAGCCAAAATTCTGGATTTTAGCGGAAAAATACAGTAAGATCTAGCTCCCGAAATTTCGGAAAAAATGTCGGGGACGATGGTGCTCGGGGTGCACATGGTCCTCGCAACTTTTTTCCAAATTTTCAGGGATGAAAGATGTTGTGATTTTATTGTGGAATCCAAAATTACAGCCGATTTGGAGGTGTTTTGATTAGTGAAATTATCAGTCAAAGGTTGAATCAAGAAGGTCTTAAAAATTAGGGTTTTGACATTTAACAACTTAATTTTCAGAATTAAAGCACAAATATGAATTGACAATTTGCAATAGAAGGATAGATCTGAAACAAGCATTAACAATTAAACATTCCACAAGTTTAATTACTAAAAGAAAATTTTAGGGTTTTTATGCAATCAACCTCTAAAATTTGCAAGAGATCAAACATGGAAATGTAATTAGGAAAGCAAAATTTTCAGATCTCACCATGAATAATCAGAATGAGGATGTTCACGTCGGGTTCACCAAAATGTAAAGCGGAAAAATCGAACCCTAGTCGTTCTCCCCTCCCCAACTCCAAGGAGAGAGAAGGGGGAGTCACTAGGGTTGATGGTTTTCACTTAGGAGAGACTTTACATTCAAAAGAGGGGTTGAAACCCACAAGATCCAATCCCACGCAATGCAAGATTGGATTCTATATGAGTTTCAAGGGTTAAGACATCAAGGATACCCTCTTTTGTAAAGAATGTAGATAGAAAGATTGAACTAGGAATGCATGTAAAGCAAGAAAGATTTGCTTATAAATAGAGATAGGGATATGGGATGAAGCTGCGGACCTGGAATTAGCAGTAAGATGTCGAGACAGTGCTATTCTGCAAATTTGAGCGAAAGTTGACTGGACGATGGCGCCCGGCGTGCACACGGTCCTCCGAAAAATCCGCGAAACAAAGGGGGATATGTTCGTCTCTGCACAAGGATTCCAAATCTTCAATTACAGCCGCGTACCTGCAACCTACACACAGAAAAGAGAGGACAATTGGGGGGTTAGGGATGAGGGGTTTTCCTTTAGGTCAAACCCCAGTTTTGGAATTAACCAAGAAATGAGAATGCTGTAAATGTAAATGTTTGTAATGTAAACATGTATTGATACCTTGTTTTAAGAATGTTTGTATTCTTACATGCGAAGGTGTAATGTATGTAGTATGTTGTATGTTGTATGTGATCTCCTCTTCAATGGTTGAATCCTTGTCTTGAATGCAACACTTAGCCTTGAATGGAGACTTAGAATGCTCAATTGCTTGAAGGAATGCTTGAATGCTTGAATGCTTGAATGTTTGAATATCACTTTCACCTTTTGTTCTTGCTTATTTCCTTTTTTCGACCTCCTCAAATGGGAGAGGAAATGTAGTTTATATACTTGTCAATTAGGGCCGATAGACTGATTTTCCCGACCTTAGGCCGACCAGGAAACATTATTTTCCAATTTGCAAACTTAAAGACCCGAAGCCCCATAAGAGACCGGGCCCAAAATAGGGCCAGGGACTAGGGCGCTGGGCGCCATGGTCCTGGGTGACCAGGGCGCTAGGCGCCCTAGTCCTGAAGGAGTAGGGCACTGGGCGCCATGGTCCCACCTCCAGGGACAGCAGGGTACAAGGAGGATCAGGCCAGGGTGCAGAAAAATGCAGTTTTTGGTGTTACAAGCAGGTTTCGGGGTCTCCATTCAGGTTCAATGTTGCACCGCCATCGTGAAGACCCAAATGCAGTCAAAATTGCAAGTGTCGCAATTTTAGGATGCTACAAAAGTATATCAAATGGATGTAAAATCTGCATTCTTAAATGGAGTACTTGAAGAGGAGGTGTATATAGAGCAACCAGATGGGTTTGTCCTATAAGAAGATAGTGACATGGTGTGTGGGCTACATAAAGCCTTGTATGGACTAAAGTAGGCACCTAGAGCATGGTATGAACATTTGCACTCCCATCTTGTGAAGATTGGATTTGAAAGAACAAGTGAAGATAGCAATATCTACCTGAAATCAGAAGGAGATTAGATTCTAATCTATGAAGTATTTATTGATGACATAATCTTTGGTGGAGATGACAAGATGAGTCATGACTTTGCAGATGAAATGAAGAAGGAATTTGAGATGTCACTTATAGGGGAGATTAAGTTCTTCATTGGACTACAGATTCAATAAATGAAAGATGGAATCTTTATCACTTAGTCCAAGTATGTCAAAGAGGTATTGAAGACATTTGGCATGGAATACAACAAACCGGTTAGTACACCAATGGTGACCGGTTGTAAATTATCAAAAGAGGATGACTCAGCATTGGTAAATGAGAAGGAATACCGATCAATGATTGGTAAGTTGCATTATGTAGTTCATAGCAGACCGGACATTGCACATGCAGTGGGCATTACTACACGATTCAAGAAAATCCCAAGAGAATCCCACTTGGTTGTAGTTAAGTGGATTCTTAGATATCTAAAGGGAACTATTGAATATGGATTGTGGTATCCATACAGTAATGATTTCAACCTGGGAGTGTTTATAGATGTTGATTGGGTTGATAATGTGGATGATCGAAAGAGCACAACTGATGGTGCGTTCTTTCTTGGTGGTAGACTGGTCTCATGGATGAGTAAAAAGAAGAGTTGTATCTCTCAGTCTACAGCAGAAGTGGAGTATGTTGCATCTTTTATGAACTACACCAAGACTATTTGGATGAAGCATGTATTAAATGGCTTCAAAGTTCCTGTATATGAACCAATAAGTATATTTTGTGACAATACAAGTCCAATTAACACCTCCAAGAATCTAGTTTTACATGCTAGAACTAAGCACTTTGAGCTCAAGTATCATTTCTTGAGGGAAAAGGTTCAGAACAAGGAGGTTGCATTGGAACATGTTTCTAGTAAGGAGCAGTTAGCAGAAATATTCACCAAGCCTCTACCGAAGGCTACTTTTACCTATTTGAGATGTGAATTAGGGGTGTTGCCCCTTCAAGAGGTCAACTAAAGGTGTGTGCTCCACATCACTTAGGTCTTACATTGATATATCTTCTTTTTCAAGATTGGTGTGTTGAAGGATGCTACTCCTCAGGGGGAGCAGAATGGTAGAACATAAATGCATATGCCTCCACTTTGGCATTGTTTTCAAAGGGCGAGAATATGTGAAACAAATAAGATATCTCCAGTATTAGGTGAGAAGATGTGAAGCAGAGAATATATCTGCAGTATTGGAGGAGAAGATGTGAAGCGGAGAGATATTTTTGTATATTGCCATCAATGCGAAAGGGGGAGATTGTTGGCATATGTGCAGAGTTTGATGACATGATGATATTGTATGATTGTCATTGATGTCAATATGCTGAAGAGTGAACTGGTATATTGAAGTAAGCAACTTGCAAAAGAACCAGTATGATATAGTGAACTGGTATATGTGAAAAAATGAAGCGGTATGTCTGTCCAAGTGAACCGGTATGTTGGAATGTGAACCAATATATGGAATGTTTTGTATCAAGGTTTCATATGGTATGACTACCGGTTGGTAGTCTTAGCTTTAGGGTTTCTGGTTGAAGTGTTCCAAGCCTGTGTGATTCAACTAATGAAGTTGTGTGATGAGTTAGCATTGTAATGAAGAATAGATTGTATTGCCACGTCAGCCTTGTGCGCATGAAGGATCTTGCATGATGGAGATTTATCCTATCTACCTCGGGAATGTGCAAAGTCTCTGTAGACAATGGAGAATGTGTGATGGGTTATTAGCCTCCAAGAAGTGGTGAAAAATGAACATTGGAGAATGTTTTGAGATTTGTTAAAGACTGATTGTATTCAATGTAAAGTGTTTGATGGTCAGGATTGAACTGATTGAATTGCTTAACCTAAATGTTTAAGGGTTTAGGGTTTATGCTACTAACCTATCTGTTTCCTAAAAGGTCGATGTTGTTTTTCATGTTGAGGTTGTTGGCAAATTTTGTGTGTGTATCTAAGTGTTGAGATACGTGATTCTTTCCAGACCAAATAAGAGAATAGATACCTACAGAGTGTGATTGCAGAAGGAAGGAACTGAAGCAGATCTGCATTGGCATTAAATGTTGTTACCAGATCACTATAATACTTGTTGATCTCTAACCACTTCAACTGTTGGAAAATCCCTTAACAGGGTAGCTTTAACCAGCTTGCTATAAATCCTTTAACAGGGTAACTCAAAATCATTGAGTTCTTAAAATCCTCTAACAAGGTAACCTTTAATAGGGTTTAACCCTTAACCAGGTATTTAGCCATCCCTTAACCACATGATCCCTAGCAAGATCCATTCCTAACAGAACCTATTGTAACAGTCTTTAACCGGACCAGGCTCCTAACAGTGCGGACTTCAAAAGAGTTCAAAGAACAACTTGTGGGTATTCATCGCCACCATAGTTTATCCCAGTTGGGTTTCCATGTGAAAAATATGTGTGTCATGTGTGATTCCTTTTCATGTGATGCTTTGTTATTTTGTGTCAAGTGGTAAATCATGTTGAACTAGCAGGTTATTATATTTCTTATTGTTGAGTACTAATGTATGCGTATGGGTGAAGTTGAAATAAGATGTTAGATTGTGTGGAAAGCTAAGTGTTACCAGTTTAGGTCCTTCACTATCGCACTATGTTTAACTAGTAGTAGTCTGGTTTAGACCGGTGTTAGTGATTGCCTGTCAAGTGCACTATTTGCAGCCAACCGATTAAGGAAAAGTGATTTTTGCCTGTACTGATTCACCCCCCTCTCAGTACCGATTTGGTATCAACTATTCATCATTTACTCACCACATATGGTGTTCATAGGGGTCATATGGTGTCTTGGGACACCGTATGACCCCTAATGACAACATATTGGGTTGCTTTGGATCATGTTGTGTCCTAAGGGGTCATATTGTGTCCTACATCCCCTTAGGACACCATATGACCCCTTACGACACCATATGGTGTCATAAGGGGTCCTATGGTGTTCATAGGGGTCATATGATGTCCTACAACCCCTTAGGATACCATATGACTCCTTAGGACACCATATTTGGTTGTTATGGGTCATATTGTTTCCTAGTGGGTCATACTGTGTCATATGACCCCTTTAAGACATCATATGATCCCTTAGGACACCATATGACCCCTAATGACACCATATTGGTTCTCTTTGGGCCATATGGTGTCTTACAACCCCTTAGGACAACATATGACCCATAATGACACAATTTGGTGTCTTAAGGGGTCATATGGTGTCCTAGGACACCATATGATGCCTATGGACACCATAGGACCCCTAATGACACCATATGGTGTTATAAGGGGTCATATGTTGTTCTTAGGGGTCATATGGTGTCCCATGAACCCTTATGACCCCTTAGGATGCCATACAACCCGTTATGACACCATATTGGGTCGCTTTGGATCCTATGGTGTCTTAATCTCTCTCTCTCTCCCCCTCTCCCCTAATCTTGCTCTCCCCCCTAATCTCTCTCCCCACTAATCTCTCTCTCCCTCTCCTTCTCTCTTTCTCTCCCCTAATATCTCTCTATCCCTCTCCTAATCTCTCCATCTATCTATCTCTCCCCTAATCTCTCTCTATCTCTCTCTCTCCCTTCCCCATCCCCATCTCTCTCTCTCTCTCTCTCTCTCTCTCTCTCTCTCTCTCTCTCTCTCTCTCTCTCTCTCTCTCTCCCTCTCTCCCCTAAGTTCTCTCTATCCCTCCCCCCACTCCCCCCCTCTCCCTCTCCCTCTCCCTAATACCACATACTAATTTATTTATAAATTAATATATTAATAAACATTAGACTAATTATGGGCAAATCTAGTTAGAGAATTTACTGATTAAAATCTGATATCCGATATATCGGATATCCGATTTTTGTATTTAAATTTTCAAATTTCAAATTTTGGCTCAGGAATGCTTTAGTATTTGGCTTGGAAGTGACAAGCTTGGAAAGTCAACTGAAAAAACATGTTTTTCAGTATTCCTTGATTTTCCAAACTTTACACTAGTGGCTGATGACTTTTTTTGTAGCCAAAATTGATAAAATGAAAAGGGTTTTTTAAGGATGTTCCCAGCTTTCCAACAATATAAGGCTTGTCTTATTTGGACCTTAATAAATAATTATTAATTATTTTCTAATTGAATTTTAACAATAGTCCTGATTGATATTCTGATTGAAAAACACTAATAACTTTCAAATGGTATAACATTTTTTGAATCTGAAACATGCATCACATCCTATGATTCATCTACTATATGGAAAAATTAAAAAAATTTAAATCTCATAAGGTTTTGACCAAGTTAAGGTGGCCAGACGTAGGATTTTCTGAATTTCTAAAAAGTTGTAGTAAAAAATTCATAAATAATTATTTACTTTATAAAAAAATTTTAAAAAATATGTCACATCCAGACATGAGTCCAATACTTATATTATAAATATTATAAAAAAATATTCTGATTTGATTGTGATTAGGGTGGTCTGACATATGTCTACTTCTTATTTTTTTCCTGAAATTTTAGTACCACTGCATTGAAATTTGAAATTTTCATCAAATAGGATTTTTTTTTCCAAAAAACAGCTAGTAGCTTAGAAACTACATTCAATTTTCTATATATTCTCTTGTTACATATTTTAAAAATAATGTTCACAACTTATTCAAATTTTCATGTCAAGTTGCATAACTCTGATTTTCTAAAATTTCATTGCCACTTAAGGGCCTGTTTTGGCACACCATGATCCTACACATACCCATAAGCCATGTTTATCATCATGGTAGAAATGTAATTATCCTTGTTGGTGAAGTAGGGCTTATTCCCTATCATTATTGATAAATATTTTACCGTTGCGTTCTGAACAAAAGATATAGATAAAGAATGCTCATCAAGGGTAGCTCCTATCAAGTCCACAACATCCTTCTTCCTTGTCGATTTTAGAGCAGGAATGTCTCTGGAATCGCTCAAACCAGTAAAATCCCTCATTACTTCCTTGGTGATAAGATGGCTCTGATACAACTACAACAACTCATCATGGAATCTACCCATTGCCCACCTAACCCATTTTTCTTTATAAAAAAATTCAAAAAATCATGCTAGGTATTCAATTTATTTTCTACTAGGGTTTGGAATTCAGGTTTTACCTTACCGTTCTTTGCAGTCATCTTGTTTGTACATAGATCCAACAATTTCCCATGGTGATTGAACTCATCAATCTTCACATGAATGTAAGACCAAATATCTTCAGTCAGTACAACCTATTGGCAATTGACCCTCATCTGGGATCATGGTGTTGTCTATGATGGCAACACACATCATTTTGGGTTGGATACTTATCCGATATTCATGGTTTAACATTCGACATTGAAGAAAATTGGAAAGGAAGGAAAACTGATAAACTAGGAACCAGTATTTGGAGGCCAACATAGAAAATTGATTTAGCAAAGTTTTTAGTGGTAACGGTCACGAAGATTAATGTTTATATTTTTGTCTAGGCCAACATGTATTTATATTGTGTAATATGATTATAAGCTGAAATAAGGCATTCATGTTTATGTATGTAAATGGTATATAAGTCAATTCAGCTATGTCATTTTTGGAACATAGATGTGATAGGTTATGCAATACTATGCAAGCGAGATCTTGATCAATAGAATGTGAATGTAATGATTTATTGTTGGTCTTGGTTATTTGTCAAAAGGATTGGGAAGAGAGCAAGGTTATGGGTAAGGAAGGAGATAGTGATAACCAGTACAATCAGTACTTAAATCAGAACTCATCCAACATATCAGATGCACACTCAGAGTTCAGAATTTTATTTGTAATTCAATATTTTATCTGTAGTCAGTGAGGCTCCTTTGTGATGAGCAGTGTGCTCTAGGTCGTGTTCCTTCCTGCATGTGTAGGCCCTCTTTTTTATGTAATATTTATTCAACTAGCCAGTGGATAGATATTGTGGGTCACAAATCCCACCATGGTTTTTCCTCTTTGACATTTTCCACGTATAGATATACGGTGTTATGGTGTTGATCTTTGTGGTTGCTTTGTTCTTTATTATATCTTGTTTATATGCATACCAGTTGTTAATTGGAAAAGTATCTAAAGGAATTAAATTCTTAATTACCAATAGAAAACTAATTCACCCCCCCCCCCCTCTCAGTGTTCATGGATTCCAACAATTGGTATCAGAGCCTAGCGACTCAAAATAAGTCTAATAGCTTGAGGAAGATCTTGCATCTAAAATCCATGGAGATGAGTTTGAGGAAAGAACTTGAAGTTGCACTTGAAGACTCTGATTCTAAAAGATTGAAGAACATGAAGCTGCAAGATGAGTTGAATTCTACTAAAGATGAGGTGAGATTTATAAAAGAATTCATCCTTACTCTGCAAGAGAGGTTGTCATATGCACAAGCCAAAAGGAAAGAACTTTGTGATCAATTATAAAATTAGGAAGATGAAGAGAATAATTCTTTAAAGGAACTATGTCAAAAGCTGAGTTAGAAAAATGGTGCCATGAAGAATGAGATGCAAGCCCTAACCATGAGGATGTCCAAGGATATTGAAGACCGAAAGAAGAATGAAGAAAATCTTGCCAAATCTCTAAAAGATAGATCTGATGAATGCATTAGGTTGGTGCATGAGAATGATGTGTTGAGAATTGAATTGGTGCAATCATAGAACAATGAGCAAGAGTTGGAGAGAATGATGCCAGTTATAAGAAGTGATCTGCATGTTGCAAAATCAATACAAAGAAACATTCAAGGTTAGTTTTGCAAAGCTTGATGAATTTTTGAAAAATTAAAGGGACACTAGAGGTCTTGGATTTGAGCATGGAGAAAGCTTTGGTACTCCAAATTAGAAGAATCCACCAAACAACTGGAATTAAATGTCACCGGTAAGACAACCCAATGTACATAAATTTAATGGTAGATGCTTTGTTTGTAATAAGTTTGGTCATATGGAAAGTCAATGTAGAAATAGGGTCAATCAAAATAATAATTCAGGTATCGTTTAGTGTTTCAATTGCAAAAAGTATGGTCATAATGTTAGGCCCAATATGGAAAGCTTATGTACTGAGAGGGGAGGGGTGAATCAGTACTCCAAAACTTTTCTTCAATAATAACTTTATTGTTATGCATAAACCGAATAGTGCAATAACATAATATAAAGCTAAAACAAATAGATAACAATCATACATGATTCACTCCCTAACACATATATTTTGGTTACACAGAAATTCTTGGTTAGAGAGAAAAACTGTGGTGGGGATGGCACCCACAACTTCACTACTGCAATAATAAAGAGTGCTCGGTTATAGCTACATGTTTAGCTATTTCTAATAGCTTACCCTATTAGGAGTAACAAGATCTATTAGATCTACCTTGCTAAAGGATTTCACAACACTTCATCTAAATGTTGCACCTGGTTAGAGGCTTTACAATTTATAGACTTGATTAGAGTATTTTACCCTGTTAAAGGTTTCTCTTACAACTTCAAAATATTACAATAAAATTATAATAAATATCTGCAACTTTACATCTGGAATGTTATAGCAGATTCTATGTGCTCATAATAAGTTACCTTGCTTATAGCATACCTCGGTAACCCATATAGTAACTCGGTAAACCCTTCTGTTTACTATGTTCTTCGACTATTCTCTGAAAACCTTCTTGGTGACCTTTGTGTCTCTATAACAGTCTTCTTACACTCATGCACACACACACTTTTTAATTCTTAACTCATGTTGTATAAATAGATCTCTTATGACGGTGATCCATTCATTGCTTCGATCTTACAAATATGATTTATCAAATGAATAACCATGCAAATTATTTCATTGGTTAGATGACCTCAAAATAATACACAATCTTTAAGTGCAATTTCCAATGTGATAATGGTTAGATGTGCCTCGATCTTGTAACACATTTTCATATGTATGTCTAGGTTCAATGAATCTGGTAACACGTTTCACTTGGTGTATATCAACTCGGTGTGTCATCTTTGTTTCTCGATATACATGAAATGATACTCGGTAGACAACTCGGTGTATACTACGTTTTGAGACTACTTTCTTCAATAACCGACTAGACTATACATACCGACTGAATATTTTGGTAGAGATAACCGACTAGAGTATATAGAATAACTTTGACATGAAACTAATGGCAACTTGATAAGTAGTAACAATCTCCCCTTTTGACATTAGTTGAGATGTTTGACAAAAACTACTTTGAAAGTTATAACTCAATAATCTATATACTTGCAAAATTTGACTATGCTGAAAGTATATACAATAGTCAATAATATAATATATCTAGATATACTCCCCTTATCGATATACTATACAAAACTCTGATTTTGCATGCTTGGTGATTTGTTCTGTGTGCTTTGCTTACTGTATTGTATATTGCTCAGTGCACTGCTCTTGGATACTTTGCTTGCTCTGCTCAGTATACCCCCCCTATATACTATATTCCTTTTGTTTGATTTATGCTACACTCCCCCAGTACTGTATCACTCCTCTAATACTATAACATATTACTCCCCCTTTTTGACAAACATCAAAACTTAATTACCATTCAGGGGTGGTAACTGGTCAAAAATGGATTTGTACTTGGTCCGGGCTTTGGTGAGAGCGACAGAGAGGGCATTCTTTACACTATCCATTAAAGAATTATGTGCTCGAATATCAACCAATAATGATATTAAGCCATCTAGAGTGCTTCCTTCTTGTGTAGTAGGTAAGGAGGTGGCTCGGTTGATCTATTCTTGGACAGATGAAAGATGAGGAAGGAATAAGGTCTGAAGTTTCATTATGTCCATCCAGATCTTGTGATCCTCATTTCTTAGGTCCAATTGTTGAGCCATGAGTTGTTGTAGCTTTGTATAACAATTATGAACTGAATTTGGCTATGTGGTCAACTTTCTTGAGAGATCGGTGATCTCTTTCTCAATCGCCTCTATTTTATTCTTAATGTCTTTAATGGATAACAAAAATGTGCAGAGTTTATGAAATAAATAAAGAATGTGCTTGAGTTGAGGAGTCATCTCAGCAATAAATTTGACAAGTTTAACTTTGCCAATAGCTATAGCTTTCTGTACCTCTTCTATCATTTTTGCAGTGAGCTCTTTGTCTTTTAGCTTGCTCAAATACTCTAATGCATCTACTCCAAATGTATCTATCTTTGTTAGGAGTTCATCCAGTTGAATGTGGATGGCTACATAAGTGGATACTATAGCTTCAGGTAGCATATCTATTAAGAGTGATTTCACCTTCTGAAGTACTTTATTTTTCTTTTGAATGGTCATTTGCTTCTCTTGTTTGGCCTTTGCTTTGCATAGTTCACCAAAATCAATGAGTACTTGCCCCTTCAATTTTGATATGTCTACATTGGACAACACTATTGGTTTTGACAAATCAACTTTAAAACTATGCTTTTTCATCTTCTTTTCTTTACCTTTCACCGATGGAACTAAGACAATGGCTTGTGAGGCTTGATGACCCTCGGTAGCTTGCTCGGTAGAGGCAACACTTTGATTGATTTCGTTAGCCTCTGTAGAGTCCTTTGGTGTCTTGGTACTCGGTGTCTCGGTTTCAACATTCGTAGTGCTAGAAGGTTCTTGAGATATCTGTTCTTGAGTAGTACCTTCTCCTGTTGTAGACTTGTGACCTTTGGTGCCTTGCTCCATGTCATGAGGGGTTTCAGTTGAGACAGGTTGCTTGACCGGAGGATAAGGCTAAACTTGTTCCAAGACTAATTCACTAGATACAAGTTTTGCATATGCATTGCCTTCTACCATTTCCTATTCTGGTGCCTCTGTATCTATGACATCTTCATCTATTTGAATGGTGTCAGCAGGGTCTTTCTCAGTAACATCAGGATCTTACTTGGTGACATCAACAATTTCAACTATAGCTTGCTCACCGGCATCCTTGATTTTAAAGATTTCTTGCTACTTTGCTTTTGTCTCATTTTCAACTTCAATATATAGCCCATTCATCAGTTTTAAAGCTCTCTGCTTGACAAGAAACTTTGAATTGTAGGTTGTCAGATGTTCCTTTATTTCAGCTACTGACATGTTAGGAAAGAGATGAACCAAACTTCTCTCTCTGATATGTTTCTTTGAGTCCATTGCATACTTCCACCTATTATCAATATGCAAGTAAAGTTCATTCAGAAGTGACTTAGCTAGTTCCAATGGAGCTAACCAGAATTTTAGAAGTGTGCAGATGACAGCTTCTTCAATTTGTCTCTTCTCATCATTATTCCTGGTTTCATACTTGACATATCTAAATGATCCAAATCCTCCATATTCTTTCAGATTAGCATAGAAGTTTCAACACTATGTATATTTACCTTCATGCTCTTGACAATTTGGAATTTGCTTGCATCCTCTGATTTGGTATCACTAGACTCTTTTGCTAAAATGAGTCTCCCAGTAGATTTCTTGTATGTCTTTCTTACCTTGGGAGCAGTTGTAGGTCCCAGAGACAACTGAGAGGGGGGGTGAATCAGTTGTCTAATAAATTCAAACCAAAAACTTACTAACCAACTTAATGCTTAATATCGATAAGACAGTTAAGTATGTCGGTAGATAGTGTTAACAGAGAATTGTTGTATCAGTAAGAATTAATGCATGAAACATAAGCACAAAGTCATCCACAACACATGACACCAATATTTGTACATGGAAACCCTGTAAGGGGAAAAACCACGGTGGGAAACCTTACCCACAATCAGATGATACTACTACAGATAGTAAGTGTACAAAGAGGGGTTTGCACATGTAGAAAGGCCAATAGCCTAGAGCTCACTGCTCAATCACAAATGGGAGTCATACTGACTACAGTTGGATGGTTAAATCCAATGAGAATGTACTGCACAAAATAGCATCTTCATATGCTGGATTCAGTACCGGTGTAATGCTGATATGCATCTACAAAAACCTAACTTCACCTTCAAATGATGTCTTCGTGTATATCCCTACTTGATCTCACATATATCCTTCCTTAAATCTTTTTCGCATTCCACATTTGATCTTACAAATAAGATCTTACATTTATACCATACCCTAAGACCAATTTTAGTAGGTCGGCTCTACAAGATATTACAATAAAAATATTTTACAAATAATACAATATCCGATGCAATAACTGATTGAACATGTCAGCTTGATGCATTTACAACAATAATAAATCATCTCCATAGCATGCCATGCTGATCTGGAAAAGATAAGCCTGCCAGTGTAACCCTAGATAACCTGGACCTATTTGTCGGTAAAAGCAAATATGCAAATAAGAATATACCAATGATTATTACTTCAAAGTAAAGTGTCCACATGATATCTTCGACATTACCAAGTGTCTTCCATGTCATTTTAGGTACCGGTGAACATTATATCCTGCCGGTTGACCATATACTGGTAACTGTTTGCACAGTTTACTGTTTGTCGGTGAATGTTGCTAGATCTCCAAAGTAGGTGAATTTAGCAAGAGTTGACATCAATGACAAAACCATACCAAAATACCAACAATCTCCCCCTTTGGCATTGGTGGCAACACAAGATGGAAAAACCATCAAAGTGTCAAAACAGAAATGCCAAGTACAAAAATCAACAATCTCCATTTCTCCCCCTGGGAGTAATATGTGTTTATTCAAAGATTTATTTTTAATACCAATCTCTCATAGCAATCTCTCCTCAAAAAGATAATGCATTTTTCATATATCTTTCCTTAATGCTTTTCCATATCTCTCTCCCCCTTTGACATCAAATGCCAAAGTCACAAAAAGTCAAGTTCATACAAAATACCAACCAAGTCAATATACCAACTACTCCCCCTGAGAAGTAGCTTCCTCATCAAATATCAGAATAAAAGATTTGTTCATTTAATTCTGCCGGTTGATGACAATCATCAACTATCTAAGTCTCTACCAGTGGAGGTAAGACTCCGAGCTGATCTCTAAGATACTCAAAAGTTTCCTTAGGCAAAGGTTTTGTGAAAATGTTTGCAAGCTATTCTTTAGTATTCACATAAACTAGTTTTATCTCCTTTTCTTCAACTTTTTCCCTTAGAAAATTCATTTTGATAGAAACATGTTTTGTTTTAGAATGTAATACTGGATTCTTGGATATATCAATTGCTGCAGTGTTATCACAATATATAGTAATAGGTTCCTTGCATTTTACTTTTATGTCTTTCAACATTTGCTTAAGCCAAAGTACCTATGTACAGTTTGTTGCTGCTGCAACATATTCTAATTATGTTGTTGATAAAGATGTACAACTCTGTTTCTTACTTAACCAAGAAACTAATCTCTTTCCAAGAAAGAATGCTCCTCCAGTGGTTCTTTTTCTATCATCCACATCTCTTGCCCAATTTGCATCTGTGTATGCATATAGATCAAAATTTTCATCTTTAGGATACCATAATCCAAGATTTGTTGTGCCTTGTAAGTACCGGAAAATCCTTTTTACTGTTGATTCATGATTTTCCCTAGGATTACTCTAAAATCTAGAAACTATACATACTACATTCATACTATCAGGTCTAGTTTGTGTTAAATACAGTAAACCTCCTATCATAGATTTGTATCTATTTGGATTAATAGGTGTAGATTCATCCCTTTGAGATAATTTGTCATTTGTAGTCATAGGTGTGCTTACCAGTTTAGAGTTCTCCATCCCAAATTTCTTAAGTAGTTCTTTCAAGTACTTAGATTGACTAAAAAATATGCCTTTATCAGTCTGTAAAATCTGCAATCCTAAAAAGAATTTTATTTCTCTGATCATAGACATTCCAAATTCATGCTACATTTTAAGAGAAAATTCTTTGCATAATCCATCTTCTCCTCCAAAGATTATATCATCAACAAATACTTCCATAATCAAGATGTCATCATTAGTAACTTTGTAATATAAATTGCTATCTGCATTTCCTTTAGTAAAACCAATCTTTAAAAGATACTTATCCAATCTTGCATACCAAGCTCTTGGGGCTTGTTTTAATCCATAAAGAGCTTTTCTTAATCTACAAACCATATCATTGTCATCTGTCAAATAAAATCGATTAGGTTGTTCAATATAGACTTCCTCTTCAAGATCTCCATTCAAAAATGCACATTTAATATCCATTTGGTAAACTTTATCCTTGTGAGCTGCAAAGGCCAAGAATAATCTAACTGCCTCAATTCTGGCTACCGGTGCAAAGGTTTCATTGTAATCAACTCCTTCTTTCTGAGAATATCCCTTACACACTAGTCTTGCTTTATTTCTGACAACCTTACCATCTTCATTGAGTTTGTTTCTAAATACCCATTTGGTTCCAATTACATTTTTATTTTCAGGCCAAGGAACTAATGTCCAAGTATTATTTTTCTCAATTTGTCCTAATTCTTCTTCCATGGCTTTAATCCAAAATTTATCTTCACTTGCCTCATTGATAGATAATGGTTCAATTTGAGAAATAAGACATACCTCTTCATTTGCCAATCTACCTCTTGTCATGACTCATTTAAATTTGTTTCCAATTATCTGATCTTCAGAATGATTTAGTCTTACATACCAGGGTGTCTTAGTCTGTTGTTGCTCTTCAATTATTGTGGAATCCTCTAATGATACCAGAGTAACTAGATCATCATTTTGTACCGATGGATTTATTGTAGGTCCATTTGTCATAATTTCTGTTACCGGTTCAGAGTCTATATACCTTTAAGTTCCTCTGAATTGTTCATCAATCTTTACATTTGTACTCTCAACATATTTTTGTAACCTTTTATTAAAACATCTATAAGCTTTACTCTTAGATGAATAACCAAGAAATATTCCTTCATCACTTCTAGGATCAAACTTGCCAATATACTCATCTCTTCTAATATAACATTTACTTCCAAAAATTCTGAAATACTTAAGAGTAGGAGTATTACCAAACCATAGTTCATGAGGGGTCTTACCGGTTTCACCTTTGATGTGAACTTTGTTGAATGTATAGACAATAGTGCTTACTGCCTCTCTCTAGTACAAATGTGGTAGATTTTCTTTTGATAACATACTTCTTGCTGCATCCAAAATAGTTTTGTTTTTCCTTTCAACAACTCCATTCTGTTGTGGTGTTCGAGGTGCTGATAACTATCTTTTGATTCCATTTACTTCACAGAATGTATTAAAATCTCTAGATGTGAATTCTCCTCCTTGATCTGATCTTAAACATTTTATTTTCTTACCGGTTTCATTTTCAACCATTGCTTTGAATAGCTTGAACTTCCCAAGTGCTTCTGATTTTTCTCTGAGAAAAGTAACCCAACACATTCTAGAATAATCATCAATAATTAGCATGAAATATCTATCACCTTGTAAGTTTTTAGTTCTAGCTGGACCACATGAATCAGTGTGAATTAAATCAAGAGCATTATTGGATTTTTCTGGAATGCTTTTAAAACTAGCTCTAACCTGTTTTCCAAATTGACATTCCTTGCAAATTGTATTCTGAGGTTTCACAATTTTAGGTAGATCTCTAACTGCCTTAGAAGTACTGATTTTTACCAAGCAATCAAAATTTACATGACATAGTCTTTTATGCCATAGCCAACTTTCATCTATATCTGCAATTAAACATGCCTTTTCACTATTATTCAAATGAAAGATATTACCTCTAGTCTGATTACCGGTTGCAATTTCCAAACCAGTTCTATTCATGATTTTGCATTTTCCATTTTTAAATTGTAACTGAAAATCTTTCTCAACTAATTGACCAACACTTAAAAGATTATGTTTTAATCCTTCAACATAGTAGACATTGTCAGTGTTATGTTTACCATCAAGAGATATTGAACCCTTACCTTTGATTGAATAGGCTTTGTCATCTCCGAATCTCACTAAACCTCTATTGTATTCTTGAAAGTTCAAGAATTTACCTTTGTCTCCAGTCATGTGATGTGAGCATCCTGAGTCAATAATCCATTCATCCTTTGATTCAACTTTAGCTGCAAGGGGGGCTTGTTCTACCAGTTGAGCAATAGGTACCGGTTGATCTTCTATTATAGCAACAAAGACCCATCTATTGTCTGTTGGATCCTCATCAGAATCATCAGTCACAGCTTCATCAACAATGTAACAAGATTTATCTTTGTCTTTCTTAAATTTGTATCTCTGATATTCAAAATTAGGTTTGTATGTCCTTCTAGCTTCTTCTCTTAGTCTAGCATGTCTATTAGGGCATCTTGAAGCCATATGACCAATCTTATTGCAGTTGAAACATTTAAAGGGTGCTTTACCTTCATACTTACTTCCAGTTGGACCTTTTGGCATTTTTCTTGCAAATAGTGCTTCAAGTTCTTCAAGCTCTTCATTCTCCTTCCTGATTTCTTCAAGTTCTCTTGCATAAAAGGCTCTCTAGTCTGATTTGTCAAAAGATGGAGCAGATGATGTTGATGCTTTGAAGGCCAAATCAGTTTTTATAGTAGCAAGAGGACCAAATTCCTCAATTTCAAAAGCTGAAAGTTTTCCTATCAATGTATCCCTAGTTATTGATGTATTAGGCATTGTTCTCAACTCATTTATAGTAGTAACCTTCATTTTATATGCTGGTGGAAAACCTCTTAAGATTTTTGAAACAATCTCATCTTCACTCAAGGTTCCTCCACAACATTTGATACCTAAAACAATTTCATTTACTCTTTCAATAAAAGAAGAGATCCCTTCATCTTCTTCCATTTTCAGATGTTCATACCTGCCTCGGAAGCTTTCAAGTTTTGCAATTTTGACTATGGAATCCCCTTCATTCAGTGTTTCCAAATGATCCCAAATAGCTTTTGTAGTGGATCTATCTGATAATCCCATGATTTGTTAATCTGATAATGCACTCAAAAGTGCTTCTCTTGCTTTGCAATCATTTTCTTCATCTTTAGCTAAAGTAATGGGAGCAGTCTAACCAGCTACAACAGCAGTATAACCATTCTTAGTAACTTCCCAGATGTCTTTACCAATGCAATTCAGATGTGTCTTCATTTTGATTTTCCATATCCCATAGTTGGTTCCATCAAGTTTAGGACTATCCTTTCTGAAATAGTTAGTAGACATTGGATCTCCTCAAGTTGTTAAACTTCTGCAAAAAGAGGACTAGGCTTTGATACCAATTGTAGGTCCCGGAGACAACTGAGAGAGGGGGGGGTGAATCAGTTGTCTAATAAATTCAAACCAAAAACTTATTAACCAACGTAATGCTTAATACCAGTAAGATAGATAAGTATGTCGGTAGACAGTGTTAACAGAGAATTGTTGTATCAGTAAGAATTAATGCATGAAACATAAGCACAAAGTCATCCACAACACATGACACCAATATTTGTATGTGGAAACCTTGTAAGGGGAAAAACCACAGTGGGAAACCTTACCCACAATCAAATGATACTACTGTAGATAGTAAGTGTACAAAGAGGGGTCTGCACATGCAGAAAGGCCAACAGCCTAGAGCTCACTGCTCAATCACAAATGGGAGTCATACTGACTATAGTTGGATGGTTAAATCCAATGAGAATGTACTGCACAAAATAGAATCTTCATATGCTAGATTTAGTACCGGTGTAATGCTGATATGCATCTACAAAAACCTAACTTCACCTTCAAATGATGTCTTCATGTATATCCCTGCTTGATCTCGCATATATCCTTCCTTAAATCTTTTTCGCATTCCACATTTGATCTTACAAATAAGATCTTACATTTATACCATACCCTAAGACCAATTTTAGTAGATCGGCTCTACATGATATTACAATAAAAATATTTTACAAATAATACAATATCTGATGCAATAACGGATTGAACATGTCGGCTTGATGCATTTACAACAATAATAAATCATCTCCATAACGTGCCATGCTGATCTGGAAAAGATAAGCCTGCCAGTGTAACCCTAGATAACCTGGACCTATTTGCCGGTAAAAGAAAATATGCAAATAAGAATATACCAATGATTATTACTTCAAAGTAAAGTGTCCACATGATATCTTCGACATTACCAAGTGTCTTCCATGTCATTTTAGGTACCGGTGAACATTATATCCTGTCGGTTGATCGTACACCGGTAACTGTTTGCACAGTTTACTGTTTGTCGGTGAATGTTGCTGGATCTCCAAAGTAGGTGAATTTAGTAGGTGTTGACATCAATGACAAAACCATACCAAAATACCAATAGCAGTAACACTTTTTGTTTTCTTGCTCGGTGAGGCTACAGATGGTCTTGTGTTAGGTCGCTTTGGAGGTAGAGTTGGTGAGGCCTTTGATGTGTCCTGTTTCTTTCTCTTCAACACTTTTCACTTAGGCAATTTAGTTCTTAGTGTTATTGCTGCCTCTTGGGCTTCAGATTCCTCTGCAGTAATGGTAATGGTGCCTTTGACAGGTGTAGAGGAAGAGTCTTCTCTGAATTTCTCTGACAATGCCTTTATCATTTTTGTTTCCTTTCTTGTAGCTTTGGGTCCTACAATGCTCATTTTTACCTTTTCCTTTACTTCCTCATAAGTTCCATGCCTTAGCTCGGTAGCATGCATCGGTAATGTAAGAAATGCATCAATTTGTTGTTGTGTGATCTCAAAGTCAATCTTGTAACCCATTGGTGACAAAGATTGAGTCCTCGGTTCCATAGCATTCACACAATAGTAATCGGTGTCAACTTCAAAACATATATCATTTTTGTTTTTCTCCACTAGCTGGGGTGAAATCCTATATCTATTATGCATTTTCTCTTGAAATTTACTGAAGTAGTCATCCATAATATCATTGAAATTATCACCTAACTTCTTGATGAAGTCATTTATCTGATAAGTGATTGGTCGATGTAGTTCCCAAATAACTTTACCAACTGATGGAAAGAATTTTTCAAAATAGAAAAACATGCATACCAATAATGATCCAAACTTTAGTGCATTAGCCGAGTTTTTTTTCTTCAGCTTCCTGATGGTGTTCAGATTTTCAAATAGGTTCTTCAGCAACACCTCACACAGGTCAATTTTCATCTCCTTTTTCACAATTTTGTAGGCTAGGTCTACTGCTGCACAGGGTACACTGTTTTCTCTTGCCGATTGGAAGAAACAGTAGCCCATTACTCTAATGGAAAATTTTAGTTCTTCATCTGTAACATTATTTAGTTTCAATCCTCTACAATCTGATTCCACTCCGGTTAAACTGATCAATTCCTTCTGTGATATCATCTTTTGGGCTCAAGCATGATCATAAATGGGGTAACTGGTAATTAGATGAATGATTTCCTTGGTAATCTTAAATGGTTGCTCTTCTAGCCACATGAAATAATCGTGAACTCTTCTTAGAACAAACTTAACCCACTGGGGTTTGAACACACAGGGATAGGTTAGGGCTTCAGTTAATCCCTTGATCTTGATGTGTTCATACTTGCTATTCAATTTACCATCTGTTCATAGCTCATTATAGGTGTCTCTGATTTCAACATGACCAAGTTCTTCAACATGACATTTGGTGAAGAATCTCACATCCTCGACTAACAAGACTCTATCTGGGATGAGTGAAAAGGCGGTTTTGTCATCCAGTTCAGATGCAACTTTGGGAGTCAAAGAGTATTTTAGTGAGGGCTTCTCTACATTCTTGACAACTATGGGATCTTGGATCTTGGGTGCCATTGTATATTTCAGATAAAAGCTCACAAAGGATCCTTAGGGTTTTAGGATTTTCAAACGACTGATGCTTTATACTTAGCAGATAATGGCAACTAGATAAGATCGGTAAACCAGCTTAACAATACATTGAGATTGATGTAAATACCTTGAATTTGCTTTGTAGGAGGTTTGATCGCCTTGGATTCGCTTTGCTCTGCTCTCTCAAAAACTTGGTAAGTGTAAATGACCGCGAAAATGCTTTTAAGTACACCATATGCCTTATCAGGCTCTGTGTGGGTTAGGTCAAAAACTTTAAATGCACTTGGTTCCTCTTTAACCAATTTACTTTCCTTTTTCCATTTTAACCAAGTAACCAAACTTCCTTCATTTACCAACTAGACAAGTTTCCTGTATTCACTGACTTGACAATTTTCCTGTATAGTGCTTCAAAAGACTTTGATATAATTTCAAACTTACTAATACATCTTAATTATGTAGATTTGAATTAAGTACATGATAAAATAGGAACTGTTAAGATTTTAACCTTGAGAGAATGCAGTCCCTTCATACCTTTACCGATTAATTTGGAATAGGTGCACCTAACTCAGTAGGTAAGGTGCTTTCTTCATTTGACATAATTTCCTTCTTTTTCCAAATCATCTTTAATTTGTCTTTTATTTCTTCAATGTCTTTTCTAGGTTGATCTCTGCAATCACTAGCTAAGTGTCTAACTTTGTGACAGTGAAAACATGCCATACCAGGATTTCTCCATGATCTTTGGTTGTTCATTCCAAACCTTATAAAATAGTTGGCACATATGTGTTCATATTTTCCACAACATTCACACCATATCCTTGTATTATAATCCCATGGTACTGCAGAATACTGTTGGTAAGGATGTGTGTGAGTTCGGTAACCTCTAGCATTTTCTTGGTGTGTAGACCACATATAGTTCTTTTGCTTAAGCCAGCACTTCTTGGTACTATGTCCATATCTATTGCAGTTTTTACAAAACCCTTTGAATTTTGCCTTCTGATAATTGTTAACAGACTTTGTCCTACATTGATTAGATGTGTGACCATATTTATTGCAATTGTAACAATAACCTTTGGACTTAGTGACATTTGGTTGCTTACCTTTTCTGATTTGGCACATGTTGGCAGTGTGACCTTGATTTCCACAATAGTTTCAAATAGGCTTCTTTCTTTTGATGTTATTTTTGTTTCTAGCTTGCTTTGATGATTCTCCTCTCTCGGTAGTATGAATTCCCTTCTTAGTAGAGTCTTTTCCTTTGTAACCGAGTCCTACATCTTTGTTGGGTCTTCTTGTATTCAGTTGCTCATCCAACATCTTTGATGCTTCATAACTCTTCTTGAGTGTTTCTTTGGATTTCTTCTCTATTTTAAGTTCATCGGTCAACCTTGATACTTCAAGTTTCAATGCTTGATTCTCATCATTTTTCATAATTGCTTCATGATGTGCATAACCTAGTTGATCTTACAAGTTTTGTTGAATTCCAGTCAACCTTGTGATTTCATCATTCTTATCAGATACTAAGACTTCAAGTTGTTGTTTCTCTCTTTCTAGATCTCTTACTTTATCCTCGGTTGTCCTCAATGCATCAAGATTTCCAGTCATCTGTGTGCTGAAATGTTCATGTTCTCTTTTTATTGCTTTCAGTTGATCAGCCAGTGCTTTGTTCTTTTCTTTCAATACTCTAATCATTTCTTTAGTTTCTTCAGATATATTATTCTCATAAGATGTCTCAATTTGTTCCACTAACTCTTGAGAGTCCTGCAAATCATCAGAAAAAATTTCTTCTTACTTTCAGAGATTTTTGCATTTGTCTTTTCATGTCTGCAATTACTTGATTAGCATGATCTAGTTCTTCTTGCAGATATACAATCCTCCAAGACTGTTTATAGCCTTCCATTGATAAGATCTTTCTCTTTAGGCAGTTAAACCCTTTTCCAAGATTCAAGCTCTGATACTAATTATTAGGCCCAATATGGAAACCTAATCTACTGAGAGGGGAGGGGTGAATCAGTACTCCAAAAAAAAATTTCAATAATAACTTTACTATTATGCATAAACCGAATAGTGCAGTAACATAATATAAAGCTAAAACAAATAGATAACAATCATACATGATTCACTCCATAACACATATATTTTGGTTACGCAGAAACTCTTGGTTAGAGAGAAAAACTATGGTGGGGATGGCACCCACAACTTCACTACTGCAATAATAAAGAGTGCTCGGTTAGAGCTACATGTTTAGCTATTTCTGATAGCTTACCCTGTTAGAAGTAACAAGATCTGTTAGATCTACCTTGCTAAAGGATTTCACAACACTTCATCTAAATGTTGCACCTAGTTAGAGGCTTTACAATTTATAGACTTGATTAGAGTCTTTTACCCTGTTAAAGGTTTCTCTTACAACTTCAAAATATTACAATAAAATCATTACAAATATTTGCAACTTTACATCTGGAATGTTATAGCAGATTCTATGTGCTTAGAATAAGTTACCTTGCTTATAACATACCTCGGTAACCCATATAGTAGCTCGGTAAACCCTTCTGCTTACTCTATTCTTTGACTGTTCTTTGAAAACCTTCTTGGTGACCTCTGTGTCTCTATAATAGTCTTCTTACACTCATGCACACATACACTTTTTAATTCTTAACTCATGATGTATAAATAGATCTCTTATGACGGTGATCCATTCATTGCTTCGATCTTACAAATATGATTTATCGAATGAATAACCATGCAAATTATTTCATTGGTTAGATGACCACAAAATTATACACAATCTTTAAGTGCAATTTCCAATGTGATAACGGTTAGATGTGCCTCGATCTTGTAACACGTTTTCATATGTATGTCCAGGTTCAATAAATCTGGTAACACGTTTCACTCGGTGTATATCAACTCAGTGTGTCATCTTTGTTGCTCGGTAGACATGAAATGATACTCGGTAGATAGCTCGGTGTATACTATGTTTTGAGACTACTTTCTTCAATAACCGATTAGACTGTGCATACCGACTGAATATCTCAATAGAGATAACCGACTAGAGTATATAGAATAACTTTGACATGAAACTAATGGCAACTTGATAAGTAGTAACACATAAGACAATAGATTGTAAAATGAATGTGAAATGTCATGCATGTTGAAAGTTGGGCATATGGCTAATCAATGTAGGTCAAGAAATGAACAAGGAAATTTAGAAGAACAATGTCACTTGTTATGCATGCAACAAAATAGGACATATTGCTAAATTTTGTAGAAGAAATAATCCACCGATAGGAAATGATGACAAGGGAAAACAAAAGGTTGATGATATCCAAAATGAGCATTATAAAAAATGGATTAGAAATTCCAAGGATCAACCAACTGAAGAAAATACCCCAGTTACTCAATCGACAGAGTAGAATGTTCCTGCACCAGCAAGAGACTCATCTGGTAACTAAGGCATTAGCCTTAGGGGTAGGCAAATTGATGATAGATCTTGCATTACCCCTAGTAGTGGTCTTAAAGCATGTTTCAAACATTGGAGAAGTAAGTCTGAAGATTCACCAGTGTTGATTTGATGGATCTTGGATCCAGTATGTTATGCCAACAAGCATTTATGTCAATGAGGAATTAGGGTTCCACAAGTTAAAAGGCAAAAAGTGATTCATTTTTCATCACCAAGCATTCAAAGGAAAGAAAAGAGAGTTGAAGGTGATTCAGAGTGATCCTGAGCATATCCAGGCGAATTCCAATGTATTCAGAGTCACCGACAAAGATTCTAAGGTATTTCTCAGTTTTCAAGCTATCTTTTTCAAAATTGCAATGGCTTCTAGATTTGTTCCCACTTCGGCAGATATTTTTGTTCCTATTGTGGTTGATATCAAGGATCATCCACGCTCGGTATTAAAGAAACACCCTTAGATTGTGAAGGTTGATGATTCAATCGGTGTACTTAAAAGGGTTCCCGACGGCATTCTTTATGCTGAGGATGTTAGAGCTTACATTCACTGCACTCATGAGGACTTGGGCACATCAGAGATGAAAACCATGTATATGACAACATTTTTGGATAAGAATGGTGCAATCAAACTAGAATTCAGACATTTGAAGGATCAAGGCTTTACAGACATTTTGGAGATGCCTAAGTTTGATGATGAAATCATCTGGTATGTGTTGAGTTGTGTTCATGGTGAGCTTATGTGGCTAGACTAACCTCATAAAATCACTAAGGATTCCATTCGGGCGATTATTGTTTCCCCAAGTTGGCTAGAGACTGGATAAGAAGAAAATATCTAACAATGAAATTACCAAGCTAACTGGTGCTACATTCGACAATCGGTCTATGAGGATTAGTACAATCAAAGATAAGGACATGCAATTTGCCAGCATGGTTATTGGATATAAGGTAACTCAATCTAATCGGCTAAATTCCATTTCTAGTTCTTGTATCTACTGTGCACATAAGATGATCAAAGAAAATGAAAAATGTGATCTTTTCCAGTGGATGTGTGATGAGTTAATTTTGAATCTTGGGAAAATCAAAGGTGAAAAGAAGGGTTTTGTTAGACAGTTCAAATAACTGGAAGACAACTAAGAGGGAGGGGGGTGAATCAGTTGTGATAGATTAACAGAACATTTAGCAATTAAAACTTTAATACCAGAACCCAAAACATAAATACCAAAATAGCAGTTAAACCAATTAATCATAAACAATAATCACAAAATAAATACCATCCACATGACACCATGATTTATATGTGGAAAACCCGGTAAAGGGAAAAACCACGGTGGACTTCTACAATAAGTATTTGAATTACAATTGAGGGGCCTGCACTTGTAGAAAGGCCAACAACCTAGAGCGCATTGCTCATCAAAAAAGGATTCTCACTGACTACATAGAAATCTAGACTACAATTTGGAAGAAGTGTTTGAACTACAAAGATAGCATCTCCTATGCCTGAGTATAGTTTCGATTAATCTCAATATCAGAGGACTAAATCCTCTTACATAAACCCAATTCAATCTCCAATGATTGATCAAATCCTCTGCCTGAATGATATTACATTATTTGCACATTACATATCCATATATCTATTCCCTGACCTTATCCCTATGATTATCTACAATGAGATCTTACATCATATATATACAAACTCTCGACCATAAACAATCAGGTCAGCCACTAGAAAATAAACCAAATACATAATTACAAAATATGTCAATCTTAGACCAAACAAATAATATAAAACACATAAGACATCCCAGAAACACATCGAGAGGTCCAATTCACATGATAGATTAAGTCGGTCCATAACCTAGATCAACCAGGATCCAATATAGGTCCACACGCTAAAGCAATGATCTCCATCCACCAAGTATCAAACATGATCACCAACAACATCTTGAATCTCCACCAGAAGTTGCACCAACACCACTTATGCATATCATCTAAGATCTTCATCAAAAGCTCTGTCATTGAAACCCTCACTGAAACCACAAGCCAAGCTTCCAAGCAAGCAGGATAGCATTCGATCACCAGACCAAAACCAACTTACTGAATATGAACATGAGTATCATGATTAAGCGAATTCCATAACCAAACCATACCAGAGCCTACCATATCATGTCAGGTCCAAACCAACCAGAAACTACTAAACCTATAGGGACCAGAAGGGTACCGGTAAAGCATCCAAATAGCTAATGTTGACATCAATGACAAAACATCAATGCAACACATAATCAATTCATCCAAATGGCCAACTATCTTCCCCTTTGGCATTGATGGCAACAATCTCCCACATACAGATATAGCAATGAAGTTATGAAACAAAGACCAAACTCCCCTTGTGAATGATATATCTATAAAGCTCTAAATTATACATATATCTCTCCCCCTAATGTATACAACTCCTTAAGTTTTTCTTTTTCACATCAATATCTCTCCCCCTTTGACATCAATGCCAAAAATCTGAGAAAAATATCAAAGCAAAAACATAAACCATTTAATCACAAAACTAACTACTCCCCCTAAGCAATAGCATCCCCACATCAGTACTAGAATGAAAAATATCTCTAATAATGTATATCGGACTGATGCCAAACCACATCAATCAAGTCTCTACCAAAGGGGCAGAAACTCCCAATTTGTCTCTGAAGTACTCAAATGATTCCTTAGCCAAAGGTTTAGTGAAGATATCTACAATCTACTATTTAGTGTTCACATAAACCTGTCTAACTTCATTCGCTTCCACCTTTTCCTTCAAAAAGTTGTATAGATATGTGCTTTGTCTTAGAATGAAATACTAGATTCTTTGATATATCAATAGCAATAGAGTTATCACAGTGAATAACTACCAGTTCATTACAATCCATCATTATATCCTTCAACATTTGCTTCATCCTTAGAACTTGTGTATAGTTAGTAGTAATAGTCACATACTCAGCTTTAGTAGTAGATAAAGAAGTACATGATTGTTTCTTATTGATCCATGAAACCAACTGCTTTCCAAGAAAGAAAGCTCCACCGAAAGTACTTTTCTGGTCATCAACATCTCCAGCCCAATCAACATTTGTATATGCACATAAAGTAAAGTCATCATCCTTAAGGTACCATAAACCATATTCAGTTGTACCTTGTAAGTATCTAAAAATCCTTTTCACCGCACTCTCATGATTTTCCCTAGGATCACTCTAAAATCTTGATACAATACAAACAACTTTCATTATGTCAGGCCTAGTTTGAGTCAAATAAAGCAGACCTCCAATCATAGATTTGTATCTTGTAGGATTTATCAATGTAGAAACATCTTTCCTTGTCAATTTCTCACTTGTAACTGTAGGAGTACTTACCAGTTTAGAATCTCTCATACCAAATTTCTTCAAAAATTCCCTAGCATACTTAGTTTGACAGATGAAAATACCTTTATCAGTTTGAGTAATCTCCAAACCTAAGAAAAAATTCATTTCTTCAATCATAGACATTTCAAATTCTTTTTCCATATTCTTAAAAAATTCTATGCATAACTTATCTTCACCTCCAAAAATAATGTCATCAACAAATACTTCAATAATTAGTATATCAGCATCAATGATCTTATAATATAAATTACTCCCAGCATTACCCTTATTGAATCCAAGCTTCAAAAGATGTCTATCCAACCTTGCATACCAAGCTCTAGGTGCTTGTTTCAATCCATATAAATATTTCCTTAACTTTCAAACCATGTTTGTGTCATATGATATTGAAAAACCATCAATTTTCTCAACATAAACTTCCTCATCAAAATCCCCATTCAAAAATGCACACTTAACATCCATCTAATAAACCTTGTAGTATTTGTGGGCAACACAAAAAAGAAATAATCTTACAGCTTTAATCCTAGCTACAAGTGCACAAGTTACTCCATAATAAATTCCTTCCTTCTAAGAATATCCTTTACAAACCAATCTAGTCTTATTCCTAACAAATTGACCATCCTCATTCAATTTGTTCCTAAAAACCCATTTAGTTCCAATAACATTCTTATTTTTAGGCCAAGAAACCAAAATCCATGTGTTATTTTTCTTAATCTAATCTTGATGCACTGCAAAAAGGATTAGAATGGTGATGGAAACACAACACACAAGAAGCAAGTACAAAAGTTAGTGTTAGAAACAAAAGACTATCCTAAGAAAGCATATCAAGAGATATATTAAACATGAAATGGAAACCATGCAAATACAAAAGAGATAAACTACACTTCTCCAAATGCTAACCAAGATGCTCATAGCTGCTCCTCCCTTGTTCCTCTCCTCTCCAAGTTCTACATGAGTGTAGCTCTCAACTTTTCACTACTATGGAAGTCTTATGGAAATTCAAGATTGAAGATGATTATGAAAATATGCAAATGTAAGCTAAGAATGAGAAAACATGAGTTAAATAAGATATTATCAATTTTAACCAAAAGACAATATGGATTGTGATTTTACTCTAAAATGCTCTCTCAAATTCACTATAACTTAGATGCATACAAGATTTATGCATCTAGATTATGAAGAAACGGGCTCTATTTATAGGAAAAATAGAGAAATGGATGGTTGAGATTGAGTATTCTCAACAAGGGTTAGGATTGAAAGGTTTATGATCCATGTGAGAGCTTTCAACCCAATCCTAGGATGACAAATATCATCATGAGATGGCTTGAGTGGAGAGGGAAGAAGCATTAAATGCTTGAGATGACATGAAGGTATTCTTGAGAGGTAAGGTTAGGCTTGAGTTGAATGAATAAAGCCATTATCCAATGAATAATGCCTTTATCCAAGGGAATAACTCTTGTGCAAGAGTTAGTGGGGATAACCATGGTCAAAGCAATGAATGCTTGAAGAGACCCATGAGTTAAATGAGGGTTGAGTGAGAGGGAAAGTCTCTAACCATGTGGGTGAGTCGAGTTAACCAAAAATAGTTATGTAAGAGCCATTAGTGATTTGGAAGACTTTAAGGGTTAACTTGTTGAAGACATAAAGCATTTAATGCTTTTCAAAGACTTTGGAGGCTTTGAGAAGTGACTTCAAGTTGCTTAGGGATGTGACAATAATTAGGGGATGGGTTTAGGCTAATTAGGAATGGTTTAGAAGAATCTAGAATGGGTTTAGGATGCAAGTGGGTTTGGTGGGTGAGGGAAATAGGATTTTAATTAAAATTAAATTACTTTATTTCAACAAAATAGGTTAAACTTGCATTTGTAGGAGAATACAAGTGGGGGGTAGTTTAGGGTTTTAAATAAATATTTTATTATTTATTTAATTAATAGGAGAAAGGGTTGAGGATGAATTAATTAAATATTAATTTAATTAATTGATTATCGATGGTTAAATAATCAAATAAATAGTAAATATTCATTTAATTAAGTGGACATATTTATGTGACTACATTTGCCCCTCTTTGAGACGGTGTGGTTTATCCCGTTGTTTCTAAGAAAGAAAAAAATAGGTGTAAAGAAATATGCCCCATAAATGTTAATTTAATAGGTGGTATGCCCCCTCGAGAGATGGGCCAAAAATTTTCAAAAAATCGGGCGATCTCTTGAAAAAGAATGAGAAGTGGAGGGGAGGTAGAATAGAAGAAATTAGCAATAATGGTGAAAGAATGGGAGAAAACGGGGATACAGAGAAAGGGAAAGCCAGTGAGTAAACAGGGGTCATGCAAGAGATAGAGTGTAAATGTAGTGTTGTGAATTTTATTGATACTGTACAATTGATCAAAATTGGTTGGACAATCTAGTGCAATCGGTGGAAGTACCCCGGTCGAATCAAAGCGTGATAGTTGATGTTAGTTGTTCACTTGGACAAGATAAAGTCTGAGTAAGTGAATCAAACTGACCTGTTGTGACTTAGACAATTAATTTAATTGTTTGATGAAGTCAAGGTATATGAAGAAAAATGCTCGTTGAGACTTAGACAATTGATGTAATTGTTTGTTGGATTGTGTTTGATTGGTTGATCAATTGATAGTGTTTGTGTTGTAGGTTGTGTGTGATGAATCATAGCAGCCCCATTGAGAATAGGTCATTTGTGATAAATTCCTGTTGTAGTCTAGGATTTCCATAATCGATTATCTATTAAGACCCAAAGATACTTGATAAAAAAATATTTGTTGATACTCTAGGTGTGCATGAGTCGATGTGCCTGTGTAGATAGAGTAACTTGCTTGATTGGGTTGATGGGAGAAAAGATGAAGGGATTATGATGATGACCTAGATGGGGAGGGTGAGGGGGGCATTCAATGTTAGATAGAAGGTATGGAGGACCTAGGACTCATTCCTATGGAAGAAGATCGACAAAAGAGAGTATGCATTGTCATTACTATGTATTAATGATATGCAGCTATATGAATTTATGGATGGATGGAATGCAATAGAATATAATATATACAGAGTATTCATAGTGCTTTATTTTCCTCATCAAGAATGGTAGTATCGATCTTGTCCGAGGTAGTAGGAACCAAGTTTGGAGCATTGTACCTACAAGCAAGAATTTATTGACAAGGAAAAGTAAACCTCCATTCTGGTTCATGTGCAAATGGGCGAGGTATACACTGTATCCAGTAAGACATAGTGACCCATGAGTAGGTTTTCCATAAGATCACATAGCTTAGTTAACTTCCCACATAGACACCATCAGTACATGCCCCAGAACTTCATTGGAACAATCTGCAGACAACAAACAAAGAAGAAGATATCAAGAGCCATCCCGGCTACTCTAATCACTTGTGGATATCCTGGAGTAGCGTAGGAACTTGATATTAGTAAATAAAAAGATCATAACAAATTAACCAAGTACTTAGCAGCTTAAACAGAATTTTCTTATCAGATAAAATGTTACCATGTCTTTGTTTTTTGTAAGGAAGGATGCATCCTTGTTAAGACAGTTGTGTGTACCTGTTTTGACTTATTGGTTGATTTGATAAGTGATCATCATTTGGGTAGCTCAAAATATTGTTTGGTGCCTTTTGGGATGTGTATGTACAAAGGATTTTATGTGTTTCCATGCTTTTTGATTGATTTTTTATGTTTTATCATGTTTTTTGGATTTTGTGAGTGTTTTCAATGTTTTTGAATTTTGAGTTTTTATGAATTTTTTTGGTATTATTTTCAGATAGTTTTGAATGAAGATGTCAATGAATCACAAGTAATGTAGAATCCACTTCCATGAATAGGTTAACAGTATTGCCCCTAGTTTAGATGCCACCATGAAAAGCAAGATGCAAGACACATGAAGTACTAACCCTGATTGCAGATCAATAACAAGCCATGGTTTAAATGATGGATGAATGGATGCAAAAGATGTGATCGCAACAAGTCTAAAAGAAAATGGAGCCATAGCCTTTACGAGTGGTGCCTTTTTGCCAGGTTTTCACCATCATACTTACCCAAGGTGCCACCGGAGTGGTTGTTCACCATTTGGATGGATGACTTTTCTTTACTTTTTTTTATTTTTTGTATTTTCTTTAGGACATTTTTCTGAATGTTTTTCTGGTTTTTCGAATATATGGGGGAGCTTGATGCTTTGTATAGATTATGTATGAAACCATTTGAGGTGCATGTTGTTGATCGGATCTACTAGCGGTTATCCTTCTGAAGTTGCCAACCGATATGCCCCAGACCCAAATACAACAATGATAACATACAAACCTAGCCAATTTGATTCAAATTTTCCTTGATGTTCTTTGTTTGGTTCGTTGTGAGGATTCTCTCTGAGAACAAGATCACCTACCTCAAATGTATGAGGTTTAACTTGATGATTATTGCTTCTACTCATTTGTTGTTGATAGGCTTGTAGGTGGTTGTATGTAGCTTATCACCTTTCATCAAGTAGTTCCAATTCTTGAAGATGTGAGACTCGGTATGCTTCATAGTCTATCAAATTATGAAATGAAATCCATAGAGATGGTATCTCAACCTCAATAGGAAGGATGGATTCTTCTCCATAGACCAGTGAGTAGGGAGTTGTGCCTCTGGAGGTTATAATGCTAGTTCAATACGCCCATAGTGTTGGATTTAATTGAACATGCCAATCACAGCCAGCATCATTGATTGTCTTCTTGAGGATTCTCAATATGTTCTTGTTTGATGCTTTAGCCTGACCATTGTCTTGTGGGTAATAGGGGGTGGAAAAGTGGTGTTGGATGTGAAACTTCTCACAGAGATCACAAACATCCTAATTTTTTAAAGGAAGTTCTTTATCTATGATGATGGACATAGGTACACCATACCGGAAGATGATGTAATTAAGGATGAATGAGGCACTCTACTTGTCGGTGACATAGGGTAAGTGGAATGACTTCGATCTACTTTGTGAAGAATTTAATGGTGGTAATGATAAATTTGTGGCCATTAGACGAAGATGGATGAATTTTACCCACAAGGTCAAGTCCCCATTGACAAAAGGGCCATGGTGTTGTGATTGGTTGCAATTCCTATGTTGGTGCATGTATCAGGTCTCCGTGAACTTGACACTTCTTGCATTTTCTGACAAAATAGTAGGAGTCCTTTTCCATGGATGGCCAATAGTATCCAGTGTGCATGATCTTCTTTGCTAAGGAAGGACCTCTTGAGTGAGACCCAAAAATGCCTTCATTTACCTCTTCCAAGGCATTTGTTATCTTGTCTTGTTCCAAACATCGAAGGAGAGTACCATCAAGACTTCGCCGGTATAGGGCTTCAGCAATGATGATGTATCAAGTGGTTTGATGAATGAAGGTTTTTCGTTGGTTATTGGATTGGTTAGGAGGAAATGTGTAATCATGGAGGTAAGTGTAGAACTCATCGTACCATGGGGATTTGGAACCGACTATATGACATATCATTTTAGTTTAGGGAATATCATAAGCGGAGATCCAAATTTGTTTTACCAAGAACTTGTAGCGTGTGGAATTTTGTGGAAGATCCAAGAGAGATGCAATTGTAGCCATTGCATCGGCAGCTCAATTTTGATCTCTAGGTACTTGCTCAAAGGTGATAGTTGTAAATGATTCTTTGTAACTATCCACCATCCTTTTATATGGCATGAGCTTATCATCCTTAGTTTGGTACTCATCGGTGACTTACCCGATGACTAGCTGAGATCTCTATATACCAATAGCTCTTATAGATGTCATTGTATAGCCAATCTGAGTCCTGTGATCAAGGCCTCATATTATTCTATGTTATTAGTGCATGGAAAAGTGAGCTTATATGACTTTAGGATGTTGTCACCTTGAGGTGTAATGAAAAGAATACCTACCCCCGAGCCATGTCTAGTATATGAGCCATCAAAGTAGAGCTTCCATGGTTGTGTTGTTGTGACCATGAAGATCTCTTCATCTGGAAAATTGGAAACAAGAGGATGGTCACCTATGAGGGGTACATAGGCCAATTGATCTGCAATAACTTGCCCCTTGATAGCCTTGTGATCCACGTACTCAATGTCAAATTCACTCAGAATTATAACCCATTTGGCCAAGCGGCTTGTCAATGCTACCTTGCTGAGTAGGTATTTGAGTGGAATGATTTTAGCAATGAGTTGTATCTTGTGTGTCAACATGTGGCTCCTTAGTTTAGTGGCTACCAAGATAACTGCTAGGCAAGGTCGCTCAATAGGTGTGTAATTGAGTTCATAGCCTACCACTGTGTGAGAGATATAGTAGACAACACATTCTTTTCCTTCTGCATTATGTTGTGCCAGTAGTACTCCTATTGTCGTATTTGTAGCTGAAATATATAGCAATAGAGGTCTACTTGGATCTAGTGGGATTAGCAACAACGTATTCATCAGGTACTCTTTAAGCATTTGGAATGCTTATTGGCACTTTGTATCCCATTGAAAGCGGATATTCTTGTGTAACAGGTGCATGAAGGGATGACACTTATGTTAGTTCTGATACTAAATGTAAAGTACAGATGCCAATAGCTAACAAGATGAGAGGGGGGGGTCAATCATACAAACTTAAACTTCCATAAAATCAACAGATTCAACCTCAGTAACTTATACTTCAGCAACTTAACCAAAAACTGTTAAACATGCAAACTTATGAACACAAAATCATAATAACACTCATAACACCAGATTTAACGTGGAAACCCAAATAGGAAAAACCACTATGGGATTTCGGACCCACTAAGAAATATACTCTTCTAGAGTATGCTCAGTTAAAAGCAAATCCTGTTAAAGATTACAAACACATTGTTAGATGTGACCCGGTTAAGCGATTTCCCTCAAATCTGTTAGGATATTCACTTTGTTAGAAGTGACCTTGTTAAAGGATTTCAAACACTCACTTAGAATGTTACCTTGCTAGAGGGTTTACATATAAGACTGTTAAGTCCACTTGGTTAAGAGATTTTCTATCACTTACAAAATAACAGTAATAAAATCTATCTACAACTTCACATCTAAAATGCTAAAGCAGATTCTTATTTGCTCAAAACAATCTAGTCATAGGACTTATCTTGTCCCTTTGCTAGGCTCTCTACTCTGTTATTCAAACAGGTCTTCAAACTTCTGTGCTTGGTAATCACTATGTAGCATCCCTATGCATACACTTGCCCGCATACATTGTTTATCAATAATTCCTTATTTATAAACAATTGCTAACCGCTAAATCTCCTTGATCACATTTCCCATGATCAATCTTAGCCATCAGATCTTCAAACTTGACTAGGTTCAATGTATCCTTCCGATCTGAAAATGTTTTACCTTACCTCGGGACTTGCATTCCTATCTTGGAACTTGCATAAGGTTATTGCGGTTCAATCTGCACTATAGATCTTCCTATCGATTTTCTTTTGCCATAGATCCTTAACAAACTTCATACACAACATACCAATCATTTATACATCTCTAGCTAACCATTGTCCTTCATTAAATAATGCTTTTATCCATCTCATGCGCACTATCATAACTCGGTTACAACTCGATAAATACTAAACTTTACTTGGTAGACATTTTGCGTTCATTAACAGATATCAATAACCTTAGGGTTTACTGACTAGGTTCATTGCTCGGTTGCATAGTATAGTATTAACCTTACAATCAACAACATATGTAGGATATCAAAACAATCTAAACATCATGATCTCATCATTGTCTAACTCGGTAATAGTTGCCCATTGAATAACTTATTCCTCCCTTTATTCATCACATTCTTTCTGTGTCTTTTACCGACATCTTAATTCTCTTCTAATCAATCTTCTCAAGATATGGCAACATCATACTGAATTAGATAATCAATTTCTTGTCATCAATGACAAAATAATGTTATAAAGATAGTTATCATCCTTCTTCCGTTATATCAATAATCTTCAACAACCTTCTCAATATCCTTATTCAATATCAACAATCTTTCTTACTGTAATGCTAACAACTTATTAGCCAATTGTGCAGTGAATCTCTGAATTGATTATAGCCACCCTTGGACTGTCCTTAACTGACTAATGTTCTTGGGAGGTGGCATGTCCATGATTTATTTGACTTTCACCAGATCTACTTCAATACCCTTGCTTGAGATAATGTATCCTAGGAGCTTCCTTGAGGTTACTCCAAAGACAAATTATTTTGGATTAAGTCGTACATGATTTTTCTCTAATATGTTGAAGATTTGACCCATTATTTCCAGATGACCTTCTCTTGTTAATGATTTAGCTAGTAAATCATCGATATAATATTCCATTATAGTGTGCATCAAGTCATGAAAGATGGTAGTCATAGCTCTTTGATAGGTTGCCCCTACATTTTTTAGGCCAAATGGCATCATGTTCCAATAGTAGGTTCTCCATGGGCATGTGAAAGCATTTTTATGTTGATCTTCTGGAGCAATCTTGATCTGGTTGTACCCTGAAGAGCCATCCATAAGAAAAAGCATTACATGGCCCGTTGTGAGATCGATGTTCATGTCGATGTTTGGTAAGGGGAAGTCATCATTAAGGCATGCCTTGTTCAAATCTTTGAATTCTATATAGATATGGATTCCCTCATTAGGCTTGCTGATAGGTACAATGTTGGAGATCCAATCGGCATAATCGATTGGCCGGATACACTCTTTATTTTTACTTTTTTGGATCAACAATTGCCACTCTATGGTTTTCACTAGAAGATCCATGTTTTATTGTGATGTATTTGTAGCTCAAAGGTTTGGCATCTACCCCAAAGTATGTTGTGCTATTAAGTTTGATGGAGAATCTATCTTTGTGATCCCTATGATCCCATATTTCTAAAAAGTTGATGACCGCCTCATTGTTTTGGAAGTGATCAAGACATCAGAGATTTGGCTAGTTCCAGTCAATGAGTTCGGGGTGGATGATGGACATAACCTCATAGATTAAGTTAAGTTTAGAGGAGGTGTCAATGAGCGTTAATATAGATGACTGAAGTTTGTTAATGGTACTCTCCTTGTCAGGTTCTAGTGTCGGATTTGATGTAGGGCCTGTGGAAGGTGTTTCTTTCTCACGACCCCAAAAATTTTAATCGAGGCCTCTCCATAAACTGAGATATCTTTACGAGGTGGTGGAGGTGATGTTTCTTCCTCGTCTAAAGTATTTAGATTCACTGTATCAAATTCCCACTCATGTGAATCAGTCTTTGAATTACTCTCTAACATCCTATTACTGTACCAGTCTAGGGTGTCTTTTGTATTGAAGAGTGTATTTGTCATAGGTGTATGCACTTTTATAGGTGGTAATGTTGGTGTTGCTAGTAGGATTATAGATGTTATTGATGTTCTTGGTGCTTCTATTAGGATTATAGGAGTCTTTGATGGTGCTAGTGCCACTGTTTCTATTCTTAGTTTGGTAGGTGTGACTAGTACAATTGCTGGGTGTATGGCGTTGTTGGTGCAATTGGTGCTACTGATGTTGTTGATGGAATTATTAGTGTTGATGATGTTTCTGGTGTGGTTGGTGCTGCTGATTTGATGATCAATTTTGTTGGTTTGGATGGTGTGGTTGGTGTGGCAAATATAATCAAGGATGGCCTCCTTGGAGTAATTATTTGATAAATGGGGTTGTTGGGCTTACCTTTGAATATGAGATTAGGAAGAGAATCCTTTTGAAAACCTAATCCAGTGTTACCTTTGGGTTTCAACTCAGGCTGTAAGGGCTCATGGCATCCTTGTTCACAATGTCCCAAAGCACTCTGACCATCATAGCCCATTCTTTGCATGGTAGTGAGGCCTTTGCCATATTTATCTATAGGAAGCTTAGCCTGTAGGATTTATGTAGTGATAGGGTCTTTGTAGATCCATTCTGCTAGGTCCTCATCTCTAGTTTCTTCTTCGTGGATTTTACCACGAATGAACTACACCAAAGTGCATGTTGTCTTGGCCAATGGTGGTTGAAGAAACTTTTGAGGCTTGTCATAAGTTCTAGGGGAAGTGGGTAATTTCCCAACATAAAAGAGTTGTCTTATATTATATTCCCCAGGACCTTCCTCTGCCATTTTCATTTTCAACTTCTTTTGCTTTGGTATAGGGTTGATTGAGCTAGAAAGAGAGGCTGGACTAACATATGATATGGATGAGATAGCTTATTTATTGTTAGGAACGATGATCTCTAGCTGATGGTTAATATTGTTATAATATGCAAATGGATCTGCATCACCAAGGATTGTGATTTCTACATCATTATGGGAAAACTTGATACACTGACGATAGGTAGATGGAACGGATTGCATGGCGTGTATCCATGGTCTTCCTAACAATAAATTATATGGAAGGGGAAGGTCCATAACTTGGCAGATGATATGCTTTACCACTGGGCCCACTCTGATAGATAATACAACTCCTTTGGAAGAACACTTTGCATCATCATTGGCCTTAATGGTTATCTTTTTGTTGGGGTCCACTGATTCTACCACATATCCCAATGCTATGATTAATTGCAAGGTCCATATATTTTGGTTGGTTCCATTGCCAATCAATACTCACTTGAATCTGTGTTGGTTTACAAATCCTTCAATGTGAAGGGATGAATTATATGGTTGTTGGAATGAAGCATTGTCACTTTCAGAAAAAGTGAGGCATGGTGATGAACTGAGACTACCAACCATGGCTTGGAATTGATCTGTGTTGAGGTTGGCGGGAACTGACACTTCTTGGAGAGCTTGATCCAAGATTGTTTTGTGTGAAGGGGATAAGCGCAAAAGCTCTAATATGGATATGAGTGTAGGTGTTTTGTCCAATTGTTCCACAAGATTATATTGCTTGGGAAAGGGTGTCCTTCCTTGTAATGCTTCTCAAATGGTAATTTTTCTACCATGCGTAACAACGTTGCATGCAGGATTTGGATCTTTGATGGTGAGGGTTGCATCTTGTTATTTAGCGTCATAGAGGTGATTCACAGTATAATTATAGGCAACTTGTGTATAATTAGTTGTAGTGCATGTGTTTCACCCTGAGGTGGAAGGAACCCTTTGATCATGTGATGGAAGTGAATTCTTGAGCATTAGATGATAGTCATTTTATATTTTAGGGTCGTGTCCTTCGATTTCAATTTCTCCTCTATCAATGAGATCTTGAACAAGATATTTCAGTCAATGGCAATTACTCATTTTATGCCCTTTTCCCTAGTGGAATTCACAATGTTAATTATCTCTCCACCATGGAGGTTTGACCTGAGGTTCATAGTTATATGTTTTTGGTAAAGCCACAAGATTTGAATAGACTAGTTGATGCAATATTGTTTCGATGGGCTCCCCTAAGGGTGTGTACATACGTTTTGGTTTATAGTTTTGTTGTCATTGTCTTGGTTCCTCTTGTAGTGTATTGAAACCTTGATTTTGTGGATGATTGATGGTGTCATTTTTAGGAGGGGGATTTTACCCTGTGAATCTGACCATAGGTTGTGCAATCTTTACGGTCCTGGTATCTATGACCCTGTCATTGATGATGTTCTTGTTCATGTTCTAGAAATTGGGTTTATCACTATTAAAACGTAGGTGCAGGCCATCTTTTGGTTCATTGTAGATTTTGATAAGTCCCTTTTTGATAAGGGCTCATTCACATTTTAATCATTGAATGAACATCTCTTCGAAAGATTTAGTACCCTTCATGTCTAAATAGAATTCCATCTCATCATTCAAGTTGGAAATGAATATTTCCACTAGTTCTTATATAGGTAAATGAAGAGAATATTTGCTCGACAGTTTCCTCCACCATTGCAGGAAAGCTGAGAACAACTCCCCTGGTTTTTGTTTGGTGTTGCATAGATCTGCCATGGTAACATCTCCTTCTATTTTATGTGAATAATGAGCAATGAACTTTTGGACTAGTTTCTCGAATGTTCTAATGCCACCTGGTAATCAGGAAAACCATTGTGTGGTTGTGCCTCCCAAACTCTGAGGAAAAAGGTGCATTAGATAGGTGTCCTCATAAGCCACCTCTAAACAAGCTCAGTGAAATTCTTGAACATGATCTCTAGTGTCTCCTTTGCCCCTGTACTTTTCAAACTTGGGTGTTTCAAACCCTCACAGAAACGGTGGCATATGCATGTTCCTATCAAAAGGATAGGGACAAATATTGTTAAGTGAAAACCAGGTAGTCTCCACGCCACTATTGAGTTGTTGAGCGAGATTCTTGACTTGTTGTCTCAACGTGTCTATTTCTATAGGAGGAGGAGGTGGGGGATTTCCTTGATTAAGGTCATATCGGAATTAATCTCTACCTCTTCCACCATCATTATGGATATGTTGTTCTGATGTTTTCCATATCTGTGCGGTATCAAAATCAGAGGGTAGTTTAGCACCCTCTTGAGCAAGTCTCAAAAAATGAGCATCTGCTTTGTTTCTAAGGATTTTGTCAAAAAGTCTATTGAACCTAGGATTGTGTTGTGCTATTTCTATAGCTTCAGGAGTTGGAATGCTAGGATCTTCATCATTTGTACCTCCTCCAATGGCCTCATGGAAATCATTAAGGTTTTCTTCCTCCTCTTCAATCTCTAGTTGTCTAGTTTTCGAATTAGTTTGAGCCATTTTGTTTCAGAGTTTTGAGGTTTTTGGTGAAAGCGTTTATGAGGTGGTGATGAAATGTTTTGATGAGAGATAAGTGTTTTTGTGAAGTGTTTTTAGAAGATGGACCTCTAACATTGAAGGTTGGATGTTAATAAAGTTCTTTGTGAATTTCTCTTGCGTTTTCAATCATTTTTATATGATAAGGTATAGCAAGGTTTGAGATGTGTTACAAACCAAGCTACCTAGTAATGAGAGGATGCCCTCATAAACTAGTTTTAACCTGTGTAGAAATGCCTCTTAGGATGATTGATCCTAGATGTAGAGACACTCTAAAAAGTGATGTGTTGTTTTGATTTAAGAAATATCTAAAATGAACTTAGGACAAGACCTTTTTATGTTTTGAGAGTTGAATGGTTTTTGTTGACATGTGAAGGTGAAAGTGGAATATGAAACTCAATAAAAACTTTGTCACAAAAGGGACTTCTTCTTCCTCTTCCCTCTTGGGGGTTGGTGGTTCTTCTCGATCTACGTTATAGGTAATGCAAATGTTTGGAAAGAAAGAAGGGTTGATTTTGCCTCCTTTGTTTTTGTGATAACTCAAGGCTCTATACTCAGTAAAAGCTCTATTTTTCAAAGGCTCTTTATCGAACTCGTTGGATTTACCTTGAAGATATAGATGCATATGACGCAAGAAGGCTTTGTGTGAGATAAAAATTTGTCTATTGAGATATAAAAAAATTCTTCTTTTGATAAAAGCCTTTGAACTCAATGGTCTTTTCTTCAAGTTGAAATGTTGATGAAGATTCCTTTTTCTCAAGATTTGAATGATGGTCATATAATTTGATATCTTGTTTCACTTGTTGATGTTTGTTTTTTTAATCAATGTTGGATGTAAATTGTGTTGGATGAATATTGGTTTAAATTTTTTTTTGGAATTCTTTGACAAGAAAATAGAGCAAGCACACAAGAACAATAATTTTGCCTCAAAAGGCACAAATAGGTGTGGGTCTAAGTCAACCCAATCTTTGAAATTTTTGACCCCTTTTCCAATGTTTTTGTATGTTTTAACAAAAGCCTAAAGTCAGCTCAAATTGTTACTGGTCTGACACAAAATGAAGACAGTTCAACCACACTTTATCCCTAAGGTCAAATGGCCAGTTGCGATAATTTCAGCCCACATCTTGATATTTATTCAACTTTGGTACTACATTCCTTATGGATCCCGTCGTGACAGGTAAGAATGTGATATACTATTTCTTATGTGAGCATAACAGATAGATGATCCCTATGATGGGGGAGTTACCACTTTTATCAAGCTACAAGTAGCCTTTCAAAAAGCCTTGTTTCTACTCAAGGAAATATGTATGGTGAGTATCTTGGGAGAAAAACCATCTATGCTCTTGCACTAAACTTCTCACAAATATTCTCAATCAATAGAATGGGTGGGTTTCTATAATAAAAGGTGTCTAGTAATGTTTGATGTTTTTGGACATAAGTTCATTCTGTAGTGACTCAATTAAGAGCCTTGTAACTTGTGGTGGGACCCATATGTCCGTTCAGCAAGTTACACTATAGGAACAACTATACCCAAGGTTATAGCTTTCACTCTCACCTGATTTCTATAGTGGCTCGAAGGATTTACAGCATGAGGTTGTTCCAAAGAGTGATGTGTCTCTTGGAAGGTTTCTCTTAAAAAGATTAAATATTGAGCATTACTAACACTTTTCTCTTGTACCTAGGACCACGAAAGCCAAGGGAGAGGATAGTGTGTGTTAGAAGTAGGACCACTCTACAGATTTTTGCACAAGTGTGCCACACACTGAAAACACTTGTTCTTTTTAACTAATTTTATTGCAATGTGATTTAAAAGCTATTTTGGAGATGTTGCTCCAACAAACATGGTGTTCTTTTTAACTTCAAGGTAAAATGTTGTTTAATCTATGAAATTGAAATCCTGGTCAACCAAAATGAAGCACATTTTTGCTTGAAGTAAAATCGATTTAAAAACAGAACTTTGACAAGTTGTTGGTTCTTTTTAACTTGTAAAATGAAATCTGATTGTGATTTTTAGACTTTTGCAAGAAAATGAAAGTTTGTTTGTCTTGTTTTAAGCCCAAATGAAAATTTACCCTAACTTGCAAAAAAAGAAATTTGTTTGATGTGAGTTTGTGCTTCTTTTTTATTTCCAAAATGAGGTGCTTTTTAAAGCACAAACTAAAAAAAAATTATTCATTTTATGACCCAAAAGGAAACGTGAAGTTAATTTTTAACCCAACTTTAAAGACAAAGTTAGTAAAAAAAGAATTAAAACTTCCTAATCCAACTCTTTAAATCCTACAATGGAGTTAGTCAAAAACCTGCATGAAAAGCCAACAATTAGTGAAACAAGAACTTTTGGTGGGCCTCTACAAGCTTAATTTTGTTTTTGATTTTCAGTTATAATAAAAAAAATTACAACTCTCTGTTACAATAGCGCTACTCTGTGTGAAAATAGGCATGCTATTTAACACAAAGGCACTAAATGATAGACAAAAGTGTTAAAAGAAAGACAACTACGCTAAACTATGGATAAATGCGCTAAAAGAACTTGTCGAACAGAATAAAATTATGTCAAACAAAGAGTGTCTTCTGCGCTAAACTAAATACAATAGCATTATTTGAAGAACAATAGTGCTATTTTATGAACAATAGCACTAAAGCACCAACTTTTGAAGGCATTAAAGAATGTTCAAAAGCACTAAAACGCGACTTGTGTGTCAATTTCAACAATAAAAATGTTAGTAGTTTTATCAAATTTTTCAAATCAGAAGGTTGCGTGTTTGATTCACATCAGGTTCACCAAATGATGTACTGCAAAAAGGATTAGAATGTGATGGAAACACAACACACAAGAAGAAAGTTCAAACATTAGTGTTAGCAACAAAAGACTATCCTAAGAAAGCATATCAAGAGAGATATTAAACATGAAATGGAAACCATGCAAATACAAAAGAGATAAACTACACTCCTTCAAATGCTAACCAAGATGCTCATAGTTGCTCCTCCCTTGTTCATCTCCTCTCCAAGTTCCACATGAGTGTAGTTATTTCTTTGCACTACTATGGAAGTCTTATAGAGATTCAAGATTGAGGATGATTATGAAAATATGCAAATCTAAGCTAAGAATGAGAAAACATGAGTTAAATAAGCTATTATCAATTTTAACCAAAAGACAATGTGGATTATGATTTTACTCTAAAATTCTCTCTCAAATTCACTATAAATTAGATGCATAGAAGATTTTTGGATCTCAATTATGAAGGAATGGGCTCTATTTATAGGAAAAATAGAGAAATGGATGGTTGAGATTGAGTAATCTCAACAAGGGTCAGGATTGAAAGGTTTATGATCCATGCGAGGCCTTTCAACCCAATCCCAGGATGACAAATGTCATCATGAGATGGATTGAGAGGAGAGGGAAGAAGTATTAAATGCTTGAGATGACATGAAGGTTAGCTTGAGAGTTAAGGTTAGGCTCGAGTTGAATGAATAAATCCATTATCCAATGAATAATGCCTTTATCCAAGGGATAAACTCTTGTGCAAGAGTTAGTGGGGATAACCATGGTCAAAGCAATGAATGCATGAAGAGACCCATGAGTTAAATGAGGGTTGAGTTAGAGGGAAAGTCTCTAACCATGTGGGTGAGTCGAGTTAACCAAAAATAGTTATGTAAGAGCCATAATTGGTCATGTAAGAGCCATTAGTGATTTGGAAGACTTTAAGGGTTAACTTGTTGAAGACATAAAGCATTTAATGCTTTTCAAAGACTTTGGAGGCTTTGAGAAGTGACTTCAAGTTGCTTAGGGATGTGACAATAATTAGGGGATGGGTTTAGGCTAATTAGGAATGGTTTAGAAGAATCTAGAATGGGTTTAGGATGCAAGTGGGTTTGGTGGGTGAGGGAAAATAGGATTTTAATTAAAATAAAATTACGTTATTTCAACAAAATAGGTGAAACTTGCATTTGTAGGAGAATGCAAGTGGGGGGTATTTTAGAGATTTAAATAAATATTTTATTATTTATTCAAAAGGGGAAAGGGGTTTAAATTAAATAAATATGTTTTATTCATTTAATTGATTTAGAGTGTGGCTTAATGAATTAATTTAAATAAATTAAATATTTATTTAATTAATAGGAGAAGGGGTTGAGGATGAATTAATTAAATTAACTAATTATTGATGGTTAAATAATCAAATAAATGGTAAATATTCATTTAATTAAGTGGATAGATCTATGTGACTACATATCTAGTTCTTCTTCCATAGCTTTCAACCAATATTCATCTTTACATGCCTCAATTATTGATATCGATACAACTTGTGAAATTAAACATACCTCATTAGTTTTTAGACTTCTTCTTGTCACTACTCCATTGTTCTTATCCCCAATGATCTAATCTTCCAAATGATTCAATCTCACATACCTAGGAGTGTTCTGACTCTCTGTCCCTCTTCTTGGCTCTTTAGTTACTGTAGAATTTTCTGATAGTGTCAGAGTAACTAGTTCAACACTCTGTTCCTGTAAAGGTGCTACTAGTTCAGATATAATCATTTCCACCACTGGTTCCTTCTCATAAACTTTGATTTAACCTTTATTCAGCTCATCTACTTTTACATTAGCACTTTCCGTAATTCTTTGCAATCTCTTGTTATAACATCTATATGCCTTGCTTTCATTAGAATAACTAGGAAATATATCTTCATCACATCTAGGATCAAATTTGCCAATGATATCATCTCTCCTAATATAACATTTACTACCAAAGATTCTGAAATACTTAACTGTAGGTGTATTGCCAAATCATAATTCATAAGGTGTCTTACCGGTTTCTCCTTTGATATGTACTCAGTTGAATATATAAACCATTGTGCTCACTGCTTCTCTCGAGTAGATATGAGGTACACTAGCTTCCATCATCATTCTTCTAGCAGCATCCAAGATAGTTATGTTCTTCCTTTCCACAACTCCATTCTGTTGAGGTGTCTAGGGAGCAGAAAATTATCTTCTTATACCATGCTTCTCACAAAATTTATTAAACTCACTGGATGTGAATTCTCCACCATGATCTGGCCTCAAACATTTAATCTTCAATCCTGTCTTTGTTTCCACTTTAGCCTTAAAGATTTTATTCTTTTCAAATGCTTTAGATTTTTCCCTTAGAAAAGTAACCCACATCATTCCAGAATAATCATTAATAATTAGCATGAAATATCTATCACCTTGGAAAATTTTAACTCTAGCAGGGCCACACAAATCAGTATGAATAAGATGAAGAACATCATTATATTTATCTTGTATACTCCTAAAAGAGGTTCTGACCTATTTACCCATTTGACATTCTTTACATATCGGATTATAGGGCTTCACAATCTTAGGTATATCTATAATTTCCTTAGTTGAACTGGTCTTCACATTGCAATCCAAATTTACATGACACAACCTTTTATGCCATAGCCAACTCTCATCAATTTGTGATCAAACATGTCTTCTTACTAGAATTGAAATGAAATATATTACATTTTGTCTGTGTACTAGTTGCAATCTCCAAACCAAATCTATTAATGATTTTGCATTTTCCATCCTTCAACTATAATTAAAATCCCTTATCCACCAATTGTCCTACACTTAAAAGATTATGCCTTAAACCTTCAACATAATAAACATTGTCAGTATTGTTCTCACCATCCAATGATATAGTTCCCTTTCCTTTGATCATACATGCTTTGTCATCTCCAAATCTAACCAGACTACCATTAAATTCTTGAAAAGATAGAAACTTCCCTTTAGCTCTAGTCATATGATGTGAACAACAACTATTAATTACCAATTCATCATTGTCATCGATTTTAGAAGCAAGTGCCATCTCTTCAGGTACATTCTCTTCTAGTTCTGGAACACTTCCTTGATAGCCAGAAACACCCATTCCTTCCTATTGCTGGAACCACTAGCAAAGTCTTTTGTTGGTTCATCATTAGAATCAGTAATGCCTTCCTTGTCCACTATGTAGCATGGTTTGCCTCTTTTTTCCCAGTACTTATACTTGTTTTGATATCCAGGCTTAGGCTTAAAAGATCTTCTACCTCTTTCTTAAAATCTTGAATTCCTTTTAGGACATCTAGATGCAAAATGAGAAATCTTATTACATGCAAAACATTTAAAAGGTGCTTTTCCTTCATACTTACTTCCTACCGATACTTTAGGTACTCTTCTAGCAAATAGCACTTCAAGTTGCTCAAACTCATCATCTTCTCTCTTAATATCATCCAGTTCCTTTGCATACAAAGCTTTCCAATCTTGCTTATTGGTTGTTGATGTAGATGCATGAAAAGAAGGTTCAGTCTTCATAGCTCCAAAAGGTCCAAATTCTTCAAGCTCAAAAGCAAATAATTTCCCAGCCAAGGTATCTTTGTTGACAAATGTATTGGCCATTGTTCTCAACCCATTAATAGCAGTAGCCTTCATCTTGTAAGTCGGTAGTAGGGCTCTCAAAACTTTAGAAATAATTTCATCTTCTCTCAAATTTCACAACAACATTGAATTCCCATAACAATCTCATTTACCCTTTCCATGAATGCAGTAATGCTTTCATCTTCTTCCATCTTCAAGTTTTCATATCTCACTTGGTAACCATCAAGTTTAGCAATCTTCACTATAGGGTCACCTTCATTAAGAGTCTCCAACTTATCCCATATAGCCTTTCCAGATGTTTTGTCAATCAATCCCATTATTTGTTGATCAGAAAGTGTACACAAGAGGGCTTCTCTTTCTCTACAATCATTCAGGATTACTAGATGTCAGATTATGAGGTTTAACACCATTATGTGTAATCTCCCAAATCTCCTTGCCAAGATATCTTAGATGAGTCTCCATCTGAATCTTCCATACTGTGTAATTTGTTCCATCAAGCCTACAGATATCCCTTTGAAAGATAGCTCCAGATGAATTGGATGAACTTGAATTGTTGGTTACCATAGGATCTTCCTTAAGAGGTTAAGATTTCTATAGAGAGGACCAAAGCTCTGTTACCAATTGTTAGAAATTTCAAATAACCAGAAGACAACTGAGAGGGGAGGTAAATTAGTTGTCACAAATTACCAGAACATTTGGCAGTTAAAATTTAATACCGAAACCCAAAACATTAATACCAGAATAACAGTTAAACCAATTAAGCATAAAAAATAATCATAGAATAAATACCATCCACATGACACCAAGATTTATACGTGGAAAACCTAGTAAAGGGAAAAGCCATAGTGGGAAGCCTACCCACAGTCAGATAATACTTCTGCAGTAAGTATGTGAATTACAATTGAGGAGCTTGCACTTGCAGGAAGGCCAATAACCTAGAGTGTATTGCTCATCACAAAAGGAGTCTCATTGAATTATGAATTAATGTTTGTTGCAATACAGAAGCTTATGAAGGAAGGATCAAAGGACAAGCATGTTATAGAACAAGTCATTACAATCCTATAATAACTTGCACTGAAATATAATATTAATCAGGTAGCTAGCCCATCCAGCAAGCTTAAGGGTTTGACTGAGCACATTGCCAAGAAGTTTCAAACTCTTTAGCAAGTATCAAACCAGAAGTTGGTGGAGAGGTAAAATGCATCTAGGAAGGTCACTTGTGATAACATGATCACATCAGACAAGGCCAAGCTGACAGAAGAGTTGACAAGGATTGATGAAGCTCTTTATCAATGCAACAATATATACCAGCCTTGCACTAGCACAACCAAATTAACAATAGACTTGGATGTTAAAATAAAGGAAGCTAAGGTCCGGTTGGAGCATCTTGAAAATAATTTACTCAGTCATTGACTAGCTCTATTGATGGTCAAATTTTTCTTTTTGAATCAGATATTTCTGCTCTGGAAAAGGATATGGACAGGTTAATCTAGCGGTCCAGAGAGTTGAGAGGTTTGGTCAATCCACGGCTAAACACTTTGTTGCTTCACAAAAGGGAATGTATAGAACAGATGAGTAAACTCACACTGGAAATATTAACAAAAGAATAATTACATGCACACATTCTTAATGGGATTGTATCAATTTTGAGAACATTGAAAACCGGTTGGGACAATTACTTGGGATTTTTGAAGAGTGCTTACCCTGATATATTCAAGTACATCTAGATCTGGAAAACATAATTTTTTATTCTTTCATTTATTTGCCCCAACTTTGGCACTGCTATCAAAGGGGGAGAGGTTGGATGTGAAAAATGTTAAGGGACATAAGAAGTAATGTATAGCTCATGGGGAGCATTTTTAGAGATCATTTTTGGGAAGTTTTTGGATAGGAACTGGAACAAAACTTTAATGATCCATTTTTCACATGAGTGTTGCCATTAATGCCAAAGGGGGAGATTGTTGGAAATTGACACTCATACGGGATCATGGTGTTGTCATTAATGGCAAAACACATCATTTTGGGTTGGATACATATCTGGTATTCAAGGTTTAACATCCAACATTCAAGGAAATCAGAAAGCAAGGGAAACCGGCAAACTAGGAACTGGTATTTGGAGGTCGACATAGAAGATTGATCTGGCAAAGGTTTTAGCGGCAATAGTCATGAAGATTAATGTTTATATTTTTGTCTAGGCCGACATGTATTTATATTTTGTAATATGATTGTAAGCCGACATAAAGCATTCATGTTTATGCATGTAAAGGGTATATAAGTGAGTTCGGCTAGGCTATTTTGGGAACATAGATGTGATAGGCTATGTGATATTATGCAAGCAATATCTTGATCGACAGAATGTGAATGTAATGATTTGTTATTGCTCTTGGTTATTTGTCAAGAGGCCTGGGAAGCGAACAAGGTTATTGGTAAGGAAGGAGACAATGATAACCGGTACAATCAGTACTTAAACCAGAACTTATCCAGCATATCAGATCCAAACTCAGAGTTTAGAATTTTGTTTGTAATTCAATATTTTATCTATAGTCAGTGAGGATCCTTTGTGATGAGCAATGCGCTCTAGGAAGTGTGCCTTTTTGCATGTGCATGCCTTTTTATAATGTAATATTTATTCAACTGGCCAGTAAATGGATATTGTGGGTCACAAATCCCACCGTGGTTTTTCCTCTTTGAGGTTTTCCACAAATAAATCTCTGGTGTTATGGTTTTGATCTTTGTGGTTTCTTTGCTCTTTATTATATCTTGTTTATATGCATATCGGTTGTTAATTGGAAAAGTATCTAAAAGAATTAAATATTTAATTACCGGTAGAACATTGATTCACCCCCCCCCTCTCATTGTTCTTGGATTCTAACACAACCCCAATGGGTATGCTTGAAAATGCACCAGTTGAATCGACCTCCATCACCTTATATGGAGTTTTCTCAAATTCTAGACAAGGCTCAGTTGCAATATCAACAAAAAAAAGAGTGGTCATGGTTGCAAATTCACTAGATTTCAACTCAAATTGACTCACCGCGAAACCCTAATTGCCTTGATCATCTTTCACTCTTCCAATGCACTTTCAATTTTTGGTAAGATAACACTTTGTCAAGAAACCCCTTTTAATCTTTCATCCATCGTCTCACATTAAATGCTTATGCGTTGTCATCCACTACCTTGAACTTTGCAATGACATGTTGTACTTCCATGATGAGTTATGCTTTTAATTCAATTAGTCAAACCTTCACACACCGTTACGTCATTATTGTGGCCTCACTTTCTTCAGCAAGGGAAAAAGGATATTTCTTTGATTACTCCCCCTGGGCGAAATCCACATGTTCTTTAATTTCTGGATGAAGTACCTTCACCAAAGCTAGGTGAATCCATAGTTTCTTTCTTCCTCCAGATCTTCTTCATCTCAGCCTTCACATCTTCTACATTGATCTTCTTTATCGGTTTATTTAGAGCTTTAATCTTATTCCTTCAGCATTGCCTTTTCATGTGTCAAGATTTGTTGTAGTTATAGCATCTAATATTTATCAAAGCTTGTCTTGACTTGCACTAGTTAGATTTGTTGGGACCTATAAAATTTTGATGATTTGAGAGGCCCATTTCAAACAAGACATATGTATTCTCCTTGACTGTGGTATGACATGCCTATTAAAACCTTCAAGCAAATTCATTTGACAAGTGTATCGCCAAATCCACTGCGTGGTAGATGGAAGGTAAAAGAAACTTCAAAACAAATGCAATCGGCCTATGTAAGGCATTTCTACTTGGGCACCAAATTGGGTTTACAAAAGAAACAAGGTCACCAGGCATGAACATTTATCCCACATTGGTTGTGCGAAGGGAGTATTTTGTATTTAAATACAAATTCACACACTTCTTAAGTGTCAAAGCTTAAGGGCTTTTGGCAAGAGGTGGCTCGTGGCCCAATGGACCTTGCACGCACACACATCTCAAGGTGTCCAAATTTTGGGATAGGCCGGTGAGAAGGGCTAAGGGTAGCGCAAATCAAGAGATCCAATGACAGATCCGAGAAAGATCAACGGTGGAGTACAATTATGGGACTATCAGTGGTTGTCACTGTACCATGACATAAAGTGCCCGAAATGTCATTCCATCGCGACTTGGTGACCAAGGCAGGTCCAGGTGGCATGTCTAGGTGGTAGGTCCAAGTGGCAATGTAGTTGGATCTGCAAGCGGGCTGAAGTAGACATGTGGAATGAATGAATGAAGAGGTAAAGGTCAAGCAAGTTGAGCAAATCTGATGGTCGGGCAAAGAGATCTAACGGTAGTTGCTACACCACGATGGGAAACTGCACGCTAGTTATCCACCGCAACATGGCAACCAAAAGGTGGGTATAGCCCGTGATGTGGCGGTTAAGGTGACTAAGTGAAGCCAAAGCCCAAGGTGAGGTGGCGAACAAGTGGCACCCAAGTGATAATTTCAGGACTATCAACGGTTGTTGTTGTACCGTGGTTGCGAGTGCCTGGAAGAATTTTCCTCACGACCCAGCAACAAAGAGGAGCTTCATTCCAGCGGTGAGTGTAGGTCATGCTAAGGTGGCAGGACAAGCACCCTGGAGCCAATCTAGAGGTGACATGTCGTAGAGCGCCAAAAGAGGCTGCAGAGGCAAAAGTCAAAGTTAAATATATAGTTTTAGACTATAGTACACAAGTGCCAAGATTTAAATGATTGTTGTGCCTGACTGATTTGCAAGAGAAATTAATGATTGACCTACAAAGAGATTAATGGTTGAGGGGTTATTTTTTGCCTGAATATATATGATATATTGTTGGAAAGCTCTCAATTTGAGGAGTTTGTTTTCGCAGTCAGTTGTGACTCACGTCAAGTATCTCAAGAGCAGTTTCCTTGGTATTTTAGAGGGATTTGTCAGTTTGTCAGAGAAGATTTTTTGTAGGCCAAGTGTGTGAGAAGTCGATGGCAAAGGGAGTAGGACTTGTCATTAATGAAATTTGAATCCTCCTCTCTTCCTTCTTATTATGAGGTCTTCTCATTTTGTAGGGGTTCCATATTTTTGTGAGCAAGGGTCCTTAATCTTGGTTTCCAATTCTGAGTTTTTCCAGTTTTATAATATAATGTCTTTTTTCAAGTAATGGAGTATATCTTCTTGTTGTAGGTGTTTTTGTTGTAGGTTCTTATGTATGTAAGGCATGCATAAATTCACATAGAATTGTCTCTAGATATATATTTCTTTGTTACAAATTAAATGCTCAAGGAGGCTGGAATTTGTCATCTCAAGGAGATTGTTGTGATTTTTTGTGGGTATTCTTCAAGGAAGAATTTAAATTTTGTAATCAATCATAAATAATGGAATATTTTTTTAAGATCTGATGATTTTTTGAATGAGTCGAGTATTACATTTATGCAAGGCATTAATATGGGAATATTTAATGATGAAGGTGGATTTGCAGTAGAGGTTTTTCATTTGTAGTTTGATGTATGATTATGTGCCCTTGGATAAGGCACTTGTCTTGCAGATTCTAGGGATTCTTAGAGATTTTTAAAATCAAATATCCATTTACTTTTATGTTTGTAGTTTTAGTTTGTTCCACCTATCTCATGCTTCAACTTAGTTGAGATGTCAATGTAGATTTAGCCCATCTGCAGTAACCTCCTAGTTGTTTAAGCCTTATGAGATTTATCTGCTTTTATTGATTCTATCATATGTGTGTAATGGGTCTAAGTCAATGCATCAGAGGTACACCCACCTAGGTTTTGCAAAGCCCGAAGAGTCGAAGGATTCAAATCCTTGTTATGTTGTCCAAGTCCTGAAGTTCTTCATTGTATGAAGTTGGCTATTTCATAGATAGATTGTAGGTGAACTTGGTTTGCTTATTTTTGAGAACAACAAGATTTATGTCCAAAAATATTGCATGTATAACATCTACCTTTAAAATGATTATGTCTATTTTGATCTATAATAGAATTCCTACATTGATTAGATTTATGACCATATTTATTGCATGCATAAAAGCTAACAAAGAAGAAATTTGAACTTTGATTCATGATACTCATATATTCTACTACCTTATGACCTACTTTATTGTATTTATAATAAGGTCCATTAAAGAAGGTAATCCTTTTACTTACCTATTGCTCAACCTATGACTTACCTTTATCCTCTTTGGTGAATTTATTGGACTGTACTTCTTTTTCCATAAGTGGATCATCTTTGTGATTTGTGTTAGATTTTGAACATTCATAGGATTTTAATCTTGCATCCTTTTTGTTTTCCAAGGGCATTTTCACATTCATCGTCTTATCGGACTTACCAAAATCAAGTTTCCTTTCTTATTTCTTTGCTTTATCTAGATCTACCTTCGGAGATGACACTTCTTGCTTTAGCTTTTCGCACTCTTCTAATTTTCATTTCACCATTTTGTTCAAGTACTCCTTGGTCTTCTCATTATCTTCACCTTTAAGTTTTAGATCTGTGATAGTGTTATTTGCCTGATTGAGCTCTTCACTAACTTCTTTATGCCTTATTTTACACTTTCAAATTTGTTCTCTTAGCTTCTCAATGCATTCATTTTCTAGCTAGATATTTTCTTTTAGATCTTTGTTTTCACTTCCTATAATTTCAAGATCCTCAAGAGAATTCCTAAGATATTCACTTAAATCCATAAGTTAAACTTTCTAGATCTCCTTCGAGTGGTTAAAAACTCTTCCAAAGGACTTGTCTTTGATACCAATTGTTGAATATCTGGAATACTGAGAGGGGAGGGGTGAATCAATATTCTCTTGAACTTATTAAAACTTCTAACTAACCAATCACATAACATAATTTAAGTGCGGGAAAAGGAAATTATAAACACAAAACAGAACACCAAATTTATACATGTAAAACCCAACATGGGAAAAACCACAGAGAGAGTGATCTCTCAAGGATAGTGTAATATGTAACTAGTTACACAGTATAAGGGGTGGCTCACTATTAGTGGGGGCTCACTACCCAAATAGAAAAAGGCTCACTGTCGAATAATAGGCTTATAACCCGAATACAAAATTGAACTACTAGAATTGCATCTGACATATACAAGAAATACAATTTTGTTGAAGCACACAAATTATTTTACATCTAATGTACATACACCGCTTAATAGCATTCACATTCACAAAAATTATTGCATATACAATATGTACACATTAGTTGTTTTTCAACTATTATATCATTGTCTTGCACAAACTATTATTTATATATCGGCACTAAAAACTTTGATAAGTTGGCTCAACCAGAGAGGGGATGAGACTGAAATATCCACATGAAACTACAAAATGACTTCATAAAATGTCATCTTCAATATTAACTCCAAAATACCTTGTAGAATACACTTTATTCATATCCAGATAGAAGCGGATCCAAAACATTCCTTGTAGAATATATTTGAATGGGACCGGACCTAAGATTCCTTACTGGATCACAAAATTGCATGAGATAAATGCCAAAACAAGTATACATACTTTGAACTTATAATATACCGGAGTAAAAAACCAAACCATAATATAAACCAGATCAGATCACACAACATCAATGACATCAATGAAAACCAGTCAATAAATTTATTATTAATAATACATAATTTAGTAGATTTTCATTTAAAATTTAAGAAAGTAGTGACAAATGGGTCATATCCCAAGACCTTATTTTCTTCAATACCTTGAATCCCTAGAGGAAATCCCAAATTGTTATATGTTTTGCTATGTTGAAAGATGCATTTTCCATGTCTTCATTTATTAGACGAGTATCCTAGAGCTTGCATGAACTATAGCTCTATCTCTCCAAAACGTTAAGGCTAGTCATAACTAAAAAAACAAAGGGCAACACAAAAAAACCAACAATGAAAGTGATTTCCAAAAATTTGCAAACCCTTGTTGGATATTGTTGATGCTAGGATATGTTGTTTTCATTGATGTCAACATATTCTTGTGTTCTAGTATTGCAAAGAGTTGTTCCTATGTTATGGTGTTTGCATTGAGTTGATCTGGTTGGTTTATCTATTTGGGACATTGAATCAACTAGAGATTCTTCATTATTTTTTGATTCCATGATGCTATGTGGTAATTTGGTTGAGTTGTGGATTCTGGTTTGAAGATTGTTCTTCTATGTTCAGTGTTTTTGTGTTCTAGTATTTGATCCATTGTGCTCCAGTATGACTATATCTTTGGTTGCAAATTTGGGAGAGTATTTTGGATGTTCATGAGTATCTTCATTTTAGATGGTTCATGATATGGTTCTCCTCAAGTTATATTTCTAGTCTGAATTGCTCCTGATAAGTGTTCTTGAGTGTTAGTGTATTGATAGTTGAAGATCTGAATAAGTGGTGCTCATGCAGCTATTGTGGATGGTTCTTATGTGCTTGTTGGTGTTTCCTCATTGTGTCCTATTTTCTTTGGTGGTCCACATTGATACTTGTGCATGGTAATGGTGATTTTGTTGATCCGGTGATATCTTTCATGTTATGCAGTATTTTTGGCGATATAATGTGTTGTGGTTGTTCTTGGTGAGATTTCCAATGGTGATGTGTGTTTGGAGATTTGATCTAGGTCCATGTTATATTGTCTATGACATTGTATTGGTCTAGTGGTTGATTTATGTATTACGAGATATAATTTTGTAATTGAGGGTTGAGGGTTTTGTCAAACTTGTAGTCAAGGCTGATGAATTGTATAAATAGGTGTTAGATTCATGTAATTTGTGTGTAAATGTAGTGTCTGCATTATTAGAGAGTGATGTATGTGTGCATAAGACAATTTATCATTTGGTATGGTGTATTGAGAAGAGATTGTTGCAGGGCAGACAAATGTGTTTAACCGAAACTGTCATTAGGCATTAGCAGATGTTATCTTTGTAGTTCATGTAATCCAGATTGTAGTCTAAATATTTTTGTAATGTAGTGAACCTTCCTTGAGGGTTGGTGTTAGACAACTCAAATAACCAAAGGAAAACTAAGAGGGGGGGGTGAATCAGTTGACACCAGATTATAGAACTTTAAGAATTTAATTTCTTATTACTGGATCACATAAACTCAATACCGGAATGCATAAACCAAATACCAAAATAACTGATATAGAAATTAAACATAGACATAAATCGCAAAATAGTTACCATCCATCGAAAACACATGACACCAATATTTGTACGTGGAAAACCCGATAAAGGGAAAAACCATGGTAAAAAGCCTACCCATAGTCAGATAATACTTCTATAGTAAGTATGTGATTACAATATGAGGGGCCCGCACATGCAGGAAGGCCAATAGCCTAGAGTGCACTTCTCATCACAACAAGGAGCCTCACTGACTACAAAAACATTAGACTACAATCCAAAAAGAAGAGTGAACTGAAAGTATAGCATCTCCTATGCCTGAGTACAATTATGGTTAAGCTCAATACTGGAGGCCTTAAACCTCTCTTAAAAACCCAATTCGATTACCTATGATCGACCAAACTTTCTACATATGATTAAAACATTATTCGCACATAGATAAACCTATAAACTTCACCTTGTATATGATACATAGAGATCTTGCATCATATTTATACCAACCCGGGACCTAAACAATTAGGTCGGCCACCAAAAAGATAGTACAATAAGTTCACAACATAAACCCACAATCCAATGATCAACCAAGTTAGCTTAGGCTAAAAACAATGTAAACCAATCATTAAATCTTGTCGGTAACGCATCAGGAACATCCTCCAGCACATTACAAAAACTGGTCCGTAACCTAGATAACACCTGACCCAAAATAGGTCGCCATAAACCAAATCCAACACCACCGATGAATTGGAAAGTGAGCATGATAACCAACAGCATCCTGAAAGCCATCTAGAAGCTGCACCAACACCACTTATCACGTGCATCAAAATATCTTCAACAAAGATTTGTGGGTAAAACCCTTATCGGTGACCAAAAGGCTTACTAGAACAAATGATAGCTCCTGAGTCATCAAATTCTGAACCAACTGATTGTGATACACATTGAAATAGAACTAATGACAAATCCAAACCAATTCCATGAACCGAATCATACCAGATCCTGCTGGATCAATAACAGAAACAACCACTCTACTGAAACCAACCAGAAACTAGTAAACAACCAACACAACTGGTGTTTCCATCAATGACAAAACATCAATGTAACACATAATCAATTCCTCCAAATTTCCAACAATCTCCACATTTGGCATTAATGGGAACACTAGATGTGAAAAACATCCAAGTGCCAAGAAATGTCAAACAAGTCTCTCCTAATGGAAGACAGACAATAATCTCCCACAAAATGATATAGCAATGAAGTTCTGAATCAAACTCTCTTTTGACTGATATTCTATTAAGCTCTATTTTTCACATATATCTCTCCCCCTTTGACATCAATGCCAAAAATGTGACATAAACATCAAAGAAAAATCATAAATTCTCTCAATCTTATAGCTGACTACTCCCACTGAGTAGTAGCACTAATACATTTGGTCTAGAATTTTGACGGAGGTTTCCGACGGAGAAGTTATATTGTGACCCAATTTGATTTTTTTTTTGAAAAATACCAAAATTCATCGGAGTTCCGATAATAAGTTCACATTTTGTTTTGATGGAGAAGTCATTAGTAATGAAATTTATTTTTTTTTGAAAAAAAGTTCCCCCATTCATCGAAATTTTGACAACAACAGGCATTACTTAAAAAAAAAAAAGAGGGAAAGTCATTTACACAATCAATCCTGTGTAGGCTTTGTCAACCTCTGGAAACCCCTGGCAAGATCAAATGGCACTCACCATAGAGATACTTTCACATGTTCCAGATCAAACGACACTCACCATTTGAGGTAGAATCTTCGCCTTCTTTTGCAACCCCTTGCCCTTGGAGTTGTTTGTACTTTTTCCCCAAAATTTGAGTCATCCACATATTCTTCTTCATATGCCTCTCTATTAAATGGCTCTAGCTATGGGATTGTAGCTAGACTTGATTTGATTTACACAAAAATATCGATAGATATATGCATGCACCATTGGAGGAAATCAACCACAATAGCTTTGAGCCACTCTGAGGAGAGCTCTTGAAGAGAAATAATGAGTATAAACTATAATATGCAAGGGTTGTAAACAAGAAGCTTGATATCTTTAAGTATTTCTTCGACTTTACCCAAGAACATGAGTGAGTCCGCCTGTTTCTAAGCCACCTACATGATAAATTCCTATACCTAGACAAACCATAGAAGATCACAAACAAATATAGTCAAGAAATCATTGGGTTGACTACAGGAATTGTTGTTGGCTCTACTCAAACAACAACAAGTGACCCACAAAGGGAGTTTCAACTATTTTTTCTACAATAACATATTAGTACACAAAAACACTCTTCATAATAAAAACCATAAAATTACAACACATGATGAAGATCTTTTATCAGCACCTTTGAAGATAATTTAATCAAGTTACACATGGATGCAACACTATTCATAAACCTTGCATAAATATTGTTAAGATACCAAACACTGCATGTGCAATATTTGGATTTTTTTGTATACTTTTACACATGATTCAGGTTGCCATCTATTATATAAATCTCCAAGTGTTGCACTGTACTTACCACTATATCCCTGAATATTGTTTGCTTCAAAGCAATGAATATTTTGTCACAAATGCATTGTCTTAGGTGTAGTTATAATGCCTTTAGTCATGCATGTTATTGATACCATGCAATGTGAATTATGCCTTTCTATCATGGCTGCTCTTTGCTTACAAAATCACTATCCAGTAGCTACCCTTTTTTCAGATCCCAAGCACACTGCCTTATCACATTTGCATATGTAGATAGATGTTTATATACTATACTATAGACTGATTAAATTTCACTGTACTGACAGTCACTGTGTCATTTTGTGAATTGTTTCTAATATTCTATAGTGGACTTAGTTTGATATTGAATGCTCTATCCTTTTTGGCCTTAAACTTCTATTTGATGCTTTAACTTGCTTTATATGATTGTCAAAGGGATGATAACACTGTCTATTTGTTATTTGAAACTAGTGGTCATTGCATATCATGCTCTCAATTCACTCGCTATTATATGCCATGAAGAAAAACTCTTTCACTATTTTGAATTACTCTTTACCATGAAGCTTGAAATACCATAGCTTAAAGTGGAAGTGGTGTTTCAATGTAGAAAACATCTCAAGTCTTCATTATCCTCATTATCCATACCTAATGCTTTACCCTCTTTGGAAGCTACCATACCATTCAAATATTCATTTTCTTGTACATTTTTTTCTCCTTATATTGTCTCAGTGTTATATCTCATGAACATCTATTATAAATCCCCTTAAAAAAACCTTACATAGTTCTATCACCTTATGTTTTAATATGTTATTAACTTATGTTTTAATATGTAGAGGTTCTTTTAATATGTGAGAGGTTCCCTCTTGGAATTATTACATTTATACATATGTAAACACCAATTCCCCAACCTAATATTTTTAATCTTTATTTTGAAAATCACCACATTTTTTGTGATTATTAGTGTTCTCTTTCAAGTCTTGTAAGTTTTGAGTAATTATTGCATATGCCTAAAACTTATTCCTTCCATATCATACTCAACTTCGTTTATGGTGCAGGAGCACCCTAGGGGCCTAGGTTTGGTCAATACGGTCAAAATTTGATTTTCTTGTTTATTTTGTGTTCTTTTTTAAAAAATAATGCCATTTAAGGCTATTTTGATGTATTGGGACCTAATTATGAAAGTTTGAGGTCCATTGGGAAAAATGTTGTCATTTTGCCATGACAAATTTTGCATTTATTGTAGAAACTTCTTAAAAATATGGTTGGAAAGATATTTTATGGTGGTTTGAGGTTGCAACCCACTTGGATGGGCATAAATAGGCCTTTGGCATGTCATCCAAGAGTTTTTCTTAATGAAATTGGGGTTTTCTATGCATTTTTTGGCGTTTTGGTTTTATTCTCTTCATTTTTCATTGTGAAAATCATCATAATTTGATGGGAAGTCAATTAGATGTGGTAGATAAGTGAGTTAACTTCATTTTGTCTTTTTGTGTCATGGAATTTCATTATGTTTTAAAGAAGATACCATAGTTTTTCCAAAAATTGTCAAAACCCTGCCTAGGGTTTTAGCGAGAGGAGTAAATAATGTATAGTTTGGTCTCCCATGCATATAAATTCACCTAGATATGTGGGAAGATCTATTTTCATTCTATGTATCATATTATGTTATGTGCAGGGATCCAAATTAGATTTGGTACGTGTTTGGGCATGAGGACAGTCTGATATCTCTATGTATCAGACAGTAAAAGGCAGTAAGAGTGAAGAATTTTGTGGGAAGACCAAGCGATTGGTATTTTGAAGTGGTTGATGATAGAGAGAGGGGTGAGGGGACCCTATGCAACCTTAGAAAGGGTTTGTGGATCAAAACCAAAGGAAATAGATTAAATTTCCATGACTGTCCTAAGGGTATTAACTGTCACGATCATAGTTTTACTAGTGATATTATTTTTGTTTTGATAGAGTTGTGTTTGTAAACCCAAGTGTGGACATGTAATGGATTTATGAGATGTCTTAAGACTACATCAATACTTAACAACAACTTGACAAGTTGATTCAAAAGGGTCATTTTGACCAACTACTTTTGCATTGTGGAAGCCCATTTTGTACTTTCCAAGAAGAAGATGGGGCATGGTGATTGAAATCAAGGAACCATCAATTCCTTGTTGAGCTAATTAACATTTGGAAGACTTTCTTTGAGTCCAAGAAGGTCTTTTTTGAGTGGTTATTGATGCCCTTTGGCATAATCACTACACCAAAAACATTCATTTGGATTATGAATGATGTACCTAGATTATTCATAGGTTGTTTGTGGTTGTCTACTTGGATGACATTCTTATGTTCAAAAAGATATGGGAATAACACGTGACAAGTTCTTTCCAATTTGCATCAACTTAAGCTTTATGCCAATATAGATAAATTCTCTTTTAGCATGGAGAGGATCTAGTACTTCAAGTACATTGTTGATGAAGATGGTGTACATGTTGACCTAGAGAAGATCTTGATCTATAAAGAATATATTGTTCCTTGGATTCTCATAAAGCTCTAAATCACCACAAAGCCATTAGATATGTTTTAAGATGAAAAAGAAGAGTTAAATGGTTTTGGTTCAATTTGCATTATTTTTATGTTCAAGTAATTCAATTTGGTATATTATACTGAAACGTGATTTCATAACTAACATTTCAACTTCTATATAACTAGTTTTATAGACCGATTTTTTTGCCTGCGAAGAGAGACCATGTCAGACAATATCAGTGAACAACAAAATAAGGAGACAATTGCTAGATTGTGGTCTAACTTGAAAAGAAAAGGTGATGGAAAATTTTATTGTCCCTGCAAAATTTGTAAGGGGTTAAAAACTAGAAGACTTCTAATCAAAATAGCTAAGAAACATTGTAGTCTGCATGGTCACATTGAAGGGGGACATGATTATCATCCATTGGTAAGTTTTTCATTATATTGTTTTAACAATTTATATCCATAAGAAATCAATTGATGATGAGATCATGATCATGGTTTATTTATGTTTATCATTTTTATATAGTTTCAGCACCCCAGAGCATGTGATATGGATCAACACAATGTGGAGAATATGGTCTTTGGAGTGGAGAAAAATGGAGGTGTGAATAATGAAGTTGAAGATAATGATCTCATGGAAGATGACGATCATGAGCCAAAAAACACAATTGAAGATGATGGAACAAATACATTGATCCATGATACATTTAGTACTAGCGCTGCTGATCATGATGATGAAGATGACCTTGATGTTGTTCATGATTTACCTCTACTTGAGGAGGCATATGAGGCCCTTTACAAAGGCTCCCAAACAACTCTTCTCTCTGTTGTATTGTTGTTGGTGAACTTCAAGGTTATGAATGGTTTATCCAACATAACAATCTCACATATGTTAGGGTATGTCATATATGTCATTATAGTTAATAAATGGTGAATCATGTACCATTAATATTCTTTATATTAACAATTTTCATTTTTTTGTTTCAGATTGATAGGCGAGTTTTTGTTACCACCTTCAAATATTCTACCTCGCTCATACCGAGAATTATATACCATTATGAAAGATATTGGAATGGAGTATCTAGCAATATATGCTTGTCCCAATGATCATATTATATATCACAAACAACATGAATTTTGAACTGAATGCCCTAAATGTCATATCAGTAGATATCGAACAGATCAAATAACAAAAAAGGTGTCTCACAAGCTTCTTCGTTGTATTCCCATTATTCCACGTATGAAATGATTATTCAAGTGCACTATCTTGACACAATTTATGGATTACCATGCACACAATAGAAATCGAGATGACATTATTCAAATGCCTATAGATGGTTAAGAATTTATGGACATAGAGGAAAAGTGGCCACACTTTAAAGAAGAACCTCATAATCTCAGGCTTTCATTGGCAACGGACGGTGTCAATCCATTTGGAGAGCTGATATCTGTTTACTCAGTGTGGCCTATTTTTGTTATCAACAATAACATTCCTCCATGGATGTCAATAAAGAGGGAGCACATAATGCTGGCAATGATTGTTCTAGGTATTTTATCATTTAATAGTCGTCTACATTTAATTATAAATATTGCAGTAAAATGATCATAATAAATATGTAATGTTTTTGTTCATTCGATTAAGTAAGTACCAAGTTAAAGATATGAATGTATATATTGAGTCTCTTATCGATGAGTTGTTGGAGTTATGGAATGGTGTCACTATGTACGATGTCTCTAGACCAATAGGACAAAGACAATTTCAATTCCATGCAATGCTTGTCGGTATGTTATAGTGTTCAAGTTTTGCATGATAATTATAATTAAAAAAATTAACATGTTTAATCCAATTATATGTTATCTTGTAGGTCTTCAAACAAAGGGAAAATTTGCATGTCTAGTTTGTGGTCCAAAGATGAAATCTCATCATTCAAAAAGTTTAGGAAAGCAGGTGTTTGATGAGTATAGGCACTTTCTCCACAAAAATCATGTATCGAAATACTGAAAACATCTTTCCAATAGGAAAGAAGAGAATACATCAAAGTCACGAAGAATGACACCTCACTTGTGGAAGTTGGAATATAATAAAATTAATCATCAAGGTAATGTCATTCCATCTAATGGTTTATGTCATAAAACATCTTTTCTATCATGTTTTGTTTAGTGATGATCTGATTGATGAACGTGAAGGTCATCAAGGCATTAATCACCACCTTCCTAAGGGACTAAAAAGTTATCCCTGATAATTTAGTAGGTTTACCTACTATGAGAAGTTACAAATTGTTCATTTGTTTGATACTATGGATATTGGAAAGAATATAACAGAGACATTATGGAAAATATTGGATGGAAGGTGTGACAAAGAAAAAATTGTCAAAATTTGTACTGACATTCAGGAATCCAATCATACAATGAAAAATGTCATTCAATCAAATAGCCATGGAGACTAGATTAATATAAGTGACCTTATTTGGTTATTAATGGACCAGCAAAGAAATGCTATAAAAAAAGTCATATGAAAAATTTGATTTCCCACAAGATTTGTTGCAGACATAAACAATCTCATATCAAAGAAAAGTGAGTTTGGGTCAGGGATGAAAATGCATGATTAGCATACCTTCATTAAGGTAATTCATGTTCTTGTGTATTTACTATATATTTGTATACTGCACATGTACTTTTCATTGTATTATGTTAGAAAAAAATGAAAAGATAATTTTATAATTGTTGCAGTATGTTCTACCTCTATCTCTCCCAGACCACTTCGAAAATAATGTCAAGCAAGTCATATATGATCTTGGAATATACATGAGGTAAGTAGTGATATTTGTTCAATTCGTTGTAAAGCTATTATATTTACAATTTGTTTTACTTGTTATGTAATATATATTTTTGCGTCTTGAATATCTTGTAGGTGGTTGTCATGTAAAGAAATCCATAAAGAAGATATAAACACTAGTACATTTGGGTCAGGATTTTGACGGCCAATCGTCAGAATTCCGACCACATTTCGTCACACTACCGACAAAAAATACCATCAAAAACTTTGTGTCAGAAGTTCTGACTATCCTTGTGGTCGTCGCAGTTCCGACATCACCTCCAACCTTTCCGACGGCCACCATGGATGCTCATTCCGCGAAAGAATACCGTCGCCATCTCGGGTTGTCGTCGGAATTCTGACTCCAAAGTATAAAATTCTGACAGAGGACTGTCGTCGAATGCACAGCAACCTTGTCAGGCATTTCATTAGTTGTCATCAGAATTCTGATAGTGAGAGATGATGTGGGTCAAACTGCTTTGCTGTCGGTGCATGAAAGCATTGAACAAGCTCTATTTTTTAAAATTGCATTAAACATTTTAATTTATTTGATTCAGTGTTATTTGCAAAAAATGATTATCAATAATGTTTCCTTTCTCCAAGAATTGTCTAGGACCTTTCCGTCAGATAATATGTAACATCGAATGACTAAATTTTTTCTTTACAATTGCTTATTTAATTTAATTATTATTTGAGCGTGAATTAAAATTTATATCTGTACGGAAGCAGAACATACAAGTTGAAGAGTCTCTTGCAAGCAAATTTCCTAAAAGAAAGCAAGCAGGCATTATCTTGAATGACATGGAAACAAGCTCATCAGCTGCCTAGAAGAGAGCAATTGGATAATGCCAGAGGAAAGTGTTTAAGGTTGCTAAATAGATAGATAGTGTAGACGTCTAAAAATGGTCAACACTTGTGGAGTCGTACTTTAACATTTGTGCATTGCCTTATTTTAGGGTTCTTGCATCGCATTAACATTTCTTCTATGTTGCGCAATTGGTCTTTATCATTTGCAAGCATCGAGTCCTTCTTTTGCATTCCTAATTTTTATCACTTTCGAATTAGGTCTTGTCGATAGCAATCTTCAGTCATGATTTTGGTTGATCTTATCCTGTTGCATCATGCTGCATGCTCATTTATCATCATTTTGGACATCGTCAATCCTAATCGATGATAGAGTTAGGGTTTTGTCCTCTTGTCAATTTTTCAATCATCTTTATCTTGTTAGTAATCATTTGCGATTATCAACTTGTCAATCTCATCATTTTTTGATCGATTCGTCATCGATCCTTGTCCTTGTCAATCTTGTCATTTTGCGATCGATTCGCCATCGATCCTTGTCCTTTTCAATCATGTCAATTTGGATCGATTAGTCATTGTTCCTCATTAATTGGCGCCTATCAATTTGATCTCCTTGTCAATCTTGGTCAATTTATCATTCATTTTTGTCAACCAATCTAAATCATTTATCAACATTGGTCCTTTGTCAATTAGAATCATGATCGAACTTACATTAATTTCTTGTTGTCTTGACCTAATTCCTTGTCCTCTTATTTCTAGGCTTTTATGATTTGTTCATTTAATCCTTTTCTTCTTCTTTGTGGGTTAAATAAATCTATTTATTTATTCCTAGGTCTCTTTCATGAATTAATTAATGGATGAAAACCTATTAATTAATTCACCTAATTTCTATTTCATCTTTTTCCCCAATTTGCTAATTTGCTAATTTCTCCTAATTCCTAATTTCTATTTCTCCTATTTTCTTTAATTTTTCTAATATTTCCCCTAATTTCATTCCCTCTTTTTCTCCTATGTTTATGCTTCCATTTGTTGCAATCATGGAGGCTATTTTCTCTCTTCCCTTTTGTCATGGGAATGGCATTTCAATCTTGTCATAATTTGTCATCCATCTTGCATAGCAACTTGCCATAATTTGTCATAATTTGTCATACACCTTGCATAGAAATTGTCATACATTTGTCATAATGTTGCCATTCTTGATTTGAATTTCCTTTCAAATCTCATCATGCTAATCTTGTCCTCTCTCCAATTTGTCTATAAATTGGATGATTTTCTTCAATGAAAAGGAGATCAATCACATTTTTGAGAATCAATCACAAGGAGAATCAATCACATTTCGAGTAACCTTATACTACGAATTTCATCAACAATTTGCTTTCCACTTGCATTTTATACTTTTAGGTGAGATCCACATCAAATTTGAAGGTGAAAGAAGAACAATGGAGCCACATGAAGGAGATATTTGCATTGGTTTGCTTTGATTTCATTTGATTTGAATATCTTGTCTTTATGTCTTCATTGATTGGAATGGGATTGCTTTCATAGCAGCCTTAAGTTTTGTGGTTGTCCTAATTGTTATTGCTTTGATGATTTTCAATTTCCTGATCTACATTTTTGGTGAACCCGATGTGAACTAACCCCTTAACCATGTTTTGAGTGCTTTTAAGCTTTTTGCGGGTGATAAACTCAAGAAACAGGGCGACTCAGAGCTCTCTGGGCACTTATGCGCTTGTGTTGATGGGTTCTTGGCCTGTGTTAAGGCATTTTGTGCTTGTGTTGATGGGTTTTGCACCTGTTTTGAGGCATTTTGTGCCTGTACAAGGCCAGAAACAGAGGTGAAATCAGTTGTTTCTACTTGCAAATTTGTTTGTTTTCATTCTGTTTCTTGCATTCTGGTTTTTCTTTGGTGCAAATTCTTTGTGCAGCATCTTGGCATTATGTGTGACGAAGACTAAAAATGCAACTACTAACGAATCTTATGCAGGATGCAGTCAAAGACTCTCATTAAAACATCTTGCTTGCAATTTTTAAAGTAGTTGCACATTTCATTTCTTAAAGGTTAATGAACACCAGGCATGCTTTGTCAGTTTTTAATTTGATTGCATGTTTTAACCCTTAGAACTGGGCCTGCCTCCCAATTTTCCTGGCACTTCGCATAGGCATTGGTGAGAGGGAACGACCCAAAGTGGTGATGGGCTAAAGCCAAGCTCTTCTGAGCCACTCCAAATAACAATGGATGCAACGAAAGTCATAGACAATGGGTGTTGGAATGGTATTGCAATGATTTGTTTGCCGAATCAATACCCACCCGAATGGACGCCCTTACTAGAATCTCTTTTTTTAGATGCCAAAATCCTTCTATCTGTTGGCTCAAGCGTTGTGATACATGCATGCCAAAGACACCTCTCATGTACTCCTCAGTTAGAGATAGAAAGTTCTTGGGAAGTGATGCCCCTTGAACTCAAAGCTTGGTATGCCCGAGAAGTGAGTGCACTGTAAGGGGGAGCCAGTGCTACCAAGAATCTAGCTATTTGGCTGAGTGTTGTATTTTATGGTTAGAGGATTCAACAGATATTGCTCTTGCCAGCCATAGGATTTGTTGTGAATGTGCTTGATTGTCTTGAATCAAAGTCAAAAAAAACATTTTGTCTTCCGTGAGCGTCAAAAGTTAAATCAAAAACAAACTTTCAAAAGTGTTCATAATCAACTTAGGTTTTCAAAATCAACAACCTTCAATTCAAAACAAAATCCAAACAAAAGTCCAAATTTGTCCAGGTATTCATCCAACATTTGAACATGGCTTGTCAAAACATTGAATGTCTTTGTTTCAAAATTCATGTCACTTTAGGCTAGGTTTTGCATAGTCCAACTTAGGTCCTAGGACATATTGTCATCTCCCTTCATTTTAGTCCTTTTCATTGCAAGTATCCTCATTTTGCACTTAGGCTCAAAATTATTTCCCTAAGTTTGCATTTCATTGTCATATCCAAGCTAGATTTCCATTTAGGTGACATTCGTGCATTATCCTTGTCATGCTAAAATTAGGTCTTGCCTAGGTTGCATTTTGCATATTCCAAGTCATTGGTCTTCGCATATCCTTATCATTGTATTGTCATCTTTTCCTGGCTTCATCTTGTCATATCATATCCTAAGTCATTGTCATAATCGTTGCCTTCTTGCATTTAGTCTCAAAAATTTGGATGATACCCTAAGTTGTTGTTAGGGAGTCTTGACCTTTTCTAAAATTTGTCCTTTCATTAATATCATTTTTGTCAAACCTAGCTTAGTATCCAAGCATATAGGTGAGACATTGTCAATTTGTCCTATTGTCATTTGGTCCTTGTCCTTTAAGGTCTTGACTTTATTTCAATTTCCCAAGGTTGTGTCTTTAGCTTTGCATTTCAAAAGTTTGTCTCCAAAAATTCAAAAGGTACAAAAACATTAGGTTGCATTGTCATCCTTTTAGGTTGCATTTGTTAATCCCATTAGTTGCATTGCATAGTGACATGTTTGTTGAAATGAGGTCTCAACCTTCTTACGAAGCCATGTCATCACAATTGAGAAATCAATCATGTCAATCCAATATCTACATGTCTCAGAACTTGGATCAAACTTACCATGATGATGTAAATGTCCAAATACAAAAACTAGAGGAGAAACTAGCTCAAGAAAAGGAGATTTTGGAACAAAAAGTGAAAAACATTGAGAAGAATAGATCACAAATGTCCAAAATGTTTAAAAAATTTCCACGTCGAAATCCAAATATTGAGCCAATTGATGTAAGATCTCTTATCGAACAATCAAACATACCAGATCTCCTCTCACAAATAGAGATGATGAAACGATTTCAAGAAAAGAGACAACAACATTATGTGCCTTCACAACAAGAACAAGAAGGTGTTTACTATCAATCAGATTTTCAACCATCACAACCAATTGTTCAACATTTCCAACAGACACAACCAATGGTCCAACATATACAACCAACACAACCAATGGTCCAATTTCAACAATATGTCCAACCAACTATACAATGTCCACAAATAATTCAACCAATGGTGGAATATCAACAAGTTTAATCAACATATCAATGTCAACAACCACAACCAAACATTCAAAAACAAAGGTTTCAGCACACACCAAGCCAAATTTTGAACATGTCAAACCAATTTGATCAACATCTAGTTCGAAATCAAAACATGACATCAGACCAGAACCAACTCCTTGCCAAACAAGTTCAAATTCTAGATACAACCATGTCAAAACCTTGAAAGAAAGGAGGCCTTATTGCAAGGATCTTAAGGAAATTACCAAGTGAGTTATTTGAGGAAGATCAAAATAATACAATTATGTCTAGCAATGCCTCATCCCCCCGCAAACAAATTGACTCTCCAGTGGCATCTATCCCTACACCTTTAGAAGTTTCACAAGAACCTTCCATATTGTCCTCATCAAACAATACACCCAAGGATGAAATTATCCAAGGGCTATCCATAATTGATTGCCAAGATAATCCAATTCATGATGCACATCCTTGTCATGTTTCAGAAATACAAGACCCAATGCCACCATGCACTTTATTGCCATTACCTATTTTAGAGGACCCCATTCGAAGTCCTTCTTCCTCATGTTCAAGCATTGATTCCTTGCCAAAATCCATCACAAATGTTCAAAGTGCATTTCCTTCATGCCAAAACATTGATTCCTTGTCAGAATCCCCCATGCATATCCAAAGTCCAACCTCATGTCAAGAGGATAATTTAGAGCATGAAGAAACGTGTCTTAAAAAAGATCAAGATCAAGATCCCGAAACCTTATCATCCCATCCAATTGTTGACCAGGAACCCATGTTCCCAGACACTCACGATGATTCCCCTATTCTTGTCCATCCTATCCAAAGTCCTATTGACACTCCATTCCATGAGCAAGATCAAGATATCCCAGTCCATCCAATCCCAAACGATCCCATTCCATTTCATGAAAACAATGTCTTTTCAAATCCCATTGACATTCCACTTCCTAAGAAAGATCAAGATATCCCTTCCATCCTTTCCGATGATCCCATTAAAATTCAAGAGCAAAGCACCTTTAAAGAGGATTCCAATAATCTTCCTCCTTGTCAAGATCAAATTATTCCTTTAAATCCTCCACAAGATTCTTTTTTTCCTCCATCTCCTTGTCTTAATGCTCCATATACACTCCAAGATCGCATTTCTTTTGATGATCCCATTATTTCTCCCATTCCATCTCTTGAGGAGCCTGTCATTGAACCATGTCCACTACACAATCCTAGTCCCCCTCATGATCCTAATCTCCCTCATGATTCTAACATGTCAGTGCAAGATCTTCATGAACCCTCGACATGCATAATGGGTTCTTCCACTTTGGTGCAATCTGATCCAGTTCAAGATCTCATTATTTCTCTTATATCATATCCACCTAATAATGGACTTGCATCTTCTTCCCAAAGAAAAGAGTATCCTACAAGTCCAGATATTCATAAAGGCAAAGGAGTAGATCTCCATAAGCAAGAATTCCTCAAGATGTGGGTACCCCTACTAAATCCAACATCCCTCCATCACAATCAAAACATACACCTTCCCCATCATACTTTCCATCCATCTTAGGTCCTTATATCCATTCATCCTTTATGCAAGGTCAGCAAAGCCACACATCCTTGAGTAAATTTCATCAATCCAAAAGAACTCCATTTCATTCATATCCATCCATGCATTCCTTTCCCCATCCAAGCAATTTGGATGCCAAGTATAAAAGTCATAAGTCTAGCAATCCACATGTATTCAAGGATCAACATGTCCAATATAATCGACATGTCAAAACAAAGAACAAATTGATCTATAAAGAAAAAGAAATATCCAAAAGGCCACAAAGGCCCACTGAGAAAAATAAAGGAAAGTCAAAATATATATGGGTTTCTAAATCCCTTATGCAAGCAATTCACTCCAAGGAACTAAAAAAAAATGAAACATCAAAAACCATGTGGATTCCCAAGAAGCTCCTTGAAGCACAAAAAGAAAAACCTAGATTAGCATTTGAAATTTCTATTCCTCCATCACCTTCTTTTTCCGTTTTGGGCCCTTATGTCCCAAAATCCATAGCCTTTCCTCCGTCAAAATCTCAATATCCAAAATAAATCTCTCCTCCATCAGTCCATCACCCCTCAAGGTGTGTGCCAATGTCGATCTTGCCAAAATTTCTATCCACTCAAGCACAATTCTTCCAATACCCTATCCATTATCCAATGCATATTTTCCATCCTTCGATCCCTTTGATCCATCCTTTGCATAAATCCTTGCCTTAATTTCATCTCTTTTTCCATGTCCTTTTCCTACCAACGTCTTTGACCATACTTTTAAAGGTCATGGTCCATTTTTTTCAAGGCTACTATCCAAAAAAAAAGATGTTTGAGTCCTTCTTCCATCCCCTATCATGTGTCCATTTTCGACTAAAATGTCAAAATCCAAAAAAAAAATAATGAAAAAAAAAGACAAAAGAAAAAAGTAAAGCAAAAATAATTCGCCCACTGGTGCAAACCTGGCAAACAGGTGCTTTGGGCAAGTACCGTGATGAAAACCTAGCAAACAGGCATCATGCGTAATCTATGAACTTCTTGCATACCATACTTGGGGATAGGTTTTATCCTATCATATCCTTTTGTCCTTCATTGTTCCATTATCCTATCGAACCCCTGTCATTACCCTTCATATCCTATTGTCGCTCATGTCCAATTTCCTCTTTCCACCTTTGATCTTGACAAGACTGAGGATCTTCATGAGCATCATGCATCTTGTTTGCAGCTTTTAGTCCATCATAGCTTTTGGTCTTTATCCATTTGCTTATTATAACCTTTCATCCATATTCCCTAGCTTATTGCAACTTTCTGCCACTATCCCTTAGCCTATCTCGACCTTCACTCCATGTCCCTTATCCATTCTTTGTCTTGCTTATCCTATCCATATCTTATCACTATCCATACACTCTTTTTTTTTGTTCCTTGATCTTGATCTGACATAAGGACGTGAAATGCAAAACATGTTTTTCAAAACCTCGACATGTCCCTCATGCCATGTCACTGCTTTACATTGCCATATCCAATCTCTTGTCCCATTGTCTCCATAATAAAATGCCTTTGTCTTCCCTCTATCCATCATCATTTCAGCAAGCCTATTTATTCACCTGTCATATTCCTTTCCTTGCTAGACACTGGGGGCAAAATCATAAAAATTGAAAAATGTCCTGAAATAATAAAAAAAAATTGAAAAAAATCCTGAAATAATCCAAAAACATCGAAAAATGCCCCAAAATAATTCAAAAACATTCATATAATGTCCTGAAAAAATCCCTAAAAATCATATAATGTCCTGAAAAAAATCCCTAAAAATCAAATAATGTCCTGAAAAAATCCCTAAAAAGTCAAATAAAGTCCTGAAAAATGAACAAAAAAATTGTAAAAAACTCGAAATTCCTACAAAGTGAAAAACATCAAAATCCAAAAACAATTTCTTTGGCATTTTGCATTTTGTCAATAAATGGTCCCCTTTGTGCATAGATAGATCGCTGAGCATACATCTAATGACAATCAATCAAACATCGTGCTTTAATGAAATCACGCATTAACAGATGAACTGTTTGACCAAGCAAGCATTCAACCTGATCACAACTGTCACATCAATCCAAATAGCATCAACATTACCATTGGTCCTTGTCAACATTATCATGGGTCTTATACAGGGTGTGGTATACTCGAAACCAGACTGTTTGTTTGACTTGGTTGAATTTGTGCATCTTATCTTTTTACCAGTTTGTCTTTGGCTACGATCATGTTCCTATGTTGCTCGATGATGTCACTGAGTGCTTTAGAGTGACCGAGATGGTTCATGGTCCCTTTCCTTTTTTTCTTGTGTTTGCTGTTTGTGGAATGTTTGTCACAAACTCGGGAAACTATATCATTGGGTGTCTGTGATAAGTACGTTCGCTTTGTGAATGCCACACATACCTCGACCCTTGGTGTATGCACCCTAGGATGCTTCACTCATTCCTTGTGTGCGATGTGTCTGTCTTTTTCAAAAGGGGTTGCATTCTAGCTCTAGCCTTCAATGACATGATGCTTTGCATCCGCTTTGCTACAATAAATAAAGGTTCTCACCTACTTATGTGCATTTGTGAAAGCAAGTTTTCCTTCATCTCTAACTGTCCTCTATCTAATTTCTTCTTACTAACATTTCTTCCGTCAGTCTTGGCAGTCCGTTCGGTCGAGGGTCATAAGTGCACAATTGCACTTGTGCAGCATCAAGCTGTGCCTATGTACCTTACACAGGCACAAACCATCATTACAGAGGTGCAGAATGTGCCCACACAGGCGCAGATGTGCATTTTTCCCTCCCCTGTGGGCCCCGCAATGTCTCGCAATCAAGCAAAATTCATGAAATTGAACATGTGGGTTTTTGAGCTATATATCTTTGCTCCCACGTTGTCCAGTAGTCTGTAGGTGCGTACATGTTCCCCAAGGTGATCTGCCATTGGAATGTTCGCCATCTCTCTGCAAGGGTCCTTTTCCTGAGCAACAACTCCTCCACTTTGGCTAGTGCAAATGAACTCTTTTCCTTCTCCTTGTCTCCTATATAGATCTTTGTTAGTACCTAGATGGACATGCATGCTCTCCATCTTGTGATGGTTGCGGTCTTTTGCACCTTCCAATGCTTGTTGTTTGTGCATCTGACCTTCGATTTTTGATCCATTCGGACCTATCGTCTTCTGTCATTCTTATCGATCACTTGACTTCTTTTCTGGATTTTTCCGGCCAATTCCTCGAGGGGGCATGCATATGTCATTGTTATTGTCTAGGGAATTTTCATTATTTTTCTTTGAAACAATGCTTAGAATCACATTGTCTCAAAGAGGGGCAAAATGTAGACGTCTAAAAGTGGTCAACGCTTGTGGAGTCATACTTTAACATTTGCACATTGCCTTATTTTAGGGTTCTTGCATCGCATTAACATTTCTTCTATGTTGCGCACTTGGTCTTTATCATTTGTGAGCATCGAGACCTTCTTTTGCATTCCTCATTTTTATCACTTTTGAATTATGTCTTGTCGATAGCAATCTTCAGTCATGATTTTGGTTGATCTTATCCTGTCGCATCATGGTGCGTGCTCATTTATCATCATTTTGGACATCGTCAATCCTAATCGATGATAGAATCAGGGTTTTGTCCTCTTGTCAATCTTTCAATCACCTTTAGCTTGTTAGTAATCATTTGTGATTATCAACTTGTCAATCTCGTCATTTTGTGATTGATTCATCATCATCCTTGTCCTTGTCAATCTTGTCATTTTGTGATCAATTCGTCATCGATCCTTGTCCTTTTCAATCATGTCAATTTGGATCGATTAGTCATTGTTCCTCGTCAATTGGCACCTATCAATTTGATCTCCTTGTCAATCTTGGTCAATTTTTCATTCATTTTTGTCAACCAATCTCAATCATTTATCAACATTGGTCCTTTGTCAATCAGAATCATGATCGAACTTACATTAATTTCTTGTTGTCTTGACCTAATTCCTTGTCCTCTTATTTCTAGGGTTTTATGATTTGTTCATTTAATCCTTTTCTTCTTCTTTGTGGGTTAAATAAATCCATTTATTTAGTCCTAGGTCTCTTTCATGAATTAATTAATTCACCTAATTTCTATTTCATCTTTTTCCTCAATTTTCTAATTTGCTAATTTCTCCTAATTCCTAATTTCTATTTCTCCTATTTTCTTTAATTTTTATAATATTTCCCCTATTTTCATTCCCTCTTTTTCTCCTATGTTTATGCTTCCATTTGTTGCAATCATGGAGGCTATTTTCTCTCTTCCCTTTTGTCATGGGAATGGCATTTCAATCTTGTCATAATTTGTCATCCATCTTGCATAGCAACTTGCCATAATTTGTCATAATTTGTCATACACCTTGCATAGAAATTGTCATACATTTGTCATAATGTTGCCATTCTTGATTTGAATTTCCTTTCAAATCTCTTCATGCTAATCTTGTCCTTTCTCCAATTTGTCTATAAATTGGATGATTTTCTTCAATGAAAAGGAGATCAATCACATTTTCGAGAATCAATCACAAGGAGAATCAATCACATTTCGAGTAACCTTATACTGCGAATTTCATCAACAATTTGCTTTCCACTTGCATTTTATACTTGTAGGTGAGATCCACATCAAATTTGAAGGTGAAAGAAGAACAATGGAGCCACATGAAGGAGATATCTGCGTTGGTTTGCTTTGATTTCATTTGATTTGAATATCTTGTCTTTATGTCTTCATTGATTGGATTGGGATTGCTTTCATAGCAGCCTTAGGTTTTGTTGATGTCCTAATTGTTATTGCTTTGATGATTTTCAATTTCCTGATCTACAGATAGTATGCAATACAAACAAACAATGTCTGGAGTGTCTGATGTGACGTCTCTAATTTATGTCCGGAGGGACTAACTAGTTTTGGAGTTCTTGTGAAACCTATTGGGCCATGCTTGGAGGAAATCAATGTGTTCATGCAAGGAGCACCTTTTTTCTATTATGAGAATGATACTTTTGCACCGAGGGATATTTGGAAGTCAATATCCAAAAATTTCTATAGTGTGGAACAAGAGTTGGCGGACTCGAAGTATAATTGTCATCTTTTAGAAGACCAAGAGGTTATGTACACAATCTCCCAATAGAAGAGCGATTTCAAGAATTACCTCTCCCCCCCATGACCATTCAGGAAGCACTTCCTCAAACAGAGGACTATTGGCCTCCATGGGATCAAAGAAAAAAATTGAAGCATAGACTCTAGATGATGTGGTGTTGTCCTTCGTGAAGAACTCTACACTATAATTGAAAATTCATGAGGGAAACTGCAAGATAGTGAAGAGAAATACAATCTTGAAAAGTGGGAAGAATGGATCTTGGTTTGGGTGGGGCCAAGTCAGGTGGCTCCTCTAGAGGTTGACGAGATAGAAATCATATTAGGATTTGAAAAAGATCACACTCGTGGAACTTTGTGTGCGAGTGATCGATTGCGGTGTTTGGGTAATGCATTCCAAATAGATACAATTGCATTACAAATGGGTAATGTCTTGATGGCATGCCACTATATCTATTTGGAATGCATTACCCAAATACCACAATCGATCACTCACACATGAAGTTCCATGAGTGTGATCTTTTTCAAATCCTAATATGATTTCTATCTCATCAACCTCTAGAGGAGCCACCTGACTTGGCCCCACCCAAACCAAGATCCATTCTTCCCACTTTTCAAGATTGTATTTCTCTTCACTATCTTGTAGTTTCCCCCATGAATTTTCAATTATAGTGTAGAGTTCTTCATGAAGGACACCACCAAATCGTCTAGAGTCTATGCTTTAATTTTTTTCTTTGATCCCATGGAGGCCAATAGTCCTCTGTTTGAGGAAGTGCTTCCTGAATAGTCATGGGGGGGAGAGGTAATTATTGAAATCGCTCTTCTATTGGGAGATTGTGTACATAACCTCTTGGTCTTCTGAAAGCTGACAATTATACTTCGAGTCCGCCAACTCTTGTTCGACACTATAGAAATTTTTGGATATTGACTTCCAAATATCCCTCGATGCAAAAGTATCATTCTCATAATAGAAAAAAGGTGCTCCTTGCATGAACACATTGATTTCCTCCAAGTGTGGCCCAATAAGTTTTGCAGGAACTCCAAAACTAGTTAGACCCTCTGGACATAAATTAGAGACGTCACATCAGACACTCCAGACATTATTTGTTTGTATTGCATACTATCTATCTATTTATCACCCTTAAACACTTTCCTCTGCCATTCTCCAATTGCTCTCTTCTAGGCAGCTGATGAGCTTGTTTCCATGTCATTCAAGATAATGTCTGCTTGCTTTCTTTTAGGAAATTTGCTTGCACATGACTCTTCAACTTGTATGTTCTGCTTCTGTACAGATATAAATTTTAATTCATGCTCAGATAATAATTAAATAAAATAAGCATTTGTAATGAAAAGATTTAGTCATTCAATGTTACATATTATCTGATGGAAAGATCGTAGACAATTCTTGGAGAAAGGAAACATCATTGATAATCATTTTTTGCAAATAACACTGAATCAAATAAATTAAAAATGTTTCATGTAATTTTTAAAAGTAGAACTCGTTCAATGCTTTCATGCACTGACAACAAAGCCGTTTGACCCACACCATTCTACATAATAGAACAAATCAATATAATAGGCTATTATAAAGAATATATACAAAAATATGAAAGAACATTAAATTACCATTACAAACCCATAAACCATTAAATAGTGAAAATAGATATAAATTTGTAAATGTCTCCCTATAAACACCACAATGATAACCAAAACAAAAAAAATTCTTACCCGCAAAAACTTAGCTGGTGAGTTGCAAGTCTACAACATCTCTCAGATGATCAGACCATTTCTTAATTTTGTTCTTTTGGGTAGTCAATGGATTTAGTTGCATGTTCAAGTTTTCTATTTGAAGCCTTCTCTTTCCCTATATTTGAGACATAATAAAATTCTTGTGAGTAGGAAATTGATTTAGGAGTTACGTGTGAAGAATTTGGCAAAGTAAATGATGACAATCAAACTCAAATTTTATCTGTCTTGATTAAAGACTTTTATCCTGATGGCATTAAATTAAAGTTCTTTCTCTATTTTTTGGTGATCTCTGGAGCAGAGGTTGCTTTGCATCGACCTGGGATACATTTAACTTGTCTTGTATCTACAGAAATATGTATCCCAGGATGATGCAATGCAACCTCTGCTCCACCAATACCAGATAGAAGAGAAAGTACTTTAATTTAAATCCATCACAATAAAATGCTTTCAAGACATATATTAGGTATAAAAGGAAGCCTACCTTGTCATTTGAAGGGGTTTACCTACAATTCAAGTGATCTCTTAATTATAAAATCAATTCAATTCCAAGTGAACATGCAATCAAGCATTCATCAAGAATTGAAGGAGAAATCAAGTTAATAAAGATATTTAATAAAGATATCATCTTTTAAATTAAGAAATGGGCAGGAGATTAAGAATACAAACCTTCCATATTGCACACTTCAAGGTATATTAAAATTAGTTTAAAGTGTATTCATTTAGGGACCTTTCATAAAATATTCTCAACTTACATATCATAAAAGGATCTGCTCCACCAATACCAGATAGAAGAGAAAGTACTTTAATTTAAAGCCATCGGGATAAAATGCTTTCAAGACATATAAAATCAAGTGATCTCTTAGTTATAAAATCAATTCAATTCCAAGTGAACAGGCAATCAAGCATTGAAGGAGAATTCAAGTTGGTGCAGGTGAATTTGGAAGACAAAAGGACTCAATGAAGCCATTAAAAACTTTTGAAGGTCTTAGGAGTGAAGAGCCAATCAATTATGATGTCTTAATGGGGCAGCCTTAAACAAAACACACTAATCTTTGACTACTTAGGTGTTTTGTGGGCCCATTCCTTCCCTTGATGTCCCTTCCCATCTATTTCCATTAAAAAGACAATCACCGTTAGCATTTGAATTCAAACAGTGTTCTCGCATTTGACTACATAGAACAAAGCAAATGGCATAAGAAACTCTCATCTACCTCGCAACTGTCATAGAATACCTCCCCAAGGAGATATTCTCATGTCCTTTCCTGCTGTATGTTGTCAATGAAATACATAAGCATCCTCACAATGCAGTCAATGCAACAAATAGATTTCCATTTCGATCAGTTTTATTTGCCAACGTACTCTCTACTTGTGCCAAAATGGGAGCTTTGGAATAAAGTATGGGCTTCCATCAAAGAAGAAGGTAAGGGCAATTAATATCAGATGCTTATGGTTGGAAATGCTCTATTTGACATGTTTGGAAAATGTGGAAGTATAGATTGCAGGATATGCACAAGATGTGTTTGAAATGGATTTAGAAACTTCCAACCAAATGTGATTAGTGAGTATAGATGTTGTAGTGCAACTACCCAGGTACACATGCATGCAAAATATGTAAGCTTAGATAAGGCACATGAACTATTTGACATAATGCCTCAAAGATCACCCAATATCCAATGACAGTTGGGAGAAAGAAAACATCAATTTTTTGATAATCTTTAATATTTCTTTAATCATCACTATAAATCGATTATGAATATAGTCTCAATATTGCAGAAATTTATTCTATTATGAATGCAATATTTAGGGATGTAATCTTTATATTTTTTTTTTAATTAGGAAAAGGTCCTAATAGAATCCCCAACTAATTAATCTACAGAACGATACCACTAAAGAAAGAAATTCAATCCTCACCACTATGGTCTTGAAGTCTTTTAAGACACTTGGATTCCTATTTTGGCCCGCTTTTCCTTGACCCTATGTTAAGATAGTAAACTAGTTTGAGAGAATATATTGGGTGGGAAATTGTGTATGGTTGCAATTATTTTCATGCATGGAAAGTGATTTAAAGTTTGGACCAATAAAGGATAAGTATTTCTAGAAACTTCAAGGACATGTGTAGAGCACCACATGGATATTTCTCCATTATTGAACTCTTTGAATATGTAAGTAAATTATGTTTGGTTGATGACACAGTAAGTGTGGTATTTGTCTTTTTGATATGTTGTGGATAATATTAATCAAATATGGAATTTTTTTGATGCTATATACACTATGTTTTGGATTGAATTTAGGTAAGCGAAGAGGTAATGGAAGAATAAAAGAGGTACACAAAGGAAGAAGAGTGAAATAGGTGGTTTGGGATGGAGGTTACAAGTATATATGATAATTCATATGGATAATTTGTTGTCTATAAAGAGGCAAATAAGCTATCACAACTTCAACATGAATGAATGCCTCATCTACAAAAGTAAAAGGTACCTCTAATGGTTTCAAAATTTGTCAAAATAGTCATGATATACCAAATAATCAAGTGGAATATCCTTTAGGTAACTAATATTATCTTCAAACTATTTATTTTGATTTTCATCATATCCTTTCCATGTGCATTTCCCTTGGTTTTAGTCCCATTTTTTCTCTATTTTATATATATTCAAAACAAAATTTATAGATGCCTCTACTTGTCTCACCACTCATTAATTGTTTGGGATTTTCATTCCATTCACCAAGGTTGGCATCTATTCTAAGACTTTGTGTCATGGCCAAGCTAAATTATTGGCCTCTAGTTTCTCTCCAATCTAGTCACCTAGTAGCATGTGAAATCTATCTCTTCCTAATTATTATTCTCTCCATCTCGTTAATGACCATTTCATTAATGAATCCTTCCTCATAATTTTGGATAAGTGAGACAATGTTAGATCAAGGAATCTTTTCAATCCTCTTTCAAGATTCTTTCCTAAGTAATAATCTTGCATATTGGAAAATAAATTACGCTTCTATTTTTCCAAGCTACTCTTCCTTATAATGTTTAGATTTATTCTAAAGTGCTCATTGTGACTCATGTTTACTACTCTTCCTATTAGTCTCATTCCAATATCTCCTACAAAAATATGGAATGATTACATTTATATTTTATTTGGGTCTCCTAAATATCCACAAAATTTGAAACAATAATACAATTTTTCAATAATACTATGAGCATCACTTTGATGAAATGAGTACTAAGTGATCCATTCTTATGAGGGGTTCATGTAAACTACTCATGAGAATGGGTCAGCTTGACTATAAAACTATGCAAGTGAATCTTGATATAAATATCATAGTATGAAAGTCTTGTGAAAACACTCATTCTTCTAGCATTGAAAGTTGTGAGAGAGTTATTAAGGGGATTCTCGTGTGTATAGATTCAATGTATAAGTTCAAGACAGATTTTGAGGTGATATTTCTTTCCTTTTGGTACATCTATCTTTAAATTGGATGTTCTTTTGCCTTCATGGTAGGGAGTAAGTAATTTTTATGTGGGTTCCTTTTTTCATTCTTGGATTATTAAGGAAAACATAGTTTGTGAAGAGGAGGTTTTGCTTGTTATCTTATAAAAAAATTGGGTATTAGCTATTATAATAAATGATAGACAAAACAATGTCCTCTAAGGCTATTGAAAAGAAATATCTACATGATGGATTCTCTTCCCAATTTATCTTCAAAGTTATTTAGTAAATATTTGGGAAACCAAAATAGGGTATGTTGATTTGAAAAGGAAGAACTAAATCTCAAAAGCTTGTTCCAACAACCATAAAATTTTATGATTGGGATGCAAGGGAGATTAGTGGATTTGATGGGTTGGCTTTGGCTAGATTCACCTAAGACAATTGATGATTTATTAGGTATTGTTGTTGTCGATGCATTGTTAAGGTTATTATGGTTGATTATCAAAGCTAGTGGGATTCAAATATAGAGGCGTGTTTAAGATAATTCTTATCATTGGTTGGTTAATAAAAATATGGTTTCAAGATTGATGCACAAACATATTAGAAGGGCACTTTTATGATGTATGTGAAATAATCACATTATTAAGAAAAATAATAGGTAATATATAGGCAAGAATACTCCATATATAGATATTCTATATGAGAGACATGACTAATTCCACAAACTATAAGATTGACTAGGCTTTTCTCATTAGTGGAACCATATAATAGCTAGTGTGTATTGTTGGCTAGATGCATGAATTTGTAGTTTCCATACAACTAAGAAATGATAATTTTTCTAAGTACAAACCAAGTGGGAACTATGGACCCACTAATCTTATTTGTAACCACTCACCACGACTATATTATGATAACTCTCTTATTGATAATAGAGAGTATCTAATACATTTATTAAGACCCTGATTATGGTCATGGTAGACCACACAAAGAATGACTTCCATAGGAGGCTAAGAAGGTGATCCATGAACAAGAGTTTGTTTCATTCAATCCTTAACATTAACTATCATTAAGGTGGAGAAATTTTTGAGGTGAGAAATTTAGTGAAATATTACTTAATATTCTAACTAGAGATATTACATACTAATCATGAAGTGTGAGTTCATATGACTCACTGATATATAATGATAAAGTATTACATAATTAAAATTGTAAAAAACACAACCTACTTGATATTAAATTTATTATTATTCTAATGTGCAAAGAATAAAAAAGATTATCTAGGAATTAAATCTGTTATGGTTTTATCATTAATAGATGGATGGATTGAATGAGTGATCGGTGAAGTAGTTGAATTTGTGCCTATAATTCTAGAGGTTGGGGAGTTTAAAAGAATTGCATGTACATCGATCATTGCCCACATTAATGCATCTTAAAACTTACTCATTTGATATGCTTTCTACTATTGCTCTGTCAATCACATCCACAATATTTCCTCTCACAAAATATTTCCATACCTAAACAAGAATGACTAATACTCATCTTGATGAGATATATAATATAAAAAAATTGTTTTATCTTGTATTTTCACCACCAGCTTAACCTCGTTTAGAAATTGCTCCTTTCCTTGCATTGATTAAACGGAAAGTCTCTTTACTACTATTTGTATTCCATTTGGCATTGTCCCCTGACAGAAAGACAACACAATAATCTTATGATTATATCTCACTATGAATTTATAACCGATTCCAGAACTATAAATTGAGTAAAATACTGCTTGAAACTTGTTCTGATAAATTAATCGAGATTAGAAAAGAGGACCACTAAGGAAAACTCATTAATCCTATGTTTATATCTGACTATAAATTTATAACCATTTCCGGAACTATAGAAAAGAGGGCAACTAAGGATTATGTTACCTTGTATACAGTGCCAAATCCTCCCTTTCCAAGCTTGTTATTTTCATGGAAATTGTTAGTTGTGGCCTTGATATTTTCCAACTTACATATTATCTCCTGCTCCTGGCCAATCGTTGTGTCTACCTCTCTGTTTGGATTCTCTGGATAAGTATTACATGGGGAGAAATGGGGGTGATGGGGGAAGATATTACAATCTTGTATTAGGATATAGATTTATTTTCCGACCATAATGTAACGAAAATGAACCAAAAATTTTCTTGATTCTGTTCTAATACCCTAACTAGCAAGGAATTTTGTTGATACAACTGCAGCACAAGTTCAAGAAAATTTCACCACAAAAATACCATTCCTCAAGAGAACTCACATCCATAATTCTTTCTCAAAGATGACTTCTTCCTCCGTCTGTAGCTCTTATTGTTGTTGACGGAGGCCCAGGCGTCGCCGTTTACACAGCCCATTTTGGGCTCCCTTGCAGTCATCCTCGTTGGTTATGTGCCAGCCCTTGGCACTTTGTGCCCATGGCACTTCATTCCCCCATTCCCCACTGCGGCCATGTTTGTCACACCAATGATCACTACAGAGGCGGGACGAATGAGAGGCAGGATTTTGTAAAGAGGCAGGATTTATGAAATGACTTGATCTTTTCTTTTTTTTTAAGTAATGCACACAGTCGTCGGAATTTCGATGAACATGGGCACTTTTTCTAAAAAAACCCTAATGTCATTGCATTATCGTCAGAATTCCGATGAAATCGGGCATTTTTTCAAAAAAAAATCAAGTTTGATCACAATATACCTTCTCCATTGGAAACATCCATCGAAATTTTAGGCTAAATGTATTAGTGAAAATATTAGAAGAGAAAAATTCCTGCAAAAGTGTCTACCTTCATCTTTTTTCAATGCACAAGAACAGTACGTCATACACTAAGTTGAGGAGATTGAATTGTGTGGACCTGTACACACTAGGTCAATATGGATGGTTGAGAGACACTTCAGATTTTTGAAGGCTTTGGTTTGACAAAGAGAACATCCTGAGGGTTCTATGGTGAAGGGATATATGGTATACCAGACTATGGTGTACATTTCTGAATATCTTCCTAATTTTTCAGCAAAGATCCACATGGATCGCATTTGGGATCCTAACCCCATTAACAAGTTCGAAGGGAGTAATTGACAGGGAAAGGTAGATTGAGGAAAGTGAGAGGTAATTATAAGATGTTATTGTAGTTAATTAATTCTTAAACTTCAAAATAAATCGATTGTAAGACGTCTATTTATTTTTTGTATAGTTGGTCGAGTGTGGGATGCACTACATTTGTATATTGCAAACAATCTTGATTGTATGATAGTATGGATTGAATGTTGTCAATATTTTGGTTGCACATTAACATGGGAAGGTGTGGCTTCATTGGTTAAAGAAGCTCATCGTAATGGAGATTCCAATGTTATGCAAAGGGAAATTGATTTAGCATATGGTTTAAGAGATAAACAAGTATGCATAAATTTATTAATCACCCATATGTTTATCAACTCATGATGCACTAATTTTTACATGTTTGACATATTGTAGGTCAAACACCACAATGCTATGTGTTGTAATGGTCATAAAGTTTGCATCAAAAATTTGGATGACATGAAGAAAACTTGTGATTTTGGGATAATTTTAGTCTTTGAGGTGATAAATATTTCATCGAGAAATGACATACATCCTCAAGAGTCTCAAAATCAATACAAAATCAATACTATGGCATTTTGGATGATATACTTGAGTGTGACTTTAATTCCTTCAAATTAGTTTTGTTCGTCGTCAAATGGTATAGGCTACGACTGAATAAAAATGATCCTGATAGAAATGTTATTAAACATGATAATGGTTTTACAATGGTTAATACAAGGTCGTTTGAACCAATTGGGGATGAGACCTATGTTCTTCCAAGCCAATGTGAGCAGGTATTTTATTCAGAGGTTCCACATAAACCAGGTTGGTCATTTGTTGTTAGACATGATCGAAGAGGATGGATGATAAAGTATAATGTGATGGAAGAAGAAGATACAAAAGAAGTAGAAGATGATGTAGATGATGATCATGATCGACAGTTACTCGATGATTATGAAGAAGAAGTTGATGAAGATGATGATGATGATGATGATGATGATGATGATGATGATGATGATGATGATGATGATGATGATGATGATGATGATGATGATGATGATTGGTGGTGGTGGTGGTGGTGGAGGAGGTGGTGGTGGTGGTGGTGGTGGTGATGGTGATGGTGATGGTGATGGTGATGGTGATGGTGATGGTGATGGTGATGGTGATGAAGACAAGGATGGTGGTGGTGATGATGATGATGATCATCATCATCATCATCATCATCATCATCATCATCATCATCATCATCATCATCATCATCATCATCATCGTCATCATCATTATCATCATCATCATCGTCGTCGTCATCATCATCATCATCATCATCATCATGAGCTGGATGAAGAAGAAGATCAATGACATGAATGAAATGTATGAGGTATGTGATTAGTATATTATCTATTTAATATTGATTTCTTGATAGAAATTTATTTCACTTATATGGTTACATAATTAATTCATTATGTTTTGAATTCTAATATCATTACATAATTAATTCATGATGCACCTTTTAATGTTTTTAATTCATGTTCCACCTCTAGCAGGTCCTAATAGTAGAACTATGCCATCCCAAGGAGATGGAGATAGGGAGAGTGACTATTTATGTGACATTTTTTAAACTTTGTGTTTATTTATGGAATTTGGACTGTTTATTAGCTATGTGATGGATGTTGATTTAAAAAACATATGTGATGGATTAAATGTTTATGATGATACATGTGACATTTTTTGAACTTTGTGTTTATTTATAGAATGTGGTTTTTTTATTGCCTATGTGATGGATGGTGATTTATGATACATATGTTATGTATTACATGTTATGATGACACATATGTGATTCTTATGATGCTTATGATACATATGTATTTATTGTTTATCAAATTACAAATGTAATGCTTATGATGCTCAATTGATGGTGTAAATTTCATGTATATATTTTGTGTGATGCTATCACCCTTGGTGGAAACAGGTAATTGACTACAGACATTGTCAACCCTTTAATTGAGGATCTTGCATAGTCTACATAAAGTAAAGGTAAGGAATTAAAAAAATTACAATGATTATGATGACAACATTTTTTTTTAATACTCTTCTTGTCTACAAAGTTCATGTTGTTCATGTTGTGTACTATGCAATTTTTAGTATACGTATCATGTAATTTTTAGCTAGCATAAGATAATCGAATTACATGTGTAGGAACCTGGACCCATTTGACGAGGATCCTGCACAGTCTCATGGATCGACAGGTATAAGTCAATACACCCTATAGAAATAATTTATTTTTAAAAAATTACTAGGAAAACAAACTTCCTCGGTTCTTCAAACCTTGACATTAGCAGTAAATCTAATACAGTTATCAACACTTGAGGCCCCAGTTAGACTTATTCAATTTTTAATCTCAAGGTCAACTTCAGGGTTGACTTCTTCATCAACATTACCCTCATTTGCAAAATATCTCTCATTACCAACTAACTCTCTCATTTGATGGAGTGAAGGTACCACCAAATAGGTATTTGTCAGATGTGTCTTCCTCGAGTGAGGGAAATGTAGGAATAGTCAATGAAAGTGAGACATGTAGTAGGTCTAAAATAGGGAGATCAACTAGAGGTCAAAATTCAATAAACGCATGGAATTTTTCCTTGCTCAAGGGGGGGTCATGTTCTTATGATGATAAGATGAAAGGAGGCATCAAGGTGCCCTTGAGGTACAAACATCTAGAGAAACAATGGGTACCCAAGGAACTTCCTCAAATAAACACCAATTTTTGTGTTAATGAGAGGATATATCAAATAGCAACTTTGTCATTACATGGTTTGGGCCTATTTTCTATGGATGGAATAAAGGTTTGTTACAAAAAAGTTTTTGAATTGATGGAGTATGTCAGACCTTGTTACAATTGTAAAAGTTGGAAGCAGATTGTTCGATCTAAAAAAAGTATGCGTAGGTATGCACTGTCAACAAATTATATACAACGAAAAGATAATGATCAAAGTAAACGAGTGGTTGTATACACTGATGGAAGGCCAAAAACAATAGGAAATATTGTAGGTTTTATAAATAGTACGCAACCTGGGTCAACTAATAAGCAACCCAACTGCATATTTGAGGTGCGCGAGGGAAATCATTTATTCGTATGTGTGATAAAATCAATAAGTGCAGGGGAAGAGCTGCTAATTGATTATAATTTGAATCGTATAGATACAAACAAAGTTACTATCATGTGGGTGGTATGTACTATATACCATTTAAATTAACTAATCTCCAATTAATGACTCCAATATATAATTTTATTATTAAGTTTTTTTGCTAAGTCTATTGGTTTCATTTTAGTAATGTTTTTATATTTGTTCTTTGTCACAAGGCAACATGGATCCATCACATAGCACAGACAGGGATGTAGGTCGTGACACTTCTACCATGCAAGTAAACCTCATTGTAATTATACAAATTAGATAGAAGCAAACTATTGCATTATTATGTTCTTTTCTTGAGTGTTTTGGAGTAATTTTGATAGTGTTAATAATATTCTTGTCACAGACGGATGTTCGTGGAAAGGGAAAGGCACCTGCAGTACCTCAACACCTCTATAGGGATGTGGACTCAACAGTATTATGCAATTATGACATCACATCAACCACAAAATCTATAGAAATGATGAAAAAGTCTGTTAAAAAAATTAATAGAGAGATTCTTTCTTTGGCATCCATGAGCCATCAGACCAATGAAATAAAAGAGAAGGTGCAACATTTGATGCGGAAGGCACAAAACTTGCAAGTAATCACTAATAAAATATTTAATTATAACAAAAGTTTAATAATGGTTTATATTTTATTCTCTTTTATGTCATTAACTAAAATATGTACGTGTTGTTTTTATAGGATTTTATGCGTCCTCATCAACCTGGTGGCCATGATTAGGGTATTGCAAGTAGTTCAAGTGATGATGATTTTCTTGGCTTATCATATTGAGTACCCAAAATACATCATACTTGATATTGTCAATGTTCATAATAAAGGTTCATCCTTGTTTACAATTCTTGCAGTTTTCATATATTTAATGTTTTATATATTTAATATATTATTCTTCAAGTGTTGTCAATGTTCTTGTGCAAATTCCACCTCCTTAGAGGTTAGCCCCACCTGTATTGTAGATTGCAATTTCGGCAACATGCAACATGTAGACATCCTCTATTGCATGTCATGTTGGCCCGCCCACTATTGGTAGATCCCTCTTTTTCTCTATCTTTTGTTATGTGTGTATTTCCCTTCAAGCATTCTTTCTTGGGGGCATTTCATAGTGGATTCATTTTCTGCAGTAGGAGATGCACATGAGGATGCACCAGAGGCGACTACTACTGATAACATACCATCATTTCTTGGATCTTCTCGTATTACTAGTACGAGAACATTGCAGGCCACATTGGTGGTGAGCGACGAAGAATTGATTCCCTTAAAGATACAGAAGGTTCCGGGTACTTTAAAATTATTATTATATATATTCTAATTATAATTTACTTACTGATCACTCCTTTTGGACTAATGATCCCATGAATTGTTTGCAGGAAATGATATTTTTTATAAAAATCTTAATGACATTGCATTGCAGATATTTGGGCCCACCATATGTACAAGGTGGAACATCATATGTGAACTAACCCTAATCCACTATTTTCATTTCATAGCATTGCTAGAATAGTTTTCCTTTGATCCATTTGTTGAACTATAATAAAGGTAGCTTCAGTTCATTTATGAATCTAACAATTTTGTTTTTGCTTTAAAAGGTGGAATGACCAAGAAAAAAGGTTAAAATATGAATTGACAAAGTGTATGGTTGAGTTGTTTGGAAATGACACATTCAAAAAAACCAAGCTCCTTGAAAAAGCTGGCACATATCTAAAGTATGTGAGGGACCAATACATGACCCATTTAGAGAAGAACGTAAAGTACGAGTGTCCCCCCATGATTCCAGAGAGGGAGTAGAAGGACCTGATTTTGGATGCCAAGGAAAGAATTGAAAGGAAAAAAGGAAATACACTAGCAAACACCAAAAGAAGGTATGGGATACTATTAAGAATGTAATTATGTACTAATTAATTACTCTTTATATTTATATAATCTAACATATTTCAAAATTTTCATAGACTGAGTGACACATCAAAGGCAACCAAGCCAAGCCAAGAAAAGAACGAGCAACACAAACTCAACTCTGGTGGTTATATGAAACTTGCCGCACGAATTGTAAGTATCAGTAAATGAAATATCGCATCAAAATATTTATAAATTGCAAACGATTTTTTTTGGATCAAACAATGCAAGAAAAATTCTTGATACCAAGAAAAAATCTAGGGCTTTGAATTAAATAAAGAACCCACATAAGATGACAAGATAATTGCCTACCAGCAAGGCTATATAGCCATGGTTGAACGGCTACGAGAATTGAGTGGGAAAACACAAGATTCTGGTGCATCCGTCACATAGGTAAATAAGCTAAATGAAAATTGTTTCAAAATGAATACTTTACCAATAATCTAATTGATGTTGAGTTCCAACATAAAGTGACTATATATGTTTTAAATAAGCAAGCAATGATAACAATGTGCATGACATTGGAATGCAGCTTGTTGATCATGAAACATGACCTGCACATGAAGGTCTGGATGTGCATCCCAGTAGTATAGGTATTCATTTGCTATTCAAATTTATTTATGTAATTGTTAATAAAATTAAACATCTTAAATTGTAATTAGTGTAGTAATAAATGTAACCTTTTTTGTTAATATTTTAGAGCATGTAGTCGGTGGTGACCAAGTGGAGCATGATCTGGGTACACAACATCAGGAACGTGATGTTTCCCAATCAGGTAAAGAGAACCACTGTTATTCCTCTAAACAAATTTAATTGCAATTGGTGTTCAGCATTAATGCAACCTTTAGTATTTCAACTCTGAAGGATCTAGAGGGTGTTTAGCATGTTGAGGTTGAGGCTAGACAAAATGATGTGGCCCCATCAGGTAAAGAGCTCCACAGTTATGCTTTTTAAATTAATGAAATACTTGTAACAATAATAATAAATGTTTTCAACTTAACCCATTTCTTTGTTATTGTACAGGACCTCCCTTTGCTTCAATGTCCTCGTCCTCAGTATAAGACTAGGCATACATTGAGATCATGAGCAGAGGGTATAACAACTAAAGAGGGGGGAAATGATGAAGAACACAGTGCTCCACTTAGTCTTTACATAGCTTCAAAGAAAAAACAAAAAAATAAATTATTGTAATCTACCTTATTTGATAATGATTGATTTTTATGTGTTAATGAATGGTTATGAATCATATGTGTTAATTAATATTGATGAATGTTGCGTGTTAATTAATGTTAATCAATGTTATGTGTTAATGAATGTTATGTGATATTAATGAATGAATGTTATATTTTATTAATGGTAGAAAGAATGATTGAATGTTAGATGTTAACGGAGAATTTAGAGTGATGTTAGGGGGGGAGAGGGGCCAAATGAGCTTCCAACTTCACGTGGTTAGCCCTATTAAGTAGAGAATATTAAACTATTCTCAAAACCAAGAAAATCTCAATAAGATAACACACTTTTCAATATTTCATTATATTGTACAGTTAATCTTATTGAATAATGTATATTGAATCTTAATTGTAGGGTCCAACGGAGCCAACACGAACAACAACAACTCAAGTTGTTGGGTATAATGAACTCCCATATTGTCTTGTATGTACACTAATAGTATGAGTTGCTTCTAGTGTTGATATCCATGGTGGGACTGTAAAAGTTATGAATATGCCTCTGTTAGATACTTGATCAGTCCCAAAAACACAGAGGGGGGGGGGGTGAATCAATGTCTAACCAGTTAACAAAAGATTTAAACTTGTTTGCAACTTTATAACCTAAATTAATATACCAGTAAACAAGTGGGTTTTGAGGAAATTCCTTCTAGGGTATTGGAAGGTTTGCATCAATAGTTATGTGATTTTCTTGATTAATGTTGATGTAAAACTTTATGATAATAATTATTCTCACTTTCCCCTTTCATTTCAAGTGTTCATGTTCGTTGTCTGGAGGAGAGTTTGCTCTCATGGTATTTGATACAATAGTGTTTTTCCAAAGGTTTTTGATACTTTCTTTTTTGGCAGGAAGGTTTTTGGCTCATGGGATTTGGTACAGGGCTTTGGAAAATTATGTCTTCTTCCATTAATAGCAGTTGTGGAGTCTACATTTGAAAATTATCCGATGGGACATATGGGCTCTATGTAAAATTGATATTATATGTGTTGTGACCGCATTTGTTAGATACTATAGGTTTATTTTATGAGTTGTGACCAAAGGTTTTCTTTTCAGGGTTCTTTCCTCTGGTATGCTCTTTGAATCCTGTGTAAAAAATAAAAAAATATTAATAAAAAAATTTAGTGGAATAATCCACTTTTATTGAAAAAAAATAATGCAGTAAAGAGAAATAATAGAGACAACATCAATGCACACCATAATACAAGATATTTTGGCGAGGAAACTTGGTAGGGGAAAAACCTCGATGGGATTTGTGACCCACAATATTTACTCACTGGCCAATATGAATAAATATTACTAATACAATAGGGGCTTGCACATGCTGGAAGGCCAACAGCCTAGAGCTCACTACTCAATCACAAAAAGGAGTCCCACTGACTACAAAATTGGATGATTAAATCCAATGACAATTGCTCAAAATAGCATCTGCAATGTTGTATTTAGTACTGGTTTAAGCTCTGTCAAATACCTATGCCATAAACCTTTCTTCACTCTGCTCAGCTTTTATTCGCTCATAAAATTATTACATCAAAATGCATATACAGGTTTTCACTCTCTTTTACCACTTGCATTAATTACCTATACTTATTTCGCATACCTTTCCCACTTTTTTCACTAACAAAATGACCTATAAGATCTCATACATATATGAGTCTTTACAATACATCATGTCGGCTATAAAATATAATTACAATACAAAACAATATAATTTCCATGTCAGCTGGGGTACCAGTAAGATCTTTTGTCGGTGTAGACTGGGTGCCGGTGAGAATAATTTGTAGTGCCTTTCGGTGCCGGTAGATGATGTCTATTGCCAGTGTAAGTTGTGAACCATGTTACCAGTTGGTTTCCATCAATGACAACATCAACTATTCTCATCTAAGTGTATAATGCCAACAGCCTCATCCTTGTAAGTTTTTTTATTAGTTGACATTTTCTTTAGCATTTTTAAATTTTCCTTATCATTTTAAGTCTAACCACTTTTATATAGAATTTATTGTTCTAGTTTTTTACTATCTGCCAGACATTATCGATACAAGGACTTTCATTGCATCCATTTTTTCAATTAGGTATTATAAAGGGTAGGTTATATTTGTAAATGTCTCTTTGAGTTCATCCAAATTTTATAACTGTTACCTCACATCTTGTTATTTCTGCAATAGGGATTATGGCCATCATAGGCTACGATTGCAACCTCTTGGTGCCATAGAATCTCTTTGTTCTTAAAATTGTAGCGGACTGTCAAGTACATTCCCTCTTTTGCATTCCAAATTGTAGCGGTCAATGCACATGACCAAATTTCCTTTGACATCTAGAGCATAGTATTATCTTTTAAGTAATAGGGGGAGGAACCAAGTATTCAAATTGGTACCAATTGATATAATATTATTCCTTCTTCTATCTTTCTTTTTTTCTTCATGGTTTAAACTATTCATTTTTTCTTTTTTGCTTCGTGTTTTGAACTATTCATTCAAGAACTTATTGTATTTTGCTTTACTTCTATATATTTTTTTATGCATCTTGGATTTGCAAGTGCATCATGACTCACATCCTCAGATTAGTTATTAGATATATTCATTATCGGGATAGGATTATCTATTGGCCTTTTGATGATCCTATTACTCTAATTTTTATCAGCTTTGTCGATAAGGGTATCATTCTCTGTATCACCATAGATTCCACCGATATCCATCTTCCAACCGCAAGTGTATAGTCGGGATATTTTCCCCAATACCACCTTGTTTACATGTCATCGGGATACTTCTCACTAGTTGTAATGTCTCTAATATGTTATTCTGACTTCACAAGTTATCTTGATAAGCTCAAATGACACTTACGCTTATACTTTCTTCATCGGGACAACGTCACCTCATTGATATTTGTGAAATGTTGCTATTCTGCCCTTGTTAGTTATTCAGACAAGCTTCTCAATATCGACGTTCAGGTATAGCTATTCTGATTACCTCCTTCAATATTGGCATTACTAAATCGAGTTAGCTATCCATATATACATGAAATAGTAATTGGTGAAGGATGTTTTACTGGTCCCTTTCTGGTTTCATTAGGGATGATCCTAGGACACTATGGTTGCATTATGTGAGATTTTATACTGAATGAGAGGAAGTACCACTCTTTGTTTTGTCTGATTTATAGCAATCTTTTGAGATCAAAATAGATGCCTTAGAGCATGTATGGGGAGCAATCTTGTCTAACATTAGCATCTAGTTGCCTACCATAGTGAGATGTTTTCTAACATAGTGTGTAGGCACCTAAAATATGGTAGAGATTTATGCTATTGTTTAGGTCGGTATGCAATAAAAAACTATGAAATGGACTATCAAAATGCATGGATAAAATTGCTCCCCTTGGGGAAGTACCACTATAATACAACTCATCATATTATCATTGAGTTGAACCCCTTCATGATATTATATGGGTATGAAGATTAAAAATTTTGTTGACCCTGTTTATTAAATGATAATAGGTTCCAAGGAGCAAGTGATTTGATCCTACAAGGCTAATACATTTTGAAGTCACTCAAAAATAATCTCCGACAACCATAAAATCAACAAAAATATGTGTTGATTGCTATCATATGGATGAAACATTTTAAATAGGAGAGTTGGTATTTTTCTCATTGTATCCTTGCAAGCAATCATTCGTAAAGGCAATCAAATATGAAAAAATCAGTCCTCACTTTTATAGGCCATATAAGGTCCAAAAGTAGGTCGTTGAGGTAACGTATGAGTTGTAATTACTAGATTAAATTAAAATGCATAATGTGTTTTATATATTCTAATTGAAGAGGGCACTTTGAAAACATATTTAACCTTCCTCGAAGATACCTCCTCATCTTGGTCTCTAAGACAATCATAGAGACCAAAAGAAGGAAGTTCAAGAGAAAAACCATAACCAAGTACTTGATTAGATGGAATAATATTCTTACTAAGGATGAAACATGGGAAGGCCCACACTTTCTTGAATATCCAAGTTTTGAATTGCTCGAGGGAAAGATAAATTGGTTAGGTTAGACTTGTCATGTCCCCTTTTCATGTAACTTATGTAATGGATTGAAATGCACATTTATTGACTTTGAAATTTTCCTTGATATCATATTTCATGTAGATCCTTCCCCTTTATCTTCCAATTGTTGGTCTAAGTCCCCTAAAGGTAAAATTATGAAAGCATAGTAAATCTCATGAGTTTGTGTAAGAAATTAGAGTGACAAAGTTAACCTTCCCAAAATGACTCCGTTCTCAATTTTAGTTCTCTCTCTATCCCCATCAAGGTATTTAACTTTCCCCTACCACACCTCCCAACCATTACTTTCTTTTTCACTCATCTCTTCATTGGTACTTTAGAGTTGTGCATGCCACCATAGATCCCTTTTGCCAACCCCTACCTTCAAACCACATTCTTGTCATTTTTTATTACCCCTCTCAACCTACCACCCTTGGAATTATGAATACCATTAATGGATAAAATATCAATGTGGCTTCATGTGGGATTCCAAATGGCATTGAAATTCATCCCAACATACTTGAAATTTAAATACTTGGGTCCGTGTAGTAGGACATGCTAAAAGGGAACCAACAAGCACCATTATAATTGGCATGCGTATTATTTGAAAAAAAAAAATCACCGTCAGAATTCTGACATCCTCCCAACTTTGCACCGATGATCAAACCGTTGGACAAACAAAATCCTCATCAGTGCATAGTTTTTGGTAGTCATCAGAATTCTGACGCCAATCGATGAAAAATCCAACGAGGATGTTGTATATCTGATGACACTCTATTGTCGGACGCTCGTCGTAGTCCTCGTCGGTGCAAGTTCCTGGTAGGCGTCAGAATTTTGATGTTCATTTGATGAGGATGTTTTATTCCCGATAACATTCTCTCATCAGATGAGAGGTCATTAACATCGTCGGAAGAGTTCAGGATGTATTCGAAATTCTGACGTTAGTATGCACCATCAGAATGATCGACGACAAGTTTTTGATGGCTTTGTTTGCCGATAGTCCAACAAAAAATAGTCAAAATTACGATGATAGGATGTTGGAAATCAGCCCCAAATGTACTAGTGTAGCACCACCACATCAATCTAGAATGAGTAATAACTCTGATAATGCATACCAGACTGATGCCAATCAGCATCACTCAGGTCTCCACCGGAGGGGTAGAAACCCCCAATATGCTCTGAAGTACTCACATGATTCTTTAGGCAAAGGTTTAGTAAAAATGTCTACAATCTTCTCTTTAGTGTTCACATAAACTAGTTTGACTTCATTTGCTTCCACCTTCTCCTTCAGAAAATTATACTTGATACATATGTGCTTTGTCTTAGAATGAAATACAGGAATCTTTGATATATCAATAGCAACGGAGTTATTATAGTGAATAACTATTGGTTCATTACAATCCACATTTAGATCCTTCAACATTTTCTTCATCCATAGAACTTGTGTATAGTTAGTAGCAACAACAACATACTCAACTTCAATAGTAGATAAAGAAGTGCATGACTGTTTCTTGCTGATCTATAAAACAATTTTCTTTCTAAAAAAGAAAGCTCCACCGGATGTTCTCTTCCGGTCATCAACATCTTCAGCCCAATCGGCATCTGTATATGCACATAATGTAAATTCATCATTTTTAGGATATCACAAACCATACTTAGTTGTTCCCTGCAAATACCTGAAAATCCTTTTCACCACACTCTCATGATTTTCTCTAGGATCACTCTGGTATCTTGATAGAATACAAATTGCACTCATTATATCTGATCTAGTTTGAGTCAGATATAACAAACCACCAATCATAGACTTGTACCTAGTAGGATTTACCGATGTAGATGCATCATTCTTTGTCAATTTCTCACTTGTAATCATAGGGGTACTAACTGGTTTACAATTTTCCATACCAAATTTATTCAACAAATCTCTAGCATACTTAGTTTGACAGATGAAAATACCTTTATCAGTTTGAGTAATCTACAAACCTAAGAAAAATATCATCTCCCCAATCATAGACATCTCAAATTCATTCTTCACATTGTTAGAGAATTCCATACACAACTTATCTTCACCTCCAAAAATGATATCATCAACAAAGAACTCAATAATTACTATGTCATCATTAGTGATCTTATAATATAAATTATTGTCAGCATTACCTTTAGTGAAATCAAGCTTCAAAATATATTTATCCAGTCTTGCATACCAAGCTCTAGAGGCTTGTTTCAATCCATATAAAGCTTTCTTTAACCTGCAAACCATGTTTTTGTCGTCTGAAAATGAAAATCCATCAAGTTGCTCAATATAAACTTCCTCTTCAAGATCTCCATTCAGAAATGCACACTTAACATCCATTTGATAAACCTTGTAATTCTTATGAGCAACATAAGCAAGAAATAATCTCACAGCTTCAATCCTAGATACTGGTTCAAAGGTTTCACCATAATCAATTCCTTCCTTCTAAGAATATTGTTTACAAATCAGTCTAGCTTTATTCCTCACAACATTTCCATTCTCATTCAATTTATTCCTAAAAAGCCATTTAGTTCCAATAACATTTTTATTTTTAGGCTGAGGAACTAAAGTCCATGTGTTATTCTTTTCTATCTGATCTAATTCTTCTTCCATAGCTTTCATCCAATATTAATCTTTACAAGCTTCAATTACTGATGTCGGTTCAACTTGAGAAATAAAACATACCTCATCAGCTACCAACCTTCTTCTTGTCATCACTCCTTTGCTTTTGTCTCCAATGATCTAATCTTCAAAATGATTCAACCTTACATACCTAGGAGTCTTTTGATTTTCTGTTCCTCTGTCCTAAACTTTAGTTACTGTTGAATTTTTTGATATTTCCGGAGTAACTGGTCCAACATTTTGTTCTGTTATAGGTGCTACCGATTCATTTATGATCATTTCCACTATCGGTTCTCTCTCATAAGTTCTAATTTGACTTTTGTTCTACTCATCCACTTTGACATTTGTGCTCTCCACAATTCACTGCAATGTTTTGTTATAGCATCTATATGCTTTGCTTTCATTAGAATAACCAAGAAATATTCCTTCATCACATCTAAGATCAAACTTTCCAATGGAATCATCTCTTTTGATATACCATTTACTACCAAAGATTCTGAAATACTTAATTATCGATGTATGACCAAACCATAACTCATAAGGTGTCTTACCAGTATCTCCTTTGATATGAACTTTGTTGAATGTGTATACCATCATTCTTATACCTTCTCTCTAGTAGATATGAGGCAAATTAGCTTCCATCATCATGGTTCTAGCTTCATCCAAGATAGTTTTGTTCTTCCTTTCCACAACTCCATTTTATCGAGGTGTCCGGGGTACAGACATTTGTCTCCTTATCCCATTCTTCTCACAATGTCTGTTAAATTTTACCAGATGTGAATTCTCCACCTTGATATGACCTTAAACATTTAATCTTCAAACCTATCTCAATCTAAACTTTAGCTTTAAATATTTTAATCTTTGCAAATGCTTCAGACTTCTCCCTTAGAAAAGTAACCCACATCATTCTATAATAATCATAAATGATTAGCATGAAATATCTATCACCCTGAACACTTTTGATTCTAGCAGGACCACACAAATCACTATGAATAAGATCAAGAAAACCATTAGATTTGTCATGTATACTCTTAAAAAAAAATTTGACTTGCTTTTCCATTTGACATTCCTTACATACCATATTATAGGGTTTTACAATCTTAGGTATATCTCTAACTACTTTAGTAGAATTGATCTTCATAATGCAATCAAAATTCACATGAAACAACCTCTTATGCCATAGCCAACTCTCATCAATTTGTGCAATCAAACATGTCTTCTCACCAGAATTCAAATGAAAGATATTACCTTTAGTCTATGTACTGGTTGCAATTTCCAATCCAGATCTATTGATAATCTTGCATTTTCCATCCTTGAACTGTAACTGAAATCCCTTATCCACCAACTATCCTACACTCAAAAGATTATGCCTTAAACCTTCAACATAATAAACATTATCAGTGTTATGCTTACCATCCAATGATATTATTCCTTTTCCCTTGATCACACATGCTTTGTCATCTCCAAATCTAACGAGACCACCATCAAATTCTTGCATAGATAAGAACTTCCTTTTATCTCTAGTCATATGATGTGAACATCCACTGTCAATTACCCCTTCATCCATGTCTTCAATTTTAGAAGCAAGGGCCTTCTCTTCAAGTACTAGATCATCTTCCTTAATAGCCAAAAATATTGATTCCTTTCCATTGTCGGATCCACTAGTTGAATCTTGTATCGGTTCATTATCAGAAATAGTCACACCTTCCTCATCCACATAGTAGCATGATTTGTCTTTGCTTCTCTTGTACTTATGCTTGTTATGATAATCATGGTTAGGCCTAAAAGATCTTCTAGCTCTTTCTTCAACTTTTGAATTCCTTTAAAGATATCTAGATGCAAAATGACCTGTCTTATTACATGCAAAGCATTTAAACGGTGATTTTCCTTCATACTTACTTCCTTTCGGTCCTTTAGGTACTCTTCTAGTAAATAAGGCTTCAAGTTGCTCAAATTCTTCATCTTCTTTCTTCATATCCTCTAGTTCCTTCGCATATAAAGATTTCCAATCACTCTTGTTGGTAGATGATGTAGATACATGAAAAGTAGGTTCAGATTTCACAGCTCCAAAAGGTCCAAATTCCTCAAGCTCAAATGAAGATAATTTCCCAACCAAGGTATCCCTATTAACAAAGGTGTTTGCCATAGTTCTCAACTCATTAATTGCAGTAGCCTTCATCTTATAAGTCAGTGGCAAAGCTCTCAGTACTTTAGAAAATATTTCATCTTCACTTAGAGATCCACCACAACATTGAATTCCCAGAACAATCTCATTAACTCTCTCAATAAAAGCAGTAATCCTTTCATCTTCTTCCATCTTCAGGTTCTCATACCTTACCGGATAACCATCAAGTTTATCAATTTTAATAGTAGGGTCACCTTCATTCAAAGTCTCCAATTTATCCTGTTGGGACTCATTAAAATTGAGTCAAGTTTTGAGGCCCAATTCAAATTTTTGCTTTGCATGATAAAAAATGAGTCAGTTAGAATGGCCTAGTTAGAGAGAGGGTAAAATGGAGCTAGTTGATTTTCAGGGGGTAAGGCTCGGGAGACATGTCCTACACCTTTCATTTGGCCTATTCAGTGATGTAAAACTTTCAAAATATAATCTCGATAAGTTTACAAGGTACCCATTTTGAGGGGTGAGCTGAAAGTGATTTTAGGTGCAAATGCAGATTTTATTGAGTAGCCTACTTTGGGTGTTTACATCTTTTTCCCTGTTGATCGTCATGAATAATTTCAAGATGGGTTCAATTGTATGCATAAATGTGAGTTAGCCTACAAAGTTTCAAGTCATAGCGAATCCATTTGCTCAGTTTTGAAGATCAATCCATTTGCAGTTTGTGTGTTTTGACAAGTCCTTGTTTCAATGCCTAGTTGGAGCCCTGTTTCGCATAAGTGTAAAAGTTGCCTCAGTGAGTGTTATGTCAGAATGTTTGTTCCAGGATATTGTTGGTATAAATGATGAGTCATGTTTCTAATTTCAGGCTCCTACCAATTTATTTAGTCGGTTTTCAAAAGGGTTTAGTGAGTCATCGTTTTCAGTCTTCCGCACTTTCATTGTTATAACAGTTAAAGTGGCCATTTTCACAAGCTCACCATTTGCACCCAGTCAAACTTTTGGTCAAAATGAGAATTAAAGGATTTAATATGTACTTCAAGGTACCTTTGTTTCAAATTTGAGGGTCTACGGGGGTCGATTGATATTTTTGAGAAAGGCATCATGTGTTACCAGAACATCGACTTCATCAGGCCCACAGTGTCGACAAAGTCAGTTGGTCATTTTCGCCATTTAATATCTCTTTGCTCGGGATTCGTCTTCAAAAACCGCTTGACAGAGTTCATCCTTGTATATCAGAGTACATGCCTATCAGATGGCAAGGTCCATAAAGGTGTTTTGACCACCTTTAAAATTGCGTCTTCGTGATTAAATGCGAAAATGTGGCATAATTGCCTGAAAGTTGTAAAATGCGGTGTAATGATCTGAAAACGATGCCGATCATTTCCAAAGGTAAGTTTAAGGTTCCTAAGGAATTTCAAAGGTCAGTTGCATGAAAATGAAAAAAAAAATTAGTCGGACCCACTTGGGGCCCGACCTGGTTCATGCTTGTGCACTAATTTTTGTGGCGAATTGTTCTTATTTTAGGGCATGCAATCTCCCATTTGACAAATGATGATGCTAGAGAAAGTTGCAGACTAGATGTTTGTTATTCTAATAATTATGGAGAGATTTCAGATAGAGGTATGGATAATATGGCCCTTCTTATCCAGAACATGGAATGTGTACGGTCTAATAGTCAACAAGAGCATCAAGATCCAGTCCTCAAGCAGATATCTTTGAAAATTCCAAAAGGATGGTCGACTGTTATTGATCAAATGCAAATTCTCAGTTACAAATCAATTTCCCCCCACACATGGCATGGTAAAAGGCTTATTGAAACATGGAGCAATGAAATTGGCAAATGAATGCCAGTCATATCCTCCAGTTCCCATGCGTGGATCCTCTGAGTTGTAGGGGAGGCAATACAACAGCAGCAAATGTTTCAAACAAATGCAACAATGAAATCTTCCCCTTCCCACATGGTAGTAGCCAGCACAGAAAGTAAAAAGCCAAGGGAATGCAAATTAGTTAGTTGCAGTCTTCCCTCCCTCACGTGGCATGTGAAATGCTCCAAACTTCAGCTGGTATCCACTCCTCCCTCTCACGTGGCATTGTAAAAGCATAAAACACTGAGCAAAGTGCAAAAACCAGCAATTCTTCTCTCTCACGTGGCATGGTAAAGCAATCTATGTCTCCAGCAAATGCAACCAGTAGCTCGTGCCTCCTCCTTGATCAACTTTGGGGGTTTTCAAGCTTTTGAAACTTGCGTGCAATGCATGTAGAGTAGATAGCTCCCTCCTCCCCCACGTGAAGCCTCTGGCAGATGGCATTTTTTTTAAGAAAGCTTCAGAGATTTTAAAATAAATGCAGTTCACCCCCCCCTCTCACGTGCCTCCCCATTCTTTGTTGTTGATGGAGTTTAAAGGGAAAGGCATTGATGTTTCCAGCCAGTGCGAGCATTCTTCTCCTCAGGTCACGTGAACCTTCTGTGAGGTGTGTGAGCAGAAAATTGGAAGTTTAATGGGAGGTAAAGATCTTCAAAGTACAGCAAATGCCTTTGGCAGGTGTAAAGCATTAAACCCACAACCTTTGCCTAATTCTTCCAGTGCATGGCGTGGTTCGAAAGGCCATCGATTCCCAAGAAAACACCATTGGCAGCCATGAAAGTCTCAGACAAAGTCCAAAAAATGCATTGCCAGGTAAAACGCAATATCCCACATTCACTGGGAAATGGTATTTTTTTATATTTATATGTAAATCTCTACGCAAGTATAATGTCAAAGCCTCAAGGTTTTTGACGGATGGTGCCCGTTGGGCACCCAAGTGGACCCCACACAAGCACGGTTCCCAAGGTGAGCAAAATTTTGTAGAGGAGTGACCTAACGAGGGAGCAGGTTGCAGGAGATCGACGGTCGGTGAAACTTCGCAGGGTGGAGATGCTCATCGGTTAAAGGCTGCGAAATGGGGAAAGGCAAAATGGTGAAAAGCGTCTGCGAAAACTGAGCAAGGTAAAGATCGTCCAGGTTCAAGCTGATCCGACAGTGCGCGCCATTTCGTAGGCTGAAGTTGCTCGCTGGTTAAGGGCTGCGAAATGGCAAAAATCCCAGGCTCAGCAAAATGAGTTAAAGACCCTGCAAGTTTGAGAGATCCGATGGCTCGTGTGATTTTGAAGCCTGAAGTTACACGCCCGTTAGCCATTGTGAAATGGTGAAAGCCAGGTGGAAGGTCCAAGTGGAAAGACAGCTCACAGGTCATCCTAGGTGGTGGTGACATAGCGTACATGTGGCGTATAGGTGGACAGACAAGTGGCAGTGACAAAGCATGCACATGGCAGTGATGAGGTGTCATCCGAGAAGGCGCCCAGTGGATCCAATTGACCAATCAGAGACCACCACGTGGCAAGGCGTCAAGCTAAAGAAGGCATGAAAAATCAAAATTAAAATCAATTTAAATATATAGTGGAGACTATATTAAAAATTCAAAAATTTAAATGATGTGCACACATGAGTGATTAATTCGCCCAGGGCTCTATTTTTACTAAAAATGGCAAGTATTATATATTGTTGGAAAGCTCTCAAGATGAGGAATGCAGTTATGAAGTTTGTTTCAACAAAGATTAGATCTTTTGAGAGCAATTTCCATGGGAAAGAAGAAGAAAGTGAATTCAGTTGGAAAAGAAACACTTGGCAATTTCAGTTGCAGACCTAATTTGTTCCCTCTTCCTTCTTATTCCAATTTTCTTCTCATTGTAAGGGTTCCAGAATTCTATAAGAGTGGCTCCAATTTTCATGGCTTCCATTTTCTGAATTTCTTGACCTAAACTTGTAAAGTTCTATGGATCTGTTCAGAGTATAGAGGCTACATGGCAGGATGAAAGATTGTTTTCTAGTTGTAGGTCTTACTTGTGTCAGGCATGAGTAAATTTCCCATGATATTATCTTTGTGCATGTATTTCATTGATATGAATTGAATCCTCAAGGAGGCTTATAATTTGTCATCTCAAGGAGATTGTATAATTGTTTGTAGGCATTCTTCAATGAAGAGTTTAAATTCTATAATCAGTCATAAACAATGGAATGTGTCCCAAATCTGATAATTTTGTGAATGGATTGAGTAATGCATTAGTATAAGGTATTAATGCAGGGACATTTTGTAAGGAAAACAAATTTGCAGCTGTGATTGACATTTTGTAATTTTGTGTGTGACTCTGTTGCCCAATGAAGAAGGCACTAGTCTTTGACAGATTTGGGGATGGTTTCAGATATATATTTTAAAAGAAAATCTAATTTCCCTTTATGTTTAGGGGTTTGTGTTCTATCCTTCCAAAGCTCTATTTCACTTATTATTTGTACAAGATCCAGCCAATCTGTATGCGTTACTTAATCTATTGAGCTTGTGGAATGGTATATATGTCTCATTGATGTTGTCATGGTGAGTAAATGAGTCAATTTCATGCATCAAAAGGGGTGTCCCCCCCTAGGTCTAGCAGAACTTGAAGTGCAGGAGGATCATTAGGATCCTATGTTATGTTGTCCAATCCCTGGAGTGTTTTCATTGATTGAGATTGGCTTTCTCATAGATCAATTGCAGGTGTACTTGGGTTAATCATTTTTTATGAACAACAAAAATGGCGACTCTGTTGGGGAAGTTGAATAGAAATTGCCTAATTTTATCCAGTTAGTCTATCCATTGTGTATGCACAGAGTTTGAAATTAATTTTTATGGTGAAGAAAATGTTCCTTGTTTTGGATCTATAGAATGATATGTTTGTCATGTCATATTTTATAAAAGAGTAACAGTGAATTTATGTTGCTGAGTTGTGAGCAAGTCCTTGTAGCTGTATGCAAACTTTTCCCCAATTCCTTATTTTGGTGGCAACTCTGTGGTTCATACTAGTGTTAAATAGCCTAGAAGAGTGTTTATTATAGTGAGATTGAAAGAGAAACAGAGAATTTAAATATGTGTTGAATTGCATTCTATTGTTCAAAATGTCCTCTATGCAAGAGGTGGCGACTCTGTGATAAAAGATCGTGCTGAAAGTTGAAATTAATCTTCAAATCTACAAGAGTTTATAGCTGCAAACACCCAGGTATTTTCAAAGGTTTCAAATGCAAAAGATATTTGTTCTGAAAATTTGAATGTGTAATGTTATTTTCCCACTTAGTGAACAGCACTAGTCTAGAGGGAAAGAGGAATCACAAAATTAATTTGCATATCTATGATGCTAAAATATTCAGTGTATATGATCTTCCGTAGTATGCAAATTTGGAAGAACTTTGTGTCAAGCAATGTTAATGAATAGATTTGAATAAGGATATGTGCTTGAAGTTTTTTATCCAAGATTGTATAGTCATTTGTGGGATTAGGAAGAAATGTGTAGTGAAGTTTTTCAGCCCCAATCTTATCCACATATGACCATGCTTAGTAAACCAGAACAACCATGTAATAGGAAAAGTTTCAGTATGAAGTACTATGCTGCTCTAAATTTCAGAGATATTCTAGGTTACCCAAATCCCATACCCACAGAAATTAGAAAGTATTTGCTAATATTTAGTGGGAAGAAATCAGAATCAGCATGTCAACATTTGAAGAGATTTTCAGATTTGATGGGAGAGTTTGAAATTTGTCAAGAAGATGTATGTATGAAGTTGTTTGTTCAGTCACTAAAAGAAGATGCAAGGGATTGGTTTTCCTTTTTGCCAGTACATTGTATTTCCTCATGGGAGGTATTGATTTCAGATTTCATAGACCAATTTGATGAAAAAGTGAGTGATTGTGATTTGTTGAAAGAGTTCACTTATATACAGATCAAGGAAGATGAATTGGTACCAACATTTAATATCAGATTTTCACAAGCATTGACTAAAATTTCTAGAAAGTATAAGTTTGATGATAAAGTATGTTTGGATATCTATATGAGTGTATTTGATGAGAAGATGGGTTTCTTATTGAGAAACAAAGAACCCAAAACCTTGTATGAAGCTTTTAACACAACTAGGGACATTGAAAATAATTTGAAATTTGGGATAGCCAAGAGATTTGTGTCTGCTGTTGTTTTTTGTCAAAGCACCTTCAATGGTGAAATACCATTTGAAACTGATCAAATCAATCCTTGTCCAAATATATCAAGCTCTACAGTTCCAAGTAGTTTTGCTGATATATGTGCTTCAAATTTTGATGAGAGTCAAGAATATTTGCTGTCAATGTCAGTTTTCTCTCATAGTAATGATGGAATGATCAATGGGAAGTATTGTGAAAATGTTGATACAGAGGTAGATATATACAAGGAATATGTACCATTTGATTTATATGTCGGTTATACTGACTATGTGATTGCAAATTATCAAGTTAATCATGCATCTCCCAAGGTTAATGATGATGAAAACAATGATGGTGATGACCATCAATCTTTACATGTTGTTGATGTATTTGATGTTGAAATTCCAAGTACTGATGGAAAACCAAATGTGGCTGATTATGCAAGTGAAAATGTGTAATACAATATAAATCAGATTTTATTTAAGTCTGATAAATCTGAAAATGAAATTGTGAATGATGTTGATGATGTGTTCAGTGCAAGTATACCCAGTGATGAATGTGTTTCCAAATGGAGTGGTGCTGCTGATTATGAGGACACTGACTTCTATTCCCGGCACCTTGAAGGTATACGAATGAACAATGAAGATCAATTTCAGAATGAGAACAATCTTGGCATGAGTGTTTCACTTTCTTTTGATCAGCAAATGAATGTCAGTCATGCAGTTGAGGATGGTTATGAGAATTCTTATTATTCATCTTGTGAAGATGATATGAGAGGAAACCAAATTATGTACCTTAGTTATGAATCTGAAAACGAAAGTGTTTTTGAAGATAAGAATGTATGTGACAGTGCTGATAATGTTCTATTTTCATATTTAAATGAACCCACATTTGAATGCTTTCAAAATTTCAAGTACCATGATGAGGATGTGAATGTTGATAATATGTTTGAACCAGATATGGAGTTCTTTGCCTTTGATACAAATCTCCATGGTGTTGATGTCATTGATGAAAATGATGAAGTTTCCCCTTGTGTGGAACAAATTTGTAATGCTGATGTAATTTCGAACAGTAGTAGCATGTGTTGCAAAAAATTACTTCATGATGAAGATAAGAGGCATGGGTAATGTGATGACTTCTTCAGACCACAAATGGAAGTTTTTCGGGTGGATATAAGTCTGAATGAAGAAGATTTAGCTGAGGATTTGCTTCAGCCAGAGGTATGCATTCTTTTCCATGAATGGGATATTGAGAATGCAGAAGTTTTGAGTTTGATAAACAAGGAGAGTATAGAGTGTGATCAGCATAGTGAAGTATCACATCCGTATTGTAACATTTATGTTCCTTGTTTGCATCAGTTGGTTAGTAGTGTCCCTCATTCTATTGATTTAAATGATAATAAGGTATGTGCTGATGGGAATTATAATGCTGAAATTGAATGCTTTATTTTTGAAGTTTAGCATGATGATGTCTTTGCAAATGGTAGAATTGATTGGGATAGCGAAGTGTATTGCATCTTGTGGGAAGGCCTCTATAGTGAGTTGTCTCATGGTTTTACTTTTGTTGAGATAGTGTGTGATTACAAAGTTCAGAATCAGATAAAAGGTATGCACACCAGTTGTTACAGTAATGAGACAAAAGGGGTTGATTATAAGGATTATGCTCAATTGCTATTGAAAGGTTCCTTTGTTTGGATCATGATGTCAAGTGATGAAAATCAGATTTTTGACAAAGGTAAATGCTAAAGTTGTTTGGACCAGCTTATGATCAGTTATAAGCATGTTTGTATATCTTGTATAGTTGCTTTGCTTCAGTTGTGTGGTTTTCAATAAAGTGCCCTGTCGTTTGGGTTGAATAAGGAAGCCCTGTTTTTTAGAAGAGAAGAGAATGATTCATTTTTGGCTGGTCTGCTTAACCATATATTTTGCATTCTTGTGTTGATCTTGCAATCAACCATCCCTAGTCAGACCCACTGTTGGGACTCATTAAAATTGAGTCAAGTTTTGAGGCCCGATTCAAATTTTTGCTTTGCATGATAAAAAATGAGTCAGTTTGAATGGCCTAGTTAGAGAGAGGGTAAAATGGAGCTAGTTGATTTTCAAGGGGGTAAGGCTCGGGAGACATGTCCTACACCTTTCATTTGGCCTATTCAGTGATGTGCAACTTTCAAAATTTAATTTGGATAAGTTTACAAGGTACCCATTTCAAGGGGTGAGCTGAAAGTGCATTTTAGGTGCAAATGCAGATTTTATTGAGTAGCCTACTTTGGGTGTTTACATCTTTTTCCTTGTTGATCGTCATGAAGAATTTAAAAATGGGTTCAATTTTATGCATAAATGTGAGTTGGCCTACAAAGTTTCAAGTCTTAACAAATCCATTTGCTCAGTTTTTGAAGATCAATCCATTTGCAGTTTGTGTGTTTTGACAAGTCCTTGTTTCAGCGCCTAGTTGGAGCCTTGTTTCGCATAAGTGTAAAAGTTGCCTCAGTGAGTGTTATGCCAGAATGTTTGTTCTGGGCTATTGTTGGTATAAATGATGAGTCATGTTTCCATTTTCAGGCTCCTACCAATCCGTTTAGTCAGTTTTCAAAAGGGTTTAGTGAGCCATCGTTTTCAGTCTTCCATACTTTCATTGCTATATCAGTTAAAGTGGCCATTTTCATGAGCTCACCATTTGCACCCAGTCAAACTTTTGGTCAAAATGAGAATTGAAATATTTAATATGTACTTCAAGGTACATATGTTTCAAATTTGAGGGTCTACGGGGGTCGATTGATATTTTTGAGAAAGGCATCATGTGTTGCCAACACATTGACTTCATCAGGCCCGCAGTGTCGACAAAGCCAGTTGGTCATTTTTGCCATTTAATATCTCTTTTCTCGAGATTCATCTTGAAAAACCGCTTGGTAGAGTTTATCCTTGTATATCAGAGTACATGCCTATCAGATGGCAAGGTCTAGAAAGGTGTTTTGACCACCTTGAAAATTGCATCTTCGCGATTAAATGCGAAAATGTGGCATAATTGCCTGAAAGTTGTAAAATGCGGTGTAATGATCTGAAAATGATGTCGATCATTTCCAGAGGTAAGTTTAAGGTTCCTAAGGCATTTCAGAGGTCAGTTGCATGAAAACAAAAAAAAAATTTAGTCGGACCCACTTCCGGGCCCGACCTGGCTCATGCTTTTGCACTAATTTTTGTGGTGAATTGTTCTTATTTCATGGCATGCAATCTCCCATTTGACAAATGATGATGCTGGAGAAAGTTGTAGACTAGATGTTTGTTATTCTAATAATTGTGGAGAGATTTCAGATAGAGGTATGGAGAATATGGCCCTTCTTGTCCAGAACATGGAATGTGTATGGTCTAATAGTCAACAAGAGCATCAGGATCCAGGCCTCAAACAGATATCTTTGAAAATTCCAAAAGGATGGTTGACAATTATTGATCAAATGAAAATTCTCAGTTACAAATCAATTTCCCTCCACACATGGCATGGTAAAAGGCTTATTGAAACATGGAGCAATGAAATTGGCAAATGAATGCTAGTCATATCCTCCAGTTCCCATGCGTGGATCCTCTGAGTTGCAAGGGAGGAAATACAATAGTAGCAAACGTTTCAAACAAATGCAATAGTGAATCCTTCCCCTTCCCATGTGGTAGCAGTCAGTACAGAAAGTAAAAAGCCAAGGGAATGCAAATTAGTTAGTTGCAGTCTTCCCTCCCTCACGTGGCATGTGAAATGCTCCAAACTTCAGCTGGTATCCACTCCTCCCTCTCACGTGGCATTGTAAAAGCATTAAACTCTGAGCAAAGTGCAAAAACCAATAATTATTCCCTCTCACATGGCATGGTAAAGCAATCTATGTCTCCAGCGAATGCAACCAGCATCTTGTGCCTCCTCCTTGATCAACTTTGTGGGTTTTCAAGCTTTTGAAACCTGCATGCAATGCATGTAGAGCAGATAGATCCCTCCTCCCCCATGTGAAGCCTCTGGCAGATGGCATTTTTTTTAAAGAAAGCTTCAGAGATTTTAAAATAAATGCAGTTCCCCCCCCTCTCATGTACCTCCCCATTCTTTGTTGTTGATGGAGTTTAATGGAAAGGCATTGACGTTTCCAGCCAGTGTGAGCATTCTTCTCCTCAGGTCACGTGAGCCTTCTATGAGGTGTGTGAGCAGAAAATTGGAAGTGTAATGGGAGGTAAAGATCTTCAAATTATAGCAAATGCCTTTGGCAGGTGTAAAGCATTAAACCCACAACCTTTGCCCAATTCTTCCAGTGCATGGTGTGGCTGGAAAGGCCATCGATTCCCAAGAAAACACCATTGCCAGCCATGAAAGTCTCAGACAAAGCTCCAAAAAATGCATTGCCAGGTAAAACATAATATCCCACATTCACTGGGAAATGGTATTTTTTGATATTTATATGTAAATCTCTACTCAAGTATAATGTCAAAGCCTCAAGGCTTTTGACAGACGATGCCCGTTGGGCGCCCATGCAGACCCCACATAGGCACGGTTCTCGAGGTGGGTAAAATTTTGCAAAGAAGGAGTGACTTAACAAGCGAGCAGGTTGTAGGAGATCGATGGTCGGCATGACTTTGCAGGGTGGAGATGCTCACCGATTAAAGGTTGCCAAATGGGAAAAGGCGAAATGGTGAAAAATGTCCGCAAAAATTGAGCAAGGTAAAGATCGTGTAGGTTCAAACTGATTCGACAGTGCATGCGATTTCACAGCCCAAAGTTGCTTGCCGGTTAAGGGCTGTGAAATCGGAAAAATCCCAAGCTCAGCGAAATGAGTTAAAGACCCTGCAGGTTTGAGAGATCTGATGGCTCGCATGATTTCAGAGCTCGAAGTTGCACACTCGTTAGCCATTGTGAAATGGTGAAAGCCAGGTGGCAGGTCCAGGTGGAAAGACAGCTCGCAAGTCATCCTAGGTGGTGGTGACGTAGCGCACATGTGGCGTACAGGTGGACAGACAAGTGGCAGTGACAAAGCGTGCACGTGGCAGTGATGAGGTGTCATCCGAGGTGGCACCCAGTGGATCCAATTGACCAATCAGAGACCACCACATGGCAGGGCATCAGGCCAAAGAAGGGGTGAAAAGTCAAAATTAAAATCAGTTTAATTATATAGTGCAGACTATATTAAAAATTCAAAAATTTAAATGATGTGCACACATGAGTGATTAATTCGCCTAGGGCTCTATTTTTACTAAAAATGTCAAGTATTATATATTGTCGGAAAGCTCTCGAGATGAGGAATGCATTTTTGAAGTTTTTTTCAACAAAGATCAGATCTTTTGAGAGAATTTTCCACAGGAAAGAAGAAGAAAGTGAATTCAGTTGGAAAAGAGACATATGGCAATTTCAGTTGCAGACCTAATTTGTTCCCTCTTCCTTCTTATTCCAATTTTATTCTCATTGTAAGGGTTCTAGAATTTTATGAGAGTGGCTCCAATTTTCATGGCTTCCATTTTCTGAATTTCTTGACCTAAACTTGTAAAGTTCTATGGATATGTTCAGGGTATAGAGGCTACATGGCAGGATGACAAATTGTTTTCTAGTTGTAGGTCTTACTTATGTCAGGCATGAGTAAATTTCCCATGATATTGTCTCTATGCATGTATTTCATTGATATGAATTGAATCCTCAAGGAGACTTATAATTTATCATCTCAAGGAGATTGTATGATTATTTGTAGGCATTCTTCAATGAAGAGTTTAAATTCTATAATCAGTCATAAACAATGGAATGTGTCCGAGATCTGATAGTTTTGTGAATGGATTGAGTAATACATTAGTATAAGGTATTAATGCAAGGACATTTTGTAAGGAAAACAAATTTGCAACTATGATTGACATTTTATAATTGTGTGTGTGACTCTGTTGCCCAATGAACAAGGCACTAGTCTTTGATAGATTTGGGGATGGTTTCAGATATATATGTTAAAAGAAAATCTAATTTCCCTTTATGTTTAGGGGTTTGTGTTATATCCTTCCAAAGCTCTATTTCACTTATTATTTGTACAAGATCCAGCCAATCTATATGTGTTACTTAATCTGTTGAGCTTGTGGAATGGTTTATCTACCTCATTGATGTTGTCATGGTGAGTAAATGAGTTAATTTCATGCATCTAAAAGGGTGTCCCCCCCTAGGTCTAGTAGAACCTGAAGTGCAGGAGGATCATTAGGATCCTATGTTATGTTGTCCAAGCCCTGGAGTGTTTTCATTGATTGAGATTGGCTTTCTCATAGATCAATTGCAGGTGTACTTGGGTTAATCATTTTTGATGAGCAACATATCCCATATAGCCTTTGCAGTTGATTTGTCAGTTAGTCCCATTATTTTCTTATCAGAAAGTGCACACAGAAGGGCTTCTCTAGCTCTACAATCCTTCTCAAGCTCTTTATCCAGACCTGTCGAAGGAGGATTTCCAAATGTCAAATTAAATGATGTAACACCATTCTTAGTGATATCCCAAATCTCCTTTCCAAGATATCTCAGATGAGTCTCCATCTGAATCTTCCATACCCTATAATTTGTTCCATCAAGCCTAGGAATTTCTCTTCGGAAAAACAACAACAGATGAACTAGATGAACTTGAACTGCTAGATGCCATAGGATCTTCCTCAAGCGGTTAAGCTTCTGCAAAGAGGACCAAGCTCTGATACCAATTGTTAGACAACTCAAATAACCAGAGGAGAAATGAGAGGGGGGGTGAATCAATTGTCACCAGATTATACAACTTTAAGCATATAGATTCTTATTACCGAAACACATAAACTCAATACCAGAATGCATAAACTAAATACCAGAATAACTGATATAGCAATTAAACATAGACATAATTCACAGAACAATTACCATCCATCCAAAACACATGACACCAAGATTTGTATGTGGAAAACCCAGTAAAGGGAAAAACCATGGTGGGAAGCCTACCCATAGTCAGATAATACTTCTACAGTAAGTATGTGATTACAATATGAGGGGCTTGCACATTCAGGAAGGCCAATAGCCTAGAGTGCACTGCTCATCACAAAAAGGAACCTCACTGACTACAAAAACATTGGACTACAATCCAAAAAGAAGACTGAACTGCAAGTATATAATCTCCTATGCCTGAGTACAGTTTCAGTTAAGCTCAATACAAGAGGCCTTAAACCTCTCTTACAAACCCAATTCGATCATTTATGATCGACCAAACCTTTTGCATATGATTACAACATTATTCACACATAGATAAACCTGTAACCTTGACCTTGTATTCATACATAGAGATCTAATATTATATTTATACCAACCTAGGACCCAAAATCCAATGATCAAAATAAACCCAAAAAGATAATACAATAAGTTCACAAAATAAACCCATAATCCAATGATCAACCAAGTCATCTTAGGCCAAAAGAAATGTAAACCAATCATTAAATCCCACTAGTAACACATGAGGAACATCCTCCAACACGTTACAGAAACAGTCCATAACCTAGATAACACCGGACCCAAAATAGGCCATCATAAACGAAGTCCAACACCACTGATGAACTTAAACATGAACATGATAACCAATAGAATTATGAAAGCCATATAGAAGCCATGCCAACACCACTTATCTCATGCATCAAAATATCTTCAACAAAGCTTTGTCGATAAAACCCTTACCGGTGACCAAAAGGCTTACTAGAACAAATGATATCTTCTAAGTCATCAAATCCTGAACCAACTGATCATGATACACATCAGAATAACATGAATGACATATCCAAACCAATTCCATTAACCAAAGCATACCAGATCATGTTGGATCAATAACATAAACAACCACTCTACCAGAGCCAACTAGAAACCACTAAACAACTAAAACAACCAGTGTTGCCATGAATGAAAAAACATCAATGCAACACATAATCAATTCCTTCAAATTCCCAATAGTTGAAGCCTTCTGGGTCATCATATTTTGAGCAGTGAGCTTGAGGAAGTGTGCCTGAATGCATGTGCATTCTCCATTGTAATATTTACACATACTACTGCAAAGTATCATGTTATTATGGGTAGGTTCCCACCTTTGTTTTTACCTTAACCGGGTGTTCCACATAAAAATTATTGGTGTTATGTGTGTTGTTGTTATTGTATTTATCTTTATTCTTGTTGCAGTTGATTAGATCTGAGATTGTGCTTAATTTGTTTAATCCGGTGAAAACTAATTCACCCCCCCTCCTCTCAGTTTTCCTTCATTGTTGTTGCCAAAAACCCTAGCTTGCCCTCCATGAATGAAAGTAGACTACATTGGCTATGTTCATGGTAGACATTTACTTATGTAAGCCTACTATGGTGGAGAAAGTAGCCAAGGAAATAGCAAAGAGAAAAAACTAATAAATATAAAGATATAAAACTAGGGATAGGTCAAATTAGTTTTAAAGACAATTCATTTAGGACTCGATGAATCTATTATTAATAATACATAATTTAGCAATAGTTTATAGAGTTAAATTTGTTTAGGAATACCATATTATTTAAACACTTTTATAATATTTTAATAATAAGAGTAGTTTAAAAGTATTCAATTAATAGTATTATTTTGTATAATTTAATAGTATTGTGTGCTCATATTTATGGGCATGTATTATGAATTTGAGTGTTTATGTCTATTTTTTTAGAGAAAATTTTCAATTATTTGCAATGTCCCCTAATTGGGATTAACTTATTTATGCCTACAATTGATCCTTAATTATAACATACTAACATTTTAATCATTAATAAAATTGAAGTAACAATGAACAAAATCAGGTATATTATATGAAATGATAACATTATTACTAGCTAACTACCACATAACCAATCATAGTTTATTTCGATAGAAAAACTTGAAAGGGCACCAGTAAACTAGTTAGCCCATCTAAGCTCGAGAGAACATTGCATCCAACTATAAATACTTGCCCCTTGGCCCACAAGTGGCAGGAACATCCTATAATGACAAGTTTCGTCCCTTGGGGTGATCTATTTAGTTTGGGGAACCAATAAACTACATCTCCCTAGCTTATTTCCACCAACTTCACCTATATTTGATTGTGAGATAAAATATAAATATGATCAACTAATTGTATAGAGAAAAGTGGTAGTATGCATGAATGTTATTCACTTATATTAAATCTCCACTTGATTGATTATCTTGTTCTTATGCATATTATTAATATTAAATCGGTTCTATTTCATTCCCTTATTGGGTTTAGATCAAAATTGTTTTTGTAAATCAAAATGCTTGTTTCTTCCTTGTTTCCCCTAAAATACTTGTTTCTTCCTTGTTTCCCCCACCTTACTTGAATGATGATCTAGCTTATATATCCCTCAAGGGGAAGTGAAAGGTTGTGTCTTTTGTTTGGTCACAACCCTCTTATAAGTGGCATCTCTTCCCACATGTATTTTGTACCTTTACTCATTAAATCACTTGTTTGTTTACTAATTATTGACTAGGAAAATAGGTTAGAACAAATATGATATCATAAAGTGAACCACAAAAGCTAAATATCATGTGAAATTAACCTAATCACACCAATAAAGCTATCAAAATGAAGTGCATAGTGAAATAAACACAAGCAAACTCAAAATGAAACCAAATTCATAACACTTCTTTGATTAGGATTAATTGTTTATTCTTTCTCCTCTAATATTATGTTGCTATGAAGTAGATAAGTGCACAAATGTGATGAAGCCAAGGCAATTTGATAGTGTGCTCATGAGGATAATTGAAAGATCATGATTATGAAAATGAGAAAAGAGAGTCTGATTGGATGGATGAGATCGAAGATCAATTGATGGACAAGATCGAGTGTGAGGATTAGTTAAGTGAAGCCAAGTGGGAAAGTGTCATTTGCAAGTGGAGAGGTAAATGGAATGTTAGTAGAGTTAAGTGGAGCAACATAAGGAAGGTGAAAGAGTGAGGTGGAATTAGAAGTGGAGATGAAAATGGAGAGGAATTAATAAATTTTCATTTATTAATTCACTCTCATATTAGTAATTAGCCATTTAAATAACATTCATTTAAATGTGACAAAAAGAATTAAAGGACAAACAAACTATTTGAATTTACTTCTCCTAAGGAAATGTTGGAATAAAGGGGATCAATAATTATTTAATCCTAGAAATGGATTAGGATAAATTAATGCCAAAGAGGTAGAGATTGAATAATTGATAGAATTATTTAATCAGATAGATGAGAAGAGCAATTTAGATCAAATCAATAGGAAATGATAAAATTAGAGGACACAATTAATTATTAATTAAATAACTAACATCATTTAATTAACAGAATAATGCCACAATATCAACGAATGATAAAGATCAAACGTGTGATAAGGAGACACGTTAAAAGGCATAGTTGCAAGCATTTACCATTTGTAAGTGTCTACACTACTAACTAATTGTTGTTTGGTTTTAATCACACCCCATCAGTAATTAATAACACATGAATTGATATAAACATTTCTCTTATTCTTATCATTGTATTATTTTTAATATCAACATTGTATAGGTATCGTTGTTTATATTCAAGAAGTAGGAATCACTATATATACTTATGTATATGTATCGATGCAGACTTAGATAACATAGTTGCCTTTTTCTTATGAAGATAATTACTTTCTTAATACTTTAATTCCTTGGATCAACAATCACAAAAAACTATGAAGTCTTATAAATAAGACAATTTTTTGAGCATTGGCATTTTCATTCTCTTTCTCAGAATGGTATGAGAAGATATCATGGTGCAGGCATGACAATCAACCCTTCCCAAGATTTCTTGTCCTCAACCAATGATCTTTTTATTCTTGTCAACCAAATCCTTTGTAAAGTAGGGGTCCCAACCCAATATTTAGAAATTTATAATCTTTAGATACTCCTTGTAATACACAGTAAGCTTCTCTACACAACTTGATATTGTTGGCCATTTGGTGGAATTGATTATGTGTTGCATTAATGTTTTGTCATTGATGCCAACACTAACTATTTGGATGCTTTATTGGCACCCTTCTGGTCCTGGTAGGTTGAGTGGTTTCTGGTTGATTTGGATTCGACATGATCCAGTAGGCTCCGATATGATTTAGTTTTGGATTTGGCTTGTTCATGATACTCATGCTCATATTCAGTAAGTTGGTTTTGGTCTAGTGGTCGGATGCTAGCCTGTTTGCTTAGAAGCTTGGTTTCTGGTTTCGGGGAGGGTTTCACTGATAGAGCTTTTGATGAAAATATTTGATGAACTGCATAAGTGGTGTTTGTGCAGCTTTTGGTGGAGTTTCAGGATGTTGTCGGTGATCATGTTTGAGACTTGGCAGATGGATATCATTGTTGTAGCGTGTGGACCTATAATTGGTCCCAGTTGATCTAGGTTATGGACCGGCTTTAATGTAACGTGTGGATTGGAGCTCTCGATGTGTTTCCAGGATGTCTTATGTGTTGGATATTATTTGTTTGTTCTAAGGTCGACATGGTTTGTGATTATGTAATTGGTTTATTATCTAGTGGCCGGCCTAATTGTTTATGGTCAAGAGTTTGTATATATAGATATAAGATCTCACTGTAGATCATATGAGAGAGATCATAGGAATGCAATGCGTGAATAATGTAATATCATTCACACAGAGGATTTGGCCAATCATTGGAGATTGAATTGGGTTTATGTAAGAGGATTTAGTCCTCCGGTATTGAGCTTAACCGGAACTGTACTCAGGAATAGCAGATGCTATCTTTTGTAGTTCAACACTTCTCCAAATTGTAGTCTAGATTTCTATGTAGTCAATGAGGCTACTTTAGTGATGAACAGTGCACTCTAGGTTGTTGTCCTTCCTACAAGTGTAGGCCCCTCAATTTAAACTCACATACTTACTACAGAAGTATTATCTAACTGTGGGTAGGCTTCCCACCGTGGTTTTTCCCTTTACCAGGTTTTCCATGTATAAATCTTGGTGTCATGTGGATGGTATTTATTCTGTGATTATTGTTTATGTTTAATTGGTTTAAATTCTATTTCGGTATAATGTTTTGAGTTCTGATATTAAAGTTTTAATTGCTAATGGTTCCAGAAAATCTGTGACAACTGATTCACCCCACCCCCCTCTTAGTTGTCTTTTGGTTATTTGAACTATCTAACAATTGGTATCAAAGCTTTGGTCCTCTCTGCAAAAAGATTAATTGCTTGAGGAAGATCCTATGGTGGCTAATAGTTCAAGTTCATCTAGTTCTTCTGGAGATATCTTTCGAAGAGATATTCTTACGCTTGATGGAACAAATTATATAGTATGGAAGATTCAGATGGAGACTCATTTGAGATGTCTTGGCAAGGAGATTTGGGAGATCACACAGAATGGTGTCACACCTTATAATCCAGGATCTAGAAATCCTCCTTTGGAAAACATGGATAAGGAGCTTGAGAATGATTATAGAGCAAGAGAAGCCCTCTTGTGTGCACTTTCTGATCAGCAAATAATAGGATTAACTAACAAATCATTTGGAAAGGCTATTTGGGATAAGTTGGAGACTATTAATGAAGGTGACCCTATAGTGAAGATTGCTAAACTTGATGGTTACTAGATGACATATGAAAACCTGAAGATGAAAGAAGATGAAAGGATTACTGCATTCATGGAAAGGGTAAATGAGGTTGTTATGGCAATACAATGTTGTGGTGGAACTCTGAGCGAAGATGAAATTGTTTCTAAAGTTCTGAGAGCCCTACCACTGACTTATAAAATGAAGGCTATTTCTATTAATGAGTTGATAACAATGGCTAATACATCTGTCAACAAAGATACTTTGGTTGGGAAACTATCTTCTTTTGAGCTTGAAGAATTTGGACCTTCTGGAGCTGTGAAGACTGAACCTGCTTTTCATGCATCTACATCTGCAACTGGTAAGAAAGATTGGAAATCTTTATATGCAAAGGAATTAGAAGATGTGAAGAGAGAAGATGATGAGTTTGAGAAACTTGAAATACTATTTGCTAGAAGAGTACCTAAAGGACCGATAGGAAGTAAGTATGAAGGAAAAGCACCTTTAAATGTTTTGCATGTAATAAGATTGGTCATTTTGCATCTAGATGTCCTAAAAGGAATTCAAGATTTGAAGAAAGAGTTAGAAGATCATTTAAGCCTAACCCTAGATATCAGAACAAGTATAAGTATAGGAAAAACAAAGACAAATCATTCTACATAGCGGATGTGGAAGGGATTACTGATTCTGATGATGAACCGGCAAAAGATTATGCTAGTGGTTTCGCCAATGGGAAGGAATGGGTGTTCCTAGCTATCAAAGAAGATGATTCGACACTGGAAGAGAATGTACCTGAAGAAAAGGCACTTGCTGCTAAAATTGAAGACAAGGATGAATGGGTAACTAATAGTGGTTGTTCACATCATATGACTGGAGATAAAGGGAAGTTTTTATCTTTGCAAGAATTTGATGGCGGTCTAGTTAGATTTGGAGATGACAAGGCATGTATGATCAAAGGAAAAGGAACTATATCATTGGATGGTAAGAACAATACTAACAATGTTTATTATGTTAAAAGTTTAAGACATAATCTTTTGAGTGTATGACAATTGGTGGATAAGGGATTTCAATTATAGTTCAAGGATGGAAAATGAAAAATCATTAATAGATCTGGTTTGGAGATTGCAACCGGTACATAGACTAAAGGTAATATATTTCATTTGAGCTCTGGTGAGAAGACATGTTTGATTACACAAATTGATGAGAGTTGGCTATGGCATAAAAGGTTGTGTCATGTAAATTTTGATTGTATTGTAAAGATCAGTTCAACTAAGACAGATAGGGATATACTTAAGATTATGAAGCCCTATAATTTCGTATGTAAAGAATGTCAAATGGGTAAACAGGTCAGAACCTCTTTTAGGAGTATACAAGATAAATCAAATTATGTTCTTGATCTTATTCATCCTGATTTGTGTGGCCCTGCTAGAGTTAAAAGTTTTCAAGGTGATAGATATTTCATGCTAATCATTGATGATTATTCTAGAATGATGTGCATTACTTTTCTGAAAGAAAAATATGAAGCATTTGAAAAGTTTAAAATCTTTAAGGCTAAAGTGGAAATTGAGACAGAATTGAAGGTTAAATGTTTGAGGTCAGATCATGGTGGAGAATTCACATCCGATGAGTTTAATAATTTTTGTGAGAAGCATGGTATAAAAAGACAATTTTCTGCTCCCCAGACACCTCAGCATAATGGAATTGTGGAAAGGACGAACAAAACTATCTTGGATGTTACTAGAACAATGATGATGGAAGCTAGTCTACCTCTTATCTATTGGAGAGAAGCAGTGAGCACAACGATTTATACATTCAACATAGTACATATCAAAGGAGAAACTGGTAAGACACCTTATGAATTATGGTTTAGAAATACACCTATAGTTAAGTATTTTAGAATTTTTGGTAGTAAATGTTATATTAGGAGAGATGATATCATTGGAAAATTTGATCCTAGATGTGATGAAGGAATATTTCTTGGTTATTCTAATGAAAGCAAGGCATATAGATGTTATAATAAGAGATTGCAGAGTATTGTGGAGAGTGCTAATGTCAAAGTAGATGAGCTAAACAAAAGTCAAATCAAGGTTTATGAGAAGAAACCAGCTGTGGAAATGATTATATCTAAACTAGTAGTAACTTTTCTAGAACAGAGTGTTGAACCAATTACTCCGACAATATCAGAGAATTCTACAATGATTGAATAACAAGGAAGAGGAACCATGAGTCAGAAGACTCCTAGATATGTGAGATTGAATCATTCAGAAGATCAAATCATTGGGGATAAGAGAAATGGAGTGATGACCAGAAGAAGAATGGCAACTAATGAGGTATGTTTAATTTCACAAGTTGAACCGGTATCAATAATTGAGGCATGTAAAGATGAATACTGGTTGAAAGCTATGGAATTAGAATTAGATCAAATTGAGAAAAATAACACGTGGATTTTGGTTCCCTGGCAGAGATTACTTTAGTGGTGAATATTAGCCAATGGCGAATTTTTCATGTCAGCAACCTGTGGAAATGGTGAATATTTTGTACCGACTGGGGGTGGTCATGTCACTAGAACATTATCATTTTTGTCAAATTCACGGCCCGGTCGCCATATGTATAATGTAATTAAATGTTTCTATGTGAGGATTTCACCAATAAAATATATGATGGACACATGGTAAATTTAATTTTTTCACCTACACTCTCTGAGGTTGCCTTAATAGATGACCATAATTAGCCTATAGGAATATAAAGATTTGTTAGCCAGGAGGAACCAATTCACCTGATATTTTGCCAACGCATGTCTCCATTCACCCCAACTTTCACCAACTATATTGTATTTTCCAATTATTTGGACAACCCATAATCACCTCAAAAATTAGATAAGTCGTGTTATAGTTATGCGGGATTCACCAAATATTTGTATACCATATAAAATTCTCACAGAATTTGCCATATAAGGATTGGTATAAATACATTCAAAGAACGGATCTATCTCTACACAATCTCGTGGGTTCTAGGCTCTGAATTCTAATCAATAGAAAAGTTTCAGACAAAGGAAAATCATTGTTGTTGACTGCATTGGCGACTACTAGTGACCTAAAGGTGAGCGATCATATTTTTGATGTGTTATAATATTATTTTGAATCTGTCTATATTAGTTTGCACTATTGATTTCATTCTTATTCAGTGGGGACCTATTAGTGCCAAGTTGTCAGCCAAGAGATTCAGACCTCGGACATCTACATTGTAGGTCATAGGGCCAATGAAACATATCTTATATTTTAGAGTCTATTATTGCTTCCTCAACAAATTAATATTTTTTTGGCAACCTTTATTTTGTTGGAGATGTTGAACAAGAAGAAGGGTAGGAAACCTAAATGTGGGGAAGGCCATGAAAGGCCAATAAAAAGCAGAATGTTGTCTTCATACTTTGGCTTTGGAAAAGATTGTGGTGAAAATCAGGAAGGTACATCATCACAAGTACAAGTACAAAATTCACAACCTACACTACATGTTGAAGATGGCGGCGAACCTGATATCTCAGAGCAGAATGATCTTGAAGAAGATTATCTGGTAGATGCCCAAGTTAGCCAGAATGATATAATCGACTTGGGTGATAATGCCATTTATGATAATGCACAGAAGGGGAAAAGAAAAGCCTGATCAAAAAATGATCAACCACAATCAAAAAAGGATCGGGAGTGGGATATGTCAGTGAGGAATTTTCAAATTAATTGGGCATCAAAATATTCATTCATTGAACTAGTGGAGAATCCAATTGAAGGCGAGCCTCCAATAGAATGCAGGTGTAAGATTTGCACTTGGAAACATAACACAGAAATTAGGTTGCAGCTAAAATTTGACACCATAGAAAAGCATATTGATAAAGTTTATGAAAAACAAATGATAGACAGAGTTGAAAAATTAGTGATAAGATGGAAAACAAAGGAGGAATGTAAGCATGTGAGGAATGTCAAAGAGTATTCTTTTCATGAGAAAATATAGACGAAGCCTGTTGAAGTTAAAGGTTTTATTGAAGCTAGCTTTGGAAAAGCAATGCAAATAGAACAATTGGGAAAATTTGTTCAGTTGAGCGTTATTCTTTATATTTTGAGCAGAGGGCATGCTATGATGGATTTCCCATCAATTAGTCATTTATTACATTTTTTGAAAGTTACTAACTATCCTAATAGACACTATTCAATAAACAATGGATGGGAATGGGCAAGTTGTCTTGCTGAGATTGAAAAAGAAGATGTAAAGGAAAAAATAAGAGAGTCAAAAAAAATATATATTTTCTTTGGACAAAGTTACGGTGGTAGACAATACTTCATGGGTATGCATGCATGTTTATACTATAGAGAATCATGCCCACCAACCTCATCTACTATTTGTTGCTAAAATCAAGGAGAGTACGACAATGGAAATTTTATTGCAACTAGTAAAGAGAAGTTTAATTGAATATGGAGGTATAGATGACATGACAGTTGCCAAAAAATTGGTGTGTGTTGGAAAAGATGGAGCTTCACTAATGAAAGGTCACAAGAATGGTCTTTGTACAAATATTTAAACTTCATTTGCACTGTACATTACTGCAATTCACTACATGGCTCACATAATGAATCTAGCTTTTGAAATTGTGAGCAAGTATGCTACGGTAAAAAAAAATGAAATTTTAATCAGAGAGCTGTACTCACACTTCTATCGAAGTCCCAAGTGATTTATGGAATTTCAGCACTTTGTTGATGGAATAACTGATAGGAACAAGCTTCTCAAGGATAATGATACCAGATGGATCTCTTTGGATGGTCTAGCGCATCGAGTTTTTTTCATAATATCCATCCTTGATTGGACTATTTCACACACCTTGCGATGAATCAAATCAACCAAAATTTCCTGACCTTCTTTGAAGGTTAAGTAATCTAGAAACACTCTTAACTTTAGCAACTCTTCTGCCCATGCTAGAGGAAATGAGAAATATTATGAAGGCTACCCAAAAAGAGCTTTGTATATTGCAGAATATGCTACACTGTGTAAGATGACATGCATGACCCTCGACAATCTCTATTCAAATCAACCAATACTATCTGATGAAAAATTTGTTAAGTGGCAGACACTCACAAATTTGAACAATCCTGATAACTTTTTACAAATTGGTTCAAATAGGGAGGTATGTGCCAATGTACCAAGAGTTGAGATACCAATGCACTTCTATGCCATGGTCGACCCTGAGGAACTAGGAAAGCACCCCTGGAAGCAACTAGCAAGAGTTACAAGGGAAGATTTTGATGAGATTGTTGAGTTTGTAACTACTTCTGTGAAGAAAATTGCCTATGATCTTTCCTAACAAATTAGAAGCAGATTCACTCTTGACAACCTACTCGAAGCCATGTCTATTGTGTTTCCTCAATATTGGAGCCTCAATAGTGTAGCTGATTTTTGAAGTAAGATATTGACTTTGATAAAACAATTTTGCATATCCAAAGAATTGAATGGAGTAACTATAAATGAAATATTAGAAGAAACTCATCTTAGAGAGCAATCATCTCATTTTGCATACACTATGATGGAACAATATGGCACAATGGACAACCCCCACAAAGAGGGATCAATAACAAGGCTTTGGAAATATATAGCTAAGAACACAACATTGTGTGATTTAATGCTAGAATATATGAAGCTTGTTGATTTATGTCGTACCATGATATTGGGTTCGGTGGAAGATGAGAGAGTTTTCAGTGCTTTGGGGATCCTAAAATCAAAGCTAAGAAACAAACTAGACAAAAATTTGGAAAATTGCTTGAGGCTCCATACATCTACGTATGATGTCCACACTTTTCCTTACAATAGGGCACTACAAATCTGGAGGTCCAAATTGTTGGAAATATGTCTTGAATTAACTTGACTTGTGTTTCAGATTGATTGGATTAACCTATCCTGATGCAACCCTCTTCTTGTGATCGACTATCAAGTGAGAAAGTTGAGTAGATCTGACGGTTGAGTGAAAATATCCAACGACTGTCGCTATACCACGATGGGAAGATGATCGAAATTTATTCCCCACGGATTGGCGACAAAGCACGTCCAAAAAGAAGAGCTTCATTCTAGAAATTTAGTGAGATCATGCTAAGGTGGTAGGGCAGGGACTCCAAATCCAATCAAGAAGTGACACGTGGCATAAATGAGTGACTTAGGTGAGATAAGGGTCGTGCAAATTGAGAAGATCCAATGGCAGATCCGAGGAATATCAATGGTGGAGTAAAATTTTGGGACCATCAGTGACTTTCGATGTACTGAGGTTGTGAGGTGCCTGAAATGTTATCTCTCACGACCTGGTGACCAAGTGGTGGGACCCAGCAGGAGAGCAGCTAAGACGAGTTAAAGGTCGAGCAGATCGTAGATGATCGGATGATGATCGCAAAACATACGACGGTGGTCGCTAGGTCACGACGGGAAATTGCTTGTTAGACTTTTCATCGTGACCTAGCGACAAAGAAGAACTTCATTCCAGGCGGTTAGTGAGGTCGTGCTAAGGTGGTAGGGTAGGGACCCCAAAGCCAATCAGGGGGTGCCACGTGGTAGAGCATGAAAAGAGATCAAGGAAGATCAGATGATTGAGATAGTTGTTTGGTTGTCTTGCCGATGACCCGATGAGGTTGCCTTCAACGATCCGGTTTGATATCAAAGATCGAGTTCAAAAGGTAAACACTTTGACACTGAAGATGGTCTTGTCAGTGTATATGAATACGAACCGACCCAACTTCCTAGTGCATGTGGGATATTGTGTTTCTCATGAATGCAGACCGACGCAGGTGGTTAGAATTCAAACCGTTGGTGCAGTTGCTCAGATGAACGGTCGACAATCTGATAAATGAAGCCATTGGATAACTATGGTGAATGTAATGGATAGCATGAGTCGATTGATGTGACCAGTTTGTTAGAATCTGAGAACAAATGCCTATAGTTGCAAACTAAAACTTTATTGTAAATTCGTTTACTGGAAATAAAGTGTCGAACTATTGGTGGTGGGTTTTTCCCAAAAGGGTGTTCCCATGTAATTCTTGGTGTTCTGTCTTTGTGTTGATTCTATCTATTTTTGTCTATGTTATTATTAACGTTCTATAAAAGTTTTAAACTACATTCTTGTATGATTTCCCCTATTAATTTACATTAGGAAGGTGTTTCCGCACTATGCTTTCCTTACAAGTGGTATTAGATCTTGGCCCATTTTGTTATCCTTGTTGGTTAGGGTTAGTTTTTTGTGTCAGTTCTATTTCAATGGGATTCTTGTAGAGTGTTTACTTGTTTGTTTTATAGGTTAAGATGGCAAGCACCTCAGGGTGCATAGACATGGAGAAGTTTAATGGTTCTAGTTTTGAACTATGGAAACTCAAGATGGAAGACTTGTTGGTCATCTGAGACCTTTGGATTGCTATGTTTGCGCAGAAACCTACAGGCATGAAGCAAGAGGATTTGTAATTAGCTGACCAGAATGCAAGGGGTCTAATCAGGCTATGTCTTGCTAATTTTATTCTATTAAACATCTATGAAGAGAAAATTGCACATCTTCTCTAGAATAAGTTGGGAGATATTTATCAAGGCAAGTCTGTGGTGAATAAACTTTTCTTGAGGAAGAAGTTGTACTCTCTGAAGATGGATGCAAGAACATCATTGGCAGACCACTTGAATGCATTCAACATGGTTCTTGTGCAGTTAACCTATGTTGGTGTGTCCATTCAAGAAGAAGAATGTTGCATGCTACTGTTATGTTCACTGCCTAACTCTTGGGATCACTTAGTGATGGCTATTGGTAGTACTACGACACAGTTCAAGCTGGATACTATGGTTAATACTCTTTTGTCAGAAGAAATGGGAAAGAAGTCTTCTAAGATGAAAAAAAGATGCACTCTCTATCTGAGGTAGGCTGAAGGACAAAGACAAGAAGAAAGGAAAGAATTCCAAGTCCAAGTCTCAAGAGAGATCAAAATCTCTAGGAAAGAAGTCAAAGGTGAAGTGTTGGAACTATGGGCAGAAAGGGCATATCCGAAAGGATTGCAAGGATGAGAAGAAGAAGTATTCTGACACTGAATCTTCTCAAAGTGATGCAGATGCATTTGTAGTAGCCCTAGCAGTGCTTACCTCAGATGACACCTGGTTAGTAGATTTTCGTGCATCTTTTCACATGATCTCCCACAAGGAATGGTTTTCAAAGTATGAACTGTATGCTGGTGGAAAGGTATACTTGGCTAGTGATTCTACATTGGAGATTGTAGGGAGAGGCATAATTAAAATTTAGTTCCCAAATGGTAGAGTGAAGGGGAGTTCTTCATATACCAGGTCTAGAAAGAAACCTTCTCTCTATAAGAAAACTAAATGATGTTGGAGTACAAGTTACATTTGTATATGGTGGTTGCAAGATTACTAGGGGTTCCATTGTATTGGCAAAGGGTGATCTCACTGGTACACTATATAAGTTAAATGTTGAACCTCTTTATTGTAATGTAACCTCTGAAAAGTCTGTTAAGACAACTGTAATGATGCATAATGCTAATTCATTGGAAGCTAAACTTTCTGCTAAGAAAACAATGCTCTGGCATAATAGGTTAGGCCACATAGGTGAAAAAGGTTTAAAAGCTTTGACGAATAATAATTTGGTTGAAGGTCTAGATGATTGTAGTTTTGAGTTTGATTTCTGCGAACACTGCATATATGGAAAACATAACCGTGTTCATTTTTATTCCAGATCTCATAAATCTTATGACATTCTGCATTATGTTCACTCTAATGTGTTTGGTCCGGTGGATGTTCCTTCTCTGTCTAAGTCTAAGTACTATGTATCTTTTGTAGATGATTATTCAAGAAGGGCATTTGTGTACTTTCTTAAAAGTAAATCAGAAGTGTTTAGTCAGTTTAAGGAGTTTAAGAACCTTGTTGAAAATCAGATTGGGAGAACAATTAAATGTTTAAGAACAGACAATGGTGGTGAATATTGTAGTGCAGATTTCAACAAGTACTGTGTTGATCATAGAATTAAGAGACATAATACTATACCTTACACTCCACAACAAAATGGAGTTGTTGAAAGGTTGAATCCGTCTCTAGTGGAGAAAGCAAGAAGCATGTTGAGCGGAGCTAAGCTGGATCAAAAATTATGGGCTGAAGTAGTTGCTATAGCATGTTACCTGCTGAATCATTCTCCTACTTCAGCATTGGTTAACATGTTGGTATTTTGGTACGGTTTTGTCATTGATGTCAACACCTACTAAAAACTAGCACTTTGGAGATCCAGCAACATTCATCGGCAAGCAACTATTGCACAGTTACTGGTATATGGTTCACCGGCAGGATATAATATTCACCAGTACCTGGAATGATATGGAAGACACTTGATAATGTCGAATACATCATATGGACACTTTGTTTTGAAGAATTAATCATTGGTATATTCATATTTACATATTTTCTTTTACCGGCAAATAGGTCCAGGGTTATCTAGGGTTACACCGGCAAGTTTATCTTTTCCATATCAGCATGGCACGCTATGAAGATGATTTATTATTAATGTAAATGCATTAAGCCGACATGTTTAATCGGTTATTGCATCGAATATCATATTGTATGTAAAATGATTTTATTGTAATATCTTGTAGAGCTGACCTACTAAAATTGGTCTTAGCTTATGGTATAAATGTAGGATCTTATTTGTAAGATCAAGTGTAGAATGCGAAAAAGAATTGAGTGAAGGTATATGCGAGATTAACTAGAGGTATACACAAAGACATCATTTGAAGGTGAAGCTAGGTTTTTGTAGAAGCATATCAACATTACACCGGTACTAAATCTAGCATATGAAGATGCTATTTTGTGCAGTACATTCTTATTGGATTTAACCATCCAACTATAGTCAGTGTGACTCCCATTTTATGTTTGAGCAGTGAGCTCTAGGCTGTTGGCCTTTCTACATGTGCAGACCCCATTTATGTACACTTACTATCTGCAGTAGTATCATCTGATTATGGGTAAGGTTTCCCATTGTGGTTTTTCCCCTTATAGGGTTTTCACATACAAAATATTGGTGTTATGTGTTGTGGATGACTTTATGTTTATGTTTCATGCATTAATCCTTACCGGTATAGCAATTTACTGTTAACATTGTCTACCGGCATACTTAACTGGTTTACCGGTATTAAGCATTAAGTTGGTTAAATAGTTTTTGGTTTAAATTTATTAGACAGCTGATTCAGCCCCCCTCTCAGTTGTCTTCGGGACCTAACATGACAAAACACCTATGGAAGCATGGTCTGGTAAGAAACCTTCTTTAAGGAACCTTCATGTTTTTGGTGTAGAGGCATATGCTCATGTGCCCGATGTTAATAGATCTAAGTTGGATAACAAAGTTGTGAAAGGTATCTTCATTGGCTATGGAGTTGGTGTGAAAGGATACAAACTTTGGAATCCAGTGACTAGAAAGGTTATGTACAGCAGAAGTGTGATTTTTCATAAGCTGAAACCTATGTCACTAGACCACAACATAGGAAAGAAAGGAGAAGTTGAGGTTGAAATTCCTCTAGCTAAGGAATAATCTCCCGAGATACCTGAAGATGAGGAGAGTTCAAGTAGTTCAAGTAGTTCTAAAGAAGAACATGATGATGAGCCTCCTGTTGAACCTCAAGAAGCCTCAACACCAGAGTTGAGAAGATCTACTCAAGAGAGACAACAACTTGATAGGTATACACGTAATAATTACAATCACTCTATGTTGAATTTTAATTGCACTTATGCTTTACTTGCAGATACTGATGAACCTAGGACTATCAAAGAAGATATTAAGATGTCTAATTTAGATTCCTGGTTGGAAGCCATGAATGATGAAATGACATCATTGGATAAAAATGGAACTTGGGATTTGGTGCCATTGCCTAAAGGTAGAAAGCCTATAGGCTACAAGTGGGTATTCAAAAAGAAGTATGGTCCAGATGGCAGCATTGACAAGTACAAAGAAAGATTGGTTGCAAAGGGGTATTCTCAAACGGAAGGTATTGACTATGGAGAGATCTTTTCTCCTGTGGCTAAGATGACATCTATCAGATTTCTCTTGTCACTTGCAGCAGCCTATGATTGGGAGATTGAGCAGATGGATGTGAAGACAACATTTCTTCATGGTGACCTTGAAGAAGAGATTTATATGTCTCAGCCTGAGCACTTTGTGAAAAAAGGTAAAGAACAATTTGTATGAAGACTCAAGAAGTCTATGTATGGTTTGAAATAGTCCCCCAAAATGTGGTATCAAAAGTATGATACATTTGTTTTGTCCTTGGGATTTGTGAGATCAAAAGTTGATCATTGTGTTTACTACAAAACTAAATGTGATAGGATTATTATCATAGCTTTGTATGTAGACGACATGCTATTCATAGGAAATACAAAAGGTATGATCTCAGATTTAAAATCTCAGTTATCTATGAAATTTGAAATGAAGGACTTAGGAGCAGCAAATTACATTCTGGGAATGGAGATAAAAAGAGATAGGTCTAAGAGGAAACTTTGGCTTAGCCAGAGAAAATATATAACCAATGTTCTTGACAGGTTTCATATGTTTGACTATAAATCACAAGTTGTTCCCATCTTCCAGAGAACTAAGTTGTCTATGCTTGACAGTCCGAAATCTCCAAAAGAGATTGCTGACATGAAGAACATCCCTTATGTAAGTTCTATTAGCACCTTGATGTAGGCTATGGTTTGTATAAGACCATACATTTCCCAACCAGTGGGAGTACTAAGCAGGTTTATGTCGAATCCAAGAAGGCCGCATTGGTATGTTGTAAAGAGGGTGTTTAGATATCTTAAGGGAACTTTAGATTTTGCTTTGCGCTATCATGGTTATTCTGATGATTCAAAGAAAGCTCTCAATGTATGTGGTTTTGTGGATTCTGATTGGGTAGGAGACATAGAAAACAAAAGATCCACCAGTGGATATGTTTTTGTCATGAATGGTGGAGCAATCAGTTGGATGAGCAAGCGACAATCTATAGTCTCCTTGTCCACTACAGAGGCAAAATACATGGCGGCCATACATGCTTGTAAAGAAGTTTTATGTCTTAGGCATTTGAGTTCAGATATTGGTTTTGATGTAGGGAAGGTTGAAATTTGGAGTGATAGTCAGAGTGCCATATGTTTGGCGAAGAATCCTACTTTCCATGCCAAATCGAAGCATATTGATGTTCAGTATCACTTTGTTTGTGACATGGTGGAAGATGGAAAAGTTTATCTTAACAAGTTAGACACTCTGTAAAATGTTGTAGACGCCTTGACGAAACCTGTGAGCACTCACAAGTTCAAGTGGTGTTCTAATTCTATGGGTCTTAATACCCATGTTTCTTAGTAACATCTGGAGTGGTAATCGGTCCAGTGAATTCCTCGTCAAGTGGGATTTTGTTGGAAATGTTCCTTGAATTAACTTGACTTGTGTTTCAGACTGATTGGAGTAACCTATCCTGATGCAACCCTCTTCTTGTGATTAGCTATCGGGTGAGAAATTTGAGTAGATCTGATGGTTGAGCAAAAAGATCCAACGGCTGTTGCTATACCGTGATGGGAAGATGATTGAAATTTATTCCCCACGGCTTGGCTACAAAGCACATGCAAAAAGAAGAGCTTCATTCTAGTGGTTTAGTGAGGTTGTGCTAAGGTGGCAGAGAAGGGACTCTGGAGCCAATCAAGAAGTGACACATGGCATAAGTGAGCAGCCCACGTGAGATAAGGGTCGTGCGAATTGAGAAGATCCAACGGTGGATCCGAGGAAGATCAACGGTGGAGTAAAATTATGGGACTATCAGTGACTATCGTTGTATTGAGGTTGTGAGGTGGCCGAAATGTTATCTCTCACGACATGGAGACCAAGTAGTGGGACTCGACAGGAGAGCGGGTAAAGTGATTTAAAGGCTGAGCAGATCGCAGATGATCGGATGGTGATCGTAGAAGATTCAATGGTGGTCACTAGGTCATGATGGGAAATTGCTCGTTAGACTTTTCATTGTGACCTAGCGACAAAGAAGAACTTCATTCTGGGTGGTTAGTGAGGTCGTGCTAAGGTGGTAGGGTAGGGACCCCAGAGCCAATCAAGGGGTGCCACGTGGTGGAGCGCAGAAAGAGATCAAGGAAGATCAGACGATCGAGATAGCTGTTTGGTTGTCTTGCCAATGACCTGATGAGGTCACCTTTGGCGATCGGATTTGATATCAGAGATCAAGCTCAAAAGGTAAACACTTGGACACTAAATATGGTCTTATTGGTGTATATGAATACAAACCAACCTGACTTCCTAGTGCATGTGAGATATTATGTTTCGCATGAATGCAAACCGATGCAGGCAATTAGACTTTAAACCATTGATGCAGTTGCTCAGATGAACAGTCGACAATCTAATATATGAAGCTATTGGATAACTATGGTGAATGTAATGGATAGCATGAATTGATTGATGTGACCAGTTCGTTAGAATCTGAGAATGAATGCCTGTAGTTGCAGACTAAAACTTTATTGTAAATTCATTTATTGGAAATAAAGTGTCGAACTGTTGGTGGTGGGTTTTTTCCCCAAAGGGTTTTCCCACATAATTCTTGGTGTTCAGTCTCTATATTGATTCTATCTATTTTTGTCTATGTTGTTCTTAACATCTGTAAAAGTTTTAAACTGCATTCTTGTATGATTTCCCTTGTTAATTGACATTAGGAAGGCATTTCCGCATAGTGCTTTCCTTACACATATGTGAAAAAAGAGGTTTGGGAAACACTTCAAAACAAAGTACCTGTGGGAGTATTGACTCATGTACTAGACCTACTGGCAGCATTGAGATGTAGTTGAACAAAGGTATGCAGAATCAGAGTGAAGAAAACACAGACAACAATCAAGAAAGCTATGAATTTGATGAGGATGAATGGAAACTGTAAGAGATTGGTATTTATTAATCTTATTATTGTATCTCATCATTCATATTACAAAAGTATATTATTATGGTTGATAACTTGATGATATTTTATGAGTCTGTCAACTTTTTGCAATTAGAATTTAATATTGATTTGTAATTGTATTTTTTAATTTTCTATTTCCAGAATTAAAATAGCATAGTAAAAGACCATAATGTGTTTATTGATACAGAGATGTTTATTTAGACATGTTTGAGAACTTAGATTTTCATTAATTCTTTCAAAATATAGCCATATGATACAATTCATTCAATGCACCACTCTGTGATTCTCCATGCAAAAGTCAATACAAAGTTTCTGAACCCTTTGCAAATGACCCTGACTTCCCTTTTATAGAAACAAGGGAGCAACAACAACTTCAAGTCGATTTGCAACATGTGGAGACTCAACATCAAAATCACAAACTCGGGATTCAACACAAATTTAGTTTTACATGACCATCACAGGTCGGATTAGCAATTTAACAACTGCTACATGTCTGATGTCTCCTCTTCAAAAAATAGAGTTTAAAATTAAATATTAATTCAAGCCATGGAAATTAAATATAGATAATAGCAGTGCCCAAGACCTAGTAATCTGAAAGAGAAATGCAGAAATGTTAAAACTTGGGAGATTTTCAGAATACAAATTTACAGGCTGAAGGTTTGCACTATGCATCATAGATTCATAGGCTGGATCAGCAATAGCGAGTGCTATTTTATTCCTATTCATAAAACAAATTTATTTCAAGCGATGCCAAATTCCAAATAGAAAAAACATAAAACCTTGTAATTAAGAGTAAAAGCATAAAACTATGCAATACATACTATGATTCTTAATATTTATGTGCCAGTTTTTTGTAGGGTGCTCCATTCTTCATCTGATGGAGGTCAATATTCTTTAAACTATGGAAAGTCAACTTCAACTTTGTCAACAATCCATATTTAGAAGAGTGACTGGACATCACTATTTCACCCAATACCGCATTCAGAATTGTAAATGGTTGGATGAATTACAGAAAGCTTTGGGGAGTTGTTTTCTTAGGAAGCAAGTCTAAATCAAACTTCATTTTTATCTCCATTTTATTTTTGTAAGCTTCTTTTCCAATGAATTTATTTGATGGGTCAACGGTCTTACGCAAACCAATTTTAATCAAAGTAATCTTTTCTTGCAGCTTCAATATCTTTTTGCCATATTTATCCATAACTTTTGACGTTTCCCTTAGTTTCTGGAATTTTTCAAGGATAGATAATGTCTTAACTATGGCATCAATGTGGTTCTTAACTCCCTTGGATGCCAAATAGTTGTCACTGGTACTGTAGACTACTTGCAAAATATGTTTTGCCATATCCTCTTTTGAATAAACATGTATGCTCTTCTCAATGTGCCATTTGATTTTCATATAAATTATTCTCAGACTTTCATTCAATTCAACTTAAACCACTCACACAACTTGTCACTCCTTTGCATTATTTGCCCCCAAATCTTTTCTTGTATATACTTCGTTGTATTTTTCATATTATCTTTCAATCTATCCTCTGAAGTTTTAATTTTATCATTTGCATTGTGCAGGTCTTCTTTCATTTGTGCACATTTTTTTCTTTCTTCCTCTACTTCCTCTTCCAAATGTTTTTCTTTTTCCTTCTCATGATCCAATAGGTCCTATATTTTTCTTATTTTGGAAGTAATAGACTCATAACTTTTGTATAATTTTTGAAAATTGCCTCTTTCCTCATCAATTTTTTTACTACTTTTAGCCAGTTTTTATCTCAGATCCTTCAATTCTACATCCATCTTTTCCTGCTCTGCAATTTCTACTACAGAGCCTGAATTTTTTATCCTTTCTGTAAATCATTGTACTTGTTATCTGTTGCCTTCCTCTTTGATTTTTCGTTTGCCAAGTATGTCTGTAACTTTTCTATTTGTTTCTCTCTCCACCTTTAGCAATGAAGTGTAGACCACTTTGTTAGTCCCTTTTGACACACTAATTTTGTCCACATTATGTACTTTAGAAAAATCCATTTGGAGGGTGGTAACTTGAAATTCAGAAGGATCTATCTGACTGTGTGGTGGATTTTTATCTTTAGTTGGGGGCATAACAGCCATGAACTTTATCATATCTTTGTGTGGGTCATATATTGGAAATACCCTGTTCCTTGTAGGTTATTTGTCTAAAACTTCAGTCAGGGAAACCCTATGAAATGCTCTTTTTTTTTCTTTATTTGCATTTTTTGTGTGTTCAAAGCTATCATAGTAATCACAAAATTGAAAATATGGACTTGGTGAAGCAATTGAATGTTTGAAAGGTGAAATAGGAATAGAAGAGGGTTCAGTTCCACCTATGCCTATGGTTTTAACTAATGCATTACTAGGATTACCAACAACCATTCCTAATCCTATCCCACTGTAACTTTCATGTGTAGTTTTTATAATCTTTTAAGGGGTATGATCTGAAGCTGCAAATCATAGATTTGCAGTATCAATGGCACTTGATATAGGATTCAAAATAGTATGAGTATCTACCACTAGTGGCCTCTTGCGAGAGATATTTTGTTGTTGCCCTTGTCCAACACCAAGACAACTAGTATCAGTAGTAGTACCCATACCAACCTCACCAATCATAGTGGCACTTGAATGAATACTATTAGGAATACTATCCCCAGATTCCCCACTAGTGGGAGTGGCACTTGATTCACCACCAATGAGAATACCATGATGTGGTGGTGGTTGTGGATTTGAACCTAAAACAAATGTAGGTGGACCCTGAGGGTAATGAGTAGTAGCTTTTTGTGATGAATCTAAAGAATCAAGTCCAATGACTGGTTTAACAAGAGCTTTTGATTTTGAATTTGATGGAAGTTGTACCTCAAGTGGATACCAAATGCCTTCTTCTCTAGGACCTAGACCACCACCTTCAAAACCCATTTTTTCCACAATGTTTGCCCCTTTTCTATATTTTTCTTTCATGGACTCATTGACTCCACCTAATATTTTAGGGACTATAGTAGTTATTGGAGTGGGCTCAACCTCATATTCATTATCATCTTCACTCCTATCATATGTTGTTGTGGGATGCTCCATATTCCACAATTTGCTAAACTCTTCATCCTCATCGATGGACTCAAATTATGCATTGGTGTTTTTGGTTCACCGAGATTCTTCCTCATAGTCCAAAAATCATTTATTTTTGTTTGAGTCCAATAACTTTCTTTACATTCTTGTAGAATTATTTTGGGAATAGATTTGTTAGATGGATTAGCATATTTTTGGTAGAAATTGTAGGACCTCCTATTTTTTATGCCCTGACCCTCCTTTGTTGTCCTTTGTGTGTGCAATGCCATAATTTGTGATGACATTTCTTCTGTTGAAATGTTATTGTCAGCGGCAATTTTCTCCATCTCTTTTCTTACCTCATCCCAGGAGTCCATATTTCTAACCTTTTATAGCAATGGTTTACTTTCATGTTGACATAACGCTGAAGAGTTCCCATTTTTCTTAAGCCTTCCTTAAACTACATCGATTGGATCATACTATCAGAGACCCTTATCACCAAAGCTAAAAAATGTCAAAAAGTTGTTAGGTCCCCGTGACAACTAAGAGGGGAGGCATGAATCAGTTGTCCAATAGATTCAAAGCAAAACTAACTTAACCAAGCTTAATGCTTAATACCGGTAAACCAAACTTTATGCCGATAGACAGTTTTATCAGTTAATTGCAGTACTGGTAAAGATTAATGCATGAAACGGAAAGTCAATAACATCCACAACACACAACACCAATATTTGTACATGGAAACCCTGTAAGGGGAAAAACCATGGTGAGAAACCTTACCCACAATCAGATGATACTACTGTGGATAGCATGTGTGTACAATATGGAGTCTGCACATGCAGAAAGTCCAACATCCTAGAGCTCACTGCTCAATCACAAAATAGGAGTCACACTGACTACAATTGGATGGTTAAATCCAATGATAATGTACTGCTCAGAATAGCATCTTCATATGTTGGATTCAGTACCGTTTTAGCTCCGATATGCCTTCTTCAACCCTTCCGTCAATCTTGAATGATGTCTCTGTGTATAGCTCTGCTAATTTTTGCATATACCTTATTACAATCCTTTTTTTTAATCCTATATCAATCTCATAAATGAGATCTTACATTTATACCATAACCTAAGACCAAATGAGTAGGTCAGCTCACTTTACAATAAAATCAATTACAAATGAATCAATGTGTGATGCATCATTTCGGCTCAATGCATTTACAATAATAACAAATCATCTTCATGATGTGTCGTGCTGATTTGGAATAGATATGTTTGTCAATGCATAACCTAGACCTATTTGTCGGTAACAGCAAATATGCAAACCCGAAAGACCAATGAACAAAAAGCCAAGTGTTCAAACAATGTCTGCGACATAACCAAGTAATTTCCAAGTCATTGCAAGTGTCGGTGAACAATATAACCTATCGATAAACCAGATACCAGTGACTGTGCATAAGTCACTGACATGCCGGTGAACATAATCAAGAATCTCCAAGTGTTGATAAGTGTTGATAGATGTTGACAAGTGTTGACATCAATGACAAAACCATATCAACATATCCAAAATACCAACAATCTCCCCCTTTGGAATTGATGGCAACACAAGATGGAAAAACCATCAAAGTGCCAAAATAGAAATGCCAAAAACCAAAAACCAACAATCTCCCAAAGAGATTATTAACCAGACCAGAAATCAAAATACAGAGAGTAACAATCTCTCCATCAATCTCTCCACAAAATAATGTGTTTTTCCATAATAATCTCTCCCCCTTTGACATCAAATGCCAAAGCAATACAAAAACCAAATTCATAGGTCTTATTACAAAATACCAACTTATCAATTTATCCAACTACTCCCCCTGAGAAGTAGCTCCCCTCATCAAAGCCGGAATAAAGATTTCTTTGTTAATTAACAATCATCAACTGTCTAAGTCTCTATCAGTGGGGGTATAACCCCAAGCTTCTCTCTAAGATATTCAAAAGTCTCCTTAGGCAAAGGCTTAGTAAAAATATCTGCAATCTGCTCTTTAGTATTCACATAAAAAAAATTCACTTCTTTTGCTTCAACATTCTCTTTAAGAAAATTGAATTTGATAGAAACATGTTTAGTTTTTTAGTGAAATATCGATTCTTAGATATAACAATTACTGCCAAATTATCATAGTAAATAGTTATGTCTTCAACATTTTCTTAATCCATAATACCTGTGTGCAATTAGTTGTTGCTGCAACATATTCTGATTCTATTGTAGATAAAGATGTACAACTTTGTTTCTTGCTCAACCAAGAAATTAATCTGCTGCCAAAAAAAAATGCTCCACCGGTGGTACTTTTTCTGTCATCTACATGTCCTACCCAATTTGCATCTATGTATGCACATAAATCAAAGTTTTCATCTCTAGGATACCATAATCCAAGATTTGTAGTGCCTTGTAGATACTGGAAAATCCTTTTCACTACTGATTCATGATTTTCTTTAGGATTAAATTGAAATCTTGAAACAATACATACTGCATTCATAATATCAGGTCTTGTTTGTGTCAAATACAGTAAACCTCATATCATAGACTTGTATCTAGTCGAATTAACAGGTGTTGATTCATCCTTAATGATAATTTATTAGTTGTAGTCATAGGTGTGCTTACCGGTTTTGAGTTTTCCATGCCAAATTTCTTAAGTAATTCCTTCAAGTACTTTGATTGTTTTATGAATATACCTTTATCAGTTTGTGAAATTTGCAAACCTAAAAATAATTTTATCTCCCCTATCATAGACATTTCAAAATCTTCCTGCATCCTTTTAGAAAAGTCTTTACATAATCCATCTTCTCCTCCCAAGATTATATCATCAACAAAAACTTCTATAACCAAGATATCATCATTAGTCACTTTGTAATATAGATTGTTGTCAGCATTACCTTTAGTGTAACCAATCTTCAAAAATATTTATCCAATCTAGAATACCAAGCTCTAGGAGCTTGCTTTAGTCCATACAAAGCTTTCCTTAACCTGCAAACCATATCTTTGTTATTTGTCAATGAAAATACATTAGTTTGTTCAATGTAGACTTCCTCTTCAAGATCACCATTTAGAAATACACATTTAACATCCATTTTATATACTTTATAGTTCATGTGTGCTACAAAAGCCAAGAATAATCTAATTGCCTCAATTCTAGCTATCAGTGCAAAGGTTTCATTATAATCAACTCATTCTTTCTGTGAATATCCCTCAGACACTAATCTTGCTTTATTTATGATTACCTTACCATCTTCATTAAGTTTATTTCTGAATACCCATTTAGTTCCAATTACATTTTTGTCTTTAGGCCGGGGAACTAATTTCCATGTGTTATTCTTTTCAATTTGTTCCAATTCATCTTCCATAGCTTTAATCCAGCGTTTATCTTCACATGCCTCATTAACTGATGTTGGTTCAATTTGAGAAATAAGACATACCTCTTCATTTGCCAGTCTTCCTCTAGTCATAACACCTTGATACTTGTTTCCAATTATCTGATCTTCAGAGTGGTTCAATCTTACATATCGGGGTGTTTTTACTTGCTGCAGTTCCTCAATCATTATTGAATCCTCAGATGATGCCGGTGTAACTGGATCAACATTCTGTACCAATGTACTCATTTTAGGTTCATTTGATATTATCTCTATTGCCGGTTCAGAGTCCATGTACCTTGAATTTCCTCTAAACTGTTCATCAATCTTCACATTTTCACTTTCAACAATTTTCTACAATCTCTTGTTAAAACATCTATATGCCTTGCTCTTAGATGAATAACCAACAAATATTCCTTCATCACTTCTAGGATCAAATTTGCCAATATAATCATCTCCTCTATTATAACACTTACTTCGAAATAGTCTGAAATATTTAAGAGTAGGAGTATTACCAAACCATAGTTCATGGGGGGTCTTACCGGTTTCACCTTTGATGTGAACTCTATTGAATGTGTAAATTGTTGTATTCATTGCTTCTCTCCAATATATATGAGGTAGGTTTTCTTCTGATATCATGCTTCTAGCTGCATCCAAAATAGTTATGTTCTTTCTTTCCACAACTCCATTCTGCTAGGGTGTCTGAGGTGCTGATAACAATCTTCTGATTCCATTCACTTCACATAATGTATTAAATTCCTTGAATGTGAATTCACCTCTTTGATCTGATCTCAAATATTTGATTTTCTTACCGGTTTCATTCTCTACCATCACCTTGAATAGTTTGAATTTCTCAAAAGCTTCTGATTTCTCCCTGAGAAAAGTAACCCAACACATTCTAGAATAGTCATCAATGATTAGCATAAAATATCTATCTCCTTGTAAACTTCTAGTTCTTGTTGGACCACATAAATCAGTGTGAAATAAGTCAAGAACATTATTGGATTTTTCTGGAATACTCTTAAAAGATGTTCTAACTTGCTTTCCAAATTGACATTCCTTACATACCAAATTGTGAGGTTTAACAATATTAGGAAAATCCCTTACTGCCTTAGTTGTACTGATTTTCACAATGCAATTAAAATTTACATGACAAAGTCTCTTGTGCCATAAACAACTTTCATCAATATGTGCAATCAAACATGCCTTCTCATAATTGTTCAAATAAAAAATATTACCTCTAGTCTGATTACCGGTTACAATTTCTAAACCAGTTTTGTTCATGATTTTACATTTACCATTCTTGAATTGTAACTGAAAACCTTTTTCAACTAATTGACCAACACTCAAAAGATTATGCTTCAAACCTTCAACATATGAAACATTATCAATATTGTGCTTACCATCAAAAGATATAGTCCCTTTTCCTTTGATCAAACAAGCTTTATCATCTCCAAATCTTACTAGACCTTCATTGTATTCCTGAAAGGTTAAGAATTTACTTTTATCACTAGTCATATGATGTGAACATCCTGAATCAATGATCCATTCATCCTTATCCTCAATTTTAGCTACCAAAGCCTACTCTACCAGTTGAACAGTAGGTGTCAGTTGATCTTCTATTATAGCAACAAAAGCCCATCCATTGTTTGTCGGTTCTTCATTAGAATCATTAGTAACTCCTTCATCGGCATAGTAACAAGATTTGTCTCTATTCTTATTAAATATGTATCTCTGATATTCAAGGTTAGGCTTATATGTTCTTTTAGCTTCTTCTTTCAACCTTGCATGTCTATCAAAACACCTAGATGCCATATGACCAATTTTATTGTAGTTAAAACATTTAAATGGTCCTTTACCTTCATACTTACTTCCAACTAGACCTTTAGGCATTTTTCTTGCAAATAGTGCTTCAAGTTCTTCCAGTTCTTCATTCTCTTTCCTGATTTCTTCAAGTTCTTTTGCATAAAAGGCTTTCCAATCAGATTTCTCAGATGATGATGATGAGGCTACAAATGATGTTGATGCCTTGAAAGCTAAATATGTCTTAATAGTAGCAACGGGACCAAATTCCTCAAGTTCAAAAGCTAAACGTTTTCCAACCAAAGTGTCTCTAGATATTGATGTATTAGGCATTGTTCTCAATTCATTTATAGCAGTAACTTTCATTTTATATTCCGGTGGAAATTCTCTTAAAACTTTAGAAACAATTTCATCTTCACTTAAGGTTCCTCCACAACATTGTATACCCAAACTAGTTTCATTTACTCTTTCCATAAAAGCAGAAATTCTTTCTGTATATGGTGAAAATGGATAACAATAATAACAATATTGAAAGGCTAAATGAATTCAACCACCAAACCCTAGCCTAACAATCAAAAAATATCCACCATAACATATGGAGATTACCTAAGACAATGCAAATCACATGAAATCACAAAGATTATACCATCACATGTCCAATAGGGTTTTGATCTTCATTCTTCCTATCTCCATTGATCTTGCTTGATATATTTGCTCTTAGATTTTATGTGCACAAGAGCTCAACAAAGAACGGAATGTGGTTGCAAGTAGGATCGTAGTGTAGTCAATTGATCAAGTAGTTAGGGTTTGATAATGAGGGAAGCATCTCCTTATATAGAAGACACAATATGAAATGGAGGGATAAGATTGAGAGGTGTAAAAGGAGGTCGGCTATGATTAGAGGGTAGGTAAAAGAAATAATAAAATAATAGGAGAGGTAGGTAGTGTATGAATTAAGAGATGAATGACATGTGTCATGTGTAGAAGAAGCTAATGAATTAATTAAATAAATAAAGATTTATTTAATTAATAGAAGAAGTGGGATCAATTAAATAAATAAAATATTTATTTAATTTAGGAAAATGATAATTTAAATAAATAAATGTATTTATTTAAATGAGAAATAAGGCTAGAAGAGGATAGATGAATTAATTAAATAAATAAATATTTATTTAATTAATAGAAGAATTAGGCTTAGATAATTAAATAAATAAAATAAAGTATTTATTTAATTAGACATGACAATTTTAGGTGTCTACATTTTGCCCCTCTTTGAGACAATGCGGCTTGTCGCGTTGTTTCAAAGAAGATAATATGAACTGATACAGAGTTGCCCCAGAATGGGAATGACATGCCCCCTTGAGAGATTGGATGAAAATGTCTGAAAAGATTGCAGACAATCTCTCGATAAGAAAGAAAGGCTAGAATGGATTGATCGAATAAAGTGACAAAGTCACGGGATAATGAAGACTGACTTGGGAAATGAAGGCGAGGGCTAGGGTAGGCTATAAGATAGGCCACGGGGGAAAATACATCCTCATTGTCATCCACGCATCCACAAGAGCATATTGCAGAGCGAAAATAGAGCAGGAGCAGTCAGCAGCGATGGCTTTCGTGCATAGATTCGACCGCGTTCGCCGATTTCAGAGGCCAACAGAGGCAGGAGAGCCGGTAAGTACCACCAAACCTCTTCGTACTTTGATGCATTTAATTTTTTCATTAATGCATGTCAAATAGGGCAATAAATGCACTTAGACTAGGGTCCAAAAAGTGTCAAAAAATGTCCAGGCGCGTCTGTGTTGGTGCCAGGCGCGTCTATGTTCACTAGGCGCGTCTGTATTTGTGCCAAGCGCGTTTATGTCTAGGCCCGCGTCTGTGCCAAATGCGGCCGCGTCTATGCTTTTCAGGCGCGTTTGTGCCAAGAAGGCACGTCTATGTCAAACAGCCACGTCTATGCAGAGCATAGGCACGTCTGTGTCCGGCAGGCGCGTCTGTGCCAGACAAGTGTGTCTGTGTAGTCCTTAAAAGCGTTTGCGTCATATAAGTGCATTTGCGTTTAAAAAGATGCCAGTTTGGTCTTCTAGGTCAAATCGACAGTTCTGTGATAAACATACGCTATCGATTGGATAAGTTGTTGAGAGGATACACTCAAGCAGGTCCTCTAGAGAAGACTAGGATAGGTCAAGGCACTTTGTGATGAACAGTGAGTACCAAGATAGAGTACTTTGTGATGAACAGGGAGTACCCAAAGTATGAGCAGCACTTTGTGATGAACAGGGAGTGCAAATGTGAGTAACACTTTGTGATGAACAGTGAGTGTCACACACGTAGTACTTTGTGATGAATAGGGAGTACCACTAGGATAAATAGCAACACTTTGTGATGAACAGTGAGTGTCACTAGAATAGATAGCAATATGCATTTGGATAAAAAGTAGCATTTTGTGATAAACAGTGAATGCCACTATGACTGACATGATTGATTTGCTTGACTACAGGAGTATTTGCCGATGTTAGAGTCACAGGAGAGATTCCCGTCGATGCAGAGGTTGCGACCTGAGTTGTCATTTCAGGATAGAGCTGCCATCGAGTAGATGGGTTTGAGACATATATTGTATGTGCCTGAGTTTCGGGCAAACATGGGTTTACTGACTGGGCTGGCTGATAGATGGCACTCGGAGACATGCACATTCCATTTACCGATGGGTGAGATGACAGTCACCCTGGAGGATGTTTATAGGATTCTGCGGGTGTCGATTGATGGGGAGCTGATCCCATATGATCGAGATGGTGACAGAGAGACATTGAGACGGGTGTTTCAGGACCCTAGATTGAAGATGAGGGCAGGACACGTGGCCTGGGATACCATGACAGCCACAGGTTTAGCATTGCTGGCGATGATTGGAGGAGCTATCAGTGGTTTCCTGTGTCCAGACAGGGCGACACGAGGATTGGCTGTGGGCTGGGGGGGAGCACTGGAGATGCTGATGACACAGCATACCAAATATGCCTGGGGACCATGTGTGCTGGCACACTTATATTATGAGCTGCATCAGTTTGTGTATCATGGGTCAGTTGGATTGGGTTGGAGGGTGACACTATTGCAGGTTTGGGCTTACGAGTATCTGCCAGTGACGAGGCCGATACACTTCAGAGGTAGGGGACATGGACGTAGTTTTGTGCACCTATATGATATGATCACCTCGCAACCACGGATTGGCAGGTTGAAGCATTGGCGGCGGGTGCTAGATGACATCGATGTGGTCATCTGGAGACCATATCTAGGCTGTGAGGAGTGGGAGGATGATGTAGTGGAGCTGCCCTACACCTTCCAGAGCAGGTACCTGATTGGGCGGACGCCCTATGTGCTGGAGAGGCAGCTGGTGGACAGGGTTGGCCGATAGTTTGGCCAGATTTAGAGGATGTCGTGGGGATCAGGCATGTATGCCCGTACCGTGAGAGATCAGGCATAGTTTGGGTCGTTGCTGTCATATGATCAGGCTATGACACAGCTGGTGGAAATGCTACCTCTACTTTAGGACATGTGGCCAGAGATCAAGGATGTCAGGATGGATGCAGAGTATACAGCGTATTGGGCAGAGCATCCATTCCCACGGTTGACAGATCCAGGAGAGGCACTGGAGGGAGATGGTGGTGGTGAGGAGGATGATGATGGAGGAGGTGATGGGGGCAGAGGCCGACGGAGGAGGAGAGGAGTAGTAAGAGAGAGGAGAGTTGCACCTCAGAGGGAGGGTGGGGAGGAGAGACAGGCTCAGGTGGTGAGGGGACGCAGTGGATTACCCCTACAGGTAGCAGCAGCACAGGGTCCAAGGCAGGTACAGAGATAGGGACAGGTACAGGGACAAGTGCCAGTACAGGCACAGGAGCAGGGACGGAGACAGGTACAGGGGCAGGCACCCACAGAGGGGGAGCCACAGGCAGAGGCAGAGGCAGAGGGGGCTGACCCAGAGGAGGATGAGCTAATTGAGCTCAGGGAGATCTGCCAGGGACAGGCAGATGAGATACAGGAGCTAGAGAGGGAGAGGGATCAGCTCAAGATGAGGCTCAGAGATACTAAGCAGAAGAGAGATCAGGTGATCCAGCGCTATACAGAGGCTGAGATAGCACTCAGGGCAGGGAGGCAGGCAACGGAGGACACAGGGGCAGGATATGCATATGTCCTGCGGGCCGGAGAGGAGATAGGGTACTGGAGGGACCTCTACTACGGTGCAGTGCCAGCAGATCAGCGGGCGAGGAGCTTCCATAGACCGTCACATACAGTGACAGCTACGTGAGGGAGTCGAAGGAGGCAGGCATCTAGTGGTGGGGTCATGGGTCCACCACCACCACTAGATAGAGGAGATAGGCAGGGTGATCCTGGGGTGGGTCCCTCAGGGGCTCAGATTCCACCGAGGTGAGGCGGCTCCGAGGGAGGGAGTTCATCATAGCCTTGGAGGGCTCCCCTTTGTATCAGTTTTGTACCATTTTTGTATTGTAGACACCTACGGGTGATTGTAGCCATATGTATTTTTGACATCATTGTATCATGACACTTATGATTATATATATGAGATGATTCATTTTTGCTGCAGCTATATGCATGTGTACCTATGTGATGAGATGTTCTTATGTGATGCTTATGATATGGATGCAAATATGTATATGATGCCATGTAATATATTTTGTTCTTTTATGTTTTATATGTGTATGCATGATGCAAATGTGAATGTATGTAATGCAGATGAATATGATAATGCAAATGTAAATTGTGCTAACAGGTGTTGTGTGCAGGATGAGATGCAGTTGTGTTATCTATATGTATGTATGAAATGCTTATATGTGGTAATGTAGGTGCAGCTACATGAAATGCAAATGTTTTTGGTGTGTCATTATACTCAGTCATGTGATAGCAGGCTACGCGGACTCGAGAAAGATGATGGAAGTCAATCAAGAAAGGGGGATGAAAGATAGAAGATATGAAAGTGAAAGAGCTTCTTGTGCATTATCATCATTGAGCTTTATTATGGCAAGTAGGTTATGACAATCGAGGCATTTATTCAACCCAGAAAGTCATTGTACCTGTTTGCATGGAGATAAGACAGTCACAAACAAGGAATGCCCCAGTTCACACTAGACTCACAGTGTCCTCATATCCTTGGACAAGTCATAGCATTACTAAGAGACAATCCACAGACAGCAAATACAAATAGGTGACGATACCCCATCCTCGCCTTTTTAGTCAAAGACATCTTGGAAATAGAATCTCTAGTCAGAGACATCCCGGAAAAGCTAAAAGACATGTCACCAAAAGATAAAATCAAAAGAAAACCAAGACTTGACACCAACATCCACTGTAGTCCTCAAGTTTAGTGTCTCTTGTCACTTGTATAAGTCTTATTCGATTGTGGTCACAATGTTTACTTTCAAAAAAAGGATAGATAGCACTGAACCATATGTTGTCTAAGTCTGTTGAAAGATTTGATTTGTTGAAGCTCATTGTTGCTGTTGTCTCATCTGAAACTGACTGAATCCATGAAACCAATACTTTATTGCAGAGAAGACGAAACTTTATTGCGGACTGACGATGCAGATGTTGCTTTATTGCGGATTGTGCGCGAATAGACTAAAGAAAGCTGGAAGAAACTGTACTCCTCAAAACATGTGATGTTCTTAGTTCCACACCCATCACTAGACGTACGATTTGCCTTAGCCACAGATAGGATCAGATTTATTATGAATGGAAAGGGGTGAAAAGGCAGGTTTTATTATGAATGTCTAACCAATCTTGGGTAGATCAATAACAAGCCATGATGGGAATGGGTAAGTTGATTATGAACGAATAGGTTGTGAGTGTGTGCAAAGTGGAATGATGAAAGAGAATCCTGAAGGAGGGAGGAGCAATGTCTCTTTGCATAGCGTTGGTGACCCATTTTTCATCATGGTACTTGCCCAGGGCGCCACCAAAGTGGTTTTCACCGTTGGACGAAATTATTTCTCTTTACTTTTTTTGATTTTTCAATTTTTTTTGTGTCACAAGGCGCCTATTTGCCAGGTTTTCACCAAGTAACGATTTTTTTGTTTTATGATTTTTTTTTGTATTTTTGAATTAGGATATTCCGAAGAGCTATGTGTAGAACCTGCGAAGGTGCATGCTATTGATAGGATCCTCCAAAAGTTCACCTTCTATAGTTGAGAGCTGATATGCCCCAGATCCATATGCTACTGTAATGATGTAAGGACCAAGCCAATTTGGTTCGAACTTGCCCTTCTTCTCTCTGTCTTGCTGATTCTTGGGGTTTTCTCTGAGAACCAAGTCACCTACCTCAAATGTGCGAGGCTTGACCTTGTGATTGTAGCTGCGACTCATTCGTTGTTGGTAAGCCTTAAGATGATTAAAAGCAGTTTGTCTCCATTCATCCAGCAGTTCTAGTTCTTGTAAGTGAGAGACTCTGTAATCTTCATCAGTGATGATGTTTTGCAAAGAGACCCGTAAAGAGGGTAACTCGACCTCAATAGGCAAGATGGCTTTAGCGCCATAAACAAGTGAATAGGGTGTAGCTCCTGTAGGTGTGCGGACACTTGTGCGGTAGGCCCAAAGTGCAGGATTAAGTTGGATATGCCAATTACGACCAGCATCGTCGACGGTCTTCTTGAGGATTTTAAGGATTGTTTTATTAGACGCCTCAACTTGGCCATTACCTTGGGGGTAATATGGTGTGGAGAAACAATGAGAAATATGGAAGCGGTCACAGATTTCACGAACATCCTGATTTTTGAAGGGACGCCGGTTATCAGTGATAATGGAAACAGGAATACCATATCGGCATATGATATAGTTAAGGATGAAGGTAGCAATTTGTTTTACAGTGACTTGTGTGAGAGGCATGGCTTCAATCCATTTTGTGAAATACTCTGTGGCTATGATAATGAATTTATGACCATTAGAGGAAGGAGGGTGAATCTTGCCTATGAGATCGACTCCCCACTAACAAAAGGGCCAAGGAGACGCAAGTGGTTGTAGTTCTTGTGCTGGTGCATGTATGAGGTCTCCATGAATTTGACATTGCTTACATTTCTTGACAAACTGATATGAGTCTTTTTCCATATTGGGCCAGTAATATCCAATCCTGATAAGTTTCTTGGCCAAGGTAGGACCACTAGCATGTGGACCACATATCCCTTCATGCACTTCACGTAACGCCATCTGAGCTTCGTCGCTTTCTAGACATCTAAGAAGAGTGCCATCTAGACCTCGCCGGTATAGGATATCAGCTAAAATGACATATCGAGAGGATTGGCAAATGAAGGTGCGACGTTGGTTATTTGATAGATCAGGAGGTAGGGTATTGTCGCGAAGGTATGTGAAGATGGAACCATACAACTGGGATTCGGGACCAACAACGCATATCATTTCAGTAGGAGTGATCTCGTATGATGGAATCAATAGGTTGTCCACCAAGAACTCATAGCAGGTCTCATTTGGACGTAGATCAATCAGTGAAGCAATTGTAGCCATGGCATCTGCAGCACGATTCTGCTCTCTTGGTATCTGCTCAAAATCTATCTTTGTGAAGTGTTGTTTCAAATCATCCACCATTTTCTTGTAAGGAATTAATTTTTCATCTTTTGTTTGGTAATCATCAGTTGCTTGATGGATGACAAGTTGAGAATCCCCAAAAACATGAAGTTCCTGGATCTTCCACTGAACTGCAATTCATAATCCAGTTGTTAATTCCTCATATTCCGCTATATTGTTAATGCAAGGAAATGACAAGTGGTATGATTTTGGTATAGAATCTCCTTGAGGAGTTATAAAGAGAATACCAGCTCCTGCCCCATGCTGTGTGTATGAGCCGTCAAAGTATAGTTGCCATGGCTTTGCGTGTGATATTGTTAAAATGGATTCGTCCGGAAATTCTGAATTTACAGGAACATCATCAATCATGGGGGCATCTGCTAATTGATCTGCAATGGCTTGTCCTTTTATTGTTTTTCTGTCCACATACTCGATGTCGAATTCACTAAGGATCATTACCCATTTGGCCAGTCGCCCAGTAAGTGTTGCTTTATTGAGGAGGTATTTCAATGGGTCTATCCTTGCAACTAACTTTGTCTTATGAGTAAGCATGTAATGTCGTAATTTCTGTGAAGCAAAGACCACAGCGAGGCATGTGTGCTCAATTGGTGTGTAGTTTAGCTCATATCCCACCAATGTTTGACTGATATAATATACTGCTTTTTCCTTGCCTTCAGCAATTTGTTATGCTAAGAATGCTCCCAATACTATTGGAGTGGCTGAAATGTACAATAACAGTGGTTGATTTCAAATTGGTGGCATCAGAACTAGCGGATTTAGAAGATAATCTTTGAGCATCTGGAAAGCCTGTTGACAGTTATCATCCCATTTGAATTTGATATTTTTATGTAGCAGGTGTTGAAAAGGATTGCACTTATCTGCCAGTTGTGCTATGAATCTTCGTATAGACTGGAGTCTCCCTTGTAAGGATAGAAGTTGACTGATATTTCTGGGTGGCAGCATGTCCAAGATAGCCTTGACTTTTGCTGGATCAGCTTCAATTCCTCTTTTGGACACAATGAATCCTAGGAGCTTCGCGGAGGTTACTCCAAAGACACATTTCTTGGGGTTTAATCTGACTTTGTATTTTTCCAACCGATCAAAGACGACTGAAAGTATGTCCAAATGTGTATTTCTATCTACTGATTTACCCAAGAGATCATCAACATAATCTTCCACAGTTATGTGCATGAGATCATGAAAGATAGTGGTCATTGCTCTTTGATATGTAGCACCTGCATTTTTTAGCCCAAAGGGCATGACATTCCAACAGAAAGTTCCCCAAGGACAAGTGAATGATGTTTTGTGTTGATCTTCAGGTGCAATCCTTATTTGATTATAACCAGAAAATCCATCCATTAATGATAACATTTCGTGACCTGCTGTGAGATCAACAATCAAGTCAATATTTGGTAATGGGAAGTCATCTTTTGGACAAGCTTTGTTGATGTCTCTGAAATCTGTACATATTCTGATACTGCAATCTGGTTTACTGACAGGTACTAAATTGGAGATCCATTCAGGATAATCAATTGGGCGTATGAATCCGACATCCAATAACTTCTCCAGCTCTGCTTTGACTAGTAATGCCACTTGTGGATGCATTTTTCTTAATTTCTGTTTCACTGGCTTTGCCCCCGGTTTGACTATCAAATGATGCATTACCAAATCCAGATCTAGTCCAGGCATATCAGCGTATGACCATGCAAATTTGATTTGTCATTCCTTGAAGAAACTTATGAACTGTGACCTTTCGGACTCTGTCAATGATTTAGCCAGGAATATGTTGTGTGGAACCTCTTCCGTACCAATGTTTGTTTTGATAGTCTCCTCTACCAGCATGGATGACTTTTCCTCATACGAGGCTGGGAGAATGTCGAGCCTTCCATCTTCGGGTGCCTCAAAGAGGTTTTCGCCCTCAGATACGTCCTTTATTTTTACTTTTTTGGGATCAGATAGCGCCACAGTGTGGTTTTCGCCATAAGACCCTTGATTTGTTCTTATTTTCACATTTTTGCGACTGGAAGGTCCGACACCCTCACCAAAATATGCCATGTTGTTGAGTTCTATAGTGTATCCTACTTTATGGTCCCCAAGGGGAAGATCATCTCGTATGCCAAGATAGTCAATAACAGCTTCATCATTTTGGAATGTGTCAAACTGTGTTGGTCCTTCATAATCCCAGTCAATGAGTTAGTGGTGAACAAGGGGAAGGCCTTTAATGTTTTCGGAGTTTGCGGGGTTGAGAGTGAAGATGTGGTTATATTCGGGTATGTCAAGGTAATTATCGAGGTCATCGATGGCACTCTCCTCATCAGTCTCGATCGCAAACGAATCCAAATTGTCATCACTAGTAGCGCATTCTGGAACAGGTGTTCTCATCTTATGTGATTTCAACCTAGAACCTTGAGACAAGGACTGTGTAGACTCCTCATGGGTTGTTTCTTGACCAACTCTGAATTTGTTATAAAATTCCTCTTCTTCTGTGGGTTCATCTAGCTCTCTAAATGTCTCGATGAGCTCATAGTCACTGGAGGATTTGTCTGAACCCCATTCCCATTCGTTGGAATCTGTGGAATAGCGATCCTCTTGTTGAATTTTGGCAATTTTGATTCGTGATGCCTCTTCTGTCCTTTTATTGTGGATCTTAGAAGTCAGAAAACCAAGTCCCTTTGAGCGTTCCCTTTTTATAGTCAATTCAGGTTGTAAGGGCTCCATAACGCCTTCTTTTCGTAACCCAAGAGGGCTTTTTCAATCATACCTGAATTTTTGTAGAATCTTGAAGCCTTTTCCATATTTCTCACAGGGTATATTGATCTGATCTTGTGTGTCATCTTCAATGTCTTTGTAGAGCATTTTGTATAAACCTTCCTCTTCCAGTTCGCCCCATCTTTGAAAGGTAGTAGGATCCCATTTGAATACTATGATGTATATTTGCTTGTTAGGATGTGGCCTTCCATATTCTTTTGGAGAGCTCATGACTTGTCGTAAATACATGGTCTGATTTAAAGTGTATTCTCCCATGCCTTTGTCCTGAAATCTGCCTTTAAGTTCACCTTGTTTTGATGTCGAAGGTTTCAATGACTCAGGGTCAATGTATGCCAAAGAAGGGACAGCTTCACGATTACTGGGAATGATGGTTTCCGTATGTGATCTCGGGTTATTGCAATATATGAATGGATTAGGATCACCGTTAACTGTTACTTTGACTCCATTGTGAAGAAACTTAATGCATTGGTGATATGTCGATGGGACTGCCCTCATTTCATGAATCCAAGGATGTCCTAGCAATATATTATAAGTGAGGTCTAGATCCAGGACTTGACAAACCACATCCTTTGTAACTGGCCCAATTCTTAGAGGTAAGGTGACTGTGCCCTTGGATGAGTGCTCTTCATCATCATATGCCTTGATGGTGATTTGATTTGTTGAATTCACAGCTTTATCGGAATATCCCAATTGTTTGATAGTGCTTAATGTACAAATGTTTAGACCAGATCCTCCATCTATCAGGACTCGTTTTATTCGATGTTTGTGTATGAAGGCTTCAATATGTAATGGTGCATTATGTGGCTGACTTACGGAGGCATCATTAGCTTCTGTGAATGTAAGGGAATGTGGAATGGAAAGGTATCCCACCATGGCTTGAAACTGGTCCACGTTCAGATCAGTAGGAACGACGGTGTCTCTCAAGATTTTGTCCAAAATAGCTTTATGAGCGGGGGATATGCGTAAGAGTTCAAGTATGGAGATGAGCGCGGGTGTCTTCCCTAACTGTTCTACAAGGTCATACTCAGGTTTGGTTGATGAAGAAGCGGTGTTTTTAGTTGAAGCACCTGGCAAAGTAATTTTACCTCGACGGGTTGTAACATGACACTCAGAGGTAGGTTCGGAAGAAGATCCAACACCTCTTAGGACAATCTTGGGGCACTGAGGAGGATTCTCAGGGTTTTTGTTCTTGATGGTAATAGTAGAGATATGATTGTCCATCGAGATATGATTGATAGTTGAATCATAGTTGTAAGGTGCTCTAGTATAGTTGGCTTGATCATCTATGACTTTAGCTTTTCCATTGTCATGCTTTGGGAATGGTTCCTTAAACATCTCATGTTCTTGATTGGATGAGTGTCCCTCAATCTCAATGTCACCTCTATCAATGAGATCTTGTACGATGTTCTTCAGTCGATGACAATTACCTATTTTATGACCCTTTCTTTTATGAAATTCACAATACTCATCATCATTCCACTAATTTGGTTTAACCTTTGGTTCATATGGAGGAAAATCTAGAACTATGATTACCTTGTTTGCCACCAGCTTCTTGAAAACTAACTCAAGTGGTTCTCCCAATGGAGTGTACTTCCTTCATGATCTAGAAGTTATTTGAGTATTCACTTGATTTTTTGTAGAACTTGATCCTAAAAAGATGAATTTGGGTCGCACCGTGTTGGCATCAACAACACCATCATTGACTGTGTTCTTGTTTTTATTCCAAAATCTTGGCTTGTCTTTTACTTTAAAGTCATCTTTGTTTTCCTTGAATATCTTAATGACTCCTTGTTCAATTAGGACCTTCTCTGTTGCTAAGCCCTTTTCAATGACATCCTTGAAGGTAGACAAACAAGCTTTCCTTAAGTCATAGCCAATGTCTTTGTTAACATTCTGGGTGAACATTTCTACCATTTGTTTTTGTGGAATTTCACAAGAGCATCTGCTGGCTAGATTTCTCCATCTTTGTAAAAATGATGCAAAAGATTCTCCCTCTTTTTGCTTGGTGTTGCACAAAGTAGTGACTGATATGTCTGTCTCTATGTTGTAGGAGAAATGTTGAATAAATGCCTCTGCTAAGTCACCCCATGACTTAATACCAGGTGGGAGTTGGGAGAACCATTCCATAGCTTGATCGCCTAAGCTTTGTGGGAATAATCTCATCAAATATGTCTCTTCTGCTGCTACTTCAATGCAAGCTGTGAAAAATTGTCTTATGTGTGCCTTAGGATCCCCTTTTCCTCTATACTTGTCAAATTTAGGCATCACAAAATGTGTAGGAAATGGAGGCATTGGAATGCTCTTGTCAAATGGATAACGACATATGTCTCTCATTGTGTATGTTGGCTTTGGTGTATTTATGTCCTCCATTTTCTTTTGTAAGTCCCTTATTTGTTGCTCCAAATTGCTCTTAGGTGGAGATCGACTTCTTGGACCATATCCCATGTTTGAGACACCAATTTGAGGAGGAGCTTGTTGCATATATGGATGATATTGATCATACACATGTTCATATGGAGGAGGTCTATATTGATGCAGCATATATGGAGCACTTGGTATAAATTCATGTTGAGGAACACCATATTTATTTTGTGCATGTATGTCATACTCTACAGGTATGTCATGTTCCATTGTGTTGCCCCCAAATTTGACATGAGGTTTCCTTGTGTCCAAATTTTGAGCATGCCTTGGAATATCCCATTGTTTTGGTGGTTGATCCTTAGCTTGAGTATGTGATTGAGCAAATCTATCTGCGTAAGACCTCCATAATGGTCTGCGAAGGTGAGTATCATATACTTGGCCATGTGTATGTGCGACCTCTGGTTTTTGAAGCAAAACTGATGGTGATTCAGGTACCATATGTGGTCCTCTATTTCCTCCACTATTAGGTCTCCTTTGATCCATATTGGAGTGAGGTTGTTGCAAAGGTCTATGTTCCATTATTTGAGACATGTCAAAATCATGAGGTATCTTGGCTCCACTTTGTGCCATCATGTGTAAGAAGTATTGTCTATCCCTTCTCATTATTTCCTCAACCAATCGATTGAAATGAGGATTCATAATGGATTCTTCCACATCTGCTGAGTGTATTGATAAGTTGTCCAAATTGTCATTGTGTGTAGCATTGTTGTTTGTAGTGCCTGTGTTTTCAACATTTGGAACGTTTCTATAGACATCCATGTCCGGCAATGTAGTGTGATCAATATTGAAAAATAAATCATTGTCATACTCATAAGAACTCATGTTTGCGGACACTTGAGCCTCTTTAGTTTCTCTCCTAGATTTTTGAAGACGGGTTTCAACCATGAACTAGGAATTGACCAAGATGTGTAAGACTAGATGAAAATGGAAAAAGTATGGAAGACCAAGAGTTGTATGGAGTGTAAATGAATCTGAGGTGTACTTGCAAATGTCCAAAGTGTAAGACCAAGTATGTATGTAGTAGAGTAGGTGTGACTTCCAAAGAGAGGATAGTTTCTCTTGATGAGGTAAGCTGACCTTGACCCTAAGTAAGACCAAATGAGACCCAAAGGTAAGAAACCTTGATGAGGGACCACCTAGAAAAGTGTTGTTGTATGTAGTGTGTTGACAAAGTATGATGAGGACAAGCAAGTGACCTTTTGACCCAAGTTTAGACAAGTATGAATGTAAAATGAGATGTGAGGCAATGATGGACTTTGTGAGACCCAAAGATAGGTTGAATGCTAGATGAAACCTGAAGAAACAACCTAGGAAGCTCAAGTATTCCGAAACTGATTTCTTTTTGTTGCTGGACTGTGAAATTTTCTTGCAATTTTGAACACAGATGCGCCTGTATACTGCACAGACGTGGTTATCCGATGCAGACGATACTCTGTTTAACACAGACGTGCTTCTGAGATTTTCTTGTTTATGTTTGCTGGACTGTAAAATTTTTTGCAATTCTGGACACAGACGCGACTGTATACTGCACAAACGCGGTTATCCGACACAGACGGGTTTCTATTCAACACAGACACCGTTATAAACACAAACGCTATTCTGCCCTTCACAGACACGCCTATACAATACAGACACGGTTAAAACAGACACAGACGCGTTTCTGTAAAATTTGTGCAATTTTTTCCAATCTGTGAAGTCATGTTGTTGTGACCAAATCTGACTGTTTGATTGTTTTTCGTGACAAGAGGACACAATGTTGATGAGGACTCAATGTTTGCAAGTGTTTAGACTCCAAAATGACTCCAAGAAAAGTGTGTTGTCTGATGTAAAATTGTTTTGCATACACTTGAAGACACAAAAGACACAATGTTTTGCTGTTTGGTCTTGAATGTTTGAATGTTTAAAATAAGTCAAGCACAATTCTTATGGCTGGCCAAGACAATAGTTGTTGATCCCACATGGGGTTTTACCCCCGAAACTACGCTATTCAGAGCGGATACTTAGATGCTTGACCTCACTGGCTCCACCCTCGGCACTCACTTCTCGGGTCAGCCAAGCATCAGTCTCCATGAAAACTCCCCATGGTGAACTTTGTATCTCTACTAAGAACCGTATGTGTGTGGGCTACTACCAGAGGTCCGACCTCCTGCCCCAACAACTAGAAGGATTTGGGCCTCTAAAACAAAATGGTGCTAGTAAGGGCATCCGCTCATGTGGCCATACATGCGGCACTTTCAGCTCTGTAAATACAAAAGGCTCCCAGCCGGTAGGGGTTACGCCCTACAAATGATCAAATAAATTTGATCAAACAGGTTTATGGGGAGACATAGTGTCGGTATGAACTAATCAGCACACTTTATTCATAGTTTTCACCATGAATACATTTATTTATAGTGGTTCGGAAGAAGATGGCTTTTCTTTTGCTACCACTTGGGTCGTTCTCTTCTCACTAGTAGTCCTAATGACCACACGGGAAGATAGGCCCTCTAAAGATTAAACAAAAAGAGCCTATTGCTCAAGACACAAAAGACAATGATTCAATTTTAGTGCACCAATGGAAGTGTTTGCTAGTCTATGAAAACAAGGCACACAATAAAAATCAAAAAACCCTTGCCAAGGACCTGCAACAAAGATTTATTAGTAGTTTGGGTTGTTTGAAATAATCACCCCTTCCTGCAAACACACAAGTTAGGTAAATTTTAAAACCCAAAAGACTTTGTGAAAATAGGGGCCTTCAACCAAACGATTTAGCTTCCAAGGCAAGCTACACTAATTTTGTTAGCTAGATCTGCAAATGTTAGCTCAAAATAAACCAGATCTGAAACCCTAAATGCAAAATCCAAAAACTGAATCACTAAAATTTCAAAATTTTGGAACAGGCAATACACAGACGCAATTACCCCCTATGTAGACGCGACTCTGAGACACAAACGCGGTTCTGTGAGACACAGATGCGAGTAAAAATCACAGACGCTCTTTCCCAACACAGATGTGGGTAAAAATGACACAGATGTGTTTCTGTAACACAGATGCGCCTCCCTGGAACCTACAAAATGAAATATTGACACAACACAGACGCAGATCTAGTTGTCGCAGACGCGCCTAAAAATCAAAAACGCGATCCGAAAGTGTGCAGACGCAAAAATACCAAAAAATGCTGCCGAAAATGTTCGATCTGCAACTTCAAAAACACAAGATCTGCAACAAGGGGTCAAATGCAAAGGGACAAGAGTCCCACCGGGCGTGCCAAAATGTATATGGTGAAAATGGATAACAATAATAACAATATTGAAAGGCTAAATGAATTCAACCACCAAACCCTAGCCTAACAATCAACAAAGATCCACCATAACATATGAAGATTACCTAAGACAATGCAAATCACATGAAATCACAAAGATTATACCATCACATGTCCAATAGGGTTTTGATCTCCATTCTTTCTATCTCCATTGATCTTGCTTGATATATTTGCTCTCAGATTTTATGTGCACAAGAGCTCAACAAAGAACGGAATGTGGTTGCAAGTAGGATCGTATTGTAGTCAATTGATCAAGTAGTTAGGGTTTGATAATGAGGGAAGCATCTCCTTATATAGAAGACACAATATGAAATGGAGGGATAAGATTGAGAGGTGTAAAAGGAGGTCGGCTATGATTAGAGGGTAGGTAAAAGAAATAATAAAATAATAAGAGAGGTAGGTAGTGTATGAATTAAGAGATGAATGACATGTGTCATGTGTAGAAGAAGCTAATGAATTAATTAAATAAATAAAGATTTATTTAATTAATAGAAGAAGTGGGATCAATTAAATAAATAAAATATTTATTTAATTTAGGAAAATGATAATTTAAATAAATAAATGTATTTATTTAAATGAGAAATAAGGCTAGAAGAGGATAGATGAATTAATTAAATAAATAAATATTTATTTAATTAATAGAAGAATTAGGCTTAGATAATTAAATAAATAAAATAAAATATTTATTTAATTAGACATGACAATTTTAGGTGTCTACACTTTCATCTTCTTCCATTTTTTAGATTTTCATACCTGACCCGAAAGCATTCAAGTTTTGCAATTTTGATAGTGGTATCACTTTCATTCAATGTTTCTAGTTTGTCCCAAATAGCTTTAGCAGTAGATCTATCTGATAATCCCATGATTTGTTGATCTGATAATGTGCTCAAAAGTGCTTCTCTTGATTTGGAATCATTTTCCTCATCTTTAGCCAAGGTTGGTGGATTAGATTGAACTTGAGTAGGAGCAACATAACCATTCTTTGTAACCTCCCATATGTCCTTTCCAATACAATTCAGATGTGTCTCCATCCGGATCTTCCATATGCCATAGTTGGTTCCATCAAGTTTAGGACTGTCCTTCTTGAAATAGTTAGAAGACATTGGATCTCCTCAAGCTGTTAAACTTCTGCAAAAATAGGACTAAGCTCTGATACCAATTGTTAGGTCTCAAAGACAACTGAGAGGGGGGTTAATCATTTGTCCAATAAATTCAAATCAAAACTAACTTAGCCAAGCTTAATTCTTAATACCGGTAAACCAAAATTTATGCTGATAGACAGTTTTATCAGTTAATTGCAGTACCAGTAAAGATTAATGCATGAAACAGAAAGACAATAACATCCACAACACACAACACCAATATTTGTGCATGGAAACCCTGTAAGGGGAAAAACCATGGTGGGAAACCTTACCCACAATTAGATGATACTACTATAGATAGTATGTGTGTACAATATGGAGTCTGCACATGAAGAAAGGCCAACTTCCTAGAGCTCACTGCTCAATCACAAAATGGGAGTCACATTGACTACAATTGGATGGTTAAATCCAATGATAATGTACTGCTCATAATAGCATCTTCTTATGTTGGATTCAGTACCAGTTTAGCTCTAATATGCCTTCTTCAAACCTTCCTTCAATCTTGAATGATGTCTGCGTGTATAGCTCTTATAATATTTGCATATACCTTATTACAATCCTTTTTTTTAATCCTATATCAATCTCATAAATGAGATCTTACATTTATACCATAACCTAAGACCAAATGAGTAGGTCGGCTCACTTTACAATAAAATAAATTACAAATGAATCAATATGCGATGCATCATGTCGGCTCAATGCATTTACAATAATAACAAATCATCTTCATGATGTGTCATGCTGATCTGAAATAGATATGCTTGTTGGTGCATAGCCTGTGACAACAAGGCCTTCAAATCTCCTTGTGTCATACGATGAGCGGGAGCAGGAGTAGAAGCATGGGAGCTAGGGTTTCAGCTGGTGCGGAGGAAGGGGAGGATTCAGACAATGATGAGGACGATGGCTTGGGAGCCTTGGCTATGGGTATTGATGTCTGGCTTGACCTGGATGATTCGCGATGCCCCCTTCATTCCCTCTTTCTGGTGCATTGGATTCTGGGGTCTCTCTCTGAGGCGGTTGTTTGGGCTGTTGCAATTGCGGGCTTAGTGGATCAGAGCCAATAGGGATTTCTGGCAGCTCTCTCTTCCTCTCCTATCTGTTGGGTCGGTCTTGTAAGGCCTTTTTGCTTTGGTTTGTCTTGTGTCCCTTCTTTGCGCCCTTTCCCCTATTGGGTCGGAGGATTTTGTGCTTGCAGTGCTTCTTCTTTCATTTTCCTCATCTCGGGCTGGGATTTGTGGAGCTTTTCTGATGTCCTTTGGGTGGATATGCCTTGGTTTTGGGTCGTTTCTTCGCACCCTTCTTCTCTCTATGTGCCTATTAAGAAGGGTTTATCTCCTATAGAGATGGAGATATCTTTCAGGGAAGGAGTTGGGTGCTACTGTTCTGAGGCAGCTATGCTGGGCAGAGGTTGTTCTAGTATTGTGTTGCAATTGGTGTGGTCTCTCCTTCTGAAGAAACTTTGTTATCTCCCTATTGAGGTGGGGGTTGTTTCTGTGTTGTTGGAGTTTGGTATCACTTTTGGTGGTCCTGTTTCTTCTATGTGGGCCCTCGATGCTTCCATGAATGGTTTCCTTTTGAGGGCTTTTTCTCTTACTACTCAATCCCATGGATCTCTTCTTGAGGCGTTGTGCCTTCCTATGGAAGTGGAGTGGTTGCTTGGTGTTTGGGTGGTTAAGGAGTTTTTTGGTGCTTCCTCTCATGGTTTGGAGGACCTTTCTCTTGAGGCTGGTGATTTTTTGGTTGCTGGATCTTTTCTCTCAAGCTATTTTCTGTATTCTCCTATTGAGGTGGAGAATGCGGGGGAGCTTGGTTGGATGGATGCTTTCCTGATAGGGCCTCTGTTTCAGCTCAAGGTGGTTGACGGTACCACTGCAAAACCCTTTGAAATGGTTATGGGAGTCATTTCAAAAGCTAGTTTTAAGGTTAGGGAAGCCTTTCAAAATCCCTTTTCCTTGTCTTTTCTTATCTGGCTGGTTGCTGATAGTTTTCAAGGGCCCAGTCTAGATTGTGGTTATTTTTGGTTATGGGCTAGTCATGATTTTTGTTGTCTGGAGTATTTGTTTCAGGTCAAGGGAGCCAGAAATAGCCCTATTGTTTGGTTGAGGGTGTATGCCCTCATCATAGTCTGAATCTTTAGCCTAGTTGGTGTAGCCAACTTGATCTATTTTGATTACATCTTAAGTGTTTGGCTGGTTCTTTCTGCTGGTGTTTGCTGGTGTTTGCTGGCTTTTGTCGGCTCAGCTTTGTTTGGGCTGCTGGTTTTCTTGGTTTATTTTCTTTGGTAGCGTTGTTCTTTGGGTTCTAGATCCTGGTAAAATCTGAGGGTTCCGGGTCCCTCCAAAACCTGTTGTAAGGGGTTTCGGGTCCCCTCAAAACCTATTTTTCCATAATAAAAAACCTAGACCTATTTGTCGGTAACAACAAATATGCAAACCCGAATAGACCAATGAACAAATTACCAAAGCCAAGTGCTCAAACAATGTCTTCGACATAACCAAGTAATTTCCAAGTCATTCCAAGTGTCAGTGAGCAATATAACCTATTGGTAAACTAGATACCAGTGACTGTGCATAAGTCACTGACATACCGGTGAACATAATGAAGAATCTCCAAGTGTTGATAAGTGTTGACTGATGTTGACAAGTGTTGACATCAATGACAAAACCATATCAACATATCCAAAATACCAACAAAATCATGTGCCACATTCAATGCTTTTCTCTCAAATGTGAACCCTCCACATGAGAACGGCAAGGAAGGAAATATGCTCTTCTTTTACTGACCATGGAAGTGCCTATGTGTGCTCTCTAACTACCGTACATATTCCAATACAAATACCCTCTCTGTCACATGTATTGGAAGTCTGTATGGTTTTACTGTTGATCCGTAAAACCTTAACATAATGTATTCTTCCATCAAGAACCAGTCAGCCAATTGTATTTGACTTCCGAGTCAAATGCAATCTACAAGACACAAGAAATATAGGCATTGGAGTGCTTGTAATTTCATTATACATTGGTGACAAAAAGAAGTATACAAAATGGTTGTAGTTCTTTCTGTTATCATGCATCCTTATCTTTGGTGTCCATTCATATATTGGGCACTTTGTTCTGTTTTGAGTCTTCTCATCAATCTTATAATTCACAATTTAAAGATTGTTGGTCTCGAATATTGCACGATACTTGGATAGAAGGAGATAGAACAAGTAGGATGAGAACCTAAATGTCTTATAGGAACCTTTTTTGATCATTAGTAATTGTTTTTGCATGGATTAAAAAATGTGCTCAACAAAATTGTATCTTATTGGTTGAGTTACACAATGGATATAAAAAATCATTTCAAGAAGGCTAGCACCCACTTCCCTATCATTTTCCAATCCTAGGCAAAATGTCAACAAGGAAATAGTATCCCATGTTGGCATATGCACACTCCAATGAGAAATTGTATGTGATTGAAGGTTTTGTCATTGATGGCAACCTTGTAATCCTATGACACCGGCAAAGGCATTATACCAGCATCAGCAGATCGCACTCTACACTGGCACTCAGGACATTGGCACCGACATAGAAGAAAGGAAGTATACCGGCACAAAGGCCGACAGGATTTTTGTTATATTATATTTTGTTTATTATTGAAAAACTTTGTAAGCCGACTTGACAAATTGTAAAATGACTCTTATATATAAAAGAGATCATTGTAGACATTTGATATAGGAGATGTAAGCATTAAGGAAAATATTAGGTAGACCTATTATGCGAAATATATGTTAAGGGGTATATGTAAAGAATAGAGCAGGAACCGGTACTGAATCTGGCATTGAAGATGATATTGTAAAGCAATACAAGTTATTGGATTTGTATAGTCCTCATTGTAAGTCAGTGAGACTTCCCATTGAGCAGTGAGCTCTAGGCAATTGGCCTTCCTGCATGTGCAGGCCCCTATTGTAAGTAATATTCTCTTATTGGCCAGTGAGTGAATATTGTGGGTCACAAATCCCACCGAGGTTTTTCCCACATTGGGTTTCCTCGTTAAAACCTTGTGTTATGGTGTGCTTTTCATGTGGATGTTCTTGATTCTGTTTATTGCATTATTTCTTGCATACCGGTACACTGTTATATTATGTTCTGCATGTTTTAAGTTAAGAAATTCCAAAAACTAGTTAGATACTGATTCACCCCCCCCCCTTTCAGTGTCTGTGGGATTCCTAACAATTAGTATCAAAGCCTGGTCCTCTATTTTCAAAAGCCTAACAGCTTGAGGAAGATCTTAACACCAGTAAAGATGGAAAATCTGATGAAGCAATTGGAAGGAGCTCCTACAGACTATGATGCAGAGAAATTGAAAAATATCAAACTAGAAGATGATTTAAGGGCAGCTCAGGATATCATTTAGGCACTTCAAGAAAATTTTACTGTTTCAAGAAATAAGAGGAGAACTTTGTGAAAAATTGCAAAATGAGAATGATGAAAATGAATCACTTAATGATATGAAAAGCAAGTTGAAACAAGAGATCATGACAACAAATAATGAGATGTAGGATATGACTATGAGATTTTGCAAAGAAATTAAGGATAGGAAGAAGAATGAAGAAGAATTGACCAGAAGACTAAGTGATGCAACAAATGAGAACACAAGACTTAGCTATGAAAATGACATGTTGAAGACAGATCTGATGCATACTCAGAATTATTCAAATGAACTGATGAGACAAAAAGAAGTCTTAGAAAGAGAACTAGAAACTGCAAATCAACACAAAGAAAAATTCAAGAAAAGCTCAGAGGAACTTGGCACCTTGTTGAAGAATCAAAAACCTAAAGGTGACACTTCTAGAATTGGCTTTGAAGTTGGTGAAAGCTCTGGTACTGCAAATACTCAGGATCACAGCAAACCGGCAAGACAACCTAATGCTTATAAATTCAATGGAAAATGCTTTAACTGTAATAAGTATGGTCATAGAGCAAATGAATGTAGATCTAGAAATTATCAGAATATCAACACACCCACTGGTCAATGTTCTAAATGCAACAAAGTAGATCACAACTTTGAAAACTATAGAATGAATGTGAGATGTTATGTTTGTGGAAGATTTGGACATTTATCTAATCAATGCAGAACACAAACCAACATAGGTTATGGGAAAGCTATTCAGAAGAATAATGTAACTTGTTATGCATGTAACAAGATTGGGCATATTGCTAAATTTTGTAGAAGTAAAGGAACACCGGTAGACAACAAAAGTTCTAGCTTGAAAGGTAAAGAAAAAGTTGAAGAGGTTAAGCAAGAATTCTCGAAACAATGGATTAGAAAAGTTGATCTAAAAATTGGGAATACTCCTCCACTGGTAGAACAAACCAATGTTTTATCGGCAGGACAAAGCAATGCTTCACCGGTAGGACAGAGTGATGCTTGACCGATAGGATAGAGCAGTGCTCCACCAGGAGGAAGTTCTTCATCTAATTGAAGAAAGTTTCTTTGAGGGTTTGGCAATCTATTGACACATGTGCTATTATTCCCTCGGTTAGAGATAAGAAGTTGGAAATTACTTATTACCGGCAAACAATGTTAAGTGAATACTTAACCAGCATGCAATTAATGTGGTAGATGGTGAAAAGACACTATAAAATCAAGGTTTTGGCTCCATTTTATTTCACTGAGATTTCAAACTTACGAAGAGCGCGAAGATTTCGAGCTAAGGCATTTCGAGCAAGAAGCAAGAACACTCCAAGCAATCATCCATCCTAAAGGCAGTAAGAGGTATTTAATCATGGCATCCACCTCTGCAATTGAATATATAGCAAACCCTATTGTTGTTGAAGTGATAAAAAGACCTAGGCCCGTATTTCAGTTAGTTCCCGAGGTAGCAAAGAAAGATGATACCTTAGGTGCTTTTTCTCAAATTTCTAAGAGAGTTGTTTATGTTGAAGACCCCAGAATGTACATCCACTACAACATTAAGGAACTAGGAGATGAAGAAATTAAAACCATGTTTAAAACTATGATATGTGATAAAACTGGCAATGTAAAAGATGAACACAAGATCATTGAGACCCTAGGATTTACAGAGATCCTTAGCATTCCTGAATTCCCCAAGGATGTGATTAGGATAGTCTTAAGCAGGGTACATGGTGAGTTTTTCTGGTTAGATGCAGTTCACAAAATCACCAAGGAAGCTGTGAAAGATGTCAAAGGGTTACTGACCACCGGTAAAAGACCAGATAAAACCAACAAGGTATCCAATGACCTAGTTACAAACCTAACTAGTGCAACATTCAACAAGAGGTCCCTAAGAGTCAATGATGTAACAGACATTAATGTGAGATTTATCAGCATGATATTAGGATATAAAGCTACTCATGCAAATAGACTCAATTCAGTTTCAATTTTATACATTAAGAGTGCTTATGATATGGTCACAGACAATGCAAAAATTGATGTATGTGAGTGGTTAAAAGATTAATTAATTGACAACCTTGGAAAGATTAAAAAGGACAAGAAAGGAACTTTCAGGTTTGGAAATCTGTTAGTATGTCTGATGCTACATATAACAAAATAGGTTCCCGGTATAGGCTACAAAGAACTTGGATATGATATATCGGTAGGCAAACAGTTAACAAAACTATTCAATAACATGGGAGAAGACAAGGAAAACAATATTCATGACTTTTTTCAAGCATTAAAGGCCAAAATGAAGAAAAGAATCAGGTTATCACAAAAGATTGTTGACAAATACAAAGATGAAATATGCTTTCTCATCAAGAAGGATGAAACTTGGATGGAAGCAGTCATCCCCAAGACAGTTTGGGTAACTGAGATGGGCTATGAAATAGATGATCACATAATTGAAACTGTGTGGGGGAAAAAGTGACACTAAGCAAACATGCCCTAATCTCACTTTCAATCACACACTTGTGGAATACGAAAGAGCCTAGAGGTATCACACAATTGGCTACTTCTTTTTGTGGAAGAGAGAGCCACGGGCTACCTATTAGGATTTCTATTCCTTTGTTGCAAATGATAGATGGAATGATGCAAGTTCAACTATTAACCCTAAAGTGTAAGTATGAACTAGTAACTTTGAGCATAAGATTGTAGAATTGAGATTTAATGATGTACAATTGTAAGGATAAGAGGAGAAATGTAAATGTCTACCTTGAATGGATTTGATTCTGCAAGATCTGTCATTGAAACCGGAAGCCTGAAATACTGAAGCTGCTACCTCTGAAACTGCCAAAATTCACTGAAATGGACAAGGATCAGGGCACCCAGCGCCCCTGTCCCAGGGACCAGGGTGCCCAGTGCCCCTGTCCTGGCAGGACCAGGGTGCCCCACGCCCCTGTCCTAGCTTTCTGGGTCAGAATTTGGTGTGAAGTTCTGTCTCGGTCCGCTTCCGTTGAATCTGCAACTTGCGGCGTCCTTCGAATTCGAAAATCTGCACTTATATCTGAAAAAGGGTTGTAGGCGGCTATATAGGGTTTTGCCTTAATCAAACCCCTGCTTTGGTGATTTCCACCTCCATGAATAGCCAAGTTGTATAGTAAAATTTGTGTGTGTAGACCTTGTGTGTGTGCAAGATCCTAAAATGCAAGTAAGCAAACTAGAGCAACCTAGAAAGTAAACCCTAATTGCTTGTAAATGATAATGTAAATGCTCCAAATCAAGATGCAAAGTGATCTAAAGCATGAATACAAATGATATAATGAGGCTTATACAAAGACATGAAAACAACATGAAATCATACCCAACCCCAAGGGAGGGGTACAAGCCAATCTTCAGTCGGTGATCCCTTATTTCTCTTCAATGCCTTCAAAGCCCTAAATGGATGAGTGAAATTGATGAATTCTTGATGGATGGATGTTGAATGTTGTTGAAGTCTTCAAAGATCTGCTCTTTCGCTGCATAGAAGGTCCCTTGAAACCAAAAATTTGGATCCTTTCAAATGAAGAAAGAGAGCTCTTATATATGAAACCCTAGGTCTTAATTTCAACTTTTGGCTAACCTAGAGATTGAATCTCCCGCCAATTTCTTGGGGTTAAGCTTTATTTTATGATTCGATCGTGCTCCTAAAATTTTGGGAAAAATGTCCGGGACCATGTGCACTCCGGGCGCCATGGTCCTGACAACTTTTCACCAAATTTTCAGGGTCGTCGGATATGATGATTTTAGAGAGAATCCCGAAGTTACAGCCGATTTCAAGATGTTTTGACCCCCGAAATCAGGCCTTAAAGTTCAAAATAGGACCTAATTAGGGTTTCAGATTAAATGATGTATTGGAGGAATAAAATGAAAAGGGCACACTTTAATGAAAAGGGCCCAACTTTATGATATGGGAGATGATAAAATAGAACCTTAGACCTAATTAATTTAATTAATTAAGTGCTAAAGGAGAAATGTAATGCAAAATGCAAAATGCGCCAAGGCAGGTGCTAAACTAGGTGTGAAATTGTACCACCCTAGCAAGTGCGTACAATTTACGATGCTACATTTAGCCCCCACTTTAGCGGTCATATGAACACTACATGCATATGCAAGCTAAAGTAAAGAAAAGTAAACATTATTTGAAAAAGGATATATCCATAAGTCTGTCGAACAAAGCCCCCAGCGGTATCTGCAGTACACAGTTAGGAACCGCACCCTACAAAACACACGTTAGATCACAAAATCACCTAATGCTTACTAAGGAAGGTGATGAAAATTCGAGGGTAGCTATATGCCCCCCCCTGTTTCGGCTTGCTAATTTTAGTGAGTTGAAATAGGGTATCATGTTTACCACTTCGAATTGTTAAAGAATATTGATGACAAATGCTCACAAGAAGATTCGATATGAGATAAAAAACTAATGGAGAATCATTTGGTAAGAAAGAGGACTAAATCTCAATTCCAACACAACAAAGAGTGTGAGGATTTGAGAGTTCTCTAACACAAGATGAAGGATGTAAATGGAAACAAAATGCAAAGAGAAGAAAAGAAAAAAAAGCATGAATACACACATTGGTGATCCATGAGAAGAATAGTGAGAGAGAAAACATGGACTTCTTGCCCCTAGATCTTGTCTAGGTGATCCATGGGAAAAAGGACATGGAAAACTAGCCCCTAGAGTCTGTCTAGGTGATCCATGTAAGGGAGGAGAGTGAGAAAGTCTAGCCTTATGCCGCTAGTTCCACTCAACCTCGTGCATTTGTGTGTAAGTGAGGTTAGAAGCACCTCATAGGAGTCTATGCCCAAGTATGCTACAACCTGTATATGTATAGTACAAAAGCGTGACATCTCGCTCTAAGAGTCTGTGCTCTAGTTCCGAGAATAATCACCTTGCATAAAAGAAAAATGGAGACATCTCGCTCTAAGAGTCTGTGCTCTAGTTCCGAGAATGACCCATTGCTCAAAAAGTGTAATGTTTATATCATGAGTAAAGTAGAACAAGGATACCTACCTTCATCACAAAAGAAGATACCCCAAAAATGCAACAATGTCATAGATCCAAGCAAGAGAGTTTTGCATTCTTTAAGCAAGGATAAGATAGTTGAAAAGGGATATCTTGTAGTATGTGTAAAGGAGATCCTTAGAGGAGAAGAGATCTTTGTACAAAAGACACCTATCCCCGAGAGGAATTGTCTTAGACAAATATAATGTCTTCTAGAATAAGACAAAGAAGAGAATAAGAATGCAATACTTCCTTCTTTTGCGAGGTGAAAGTGATTCTTAATGAAGGATGACGCTCTTTTTAACCCAATTGGGAGAGTGAATTCATTATGGATGTATTTTACCAAGTGCAAAAGAGGTTGTAGTCAAGGACTTACACCTCTTGTAAGAGAGAATCCTTGAACAAACAACAACAAATGCATACAAGGAATAACATCAAGTAATAAAGTTCACACCATCCATGAAATAGGAAAAAGTGGATCCTTAGATAAAAATAAGAAAAGATCATTTCCTCCCAAGGATAAGGTCAATGAGAAGGACTTACACAATCTTCCAGGGAGAGATTTAGACATAAACAAAATGTACGACATACTCACATGAGTTCATGCAAGCAAGACATTAGTGTATGTAAAATGCTCCTCACAAGAAGTGGGTAGGATAAGAAAGAGAATACACATCTTCTCCCATATCTAGGAAAAGAGAATTCTAAAGCAAAGATGATCAATATTTCCACACTATTACCCCATAGGAACAAGAGATAACATAGAAAAATTAGGCTATTATATTGCTTCAAAAATATGATTGCACTTGAAATTGTACCATCATGAATGACAATGAGCCCCCAGTAAATGAGCTACCAATGTCACATAATGATGAGCAACAAAATAGCCATTAATGTTATTTAAAGACATGATAGATTGAATGAGGTATTTGAATATGACATGCTGAATGCTCAACTATAAGTGAGATCAAATACATGTATAAAATGATAAAAATTGAAGAAGGAAAGTTACGAGAAATCTTAGAAGAGAGATGAGTGTAATTTATTAGAGCCTTATCCCTGGACGAAAGGACTTTATGATGAATAGGAGATAAAGATTCATAAGTGGATTTAGAAATTTGAGGGAAGTCATAAAGAGATTTGTTCATCGCCAATATTTCCTTATGAGGGGAATGAGAGTTGATAGAAGTAGAAGATGATTTAGTTGAAGTGAGATCATCATCACTACTAAATATAGAATTCACATTGAGAGATGGTCTTTTAGGTGCTTTGGTGGGCTTAGAAAGATTATATCCAAGTCCAAATGAATATTCATGCATGTTATGTTCTAAAGGAACTTTAATTCCTTGTTCATTTGTGCCACAACCATTTCCACTATAGCCACTCTTAGCCAAAATGTGAAAACCACGACCATAAAGATTAGCCATTTCAGAAAGAGAAGGTGGTTTTTCATAAGACAAAGAATCAAATTCTTCAAAATTAGAGAAGTGAGGAGAAGAAGTTTGAGAAGCAGCCACAAAATTATTGCTCATAGGTTCAAGTAAGACTGATTGATCTCTAGTTTCTTCCTTCTTTTTAACTTTAAGCTCTCTAGGAGGAACCCTATACTCACCTACAAAGGTGGGATTGAAATCAAGAGATCCCCAATCGTCTTCTACGAGAACCTTCTCAGTATCAAAAGCCTTTTCATGTGTAGATTCAAGTTGAGAAGAATCTTCTTTAGGAACTTCAGACTCATCCAAATAATTTTGATTATCAAAGGGTGATGATTCATCCATAGGTATCTTGTTTAACGAGTCATCGCTAGAAGAGGAAGGCTTAGAAGAACTCCCTTTGGAAGTAGATGTTTGCAAACAAGCTTGAAAATTAGTATCACCTATCAACGTATATGTCTTATTATTATAAATAAATTTAACTTGTCTATGCAATGTAGAGGGGACAGCTTGCATACTGTGAATCCAAGGTCTCCCTAATAACAAGTTGTATGTTAGATTTCCCAACATAACATGGATAGGAGTAGGCAAAGTAACAGGTCCCACTATGATGGGTAAGGTGATAATACCTAATGAAGACTTAGCCACATTATCAAAGCCTCGAATGGGGCGAGAGTCAGGCTCAATAAGGGATGTATCCACATTCATCTTATGCAATAGATTAATGCTACACACATTAAGGCCAGAACCATTATCTACCAATGTTCATCTTATAGCAGTGTCATTCATGATAACCACAATCATCAAGGGATCATATTGATGTTGAATTTCACTAGTAGGCAACTCATCTTGAGTAAACACAATTTGAGCTTTAGGATTCATCACAGAGTTAACCAAAGACACTATATTACTAGATGCATTAGGTGGAGGAACATTCAAATCTTTCAAGGCATCTTGTAACATTCCATGATGAGTGGAAGAAGTTTGGATCAAATCCCAAAGGGATATCTTAGCAGGGGTAGTTTTAAGTTGTTCTATGAGATCATATTCCTTACCAAGAACTTGTGAAATATGTGGAACTTGCGGAAGAATTGGTTGGGAAGGAGGAAGTGAAGTTGGGATAACTAGAGGAGGATTAGGTTGCCTATTGTTTCTTGTGTTATAGGTATAAGCAACCACAATATAACTCTCTCTAGTCAGTTGCTTAGCATACTCATAAGGGCTCTTAGTAGAATAACCTCCTTGCACAGTAATAATAGGTTTCTTAGGAGTGCAAAAAGAATCATTAGCATAACCCCCTTGAACCACTAAGATAGGCTTATTTAAAGGTTGAGAATTTTGAGAAGGACAAGCACCTTGGACAGTGAAGAGAGGTTTATTAGGTGTTTCATTCACATGTATCAAATTGATTGAGGATGGTTTAGAGGAATGAACAAAAGTGTTGGAAGAATTGTTGATAGTTTTCTCTTGCACTAAAATCTTATCACGGATTAAATCAATTTTAGGAGAGAGACAACGGGTAGGCATTGATATTCTAGTAGGAAGAGTAATACTAGGAAAGGTCATATCATCCTCTGTCATCAAAGGATCTACATGGGGAATAAACTCTCTAGGAGAAGGATCAACATTACTCTCTAAAGTTTCACTTTTGAGATGGAGATCTTTGAAAGAGATGTTAACCATCTTGTTTTGAACTAGGGTTTCCTTATGAGTAGAACCAAGTTGAGGAGAGGGAGATGCTTTATTTTTAGAGGGAGAATGATTGAGATTCAAGGAAGGTGAGAAACTATCAAGGGAGTTTTCAATCTTGATTTCATTCCCTTTGGCTAGGGTTCTCTCATGGGGTAGAGAATAATCTACACCTTCTTCTAATGGTTCATCCCAAATAGTGAAGTGGTTGAAAGGAATGTTTGAAGTATTGTCAATTTCGGGAGAGGAGATAACATTGTTTATTAATTCCTCATCCTTAGGAGGGATAGCATCAATAGATGTGTTAAACTCATCCTCTTTCCTCAAAATATGTTCAATATGATCTTTAGGGGAGAGAGAATTAAGGAAATTGCTTATTATTTCATCTTCTTTCTCTAAGGGATGCTTATGGGTAAGACAAACTTTAGGAGAAGGGTAAGCATTTATCATTAATTCATCATCTCTAGTGGGAATTTTGTTGGAAAAGGAAATGCCATCACTAGTAAATGTAGGGATAATGTCATCTTATTTCACAAAAGGATCCTCATGAAGGGAGTGTTTTTTAGGAGGAACATGAACATATTTCTCCAAAGATTCATGCTTAGGAAGGAGATCTTTGAAAGAAGTGTTCATAACCTCTTGTTGCACTAACATTCCCCCATTGGAAGGACAAACTTTAGGAGAAAATAAGTCAATGTCCATCAATACCTTTTCACTTAGAGAGGCATCATGTAGGGAAGGTGAAGTAACATTAAGAAAGGTGTTTATGATATCATTCTCTTCCTCTAGGATAGCTAAATAGGAAGGGCACATTTTAGGAGAATTGTCAAGATCACTCTTAAAGTCTTCATCCTTAGAGCATGGGAGAGTCTCAAAGGGATTGGTAGCAACTCTTTTAAGCACTAAAATTTTGTTATAGATGGGGGGAGGTTCTTTAGGAGAAGGAAAAATTGAAACAAGGGAAGCTAACCCATTATCACATCTATGAAATGAATGCATCATGACAACAATTTTCCTCTTTCAAATGATAACACATGCAAAATAGAAGGAAATGTTTAATTTTAACCAATGCAAGCACTTAGAATGTAGATTTAGAAAATGAAATTTATGATTCAAATGAGTTCCTAAATCAGGCTTAAAATTATTGATCCCAACTAAGCTATCCACAAGTTCAACTTTGAATTGAAAAACTAGGGTTTTAGCAAAAATTTCCTCTAGATTTTTGAATCTTGCAAGAAATTAAAACTTGTAAATACAAATTTGATTTTGAAATAGCATAAACACTCAAATTTGAAAACATAAATCAGAATTAGAGAAGATTGGAATTCACGTCGGGTTCACCAAAAATGTGTGGGGGAAAAAGTGACACTAAGCAAACATGCCCTAATCTCACTTTCAATCACACACTTGTGGAATACGAAAGAGCCTAGAGGTATCACACAATTGGCTACTTCTTTTTGTGGAAGAGAGAGCCATGGGCTACCTATTAGGATTTTTATTCCTTTGTTGCAAATGATAGATGGAATGATGCAAGTTCAACTATTAACCATAAAGTGTAAGTATGAACTAGTAACTTTGAGCATAAGATTGTAGAATTGAGATTTAATGATGAACAATTGTAAGGATAAGAGGAGAAATGTAAATGTGTACCTTGAATGGATTTGATTCTAAAAGATCTGTCGCTGAAACCAAAAGCCTGAAATACAAAAGCTGCTACCTCTGAAACTGCCAAAATTCACTGAAATGGACAAGGACCAGGGCGCCCAGCGCCACTGTCCTGGCAGGACCAGGGTGCCCCACACCCCTGTCCTAGCTTTCTGGGTCGGAATTTGGTGTGAAGTTCTGTCTCGGTCCGCTTCCGTCAGATCTGCAACTTGCGGTGTCCTTCGAATTCGAAAATCTGCACTTATATCTGAGAAAGGGTTGTAGGCGGCTATATAGGGTTTTGCCTTAGTCAAACCCCCACTTTGGTGATTTCCACCTCCACGAGTAGCCAAGTTGTATAGTAAAAGTTGTGTGTGTAGACCTTGTGTGTGTGCAAGATCCTAAAATGCAAGTAAGCAAACTAGAGCAACCTAGAAAGTAAACCCTAATTGCTTGTAAATGATAATGTAAATGCTCCAAATCAAGATGCAAAGTGATCTAAAGCATGAATACAAATGATATAATGAGGCTTATACAAAGACATGAAAACAACATGAAATCATACCCAACCCCAAGGGAGGGGTACAAGCCAATCTTCAATCGGTGATCCCTTATTTCTCTTCAATGCCTTCAAAGCCCTAAATGGATGAATGAAATTGATGAATGCTTGATGGATGGATGTTGAATGTTGTTGAAGTCTTCAAAGATCTGCTCTTTCACTGCATAGAAGGTCCCTTGAAACCAAAAATTTGGATCCTTTCAAATGAAGAAAGAGAGCTCTTATATATGAAACCCTAGGTCTTAATTTCAACTTTTGGCCAACCTAGAGATTGAATCTCCCGCCAATTTCTTGGGGTTAAGCTTTATTTTATGATTGGATCGTGCTCCTAAAATTTCGAGAAAAATGTCCGGGACCGTGTGCACTCCGGGCGCCATGGTCCCGACAACTTTTCACCAAATTTTTAGGGTCGTCGGATATGATGATTTTAGAGAGAATCCCGAAGTTACAGCCGATTTCAAGATGTTTTGAACCCCGAAATCAGGCCTTAAAGTTCAAAATAAGACCTAATTAGGGTTTTAGATTAAATGATGTATTGGAGGAATAAAATGAAAAGGGCACACTTTAATGAAAAGGGCCCAACTTTATGATATGGGAGATGATAAAATAGAACCTTAGACCTAATTAATTTAATTAATTAAGTGCCAAAGGAGAAATGTAATGCAAAATGCAAAATGCGCCAAGGCGGGTGCTAAACTAGGTGTGAAATTGTACCACCCTAGCAAGTGCGTACAATTTACGATGCTACAGAAACATATGCTAAAGCACTTCTAGAAGCCCCCAGAGAACCTAAGGAAGAAATATTTGGTAGTGCAGAAACCATTGAAAGCCAAATACAATCAAAGAAAAGAGTGAAAAAGGTTGAGGCAGTTGTAAGGAAAGGTTCCAGACAAGCAACAGCCATCAAAGAAGATTTATTGAAGAAAATCGGTATAACAAAGGATGAGTTAGCAGCTCCACAACCTGAAACTCATCTATCACCGGTAGGTATTTCCTCAGGGAGTGGCATGCCTGCAACTTTCAAAAGAGTTGTAAGGAAAAGAGATCCCTCATCGGCAACCACACCCTCACCCAGGAGGACAAGGCAAAAACAACAAGCAGTGAGATCTCCGATAAGAAAGGCTACACCAAAGAAGAAGAAACTGACACCCAAAAAGAAGAAGAGGACAAACAAAGAATTGGCCCCTCTTGATATACTGCTGAATGAAATCACAGAGGAAGGTAAATTGAAGAACATAGAGAAAATATATGACACCTTAAGAGTTGATGAAAAAGAGCAAGTTGAAAATAGTGTTATATTGCACATGGATATGTATAAGAAGTTTTTGATGGAAGTAGTCAATGAAATTCTAGATGAGCTATTTAAAAGACTAGAAGCAAGAAGACAAGCAGTAATAGAACTAGATAAGAAAATAAGGATTGAAAAGCTACTTGTTGTTTATCCAGTAAACTCACCCAAAGAAATTGATGACATAGTTGCTCAAGCCAACCAGACAGTATTTTCTACTGCACATCGGCATGTTGCTTTAATGGTTGGAAGAATTAATGAGGTGACTGAGGAGATAGAAAATGGATGGGATATATTCCTAGTTGAGAAAGAAAAACAAGAAGAATACAGGAACCCCAAACCCATAAAATTTTATCAAAAAGATAGAGACAAGGGTAAAGGTAAAGTTGGTGGACCACCTAGTATTAAGGTTAGAGACAACTTACCCCCACCTCCTTTGATTACTCCACCGATAAAAACAACAACTACAGAAGATCAACCGGTAGCTGAGAGTATGGATATAGAGGATGATAATCTGAATCCTAAAGTCTTATATACTATGGATGTTGATACTCAAAAGATCAACATAGTGGTAGAAAAAGATACAACTGATAAGACTGATATGGCTAGTGAGCCTCCGCTAGCTGAGGAAACTGATAACACATAGGAGAAACCGGCACAAGACAAAGAGAAAAAGGTAGAGACTCAGACTCAAACTGAGACAATGCAAAAAATAGAGAAACAAATAGAGCTAAAGGCTCTGAAACAACAACAACATGAACAGGTACATAAGGAAACAGTACCACTAGCAACTAGTGAAGTAAAAAAACCATTGCTTAAAGAAATGCAGACACAAACAAACCTACCAGAGGTCAATAAAAGCTTGGTTACTTCCACCGGTACTCAGATTGTTGATTCATCATCAGGCTTCAAATCAACTAATGTGACTGAGGTACTATTAGATTCAATCAAGAAAATAACCGACTACAACTCACAAGCTTACAAGGCAATTGAAGATACCATACCAATTTTGAAGGTAATTGCTTCTAACTGTAATATAGACAATAAAGATTCTTTAGGACAACTTGATACACTGTGTAAATATATCATTGAAAACATTGAGAAAATAAAGGAAGAGACATTGAAGGATACAGTAGAAGTTGAAAAACAGAAATTCTTTGATGAGCAAATAAAGAAGTGTAATAGAGATTTTGACACACTTCTACCAGAATTATGTAATTATTGAAAGAGTACAAAAATCTGTACAAAGATACCTGTAAAACAAACTTTTTGACTGTAGATATAGACAAGAAAATGAGCAAGGTACAGGATGAGATCAATAAACTTGCAGATAGTTTTGTCAACTCACCTGATACACTATCACTTTTTGAGGAAAAGATAACAAATTTTGAAGAAGAATTACTTAAATTGGAAAGAGAGAAAGAAAGAATAGTGAATAAGGCAAAGCATTTGAGATCAAAACTAAGTCCAAGATTGGACTATCTAGCATCACTATGGAAGGAAATATCTGAGGCACTAATACAGGGAAAGAAAACACCGGTAGAGCATTTGCAACATCTCACTGGTATAGTGAAGAGAACAAAGACAACAATAAAGGATAGCAAGAAGTTTATGGATAGTATAAACTTTATTTTGGGAGATCTTTTTCAAATTGTAACCACCCAGTTACAAGGTTGAAACTACAAACTCTACTAACATCTTGACAACCTTTGTCATTGATGCCAAAGGGGGAGTAGTAGGATGAGAAAATTCAAATCACAGGAATCATATGCTCAGGGGGAGCTCACACATTTTTGGTAACATTTTTGGACTTCACATTTTTGGATACATCTTTTGAAATTTCTCATGAGTGTTGCCATCAATGCCAAAGGGGGAGATTGTTGGCATATGTGTAAGGCCTTCCCCAAACCAAGCTTTGATTTACTTAGTTGACCATGTGTGACCTATTAATAAATGCTTTATAATTCAAGAGAATGGACTGTGTTAGATAGATGGATTGGTGAGAAAGGTAATTGAACCAAGTTATAGAGTTATTGCACCTTGTGGTGTACTTTTTGGACATGTTATGAATTTGAAATCCTAAAAGATCCAATGACTGGATAATCTTGATTTAACGTATGTCAGCTATGTCTGGATGTAGAATGTATATGATTTCATGATTTGATAACAATGATGAATGTTGATGCTTCATTTATATGCTTTATGATAAGGAACTCTATATGATCCTAAGATAGGATAAATTTGAGAGGAGGTATGTCATTATTGGATTTGCATGACTTTACTATGAGGATAGAAATAGGAATGCATGTTTTAATGTATGGATCAAAATTATGTGAATGATGATAATTGTTATGTGGAGTTATTTGGATGAAAGATGTATTGATTGATAAATGTATATTGTATGCAGAGTGTTTGTAGTGCATTATTATTCATGAATTTCATATTAAATGAGATTATTTGGAAGTACTAATGTGTAAATTGAGTTGCGCAGGAATTATCCATGTGACCATGGGAATATTACGAAGAACCAAACCTAGACTTATGTATGTTCGTAAGCCAGGGGTTGTCTATTTGGAGAGACAACACCCCGTTTGTGTTGTATTTTATTTGTAATAGTATATGCTGCATGTGTGTTAAGTGTTATTTAAATTTATTGTGAAAAATCCACAAGAGACGACTTCATGTTTTAAATTGTAAAAGTGTTTTATTTGTGTCACTTGACACATGGGTGGATTTAAGTTTAAATGTTTTATTTTTGTCTCTTGGTGGGAAAGTGTTCAACTATAGCTTTTTCATTTAGTGTAATGTGATGTCATAAATACCTTGGGAAAAGAATCTTTGGAGAGGTCAACATATGTTTGACCCGAAAATAAACTTCAGAGGGGTTTAAAATGGGTTAAGTGAACACCTAGGGGTAGTTTAATAGGGTTTCCTAAAGCCCATAAGGTATACCTAAGGGTTAGGGGTAATTTTAGGCAAGTTTCTACTCCTAAGTGACCTTTTAGACACTTTAAAATTTGGCTTTTCTGAGTTGTGCGAAAATTGAAATTAGAAGTTTGAATCTAATTGAAAACTTTCCTTTTCGAATGAGAGTCTTTTTCCCATTCTGTCTTACCTTCCTCTTTAGTTTTTAGAAACTTGTGAGAACTGAGAGAGTGAGCTTCTTAAGCAAGAATTTGAAAATTTGAGGGTAATCACCCACTCTCCATTTTTGGAGACAAAAGAATTTTGTAAAGTAAAAAGAATGAATTTGGTTTGAGAATTTTAGCTAAGGGTAGAAAGGGAAGAACCGTGGAATTGGGCTGCTCATCCTCAACAAAACTAACCTACCTTTGGGCAGATTAAGGTTGGTCATATTCATCACATAATGGATTTCTTATTGCATGTGTTAGTAAGTAATGTTTGTGAAAAAGATTTGTTTTCGTGCATGTTCCCTTGGAGATTTATTTGGAAATTTGTTTATACTTTGTATGTGTGTTTGGGAGTAATCAAGATCTCCTACTCTTGGGAGAGAGGAGGATCTTGTGGGTGGTAGAAGTGACAGCCCTCGAGTGAGAGACTCTCATTATGAGAGTGATCACAAGGGAATTCATGTGACCCTTGCTGCATGGCTTGTTTATGCATTGGGGGTCATAAGGAGGGAAATAAGGCATGAATGCCTTGGGGGGCATAAGGAATAAAGGGTTGATTTATGTATACTTGATGTATTTAGTTTGCCATGAGGTGGCTATATGTTTTGGTTTGCCATGAGGTGGCTATTTGTTTTACCATACTTGCAGTCTCCTCAGGGTACTTTGTCCACTACCACCCTTGAAAAGACATCACCAATGTGTGGTGCAGTGTAGCCCGGGTTGGGGTTGTGTTTGAGTTGTGTATTTTTCGGTCTTTTGTGTTTGCATGTTTGTTGCCTGTCTAGGACTTGGTTCTCCGAGCTCGGGGGTGGCTACTAGTTAGCCTAGGCTGGGAGGTGAGCACTCCATGGTCATAGCCTATGTTTTATTTGCAGGTTGTTGGAAGAAAGGAAAAAGGACAAGTAGAGATTGCAGGTTTCAGAAAAGATTTGGGAATTGGAATGTTTATGTTTTTAAGTTGCAACATTGTAATAGAAAATTATGTCGTATCTATTTTTTGAAAAGAGAGGTATCAAATGTTTGTGAGAGCCTCATTTAATAGAAATGAGAGATCCATTAGTATTGAAGGTTACTTCATAATTTAATGTACCTTAAAGAGATGAAAAATTGTTTTATGCTATACAAAAGAAATGAGTTTGGATTTAGCTCCTAAATTTTTTCTGTACTTTAATAATTGCAGGTTATACAATATTTTGGAAAGAGTAATGAAATTTATTTTACCCCTTTATGCATATGAAATATAGATTAAGGAAATAGGGAAATAATTTAATGATTGCATGCATGTTATTTTCGAATATGAAAGTTCCAGTTTAAATCCTATTGCATGGCTAAATTTAAAGGAATCTAGATAAAATAAGTTGCAGAAATTAAAATCACAAATTTACTTGCAGAAACTTAAGTCTAGAAATTAAATGGTCTATCTAGTTTTAATAATCACATATGTATATAGTTGTTGTTAAAATTATCGTACTCTATTAGTTAACTTTTTTCAGAAAATAAAACCTATACTATTCCCAGTGGATTTAATCCTGATAATTACCTTACTTTTGGCAGAAAGTAAAACTAAATTTAAATAGATCTAAAGTATTTTCGCCTATTTTTTATTAAAGCAACAAGGTTAGCAAAGAAAGAAAAGAAATATAATACATGGATCTAGCTAGGGATAATTTAATCGGTCTGTTCGAAGAATAATAGTACGTATATACTTACAGAAAACTTTAACCCTATAATTTAAGTGCATTCAAAATATGTTTATTTAAGTTTATATCTAGAATATATGTATATAAATAGAAAGTATATATATACATATATATTTATTTATAATCATATTTAACCCATATTTGTATTTATAATGTAAAAGATATATATATATATAAACTCATTTAAAATATATATATAAAAAAAAAAAATTAAAAAAAATTAAAAATTAAAAAATAGGGTTTCGGGCGGAGGGCCGAAACCCACTGTGTGTGCACACAGTGGGTGGCACCAACGCTGACATTGTGTGAACACACAGTGAGCGGCCTGTGGACCGCCACTGTGTGGGCACACAGTGGGCGGCGCTCGCGCCGCCACTGTGTGAACACACAGTGGACGGCCCGCAGACCGCCACTGTGTGCGCACACAGTGGCGGTCGGGTAAAACCCCCGCGCCACTGCCTCTCCCCCTTCAAAAAAATAAACTTTGGCCACTCCTCCATGAATTCGAATTCGATCGGCCCTGCGATGCAAGAAACAAAAAAATAAAACCCTAGCCTGTGTAGGGTTAGGGTAACGTAAGAAAAGAAGAGATTTTTAAGAAGGATATATAGAGTATTTTATAATATACCTTTTAAGTTAGGGTTTGCATGCATATTTTATAAATCTGTGAAAATAACAAAAAAATATATAATAATATTTCAATATATATATATATATATATATATATAATTTGAAAGTATGAATGAATAGGGCAAATTTTTAGACTAAGTATTTTATAAACTTATATATGCTTTTGAAATTCAAATGGGCATATTTTAAAAGGATGTGTAAATTCTAAATGTTTTGGAGTTCAATCTTATAAAAAAAAAAATTGGATGAATTTGGTAAATTAATTTTGGAGATCTAAATGGATTTTTTTATAAATAAATGGAATTATTAAATAAAGTAATTAAATAATTAATTTAAGAGGATACTGTAGGGGCGTAAAAATTAATCCCTCTAAGTGGACTAAGTCTGGTGAACCCTATTAACCCAAGTGGGAATTTTTATCAGGTAAATTAATCATCTTAATGATGTTTGGCACTTTAAATTGTAACTGCTCCATTTGATAATATTAATGCAATAAAATAGGTTTTAGTATTGAATTAATAGAAGACATTTTCTTTGTAAAATTAAGTTATTAGGAAGGAACGTACTTACAGGATGGAGGAAATTTGATATGTAATAAATAATTAATATAGAGCCAAGTATTTATGTTAATGTCTAGTTAAGAGGAACAGATTAATTTATGTACTAATAATCGCAACCTAAATGATAAAGACTATTGAGTGAATTTAATATTCATAAATTTTAATCGCCCCACTTGATAATAGGAACTATCGTAAATTGTTATGTTAGTATTTAATTTCAATTAATAATTCGTTAGAACCACATGTTAAGTTGTCACAACTATTTAAGAAATGGTTGCATGTAAATAAGTGTCTCAAAAAAAAAAAAAAAAAAATTGTTGGTTGTGTTTTGCCCTAAAATTTTGGGCATGACAATATGCACACTCTAATGAGACATTGTATGTGATTGAAGGTTTTGTCATTGATGGCAACCTTGCAATCCTATGGCACCGGCAAAGGCATTATACCAGCATCAGCAGATCACACTCTACACTGGCACTCAAGACACCAGCACCGGCACAGAAGAAAGGAAGTATACCGGCACAGAGGTCGACAAGATTTTTTGTTATATTATATTTTGTTTATTATTGAAAAACTTTGTAAGCCGACTTGGCAAATTGTAAAATGACTCTTATATATAAAAGAGATCATTGTAGACATTTGATATAGGAGATGTAAGCATTAAGGAAAATATTAGGCAGACCTATTATGCGAAATATAGGTTAAGGGGTATATGTAAAGAACAGAGCAAGAACCGGTACTGAATCTGGCATTGAAGATGCTATTGTAAAGTAGTACAAGTTATTGGATTTGTATAATCCTCATTGTAAGTCAGTGAGACTTCCCATTGAGCAGTGAGCTCTAGGCAGTTGGCCTTCCTGCATGTGCAAGCCCCTATTGTAAGTAATATTCTCTTATTGGCCAGTGAGTGAATATTGTGGGTCACAAATCCCACCGAGGTTTTTCCCACATCGGGTTTCCTCGTTAAAACCTTGTGTTATGGTGTGCTTTTCATGTGGATGTTCTTGATTCTGTTTATTGCATTATTTCTTGCATACCGGTACACTGTTATATTATGTTCTGCATGTTTTAAGTTAAGAAATTCCAAAAACCGGTTAGCTACTGATTCACCCCCCCCTCTCAGTATCTGTGGGATTCCTAACATCCCAAACCCATGGAACAAAAATGTTAGAATCATAAGGAGGCTTATGATCCTGATCCAATGGAGTACGATGCATTATTAGAGCTCTGATAAATGAATCCCTGTGACTTGGATCAAGAGTCTCATAATTCTCTACCATCTTTCCTAGGTCAATGTGGGTGTTTGATTTTTGTGCTTCAAACCCTAGGTTCAACAAACCAGCAAATTCTCCCACATTTATGGATAGAATTTCCTCTTTTTTATTTTTATTGACAATTGCTTTTTTATCTTCATCATAATTTTTGACGCAGACCATGACAAAATCAGGGCAAGGGAATACTTCAAGTAACACCATGCTTCCCAATCCAGCATGCCACGATGCGATTTTATTTGTTCTTTGTTTTAACATTGTGTTGAAAACAGTAAATTTTGCCTTGGTTGGATCTATCACCTTACTAGACAATGCATATCTAATATCTATGATACGCTTTTCACCATGGATAGCAGGGTCATAAATATCATGGTATCTATTAGTGAAACCTGGTGTTTTAACTAGTTCGATTAGGTACGTTTTTTTTCACTTGGCTTCCTATTGAACTACTGCTTCCCGTTTTCCCTGTCATTGTTATTGTTAATATTTCAAAATAATGCTAGATACAAGCCTGAAAATGCTAACCCTCAAATTGAACCACGAGATTAAAAAAAGTAAAAAAAGCGGGATGTAGGTGCTCTAGATTTTACCCGAAATTTCTATTTCACTAGATTGGCACAGACAGTCTTTGTTGCAACTTGCATTCCTCAATCTAGTAGCCATTTTTGAATCTCCCACTAATACATTTGCCCTAAAATTTTGATAGTGGTTTCCAATGGAGAAGGTATATTGTGAACAAATTTGATTTTTTTTTTTAAATTGCCCACATTTGTCGGAATTCTGACGATAATTCATTATATATTTTCAGCAGAGAAGGAATTGGCAATGACATTTATGTTTTTTACAAAAAGTGCCCGCGTTCATCGAAATTCCGATGACAATGGGCATTAATTTAAAATAAAAAATACCAAGATATTTCAAATAATTTTCGCGGCCTCTTCCCATTCTCATGTTGTCGCCCCAGCAGTGTACATCCGCTCACAGTTCCACCTCTGTGAAACCCCAGCAATTGTATTGAGGTTGTGTCTGCGTAATGCCACGACCAGTTTTTTCTAGGTCATCCAAGCCTCGAAGCAGACCTATAGGGGAGAGAGGGATGGGGGAAGAGGCACGGGATGGGTAGAGGTGGGTTGAAGCAGATCAAATTTATAGTGGAGTTTAGTCATAAGCGAAGGCGGTTCGCTACCCAGCTATAGCAATTCGATCAACCATTTGGATACTGATGGTTCTACTGGGTGGATAACTGCATGATCAACAACATTTTAATATCCAACTCAATCTGCTTATGGCAGATTCGCTTGCCCCTCCACCATTGGATATGGATACGCTCGATCAACATCTAGGGGATATGAAACTGACTCTACATCTGGATCTACAACTAGAGAATCTGCTGAATAGAGATCATAACTATTCAAAATCAACACTCGAGTTCTGCTAGAAATGAATGGTGATCCCGAGCAAAGCAAGATAAAGAACCTAGAAATGGTGATCCCGAGCAAAGCAAGATAAAGAACCTGGAAATGGTGATCCCGAGCAAAGCTTCTGATTCTCCATTGGCATGGGCACAGGTGTAAAGCTCTATCAACATCCCCCAGCCTGTGCGAAAATGGGAGCTTTGAAATGGCATGCCGACTATTTGACAAACTGCCTCACAGAAATTGGAAGTTTTTGAACAAGGTATGAACATGTATCATAGGATAAATAATAGAGGAATTTTGTTACTCATCCAAAATAAAGCCATGTTAGAGTTATGATCTTCAATACTTTCTCTTAGACAAGAGATTAAATTTAAAAATCACGTGATTACTACAATAAATTTATTTCCTTATTAAAAATATAAATAATTACATTAGATATATATTCCACATAAAGAAAAGAAATGATGAAAATCATTTGTGTCTTGAATAATGAGATCAACAATTAAAAATGGGAAAATAATATCCTAATTATGACTCCCTAATTAGTATAAGATACTATTTCCAATATTATACTAAGGATAAATATTCAAAAAGTATAATAATTACACTAATACATATATCACTCTCATGCCTTCCTTAATTTGATATAAGGTCCCTCTATCCTGTTAATGCATGATAGCCTCGGTAAGATAAATGATTGAATGAGAGATAAATGAAGTCTCTCATTCAATCACCTATCCTGTCGATAAACTATGATGAAGACTTCAAGCTATTGTTCCTTCATTTGATGATCATTCTTAAATTTTTATATATTCAACCATACTTGCAAAGTTCGATCAATGCTTAACTACCAATAATCATCGGTTGTAAATCTCATAGCACAGAATACCGATTGGTATCGATTTACATTAAAACCAATGCACTCCAATTAATATCGGTTAACATATTAACTATGAACACTGATTGTTATCGGGCTTAACCAATGCACTCTGATTAATATGAAATATCGGTTAATATATTAAATGTGAACATTGATTGTGTATGCGAGAAAAGCGGTTCAATGAAACTCAATATGTGAAAATATTCAAAGGACTTGTCCACACACCCATGGGACTCTTGGTGCAAGTTATGGAGTCATGAGGAATGACTCAACTTCCCAAGGTGGGTTCCATGGTTCTCTATCTCACAAGGTCCCTCAAGCCAACGCCTTTGCTCTCAGATCACTTAGCAAAGTGACTTAGGGATGACGAAAGCAAGAATGAGGGATGATTTAGATTAATTTTAACATTAATGCATCCTATTTATGCATGATTCTACAAATGAGTTAAACTAGATGATAAGATGACAAGGTTAGTAACAATACTATCCTAACATGATATACTAGTTACATGATTTAAGCTAAGGATAATAGAAATGCTCTAAAATGCTTATTAGATTAATTCCTATTACAAATAGAGGCTAAATGCATGCTAAAATTGAGTATGTGTGTGATGCTAAAAACTTGGATATCAAAATGGAGGAATGAGGGCTCTATTTATAGGGAAAATAGGGCAATGGATGGTCAGGATTGAAGGATCTAATCAAGGGTCAGGATTGAAAGTTATCAATCCATGTTTACAATTTCCACCAATGAGATGGTGACAATTGTCAACATAAGATTTCTTGAGAGGAGAGGCAAGAAGAATTAAATGCTTGAGAAGACCTCATGGTTACCTTAGAAAGTAAGGGTTAAGGTTAGGTTAGGGTTATCCAATGGATAAAGCTGTTACCCAAAGGATAAACTCTTATGCAAAGGTTAAAGGGATAACCATGGTCAAAGCAATGAATGCTTGATGAGACCCCTGGGTTAGAAGAGGGTTGAGTTTAGGCAAAAATTATCTAACCATGCCACTAAGGGTTAGTTAACCATTAATGGTTTGAAGACTGTGGGGACAAACTTGTAAGAGCCCTTCCAAATTTGGGGGTTTTCAACAAGTTAGCTTGTTGAAGGCATAAAGGCTTTAATGCCTTTTGAAGACTTTACTCCAAATTTGAGAAGTGACCTCCTCAAATTTAGGGAAAGGGGGTAATTGATGGGTTTAGGTTAATTGATTGGGATTAGATAGGTTCTAGAAGAATTTAGGAAGAGGGTTAGGAGGCAAGTGGGAGATGTAGGAAAATACAAGTGGATGAGGGATAATAGGATTTAATCAAAATAAATTGTTTTATTTCAATTTGGTTGCAAGTTGGGGATTTAAATAAATTAGATTTATTTAATTAGGGTAAACTATTTAATTAAATGTAAATTTAATTAAAAAGTAGAGAGAATGGATTTAATTAAATAAAATGATTTATTCAATTAAATGATATAAAGGACTTAAGTGAATTTAAATAAATAAATTGAATAATTTATTTAATTTAAATACAAGAATGTGGATGATTTAATTAATTTAGATTTAACTAAATAAAGGAATGAGAATAAAATTAACATTAAATATTCATTTAGGAATATGGTCATTTTTATACGTCTACATTTTGCCCCTCTTTGAAGTGATGTGTGTGCACATGTTAATTCAAAGAAAAATGATGTGTCATCATGATTTGGTTATGATCAGTGTGATTTAATGTCGAGATGTTCATGTCATACCCTAGATTTGATAAATGATGCCCCAGATTTGATAAATGATGTTGATAATGCCCCCTCAGGAGATGAATCAAAAATTTGAAAATTTGATTTGATTTGGTATAGTTCATGGCATTTTAAAATTTTGTTTATGTTGAATGTGATAAGTTGATTCATCTCCCAATAATGATGTTTGCTAGGGTTAGAAATGAGACCACGAGAAATTTGTGTGCTCGTGTACGCAACACTAATTTTCATTTACCCTATAAAAAGGTAAAAAGTGATTTATTTTGTCTCATTCGTGTTTGTTGACTTTGCAGAAAGTGATACTTGGAGAAAAAGACAAAATGTCGATTCCCTTTGCTTCTCATTGATTCGAGTGCATTCAGAGGTATCAAAGGCCCACCATGTATGGACCACCAGTAAGTCATCATTTTTTACCCCTTTTTTATTTTTGTTTTGTCATTTTTAGTCAGGTTTTTCATTTTTTGCATGCGGATTTAACGGTTTAGCACATCGGGTAAAAACCACAGCGCATATGATAAGTAGCATTGCGTGTGGGATTTTATGAATTAGGGTAGCATCTGAGTAGGTTAGGATAGCACAGGGGTGGGTTAGGGTAGCACATTGACATAGTTTAGCGCATCGGGTTCATAGGGTAATGCATAGGGGGAAGCGGGTAGTGCATCACTTAGACCTATCACGTAGGGTTAGTCAGGGGTCGCATGGGTAGGTTAAGGTAGCGCGTAGGTGTGACCTAGCGCAACGGGGTAGGCTTGCAGGGTAGGGCCAAGATAGGATAGTGCATGGTCGAGGGTTAATGCTTAGGGTATTTTAGGTGGTGCATTTAGAAAGAAGGGTAGCGCATAGTTGCAGGCTAGCGCTTAGGGTTAATGGTGTAGCACATGCAGAAGGTTGGATAGCGCATAGCTAGCAGCTTAGCGAGTAGGTAAAACTGTTTAGCACATGGGTAGAAAAATTTGAGGAAAGTAGGATTTTGGTGAGGATTATGAGATGAAGAAAGATAGGTAGGTGTTTGCCAGTTTTGTCGGGATGGGTGTGATAGGTAGGTTGTGTGTCTGTTGTCGTTTGTTTTTATAATTTGTCCAATATGAGTTTTGATATGGTTTGTTTGATATGGATTTTGGAGATAACTTGAGTTTATTTGCAATGTTTCCAGTTGATGTTGATATATTGATATGATATGATGTGCATTTTGATATGGATGTTTGATATGAACTTGATTTGATATGCATTGTTTCAAGTTGATATAAATGTGGAACTTGAGCTGTTTTACAAGTTGATATGATTGTGGAGCTTGAGTTGTTTTACAAGCTGATATGAATGTGAAACTTGAGTTATGTTACAAGTTGATATGTTTGTGGAACTTGAGTTGTATTACAAGTTGATATGAATGTGAAACTTGAGTTGTGTTACAAGTTGATATGATCTGATATGGATATGGATTTGATATGATGTGAAACTTGATTAGATTTTCAATGTTTCAAGTTGATATGAATTTGATTTTGATATGAATTGATATGATGAGGAAACTGATATTGGATAAGTTGTGTTTGTGACAAGAGCGACTAGGGGTTGTTCAGTCGTGAGAGTGATTTTCGAGACTGTGGTCGTTCATACCACAATTGACATAGGCAAACAGGGATATCATTAAGAGGTGTGGCCCATCCTCTTTGTTAGAGATGCACTGGTTTATCATTAACCGGGGTTTATTGATAGCTTTGGTCAAGAGGTGGCATAGTGACACCAACACCTTCCATTTGGCAACAGGTGAGATCACAGTGACACCTGAGGATTGCTACCGGATTTTGTGGATTCCCGTGGTAGGTGCACTTTTACCCTATGAGCAGATGGAGGAGGGCGGGACAGAGGCACTTCGCCAGATTTTACATGATGAGCATATTTGTGGGTATGAGATCCCATGGTAGGAGTTTATTGATTTGGATTATGCTCCTCTACCATCAGTGCTGGCAGGATTCATAGGTGGGTTTTTATTTCCCAATCATAGGTTGAAGGGGCTGGCAGTAGGATGGGGATTGGTCTTGGAGGACATGGTGACACAGGATCGCCGATTCGCATGGGGGTCTGCTATGTTGGCCCACTTATATAGGGATCTGCATTAGGTGGTTTACTTGGGATACAACAGTCTATCAACTGGGGTTACACTGCCACAAGTATAGGTGTGGGAGCATATTCCCACAGCCAGGCCACTTGCAGATAGAGATAGGCTTTCTAGGTGCGCCTATGCCTATGGATATTGAGGGATAGTTGTCTAGGGTAAGCTAGGCAATATAGAGCATTGGAGGCAAGTGCTAGATGATATTGATACGGTTGTCTAGAGACCGTATATGAATTGCAAGGTATGGACAAAGGATGGGATGGAGATGCCCTATGTCTACATGTCTTGATTTTTTATAGGGTGGATGCCCTTTGTGATTGAGAGATTCATGCAAACTCGAGTGTTGCAGTAGTATGGATAACAGTAGGCGATTCCATAGGGAGCATGTTTTTATGCTCGATGGAGGCAAGATGTACCAAAGTGGGGACCGACTATCGATAGCGCAGCGGCGGTTGAGGAGTTCTTTCACCTAGCTGGCCAGATGTGGGACTATGCTTATGGGATAGTGGACGCGGGGATGATAGAGGAGTTTGCACCACTATTTGTGGCGCATGTTATGGCTAGGATATCAGATCCAGCGGAGATGATTCTATTTTTGATGATGATGAGGATGAGTAGCCTGAGAGGCTAGGGAGACGGGGAGAGGATGGAGAGGAGTTGGATGAGGGAGGTGGGGATGGTGGAGGTGATGATGGTGGAGATGGTGGAGGAGGTGGCCGAGGTCGGTGGGGGGATAGAGGGAGAGGAGATTGGGGGAGGAGAGGAGACAGAGGTGGAGTTGGTGGTGACAGAGGGATATGGGTGGAGAGAGTTGTGCGGCGGGCTGCGGATGATAGAGAGGGAGGAGGCTTGGTTATTGGAGCTGGGGTGAGGAGCGGGTAGGAGAGGTGATAGTAGCGGTGGGAGGGACAAATGAGTTTAGATAGCCGACCTAGAGGAGGAGATCAGATGTTTTACCCCCACCAGCATCAAGGATAGGGGGAGGGATAGGGGTACCACTTCATAGGTACCCATCTAGATGTGGATTCTGACTCACCGGGAGGATGCGCAGATTAGATCCTTATAGTTATCAGTGCAGCACCTCCAGACACAGTTACTAGCGCATCAGCGGTAGATTACACAGCTAACCACAGATAAGGATACAATTTTGGAGTGGTTGGGTCGAGTTGAGGTTCAAGTAGAGACCTTGGAGAGAGTGGCAGCGGGTGGCTCGATGAGAGACACCTTGAGAGAGTTGGCTTTGAGAGCCAAGGAGGCGGAGTACTATAGGAGGCATTATGAGGATGTGGTGCCCAGGGAGCGTCGAGTTCTGAGTTTTACAGCTATGAGATCTATTCAATCCAGGTAGATTGGGTCGAGGATAGAGAGAAGAGGCATGACAGGGCCTTCTCGTCAGGATCCACCTAGGGATCCCGGTGTTGGGACATCTGCTGCGAGACCATCACCCTTAGGAGATAGTCATACCTAAGAGACGTTGTCTCCTTTGTATTTTTATTATTTTGTTGTATTATGGGATAGACATGACATATTTTGTACTTGATCATTTTTGAGATATATATATGACACCATTTTCCTTGATACTCATGTGATGTGTTATGGATGATGCTTTCTAAATGATTTTGATGTCTCTATGATGATGATGCAATCTTAGATGTATGTGATTTGATATGTGATGAATATGATGTGTTAATGCATAATGTTGTGAGATGTATCTTGAAAATGAGATGTATGATAAGATATGCAACTAATTGTAAAATGATATGCAACTAATTGAGCATCCTCATTCTTCTCTTTGTCATTCCTATATAGTCACATGTTTTTGCTTTCTTTGTAGTTATCACCATTGAGCATTGATTTGTTGGGATATGTTGAAAATATATACAAGCATAATGGTATATTTGAACCATAATGACCTGAGAAAATTTTACATGATTTTTTATTTTGCAAGATAACACAAGCGTCAAGGTATAATTGAACCAAGACAACTTGAGTGCGGCTTGCGTATAAACAGACAAGATTAAACCATTTTTATGTGCAAAGTGGAATCATGTCTTCAGTGATATGCTTTGAATCACATCTCGAGACAAGTATTTGCATAGGACAAGTGATCGCCTCACAGACAGAACTAAAAAAATATTGGAGTCCCCATGACTTTCTCTAGCTTGATGCATCGTTGAGAAAATGTAGAGGATCCAATAGTTCAAAAAAAATCAAGGGCAAAAATAATCAAAACTTCATGCAAGATGCCAACATTTGATACTTCAAAAAATCATCCATCATCTGTTGTGAATCCTTTTAAGTGATCAATGTTTTCTCGCATGATTTGTTGATTTGTTTGTTGGACAGGATGTTCTAAGTTTGTTGCAAGTTTTGATTCAAGACAAAATTTTGATCAATGTTGCCCCTAGCTGAGTTTTCCTCTTAATGTGGATATGTACAGTGATTACCAAGCCATTGTGGGATATGATGAAAGGATATGTGGATAGGTAAGGATAGTGACTACGCTAAGTATGTCCTGGATAATGCTATAAAATGTCGGGTGATGGATGATATTGCGTGACTGTGGGTATAAAAGTTCAAGAGTGTAGATAGATAGAGGAGTTGTGCTCTCACAATAGTGCCTGTTGTCAGGTTTTCACCAGTTGTTTTTATTGTACCTTTTTATTTGTTTTTTCTTGATTTTTGATTGTTTTTTGCAGTTTTTGATGATTTTTTATTTTTATTTTTATTCTCGACTTGTCTGTGCATTAGACTGCTCAAGTGTAGTATTTCTTCAGATGAATGTTGTTAGTTGGTTCAGCGAGCACATCTCCTTCTGAAGTTGTTACCTGATAGCACCTGATCCATAGGTTGATATGATAACATAAGGACCTAACCAGTTAGGTTCAAATTTCCCTTTCTTTTCCCGATCCTGTTGATTTCTGGGATTTTCTTTGAGGACTAGGTCACCAATTTTAAAAATCCTAGGGATGACTTTGTGATTGTAGCTTCGGCACATGTGTTGCTGATATGCTTTGAGGTGAGTATAGGCATGTTGGCATTTTTCATCTACCTCCAAGGGTAAAACTACTTCTAATTCATACACCAATGAATATGGTGTAGCTCCCGTAGGTGTGCAGATGCTAGTTTTGTATGCCCAAAGTGCTAGATTGAGTTGCACGTGCCAATATTTTCCTGCATCATTTACTATTTTCTTTAGGATTTTCAATATTGTTTTGTTGGATGCTTCAGCCTGACCATTCCCCTGTGGGTTGTAAGGTGTAGAGAAACGATGTTGGATTTTGAATTTTTCATAGAGTTCTCGCACATCTTGGTTCTTGAAAGGTTGTCCATTATTTGTGATGATGGAACTTGGGATGCCATATCTACAGATTAGATAATTAAGAATAAAAGAGGCAATTTGTTTCCCAGTCACTGTGGTCATGGGGACCGCTTCAATCCATTTGGTAAAATATTATGTTGCACTTATAATGAACTTGTGTCCATTTGAAGATAAAGGATGTATTTTTCCGACTAAGTCCAGTCCCCACTGGCAAAAGGGCCAAGATGTTGTGAATGGTTGCAGTTCTTGTGCTGGTGCATGTATAAGATTGCCATGGATTTGGCATTTAGGACACTTCTTTGCAAAATGGTAAGAATCTTTTTCTATTGTTGGCCAGTAATATCCCATTCTTAGAAGTTTTTTAGCAAGAGTAGGACCACTTGAATGTATGCCACAGATACCTTCATGAAGCTCTTGTAAAGCGGAGTCAGATTCTTTATGATCAAGGCAATGAAGAAGAGTACCATCTAGACCTCGACGGTACAGAGTATCAGTAGTGAGAGTATAATGGGCGGCTTGCCAGTTAAAGTTGCATTTTTTATTTTGAGATAGGTCAATGGGTAGGATATTGTTTTTAAGATAGTTGTATGTCGGTCAGTATAACAGAGAGTTAGAACTGGTCAAGGCATAGATAACATGGAATTCAGAATGGTCATGGGCTAGGGAGAACAGTTGCTCTACCAGAAACTTGTAACGATGTTGTTTCTCTGAAATATGTAGTAGTGAAGTGATAGTAGCCATTACATCGGCTGCTCTGTTGTCCAACCTTGGTATTTGCTCGAAGGTGATGTGTACAAAATATTGTTTGAAATCATCCACCATTCATTTGTATGGTAGCACCTTGTTGTCCTTTGTCTGATAGTCATTGTTGATATGATTGATGACTAGTTGTGAATCTCCATAGACTTTTAAATCTGTGATTCTCCATTCTACGACCATTTTGATGCCTATAACTAGTGCCTCATATTCAACAATGTTATTTGTGCATGGAAACATTAGTTTATATGATCTTGGTATGATGTGTCCATCGGGACTGATGAACAAAATGCCAGCACCTGAGCCATGTTGAGTATAGGATCCATCAAATTATAGGGTCCATTGTTTGGTGGAAATAACAAGAACATCCTTGTCTAGAAATTCAATCTCCATTGGTTGTTTTCCAGGTAGCGGTGCTTCAACTAGTTGATCTACAATTACTTGTCCTTTGATAGCTCGTCCCTCTGTGTAGTGGATATCAAATTCACTGAGAATCATGACCCATTTAGCCAATCTGCCTATAAGAGTTGCTTTGCTGAGTAAATATTTGAGAGGATCATTTTTTGCGACTAGCTTAATCATGTGAGCTAGCATGTAATGCCGAAACTTTTGAGAAGCAAATACCACTATTACACAAGCCTTCTCAATGAATGTATAGTTGAGTTCATATCCATTTAATGTCCTACTGATGTGATAGATAGCTTGTTCCTTGCCTTGTTGATCTTGTTGCGCTAATAATGCCCCCAGTGATATATATGTTGTTGATATGTACAGAATGAGTGGTTTCCCTGCTATGGGTGGTACTAGAACTGGTGGGTTCATTAGATATTGCTTGATTTCATAGAATGATTCTGCACATTTGGCTTCCCATCTGAATGGTACATTTTTATGTAGCAAATGGTTGAATGGTAGACTTTTAGCTGCTAGTTGGGAAATGAATCACCTGATTGACTGCAACCGTCCTTGTAGAGATCTGAGTTGGCTAATGTTCTTAGGTGGTGGCATCTCCATGATGGCTTGTACTTTTGTTGGATCTACTTCAATGCCCTTTTATGAGACTATGTAGACTAATAATTTTCTTGATGTAACCCTGAAGACACACTTCTTAGGGTTGATCCTGACTTGAAATTTTGCCAATCTGTCAAAAATATTTTCTAAGATGCTTATATGTTCTGCTCGGGTAAATGATTTAGCTAGTAGATCATCCACATAATCCACCGTGAAGGTATGCATCATGTCATGAAAGATTGTTGTCATTGCACGTTGATATGTTGCCCCAGCATTCTTTAAGCCAAACGACATGACACTCCAATAGTATGTTCCCCAAGGACAAGTGAATGTTGTTTTATCTTGATCCTTTGGGGCTATCTTGATTTGATTATAGCCCAAAAAACCGTCAATTAGTGATAGCATTGCATGACCTGCTGTGAGGTCTACAATTATGTCGATACTGGGCAAAGGAAAGTCATCCTTTGGATAGGCTTTGTTGACATCTCTAAAATCGGTGCATATCTTGATGCTGCCATCTAGTTTTGAAACTAGCACAATGTTGGAAATCCATTCAGCATAGTCGATAGGTAGAATAAATCCGACGTCTAATAGTTTCTTTAGCTCAACTTTGACCATGAGTGCTACATGTGGATTCATCTTTCTCAATTTTTCAATCCCGGGCATATCTGCATATGACCAAGCAAAATTGATTTGCTTTTCTTTGAAAAATTGGACAAAATCTGATCTTTCTTCTTCTGTCAAAGATTTTGCAAGGTGTATGTTTTTGGCTACTTTTGTTGTACCAATGTTGATTGATTGTGTGAGCTCAATCAATATGGGTGATTGCTCCTGATAATGTTCAGGAAGAGTATCAAGTCTCCCATATTTAGGTTCCTTAAAAGGTTTTCACCCTCAGATGCGTCCTTTATTTTTACTTTTTTGTGATCTAGTGCCGCCATTGACTGATTTTCAATAGTAGATCCTTTATTTCGTTCATTTTTGAGACTGAGAGACTTGGAACTCCCCTGATTGTAGATGTCGTTACATTGTTCACTAGTAAAGTCTGTTTCTGGGTTGACAGTACATAATTAATGGATAAAGGATTCATCATTTGGTAAAATTGGTATATCATGATTTTCAGGTTTGTCCCAGTCTATGAGGTAGGGAAAGATAAGTGGTAAAGAATCATTGGGTGGGTCAAGTTCAGTTGTTGTAAGTGTTAGGATGGAGGCATCATCATGGTTGGCCAAGAATTTAAATAAGTTAATGATTTTGTTGAGGTCTTTGATGGTATCATTTTCTGAGTAGATTTGCTTGTAACGTCATTGCTCATTTTCCTTGTCATCATAGATATTATGTGGACCAAATTCAAGTAGTCTAGGTTTTGTGCCTTGTTCTTCTTAAGAAATGGGTGTATGATTGTCATTTGCAGCAATATCTTCAGTAACATTGGAACAGCTACCCCATTCATATTCATTTGAATCACTCTTAGAGGTATTATCCTAGATTCTGGTAGTGTTGTGGACTGGTATGTTGTAGGGTGAAAACAAGTCTTTGATGATTGATACAAGTCTGATAGTTTTCTCTGATTCTGTATCAGATCCTGCTTCCACTCTTTGCATTTGCTCATGTATTGTCTCTCCTCGAGGAGGGATGATGTTATCAGGAGGTGATTCCTCTTTGTTGGACACTAGTTCTTGAACATGATGTACTTCTGCAGTAGGTGCTTCCTTCTTTTGATTGATGGGCTTCTCTTGATGTTGCTTTCTTTCTTGATATTCACATTCTTTGCGTATTGTCTCTACTGATTCAAATATTGCCTCCTGCCATGAGTCCTCCTTCAATTTCTTCTTTGCCTTCCACTAAGGTTTTTGGTATTTGCTTGGTGTCTTCCTTGGTGGTAGGGTATGTTCATAGCCCAATCCTGTTTTGTCTTTACAGAATTGTGAAGGATGATCTAATGGTTCTGTGATGCCTTCCTGATGTTTGGCGATAGGTCCTTTGCCATTGTATCCCATTTGTTGCATGATCAAGTAGCCTTTTCCATACAGGTGTGTTGGTATAGCTACTTCCATAGTAGTTGCTCTGTCTTCTTGCTCATCCTTGTACAACCAACAAAGGATGTTTGTTTCCTCTGATTCATGTGCTAGAGTGTCGAGTTGGATAAATTTGCCATCAGACTTGGTGATGGGATGTGTTGCTTGATGTGTTGATGTTGTAGGTAATCCATGAGAATTAGGTGATGCTGGTAAGTTGGCTAAACATAAGGGTTCTAAAGAGTAGTCTCCTATGCCTTGCTCTTTGATTTTCATTTTCTGCTTGAAATCCATAGATAGTGATTTAGACTTTTCTTTTTAAAGATCTGGTTCTAAGGAACTTTGTTTTTCTTTATTATGCGGAACCAAATTGTCTTGGGCTGCCCCCATAGCATTACAATGTTGAAAAGGGTTATGATCTGCTGATATAGAAATCTTCAGTCCATTGTAGGGGAAATTAACACATTGGTGATAAGCAGAAGGTACTGCTTGCATTTCATGTATCCAAGGTTGACCCAATAAGATATTATATGTGAGGTCTATGTCTAAGACTTGGCACATAGTGTCCTTTTGTATTGGTCCTACTTGAATTGGCAACATTAATGTTCCTTTGGATGATCTTTCTTCATCATCATATGCTTTGATAGTGATCTTTTTTCATGGATCAATAGATTTCTCAAAGAAACCTAATGCATAGATAAGTTTCAAGGTACAAATATTGAGTCCAGCTCCTCCATCTATTAATACTCTTTTGACGCGATGCTTGTAGACCAAGACTTCAATATGGAGTTATCATGCTTGGAAAAGGTAAGGTTATGAGGCCCTATCAAGTGAGCCACCATGGCTTGGAATTTGTTAGCATCCAGATCTTGAGGCACATTTGTTTCCAGTAGTGCTTGTTCCAAGATGTCTTTGTGTTTTGGCAAAAGTTTCACCAACTCCAATATAGATATTTGAGCAGGAGTTTTGTGCAGCTGACTAACTAGATCATATTGAATCTTGGGTATGGTGTTTTTTGTTGACGTATGTCCCTTCAAGACATATTTTTGAGCTCTGGTGGTTACATTGACAGATGCATGTTCATGCTTGTCTTTGATTGTAATGACGTTTACTTGATTGTCCTCAGTTGATATGTGATTAATGTTGTTATTGTATATGTGATTGATACGAGCTCCACGTGTATCATTTGAGGTTGAAGCTCCATCCTTGTTGTAGTTTGGAATAGGATTCTTCAAGGCTCCATGGTCACCATTTGTCTTGATACCATCGACTGTTAAATCACCTCTATCAATCATGTCTTGAACAATGTTTTTTAGTCTCATGCAATCATTTGTTTCATGGCCTTTGTTGTGATGAAAATCACAAAAGTGTGAGTCATTCCACCTGGGTGGTTTGATTTGTGGTTCAAAGTTATTGATTGCTGGTAAGGAGATAATTTTGTTTGCCAGGAGTTCTCTGAATGTTGACTCCAATGATTGCCCTAATGGTGTGTATACGTGTTTTGTAAAGTTGTTGGTGTTACCTCGTGAGTTTGTATTAGGTCCTTGATTGGTATTATTTCTTTGGGTATTGTTGGTGTTGTTTGTGTTGAGATGATCGTGATTGGTAGTTGGTGCATAAGTGTTAGTACCTTGGTTAGCACCTTTTGGATTCTTTGTAGCTTGAGGATTTCCTGATAAAGCCAACACTGGTTGCTTGGATTTTACATCATTTGATTTGTTTCCTCCTTCATTTCCAGTGTTTTTGTTTCTGGTCCAAAATATGGATTTGTCTAAGTTGTTGTTATTTTTGTTGTTGTTGTTGGATGAATTTATTCCTTCTTTGAAGAATTTCAATGTTCCTTTCTTGACACATGCCTCCTCTACTTGGATGCCATTTTCAATCAATTTGGCAAAAGATGTTATGCATTGAAGTTTGAGTATGTAACTCATCTCACTATTAAAGTTGTCGATGAAAATTTCCATTTTTTCCTTTTTAGACACATCTCAAGGATATCTCGAAACCATACATCGCCGACGTTGAAGGAATACCATGAATGTTTCATTGTTTTTCTACTTGGTATTACAAACATCTAGCATAGTGATAGCATGTTGAATGTTGTAGGAATATTGAGTTATGAATTTGTTGATTAACTCATCAAAGGATCTGATAGGAGGTGTGATTTTGGATAACCATTCCATTGTTTTTCCTCCCAAGCTTCTTGGGAATAACCTCATCAAATAGGTGCCATCATGGGAAAATTCAAGACTCATGGTACAAAATTCCCGAACATGATCACGAGGATCATTTTTCCCATCATATTTGTCAAATTTGGGAATATTTGAGTTTGGGGGAAAAGGTACCATGTTTAACCGTCTATCAAAAGGATAAGGACAAATTTCATTCAAGGAATACCGTACTGTTGTCCCTTCTTGCATGTCTTGCATTTGTCTTTGCAACATTTGCATTTGTTGAGTGAGAACAATCAAAGGTGCATTTGTTTGCCGAGGGAAGAGTTCTTCCCTCACATTGTTTCTAAGTTGGAATGGCATGTGTTGGGGTATGTTTTGTTCAGGGATGTTTTGCTCGAGTAAATTCTGTTCCGATAGATTTTGCTTAGGTATGTTTTGTTCAGGGTCATGTGTTTCCTCCTCTCTTTGTTGTTCTTGATAATCATAATGTTGAGACCTTGTTCCAAATATGTCAGTATTGAAGTCTTCAGGGAGTTTAACTCCTTTTCTTGTGAGCATGAGTACGTATTTTTCTTTGTCGTTTTCCATGAGTTTTTCCACAAGTTTTTGAAATGAAGCGCTTTCTTGACACTCTTGGAGGAGTTCCTCAGAAATTTCGGTGTCTTCTAGATTTGGACAGTCGAAAGGGTTTGATAATCTTAGATCCATGCTAGACTCTGGTTGTGTTTCACTTTGTTTGTTTCATTGAGAGTGAGTAACAACGGGCATCTAGTAGAAAAAAATTTTGACAAAGGGAACAAACTCTTCTTCGATGTGTTGCTCAAGGGTTGGTGGTGCAAATCGCTGTATATCGTAAGTGATGCACACTTCGGGGAAGAAAGATGGATTGATATTTCTTCCTTGATTTAGGCGTTGACTGAATGCTGATTTTTGACAGAATGCTCTACTCCTTAATGGTTCCTTGTCAAATTCGTCTATTTTGTCTTGAAGATACAAGTGCATATGTCGAAGGAATGTTTGATGAGATTTTAAGAGTTGGCGATTGATATATAAAAACTTATTCCTCTTGGCAAGTTTCAGAGAACTGGGTTGTTGTTTCCTCAACTTAGTATTATGATAAATACTCTTTCTTCTCAGAATATGAGGATTAGTCATGCACAAGCGATCAATGGTTTCCTTTGCTTTGTTTTGGATTTAGTTATCTTGTTTGGAAACTTAAGTTTGACTTTATCAAATGAAGGTTTAGATGCCCCCTCACGACAAAGCGTGTCCAATGATATGGAATAAGAGCTTTCCCGATATGGAAACTCAATTTGACAACTTGGAGTTTAAAACAAGTATGTTTTTGGATAAAAATTTGTTTGATTTGAAGGACTTTTTGATACGTGTGATGATGTTTCTTGATTTTGATAGGAGAGATGTGCTTTATCTCTTGACTAGTTTTTGGATTTGGACAACTTTGTTTTACGAAAAACTTGCTTTTGGAGTAGTTTTGATACTTTATTTTGATTCTCTGTTTGATGAAGTTCAAGCTGAGGAAAGAAGGCTTACTAAACTATTTTTAGATTTTCCAAAAATAGCTTATGTTTTGCCCCCAGTTTCTGCTATGCGCTAAGACAGAAACCAAATGCGCTACTGAATTTTTGCAACGCGCTAGAGAATAAACTCCATGCACTAAGCTGCCTTTTTGACGCGCTAATAGGATTCTTTGAGTTTGTTTTATTTTGAAAAGCTTATGTGCTAATATGGGCTTCTAAAGCTCTAACTGTTGACTCCAAAGTGCTAGTGCTTGATCCAGAAGCACCAAGTTGTTGCTTCAATGCGCTAGACTATTTTCAGAAAGCACTAAGTTTTTGAACTGCTTATTTTTGGACTGATTATGCGCTAAAGTTCAAAATAAATGTGCTAAGTTGAAGCTTTTAAGCGCTAAAATATTGTTTCCAATCGCTAAGATGTTGTTCTTATGCGCTAAACTACCCTAGTAGTTTGACTTGGTGGTTTTTCTGGAATTTTTGAACTTTGTTTTTAATGATGATGGATGATTTTCTGAAGTATTAAATGAAAGCACGACACAAAAGAGGTAACCATTTTGCCTAGTCTAAACAATGAGTGTATGTCTGCAAGCATGTGTTCAAATCCCTAGTGTTTTAACAGGTTTCAGATACAACAAAATACAATTCAATCAGACTCTTTATTCAAGGGTCATAAGTAATACCATAGCCCACTAGTCTTGATACTTCATCAACTCAAACGGCCTTGTCACCCCCTAGGGGGCACTCATTTTTTTACCTTTTGCCAGAAATTAACCCAAAGTGAATTGCTTCACAATTGAGTAGTTATCTTGGGAGATATATGGTGAGTGATCTTGGGGGCGGATTCTTCCCCACTCCTACACTATGATAATGCTAAAGTTCGTAATCAAGCTTCCCGTTCCATCATCAGTGATAAAATCCCTCAGGAGGCTTCCTAACCTTTAGAACAAAGGCTTTACGTATCGTAAAGATACTCGGGGAAGGCTAATCGCTGCGTGTAACAGTTGGAAAGGACTTTCATCACTTTCCACTTTTTATTATAGTGGGTTGGAACACTTGGCATTAAAGTCGTTTCCCACTTAGGTTGTTCCCCTCACACCGGCCAAAGAATGACTTTAAGAGTTGTTCAACTCCTCGAGAGGGCAAGCCTGCTAAAGGATTTAATGCAATAAACACTGAAAGCGTAAGAGTGGTCTAACTTTTTTATCACCCAATTAAGGGGAGAGCATATTCCTTCCACTTTCGCAGCAAAGCAAACAAGTGTTCTTTTTAACCTTTTATTGCAATGATTTGGTAAAATCTATATGGAGATATTGTTCCACAAAAAAATGGTGTTACTTTTATTTCTTCAAATCAATGATTATCTGATCTAGGAAAAGAACCTGGTCAACAAAGCAAAACTTTGACATTTGGTCAACAAAAGAAATCGACTAAAGGGGAAGATCTTCCCTCTTTAACTTTGAATGAATTTGGACAAGTGAAGTTCTTTTACCTTGCAAAAATTTAAAAGTTGATCCTTTTAAACACCAAAGGATGGTGAGGTTCTTTTTAAAAGCCCCTTGCATAAATGAATTTTGATGGTTCCTTTTAGAGCCCAAAAATGAAATTTTTTCTCCTAAGAAAGCAAGAAAGATTTCTTTGTGTTTATGGTGAAAATGGATAACAATAATAACAATATTGAAAGGCTAAATGAATCCAACCACTAAACCTTAGCCTAACAATCAACAAAAATCCACCATAACATATGAAGATTACCTAAGACAATGCAAATCAAATGAAATCACAAAGATTATACCATCACATGTCCAATAGGGTTTGGATCTCCATTCTTCCTATCTCCATTGATCTTGCTTGATATATATTTGCTCTCAGATTTTTATATGCACAAGAGCTCAACAAAGAACGAAATGTGGTTGCAAGTAGGATCGTAGTGTAGTCAAGTCCTCCAAATTGTCGATTAGGCTGAGTGATTAGGTCATTAGGGTTTGATAATGAAGAAGGCATCTCCTTAAATAGAAGACACAATATGAAATGGAGGGTTAAGATTGAGAGGTGTAAAAAGAGAGGTCGGCTAGGATTAGAGGGTAGGTAAAAGAAATACCAAAATAATGAAAGGGGTAGGTAGTGTAGGAATTAAGAGATGAATGACATGTGTCATGGGTAGAAAAAGCTAATGAATTAATTAAATAAATAGAAGAAGTAGGATAATTAAATAAATAAAATATTTATTTAATTTAGGAAAGGGTAATTTAAATAAATAAATGTATTTATTTAAATGAGAAATAAGGCTAGAAGAGGATAAATGAATTAATTAAATAAATAAAAATTTATTTAATTAATAGAAGAATTAGGCTTAGATAATTAAATAAATAAAATATTTATTTAATTAGACATGACAATTTTGGGTGTCTATATTTTGCCCCTCTTTGAGACAATGCGGCTTGTCGCGTTGTTTCAAAGAAGATAAGATGAACTGATACAGAGTTGCCCCAGCATGGGAATGATATGCCCCCTCAAGAGATTGGATGAAAAAGTCTGAAAAGATTGCAGACAATCTCTCGATAAGAAAGAAAGGCTAGAATGGCTAGACCGGATAAAGTGACAGAGTCACGGGATGAAGAATACTGACTCGGGAAATGAAGGCGAGGGCTAGGGTAGGCGATAAGAGAGACCACGAGCAAAAGACATCCTCATTGTCATCTACACATCCACGAGAGCAGAGTGCAGAGCGAAAATAGAGCAGCAGCAGTCAGCAGCGATGGCTTTGGTTCATAGATTTGACCGCGTTCGCCGATTCTAGAGGCCAGCAGAGGTAGGAGAGCCAGTAAGTACCACAAAACCTCCTCGTACTTTGATGCATTTATTGTTGTCATTAATGCATGCTAGGTAATGTAATAAATGCACGTTTATGTCATGTAAGCGCGTTTGCGTTTGAAAAGTATGAATTTGCATCTTCTAGGTCAAATCGGTAGTTCTGTGATGAACATACGCTGTCGATTGGATAAGCTACTGAGAGGATACACTCAAACAGGCCCTCTAGGAAGACTAGGATAGATCAAGGCACTTTGTGATGAACAGTGAGTACCAAGATAGAGTACTTTGTGATAAACAAGGAGTACTAAAATATGAGCAGCACTTTGTGATGAACAGGGAGTGCAAATGTGAGTAACACTTTGTGATGAACAGTGAGTGTCACACACGTAGTACTTTGTGATGAACAGTGAGTACCACTAGGATAAATAGCAACACTTTGTGATGAACAGTGAGTGTCACTAGGGTAGATAGCCATATGCATTTAGATAGCGAGTAGCATTTTGTGATAAACAGTGAATGCCACGATAACTAACATGATTGATTGTGTGACTGCAGGAGTATCTGCCTATGCTAGAGTCACGGGAGAGATTCCCATCGACGCAGAGGTTGCGACCTGAGTTGTCGCTCGAGGACAGAGTTGCCATCGAGGAGATGGGTTTGAGACATGTGTTGTACGTGCCTGAGTTTCGGGCAAACATGGGTTTGCTAACTGTGCTGGCTAAGAGATGGCACTCAGAGACTTGTACGTTTCATCTGCCGATGGGTGAGATGACAGTCACCCTGGAGGATGTATATAGGATTCTGCGGATACCGATCAATGGGGAGTTAGTACCCTACGATTGAGATGGAGACAGGGATGCACTGAGATGAGTGTTCTAGGATCTAAGACTGGAGATGAGGGCAGGACACGTGGCATGGGATACCATGACATGGATAGGATTAGCACTACCAATAGTGTTGGCAGGAGTGATCAGTGAGTTCCTCTGTATCAGTTTTGTACCATTTTATATAATGATGTAGACACCTGCGGGTGATTGTGTAGCCATATGATTTTTGACATCATTGTATCATGACACATTGTTGATTATATATATAAGAGATGATTCATTTTTGCGGCAGCTATATGCATGTGTACCTATGTGATGAGATGTTCTTATGTGATGCTTATGATATGGATGCAAATATGTACATGATGCAATGCAATATTTTTGTTCTTTTATGTTGTATATGTGATGCTAATGCAAATGTGAATGTATGTAATGCAGATGAATATGATAATACAAATGTAAATTGTGCTAACAGGTGTTGTGTGCAAGATGTGATGCAATTGTGATATCTATATGTATGTATGAGATGCTTATATGTGGTAATGCAGGTGCAGCTTCATGAAATGCAAATGTTTTTGGTGTGTCATTATACTCAGTCATGTGATAGCGGGCTACGCGGACTCAAGAATGATGATGGAAGTCAATCAAGAAAGGGGGATGGAAGACAGAAGATATGAACGTGAAAGAGCTTCTTGTGCGTTATCATCATTGAGCTTTATTATGGCAAGTAGGTTATGACAATCGAGGCATATGTTCGACCCAGAAAGTCATTGTACCTGTTTGCATGGAGACAAGACAGTCACAAACAAGGAATGCCCCAGTTCATACTAGACTCATAGTGTCCTTATATCCTTGGACAAGTCATAGCATTACTAAAAGACAATCCACAGACAGCAAACAAAATAGGTGACGATACCCCATCCTCGCCTTTCTAGTCAAAGACATCCTGGAGATAAAATCTCTAGTCAGAGACATCCTGGAAAAGCTAAAAGACATGTCACCAAAAAGATAAAATCAAAAGAAAGCCAAGACTCGACACCAACATCCACTGTAGTCCTCAAGTTTAGTGTCTCTTGTCACTTGTATAAGTCATGTTTGATTGTGGTCACAATGTTCACTTTCACAAAAAGGATAGATAGCACTGAACCATATGTTGTCTGAGTCTGTTGAAAGATTTGATTTGTTGAGGCCCATTGTTGCCCCTGTGTCTCATCTGAAACTGACTGAATCCATGAAACTGATACTTTATTGCGGATCTGTGATGCAAATTTTGCTTTATTGCGGATTGTGCGTGAATAGACTGAAGAAAGCTGGAAGAAACTGTACTTCTCGAAACATGTGATGCTCTCATTTCCACACCCATCACTAGACGTAGGATTTGCCTTAGCCACAGATAGGATCTGATTTATTATGGATGGAAAGGGATGTGAAAAGGGAGGTTTATTATGAATGGCTAACCAATCTTGGGTAGATCAATAACAAGCCATGATGGGAATGGGTAAGTTTATTATGAACGAGTAGGTTGTGAGTGTGTGCAAAGTGAAAGGATGAAAGAGAATCCTGAAGGAGGGAGGAGCAAAGTCTCTACACATGGCGCTGGGAACCTAGTTTTCACCATGGTACTTGCCCAGGGCGCCACCGAAGTGGTTTTCACCGTTGGACGAAATTATTTCTCTTTACTTTTTTTGATTTTTCAATTTTTTTGTGTCACAAGGCTCCTGTTTGCCAGGTTTTCACCAAGTAACAATTTTTTTGTTTTTATAATTTTTTTGTATTTTTGAATTAGGATATTCCGAAGAGCTATGTGTAGAACCTGCGAAGGTGCATGCTGTTGATAGGATCCTCCAAAAATTCACCTTCTATAGTTGAGAGCTGATATGCCCCAGATCCATATGCTACTGTAATGATGTAAGGACCAAGCCAATTTGGTTCGAACTTGCCCTTCTTCTCTCTGTCTTGCTGATTCTTGGGGTTTTCTCTGAGAACCAAGTCACCTACCTCAAATGTGCGAGGCTTGACCTTGTGATTGTAGCTGCGACTCATTCGTTGTTGGTAAGCTTTAAGATGATTAAAAGCAGTTTGTCTCCATTCATCCAGCAGTTCTAGTTCTTGTAAGTGAGAGACCCTGTAATCTTCATCAGTGATGATGTTTTGCAAAGAGACCCGTAAAGAGGGTAACTCGACCTCAATAGGCAAGATGGCTTCAGCGCCATAAACAAGTGAATAGGGTGTAGCTCCTGTAGGTGTGCGGACACTTGTGCGGTAGGCCCAAAGTGCGGGATTAAGTTGGATATGCCAATTACGACCAGCATCGTCGACGGTCTTCTTGAGGATTTTAAGGATTGTTTTATTAGACGCCTCAACTTGGCCATTACCTTGGGGGTAATATGGTGTGGAGAAACAATGAGAAATATGGAAGCGGTCACAGAGTTCACGAACATCCTGATTTTTGAAGGGACGCCGGTTATCAGTGATAATGGAAACAGGAATACCATATCGGCATATGATATAGTTAAGGATGAAGGTAGCAATTTGTTTTACAGTGACTTGTGTGAGAGGCATGGCTTCAATCCATTTTGTGAAATACTCTGTGGCTATGATAATGAATTTATGACCATTAGAGGAAGGAGGGTGAATCTTGCCTATGAGATCGAGTCCCCACTAACAAAAGGGCCAAGGAGACGCAAGTGGTTGTAGTTCTTGTGCTGGCGCATGTATGAGGTCTCCATGAATTTGACATTGCTTACATTTCTTGACAAACTGATATGAGTCTTTTTCCATATTGGGCCAGTAATATCCAGTCCTGATAAGTTTCTTGGCCAAGGTAGGACCACTAGCATGTGGACCACATATCCCTTCATGCACTTCACGTAACGCCATCTGAGCTTCGTCGCTTTCTAGACATCTAAGAAGAGTGCCATCTAGACCTCGCCGGTATAGGATATCAGCTAAAATGACATATCGAGAGGATTGGCGAATGAAGGTGTGACGTTGGTTATTTGATAGATCAGGAGGTAGGGTATTGTCGCGAAGATATGTGAAGATGGAGCCATATAACTGGGATTCGGGACCAACAACGCATATCATTTCAGTAGGAGTGATCTCATATGACGGAACCAATAGGTTGTCTACCAGGAACTCATAGCAGGTCTCATTTTGAGGTAGATCAATTAGCGAAGCAATTGTAGCCATGGCATCTGCAGCACGATTCTGCTCTCTTGGTATCTGCTCAAAATCTAGCTTTGTAAAGTGTTGTTTCAGATTATCCACCATTTGTTTATAAGGCAGTAATTTTTCATCTTTTGTTTGGTAATCATCGGTTGCTTGACGGATGACCAATTGAGAATCCCCAAAAACACTAAGTTCTTGGATCTTCCATTGAACTGCAATTCGTAATCCTGTTGTTAATGCCTCATATTCCGCTATATTGTTGGTGCAAGGAAATGATAAGCGGTATGATTTCGGTATAGAATCGCCTTGAGGAGTTATAAAAAGAATACCAGCTCCTGCCCCATGTTGTGTGTATGAACCATCGAAGTATAGTTGCCATGGCTTTGCATGTGATATTGTTAGAATGGATTCATCTGGAAATTCTGAATTTAGAGGAGCATCATCTATCATGGGAGCATTTGCTAATTGATCCGTGATTGTTTGTCCTTTTATTGCTTTTCTGTCCACATACTCGATGTCGAATTCACTCAATATCATTACCCATTTGGCCAGTCGCCCAGTAAGTGTAGCTTTGTTGAGAAGGTATTTTAATGGATCAATTCTTGCAATCAACTTAGTCTTGTGAGTAAGCATATAATGGCGTAATTTCTGTGAAGCGAAGACCACAGCGAGACATGCACGCTCGATTGGTGTGTAGTTTAGCTCGTATCCCACCAATGTGCGACTGATATAATATACTGCTTTTTCCTTGCCGTCAGCTATTTGTTGTGCTAGGAGTGCCCCCAGTGCTGTTGGAGTAGCTGATATGTATAATAATAGTGGTTGATCTGGAACTGGTGGCATCAGAACTGGTGGATTTAGAAGATAGTCTTTGAGTGTCTGAAAAGCTTGTTGACAGTTATCATCCCATTTGAACTTGATGTTTTTATGTAGCAAGTGCTGAAAAGGATTGCACTTATCCGCCAGTTGTGCTATGAATCTTTGGATGGACTGGAGTCTGCCCTGTAAGGATCGAAGTTGACTGATATTCCTCGGTGGCGGCATGTCCAAGATAGCCTTGACTTTTGCTGGATCGGCCTCGATTCCTCTTTTAGACACAATGAATCCTAGGAGCTTCCCGGAGGTTACTCCAAAGACACATTTCTTAGGGTTTAATCTTACTTTGTACTTTTCTAACCGATCAAAGGCAACTGAAAGTACGTCCAAATGTGTATTTCTGTCTATTGATTTGACCAAGAGATCGTCAACATAATCTTCCATGGTTATGTGCATGAGATCATGAAAGATAGTGGTCATTGCTCTTTGATATGTAGCACTTGCATTTTTCAGCCCAAAGGGCATGACATTCCAACAGAAAGTTCCCCACGGACAAGTGAATGATGTTTTATGTTGATCCTCAGGTGCAATCCTGATTTGATTATAACCGGAGAATCCGTCCATTAAAGATAACATTTCATGGCCTGCTGTGAGATCAACGATCAAGTCAATGTCTGGTAATGGGAAATCGTCCTTTGGACAAGCTTTGTTGATGTCTCTGAAATCTGTACATATTCTGATGTTGCGATCTGGTTTACAGACAGGTACCAAATTGGAGATCCATTCGGGATAATCAATTGGGCGTATGAATCCGACATCGAGTAATTTCTCCAGCTCTGCTTTGACTAGTAATGCCACTTGTGGATGCATTTTCCTTAATTTCTGTTTCACTGGCTTTGCCCCCGGTTTGACTGTCAAATGATGCATTACCAAATCCGGATCCAGTCCAGGCATATCAACGTATGACCATGCAAAGTTGATTTGTCGTTCTTTGAAGATGCTTATGAATTTTGATCTTTCGGACTCTGTTAATGATTGAGTCAGGAATATGTTGTGTGGAATCTCTTCTGTACCAATGTTTGTCTTGATAGTCTCCTCTACCAACATGGATGATTTTTCCTCATATGATGCTGGGAGAATGTCGAGCCTTCCATCTTCGGGCGCCTCAGAGAGGTTTTCACCCTCAGATACGTCCTTTCTTTTTACTTTTTTGGGGTCAGATAGCGCCACGGTGTGGTTTTCGCCATAAGACCCTTGTTTTGTTCTTATTTTCACATTTTTGCGACTGGAAGGTCCGACACCCTCACCAAAATATGCCATGTTGTTGATCTCTATAGTGTATCCTGCTTTATGGTCCCCAGGGGGAAGATCATCTCGTATACCAAGATAGTCGATAATAGCTTCGTCATTTTGAAATGTATCAAATTGTGTTGGTCCTTCATGATCCCAGTCAATGAGTTGGGGGTGAACAAGGGGAAGGTCTTTAATGTTTTCAAAGTTTGGAGGGCTAATAGTGAAGATATGGTTATATTCGGGTATATCAAGGCAATCGTCAAGGTCATCGATGGCACTCTCCTCGTCAGTTTCGATCGCAAGCGAATCCAAATTGTCGTTACTAGTAGCGAATTCCGGAACAGGTGTTCTCATCCTATGTGATTTCAACCTAGAACCTCGAGACAATGACTGTGTAAACTCCTCATGGGTCATTTCTTGACCAACTCTGAATTTGTTATAAAACTCCTCCTCTTCTGTGGGTTCATCTGGCTCTCTGAATGTCTCGGTGAGCTCGTAGTCACTGGAGGATTTGTCTGAATCCCATTCCCATTCGTTGGAATCTGTGGAATAGCAATCCTCTTGTTGAATTTTGGCAATTTTGATTCGTGACGCCTCTTCTATCCTCTTTGTGTGGATCTTGGAAGTCAGAAAACCAAGTCCCTTTGAGCGTTCTCTTCTTACAGTCAATTCAGGTTGTAGGGGTTCCATGACGCCTTCTTTGCGTAACCCAAGAGGGCTTTTTCCATCATACCCGAATCTTTGTAGAATCTTGAAGCCTTTGCCATAGTTCTCACAAGGTATATTGATCTGATCATGTGTGTCATCTTCAATGTCTTTGTAGAGCATTTTGTATAAATCTTCCTCTTCCAATTCGCCCCATCTTTGAAAGGTAGTAGGATCCCATTTGAGCGTCATGATGAATGTTTGCTTGTTAGGATGTGGCCTTCCAAATTCTTTTGGAGAGCTCATGACTTGTCATAAATACATGGTCTGATTTAAAGTGTATTCTCCCATGCCTTTGTCCTGAAATCTGCCTTTAAGTTCGCCTTGTTTTGATGTCGAAGGTTTTAATGACTCAGGGTCGATGTATGCCGAAGAAGGAACAGCTTCACGATTACTGGGAATGATGGTCTCCGTATGTGATCTCAGGTTATTGCAGTATATGAATGGTTTAGGATCACCGTTAACTGTTACCTCGACTCCATTATGAGGAAACTTAATGCATTGATGATATGTCGATGGGACTGCCCTCATTTCATGAATCCAAGGACATCCTAGCAATATATTATAAGTGAGATCTAAATCCAGGACCTGACAAACCACATCCTTTGTAACTGGCCCAATTCTTAGAGGTAAGGTGACCGTGCCCTTGGATGAGCGTTCTTCATCATCATATGCCTTGATGGTAATTTGGTTCTTTGAATTCACAGCTTTATCGGAATATCCCAATTGTTTAATGGTGCTCAACGTACAAATGTTTAGACCAGCTCCTCCATCTATCAGGACTCGCTTTATTCGATGTTTGTGTATGAAGGCTTCAATATGTAATGGTGCATTATGTGGCTGACTTATGGAGGCATCATCAGCTTCTATGAACGTAAGGGAATGTGGAATGGAAAGGTATCCCACCATGGCTTGAAACTGGTCCACGTTCAGATCAGTAGGGACGGCAGTGTCTCTCAAAATTTTGTCAAGAATAGCCTTATGAGCAGGGGATATGCGTAAGAGCTCAAGGATGGAAATGAGCATGGGTGTCTTCCCTAACTGTTCTACAAGGTCATACTCAGGTTTAGTAGATGAAGAAGAGGCGTTTTTAGTGGAGGCACCTGTCAAAGTAATTTTACCTCGAGGAGTTGTTACATGACATTCAGAGGTAGGTTCGGAAGAAAATCCAACACCTCTTAGAACAAGCTTGGGTCTCTGAGGAGGATTCTCAAGATTTTTGTTCTTGATGGTAATAGTAGAGATATGATTATCCATTGAGATGTGATTGATGGTTGAGTCATAATTATAAGGTGCTCTAGTATAGTTGGCCTGATCATCTGTGACTTGGGCTTTTCCTTTGTCATGCTTTGGGAATGGTTCCTTAAACATCTCATGTTCTTGATTAGATGAGTGTCCCTCAATCTCAATATCACCTCTATCAATGAGATCTTGCACGATGTTCTTCAATCGATGGCAATTACCTGTTTTATGACCCTTGCTCTTATGAAATTCACAATACTCATCATCATTCCACCAATTTGGTTTGACCTTTGGTTCATATGGAGGCAAATCTGGAACTGTGATCACTTTGTTTGCCACTAGCTTTTTGAAGACTGATTCAAGTGGTTCTCCCAATGGAGTGTACTTCCTTCATGGTCTAGAAGTTGTTTGAGTATTCACTTGATTGTTTGTAGAACTTGATCCTGAAAAGATGAATTTGGGTCGCACTGTGTTGGCATCAACAACACCATCATTAACTGTATTCTTGTTCTTATTCCAAAATCTTGGCTTGTCTTTTCCTTTAAAGTCATCTTTGTTTTCTTTGAATATCTTGATGATTCCTTGTTCAATTAAGACCTTTTCTGTTGCTAGTCCCTTTTCAATAACATCCTTGAATGTAGATAAACAAGCTTTCCTGAGATCATATCCAATGTCCTTGTTAACGTTTTGAGTGAACATTTCCACCATTTGCTTCTATGGGATTTCGCAAGAACATCTGCTAGCTAGATTTCTCCATCTTTGTAAAAATGTTGTGAAAGATTCTCCTTCCTTTTGTTTCGTATTGCACAAGGTAGTAACTGAGACATCTGTTTCTATATTGTAAGAGAAATGCTGAATGAATGCCTCTGCTAAGTCACCCCATGACTTAATACCAGGAGGTAGTTGAGAAAACCATTCCATAGCTTGATCTCCTAAGCTCTGCGGGAACAACCTCATCAAGTATGTTTCCTCTGCTGCTACCTCTATGCAGGCTGTGAAAAATTGTCTTATGTGTGCCTTGGGGTCTCCTCTCCCTCTATATTTGTCAAATTTTGGCGTCACAAAGTGTGCAGGAAATGGAGGCATTGGAATGCTCTTATCAAAGGGATAAGGACATATATCTCTCATAGTGTATGTTGGTTTTGATGTACTCATGTCCTCCATTTTCTTTTGTAAATCTCTTATTTGTTGCTCCAAATTATTTTTGGGAGGAGATTGATTTCTTGTAGCATACCCCGTGTTTGAAACACCCATTTGAGGAGGAGCTTGTTGCATGTATGGATGATACTGATCGTAGACATGTCCATATGGAGGTCTATATTGCTGCGGCATATATGGAGCACTTGGCATGACTTCATGTTGAGGGACCCCATATCTATTTTGTGCATATATACCATATTCAATAGGCATTTCATTTTCTATTGTGTTGCCTCCAATTTTGACATGAGGTCTCCTTGTGTCAAAATTTTGAGGATGTCTTTGAGTATCTACTTGTTTTGATTGATCCATACCTTGAGCATGTGATTGAGCATATCTATCCACATAAGGCTTCCATGTTGGTCTTCGAAGGTAAGTATCATATGTTTGAGCTTGTGTATGTGGAATTGCTGGTTTTTGAAGCAAAACTGATGGTGACTCAGGCATTATATTCGGTCCTCTATTTCCTCCACTATTTGGTCTCCTTTGATCCATGTTGGATTGAGTTTGTTGTGAGGGTCGACTTTCCATAAGTTGAGACATGTCAAAGTCATGAGGTATTTTAGCTCCACTTTGTGCCATCATGTGTAAAAAGTACTGTCGATCTCTCCTCATTATCTCCTCAACAAATCTATTGAAATGAGGGTTCATTATGGATTCTTCTATATCTGCTGATTGTATTGAAAAGTTGTCCACATTGTCATTGTGTGTAGCCTTGTTGTTTGTAGTGTCTGTGTTTTCCACATTTGGATTGTTTCTATAAACATCCATGTCTGGTAATGTAGTGTGCTCAGGATTATAAAATAAATCATTGTCATACTCATAAGAACTCATGTTTGTGGACTCTTGAGCTTCTTTAGCTTTTCTCCTAGATTTTTGGAGACGGGTTTCAACCATGAACTAGGTGTTTGACCAAGATGTGAGAGACTAGATGAAAAAATGGAAAGAGTATGGAAGACCAAGAGTTGTATGGAGTGTAAATGAATCTTGAGGTGTACTTGCAATGTCCAAAGTGTAAGACCAAGTATGTAAGTAGTAGAGTAGGTGTGACTTCCAAAGAGAGGATAGTTTCTCTTGATGAGGTAAGCTGACCTTGACCCTAAGTAAGACCAAATGAGACCCAAAGGTAAGAAACCTTGATGAGGGACCACTTAGCAAAGTGTAGTTGTATGTAGTGTGTTGACAAAGTATGATGAGGACAAGAAAGTGACCTTTTGACTCAAGTTTAGACAAGTATGAATGTAAAATGAGGTGTGAAGCAATGATGGACTATATGAGACCCAGAGACAGGTTGAATGCTAGATGAAACCTGAAGAAACAACTTAGGAAGCTCAAGTATTCCGAAACTGATTTCTTTTGTTTGTTGGATTCTGAAATTTTTTTCTTGCAATTTTGAACATAGACGCGACTGTATCCTTCACAGACGCGGTTTCTTGACACAGACGCTACTCTGTTAAACACAGACGCAATTCTGAGATTTTCTTGTTTATGTTTGCTGGACTGTAAAGTTTTTTGCAATTCTGGACACAAACGCGACTGTATACTGCACAGACGCGATTCCCAGACACAGACGTGTCTCTGTTCGACACAGACGCTTCTAAAAACACAAACGCTATTCTGCCCTTCACAAACGCGCTTAGATTACCCAGACACGGTTAAAACGGACACAGACGCGTTTCTGTAAACTTCGTGGAATTTTTCCAATCTGTGAAATTGTTTTGTTGTGACCAAATCTGACTGTTTGACTGTTTTTCGTGACAAGAGGACACAATGTTGATGAGGACTCAATGTTTGCTAGTGTTTAGACTCCAAAAATGACTCCAAGAAAAGTGTGTTGTTTGATGTAAAATGTTTTGCATACACTTGAAGACACAAAAGACACAATGTTTTGTTGTTTGGTCTTGAATGTTTTGAATGTTTAACATAAGTCAAGCACAATTCTTATGGCTGGCCAAGACAATAGTTGTTGATCTCACATGGGGTTTTACCCCCGAGGCTACGCTATTCAAAGCGGATACTTAGATGCTTGACCTCACTGGCTCCACCCTCGGCACTCACTTCTCGGGTCAGCCAAGCATCAGTCCCCATGAAAACTCCCCGTGGCAAACTTTGTATCTCTACTAAGAACCATATGTGTGTGGGCCACTACCAGAGGTCCGACCTCCTGCCCCAACAACTAGAAGGATTTGGGCCTCTAAAACAAAATGGTGCTAGTAAGGGCATCCGCTCGTGTGGCCATACATGCGGCACTTTCAGCTCTGTAAATACAGAAGGCTCCCAGCCGGTAAGGGTTACGCCCTACAAATGATCAAATAAATTTGATCAAACGGGTTTATGGGGAGACATAGTGTCGGTATGAACTAATCAGCACACGTTATTCATAGTTTTCACCATGAATACATTTGATTATAGTGGTTCGGATGAGGTGGGTTTTCCTCGCTACCACTTGGGTCGTTCTCTTCTCACTAGTAGTCCTAATGACCACACGGGAAGACAGGCCCTCTAAAGATTAAACAAAAAGAGCCTATTGCTCAAGACACAAAAGACAATGATTCAATTTTAGTGCACCAATGGAAGTGTTTGCTAATCTATGAAAACAAGGAACACAACAAAATTACAAAACCCTAGCCAAGGCCCTGCAACAAAATTGTTAGTAGTTTGGGTTGTTTCAAATGATAACCCCTTCCTGCAAGCACACAAGTTAGGTAAATTTTAGAAAAACCCAAAAGACTTTGTGAAAAGGGGCCTTCAACAAAAATGTTTTTGCTCCCCAAAGCAAGCTGCACAACTTGATTAGCTAGATCTACAAGGATTAGTGCAAAAATAAACCAGATCTGAAACCCTAAGCGCGAAATCCGAAAATGGAACCAAAGAAAAATTGAAAATTTTCAAAACAGTAAACACGGACGCTGCTATACCAGACACAGACGCGTCTGTATGACACAGACACGGTTCTGTGATGCACAGATGCGTCCAAAATACACAGATGCTCTTCCAGGACGCAGACGCGATCAGATGCAACACAGATGCGTTTCGGATACATAGACGCAGTTTCGGAAACCTGCAAAAATAAAAATTTGGCAAAAACACAGGCGCGATTCACGACAACGCAGACGCTTCTGAAACTCAAAGACGCGATCCGAATGCTCGCAGACGCGGAAATACCTAAAATGCCGTCGGAAAATGTCCGATCTGCAACTTCAAAAATGCAAAATCTACAACAAAAATGTTAAATGCAAAGGGACAAGAGTCCCACCGGGCGTGCCAAAATGTTTATGGTGAAAATGGATAACAATAATAACAATATTGAAAGGCTAAATGAATCCAACCACTAAACCCTAGCCTAACAATCAACAAAAATCCACCATAACATATGAAGATTACCTAAGACAATGCAAATCAAATGAAATCACAAAGATTATACCATCACATGTCCAATAGGGTTTGGATCTCCATTCTTCCTATCTCCATTGATCTTGCTTGATATATATTTGCTCTCAGATTTTTATATGCACAAGAGCTCAACAAAGAACGGAATGTGGTTGCAAGTAGGATCGTAGTGTAGTTGAGTCCTCCAAATTGTCGATTAGGCTGAGTGATTAGGTCATTAGGGTTTGATAATGAAGAAGGCATCTCCTTAAATAGAAGACACAATATGAAATGGAGGGTTAAGATTGAGAGGTGTAAAAAGAGAGGTCGGCTACGATTAGAGGGTAGGTAAAAGAAATACCAAAATAATGAAAGGGGTAGGTAGTGTAGGAATTAAGAGATGAATGACATGTGTCATGGGTAGAAAAAGCTAATGAATTAATTAAATAAATAAAGATTTATTTAATAAATAGAAGAAGTAGGATAATTAAATAAATAAAATATTTATTTAATTTAGGAAAGGGTAATTTAAATAAATAAATGTATTTATTTAAATGAGAAATAAGGCTAGAAGAGGATAAATGAATTAATTAAATAAATAAAAATTTATTTAATTAATAGAAGAATTAGGCTTAGATAATTAAATAAATAAAATATTTATTTAATTAGACATGACAATTTTGGGTGTCTACACTTTGTTGTTCTTTTTAGTTGCCCAAAATAAGGTGCGAGTTCAATTTTATTTAAACAAGAAATGAAAGGAATTTAAATCTTAACTAACTTAGAAAAGTTAGTAAAATTTAAACTACTTTAATTCTAGCCTACATAGAATAGACTCTAAACCTGCAATCAAATTGTTAGTAACCTGCAAAAAACCCATCAATTAGTTAGCAAGAGGATGGTTTCGTGGACTTCCACAAGTCTAATTTTTTAAGTCTCTATTACAAATTATTTCCTATTTTCTGTTTGTGATGCGCTATAGAATGCACTGTAAGCGCTATAGAAAACTTGCGATGCGCCAAAAGAACTTGAAGCGCTAAACTGTTAGCCCGATGCGTTGTTGTGTTAAGTTCCTGCGCCGAGATTTAAAAAAATATTAAAATCCTATGCACTAAGGGATGGTTTCTACGTGCTAGGAAATGAGTCCCACGCGCCGAACAGTATACCGGATGCACTAGAATGTTAACCAGATGTGCTAAGGGATGTTCCCCATGTGCTAATTATCCTTTCCCGCGTACTTGCAAAGATGGTTAGATTCAAAAACCGATTTGATTTATGGGGTTATGCCCCACGGTTGGCACCAGAAATGTATGCGGGAAAAGCGGTTCAATGAAACTCAATATGTGAAAATATTCAAAGAACTTGTCCACACACCCATGGGAATCTTAGTGCAAGTTATGGAGCCATGAGGAATGAATCAACTTCCCAAGGTGGGTTCCATGGTTCTCTATCACACAAGGTCCCTCAAGACAATGCCTTTGCTCTCACATCACCGAGAAAAGTGACTTAGGGATGACAAATGCAAGAACGAGGGATGCTTTAGATTAATTTTAACATGAATGCATCCTATTTATGCATGATTCTTCAAATGAGTTAAACTAGATGATAAGATGACAAGGTTAGTAACAATACTATCCTAACATGATATACTAGTTATATGATTTAAGCTAAGGATAATAGAAATTCTCTAAAATGCTTATTAGATTAATTCTTATTACAAAGAGAGGCTAAATGCATGCTAAAATTGAGTATAAGTGTGATGCTAAAAACTTGGATATCAAAATGGAGGAATGAGGCTCTATTTATAGGGAAAATAGGGAAATGGATGACCAGGATTGAAGGATCTAATCAAGGGTAAGGATTGAAAGTTATCAATCCATGTTTACAATTTCCACCAATGAGATGGTGACAATTGTCAACATAAGACTACTTGAGAGGAGAGGTAAAAAGCATTAAATGCTTGAGAAGACCTCATGGTTACCTTAGAAGGTAAGGGTTAAGGTTAGGTTAGGGTTATCCAATGGATAAAGCTTTAACCCAAAGGATAAACTCTTGTGCAAAGGTTAAAAGGATAACCATGGTCAAAGCAATGAATGCTTGATGAGACCCTTGGGTTAGAAGAGGGTTAAGTTAGGCAAAAAGTCTCTAACCATGCCACTAAGGGTTAGTTAACCATTAATGGTTTGAAGACTTTGGGGACAAATTTGTAAGAGTCCTTCCAAATTTGGGGGTATTCAACAAGTTAGCTTGTTGAAGGCATAAAGGCTTTAATGCCTTTGGAAGACTTTACTCCAAATTTGAGAAGTGACCTCCTCAAATTTAGGGAAAGGGGATAATTGATGCGTTTAGGCTAATTGATTAGGATTAGATAGGTTCTAGAAGAAATTAGGAAGAGGGTTAGGATGCAAGTGGGAGATGTAGGAAAATGCAAGTGGATGAGGGATAATAGGATTTAATTAAAATTAATTGCTTTATTTCAATTTGGTTACAAATTGGGGATTTAAATAAATTAGATTAATTTAATTGGGGTGAACTATTTAATTAAAAAGTAGAGAGAATGGATTTAATTAAATAAAATGATTTATTCAATTAAATGATATAAAGGACTTAAGTGAATTTAAATAAATAAATTGAATAATTTATTTAATTAAATAGAAGAATGTGGATGATTTAATTAAATTAGATTTAACTAAATAGAGGAATGAGAATAAAATGAACATTAAATATTCATTTAAGAATATGGTCATTTTTATACGTCTACAACATGAATTCAAACAATCAACACCATATCTGGAAAATGAAGAAATCCAGATCACAACCAACACTATCAATTACAAATCAACATTGAACATCATTTGAAGCACAACTTTTAGAGCACCAAACAGGTCAAGAAACATATTCCAAATCACCAACTCAAAAAACCACATGTTGACATCAATGACAACCATGACAAAACATATCACCACCATCACATTTGTAATAAACACATCATCACTTTATTATTTGGGCCCTTAATTTTAGGTGTGACCTTTATCTTTTATTATCCTCATATATCATATACCCTGCCCTATTTTAAATCTCAAGACATGTTTCCCTTACCTAAACATTATATAGTGTTGCACACCTTAATTTTGGCATTAGGTCCCTATTATCTCACATCCCTAGAAATTTGGGCTAAAATTGTCAGAACCAGGTTGATAAATACATCTTGATCTCATTATTTTTGTCTTGAATTATGGGAGGATAATAAAGTGGTCCTATCCTATTCAAATCTAGCTCCTTGAAAAAATATGATAATTCTAAGTCAGCTTAACGATGATTTTATTATGAAATCCCTATATAAGGAATCTCTCTCAATTCATTTCACCAAATTATTATTGCATCCTATCATTATGTTATCATTCTAATTTCAAATTCAAAAGGAACACTTCAAGGGTAGATTTGATTCAAGGAGTAGCAAACTATATCAAGGCATCTTCAATTATGTTTTCATTTATGATTTCATGATGGATTTTATGTGATTTATCATGCTATTGCATCAACACATGGAGGACTTATCCTACGAGCATTACATCACCTATTGAAGGTATACTTAAATTCAATCAATTATTTCAATTCAAGCATTTCCAATTCAATTCAAGGGTTGATTCCAACTCATGGTTTGACCTAGGCAAACTCTTATAAACAACTCAAACACCATTTTTCTTCTCTTTGTGTGTAGAGCATTGCCGAGAACTAGGATAGTAAAACCTAGACCAATCCGCGCTATGGGCACCCCTGTCTAGGTTCAAGGCACCTTGGGCATCTCGGTCCCCAAAAAACCTTTCCAAATTTCACAAGAAGCCAATTTTGAGTCTCAAGAAGCTGTATTTAAGTTTGTGGCAAAATCCAAAAGACCGGTGCGCTCTAGGCAACCTAGTCCACTAAATTTAGCTCCAAATTTCAGTCACATGTGTACCTTTGTATTTTATATTCATGTCTGTATTTGTTATAGAGTTTTTGTTTGTGTGTACCAATCTGTTACACTATCTTAAGTTTGCATTTGCATCACACTTAGATCCTAGTTTAATCTCATTTCAAATCCATACACTTTCCAAAGTAGCAAAGGAATAGAATCCATAAGGTACCATTTGACTCTCTAATAAGATTTAGTCAAATTCAACCACATCCTTTTTGGCTTCATATTCCAATATTTGTGTGAAAATTGTTAGGATTCCCAAAGATATTGAGAGGGGGGGGGTGAATCAGTATCTGACCGGTGAAAGAATTTTCTTAACTTATAACATGAAAAGCATTTCAAAACTATGTACCCGTAAACCAAAAATAATGCAGTAAATAAGAACAATAACCACAACATAAAAGACACACCATAACACAATATTTTTAACGAGGAAACCTGGTGTGGGAAAAACCTCGGTGGGATTTGTGACCCACAATATTCGCTTACTGGCCAATAAGGGAATATTACTATTTACAATAGGGGCCTGCACATGCAGGAAGGCCAAGTGCCTAGAGCTCACTGCTCAGTTACAAAAGAAGTACAAAATTGGATTATACAAATCCAATGTCTTGTACTGCTTCAGATCAGCATCTACAATGCTAGATTCAGTACCAGTTTAAGCTCTGCAACATACACAAACCCTCATCCAATATCTACCTTACAATTCACACATTAGGTCTACATTAATCCTTCCATCTATCACACACTAAATGATCTACAATGATCTCATACTTATATGAGTCATATTACAATCCACCAAGTCGGCTTACAAAATATTTTACAATTAAATATAAAATATATTTAAACAAAATTCCTGTCGGCCATGGTGTCAGTGATCAATCTTTTCGGTGCCGGTGAACTGTGTGCCGGTGCAGAATCTGTCAGTGTCGGTGCCTACCGGTATCACATGATTGTAAGGTTGCCATCAATGACAATACCTTCAATCACCTACAATTTCTCATTGGAGTGTGCATTTGCCAACAAAAATGGATCTTGGCCTTAATCCTACCTTGCTCCATTTTCATACAAAACACACTTAAATACACATATTGTCTTGCCATTGTCATTTAGTTATTATCATATTTTCAGATCAAGTTAATAGATTCTTTCTCATTGACTAGAATATTGATTTACCTTTACCTTGCAGAGTGACATGATCAATGCTTTGATACAATTTGTAATGTCCCTGAATTGAAATTAACCTATTTGTGCCTAAAATTGATTCTTAATTTAATAACATACTAAAGTAAATTCATTTTAATAATTAATAAACTTTAAGAAACAATGAACAAAATCAAGTTTATTATATTAAATGATAACATTATTACTAGCTAAGTACCCCACAAATAATCATAGTTTAGTTGGTAGGAAAACTCGAAGGGGTTCCCGCAAATTTCTTAGACCAACTAAGCCTGAGAGCGTGTAGCATCCAACTATGACAACTTGCCCCTTGACCCACAAGTGGCAGTAATATCCCACTATGACAAGTTCTATTCCTTGGGATGATCTACTCAACTCAAAGGAATTGATAAACTGCATCTCCCTAGGCTTATTTCCACCAACTTCACATATATTTGATTATGGGGGAGAGAGAGAGAGAGAGAGAGAGAGAGAGAGAGAGAGAGAGAGAGAGAGAGAGAGAGAGAGAGAGAGAGAGAGAGAGAGAGAGAGCAGTGCCAATATGCCTAAATGTTATTCACTTATATTAGATCTTCTCCTTGTACTTATGCATATTATTAATAGTAAATAGATTCTATTTCACTCACTTATTAGGTTTAGATCAGAATTATTTTTGCAGATCAAAACACATATTTCTTCTGTTTTTCCCTTGCCTTCCTTGGATGCTTATTTGGATTATATACCCCTCAAGAGGAAGTGAAAGGTTGTGTCTTTTGTTTGGTCACAACCCTCTTATAAGTGACATCTCTTTCCACACATCTTTTGCACCTTTACTCATTAAATCGCCTGTTTCTTATCTTAATAGCACCACTCCTTAACACTCATGCCTCTTTACTAATAACTAACTGTTGTTTGGTTGTAATCACACTCCATTAGTAATTAATAACACATGCACTAATATAAACATTCGTCTTATTCTTATCATTGTATTTCTCTTAATCTCATTGTTGCATAAGAATTGTTGCTTACATTCAAGATGTAGGAATTGTTGTATATACTTATGTATATGCATCAATGCAGACTTAGATGGCATAGCCACCTTTTTCTTATGGAGATAATTAATTGCTTAATATATTAATTCCTTTGGATCAACAATCACATAAATCGTGAAGTCTTATAAATAAGATAATTTTCTTGAGCATTGGCATTTTCGTTCTCTTTCTGAGAATGGTATGAGAAGGTAACATGGCAGGGGCATTGCATTATTGGTGAACGTAAAATTAACAATGTGAAGTGCTAATTGATTACGATGGGGTAACAAATTCAAAAAGTGATGTTTTTGACACCTTTATGATTACATGTATCTGAGACATCAAAATTAATGACGATGATTTGAAACTTTAGATTTAAGAGTGAACTAACCAAGAAAATTGCTTTAAATTTTTTAGAGTTGTTTGACATTGACATGTAAGATTTGAGATGCACAAAATTAGGGTGTACAACTATTAAATCCTTGCTCTCGTATATAAAATTAACTAAGAAATAATATGAATGTATAAATCTCAACATTACAAATCTAAAATATTTAAAAAATAAATACGTTATATAAATTTTAAATAACCCTTCGGCTTGGAACTTCTCTAGAATTAAGGTGGTTGATTTCCGAAAAATTAATATTATTGTGACTAAGCTACCATAGATGATATAGAAGACTTGAAGTCATGTAATTTCTACACCCATGGAATTATGTATAGTAGATTTATAAATTAAATTGTGTGGAAAGTTATATCAATGTTTTCAATCATACTTCATGATCCATTATGAAGATGAAAAAACTAAGATTTATATCATTAGAATAAAATATTTAAAAGAGAGAGTGGAACGTCCATGAAATTTTTTCAGGCTTCTTTAATTTTGATATTACGCTGACATAAGCCATCCATGAACTTGGGAGCATTTTTTATTTTTTAATTTTGAAAAAGATTACCTACGGCTTTTAATAAAATAGAAAATTGGTATTTACGGCGGCAAACAATGGGGACTTAAGTACCTACAGCGCATACTTAATTGGGTAAAGATGGAACGAAGTAAAATGAAGCTTTGAATGCTGTCACTGTCAGTAAGTTGGCAGACAGACAAATTACATATGTTGATATTTCAATAGTTGTACGATGCTTTATCGGTTCGCTGTTTTGATTGAATTTTATGTGGGCATGAACAAGTCTCGGGTTCGAATCCCATTCCCCCGGGAGTCGGTCGCGGCAACCTAGTAATTGCGGATTTGATTTGGTCCGGCACAGACATTATTTAACAGCCACACATGTGGCTCCTCTTCAACACATTTCCAAAGTAAATTGCGTAGGGACTGAGTTTTTTCCAATCATTTTTCTGCCTGCCGCACTTCATTCCTTACGTGCGTGCATGTAAGATGTAAAGCCTGCTTTTTTACCACCATAAGAAGAGATATGCCTCTTGGTTGGAGGAGGAAATGGGGAAACAGAAGGGGGGGATTCAGGATTAGTGTTCACGGTAAAGGCTGCAGGCGGTGATATGACTGAATGATGCATGCAGACCTCAGCAAAATCTTTGAGAGGTCCAAAGAAAATCGTGAGGACTGACTTCTGGTCTTTCTATCTATCGATATACCTATTTGGGATAATAGTACCCACATGTTAGTCTGTGCTTTGAAGACTGGGATTTGAACTTTGAACGTCTCAACAAGTTCTTACAGTACGGCAAAAGAATATGAGTTACATTCGATGAATATATATTCATACATTTACTGTTGGTTTGGTATGATTGGTCAATGTTTTTATTGATTTTTGCGGTGAGTTTGATCGCTGGATGTCTTTGTGGGAAGCTGGAGAATGATTTGGCTGCAGAAGAATTTTAGTAAGAATAAGAGTTTGAGCAATGACCCAGCGAGTACCCTGCTGGGACAGTGAGGTAAATAACAGTAGCAGCAGCAACAGCATGTTTAATGTAAACAAATCCAGGGCATGGGACCACGAGGGGCGCAACGATATGGCAGATCAGTTTTATCAAGCTGTGTAAGTTCACTTAAATTCACTACGCATTTAATGAATGTTCTAATCTTTATAGGTCTCTTACGACTTGAAACTTAGACCTCCCATTTATTACTTGGGTGCTTTATTATTAGTATTAGTCCCTTCTGGGGTAGATGGGTATGCAGTGCTTATCAAGAATTGTTCATGTGGGTATGCAGATTTTTATACAGACATGTTTTCCCATGACTAGATTGTTCAAAAACAACATTGCAAATAAAGTCCTCATACCCTGAAGACTAGAAAATCAACAATATGTATCTAAGTTGATTGTGGTACAGAGAAAGGGACGGGATATAAACAGGAGAGAGATTTTAAAGGTAAAAATGACAAAGGTTACAGTCCTGTAAAACAATCCACTTTAGCTCTTTTCCCTGCCAATGGCATATGCTTCTCTTTGCGGTATGGAGTTTTGTTGTAGGTTTATTCTAAATAGGAGCTCCCATTTGCTGCTGGAGCATCTACGGTAAAGCTGCTCCTCTTTGAAGTCCGGAGTTTGGATTGATTCCCACACTTTTTGCTATCTGAATTCAGCGGCTTAACTTCAGGTTTTAAGTATAAGAGCAGGAGAATTACAATTCTTAAATGCAATCACTTGAAGTACCGTCTCCCTCCAGCTCCAGTATCACTCGTTGTTTCTGCTATGCCTTAGTCTTCCCAACTTCAAAAGTATTCAAAACTAAAGGTAGTTTTATGGGTAACCGTCAAAAGACACTGATTTGGTGTATGACATCCTCCTTGTGAAAATCCTTGCCTTTGACCTCAGGATTGAGCTCAATAGCCAACTGGAAATGTATGTTGCAGTCTAACTGGTAGTCATGTTTTTGTGGATTACTGCTATGCCAATCACTTCACCATGCTACCATTCACTTAGCTAAATGTTTTTGTGATACCATGTTATTGGGTGCTGTGTTACTTGCAGAGTGGATTTTGTACAACTTTAGTCATAGGGAAGAGGTGTATGTATCAATTTGTTCAAAAGAAAGTGCTGAAAATAGGGGACAAATCTCTGAGTTTTGTAGTTGTGCTGTTTCATCAGTTTTATGTGTTTGCTAGTGTAGTTTTTGTGCTAATATAGTTGTAGGTCATTAGGTGACTGCAGGCTCGTTATGACAAGAAAATGAATTAGAAAGATGGACTGTCTTTGAGATTTGTTATATTTGTTGTTGCATCACTTATAAATATTTAGTAGGGCCCTTTTTGAGCCATTGTAGTTATAGGGAAAACTTATTTGTATTCAATAGGTGGTATAAGAGAAAGTGCTCAGAAACAAGGAAGGCATTTTGAGGTTCATGGTGGAGTTGTTGTTCAATCGGTTATAAAGTCTTTTTTACGGTTTTTTTTAATTAAAATCTTTTTTCAGCGCGTAGCTGTTTCCATTTCAATTTCGAAGGATGACTACTCTGGGAGACTTGACAAGTTGGTTGTGGCATCAATTCCATTGTTCTGGAGGGTTATATTTGTTCAAATATAGATGTCATAGTGAAAAGGCATCTGCATGGTCAGTTGGTTAAAGAGCGAGTTCTATGACAGGGCATAACTTTGAGATGCATATCGTTGTTGCATCAATTTTGAAGTTTGTAGCATTTGGTTTTTCTTTACAAAACTTATTTTAGGACAAAGGTATGACAGTCATTGGTTTGAGAGCAACCGTCGAGAAGGAAGGGCTAATGTTTCTGCAATCAATTTAAAAATAAGTTCTCCTTTCTTCAATACGTAGTGTAATATGCTATATTATTGCAATATAGAATTGTGACACCTAATTGCAATTGTGTTATGTTTCTGCAATCAATTTAAGAATAAGTTCCCCTTTCTTCAATCGTTAGTCTAATATTGTATATTATTGCAATATAGAATTGTGACACCTAAACTGTTAAAGTAAAGCGCCTTTCGTCCATTACTTCTAAGTTCTAAAGCTACATGTAAGTAACCCTTTACAAGTTACCTTTATGATCCAGAAGACTTGTGTGAGTAGTTCAGGTGCATGGGTTTTCAGTCGTATGCTTGATAGGTCAACATCTCTGCTTCATCTAAATTACAGGATTCCTTGTGAGCTCTGTGTATGCAATCTTGTGTTCTTAATAGGTTGGAGCTGAGCTCTTCTACAATGTTAGCTGTGTAGTTTGTGTGAGTTGGTTCTTAGATCTTGCAACGCAGGCTGAAATTTTCAAAATTGCTGGTTGTGTAGGCCGGACTATGTCCAGGTTGCAGAGCTGACTTGGAAAGATGGCCATTTGGCCATGCAAGAGCTGGGAAACAGAGCACCCAATAGGCATCAGCAGAAGTTCTCTTCCTCCTCTTTTGGAGTGCCTCCAGGTTATCTCTGGGCAAATGATCAGCCTGCTGTCCTCACCAGGAGATCACAAGGCAATGAGAAATTAGAAGTGGAGGGAACTTTGGATGCCATTGTGGCCCGATCTATTGATGCTCCAGTGTCGAATTTGCATTCCATAGACGAGGAAATGGCGTCCTGGTTTCAGTATCCTCTCAATGAAAAAAATTGCCATGATGCATTGGTTCCTGCTTTTGTTCCCTCTATCCCCACAAAATCTCAGGGCTCGAGTCCAGCAAATATCATATCTCCAAGTATCCCAAGTGGTGTACATCAGCAAGGCCCCAGGGATGGCTCCATGAACTTCTCCCACTTCTCGAAACCGGCAGTGATGATGAAGGCGCATCTACAAGCCCTCGGCAGTGCCAGCGGTCCTACCAATATACAACGAGTGAGGCAGTATGGTGGGGAAGCTGAGGTCAAGCTTTCAAATATCAGTATCGTGGGATCCACCGGAGGAGGTCATCATGGTCATGGCACTAATTCTGAAGACTCCCATCCTGCCTTGAGTACTCATGCGAACACTTTAACCTCCAAAAACTGTGCCCCTCTTCCTCCAAACTTGCCCAGTAGCAGGAGTCCTTGCAAGGCCGCACCCTCTACTACTACTGCTGCTACTACTATCACTTCTGATTGTGATTGTATGATTGCCAAAGCTGTTGAGGACCAGAGTGGGACTAGTGCTATTATTGGCAAGGAAATAACTACCTCAGAAATGAACTGTGATGCTATGGAGCTTACCTTGATTTCGACCTCCCAGGGCTCCCCTGACAATAGCATGACAGAGAAGGTCGGGAAAGAGCCTTGCAGTACCAGATGGAAGAGGAAATCAAGAGGAGAAGATTCAGGCTGCCAAAGTGAGGTCAGTATTATATATTTTACATCCAGTTTACTATATTATATTTTGAGGAAAGCTGTGTGGATGAGGATAATTGAAATTTCCATGTAAGTACTAAAGTAAAAAATGGGCATTGATTGAAGCACGGGTAATAGGATTGTCCAATATAAAGGTCTTGTGATTCAACAAGCAGCTAGTGAATCATTTACAATTGTACCTGGCTACTCTGTGTTATCTTTAAGAGATGATCTATTTCAATTCAAACTCACTAAATGCAGACAAATACCACTGAACCACTTACAAATGTCATCTCGAGAGATAAGATATGTGTCTAACAGCACTATTCAGTATTCACTGTTTATTGGTCATTCTTGGCGCCATTGTAACTTCTTTTTCCTTTAAATTGAACATAAACAAATTACTCTGAATCTAAATAATAAATCAACAAACCTTTAACCATCCGACACAAGTAACCATGCAATGATCTCAGGCACTTTAAAAGTGGTCTGCTTGATTTGCATAAAAACATGACTTATGTTATTTATAAATTTCTTTTCGATTGTTTTTCTTTTGTTTGGAGGATAAACATTCCGAACCTTTTTTTGTTTTTTTGGTACCTTTTGCAATCATGCATATGAATAATTGACCTTCAACTTAATCTCAAGGATTGAAGAATATATATTCCGACTTAATTATCCAGAACTTGAACTCGGCCTTAAGCCCTTATCCCTTATGACCTTGGGCCTTCGGAACCACGGGAATTGATCCATAGTGGGTTCTTCACAAGCCAAGTACTTGAACACGGCCTTAGGCCCTTATCCCTTATGACCCTGGGCCTTCACAACCACGGGAATTGATCCATAGTGGGTTATTCGCAAGCCAAGTGTTCTCACCAGGATTTCAACAGCCACATGACACTTTTTTTTCTTCTAATATGAAACAGAGAAAAGAAGCTACATTGTACCAATGAATGGTCAATAAATAATCGACGTGACAGTTAAAAATATGTCGTCTCTCAAGATTACATATCCTCTAATTAACAATCAGTGGGACTTATCCTTAATATTTTTCTACCCTTTTGCTCAACATGGGATGGCAAATCCTTTTGACTGTTATACTTAAGTGAGACTTTTTAGATTTTAAAATTTGCAGGTTAGACGCTAATTAATATTTCTCTACAGCCTAACTTTGTTTGCATTAGCACCCTGAGCAGTGGTAACTCAAAAGTAGAGAAAAACAAATCGTTAAACAGAGTGCCTTAAACAATATCATGGATAAGTGCAATAGTGCAATAGTAAAGTATTAAGATGTACATAATGGATATAATAAAGTAATTTGTTTTGCCAAGGCACAATGCTTCCAACTACATTTTTTCTATTTGATAGTTTCAAAATTATTAATATTAACGTTTGCCATTCTTAGAAACCTATGTTATGTTATGACAAGGCTAATGATGGTAGCAGGCTAGCAGCAATCCATGTTGATTTGAAGTCTTTGTTGAAAATATGATATCTTCTGATCGTGGAATAGTTCGTTTCTATATCTAATTATTCATTATTCCAGGACCAGGATGATGATCACTCTGCTAAAGCAAAGAAACCACAACCTAGCAGACGCTCCAACTCTGGCAAAAGGAGTAGAGCTGCAGCTGTGCATAATCAATCTGAGAGGGTAAGCTATTTTTGTTGGGTCAAACGTTTTTCTGTTATTTTTGTGAAGTTGCTAATTGTATTTTCAAATTGAATAGGAATTTTAACTCAAGTTGGGAAAACCTCCTGGTAAAGATACAAATTATTCCAGGAAAACATAATCATAAATATAAGAAGACTTATATCAGAAAAATATATACGATGTTCATAACTACCAATTCTGTATAGTATAATTTGCAATTTTATGTAATTTGTTTGATACCCAAAAGATTAAGCATGTTAGAATAGCGATTTTGCTAACAAACTGCTGTTGCAACATAAGATATAATGGCCACGTTAAGACATTGCAATTCTATATTTTAGGCTTTATTTATGTGAGATTTTTTCTTTTGAGCCATGCAGAGGCGTCGAGATAGGATTAATGAAAGAATGAAGGCTTTGCAGAAATTAATACCCAACTCTAGCAAGGTATCATAATCTCGACACCTTGAGTAATTTGTGGCATGCATTTAAAAATTGAATTTATCACTTTAAGACACTGTAAAGTTCTCAGTCCCCACTTATTTTTAGAGGTAAAGCTAACCTGCAAACTAAAAATGGCTTTAAGCATCGAGTTAATCCTAAAATTCCTTGCACTATAATGTAAAGATTTTCATAAGTTTTTGGAGGATTGCATTTTGATAAAAAAAATTTCTCATGGAGAAGTTTATAGGATAGATAGTAGCAATTTTTATATGGAGACCATCCAACTGCTAGCTCTGATGCATGACATACATTTTATTGTTTAGACTGACAAAGCTTCAATGCTGGATGAGGCAATCGAGTACTTGAAGCATCTCCAAGCACAATTGCAGGTCTTCATAAAGAGATCTTTGCTTGCATATTTCGTAGGACCTTAGAGATTTTGTTTTGTTGGATTTTCAGGTATGGGATTGAGTCTTTAAGCAGAACTACATATTGGACATTCTATGAACTTACTGTTTGTCAATGCCATGTTATGATATGATGTAGATGATGTGTCTCAGAAATGGAATGAACATTCCTCCCATGATGATGCCCTTGGGGATGCAGCAGCTGCAGATGTCTCTGTTGGCATCTTTAGGTCCTATGGGACTAGGCATGGGAATGGCAGGTGTTGGTCTTGGAATGGGAATGGGGATGATGGACATGAATTCAGTTGCAGCTGCAGGACGAGCTGCTATGGTACCAATGGGCCAACCTCTCACTGGGACAAGCTCCCATGCCATTCCAGTCTCAGTTCATCCAGCGACTTTTATTCAACCCAATCTAGCAGCAGCTGGATTCCCTTCTGCCCCTGATGCTAATGATCGATTCCAAAACTCTGCAATTGTAGATCCCTATAGTGCGTTCATGGCTTGCCAACGTCAGGTTTGTGTTTTAGCTTGCACACTAATCAAATCATTCTGGTTGATCACTTTATACTAATCAAATCATCTTGGTTCATCACTTGTATGCCAATCAAATCATCTTGTATGTTTCGTTGCGTTGTAGTATATAGAATGGACATGCAACTTGGTCATTATCAATAATTTTAGGGTTTCAAGTTTGATTTGGTTACTAATTCTCAAGTGCATTAGGGTACATTCTCACAGCTACAGCCATTAAATTAATTCAATTAAGGTTTTTGTTAAGCAGCTTTAAGATCTGAATATATTGTATGGAATTCTTTTTGGATTCAACTGAGTAAAAGTTTTTTACATCAACTTTCTGGGTCACGCTAAATGAATTCCTGGAGTTGCACTCTTACAGTCTGATGATGGTTCATGTAGTGTGACTTGGAATATTGATGCAAAAATCTTTTACATATTCGAAATTTTTTTCATATAATCAATTATAGACTGGAAATCTAATAAGTTTAAACTGAATATATTATCTATATATAGGAAAGAACCTTACAGATGCAGAGGGGTGCATAATTTCATTCAGCTTAATAGAATGCTATGTGATTTGGACAATTACCATAATCACCTCGAACATTTGGACTTGATTGTATTGTGGATATATGTCTAAAAGGACTGTTTGTGATCCTTGTCTTTGTGCAGTCCATGAATATGGATCTGTACAACTCCATGGCTTTGCTGCAGCAACAGCACCTTCAGCAGCAGCAGCAGCAACAGTATCCACACCTTCAACTGCTGAAGCAGCATCAGCAACACCTAAATCATCAGCAGCAGCAACACTCAAATCATCATCACCAGCAACAGCAACACCCAAATCATCTACAGCAGCAACAAGTCAATAATTGCAAATGAGATAATCAAGCGTACCGAATTGGTTATTTAGCTGTGCAAAACCATTGCATTACACCCTACAAAAGAGCCTTTAATATCAATGTCAGCTGTATACATCGTATGGTGGGTGCTGCCTTTTGTTGGTTCCAACTTCCAAGATGAGATGCAGACTTCCAAATTTGAAGGTGGATTCAGAATATCTAGAACTGCAATTTATTTGTGTAACATATATGTGAATTAAGCAGGAGAATACCATGTATGTCCAAAAGATTGATTTTTGGTTGAATCAAATTTGTATTTAGCTGATTTGTAATATTTTTGACAGCTTGTCTTTTTTGCTTTGTTCAAACTATGCAGCAATTGGTCCAGTAATCCTTTTATTGCCATGGAGGACCACAATATGGACTTCACATATTGGTTAAGTTCATATCATGGTCTTCAAAAATGATGTAATATTATGACTTTGGGCCATCTTTTTGGGTGAGCTTTGGAATGACAAAGAATCTATTGTTTTATTGCTAATCATTTTCTCCACATCTTAATCTTTATCGCCATGGGAAACTCAGGAGGACGAAAGACATTCCTTTGACTTTATGTAGTGTTTTGTAAGAACATTTTTGCTCTATATTGTGGGTTCCACCCCAGAATTAAAATATCATTTTATAATCCAATACTGAAAACGAAGGTTTTATATTTAGTACCATATATTATCATATAAATAATGTACACACTATTCAAACAGTTGAAGGATCAATGAAATCACACCACATATACGATGTATAGACTACTTACCGAATGATATGTGAGTTTTTATAAGTCAATAATTTGTTTACTTGTTTTTAAAGGTCATTAGTTTTGACTTGAAAATATATTTCACTGTTGTACAATAGAGTGAAGTTCAAATGATCAGCATCTATTTGATACTTGAATAATCATTAAAGATAAATGTAATTGTTGTATAAATTTGAAATTTACATATTAGTGTTAATTAGTAGTCGAATCAGGATTCATTTGTGATTCTGAAATTGTGATTGAAAAACTAACCAACATTCATTTGTTACTTGAATAATCATTGAAGGTAAATGTAATGGTTTTATAAATTTGAAATTTATAAATAATGTTTATTAGTAGTCGAATCGAGATTCATTTGTGGCTCTGAAATTATGGTTGAAAAATAAGTTTTTCAAGTGAACATTCTAACAAAGAATTGTTCAGACGATTTTTAAGAATGTCGATTTTGTGTTAGGTCATTTTGATGATTATTAAATCTTTGATCGTCATAATAAATAAAATTTTGTAATCGTGATTTTTTTTTATGGAATAAACTGTCTCATATATCATGATATACTAGAATATCTGAATACAACATATCAAAAATATCTGAATACAACATATTCTTTTGATAGGGTTCATTGTTACAAAGTTTATAAATATATTGATTTTTTAATGTTTTCATATGTTAAAAAACATACTTACATTAAACCTAATAAAAATCTCAAACTGAAGGCAAGTCTACTGTACATGAGAAGAACAACACATCTGTCTTCTATATGAATATGGTGTTCCAAATGGTAATCCTGTCATATATAATTGACACCCAAGGGGTCCCTTTGATTGAGAACTGAACTGTAGTTCGCAACCAGTGTTTGTTGGGGCCCCACTATTTTTGCTGAAAATGGTTATACTAGTTCTGCTCAAGTTGATTTCATGTATATTTTTTAGTTCACATTTCTAATATTTTTCCATGAATATTTCATTTATAACGCCTGGGAAACATTGAACTTATAATGAATTTTGAAGATGATTGATATCAATATCAATTTTATGTATCAAACCTATCTATTGGACATATCAATTGTTATTGATCTTTAATTTGTTTTATATTACTATCTTTCACAAATATTTTGTTCATGTAAAAGCATGCTGATATCAATACTGGTTCTTGTGATAGCAACAATGAAAGTAATACCAGTTCCTTTTATGCAACCATGATAGAAACCACTTTGGAAAACCAAGAGTGTCAACTTAAGAATCAACCTATTTAAAAATGACCTCCACACAAGAAGCCAACTTTGGAAGACCAAGAATCACAACTTAAGAATCAACCTATTTAAAAATGACCTCCACACAAGAAGCCAACTTTGGAAGATCAAGAGTCACAACTCAGAATTTCATATTATGTATCTTTAAGATTTCAAACATGAATCTCCACAATAAAAACTCAATGCTTTAATCAACTAAACTCAACCCTTTAAACTCTGAATTCTCAATCAAAGATCTTAAAGTACAATTGTATTAAAAACATACCCAGAAAAACCAATATCAAATTCAACCAGGATAATTATATACAGATGACCATTTAACTGCAAGATTTGACCATTTTGTGCAATAATAGTTTAGCTGTTAGGCTATTTTTACACTCCAGATAAACCCCACTTGTTCTTGTGTACTTGATCAATCAGCTTCACGAGTCTACATCTTATCCCCAATGTTCATGTTCCACAAGGCTTGTAAATTGATGTATACTGTGTCTCTTTTCGTTTTGCTGTAAATGAAATCACTGTTCATGTGCATGCCTTTACAGAATAAAGTACCCACTGCAAGTACCATTATCTTGTTTTAAAAACTAAACTAGATTCGTGTCACATAACTGTAAGACTTCTTGCTACTTATAGAATGCTTTTCAACTTGTGTCAGCAATCAATTATAGCTGGACAAACATTGATGTACTTTTTTCTTTTCAAATGCTGTCCGCTCGAGTGATTGATTGATAGATTATCATGCAATGTAAAATTTCGGAGTGTTGCACTTATTGGAGGCACATTTAGAAAATTTCAGTGTTTCAGGCTTTTCTTGTATGAGTAAAGGAGGACATGCCACAATGAGATGTTTTCTTAATCATAATCAGAAAAAAGGTGTATGTGAAAATTAGAAAAGTTTCTACCATTAGACACCCACAGAAGTCAAATTAATTATCAATTGTACTTAAATTAAGCAAATTTGATGTGATAACCAAATTAGGTTATATTTCACACAGTTTTAACGTGGCATACGTTGGGAATTAGCAAGCGCTTAAATGCAATGATGTGGAAATAATGTTATTAAAATTAAATAGTTATTATAATTTTTAAGGTGATATTAATTATAGAAGTTTGTAAAGTATATTATTTACGTCTAATCAGGCGCATCTCATAATTATGGTAGAGGTATATATATATTGAAATCAAAGTAAAAAATAAAGTTATTAAATTGTTAGGACTACAAAGTTAAGATCATGAGGTGGTTCTTAGTGTTCTAATTTTCATACATCTAGATTTTTAGATTCATCAAGAATAGGGTCCACAAGGGCCACCAATAGGATTATATCCATTAGTTTTCGCTTCATTAGAAAGTGAGAAACAACCTTGGTTGGAGAAATGACTAGGGCGAGCTGGAAAAATTTACCACTTTGTAGCCAACCCAAAACTCAATAAAATGGTATTGAGGAGAAGGTGAACAATGGTAGGAGAATTGGGACCAACCATGAGCATTGTGACTATAGGCTTTATGTTGCTTGAAGTATGATTCTAAAATTTTCCATGGCAATGCCTTCAAATAGGAAATTGACCCTTGTTTGAAGGAGGGGAGTTGGTGGCACTTGAGAAATCGTATAAGAGGCATTGCCATAGTGGTGTTAAAGAACCTATAAGCGGACCACATTAAGTGCAACTTTATTAGCTTGCACTTGTATCTACATTAAAACATGGGAACATATCATGTATTTAGAATATATGGATAAACATTTGCCAACAATATGTCCAACAAAACTTAGAGCAATATTTCTATATTTACAAATACTAAATAGGTTTTCCACTCTAGATGCATGCTAGATTTGGATATATTTACCAAATATTCTAGGGAAAACTCTTAGGAGGATCATATTCTAGTAAAAAGACTTAGGTCTAATAGTTTTTAAATAATCATGAATTTCTAGACCTAGGGTAGGACTAGAAAAGGTGTTTAAAAGTTTCTAGATGCCCACAAAAGGGTGGCAAGGAATGGAAACTCCTAGATGATCGAATATGAGCCATTAGGAATGCCCTAATAAAGACTACACCAAGAAAAATGAACAAGATTTGGCTCAATAACAACTTGCCCAATGGTTTGAAATATTTGTTGCCAAGTACCAACCAAGGACTATAGAGCCCACATGTCATTAAGCCTTTGCACCATATCCATAGGTGGTGAAATCTAAACATAAGCTTAATGAGGTTTGAAATTATGAAATGGTGTTAGTCCTTCGACCATCATTTGAAACTTTTAACCCTAATTTTGTGCAACATTTCTATAAGAAAAATTGACATCAATATAGAAGGATTTAGAATCCTTTGAGTCTATACTTCACTTTAGTTTTATCCCAAGAAAGAATATTCTTGATGGTTCTTGAAAAAGGATTTGAGAGTATTAGTACCTCTATTCAATAGTTTAAAGCATGGACCTATGTAATTTTAGCAAGTTATCATAGAGGACCACCAAACAAATTGTTGATTAATGGACAAAACAATCTTCAATCCATTTTTATTCCACATAAGCCACACCTTAATAGCTTCTTAAACTCCCTCCAAAGTATTCCCTTTACTTCTAACTCAACACCCTTTCTCTCACTTCAAATTTCTTTAAGTCTTTAGAGTCAAAGTTGTGGCCTCTCCTTAACCTAAGTGTGTGTTCCCTATCACCTTCAATATTTTAATTCTCACCTTGTGAAAGTTTTCTGAGTTTATTTCTTTAAAATACTTTGAGACTTGTTCATGCTTTTGTATCTTCCCCAACTCCCTAAAGACCATTTCAAACACATTTTTTTTGTGTTCCTTGTTGAAGATGTTGGACTTCTCTTCACCTTGATAAATCTTTTGCAATATGCTCAACTCTGAAAACATGTCGATTTTTTCATACTCTTTCAAGGTCATAATTTTCTTCTTCTTTCTACCTCAATATTCTTCCCCAGATTCCTCCAAAACCTCACTACCTAATAAAGTATTATGTATTTCTCATTGGAGTTTAAGGATCAAACTTCCCTAAAGATGGTACCAAGTATAATTCAAGTCTAAATCCTAATCATGATAGCTTAAACTTATGTCAACTCCTTGGATTCTTAGTGACCTTCAATCCCCAACAACTTGAATAGTGGCCTATGAGGTATGAATTTGGCCCAACACCCAAAATTCAAAAACTCCTGCTCATTTTTTGTTGACTTTCGATGAACTCACCAAAATGACCTAGAAAACCATGTGGATGTTGAACAAGTTTGGACATGCAAAAATGGTACTAATAGTTGACATAAACATCTTTACATCACTTGAGAATGATCAAGCATAATGTGTTTCAAGTAGTTCCAATGATAAATAACTAAAAGCTAGTTAGGGTTTAATTTACTGGTTGGATTTGGCCATACATCAACTACAAAAAACATAAACCATCTTTTATGACAAAATAAAAGAGTCAAAGGAGAATGACAACATGGCCACACTAAATTTATTATTATGAATCAAATCATGAAGGAAATAGATTTTCCCATCATTTTAAGTATGTTTCTTAATAGATTTTATTGATTTTTAAATATTTTACATATTTTTTTTTTGGAAAATAGATGGGTATCTTAACAATAGATATTCATGGCATGGTTTTAATGGATAATAGCATGTCCAATGAGACTAGAGCATGTGTTGTATAATTGCAATGGCGTGATTCTTTCTCACACACTTTGTTAGCTATATTTTTCATGCCCTAATCATATATCTATGTTTGGAAATTAGATCTTCATTGCAAAGGGTTGTTTTTTTGCATCTACATAGGAAAAATTCATTTGTGCCAAGATTGTTTTTCATGTGTTTATGATGGTGTAAAATTAGGGTAGGATTAAATTAAGATAATAAAACTAATAAATGACCTAATTCACCAATACATATGGGAAGGAGAAGGAATCTAATAGATCTAGCCTCAAAAGACTAAGATTCTGATCAGATTCAAGGAAATTTGGGTAAGGCCTTTCTCCTTCCTAGATTGAATTAATTTGATTGTTGATGATTAGGACAAAATAGGTGATAATTGAATTATTTTGACAGAAAAACAAATCTATAGATGTCACACGGAGCCACTGACTTGGATCTAGGAAAAATAAGCTATTTGGAATATGCTCTCAGAAGTTTGGCCTGATTTTTTGGGACCATGTAGTATCGATTTGCCATGGTCCTCCAACTCTGTACTTGTTCTTGCACACAAAAAGAAAGAGAAATATGTTGGGAATAGGGATTTTCCTTAGGTCAAACCTCGGCTTTGGAATTAACCATGAAATTGAATTGATAAATGTAAATGAAAGACAACAGTAAAATATTTTCCTTTTGAGAGAAAGGCTGAAAATGCTTGAAACACTAATGATATACCTCAATAAAGTTTTGTTTGACCTTCCCAAAGGAGTAAGGGTTTCATGTATGTCATCTTCATAAAACATAGATCATGGATGCCATCTTCAATGTCTGAAACTTCACTTCACTTCTGCTCCAATGCTTGATGAAAGACTGATTGCTTTCTCACTTGAATTTGCTAGTGTGTAGATCTTGATTTCAATTTGGTAGGTCTTAAAATGAGAGAGGTAGACCACCTTTTATACTTGCTTGTCAAAAAACAATTGATTTTTGATGCAAGCCAGCACAGGATCTAGTTCCCTACTAAAATTATGTGACCATTATGAGGCCCCAAATTGGGCCCTTTTTTAGAGGACCATGGTGCTAGGTGCCATGGTCCTTATCTAGGAATAGGGTGCCCATTGCCATGGTTCTAGACATTAGGGGTCTAGGTTTGGGTGAGACTGTGAAGATGGTGAAAAAGCATGTTTGATAGGTTATATGAGCAGAATTAGTGATTCCATTAGGCCTTGGAAGTCAAAGCACCAAAGTGGGGTCCAAGTGAGGACAAAATTGGAGGTGAGTACAATTTAGGGTGCTATATTTAGCCCCCATTTTAGTGGGAGTATGAGACTATGCATACTCATAGTAAAGTACAAAGGTTTGCATTAAAAACTTTAATCAAGATATCGAAGAGACAAGACACACTAAGCCCCTAGGGACTTTAGAATCTTACTATAATATCCAAATAAAAGAAACTTCATAAGAAAGAGGAAAGAGAGAGAAAACATGACTACTAACATAGTAATATTTGCTTGCTATGAGTCATGAAAAAGAAAAATACCAAATTAGAAAGCAAAAGGCTCAATTTGCAAAGTAACTTGAGTATGAAACATGCCACTCACCAAAACTATGGTGGTATAAAATTAGGGTTTAGGTTAATTTAAGATAATAAAACCACTACATAACCTAATTCACTAATACATTTGGGAAAGAGAATAAATCTAATATATCTAGCCTTAAAATGCTAAGATTTTGATAAGATTCCAGGCTCTTGGGGTAAGGCCTTTTTTCCTTCCTAGATTGAATTAATTTGATTGTTGATTATTAGGGCAAAAAAGGTGATAATTGAAGTATTCTGAAAAAAATAGTAAGCTACAGATGTCTCATAGAGCCACTAACTTGGATTTGGGCAAAATAAGTTGTCTAGAATCTGCTCTCCAAAGTTCAACCTGATTTTTCGAGACACGGTAGTATCAATTCACCATGGTCCTTCGAATTTTTCGTCGTTGAAAGTTGAACCTATTTGTCTCTGTGAACTCTATCAATCCTCTCGAGTCCAACTCTATACCTGTTTCTGCACACAAAAAGAAAGAGAAATATGTTGGGAATAGGGTTTGTCTTAGGTCCAACCTTGGTTTTGGAATTAACTATGAAATTGAATTGATAAACGTAAATGAATGATTGTAATAAAATACTTTCCTTTTGAGGGAAAGGCTGGATTTTTTTGAAACACTAATGATATACCTCAATGAAGTTTTGTTTGACCTTCACAAAGGAATTAGGGTTTCATGTATGTTGTCTTCATAAAACATAGATCATGGATGTCTTCTTCAATGGTTGAAACTTTACTTCACTTCTGCTCCAATGCTTGATGAAAGATTTATTGCTTGCTCACTTGAATTTTCTAGAGTGTAGATCGTGATTTCAATTTATTAGGTCTTAAAATGAGAGAGGTAGACCTCCTTTTATACTTGCTTGTCAAAAAACAAATTGAATTTCTAACATAAGCCGACATGGGTCTAGGTCCCTGCTAAAATTATGTGACCATTATGAGGCCCCAAATTAGGCCCTTTTTAGAGGACCATGGAGTTAGGCGACATAGTCTTGATTTAGGACCAATGCACCCAACAATCAAGGCTCCTAGTTTGGGGGGGGATTGAAAAAATGGTGAGAAAACATGTTTGATATGTTATATGAGTAGAATCAGTGCTTTAGTCAAGCTTTGGAAGCCAAAGCACCAAAGTGGGGTCCAAGTGAGGACAAAATTGTAGGCTAGTACAATTTAAGACGCTACAATATTACACTCCAACTCAAATTTTTGAGTTTCGTAATATGTAATGAAAAGTTTAACATTTTTTGAGAATCAATGGAAGACGTCACTTATACCTATCTGTATACACCTAAAATTGGCTTGAAATAAATAAATTTAATATTAGTTAGTTAATTAATGTCTATTCCTCTCTCATTAAATAAATTATTTAATTATTTATATGGTTCATTCTTAGTCTACTCTTCTTGGGGTTAAATAAATATTAATTTATTTAACTAAGTCCTAAGTCTTCTTAAGTATCCATTAATTAAATAATTTTAAATTATTTAATTCCTCTCCAAAGGCAAAGTCAATTATTCTAAGTCCACTTCACCGCCCACATCATTCTTGTTGGGATCCAATAACACAGAGAGTGGGGGGGGGGGGGTGTGAATCAGTGTTTTGCTAGTATGAACAATTTTTATCCTTTTATACCATACACATATATACCGATAAACAAATAAACATATAACAAGAAACAAATAAACCATCCACATAAATGAACACCATAACACACAAAATTTATACGTGGAAAAACTCAAAGAGGAAAAACCACGATGGGATTTGTGACCCACAATATCAGTTCACTGACCATATGAAAATATATTACATATAATAGGGGCTTGCACATGCAGGAAGGCACACTGCCTAGAGAATACTGCTCGTCACTAAAGAGCCTCACTGACTACAAGCTTTCTGCTAAAGTAAATTACTGAAAATGAACTCAAAAATGCATCTGCTATGACAATAGAGTTCCGGTTCTAGCTCTGCTATGTACCGATTCATAAACCCTGAACTACTACCGGTATCTCTTCTCTTCCAAGAATGATTTCCAAGCTATCTATAGATCATTGCATGATATAACATTCACATACAAAATGATCTTCATATATATTTTGCATTATACAGTTTTACTATATTCTCCTATATCCACACATTTCATATATATCAAAATAACCTAGCAGACTGACCTATATACCCATTACAAATAATATGCCTTATGTTGGCTTACAATATATTTACAAAAGATATTCAATGTCGGCCTGACAATAATTACAAAATGATTCATTAAGTAAATCCTTCTTGATGTCGGCTTCCAATGAAGTATTGATGTCGGTGCCGGTGTAGCCCTGAATACTCCAAATCCGGTATCTACCGGTATATGCCTCCTAGTGCTAGTATATGACTTCTATCTTATCTTGATGCCACCAATGACAAAAAATGGAATCCAATGAGTGTCAATTGCCAACAATCTCCCCCTTTGGCATTGATGGCAACACTCATGTGAAAGATGGATTCCCTGCCGGTATGCTCCCCCTGAGCAATACATTTCATCTGATATCTTGATATCCTTCCCATGTGTTTTTATCTAGTATTCTCTGATATTTTTCACATATATGCATACTCCCCCTTTGACATTAATTCCAAAGACCGGTGAAATAATTGAAAGATTTTTAGAACAAAAGAATAAATGAATACTGTTAGTTTCATTGGAGCTTAATCATCTTCAAAATTTCTGGGTATGCCTTTTGCAATAACTTAAGATATGTATCCCAACTAGTTATGAAAGTATTAGAAATGGATGCTAGTCCACTTAGTAAGTGGGCATGTGTTTCCTTCTCTTGGACATCTGGCGGTGTTGGTTTAGCTATCATGTCCATGCACTCTCTCTTATGAACACCCAATGAATCTAATCTAGGACGTACCAATCCTCTTAGACTTCTTGCTCTTCGCATGATTTTATCTCTCTCATTCTTAGAAGCAAAAAATTGGTTCTCCAAGGACAAAATTTGTCCATCAACAAATGTGGTCAATGCAGTCAATCCATCAAAAGAGTTAGCAATTTTAGCTATCTTATCATATAACTCCTTTAATCTGCTATCTACATTAGCCATAAGAATTTCTATGTTACAACACACTCTATAGATATCTGTACATTGCTTTAAACAAACCTCAATAGGAATAAGTTTGTCCTCAATTTTCTTCTTTTCTATTTCTACAATCTGGTCAAAAGCTATTATTTTAGCTGCTGTGAATTTATCCAAAGCTCGTTGGTCTGTAATCTGCCTTAGAGATTGAAAATTGTTGGAGATATGCTTTGTTAGAGTCTTGAGCTTGCCGAAAGGGCTTGCTCCATCTTCAATCTGACAGTCAGGTATTAATCTGTGCAACACTGTGACCGATTGATCAATTATTCCTTTATCTATAATACCTTCCTTCAACAGTTTCTGAGTAGCCATCATCATCAATTCAGTTGGACTCAACTCAGAGACTGATCTCTTCTCAACCTAAGAAGTGTCAATTGACAATACCTTTGTTGGGGAATCAATTTTAACTACCAGTATGGACTCAGTTGCTTTTACCTTGTCCATCTCAACCTCTTTTGTACTGGTGGCTTTGCCACTTGGTGCAGTGTCATTTATTGCCAGTGGAGTATTATCCACAGTATTTATAGTGTCATGTACATTGCCTTGCTCAAAAGTGGTCTGTGCCAGTACAGATTGTACAGTCACCTTAACTGCCGGCTGTGTTTGATTATCTATAGTTACTGTCAGTTGTTTCAAAATTAGAGTTGAACTGCCCAAAATACCTTTCCCTTTTGATTTGTCAAGAATGGTGGAAGATGTTGCCCTTGCAAATTCTTCTTGAGATGTGAGAAAATTTGGGTTTTTTCTGAAATAATTTGGTCCATCCCTTACTAGTATCATTTATCACCTCATTCACTCTCCCCATTATAAGGCTTATTTGTCGGGGTTTACTACTGAAAACTATCCTATTTGCAGTGTCTATGCATCTTTTCATTTCTTCATTATTTACAGCACCACACATTTCCAAAAGTGCTACTTCCTTAATCTCCCTGTCTCTCTTGACAACATCAAGTCTTCTAGCCTCAAGTTTATTAAACAAGGATAAAGGTATCTCCAAAATTTCAACTAAGGCTTTCTTATAAATGTCTATATACAATAAAATAGCCTCTTCTAATTCATTTTTCTCATTCTCTTCTAAATCTTCATAATACTTTGATACATTTTTCAATATTCTATCTTTTGTAATTTCATCAATAAGCTCAACACAGGTTGTTATGGTCTTACTGGTTTCAATATCATCACCCTTCTTCTTTTTGCTTGTGGTTGCCGGTGTGACTGGTTTCCTCTTTTGCATTGGCTTCCTTGCTAGTGGTGGAGGTGCAGTAGGCTTAGTTGCCTTTCTAACAAGTCTCCTCTTAGTCTGCCTTCTTCTGCTCTATCGGTGGTTTTACCACATTATTCCTTTGCACCCTTCTGAAAGCCAGAGGTTCATTATCCTCATAATCAAAATCAAAAGTGATAGGGGAAATGTGAACTTGTGGCTTCTTCACTTTTGTAGTACCAACCTCTACCAGTTTACCTGCCTTTTTGGATCCTGAACCAAGTTGAGTGTCTATCTTATAAATTACATCTTGTACATATGCATACATCTTTTCTACTTTCTTCTCTCTTCTCTTCTTGTTAAAATTGGTTTTCACTTTAAGAGCCTTCTCTCCTTTTGTACCAAAATTCTTTGTTTATCTAATGAATAATGATGAACAACAGATACCCTAACTGGTACTCAGAGGGGGGGTGAATCAGTATAGACAAAAAATTTCTCAACAACTTATCAAGTTAAAGCAATATCATTCAGTTGTCTTCATTATTGAACTTAACCATGGCAATACCAGTTAAACACAGTAAGACTTTAGACAACATAAACTGATAAGTCTGAACACTTGAAAATACATTCAATACTTGATAACAACTTCACCCATAAGCATATACATGTGGTATAATAGTAATACCATAACCTAATAACTCTGCATGCATAATCACTCAAACAAAGAATACATAATCATCACATGAAAAATGCAAAACTCATGACACATAGATTTTTCACGTGGAAACCCAAATGGGAAAAACCACGGTGGGGATTGAATACCCACAAGCTTGTTTTTGAACTCTTTTGAAGCTCACTATGTTAGGAGCCTAGTTCGGTTAAAGAATTTACAATAAGGTTCTTTTAGGAACTGATCCTATTAAAGATCACCCGGTTAAGGGATGGCTATATACCCTGTTAAAGGTTAACTTGCTAAAGGATTTGAAGAACTCAATGATCTTGAGTCACCTGGTTAAAGGATTTACAATAAGCCTGTTAAAGCTACCTGGTAAAGGGATTTTCCAACTGTTGAAATGGTTAGAACACAATAGATAAAACTTTGATCTAATAACAACACTACATGCAAAGGCAGATCCTTTTCATTTCCTCTCTTCTACAATCACACTCTGCACTTTTCCTCTTACTGGTCTAGCAAGTATCTCATCACTCGGATACACACACAATATTTTACAACAACTTACAACAACAAACATCATCAACCTTATAGACAACAATTAGGTCGATAGCATACCCCCTAAACCCTAAGCATCTTAGGTTTACAATACAAGCGATCCAATCCTGACTGTCCAAACACTTTGCTTAGAGCAATACAATTTCAAACATATCAAAAGATAATCTGCATCGTCCATTCTTCGCCGCACATGGGAATTAGTAATCCATCATGCTTTCTTCTCATACTACTAAGAAGAATGATCATTCCCGATGTAGACTTTTAATGCAGTCAATCTTCTCATGCAAGATCCTCAAGGATATCATTCATGTGCACAAAACTGACGTGGCACCTCGGTCTCATTCTCAACTCTTAACTAGCTCATCACATAATGTCTTTGGTTGCATCGCACAAGCTGGATTGCCAAACTGGAAAACCCTAGAGCTGAGTCTACCAACCGGTAGTCACACATAGTGAAACCCCGACACCGGTTCACTTACAAATCTTCATACCGGTTCACCGTCTTCTTCCAATCTGCATACCAGTTCACTTTCACTTATTGACATGAATGACAACATACATTGTCATCATATCAACATTCCAGTTCATCATATGCCAACAATATCCAACATTATCATCTAATGGGGCATCTAACAACATCTTTGCATAGAGTTCAAAAATGTTATCATCCACCTCATATCCAAGCTCTGTCACCCATATTGTCCTTGGTTCAACTGCTTCCATAAGAGTTTCATCAATTTTTACCATAAAACAGATATCAGTGGAATACTTCTCCACAATGTTCTTTGATATTCTCTCCCTTTGCCTCATGTTTTCTTGGAATGTCTTGAAATACCCCCAAAGTTTCTCATCTCTACCAGTACCAAGACCAGTGATTGCTTCCTTGATCTTCATACCTACCGGTATGTCATGAGCCCAATGCTTCTTCCCTAGATTGGGTAGCTCATTGAGGAAGTAAAGCATTAAACAAACAATCAAGTTTCCATATCTAAAAGTTCCTTTCTTGATTCCTTTGATCTTACCAAGGTTCAACATCAATTCACTCCTCATCCATTCACATAAATCATACTTCACATTGTTCCTTAGCATTTGATATGCAGCATGAATGCATGAACCATCAACATAATTCAATCTGTTGGATTGAGTTACCTTGTAACCTATTATCATGCTTGCAAATTTTACATCAATGTCGGTGATTGTGCTAATCCTCATTGATCTTCTATTAGGAGTTGCATCGGTGAGTTTCTCGACCTCTGTGTTGGAAATTTTCTTGCCAGGTTCTTGTCCAACTTTGGGTAAGCCGATGACTGCTTGAATAGCCTCCTTCATGATCATGTAAGGCCTATCTAGCCAAATAAATTTGTTGTGAACCCTAATTAGAATGTATTTGATAACCTCATCTTTGAATTCCGGTATGTATAGAATATCGGTTAACCCTAGATCCTCAATTGCTTTGTATTATGGTTTGATGGTTTCAGAGTCTCCTAGTATCATGGATCGATACATGCTTTTGCTTTCCTCTGTGCCCAAATCCTCTAGGGTGCAGTGAATGTATGCCCTCACATCTTCAACATACATTATGCCATCAGGAACCCTAGAAAATGCTCCCGCAGAGTCTTCCTTTTTAACAATTTCGGGAACCTCCTTAAATACTGGCCTTAACCTATCATTGACTTCGACAATGGTGGGATTTGCAATGAAAGTAGGAGCTAAAGATATGGATGCCATTTCAAAAAATACCTGAAAGTGAGTGCCGGTGGAAGATTGAGTGCTTCAGATAATTTCTCAAAATCCTTTCACAATGCTTTTGCTTGCTCTTAACTCTCCTTTTCTTTGCTCTGAATTCTTGAATTCTCGGTGAGTGAAAATGATTTCACTTACCCCCTTTTATTAGCAAATAAAACCCTAATCTTTATTTGTAATAAATGCTTTGCCAACAACCCTACGGATGCCGGTTTCATAGTCATGTGTTAGGTGAACCTTCATCAATGATGAACATGACTCTCCAGATCTCCTTATATCTCTTTCGGGGTAATATGCAAAATTTAGCAATGACTTTGCCAACCCCTAAGGCTTATGCCTCAGTTACTGATGGAATTTCCTACCGCTGGAGGAATACCCTGTTCTACCGGTGGAGTTACCGGTGTAGATCCATCTCCACTTGGTTCTTTGGATTTTCTAACCCATCTCTTGGTGTGATCTTGTTGTATTTCATCTACCTTCTACTTTCCTTTCTCATTATCTTTATCATTATTGACTGGTTGAGTCTTGCTTCTGCAATACTTAGCAATATGACCTATTTTGTTGCATGCATAACATATAACATTTTTCTTCTGAATTGCTTTGACATATCCAGTATCATTTCTTGACCTACCATGATTAGCAAAACGTCCAAACTTTCCACATGCAGGACATTTAAGATTCATTCTGCAATCTTCTTATCTATGACCATATTTCTTGCAATTTGTGTATTGAATGAGAACAAAATTGTAGTTTTGATTTTCTTTATTTCTACATTGTTTAGCCATATGCCCAAATTTATTGCAAACAAAACATCTACCATTGAATTTATAAGCATTAGATTGCCTTATCTGTTTCCTCTGTCCTGATGAGTTTTGCATACCGGTTGTCTGATCTTCATTTGCAATACCAAAGCTTTCACCTTTTACAAATCCTCTAGAATCATCAATCTGTCTTTGTCTTTTCAATAAGTCATCCAACTGTGCAACACTAATCCTAAACTTTTCTTTATACTCACTTGTAATAGTCAGATCATCTCTCAGAGTAGTCATTTGTCTTTCAAGTTCTTGTTCATTGTTCCAGGAGTGTGCCAAATCAATTCTCAATAAATTATTCTCATGAGTCAATCTGTCACATTCATTAAATTTGTTCTTTAGAGATATGACAAGGTCATCTTCCTTCTTCTTTCTATCCTCAATATCTTTTGATAACCTCATAGTCAGATCTTGCATATCATTCTTCATGAGCATGTTTGCTTGACTTAGTTTCTGACATTGTTCCTTAAGAGCATTCTTCTCCTCATCATCCGATTTTTGCAAAAGTTATTTTCTCTTGGCTTGACCAAATGATAACCTTTCATGCAGGATAAGAATGAATTCATTTGCATAATTCAACACTTCTTGCAATTTCAAGTTCTTCATCCTTTCAACATCATAATCCTCAAGATCCATCTCAAGTTGCTTCTCCATAGTCTGTTCAAAGATTCCAATTTTAGGATCTTCCTTAACCTGTTAAAATTCTTCCGAGGTACCAAGCTCTGATACCAATTGTTGGGATCCAAGAACACTGAGAGGGGGGGTGCATCAGTGTTGTTCTGGTATGAACAATTTTTATCCTTTTATACCATATATATATATATATATATATATATATATATATATATATATATATATATATATATATATATATATCGGTAAACAAATAAACATATAACAAGAAGCAAATAAACCATCCACATAAATGAACACCATAACACACATAATTTATATGTGGAAAACCTCAAAGAGGAAAAACCATGGTGGGATTTGTGACCCACAATATCAGTTCACTGACCATATGAAAAGATATTACATATAATAACGGCTTGCACATGTAGGAAGGCGCACTACCTAGAGAATACTACTCATCACTAAAGAGCCTCACTGACTACAAACTTTTTGCTAAAGTAAATTACTGAAAATGAACTCAAAAATGCATCTGCTATGCCAAATAGAGTTCCGGTTTTGGCTCTTCTCTGTAGCGGTTCATAAACCCTGAACTACTACTAGTATCTCTTCTCCTCCAAGAATGCTTTCCAAGCTATCTATAGATCATTGCATGATATAACATTCACATATAAAATGATCTTCATATATGTTTTGTATTATATAGTTTTTCTATATTCTTCTATATCCACACATTTCATATATATCAAAATAACCTAGCAGACTGACCTGTATACCCATTATAAATAATATGCCTTATGTCGGCTTACAATATATTTACAAAAGATATTCAATGTCAGCCTAACAATAATTACAAAATGATTTATTAAGTATATCATTCTTGATGTCGACTTCCAATGAATTATTTCGATCGGTTTTGGTGCGATTGAGCATAGTTTCATATGCACATTTTTATTTTAGATCAATTGGCAACTGACTAAGATCAGAACAGGGTAATTGATAGAACAAAGATAGTCAATGATACAGAGCCTAATCGGAACTCAATTTTGCATTGTCAGATGCTTGAACTAAGAGTTCATTTCATTGGAAAATCACTTTGTAATCAAATTGTAAGGCAGTGAGCCTTCGCTAAAGGTTGTAGCCTTCTAGGCATATATATTTTGGCAGTGAGCCTAGGCAATGTGCCTAAATGTAAGTGCATTCCCCATCTATGTAATATTTATGTACTCCTAGCCACATTGCAAACTACTGCAGAAGCAAGAACAATGCTCCAAGAGACAAGAATAAATTATATGAGAAGGGTAAAGCAAAAGTTGAAGAGATCAAAGAGAAGCATGAGAAGATGTGGGTGAGAAAGGATGAATCTAAGATAGATAATGGCTCTGTACCTATATCCGATGCATAATCTTTATCCGATAACTAGGGCTTTTGGCCTTAGGGGGAGGCAAATCAATGAAAATCTTGCAAGTACCCATTTATGAGATATGTGGTATATGAATTATAGATGGCAGTTGATATCCATAACTCAGATCGTTGATTGTGGCATCCGGTAGCTGAACAGGGCATCCACTTGAGTATTTGAGGTGCATTTATTTCAAAGGGAAATTAGCGTTTGAAAGGTTAAAAGAACGAATACGAGAATCATTTTTCACCTTGCAAATAGTGTTTTCAAGATATCAAAGTTTTCAAGCGAGGAAAGTTTCTAGGCGAACTAAGAGCAAATGACAATCCGACAAAGCGATCTAGGGCATTCAACATTTATTTAAGGTATTTATCGAAGGGCATTAATCTGAGTCTTATTTTCTAAGATTTTACAATGGCATATGTATCCTTCATTTCTACTCCATTGGTGGTCGAAGTGAAGGACAAGACTCATCCTATATTCAAGAAACATCCATACAAGTCTATGGAGGAGGACTTAGTAGGCACATTTTCCTTCGTTCTGCACGGTGTTCTGCATGTTGATGATGTTCGTGCATATATTCACTATGAAATTAAGGAGATTGGGTTGAAAGATCTTTTGGATTTGTACACAGATAAAATCATGGATGGTATCGACAATCCCAAGACGAAATTTGCACAACTGGTAAGGAAGGGTTCTACTCAATTTGTGAAATTTTTGTCTTTCGATGAGAAGGAATGGGATCGATATGTGTTAAGCATGGTTCATGTTGAGTTTATATGGCTGGACAAGCCATACAATATCACTGCAGAGGTGATCAAAGCAGTTACTTGTTTACATCAAATAAGTGAGAAGCCATCATTACGAAAGGTTACAAACCCTACCGTAAATAAACTAACCAGTGCAGAATTTGATGGACGATCAATGAAAATCAGTAGCATAACGGAAGATGATGTTAAGTTTTCTACTATGGTGATTGGATACAAGGTGTATCAATCCAACAGATTGAATTTAGTCTCCGACACCGTAATTCATGTTGCATATAAGATGGTGAAGGAAGACAGTCACTATGACCTATGTAATGTGTTGTTGGAAGAATTGTTGATCAACTTGAAGAAGATTAAACAAGATAAGAAGCATGTTTTCAAGTTTGGATCGTTGATTATCTGTCTTGCCCTATAGTTCATGAATCAAATCCCCGAAATCGGTAGAGTCCAATGGGCTTATAATAGACCGGTGGCACAACAGATCAAGCAAGGATTGAACAGTATTGGAAATCAAGACAATTAGAATGCTTCTTTGTGGGCCTTTTTCAAAACATTCCAGGAGAAGATGAAGTATAGAGTGCGAATCCCCAAGGAAATTGTCAAGAAGTATGAGGGGACAATATGTTTATGGTGAATAAAGATGAATGCTTGATGAAAGCAGTCCAACCTCGCACTGTTTGGATAATTCCTATGGGATATGAAGTGGGTGAAGCTACCTTGGAGGCATATGGACAACATTTTCTTAACTCTCCGAAAGACAACAAGGAGGAGAGATTCGATACCTACAAAGAAAAGTCAATGGATTTACACTCCAAATTTACATAACCGACAAGGAAGAGGAAGGAAGCTAAGATAGTAGAGGATATTGTTTTTGAGGAGGGCCATCCCCGGGAGAAGGTGAGGGCTGCTAGGGCAGCAAGGGATGCAACAGAGAAGGAGGAAAAACACAAATCTGCTCCTGTCAAGATAAAGGTTACAAGACCCTCCACTGCTCCAGTGAAGACACCTATTGCCCAAGTTGAAACCTTCGGTACACCTACAAAGGAAAAAGGTATTCTGAAGAGAAAGCAGAAAGCACAGAGGGAATATGTGGTGGTTACTCCGGTGGAATCAACAAGTCAGATGGATAGGAAAATAAAGGAAAGTGGGTTGGTTAATCATTGCACCAGTATCACCATAGAAGAAATTAATATATTGATTTCATTGGCAAATAAAAAGGAATTTCGATGTAAACATCGGGGGGTGAACAGTTTGATGGTTGAAAGAGTTGAAGAAATAAGGAGAGAGACCAATGAGATTTGGAAAAAGTTTCTAACTGAGAACCAACTTGTAGATAATGACTCTTAAAATAAAGCCACCCAGTTAGACAACCCTTCGTCAGAAACTGTAAATAAAGATGAGGATACATAGGATGGTGGTGATCAACAAGTTTCAGATTATGTTGCAGATGAAGCTACAAATAATAAAGACAAACTAGTAGAGGCCATGGATGGTGCACCAAGTGGTGAAATTGGTGCACAAGAGGTACCTAAGGAGAATAAATCTAGACCTGTTGAAGTTGAGAAGAAAGATGAGGAAAAATAGGCTAAACTGAATAAGGATAAGGATAAGGATAAGGGTTTGGAAACTCTGGTATTAGTGGCAACTGACACTGCTAAAACTCAGAGCCTAGGGAGTTTTCCTTAGTTTAACATCAATTTTGATAAACCTTTTGCTCAAATGTCTCCGACTGAGAAGATGATAGCTGTTGTTGCTCTTCAGGCGCAAGCCAATCAAGACTTAGCCCAGTCTGAGTCAGAGGAGAAGAAACTAATTGATAAATCTGTGAAAGTTTTGGGTCAGGTGATACCTGAAGTGCAACTTGATGCAAGCACTAGCTCATCCGGTAAGCTAAAAAATTTAATTGATCATATCTCTAGTAAATTTGATTCTTTGTCTAAGGAATCCGCCCGACAAGCCATGGAGAAGTTTAAGGACGCTAAAACAAAAATAGTTTTGCAAACAATAAATAATGATAAGGCATAGTTAGATAAGGAGTTAAAAATGGTTGATGAGGCATCAGGAGAAGGCGGTAAAATATATGTCTTGTCTAATTTTGACTAATTTTACAACTAACATAGACAAGCAAATAGAGAACTATAAAGGACAACTAATTCAGATCTCTCAGGCCTATGATCTCACAACAAATCTAACCAGTAGTATAGAGGGACAAAGTTTGAATATCAATGAGTGGATCATAAATTTTAAGGAGAAGGAGAGGATAATCTGGTGAACAGGTGAACTTCAGAACCTAATTAGTCCCCAAATGGATACCTTATTATATCATAAAATGGACTGTATACAAAATATGTCTCAGGATACTCCTACAAACATTGTTGCTATAGAATTTCATGCATATGTTTTGAACGGTTTTGTTTCGATTTTGGAGAAGTTGCGAGCAAGCTGGAACACTTATCTAGGGTTCCTTAAGTTAGCTTATGTAGATATATTGAAGCATGTATAAAGTTAATCCTTCGATGAATGTATATATGTGTACAACAATTTTTATGGACACCCTATCTTTGGAATTGCTGTCAAAGGGGGAGAGATGCGGTGAAAAATGTATAGAGGGAGAGAGGAGATGAGGTGAAAAGTGTACAATGTGTAGACTGATTCTTTGTATGGAATGTACAACCTGATGTATTGCAAACTTATGGATATTTGATCTTAGGGGGAGTCTTGGAACTCTTGTATTTTTTTTATTCTTTCATCCAGTTGTACAGATTTCAATACTTAGTCATTTTTCACTGGTGTTGCCATCAATGCCAAAGGGGGAGATTTTTGGCAATTGACACTCATTGGGTGATTTCAGGAGACTTTTGGTGGTTGATAAGTTGTTTAGGGTTGTCATTGATGTCAAATATTCATGATGATTCAATTTGGTAGTCATGATGATTCAATTTGGTAGTCGTGAATTAGCTTATCCAGAAGATGAAGGCAACTGGTAGACAGTTAACCGACAGAACATGGTATTTTGGTATTGTGTTGATCCAAAATCATCTCCATTGTTTTTGGCATTTGTGGTGATTATTTTTGTGATTTTTCATGTTTGGTAGGACCTATTGGAAGCGTGTTTCTATGATAATTTAGTCTAGTGCTATGGTGTGTTCGAGATTGGAGCCGACTTCATCTACACGTTACATCTCTTGAAGCCGAGTTGAAGGAAATTATTTTTGTGGTAAGACCAGCTATATAAGATCATTGTAGCGGTTGATTTTCAATGTATGATGATGTGTTAAGTGTTTTCCGATCAGTTTTGGTGTGATTGAGCATAATTTCATGTGCACATTTTTCTTTTAGATCAACCGGTAACTGACTGAGACTGGAGCAGGGTAATTGACAAAACAAAGACAATAAGTGATACAGAGCCTAATCGGCACTCAATTTTGCATTGTTAGATTCTTTCTAAGAGTTCATTTCATTGTAAACTCACTTTGTAATCAAATTGTAAGGCAGTGAGCCTTCCCTGAAGGTTATAGCCTTCTAGGCATATATCTTTTGGCAGTGAGCCTAGGCAGTGTGCTTGAATGCAAGTGCATTCCCCATCTATGTAATATTTATGTACTCCTGGCCATAGTATATAAATATTGTAGGCTATAGCCCCACTGTGGTTTTTCCCTATCCAGGTTTCCATGTAAAAATTATGATGTTGTGGATTTATGCTTTTATTGTTGCACGTTTATGTTCATATTTGTTATGCATTATTAACCGGTGGATAAGGAATAAGTTTGTAGTTTTAATTATCGGTAGATCACTGATTCACCCCCCACGCCCCCCCCCCCCCCCCTCTCAGTGATCCCTGATTCTAATAGGAGGAACTTTCTTCTTTCTCTCTCACAATCCAACTAATTCAATCTTCGCCATCTATTCTCTCAAGACCAATTCCTATACATCGATATTTTCCACCTAGGATCATATCTTGGATTTGATATAAAAGGGAACCTCATATCCTCATTTTGGCTACTAGTCACGATTTTAGTGTACTTATTATACTTTCATGATTTCAAGAGAACATAGAAAAAGTGTGCCATTGGCTTAAATAACATTTTCATTAGCATTAGTTTATCATCATATTGTCCTTATAGTTTCATCATAGTAATAACATGCATATCTACTATAGCTTCATCTTCACATTAGCTTCATATCATTTCATTGTCATCATCTTAGCTTTGCATTGTTGAAATATTTCACTTTGAATTTCAATCAATCACATAGTTCATTCTCTTTAAAGTCATCTTGGAACAAGAATAGTGCAAGATTCTGAGAGAAAAAACAATACCAAGATCTCATGAGATAGAACACAATGGGATGATAAAGGATAATCAACTGTTTCAAGGTATAATATTTGTTTTTGTTGATTTCTTGATATTTTCATTAGTGATACTTTGTTTAGTAGAATTTTTAGATAGTTTGTGGTTTATCATTGTGTTCTACTTAGTTTCCATTTTCCAAGCTCACACTATCTATGCAATTTCTCTCCATATATTTTTTAGATTTTTAGGGGATTCAAGGAAATCCTGTTAAACATATTGATGTCATTGTTGTCATTTATGTCAAACCTTTTTAAATCACATATTGCCTCGGTTGTTATTGGTGATCCAAATTTTGGATAGGCTCAGTTGATATACAGTTGGTGGTCCAGATATTTGTTCTCTTGACATTATGATGTAGAATTATCCACGGGTTTAAATTGTGCTGATGAGAAGATATGAAATGATGTTTCAATTTTTTTCTAAAGGATTAGTGTTCTTCACCTGGTCTGGAAGTTCTTTTGTTGGTTGCTCTGGAGAAACTTATCATGGCTCAAAATAAGTACTTGTACCAGATATGTCTCGAGAGTTATAAGTTTCTATTTTGATGAGATAGATGTCATGATTCTCTCGGTGAACCACTGTATTTGTTTTTGTTTCAGATTAAACAATGTGTTGTATAGGACAAGTTTTTATACCGATTTATGTAATTTGGGTCTAAGCGTTTGGTTGTAAAATGTTTTTGATATTGTTTAGAAGGAGTGTCAACTTGGTACACATCCTTTTTACCTTCCAGGTAATACATTTTTGGGTGAATTCTATGAACATGTTGCATACCCATTTGCTCAATCTAGCATTTGTTGTTTTTGGATCCGAACAGTATATATTGAGTCGATTGGCTATGTTAGACATGGATGATGAAAGATGATAAAGTGGGGTGAGTGCATGAATAAGAGATGGATACATAGAGAAAAATAAGTGACCACTAGATACAAAGTGAGTAAGAGAAGAGGTTCAAAGGTGTACAGAGAAAGCAAACAAGTATATTTAGAGAACTATTATCTACATTTAACATATGCTTTTTGTATGTAGTTCAATCAATTATTCCTATTGCTTTATGAGATCAATTTTGTATATTTCCTTGAAGAAGTGGTCTTCAACTAAGTGAGTCTCTTTTTGTATCTTGCCTGAGGTTGTTTATCTTAGAGTGCAAGTTTGGATTAGTGAGCTCTTTTTGGCAAGAGCCTTGTCGATTATAAAGTTGTTACTATATATTGTGAATTCAATTCTTGCCATGGTTTTTCCCAGTTTGGATTTTCTACGTAAAAATCAAGTGTTATTGTGTGGATGTTTTTGTTGTTACTGCTATTTACTTTCAGCTCATTGATATAGATGAATGATGAAGATAGAATCACTTTAATTGATAATATTTTGTGAATGTTGATTCACCCTCCTCTCAACTTCTGGTAGTGTTCAACAATTGGTATCAGAGCCTTGGTTCTTGAAGAGTCAACTTAACTACTGAGGTACATCTTGGATTTTGAACACTATGTTTGAAGAAGAATTAAATGACATGGATGATATGGATCAAAATGGATGGAATGATGTGGATGGAAAAGCTGACATAAAAGGCAAACTGAGATCAACTTTGGCAAAACTGGATGATACCAGAAGGAAACATAAAAAGGTAGTTGAAAATATTTCATTTTTAATAACCTTTGTAGATAGAGGAAAGAAGGTTATTGATGAATTTGAAACTAAGCTCGATGAGAAGACCAAATAATGTGCAAATCTTGTTGAAGAAGTTGTCAAAATTAAGGAGGAACTAAAAATTGTAAAAGATTAGATTGATAATGGGTTAAAGTTCAAAGGTGGAAGTAAAGTATTAGATGTTGTTTTGAATTCTCAAAGTATCAGAATAAAGATAAGAGTGGACTTGGCTTTAAGGAAGGTGAATGCTTGAAAAAAGACAAAGGCAAAGATAATATTAAGGATAACAAAGATCAGAATAATTAGAGCTTTAGAAACTCAAACAATGTTTGGATCAAAACTTCTCCTGCTCCTATCATGTATTCTTCTTTTAATGTTAACTATTTTTCTAGTAACAGATTTGGGCATAGAACTAGTGAATACAAAAGTCAAAACAAGAATCAGTCAATTGGTATGAGATGCTTTTCTTGCAACAAGTTTGGTTATAAGGCTACTGAATGCAGAAGTAGAATGATAAGAAATTGATATCAAAATTTGATCTATGCTTGCAATACATATGGACATAAAGTTATTGAGTGTTGGACAAACAAAAGTTTTGATAACATCAAGATGAATGGTAGAAAACCTCAAAGAGGTATGGTATGTTGTAATTGTAACAAGATGGGTCATATTGTGAGACACTGTAAAGGTAAAAGAGAAAGATCTAATGGCTTAGAAAGGAAAATTGATATCAATAAGGAAAAGGAGAAGATGAAGATGAAATGGGTAAAGAAATTAGATGTTGAGATTGAAAAAAAGATTGAGGATGGATCTGCACCTTTTCTGGATGCAAACCCTTCTTCCAGTAATTAGCTCAGATATCTGTGTCTTAAGGAGACATATTAAAGGCATATCTTTCACCCCCTCTTGGATTAGTGTTTGATTTATCTCAACACTAAAAATGTGTGGAAGTGTTTTCTAATGGATTCTAAGAGACTTTTGTGTTTTAGAACATTCTTGGAAATTGTGGGTGTATAGTGTATCAACTTTTTGAGAAACCCTAATTGACGATTATATATTTCTTACCTAATTGACGATTATATATTGCTTATTCAAGTCATTTGTGCAATTATGATCAAAGAGAAGAACAATACAAGTAGAGGTGAAGAATAATTGTTCAAGGTATTTCTCTTGTTTGAATCTTTCTCAAATGACAAATCCTAAAATTATCAGTAATAACAAAAAGGCAAGACCTAGTTCAGAATTCAAGTCATTTATTTTAGTGTCAAGTGATCAAATTAGAGAATTTTCTATTCTTCTCGTCAATGTGGTATGTAAGGAAGATATTTTCAGTTTAGTTATATTCATGTTCCTTTGGAAGAATGTGATCATAGAAAGCTTAGAGATTTTGAGAGAATTCTTCTAGTAGATTGGTGCACAAAGATTTAGGGTTGAGTATGCTCTTCTAGGGCACAAGGGTATGGATGCATGGAGTGATTTCCCTATATTTCATGATGAGGAAATTATAAGGATAGTTTTGAGTAGAATTCATGAGGACTGTTTAAGGCTAGATCAACCATATCAAATTTAGAAACTGGCCCTAAGTGACTTAACTGGTCTATGTTCATTCAAAACCATACCTGCTTTCAAGTCCATCAAGAATGATGAACTGAACAAGCTAACTATTGTTGTGTCTAATAAAAGAGCCCCGTGCATTGGCACTATTGATGACTTGACAGTCAGCTATGCAAAAATGGGTATTTCATACAAAGTATAGTACAAGAATCAAGAAGGTTCAACTTCCTCTACTGCTGTGTATGTGGCTTATAAGATGGTAAAGGAGGATGTTGACTATGACATGTGAATTGTTGAGGTATCAATCTCTATATAATATTTGACTGATGAAAGCTGACTTATATCCTTTTTGGTATGGATTACTTATTGTGTGTAGTATTTTACTTTCTTAATGATTTACTCGAAATGAACAATATAGCATGGAGAAGAGTTGTTTCGATTTGTGTTAATATAAAAGGATATTTGGATAGCTTGAATGATTGTGATACATCCTATCATAAATTCTTTCTGGATATTCCAAAAGAGTTGATTATGAGGAATAAGATTCCTTCAAATATTGTCTAGTGGTGCAAAGAGGATATTACTTTCCTAGTTGATAAAGACAACTATTTCATTGAGGATGTTACTGCTAGAACTTCATGGGTTGACAAGCTTCCTTATGAGGTATCTGGAGATGAATGTATGGACATTATGGAAATATTCCTTAAGATGCCTAATGATGTGAATGCAAGAAGATTTGGAACTTTTGAAGAAATTGTGAGTGAGTGTGGTGGAAAAATACCTAGAAAAACTGCATTGGTGTTGAAAGGCAATAAAATGAAACTTAGATCATTTAAAGATGCATCTGCTTCTTCCTCCAAAGTGTCAAAAGGTAAATTAATTGCAAAGATATCTGTAGAAGTTATTACAGTTGAGAGTAATGATGAAGATTTGGAAAATGCTAATATGTAGAGGAGTGCTTCAGTTGTGGAGTTGGTGATTGCCTTCCATTAAGGTACTTTTGATGAAAAAAAAGTTCTTGAGATGCTCTCAAAGCCTAATGGGATAAAAAGAGTTGGTGAGTTGTATCTCACTATTTCGTCCTATGATTAGGACACTATTGAGCAGGCTTGTGCTACATATTTTCTTTAAAACATGTTCCTTTGAATGTCGTTGATGTTTTATCAAAGGTATTGATAAAATTTCTTATTGAGAGGATGACAACAATCACTAGAGAAGAAAGTGAATCCAGTAAACCTTTCATTGAAGGTAATGTATCATAGAAAATGACTAAAAGGTGCCTGAAGGCATACCATGATCTCAAGTTAAATTTGATTAATATCAGGAAGATGTTGGACACTGCATATCAACTATACAGATGTTGTCTAAGATGGCCTTTAGATATGAAGCAATTTGAAGATGAGATAAAATATTTTGAGTCTTGGCTTATAGAGTTGGCCTTGCCATTCGATATTTACAAAGATGCAAACAATCCCATGAGACCTAAGGCTCGAGATATTCATTTTCGATTTGCCATAAGACAAAAGCAAAGAGAAAACTATGTGAAATTATTTTGTGGCACTAAACAGACTCAGATAGGAGATGCGAGGGAGACATGCTAAAGTAGGGGCACAAACATGAGGTGTAAATTGGCTCAGTGACAGTTTACAATTCTACAAGTATGTTTTTAAAGGATTGGTATTCTTCGCCTAGTCTGGAAGTAATTTTGTTGGTTGCTCTGAAGAAAGTTATTGTGGATCAAAATAAGCAATTGTACTAGATATGTCTCAAGAAATTATAAGTTGCTATTTTGATGAGACATATGTCATGGTTCTCTTGGATGAATTGCTTTATTTGTTTTTGGTCTGGATTAAATAGTGTGTCATACAAAACAATTTTTTATACCACTTTATGCATTTTGGGTCTGACCGGTTGGGTGCAAAATATTTTTGATATTGTTTGGAAGGAGTGTCGACTTGGTACACATCCTTTTTACCTTCCAAATAATACATTTTAGGTCAATTCTATGAACAAGTTACATACTCTTTTGGCCAACCTATAATTGGTTGTTTTTTTATCCAAACAATATATTTTGAGTGGATTGACTATATTAGACATGGACGATGAAAGAAGATGAAGTGGTGTGAGTGCATGAATAAGAGATGGATAAATAGAGAAAAATAAGTGACCAGTAGATGCAAAGTGAGTAGGAGAGGATGCTCAAAGGTGTGTAGAGAAGACAAATAAGTATATTCAGAGAACTGTTATCTGCATTCTAATAGATTCTTTTTGTATACAATTCAATCTATTATTCCTATTTCTTTATGAGATTAGTTTTGTAACTTGCCTTGAAGAAGTGATCTTAAACTGAGTGAGTCTCTTTTTGTATCTTTCTTGAGGTTGTGCATCTTAGTCTGCAAGTCCGAAGTAGTAAGCTCTTTTTGGTAGGAATACTTGTTTATTATAAAATTGTTATTTTATATTGTGAGTTTAATTCTCACCATGGTTTGTCCCAATTTGGGTTTTCCACATAAAAATCTAGTGTTATATTGTGGATGCTTTTGTTGTTACTGCTATTTGCTTTCATCTCATTGATATGGATGAATGATGAAGATATAATTACTTTAATTGATAATATTTTGTGAATGCTAATTCAACACCCCCTTCTCAGCTTCCGGTAGTGTTCAACAAATCCTAGGTTCCCATTCACTGTATTTTATATTAAAGCTCTAGTAGTTTGCATCTAAGGGATGCATTAAAAAACTTTATTTTGTGCATATGTGTACCATTTGTGAACTTATCAAATCAGTATGTGAAACTATAAAGTCATTTAAAAATGATTAATTATAGATTGCATTATTGAGGTTCAAGTGTATTTGAGGGTTTGAGTTGTGTAAGATAGAGCAAAACAAATCTACCTAATCTAAATTTTCAATTTTCCAATACTATTAGGTTCCATTTAAGTTAGACTTTATGTTGTAGGGTTGAGAATCACTCTAAGGATATAAGGCCAACCACCCACATTCATTATAAATCAAGAATAGATCATTTTAAAACTTTTTATTTATTTTTTCATCATGTGCAGTCTAATGCTACAATTTTTAATTTAATCTATTACATAATATATGCTAATAGGTTAATATTGTTGAAACTAAAAAAATAATAGATTTATAAGAATTATGACCAAGTTTTATCTTAGGTTACATCATTCACCTAGTTTTTTAAAGTAAGAGATCAATTATTTGATTCTATAGAAATCCTCAATAAAGAAAAATAATCTATGATAATACAAAGTCATAATTTTTTTAGGATTTATCTAAGTTTTCCTTATTAGATCTTATTCTTTAAAATATCTTTGAGACTACCCTTTCCATATTGGAAATACTCAAATATTAGAAGAGGTTCATAGTCCTCTTATTTGTTGGCCTTTTCCAATCCCTAAACTAAGTACAAATTTCTTCTATGAGTGTTAAATTTTTCTCACATTATTCATATATTGGTGAGAACCTTAGGATTGGGGATTAATATATAAATGGACATCACTAGATTGGTGAATCTACTGGGGAACTAGTCCCTAGACCTTGGTCAGTTCCTCAAATGTTTCAAGAGTTTTAATTGAAAAAAATAATGTTATTACAAGTATTGTGTTTCCTTCTTGTCCTTGTTCTTTTAAAGGGTAGCAACTCTATTATTCAAATATATAGAATATGTTCAATTTTTTATTAGGGATAGAAGGAGAATCTTTTTTATCAAGGACAAAAGGGGAATGATATTGGTTGTAGGCTTAATTTGGTATTTTTTCAAGGACTCCAATAGTGTTTATTTGGTCCTTCAAATATTTAGCTACTATGAAATATGTCTCTTCAAAGTGAAGAGTTGTGATTGTATTTGAATAATATTCAAAAGTTATTAACTAGATCAATAGACTTTAAGATGGAGAGAAGAAAGAAGCTAGAGTACCAACAAGAAGTTGAAGCTACAATTTCTTTAAGGCTACAAGGAACACCATAGAAAGATTCAAATATTGGTAAGTCACCTAGATCCACTTATCAAGAATAAGAAGTATAAGTTTTAGGTAGAGATTTTTCATGCATAGATTCTAGAAATAATTACCCATTTACTTCTGTAGACTCAATTAGTATGATGAAAAAATATTGAATAATATAATGGCATGATTATAAGACAAAGGAAATAGATGCACATTTTTGAAAGAGAATATTTCATAAGAGGATTAATGAATACTGGCAAAGCCATGGTATGAAATAATAATATTTGTTGACATATTTTGATAAACACTACCCAACCTTATCCAATATAATAATTAATATATATGAAGTTAAACCTAGTTACTTCCCATGTTTCCTTAAGGATATGGTGAGTGTAATTTTTATAGTTATTAATCCCAAAAAGGCTTGTATACAAACTTATGATGTGGTTACTGATGACATAAATATGGATAAAATCTTAAGGTTTGTATGCAATATTTTTTATATTAAATATTATAAAATTATTTACCAATTACCACTATTCTCTTATCAAATCATGCAAATATGAAATTGATTTAGCTATTGGAAAATCAAAGAATAACTTGTGCCACAAAATCATGTCCTACTTTACTACTTGATAAAGATAGGGCTCCCCTCTTTTCTTTTTATTCCCTTGGAGTTTTGTATCCTTGTATTTGGTTTTGTTTTCCCTTGGGTTTTTGTTTGTTCCTCTATCTCATTGATTAAAAATCGATATTTTTTTTTATTTTTAAATTTTGAAGATTGGAAAACCTGACCCCTAATCTTTTTTTCTCTATTTAATCTCCTAGAGCTCAAAGCCGTGAGCCCCAAGACTTTGTTCACAAGTGTCTTAAGTAGATTTGAAAGTTGGAATCCTCAATTGGTGATCCTACCTAGCATCACTATGCCAAGCATTTATGATGGTAGGTAGGAAATTAATGGAGACCTAACATATAAATATTGAGATTTAAATCCCCTTAAATAGGTCTTTGATTATCTCATTTTAAATTGTATCAAGCCTAAACTAGCATAAAAGGAGGGAAGGAGGAGAGAGGAGAAATTGCATGTGTTGAATTTTATAACACAAGCACTTACAAGATCAAACTGTTGGAAATATGCCTCGAATTCTCCTAACCAGTGTTCAGGTTGATCGGTGTAACTTACCTCGATGGAACAATTCGTCGGAAGGTATCAGGTTGTGGAATTTTCCTATCAGTGTACCTATTACCTATTTTCGCTACTAGCTCACTCAGGTAGATCTATGATATTTTACACATGAGCAAGAAGGTGCATTTTTTATTTTGCTAAATTGCATTTGTGATTATTTGAAAAGAAAGACAAAAGATTGGAATATCATTTTCATGGCAGAAAGATGCAGGAGATATCAGATCAATATGCCTCAGAAGGAGAAATAAGTGCTAAGTATGAAAAGAATACATGTTTTTGTCTAACTTATTTGCTTCATGTGTAGATACAGGGAAAATAACTTTTTGGTCATTGAATTATAGCATGTGGGCTAAAATGTGGCTCCCATGAGGGTTGAGCCTAGCATGCTGATGGATATGGGTGTTTCTTTGCTATTTTTTGAATTTTGCGCATTTATGATGGTAGGTAGGAAATTAATGGAGACCTAACATATAAATATTGAGATTTAAATCCCCTTAAATAGGTCTTTGATTATCTCATTTTAAATTGTATCAAGCCTAAACTAGCATAAAAGGAGGGAAGGAGGAGAGAGGAGAAATTGCATGTGTTGAATTTTATAACACAAGCACTTACAAGATCAAACTGTTGGAAATATGCCTCGAATTCTCCTAACCAGTGTTCAGGTTGATCGGTGTAACTTACCTCGATGGAACAATTCGTCGGAAGGTATCAGGTTGTGGAATTTTCCTATCAGTGTACCTATTACCTATTTTCGCTACTAGCTCACTCAGGTAGATCTATGATATTTTACACATGAGCAAGAAGGTGCATTTTTTATTTTGCTAAATTGCATTTGTGATTATTTGAAAAGAAAGACAAAAGATTGGAATATCATTTTCATGGCAGAAAGATGCAGGAGATATCAGATCAATATGCCTCAGAAGGAGAAATAAGTGCTAAGTATGAAAAGAATACATGTTTTTGTCTAACTTATTTGCTTCATGTGTAGATACAGGGAAAATAACTTTTTGGTCATTGAATTATAGCATGTGGGCTAAAATGTGGCTCCCATGAGGGTTGAGCCTAGCATGCTGATGGATATGGGTGTTTCTTTGCTATTTTTTGAATTTTGCCTTATCGGCAAGACCTACCCCGATCGGCAAGATGACCCGATGAGTAGTGCAGAGCGTGAAATGTTGTCATCGGCTAAAGGGGAGTGGTTTCATGTTATCCCAATGACCTGATGGAAAGGCCCATGTGTAGACCATTTATCCCACATTAGCTGCGTGGAGGAACTTTATCACATTTATATGCAAGGCCATATATATCCTCAGTGTCAAAGCTTTCAGACTTTTGATAAGGAGCAACTTAGCGTTGGTGGGCCTCTTGCATGTGCGCGCGTCTCAAAGCGGCCAAATTTTGCAGTAAAAGGGCAAATTAACAGGCGAGCAAGTTGCAAAGGATCTGACGACCATCGCTATACCACTATGCAAAAGTGCTTGACTATTAATCTCCATGACTTAGCGACTGGTGAGGTGGCATCAAGGTGGAAGTTGAGGTGGCGCTCGGGTGCAAATCCATGTGACAATAGTTTTTGGCATGCCCGGTGGGATAGTTGGACTTTATAGTTCATAGAAGGCTAGCGTATGTTGTCTTGGTGTGTACAGCAACAAATTATTTTTCACACCTGGTGACTCAAATCTTTGGTATTTTAGCAGTGCAACCTTCCTAGCTTATGAGAAAATACCAAACTAGGCAAAGTGAAGCCTCAATCAATCATACCCAACTATCACCCCCAAAAAGGAGAGCTAGGGTAGTTAACAAAGTTCCAAATCCAGTAGTTGGTGTGCTGCCTATTGATTCTAATTCTTACCCTGCGGTTACAGCTCATAACAATCCATTGTTTGCAAGTTTTTCCAATTAGAATACACTAAATACCACTAGTTCTAATAGTGGTTCTTATTCTAACAAAAATATGGCTCCCAATCAACCCCCTAGGGTTCATCCATTTGTGCCTTTTAATCAGGGTAGTCCTTTAAATTTGGTTCAACATGATGACATACTATTTGCAGCACTTAAGAGTTTACCATATTTCACTGGAGAGGATCAAACAATAACTATTGAACATATTAGAGATGTGGCTTCCTTGTGTAGAGTGCATCACATTGTTGCAGAAAATGTTGCTTTGAGGCTTTTGGCAGCCTCTTTCAAAGGGAAATTCCTTCAGTGGTTTAGGGGCTTGCCTGTGAACTCAATAGCTACGTGGGATGAGCTAGGACAACTTTTAAATTGATATTTTGAAGACAAGTTAGATCATCTTTCATTGGTGGAGCATCTCACTACCATCAAAAGAGCTCCACATGAGCATATGATGGATTTCAACTACCAGTTTCAAAGGACTTGGAATCAGATTCTAGCATCGGTAAAACCTTCTAATGATTATGCTTTTTTGTTTTACCTAAAGGCTTTTGTGTTGAAATGTGGTGACTAATTAGAAAATTACTATACACTCAGCACGTATCCTTGCCGGGGTCCAGGGGTGGGAGCCCCCGAGAAATTTTTTTTTTGGGTATTTTTTTTGTTGATGAAAAACGACATTGTAATAAAACCCTAAAAAGGCCGACTTTGTTTTTGCCCTAAAAACACATGTTATAAGCGACTGGGATGCTCAAGGCATTGTAAGGTTGATGTACTATTTTTGCTAGATAATAAGAAAGAATGGACGACTGTGTATGGTGGACATAACCCATTCTGGGTGAACCACGTTAAATCTCTGTGTTATCTGTGTCCTATTTTATTTCTTTATCTTTTGTATTTAAATCTGCATATAATTGTTAGTTCATATTTGCTTCGGATTTGCTTGAAACCCTAACAATTGGTATCAGAGTGAGGTATTTTGTAAATTGGTAGGACTCTTAGATTTGAGTGGGAGCAATGGAGGATTCCAAATTCAAGGTCGAAAAGTTTAACGACCAGAATTATCAGTTATGGAAAATGCAGATGGAGGATTACCTGTATCAAAAGGATTTGTGGCGGCCATTGGAAGGAAAGGCAAAGAAAGCGACCACAATGTCAGATGAAGAGTGAGACATTTTAGATAGAAAGGCACTGGGATCCATTCGATTGTGCCTTGTGCCATCTGTAGCATTCAATATAACAGAAGCAAAAACGACTGTAGATTTGATGGCGACATTGGCAAAGTTGTATGAGAAACCCTCGGCTTCGAATAAGGTATTTCTTATGAAGCATTTGTTTAATTTGAAATTGAGTGAGGGAGGATCTGTAGCAGAGCACTTAAATGAATTTAATACAATTACCAGTCAATTGTCTTCGGTAAAAATTACCTTTGTAGAAGAGGTTAGGGCTCTCTTGATTTTATGTTCTTTGCCAGAAAGCTAGAATAGCTTGGTTATGGCTGTAAGTAACTCTATCTCTGGTAAAAATACTTTGGTATTTGATGATATTGTTGGTGTTATCCTAAGCGAGGAAATGCGAAGGAAAAGCACAGGTGAGACTCCAACATCATCAGGTAGTGTTTTGAATGTGGAGAACAGAAGAAGATCAAAGGAAAGAGGAAAAGGCCCTGGGAATGAGAAGTCACGAGGGAAGTCAAAGAAAGGACGCTCTCAATCTAGAGGAAAGAAAGATTGCTGGTACTATGGAAAGCCTGGTCATCTAAAGAAAGATTGTTGGTCTCGAAAAAACAAAGAAGGAGACAAAAACAAAAATGATAGTAAGGAAGCTAATATTGCAAGTAATACTTTACAAGATGCTTTAATCTTATGTTTGGATAATGTTAATGATTCCTGGGTAATAGATTTTGGGGCTTCATTTCATGCTACACCCCATAGAAAATATTTTCTAGATTATGTTCAAGGTGATTTTGGACAAGTATATTTGGGTGATGATGAGCCCTGTCAAATTGTTGGAAAAGGAAAGATAAAGATCAAGTTGCAGAATGGAAATGACTGGTTTCTACAGGAGGTAAGACATGTTCCTAACTTAAGAAGAAATTTAATTTCTACAGGGCAACTAGGTAGTGAAGGTTACATAGTTACCTTCTCAGATAGTATCTGGAAGGTTAGTAAAGGATCATTAGTAGTAGCTAAAGGTGTGAAGGTAGGTACATTATATCTGTGTACTGGTAACACTTACTCTACCTTAGCTGCTACAGATAAAGTTACTACAGAGACAACAACAATAGATGTTGCAAGAACAAATTCGATAATGTGGCACCATAGGCTTGGGCACATGAGTGAGAAAGGAATGAAAATCCTTCACTCCAAAAATCTATTGCTAAGATTAAAGAAGATTGATTTAGAGTTATGTGAAAACTGTGTTTATGGTAAACATAAAAGAGTCAGATTTCTCAAGGTTGGGAAAGAGAAGAAGAGTGAGAAGTTAGAGCTTGTGCATTCAGATGTATGGGGACCGGCTAGGTATCATCTCTTGGTGGCTCTTGTTATTATGTTATTTTTATTGATGACTCAACTAGAAAAACATGGGTATATTTCCTAAAACAAAAATCAGATGTTTTTGAAACTTTTAAGAAATGGAAAGCTTTGGTTGAGAATGAGACAGGAAAAAAGTTGAAGTGTCTCAGATTAGATAATGGAGGTGAGTATTGCAACAAAAAATTTGAAGATTACTACTCCTTAAATAGGATTAGAAAGTAGAAGACAATTCCAGGAACTCCACAGGAAAATGGTGTGTCAGAGAGAATGAATAGGACTATCATGGAACACGCGAGGAGCATGAGATTGCATACTAGATCACCCTTACATTTTTGGGCAGATGTTGTACATACTGCTGTTTATTTGATAAATAGAGGACCTTCAACCCCTTTGGATGGTGGTATTCCAGAGAAGGCATGGACTGGTAAAAAGGTAAATTATTCTTTTCTGAAAACCTTTGGTTGTGAAGCTTTTGTCCATGTTGATAAAGAAAATAGAACCAAGCTTGATGCTAAATCTCATAAATGTACCTTCATTGGATATGGGATAGATGAATATGGCTATCAGTTATGGGATTTTGAAAATAACAAAATAACTAGAAGTAGAGATGTTATATTCAGTGAGAAGTTTATGTATAAAGAAAAGATGTAGGAAAAGAAGCATGAACAGGACAAGCAAGAATATGTGGCATTGGATGAGATTCCTGAAAATGAAATGCCACAGGTACTTGATGCTCAGCAACAACAAAATGTCCCACAAAATCCTGCAAGTGTTAGATGTTCTACGAGGTCAAGTAGACCCCCTGAAATATTTTCTCCTTCTTTGTATTCTATATTATTAACTGATTCTAGTGAACCAGAAGAATATGAAGAAGCAATGCAGGTGGATGCCAAACAACAGTGGGAGCTAGGCATGAAAGAGGAGATGGACTCCTTGATGAAAAATAAGACTTGGGACTTAGTCCCTTTACTTGCAGAAAAAAGAGTCTTTCCTAACAAATGGGTTTATCGGCTGAAGGAGGAGGAAGGAGGTCAGAAAAGATATAAGGCCAGACTTGTGGTAAAAGGTTTTGCACAGAAAAAGGGTACAGATTATGATGAAATATTTTCTCTAGTTGTAAAACCGACTTCAATTAGAACTGTACTTAGTCTTGTGGTGGCAGATGATTTACATCTTGAACAATTAGATGTGAAAACAACTTTTCTCCATGGAGATTTGGAGGAGAAAATTTACATGTTGCAACCACAGGGATATGAGGTCAAAGGTAAGGAGAACTTGGTGTGCAGGTTGAAGAAAAGTTTGTATGGCCTAAAGCAAGCACCTTGACAACAGTATTTAAAATTTGATAGTTTCATGGCTGAACATGGTTATCATAGATGTCATTCTGATCATTGTGTATATTTTAAGAGATTAGATAATGGCAGTTATATTATGATGTTGCTTTATGTTGATGACATGCTTGTTGCTGGGTCTAACATGGAACACATAAATGATCTTAAACAGAAATTAGCCAGGTCATTTGCTATGAAGGATTTGGGTGCAGCTAAGCAAATTCTGGGTATGAGGATTACACGGTGTAGACACTTAAAAATAATTATTTTAATTATTTTTAATTCATCGCATAATTAATTAATTAATTATGTTAATTCAAATTCCTCTCAATATTAATTAAGTAAAATTAATATTATCACTATAGCATATGATTGATTTATTTAATAAATCAATCCCTTTCTTTATTCTTCTAAAAAAAAATCAAATCCTCACAAATCTTCCTCTTAGCTGATTAATTTCAATTAATTAGTTAACCTACATGATTCCTACAAATCATCTTCTTAATTCATTCTTCTAGAAACTCCCTAAACTCACTTAACATTATTCTTCTAATTTTTTTGGTTCCCTCCACTCATTCTCTCTCCTAGTCAAATTCTCCTACAAATATTAATCCCACCTAACATTTCCTCTAATCCCCCTCCTAATGAGTCGTTAATGGTTAATCAACATGATTAGCCACAAAGTCAACTTTTTGTCCTTTTCATCGAGCCACTAGCTTTAAATGCTCTTTTCCTAGGTGAATGTAAGATTTTCAAAATCACACATTCCTCTAGGCATCCCCTCTCCCAAGGAATTTTTAATTCCTTTTTATTCCTCCAATCCCCATGATATCCTTTTTTGGAGAATTTTTAATTCCTCCAATGCATCTTGTGAAGTGTGGATATACGAAATGCATTTAAGGCATATTTCTTGGTCTCCACACCCTCTCTTAGACCTTGTGTGAGCTCACAAGTAAATCTTAGCCCTTCATCTCGAATTCATGCTAGCCATCCGTTTTCCTCTCCTCTTCCTATAAAATAGGGCTCCATCCCTTCATTCTAAACATCTTGAAATCTAGTAAATTTATGCTGCCCTTTTGAGCCTAGGAAATAATCTTGGCAACTTGACCATCTCATCCTTATCATTTTTCAAATCCATTCCATTTGTGCACAACATTGGAGAGCCATCCACATTCAGCAATCAAAGGAGCACATCAAGTGGAGCATTATCAAGGGGTGCCTTCACTTCATCAAGCTTAATCCGAAGGAGAAGGTAAAATAGCAAGGTGAAATGGTCTTTTAATGATATTTTAGCATTTTGCATGTTTATTTCGTTATGTTTTGATCATTTGACCTTCAAATCCATTTCCCCCTCTTTACACGGGACAAGAAAAATAGAGCCTTGAATTTGTCCCAAAGTGAGTATATAAAGAAGGTGTTGAAAATATTTAACATGCAGGATGCAAAAGCAATTAGTACACCTTTGGCTAGTCATTTCAAATTGATTGAGGAGATGTGCCCAAAGGCACAGGAAGAGGTTAATAAAATATCTAACATCCTGTATTCATCAGCTGTTGGCAGTCTGATGTATGCAATGGTATGCACAAGGCCAGATATTGCACATGCAGTGGGAGTTGTGAGCAGGTTTATGAGTAATCGAGGTATGGAACATTGGAATGCTGTGAAATGGATTCTTCGGTATTTGAAAGGAACCACTACGAAGGCATTATGTTTCAAAGGATCTAATGCTACTCTGAGTGGATTTGTTGACTCTAATCTGGCAGGTGATATTGATTCATGGAGGAGTACTACAGGGTATGTTTTTACTATAAGGGGAACTGTAGTTAGTTGGATTTCTAGGCTGCAAAAGGTTGTTGCACTTTCAACCACTGAAGTTGAGTATGTTGCTGCTACAAAAGCCAGCAAGGAGATGATTTGGTTACAATGTTTTTTGGAGGAATTGGGTCAAACACAGGAGGATCGCCCATTTTATACTGATAGCTAGAGTGCCATTCATCTTGCAAAGAACTCTGCTTTTTATTCAAGGACAAAGCACATTCAACTTAGGTACCACTTCATCCAGATTGTTTTGGAGGAGGGTCAGTTACGGCTTGAGAAGATTCACACATGTGATAATCCTGCCGATATGTTCATGAAGGCAGTTCCATAGGAGAAGCTGATTTCTTCATTGGTTTCTGTTGGTCTTCTTGATTGATAATTGTGGAATTTATACCACTCGAGTCCTAGTGTTTTATCCAGCAGATGTTGCATGTACAGTGGTGTTGTGTAGTATCAGTCTCCAAGTGGGAGATTGTTTGATTTGGAGCCTGATTAGTTTCCAAGTTAGAGATTTTTGAAATTTGGCAACTAATCAACAAAGTACTGTACACTCAGCACGTATCCTTGCCAGGGTCTAGGGCTGGGATGGGCCTCAGGCAGGGGTTCGGGGGCGAGAGCCCCCGAGAAATTTTTTTTTAGGTATTTTTTTTGTTGATGAAAACCGACATTGTAATAAAACCGTAAAAAGGCCAACTTTGTTTTTGCCCTAAAAACACATGTTATAAGCGGCTAGGATGCTTAAGGCATTGTAAGGTTGATGTACTATTTTTGCTGGATAATAAGAAAGATTGGATGATTTTGTATGGTGGACGTAACCCATTCTGGGTGAACCACGTTAAATCTCTGTGTTATCTGTGTCCTATTTTATTTCTTTATCTTTTGTATTTAAATCTGCATATAATTGTTAGTTCATATTTGCTTCGGATCTGCTTGAAACCCTAACACTTTGAATAGTGATATTGCACTCATGATACAGTCTATGGGGGGAAATACTTTACCAAGAAAATTTGATGTTGTTGTTAGGGTTGAGAATAGTCTTATTCAAGTAGGGAAGATAGCACCTAGGCCTCCCATGCCAATTTTTGCTGATATACAACCCATTCTCCCCATAGTTCCACCTATGATAGCTATTGTACCTTCATTTCCAACATATAATGCTCAAGTTGTAGTTCAAGAGCATGTTGTCCCTAGTCATTTATAGGAGATAATAAGTATTAAGGAGCAAAACGCTAACCTACATAAGACTTTGCAAAATTTTGGTAATGAGTTGGTTAGTATCAAGAAAGCCCAAACTCAACCACCTTACCAAATTCCTTTCCAAGCTCCCTACCAGGCCTCGTACCAGCCAAACTCTCAAGGTCAAAGAAGGAATTTTAACCAAAGGCCTTTTCAACAGTATAATCCTAATACACCCAGTTCCTCAAGGGATATTGTCCCAGTTCAGAACAACTTGGTAGCTGACTATGAGTGGTGTTTTCCTTGCAACCAACTACATAACCAATCTACATGCTCCAATGACATGTTAAATTAGGCATTGATGGTGCAAAAAAATGTTGTTGTTCCAAGAAATCAGTCTCAGGAAGTTAATGAACAACAATCTACACCCATTGAACAAGGTAGTCTTGATGTTACTTTGATGAATTGGCAATGTGAGGAGTTTTGTGGGGTTAATCAACCTCAAAATCAGTCATATATTCTTGTAGCAGCCAACACAAGATCCAAGAAAAGGGCTGCCGACATGGGGCAGCAGACTGATAAGAATAATAATCAGCCTTTCTCAAGTACCCAAGCTCAGGTAGGTCCTTTCTCCACTCAAAATACATAGATTCTTCAGAGATCACAGTGTGTGATGACCAAAGATCAGCCAAAAATCCAACCTCATCCAGCACAAGTGCAAAAGGACATTGTTATTACTAAGGGACAACAAAAGGTTAGTATGATTGATTTTAATATTTTGGATCAGTTGAAGAAAACTCTTGTTAGTTTGAGATTTTGCCAAGATCAAGAGCTCAATGAAATGTACAAAATAGAGACACAATATGGGACAAGAATAAATTGTATTCTCATCAATAGAAAATGATCAATAATCAATTACATAGTTACATACAATGTAGATGAGCTTGCTTATATAGGCAAAGCTAGGGATATGTGAGCACACAAACATGACATGTGACTCAATAAGAAACAAGGGTAGGTAGGAAATAGGTGTGGGTAGGTAGGAGAAATAATATAATAGTCCACATGAGGTGGATCACCCACTGAATGTGGAGTGTAACAACAAGAGTGAAGTGTAACAACAAGATCAACACCATAAAAGGTGGAATTTCTCCTACACACACTATCCCAATGTGGCACAAACACCCAAGTGTCTCATACCCAAACTACTATGAAAATGCATTATCATAAGTAAACTTAAGTAAGGTGTAATAGTATCCATGATGAATAATTATTTACACCAACACCCCCCCTTAAGTGAAACTTAGGGGAATGCACTTAAGTCTACAATGCAACTAAGCAATGCAAGATGGGTCCCGGCTACAAGGCCATGTTAGGTACCCATGTACAAATGCAAATGCATGCAAACCAATGCAATGAAATCTCTCACAAGGTGGGGAAAGAGAAAAACCCAATGGGAAAAAACCCTCCCCCAAAAGAGAGATGAAAAACATACAAGAGAACTCTCATAGAAGAATGTGAGGAACAAAACCCCATGTGAGGAAAAAGTCCCCCCCATATGAGAGAAGAAGAGAAGCTAGGAAGCCCCCCCTCAATGTGGAATCTGCACCAATGATAGAAGCTCGATGTACGAAGAAACTGCTCCACAAATGTCGAACAACATTCCTCCCCTTAGGAAGAAACAAAACCAGAGGTGTATCCATGAAGTCTCCCCAATCATGAAGGGAAGATGTATGAAGAAAACTCATGATGAAAGGAATCTCTGAAAATTGCTCAAATGTCCCCATGTCGATGCTGAAAGATACCCCCTCCAAAGGTGGTAAACTGTGCCACATTGCTGAAAAAGGCACTCCAAGATCTAGTGGAGATGGATGTAGAACATGTCCCAAAGACTCACATGTCTCCTCAAAAAATAAAGAGACCTCCTCCAACTGATGTACATAAGTATCCACAATCATGTCAACCTCGAAAGAATGATCATGTAGAGAATGAATAAAAGGGTCAGAGTGTTCCCTCGCAACAATCAAAGAAGGATCACCTTCATCAAAGAGAAGATGAATGTCATCAATGATGTCTCCCAAATCTGCAATGTAGGATTCCACAAACAAACCTGCAATATCTGTCAAGTAATCATCCCATGAAACTGAAGCTGGAAGACAATGAATATCCTGCTGCACTGAATCACATGAAGGCAAAACTATCGCACTATCTACATCATCAAGTGCAATAGGTGATGGGATATCAATATGAGGAGATGAAATACAAGGCTCAAGAATGGGGTCACATGTGAGAATCCCCATGTTCAAGTATCCAAAGTTCTCCTCAAAATCTGAACCATCACAAGAAATGTGATCATCATGTGTAGAATCATCAAATGTGAAATCATCATCATCAACAAAATCTGAAAAGGAGTATAACCGAGATGCATGATCAACCACCCCAGTCGCAATGATAGCTCTAGTCTCCAAGTCTCTAATGAAAACTGAGTTAGTTGTGAACTCCACAACTCTCTTAGTTGCACCATGTGTGATTTGATAGATAGAAAGGAGATTGTTTGTCAAGTGGGGTACACACAACAAATCATTGAAGGAGTTATCCCCAATGTCAATAGATCCATTCCCAATCACATCCATGTATGTATGATTGCCCATCAAAATCTGTGGCATGGTGCAAGGCTCAAATGTAGAGAACATAGACTGCGAAGATGCCATATGATGAGAAGCCCCTGAATCTAGAAGCCATCTCTCTGAATCATGACTTATAGTAGCACATAGAGCTTTTCCTTTTCTTGTTCCAAAAGAGTGAGTCTTCCCACTTGTAGAAGCCATGAATGCTTTCCCTTTTCCTTTTGAATGTGAGGAAGTGGAAGTTGATGAATCATCCTTCTTGTAGACTTTAGGCAAATCAATGTTATGCTTTTTTATGATATGTGTGAGCTCATCAATCTTCTTAGAATGGCAACGATGCTCCTCATGACCAATATTTTTACAATAAGCACAAGTAGGTCTCTCCCTCTTTGGTGAATTATCTCTCTTGGAAGAGGATGAATCTCCTTGTTGTGAAGAAGATGGTGGTTTTTCTTTAGGCTTTGATTGCCATTTCTTCTTGTTTGAGTTGTCCTTTCCTTGATTTCCTTTGTTCCCTTGATTTGCCACTAATGCTTGAGACTTAGAAGCCTTAAGAATGCCCATGCTTATCAACTTAGTTTGTTCCATCATCAACATTTCATTGAAAGCATCAAATGTAGGCATTTTGTAGATTGAACCCATTGTCATCCTATGGGTTTGGAAACGAGAAACAAATGCTGCATATTCTTGTGGAAGCTTGCCTATCAAGTTGAATATCAATTGAGTATCCTTCTTATCAATGCCACAATCTTTGAGTTGTGCCCTCAACTCATTTGCCTTAGTGACATAATCTTGTATAGTATCAAAGTTCTTAGGATCTAACATGGTGAGATCACTATCAATTTGATATCCCCTAATCTCATCAACTTGACCATACAAGTCTTGAAACTTTTGCCAACCATCCTTGATTAGAGTACACTTCTCAATATGAAAAATGAGATCCTTTGATACATACTTTCTTAAGGTACCAATTGCCATGATATTTTTAGTGAGCCAATCCAAGTGACCAACTGGATCAACATTAGGATCAGCGGGAGCAACAATAGTTCCATCAATGTAATGAGTGAGTCCTTTTTCCATAAGTTTACTCCATGCATCAATTTTCCAAGTAGCATAATTATGTGGAGTTAAGAGAGGAAACTTAGAAGAACCCATAGCAGCAAAAAAGAAAGGAACACAAGAGCACAAAAGCACAAGAGACACCCCCCCAAATTCACTCAATCAAAGTACCGCCTCCCCCAAAGTGATGATTTTGGCACTTTATACTTAGTGCGATTACAATGAGCCACTTGCAAAACAAGGCAAAGTGGACTTATGATGCAAATTTTACAACTTCTCAAATGAGATACAAGAGACTTCAATCAATAGTGCACTGAATCTAACTGAGATTCAAGCAAATATACAAGTACCAAGAGAGCCAAAAATGGCCAAAATCTGAAAGTACAATTTCTACTTACAATGGCATCAATCTGATAGCATCATGTGAAAGTAGATGAAAAAATACGCACTTTAAAAAAAAACAGCACCTGAAAAGGAGGTCGTATGACCCTAAACGAAGCCTCTGAAGTTGCAAAAACTGGGATTACTCAGGTACAGTCACAAAAAAATGCATTTTCTGAAAAATCCATGCATCAAAATCAAAAAATTTCTTCATCACTATGGAGAGCACGAAATTCTAGCCCATTTTGAAAAAAATTGCACCAAAAAAGGAGCAAAAATGAGCAAGTTATGGCCATTTGAAGTTGAACTGCAAAATAAAAAATGCAAATGAGAGGGGCCTGCCAAAATTTTGAAAAATGCTGATGTGGCGCTGATGTCAAAAAGTCATTGTGTTAAATTTGACGGCCGTATGACCGTCGCAAAAACTTCGCCCCTGCTGACTGGGCGTCTGTACTGTACGGACTGATGACGTGACAGATGACTGTGCAGACCGTACCGTACAGATTTGCTGACTAGGTGAGCCACATGGCGTTTGCGTGGTAGTGGTATGGATGATGTGGCAGATGACTAAGCATACAGAAGGTATGGTTTAACCCGCGGGCCAGTGGTCGCCTTCCATGTGGTGGGCGCGGGTCCTCCTGTCTGGTGGTCGCCGGCGGAGGAAGCAGCCTGAGCCAAGGGCCGGCGGCGGAGGACTGAGGGCGCCAACGGTGGCATCGTGTGGAGCTGGGAGGATGCGGCGTGTATCGGCGGGCGGCGGTGGGGGAGAACAACAGCGGCTCAGGCGACGGTGGTGATCTGCGGGACTCGGTGGCGACACGACAGCGTGCATAGAGAGGACAGGATGTGGCGCGTTGGCGGCGGGTGACGGGACCAGCAGGTATGGGTCTCTGCGAGTACGGTAGGTCCGATAGGTATGTGGGCTGATAGCGACAGACCTGCAGTACGGGGTCACAGGGGGGGGTCTGCGAACCCCCCGAAAGCTTTCTTTTTTTTTTTGACTTTTCAATTTTTTTGATTTTTCGAAAAAATTTTCAGAAAAATGAAATTTTTTTTTTCGAAAAATAAATAAATTTTTTTGAAAATCCATACGATTATAGCAAAATTGACGAAAAAATTTTCCTCACCAAAATAGGCCGACTTTATAACCAAAATTCATTGAAATGGCCTTCTGGACACAATGGCAGGGTCGGATCTAGTCTAGGATGCCTCCAAAAGATGCTGCTCCTCAGATCTGCCTCTTGATGTTGCAATAATGCCTCTTCAAGATGAATCAATGAAGCCCCAATGGCTCTGATACCATCTGAGATTTTGCCAAGATCAAGAGCTCAATGAAATGTATAAAATAGAGACACAATATGGGACAAGAATAAATTGTATTCTCATCAATAGAAAATGATCAATAATCAATTACATAGTTACATACAATTTAGATGAGTTTGCTTATATAGGCAAGGCTAGGGATATGTGAGCACACAAACATGACATGTGGCTCAATAAGAAACAAGGGTAGGTAGGAAATAGGTGTGTGTAGGTAGGAGAAATAATATAATAGTCCACATGAGGTGGATCACCCACTGAATGTAGAGTGTAACAACAAGAGTGAAGTGTAACAACAAGATCAACACCATAAAAGGTGGAATTTCTCCTACACACACTATCCCAATGTGGCACAAACACCCAAGTGTCTCATACCCAAACTACTATGAAAATGCATTGTCCTAAGTAAACTTAAGTAAGGTGTAATAATATCCATGATGAATAATTATTTACACCAACAGTTAGCATGTCAATGTAGGATTCACTAGCTCTACCCGAGCAAAAAGATTTGTTACATGATGCTTTGTCTAACCTTTCCTTGACTGCCCAACCATCTAATCAGCAAGCTTCAAAGGTTGTTCTTACCAATAAGCCTCAATAGAAGAGTGAATAACAGTCTTAGCAGTCCAAGGTAAACAAACCACCTCCCTTTTATGTCACTCTAATCATTGGCCAACACCTAGTGCATAACTGCATGATAGATTTAGGTACAAGTAGCTCAGTCATGCCCAAGTAGTTGGTTGACTAGTTAGGATTGACTTATGAGCCATTGAATAAGGGTGTAGTGCAACTAGATGGGGCTGCTGTAAATACTGTAGGAGTAATTAAAAATTTGAGTCGAACACTCCATGCTTGCCCCAATTTTTCCATTCCGCAAGATGTATATGTGATAGACCCACCACCCTACTTTGCAATTTGCTTATCAAGAGACTTTACAACCAAATTAGGGGGTTATTTGTCTTCGGACTGGTCACATCTATTTTTTAGGACTAGGTATGGAACTAAAGTTACTATTAAATCAGAAGCTTTAGCTAATGATCACATAGAACCCTATATCCCTAATGTTGTCAATGCCAATTTAACCATTCATGAGAAAGATGACCAACCCATTCCGCATGATCCAAATACCCCTATTGATGACATTCTTGACATTATTCTGGATGAATGGACAACTAAGAATCTTGAGGAAGATCCTTTTAAAAATATGGATGAGGTAAATCTTGGAGTCTATATGTTTCATGAACAAGGTTCTGTTGTCTCAAACTTGATGAAGGATGCTGGACAATAAGATAATCAACATCAAAATGAGCTTTGGAAGCTCTATTTTGATGGGTCAAGAAGTAAGAATGGTGCTGGTAGTGGTTGCATGTTGATTTCCCTATTGATGATAAGTATTATGCAACTTTTAGGTTTTCTTTTAGCTGCACCAATAATACAACTGAGTATGATGCCCTAATTCATGGTCTACAATGGGCAAAGAAAAGAGGAATCAACTATTTGCAGGTTTATGGTGATAGTGAATTGGTTGTCAACCAAGTAAGAGGTCTCCATACCACTAAGAATGATATTTTGAAGTATTATAAACTTAGGGTATGAGATCTTATTGAAGATTTCCAAGCTTTCAATCTGCTGTCTATTCCTAGAAATCTCAATAAGCATGCTGATAGATTTGTTGCAATAGGAGCACAGTATGATATTCCAAGTGATATCAACAATATTCATAAACATCAATATGTAAAAGTGATTGTGAGGTCTTCCATTCCTAAAAATGTTGATCATTGGCAAGTTTTTGATAGTGATAAACAAATTATTTTTTTTTGAGGGAAGAGGCAGAGTTTTCAAATACCAACCAAGAGAAGCTTAAGCAATAGTATGATGATCAGGTCATACAGCTGAAAACAAACAAGCTACCTAAGGGTTTGGTCACATTGGAGTCAATTTTCAATGAGGATGATCAAGTGAGAAGAGAAAAATCCAGCTTGTAGATCAAGGAAGAACATTAAGAAAATATTGCCATTTTCAAGGATAAGTTGTTAAAGCTCGGCAAGGTGTGTACTTTAGAGTAAAGACATGCATTTGTTTTACTATGCCAAGAATTTAGTGACATATTTTCTTGGCAATATTCTAATTTAAAAGGTTTTGACCCTAGTATTGCCCAACATACCATAGAGCTTGAGCCAAATGTTAAACCCGTGAGGCAAAAAAAGAGGCCTCTTAATCCAAAGCTTGAGCCCCTTATGGTCAAAGAACTTAATAAACTCATTGAGAGAAGCATCATTTTTCCTATTGAACACACCTCTTGGGTGTCAAACCTTGTCCCAGTTAGGAAAAAGAATGGTGAAATTAGACTTTGTGTTGATTTTCGAGATCTCAATAGAGACTCATTGAAGGATAGATATCTGTTGCCCTCTATGGAATAGATTTTGCAAGTTGTTGCAAGTTTTGAGAGATTCTCCTTGCTAGATGGCTTTTCAGGTTATAACCAAGTTTTAGTGAAGGAGGAAGATCAATTTAAAACAACACTTACAACTAAATGGGCACTATGACATATAAAAAGATGCCATTTGGTTTGTCAAATGTTGGTTCCACTTTTTAGCGTTCTATGGATATGGTATTTCATGGTTTGATGTATAAAATTGTACTTGTTTATTTGGATGATATCACTGTTTATTCCAGAAATTCAGTTGAACACCTAGCTCACCTAAAGAAAGTTTTTGAGAGGTGCAGAGAGTATGGTATATCTCTTAACCCAAAGAAATGTGTGTTTTCTATTTATGAGGGTAAGTTTCTGGTCTATGTGGTGTCAAAAGAAGGTATTACTTTTGATTTAGAGAGGGTAAGATCTATTCTTTCCTTACCTCTACTAGCACACAAGAAGGGCTTGCAAAGCTTCTCGGGTAGGATTAATTTTGTTTGTAGGTTTATTCTAGATATTGTAGAATTATTAAAACCTCTAACTTCTATGTTGAAAAAGGATATTCCTTTTAGCTGGTCTAAGGATGGGAGGAGGAGTTTTGAGCTTATAAAAGAGGCACTTGTAGCTGCTCCTACTTTGCTAAACCCAGATTTCTCAAAAGACATTATTTTGTATGCTTATGGCATTATTCGCAACATCTCAGCTATATTGGTTTAAGAAAATAAGCATGGTTTGGAGCAGCCTTTGGCCTTTTTCAGTCAAGGCCTTAAGGATTATGAGGAGAAATATTCTTTTGTTGAAAAACATGTTTTTGTTGTTATTAGGAGTTTGAAAAAGTTTAAGAATATGCTGTTTAACAATAGGATTAATTTGATGGTTGCTCACTCCTTAGTTAAAGATTTTTTGCTCAGCAAAGACTTAATTGATAAGAGGGTTGGATGAGTGACTAAGGTGATGAAATTTGATGTTGATATTAAGGTCGCCAATCTAGTAAGAGGTAAGGGACTATGTGAGTAGCTTGCTGATCACACAAACAACAATGAAGAGGATGAGGAGAAGGTTGTTTTAGCCCTCCGAGATGAAGAACAAGTAGTTGTTCCTATTCCTCCTACTATCTGGGTAAAAGAAATGACTCATTTCTTGCTGACCGGTGAGTGTCATCATGGATTGAGTAAGTCAAGAAGAAGGTATTATAGACTTAAATCCATTCCCTATGTACTCTTGAATGGTTTTCTATTTAGAAAGGATTTTCATGGTGTATTATTGAGGTGCATAAATGTTGATCAGGTTGATCAGGTATTGCATGAGTTTCATGAAGGATCAACAGGAGGACACTTTTCATCAAGAGCTACAACTTTGAAAGTTATGAAAGGAGGCTATTATTGGCCTAATTTGTTCAGAGATGCACATTCCTGGGTTAGAAAATGTAAAGAATGTGCCATGTTTGCAGGAAAAGAGAGGTTGGTAGCGCTGCCATTGCAGCCTATTCAGGTAGAACAACCCTTTATGAAGTGGGGTTTGGATTTCATTGGAGTCATAAATCCACCTTCAAGTGCTGGCCACAAGTGGGTGCTCACAACCACTGATTATTTTACTAAGTGGACTGAGGCTGTAGCACTAAAGGAAGAAAACGAGACAACTATTTTGAACTTTTATGATGAGTTGATAACTAGATTTGGTGTCCCTGAATCTACAGTTTCAGATAATGCTCGATTTTGTAGGAAGCTGAATATCTAATTCAGCAGTTGATAACGAGACTCCATTTTCCTCCAAACTTCACTAGATTCTCTGCATTGCCATTTTCCACATTTCCTTCCTTGGAGGCCTTATCCCAAAAATCCACTTTTTGAAGTCCAAAATCCCATATTTCTCTATTTTTAGGGTTTGTCATAACTCCTTCCCCTTTTATCCAATCACCTCCAAATTTTTCTCATATTATCCATCTCCAACTTTTGCTTCTTTGTCCCTCTTGGACAAATTTTCCCATTCCTTCATCTCTCCTCCAAAATCCCCTTTTTTCACTTGCTTATCCCTTGGAAAGCGGCAAAAACCTAGTCAAAACCCATTTACCCATCAAAGCTTTCTTCAAATCCACATTTGTCATTAGTAAAAAAGTTCTTATTCATGTTTTTCTATTCATTCCCAAAAAATAAAAAAAATTAATATTTTTGTCATTTTGTTGTTTTTTGTAGGACGCTTGTTGAAGACTCTATTTTTCCAAACTACTAATCAAGTTGTTTTGTAGGATGCTTTTTGAAGACTCCATTTTTCAAACTACTAATCAAGTGGTTTTGCAGGTTGCCTAGCCGATTCAACCAAATATTGTGCATTTATTTAAATTAGGCACCTAGATATTAATTAAAATGGAATGAACCATTGTCTTATGTGTCTTTAAGAAAAGCATAAAGGTAGGAAAGTATGCTCTTGTCTTACTAGACGATTAGAAATACAGACCCTCTAACCTTTTCTTGTTTGATTGTGCATTTACCTCTAATGGGCTTGCCCTCCCAACTTGCTCTTTGAGAAGGTAAGAGGGGAATGACCCAAGTGAGTACACCCGGACTTGGGGTTCCCAACTCACTATAATAAATAGGCCATTGAATACGAAAGGGTTAATGGTTGGAGCTATATGAGAGTTCACTCTCACATTGGGTGCTTAGTAGGATCCTAGAGATCTCAATCACGCTTGCGTGACTACTATGTTCTTGGTGCTTCGTTGGGCTATAGGCCTTAATTGCGCTTGCGCAACTTCGAAGGGTAGCTCCTAACGGGAAGACTTACTAAACACCTTGTTCATAGTGGCCAAAAACCTTCTAGTCATTGGTGCAGGAGGTCGGACCTCTGAAGCAGCCTATATTCTTACGACCCTTAGTAGAGACATAAAGTTCACCATGAGGAGTTTTCATGGGAATTGATGCTTGGCTGCCCCAAGAAGTGAGTGTCATGGAGGGGAGCCAGTGGGGTCAAGCATCTAAGTGTCCGCTCTGGGTAAGCATAGATGGGAAACCAATTGGGATTTAATGACTATTGTCCTTGCCAGCCTTAAGAATGTTGTATATGAGCATGAGTGTCTTTGATATAATATGCATTTGATCACTGTGTTTTCTTTGTTTGATACATACTTTCCAAGAGTAGACTAAAAACACATCACTATCCCCAAACACTTTGCAAAAACATTTGTCAAGACACAAACAATTGTCCAAGTCATTACCCACACAAAGTCCAAAATTGCGTCAAAACTCTGTCCATCGCATTTTTCATAGCCCAAGAGAGAAGCTAAGAGTTTATCCTCTACGTCAACATTCAAGTTTGTCCTTTGAATCACCTATTATCATCCAAATCAGGGTGGTCATATCCCTTCATACAACTTGCCATTCAAATCAATCCTCCATTAAGTCGTATTCATGTCAAAGACAACCTAGTTATCAAGTTTCTTCTAAACCATCACTACCATACCTTCTTCATCAATCATCCTCAAATTTCTTAAATCCTTTCATCCTCAATTTTCTTAAATCCTTTCATCACAAATTTCTCAAATCCTTTCATCACAAATTTATCAAATCCTTTCATCACAAATTTCTTAAGTCCTTTCATCCTCAAATTTCTCAAATCCTTTCATCACAAATTTCTCAAGTCTTTTCATCTTGAAATTTCTCAAATTTTTTTTTTTTTTCATCACAAATTTCTCATGTCTTTTCATCCTCAAATTTCTTAAATCCTTTCATCACAAATTTCTTAAGTCCTTTCATCCTCAAATTTCTTAAATCCTTTCATCACAAATTTCTTAAATCCTTTCATCACAAATTTCTTAAGTCCTTTCATCACATTTTTCCTAAGTCTTTTCATCACAAATACCATGTATGGTCGCAACTTGATCCCAAAAGAAAAAGATGGCTGAACAACAATATGGCATGCCAGACATTGGTGTCCTATATGAAGATCCCATGCAAGATCATACACAAAGTGGGCAACCTAGCGATCAAGATCAAAGTCAAAATCTTGACATGGTTAACCAAGATGAACTTTGTCTAGAAGTGCAAACTTTCCTAGCGGATTCTTATAACCAAGAGATGATGGAAAAGTTTATTAAACACAATCCTACTGCACTTCTGAAAACTCTCCTTGAACATGGAGCTCAACTTCCACCTGAATTTAATAGATCCACTCTCACCCAACAACCACAAGGAGACCTCGCTCCCACACAAAGTGCTGCACCTACTATTCAAACTCAATCAATTGCAACCCCATCAATCATCCAGGCTCAATTAATGCCACCCGCGGTACCTCCCACCATGGTCTCCATCCCACCTTCCTCCTCCTTACCTTCCATACCACTAACAAATCTGATCTCATCCATTCTCCAACAAACTTCTATACCACCTCCTTCTATTCAACCACAAATTTCTATTCCACAAACTTCCCTTCCTCCCAACAATGTCGCAAATTTTTATCCGGGCCATATTCAATCCTGTCACAATAGTTGGCGGACCAAAACCAACTGTCCCTCAAACCCCAGCAACATCGGTCATCACATCCCACGTTCCCACCTCCTCATCATATCAATATATTGGTGGTGGTGCACCTTCTTTGGTTCATCCAATTCTTGGGGCAAATACAATTCATCAATATCAAAGTCCACAACAAGACCCCATCAAGGAAATTCAAGACATGAAGAATATCATGAAGGACATGAAACAAAAGACTAATAAAAGGAAAACTTACTCATTCGAAGAGTTTTTCCCTTGTCCTTACGACCCATCTATATTAGTTGCACCATATCCCCTGGGATTTGAGATCCCTAAATTCACCAAGTATGAAGGCAAAGGAGATCCCTGCGACCATGTCCAAGAATTCCACATCTTATGCCAAGAAGTCTCCTATAGTGACCTTTATCTTCGCAGACTCTTTCCCAAGAGTCTCACGAGAGACGCCTTGGCATGGTTCTCATCTTTACCACGAGGTTCCATTGTCTCTTTTTCAGACTTGGCAAAAAAATCTGTGGCCCACTATGCATACAACATGGGTAATGATGTATCTATGATGGACTTATGTAATACAAAACAAAGGCCCGGAGAAACCTTCACCAATTTCCTACAAAGATGGCAACATCTTATCAAGAAATTCCAGTGGGACATGCCAGAGCAACATCAAATTGAGCTATTCCAAAAGAACTTGGTGCCTGAACTTTCAAGACCTTTAATATCTCAATGTATCAAATCCTTCCCAAAATTGACAGATAAGGGTCTCGCCCTCGAATATGTCTTGTTGGAGGAAGGAACCTTGAAACATTACTAGAAATCAACACAAAGTTCTTCCTCTTATTATAACGACAAACCAAAATTCTGGTCCAAAAACAAAAATGTGGTCAATGATGGTATAACTGATGCAAAGCGGGTCCAAACCATGGCCACTCCCCCAAAATCCACCACCAACAATCATCAATTCAACAACCAAAATCAATCACAAAAACCTCACAACAATGTCTCAATCCAGGGATGACCACCCCAATCAAATAACAGGACTCCAAGAGATTTTACTCCTCTGGCTGAGCCTATTGAAGTGGTGTTTCAAAAACTTGTCCAAGCAGGTATAGTGGTTTTTCCAATCACTCGCCTGTTTGACCCCAATCAACCTAAACCAAGATGGTATAATGAAAATGAGTATTGTGAATACCATTGTATCAAGGGACATGATACACGAAAGTGTATGAAACTAAAGATCTACATACAAGATCTCATTGATAGAGGTGAGATTGAGATAGCAAATACAAAACCTGGTAATAACAATGACAAACTCAAAATGTACTAGGAACCCTTCTCGAAGCATGATAAAGGAAAAGGCTCATCATCTAACGCAATGGGTTATGACTACGCTAATCATATAACCAGTTTTGATTTTTTGGTAGGTCACATTGAACCTGCAGACAATAATGTCAATGTCATAACCATCCAAGGAGTTAATCCTCCTTCTTCCCAAAGCAGACCAAATCCTGCTCGGATAGTCATTCAAGGTGCCATGCCTTCCACCTCCCATTTCCAAAATGACTGCAATGCAACTACACACCGAGGAAGAGTCAGCATCCAAGGAGTTCCTCCCCCACCAAACCCCCCACCCATGTCTTCCACCCGCCGATATGACCTCCTTGATCAACTTGGGAAGACACCCGCACAAATCTCCATTTTGGAACTTCTCAAGACCTCCCTGGTCCATAAAGAAATTTTGGAATAAGCCCTTCTCCAATCACGCGTTCTAGATAACATCAACGCCACCCAATTCCAAGCCCTTATTGGAAACCTTGCTGCCCAACAACACATTGTATTTAACTCCAAAGATGCTTCCACAAATGAAGACCATAACAAACCTTTACACATCGAAGCTCTTATCCACAAGCACAAGGTCAAACATATCCTGATAGATGGTGGGTCCAGGCTCAATCTGTGTACATACAAATTAATAAAACAATTGGGACTTTCTGAGGATTTGATAGACACATCAAGAAGGATCACAATAAAGGCACATGATGATGTAGAAAGAATTTCAAAGGGTATGATCACCTTACCTCTTCAAGTGGGCCCCATTACAATTGAAACCCCTTTCCAAGTACTAGATCTTGACCTCCCCTACAACATTCTCCTCGAGAGGCCATGGATTCATTCCTTGCAGGCCGCACCCTCCACCTATGACCAATGCATCAAATTCCCCTATAACAGAAGAGAGATCACTATCAAAGGTGATCCCCAACCTTTTCAATATTGCAAACTATTAGAGGGGAAGCATCCGTATCATTGCCCACTAAATAGACCCTCACCAATGCCTCCATCTGACACATTAAATGTTGCCTCCACATCATCCCAACTAGATAATCAAATCAAGATCTTGGACAATGGCTGTGGAGAATACAAAGTGGAGGACGTCTTAGTAATAGGAAACCTCCCTCTCTCTCCTAAGTCATTTGGCAAACCGAAAGAGATAAAAAAGGACCCAAAACCAATCATGCAATGCCAAAACACCACCTTCCAGCAATGGGGCCCACTTGATAATGAGAGCCTCGAAGCAGATATCTCTTCATGGTTGTACTGGGAAGAAGATGAAGATCCAACAAGAATATCCAAAGAAATGTACCCAAAAGCATCTGTCATAGTTAAAAAAAAGGGTTACAAAGGACACGGCTTGGGACCAGAGGAGAAAGGAAGAAAAACACCCATAAATCATATCTCCTACAGATACAACAGAGGCTTGGGGTACACCTCGGTGCCTAAGATTACTATCACTGGTGCCCCTTTAGTCCTTCTTTGGATATCGAAAGCGCTGACGAAGAGGAATTCCATGAAATGCCTTATGAATATGAGAAAGATATCTTCTTGGATGCTTACATCAATACCATCACCCCCGTAACCCCTCCCACTTCACATGAGCTACATCTTGTCCATCCTAAACTCATTGACTGGGGCCAATGAGATAAACCTACTTTAGATATCTGCGCCGACGATAATGCTCTCATTGCTCTCCTAACAACGCAAAATATGGAAGATTGTAACATAATCGAGGGTATTCAACTACACGAAAAGAGATACTTTGGTAGTCAAGTCAATGCCCTTAGCCACAAAAAAGATAATAAAAGAAAAAGATATGATTTCCTAGGTGAAAACCTCCCTGAGGCGCCTTTGGATGAACAAGAAATAAAAACAAAGGGCGTATCTGAAAATGAAAACCTGGAAAAGGCACTTGATGATGAGGGATTTGACCTCCCTACCATTGGTTACCTTCCACAAGACAAATCAGATTTGTTGATAGAAGAAACAGACAACATCAACATGGGCACCGAAGACATTCTGAAAAATGTGCTCATTGCCAAATCCCTCACATAGATCAAGAAACAAGACTTCATCAACTTCCTTACAAAGGTAAAAATCAATTTTGCATGGTCCTATTCCGATATGCCAGGGTTGGACCCTGCCTTGGTGGTTCACAATCTCACCGTCCGCCCAGATGCAAAACCTGTAAAACAAAAATTGCGCAAAATGCACCCACATATTGCACCCTTGGTCAAGGCGGAACTCCAAAAGTTGTTAGATGCAGAATTTATCAAACCAATAGATTATGCTAAATGGGTCTCCAACATTGTACCTGTCAGCAAACCTACTAGGGGCATCCACATCTGCACAAATTTCTGAGATCTAAATATAGCTTGTCCTAAAGATGATTTCCCACTCCCCAATATAGACATGATTGTGGACCTTATAGCAGGACATGAAATGTTATCGCTAATGGATGGGTTTTCTGGATACAACCAAATCAGGATAGCATATGAGGATCAGCATAAAATTGCATTCACAACACCATGGGGTACCTTCTATTACTGGGTCATGCCTTTTGGCCTTAAAAATGTTGGAGCTACGTATCAACGGACAATGACAACAATTTTTCATGACCTCTTGCACAAAATTATGGAGGACTACGTGGATGATCTACTAGGAAAATCCAAGACAAGAGAAGAACACCTCCCCATTCTAAAACAAATCTTCAAAAGATTGGAAAAATACAAGCTGTGCCTAAATCCCAAAAAGTGTGTGTTTGGCGTCACATCAAGAAAACTACTGGGATTCATTGTTTCCCGCAGAGGCATCGAGGTTGATCCCACAAAGGTAAAAGCTATTATGGAAATGCCTCCACCAAAAACTCTCAGACAACTGCACAGTCTCCAGGGAAAACTCCAGTTTGTCAGGCGTTTCATTTCATAGCTACCAGACAAGTGCCATCCATTTGCACACCTATTGCATAAAGACACAAAATTTAAATGGGATTGCCTATGTCAAAAGGCCTTTGAGAAATTAAAAGAATATCTAGCATCACCTCCCGTATTGATGCCTCCTGCTCCTAGAAAACCCCTTATTTTGTATATATGTGCTACTGCAGTGGCATTGGGGGCATTATTGGTGCACATATATGATCAAGGGAAGGAACACGCCATTTACTATATCAGTCGGACGTTGGTAGGATATGAACTCAATTACACCCCCATTGAAAGAGCATGCTTGGCATTGGTGTTTAGCACACAAAAACTCCGACATTATATGCTAAACAACAAAACAAAACTAATTGCTAAAATCGATCCACTTAAATATCTCTTGTCCAAGGCTGCTCTCACTGGCCGAACGACTAAATGGGTCATGCTCTTAAGTGAGTTTGACATTGAATATGTAGATAGAAAGGAAATCAAGGGACAAGTCATTGCAGATCAGTTGGCTGAAGCTCCACTTCCAGGCGACCATCCTTTTCTCACAGAATTACCACATGAGTTCATTATGACTATTACCACATCCTCCACATAGAAATTGTATTTTGATGGCTCCTACACTCAAAATGGATCGGGGGCAGGAATATTATTGGTCACACCTCAAGGAGATGGCATCCCCAAATCATACAAGATAGCCTTTGCATGTACCAATAACATAGCAGAATACGAGGCCCTCATCACAGGTTTACGCTTGGCTATCCACTAGAAAATAAGGAATTACAAGTCTATGGTGATTCCCAACTCATCATAAAACAAGTCAATGATGAATACTAGACAAAAGATGATAAACTCCTTCCCTACCATACCATGGTTGAAGATCTTAAGCAACATTTCATGGCAATCAAGTTTGACCAAATCCCATGAACAAACAACAGGGCTGTAGATGCAATGGCCACCATTGGCTCCCTCCAAATGCTAGCACACAGTCAGAAGTGTGAGTTCTTGGTCGAGCAATTGTTTATACCAACATACGACCTACCAGAGTCTGAAATGGTGTGTGTTCTCATTGGTCCTGAGTCCCCTTGGTACCAAGAAACCTTCGCTTTCCTTAAAGACAACACCATTCCCCCACACCTCACCAAAACCCAACAACAAACCTTCATCCGCCGATGTGCCCGTTACACCATCCTTGCAGACACCTTGTTTAGAAGGCATTTTGATGGTTCCCTCCTAAGGTATTTAGATAAACAAGAAGCAAAATGGGCATTATGCGAAGTACATGAGGGTATCTATGGGGCACACTCAAGTGGACTCACATTGGCTAAAAAACTTTTGAGAACAGGATACTATTGGCCTAAAATGGAAGAAGATGCATACAATTATGTGAAGAAATGCATCCCTTGCCAGCAACATGGCGACAAGATTCATGCACCATCACAAGAATTGCAGCCATTCATTACACCATTGGCCTTCTCGTAGTGGGGGCTTGATCTCATTGGGAAAATCCACCCTTCATCTTCCAACGGACATAAATTCATTATCACTGCCACCGAATACTTCACCAAGTGGGTAGAGGCTATCCCTCTTACTTTCACCACCGGCAAGCAAATATCCAAATTCATCCTGAACTACCTAATTTGCTGATATGGCATCCCAAAAGTTATCATCAAAGATAATGGTAAACAATTTAAGAACCAAGATGTCAAAGAACTCTGCCAAAAATTCAACATCCAACACCGCTTCTCCACTCCATATTACCCCCAAGGCAATGGCCAAGTTGAGGCTTCTAATAAAACCCTAATAAAAATCCTCAAAAAGACAGTCAATGAAGCGGGCCGTGATTGGCATCTCCAAATCCATCCTACATTGTGGGCCTACCGCACCTCCATCCGCACCCCCACAGGCACCACTCCTTATTCCCTAGTATTTGGTTCCGTAGCCATCCTTCCCCTTGAGATCGAGATCCCCTCTCTAAGGGTATCGCTACAAAACATCCTACCAGAGGAAGAATACAGAATTGCCCACTTACAATAACTAGAATTGCTAGATGAAAGGTGCCTCAAGGCCTTGAATCATCTTCGGGTATATCAAAACCGTCTGCGCATGAGTTATCATAAAAAAGTCAGAACCCGAGAATTCCAAGTTGGTGATCTTGTCCTCATGGAAAATCAGAAAAATCTACAAGAAAGAGAAAAGAAAGGCAAGTTCGAGCCTAATTGGCTTGGACCATATGTAATCATAGAAAAATATGGATCAGGAGCTTATCAGTTGGCTACTCCTAAAGGCGATCCTTTGGATGATCCAATGAATATCATGCACCTCAAAAGATTTTATGTTTAGTCCTCAGAAAGTCTTAAATTGTCAAAAAAAAAAATCAAGAAAATTTTTTTTAAAAAAAAATGAGAAAAAGATCCTGAAAAAATCATCACTTTGGTTAAAACCTGGCAAACAGGCACCTTATGACACAAAAAAATTAAAAAATCAGAAAAAGAAAGAAAAAACAATTCGTCCATTAGTGAAAACCACTTGGTGGTGCTATGGACAAGTACCTTGGTGAAAACCTCTGTGTAGATGCCAAGGTAAATAACCGGATCCACTATCTATCATGTCGATACTACAAATCATTTGCCATCCAGCCCACCCATGCACAACATTCCTTCTTTTCCACCTCCCAATAAAACATGCGTATGATGATGAAGTTTTTGCCTGAGTCATGAACAAAGAATGTCTCATTGAAACTGAGATTTTATGCCTCTGTGTGTAAGCTTCAAGAAGTCTTGTGAAACAATCCCAAGTACATCCTAGTTCTACTCTTGGCAAGAGGTATCATGTGGTCACAAGGAAGAGACTTGTTATATTTTGTTAGATCTTTTCATATAGGCTTGCATCTTTTTCCCTACAACTGCCACTATTTACGACTGCCTGGGTTCTTCCATATCTAGTTACGTTATGATAGGTGCATACTGGGGCATATTTCATAGTATGGCATGTTTTGAATCCTTCTTGTATAAATCGGCAACCTGGTACTAGTGTTTATCAACACTTACCTTCTCATGTCCAAGAGGTATCGGTGTGTTTGAGGGTTTCCTTGCATGAACCCACAACTCTGTATTAGTGTTTCTTAACACTTGCATTGTTGTGTGCAAGAAATTCCCATTTGTGTGCAGAGTCAGTCCATGCCCTGCGTTTCTCATGGCATCCTGATTTCTATAATCAATGGTGCAAGTCACTCAGGGCAACATCAAACTAGGTTGGCTCTCCATATTTGTTGTGCACAAAATCTCACCATCATTCCATCAAATCCTAAACTCAATAATCCCATGGAGTTCTCAATTGCCCCCATTTTCCTCTGCGGTCTCGCATCTCGTATTCTTCTTTCCAAATACCTCACGACTGCTTCATATTTGTTCCTCATCTATCCCTTCCACCCTAATTTTTCTTCCTCTATTTTTTCCTCACATAATCAATTCTGATTCTGAATCATGTCTTATATAGGATGAATCCTTCTTGAAACCAGATGCTCTGATCATGTCTTATACAGGATGAATCCTTCCTGAAACCAGACCTTGTGATCAATCATGTCTTATACAAGATGAATCCTTCCTGAAACCAGATGTTGTGATCTGATCATGTCTTATACAGGATGAATCCTTCCTGAAACCAGACGTTGTGATCAGTCATGTCTTATACAGGATGTATCCTTCCTGAAACCAAACACTCTGATCATGTCTTATATAGGATGTATCCTTCCTGAAACCAGATGTTGAGATCAATCATGTCTTATACAGGATGAATCCTTCCTGAAACTAGATGTTGTGATCTGATCATGTCTTATACAGGATGAATCCTTCCTGAAACCAAACGTTGTGATCAATCATGTCTTATATAGGATTTATCCTTCCTGAAACCAGACACTCCGATCATGTCTTATACAGGATGAATCCTTCCTGAAACTAGACGTTGTGATCTGATCATGTCTTATACAGGATGAATCCTTCCTGAAACCAGACATTGTGATCTGATCATGTCTTATACAGGATGAATCCTTCCTGAAACCAGATGTTGTGATCAGTCATGTCTTATATAGGATGTATCCTTCATGAAACCAGATACTCCGATCATGTCTTATATTGGATGAATCCTTCCTGAAACCAGACGTTGTGATCAATCATGTCTTATATAGGATGAATCCTTCCTAGAACCAGACATTGTGATCTGATCATGTCTTATACAAGATGAATCCTTCCTAAAACCAGACGTTGTGATCAGTCATGTCTTATACAAGATGTATCCTTCCTGAAACTAGACACTTCGATCATGTCTTATACAGGATGAATTCTTCCTGAAACCAGATATTGTGATCAATCATGTCTTATACAGGATGAATCCTTCCTGAAACCAGACACTTTGATCATCTTTGTCTTATACAGGATGAATTCTTCTTGAAACCAGACTGAATCTAGATCTTATCAATCGAATCAAATCAAATCTATCAGGATATCAATTTCGCAAAACTCCAAAGATCAAATACCTCAATTGATCTCCCGAGGGGGCATCACCATACCATAATCTATCAATCAAGAGCCGGGGCATCCTATCAGACCAACATCAACATCAAAACAAGATTATTCTTTGAATCAATGTGTCATCACACCTCACTTCAAAGAGGGGCAAAATGTAGACACTTAAAAATAATTATTTTAATTATTTTTAATTCCTCGCATAATTAATTAATTAATTATGTTAATTCAAATTCCTCTCAATATTAATTAAATATAATTAATATTGTCACTATAGCATATGATTGATTTATTTAATAAATCAATCCCTTTCTTTATTCTTCTAAAAAAAAATCAAATCCTCACAAATCTTCCTCTTAGCTAATTAATTTCAATTAATTAGTTAACCTACATGATTACTACAAATCATCTTCTTAATTCATTCTTCTAGAAACTCCCTAAACTCACTTAACATTATTCTTCTAATTTTTTTTGTTCCCTCCACTCATTCTCTCTCCTAGTCAAATTCTCCTACAAATATTAATGCCACCTAACATTTCCTCTAATCCCCCTCCTAAAGAGTCGTTAATGGTTAATCAACATGATTAGCCACAAAGTCAACTTTTTGTCCTTTTCATCCAGCCACTAGCTTTAAATGCTCTTTTCCTAGGTGAATGTAAATTTTTTGAAATCACACATTCCTCTAGGCATCCCCTCACCCAAAGAATTTTTAATTCCTTTTTATTCCTCCAATCCGCATGATATCCTTTCTTGGAGAATTTTTAATTCCTCCAATGCATCTTGTGGAGTGTGGAGATACGAAATGCCTTTAAGGCATATTTCTTGGTCTCCACACCCTCTCTTGGACCTTGTGTGAGCTCACAAGTAAAACTTAGCCCTTCGTCTCGAATTCATCCTAGCCTTCCGTTTTACTCTCCTCTTCCTATAAAATAGGGCTCCATCCCTTCATTCTAAACATCTTGAAATCCAGTAAATTTATGCTGCCCTTTTGAGCCCAGGAAATCATCTTGGCAACTTGACCATCTCATCCTTATCATTTTTCAAATCCATTCCATTTGTGCAGAATATTGGAGAGCCATCCCCATCCAGCAATCAAAGGAGCACATCAAGTGGAGCATTATCAAGGGGCACCTTCACTTCATCAAGCTCAATCCCAAGGAGAAGGTAAAATAGCATGGTGAAATGGTCTTTTAATGATATTTTAGCATTCTGCATGTTTATTTCATTATGTTTTGATCATTTGACCTTCAAATCTATTTTCCCCTCTTCACACGAGATAGGAAAAATAGAACCTTGAATTTGTCCCAAAGTGAGTATATAAAGAAGATGTTGAAAAGATTTAACATGCAAGATGCAAAAGCAGTTAGTACACCTTTGGCTAGTCATTTCAAATTGACTAAGGAGATGTGCCCAAAGGCACAGGAAGAGGTTAATAAAATGTCTAACATCTTGTATTCATTAGCTATTGGTAGTCTGATGTATGCAATGGTATGCACAAGGCCAGATATTGCACATGTAGTGGGAGTTGTGAGTAGGTTTATGAGTAATTGAGGTATGGAACATTGGAATGCTGTGAAATGGATCCTTCGGTATTTGAAAGGAACCACTACGAAGGCATTGTGTTTCAAAGGATCTAATGCTGCTCTGAGTGGATTTGTTGACTCTGATCTGGCAGGTGATATTGATTCATGGAGGAGTACTACAGGGTATGGTTTTACTTAGGGGGAACTGTAGTTAGTTGGATTTCTAGGCTGCAAAAGGTTGTTGCACTTTCAACCACTGAAGCTGCGTATGTTGCTGCTACAGAAGCCAGCAAGGAGATGATTTGGTTACAATGTTTTTTGGAGGAATTGGGTTAGACACAGGAGGATTGCCCATTGTATACTGATAGCCAAAGTGCCATTCATCTTGCAAAGAACTCTACTTTTCATTCAAGGACAAAGAACATTCAGCTCAGGTACCACTTCATCCAGACTGTTTTGGATGAGGGTTAGTTACGGCTTGAGAAGATTCACACATGTGATAATCCTGCCGATATGTTCACAAAGGAAGTTCCATAGGAGAAGCTGATTTCTTCATCAATTTCTATTGGTCTTCTTGATTGATAATTGTGGAATTTATATTACTCGAGTCCTAGTGTTTTATCCAGTGGATGTTGCATGTATAGTGGTGTTGTGTAGTATCAGTCTCCAAGTGGGAGATTGTTCGGTTTGGAGCCTGATCAATCTCCAAGTGGGAGATTGTTGAGATGTGGCAACTAATCAGCAAAGCACTATACATTCAACATGTATCCTTGCCAGGGTCTGGGGCTAGGACGGGCTACGGGCAGGGGTTCAGGGACGGGAGCCCCCAAGAAATTTTTTTTTAGGTATGTTTTTGTTAATGAAAACCAACATTGTAATAAAACCATAAAAAGGCCAACTTTGTTTTTGCCCTAAAAACACATGTTATAAGCAGCTGGGATGCTTAAGGCATTGTAAGGTTGATGTACTATTTTTGCTAGATAATAAGAATGATTGGACGACTGTGTATGGTGGACGTAACCCATTCTGGGTGAACCACATTAAATCTCTGTGTTATCTGTGTCCTATTTTATTTCTTTATCTTTTGTATTTAAATCTGCATATAATTGTTAGTTCATATTTGCTTCGGATCTGCTTGAAACCCTAACACTTTGAATAGTGATATTGCACTCATGATACCGTCTATGGGGGGAAATACTTTACCAAGAAAATTTGATGTTGTTGTTAGGGCTAAGAATAGTCTTATTCAAGCAGGGAAGATAGCACCTAGGCCTCCCATGCCAATTTTTGCTGATATACAGCCCATTATCCCCGTAGTTCCACCTATGATAGTTGTTGTACCTTCATTTCCAGCATATAATGCTCAAGTTGCAGTTCAAGAGCATGTTGTCCCTAGTCATTTATAGGAGATAATAAGTATTAAGGAGCAAAACCCTAAGCTACATAAGACTTTGCAAAATTTTGGTAATGAGTTGGTTAGTATCAAGAAAGCCCAAACTCAACCACCTTACCAATTTCCTTTCCAAGCTCCCTACCAGGCCTTGTACCAGCCAAACTCTCAAGGTCAAAGAAGGAATTTTAACCAAAGGCCTTTTCAATAGTATAATCCTAATACACCTAGTTCCTCAAGGGATATTGTCCCAGTTCAGAACAACTTGGTAGCTGACTATGAGTGGTGTTTTCCTTGCAACCAACCACATAACCAATCTACATGCTCCAATGGCATGTTAAATTAGGCATTGATGGTGCAAAAGAATGTTGTTGTTCCAAGAAATCAGTCTCAAGAAGTTAATGAACAACAATCTGCACCCATTGTACAAGGTAGTCTTGATGTTACTTTGATGAATTGGCAATGTGAGGAGTTTTGTGGGGTTAATCAACCTCAAAATCAATCATATATTCTTGTATCAGCCAACACAAGATCCAAGAAAAGGGCTGCCGACATGGGGTAACAGACTGATAAGAATAATAATTAGCCTTTCTCAAGTACCCAAGCTTAGGCAGGGCCTTTCTCCACTCAAAATACATAGATTCTTTAGAGATCATAGCGTGTGGTGACCAAAGATCAGCAAAAAATCCAACCCTAGCTAGCACAAGTGCAAAAGGACATTGTTATTACTAAGGGACAACAAAAGGTTAGTATGACTAATTTTAATATTTTGGATCAGTTGAAGAAAACTCTTGTTAGCATGTCAATGTAGGATTCACTAGCTCTACTTGGGCAAAAAGATTTGTTACATGATGCTTTGTCTAACCTTTCCTTGACTGCCCAACCATCTAATTAGCAAGCTTCAAAGGTTGTTCTTACCAATAAGCCTCAATAGAAGAGTGAATAACAGTCCCAACAGTCCAAGGTAAAGAAACCACCTCCCTTTTATGTCACTCTAATCATTGGCCAACACCTAGTGCATAACTGCATGATAGATTCAAGTACAAGTAGCTCAGTCATGCGCAAGTAGTTGGTTGACCAGTTAGGATTGACTTATGAGCCATTGAATAAGGGTGTAGTGCAGCTAGATGGGATTGCTGTAAATAATATAGGAGTAATTAAAAATTTGAGTCTAACACTCCATGCTTGCCCCAATTTTTCTATTGCGCAAGATGTATATGTGATAGACCCACCACCCTACTTTGCAATTTTCTTATCAAGAGACTTTACAACCAAATTAGGGGGTTATTTGTCTTCTGACTGGTCACATATGTTTTTTAGGACTAGGTATGGAACTAAAGTTACTATTAAATCAGAAGCTTTAGCTAATGATCACATAGAACCCTATATCCCTAGTCTTGTCAATGCCAATTTAACCATTCATGAGAAAGATGACCAACCCATTCCATATGATCCAAATACCCCTATTGATGACATTCCTGACATTATTCTGGATGAATGGACAACTGAGAATCTTGAGGAAGATCCTTTTAAAAATATGGATGAGGTAAACCTTGGAGTCTATATGTTTCATGAACAAGGTTCTGTTGTCTCAAACTTGATGAAGGATGTTGGACAATAAGATAATCAACATTAAAATGAGCTTTAGAAGCTCTATTTTGACGGGTCAAGAAGTAAGAATGGTGCTGGTAGTGGTTGCATGTTGATTTCCCCTATTGATGATAAGTATTTTGCAACTTTCAGGTTTTCTTTAAGTTGTACCAATAATACAATTGAGTATGAGGCCTTAATTCATGGTCTACAATGGGCAAAGAAGAGAGGAATCAACTGTTTGTAGGTTTATGGTGATAGTGAATTGGTTGTCAACCAAGTAAGAGGTCTCCATAATATTGTCTTCAAAATCTGATTCTCTTTAACATCCTTAAAATAATATCATTGAACTCGGTGCAGAAGAGACATCAAAGATAAGGAAATTCTCAAGACAACATATGACAAGGTTTGATTGAACCTTCTACACTTCAGACTTACTCAGAGCCTAGGTGGGTATACCTTTGTGAATTGAATTCATACTTTCAAACATAAACCCACAGCAAACCAGTCCAGAAAACCAGTGGATCTATTCACCTTGAAATTAACTGAAAACAAAAGAATGGAAATTATACTTAAATTCAGCATTTCGATCAACAAAACATGCAATAAACAACTTCAATCAATACCAGTGCCTTATCCAAGGTCACAGAGTCATCTAAACTCAGATAATAGTCCTCAAACAAAATATCTTTATGCATCCCGTTGGCTTGGTTTCTATTAATCCTTGTATATGCCTGACACCTATAAGAACTTATTCATTCCAAATTAAGCTATGATCATCAAAATTGAAAGTCTCTTCCAAATAGTTTACTGGTATGAGTGATCCCCGCATCTTTAATTTCCCTCCTGAAGAGAAAAGCTAGCGAACACTTCTACTAAAAATTGCTTTGCAATTCCAGTCAAACAAAATAACCTTGGATTATTCAGAATGAAAACAGTAAACAAATTGTAAACACACTTGAAGACGAAACAAAGCTTCACTCAAAACCGATGGTCTGTATATTAATATTAAGTTCAAGAAATATTACAAGAAGTTTTTTGAATATTCTCCATTAGACTTAGAAAAGCTCAGATAAATTTCTGCAGCATTTTCTTACAATTCTTTGCGATCCCTTTTCCTCTAGTCTTGGTATCCATTTATAACAACATGGATGCACAAAGCTTTGGAATTCTTGAGGAGAGTCTGTTACAATCATTTCTTTCAAAATAAAGAGGTTACAAGCTTTTGACAAAAATAGTTACAAGCTCTTTTCGGCCTCTGCAGTTTCTTCAACAGGCTGTTCGGTTGCAACCTCTTCTACTTTTTCAGGGGTGTTCTCCAACTGTTCCGGATCATGGGTGGCATATTTGGTTGTCCACTCATCATACAGCTCTTCTGTCAGCCATGAGAAATTAATCACTTTATCCTTAGTCTTGGTCAACCTTTTCCAAGAATTTCTCATTTTGTTGACTTCTGAATTGAGAAAACCATAATGTGACTTAATTTTCTCTATCTCTTGTATTGTCAAAACAAAGAAAGAAGCATCATCTAAATCAATAATTCCTTTAATTCTTGCTGACAATTTAGCTTCTATCTCCTTAAGCCACATTTGTTTGTAATTGATCAGGGCTAGCAAAAACTCCTGGGAGCAACTCAAAAACTTGATCAGTATACTCCTTTTTGCACAAACTAACATTCCTATCAATATTATCCATCTCTGCTGCTAATTGTACTAAAACTTTAGTGATGTCAGAAGTGGATCTAATGATGGGATTGGCCCTTGCTTCATCACAGGATACACACATAAACTTTAAATCTTGCTCCCTAGGCCTCCATTTATCAAAGATAGGTGTCAAAATGGCCTTGTCTCCCCTAAGCTCATTCCATATATCCACAATTTTACCTACATTGTTGTAGAGCAATGATACATTCATTGTATCTGCAAAACTAGAAATTGTAGCCCTTACTCTCTCCTCATACTTCTTTGCATATAAGGCCTGAGCCTATTTTAAGTTTTCTAATTCTTGAGGAGTAATTTCAACCATTTGAGAGCTGGAGGGTGCTGGAGATGGTGGGAACTCAATGATAGGGCTAGTAGGTGGAGGTCTTGCAAGAGAAGAGGAGGTCATCAGTGTTGAAGACTCACCTTGATGATATTGTCTAGTCAACTGGCTCTGCAACTTAGCAATGATGCTATCCTTACCTCTTACCTCCTCCTTAACACTGTTATAGGCCTTCAAAACTGTTTCCAGCTTGACTTGGAGGGCCTCTTTCTCTTTGGCTTCCTTTTGTGCTACTGCAACACTAAATTTTGCAGTCTCTAACACAGTGCTAGTAGCTTCCACTACCCCTGTACTCTGCACTCTTTTCACCATCATCCCACCAAGGTAATTTGACCCTGGGGTATATTTGCTCTTCTTACTCTCATTTCTATTAAGAGACCACATGATGAGTGCAACATTATCCTTATTGAAAGTAATTCCCTCCATGGGTTTGGTCTCTTTCCTCACTGCGTCTAGTACCAGGGCGTCTTCTATATCCCACTCGGGTAAAATAAGCACTCCAGCTTGTGCCACCATATCTCTCCCTTGCTCAAGGGTGATGGTTTTGAACTCTTCCATCATCTCTTGCTTTATTTCCTCTTCTACCAGGGCTGGATCTTTATTAGGCTGCTCAGCCTTTCTCTTTTCACATCTAGCATTATATTTATCTATGTTCTATTTCCATATAAACTGCATAAATGCTTCTGATGTGACAAAATTGTTGTCAGCCAAGAAGACATTACTTGCCTACTTTATCTCAGGATCCCACTCCTGGCCTTTGATTTTAGTGGTGGTAATATCCATTTCAGCAGCAAGGGGTTCTTCTGGCATTCCTTCTTTCACTTCATCATAAGTGTAGGCAATTTCCCCTATACTACCTAACTGTAGGAGTTGCTCAGCTACTGCTTGCTCATTTCTTATATGGATAGGGGATTGAGATGGGGAATACAAAGGTGTATCCGATTGTACTTCTTTCCCTACCCTTTGCTTCTTTGGGCTTTCTTGGATGTCAATGACATCTTGTATCTTCCTCTTTCCTTTAGAGGTAGAGGGCTCCCCTGTCGTAGGCATCAACACACTATAACTGGATTTCTTGTGCAGTGTATAATCACCAAGAGGGATTGCTTTGCTGGAAGCTGACCTACTTAGGATCTCTCACCTTTTTAGGGTTTCTTTTGATTACAGCTTCCCTCTTCTCCTTCAGGGTCTGCATCACATCTTCAAAGCAAACAATTAAAAACTTTATTTTCTCCTCCAGAGTGAAAAAGCTAGACAATGGGTCATAGCTGGCATCAAACTGATGCACGAAATCCAAGGCTTTCTTATAAGCCACCCATTTCTCTTTCCTTAGCTCCTGCTCATCTAGATCAAACTCATTTTTGATGAGGTCTTCAAGAAATTGAAATTGATGGGGCCTACCTCTGCATGCTGCTTTCTTTCTACACATGTCGTTGAAGAAGTCTTCTGGATCAGCACACCTGGACACTGCAGTGGACAAATGATGAGGCTTGAGAAAATCCTCAAAGCAATTCCAACCTCCTTTTGTTATTACAAATTGGTGGGCTATGGTAGCTGTAGGGAAAATAGTCCCTTTACCCCTGCTCGTCAACTCCGCCTCTTGTACAACACCAATTTGTCTAAGGATCTGTGCAATTCCCACTTTGAGAGGGACCTGGTAAGGTAACAAGAATGGGGTGCCTCTAAAACCAAACACTCTGAAAACTATCGAGACTGGATACAAATAAATGTCACCCCAATTGTGAACAATTTTTATGTTCTCTGCGAATTCTTTTGGTCTTATGAATTCCAGAAGAACCTTGGGGATTCTTGGGTTCTCCGAGCAGAGGAGAGTCCTGATCTTGGATGCAAAGTATTTGTCAAACTTCAAGAAACTGGCATCCTCTCTGTCCCATGACAACACAGTACTCCATAATTGTACCGACATTTTTTCTCCTTCTTTCTCCTTGACAACGTCCAGTCCACTGGCAAAGTAATCACCACCTTTGAAAAGAAATAGATGCATCAGGAGTGAGTACCATCCGAAAGGCCTATCCACCTTTCCATTCTTTATTTCTGTTAACCCTCCATGGATAGCATCAGCAATGAAAGAAGCATATTCAAATGTAATTGCAAGAGAAGGATTCAAAATTTGAGCAATCATTAACAGGTAGTGATTTGGTATATTTGCTTCAGCATCTTCTCCCAAAACTTGGCAAAGTGCCCAATACATTCCTTTAGCCCTCAGAGTGAACATAATCAATGAAAAGGGCTATTGTGTGTTGGGTCCTACAACTATCAACCCACCTATCTTCACAAAAAACTCCTTGAGAGGCCCGTTCCTGAGATGACTCATCTGTGCACTGTAAATTTGAGCTAATGATTTGAAATTTATGGGTTCTAGAAAATTGGTAAACTCATTAAGCCCAAAAGCATTCCTAAATTCTTCACCATTAATCTCAATAAGGGTTTTTCCATTTATATCCCGAATGCTTCTTGTGACTGGATCATAGTTGAGCGCAATTTGGGTCAACAAACCTATGTCCATAAATACCCCTGGGACTACCAATTTCCCAACATCTAATTCCCAAATACTGTTTTGTGAGGCCAGAGAATTTCTCATTCCAAATCCAATCTTAAATAACCGCAACCTAGACAATCCAACCTATGGGTCTCTCAACCAGTTACCCTTGTCATACAACCCTTCTCCTATCTTTAAACGGGGAGCTCTAGGCACTAATTCTTTTTCCTTTGATGCCTGATTAGTTGACAACGTCAACTGTTCTAGAAAATCATCACAGACACTCTTTTCTGAATAATTGAATTTGCCAGAAAATTCTCTTTTAGGAGCCATTTAAAAAATGTAAGAAATGAATACCAGTCGTAGACACTTCTGTGATGAATCAATATCTTATCTAAAACACACCACACAGGAATTGCTACGCAGGAGTATGAGAAAACCTGTTCTTAACTTGGAGGAATTTGCTCTGCAACTGAACTGACTTGCTCTGTACTTGAAGAAGATAGCTCTGCATCCGCTCCTCTACAAAATTCTTTAAAAGATATCTTCACCCAGTTGATGGGTAATCAAATATTATATTCAAGGTCTTAACTACAACATTGATTCCGCATGCTTCGGCCGTCCCTTCAAAATTGAATTCATAGGAGAATTCATATTTTTCACTCCAACAGGTCACAACGTTCCTGCAAGTCTTTCATTTTTCTCTTTCACAACTTCGTGAAGCATAACTATCGGGCAGCTTGGTCCTGCGAAATAGCGTCGACCGTCTGATCAAAAGAAACTTAATTGAGCGTTATACTAACTAACAACTTTGGCTCCGAGTTGGGTCCCGCTTCTCTATTGGCTACGTGTTACCGCATGGCGCTCAACCACTGGCCTTGAAACTTCTTTCGCATTCAACTTAATGCTAGCCACGTGTTTTTCTTTTATACCACCAGTTCCACCTTGGCGGGCCCACAACTTTCTTCTAAGACCATGTGTCGCCGGACACGTTGCCATCCATCACGACACGTGGACGGTTCTCGTTCACTTTTGCTATTTCGCAGGATATAAAGCACGAGCATCTTACCCTTGCGAAATAGAGCGGGCCATCAGATCATTTTTTAATTGATCGGCATTTAACCATCTGAATAGGCTTCGGGAAGGGTGGGCCCTCTGACTCACTTTGAACACCTAGCATTCAGTCACCTTCAGAGCTGACTCGTCGCTTTTTCATATGCCGAGAGAAAGCACTGGGCTCCAGTAAATTCTTGACAGTTGTATCTGCCAGGTCATCTCCTAACTTGCGACCTAACTCACCTCTGGGGCCTGCCTTTTAGCCTTTAATTCTGACATGCTGATTGTTGTGACTTATGCCGCGTGGCACCATTTTACTTGCTCTCATCAACCAGCTAGACCACGTAGGAGGCATGCCATGTCATTTTCGCAACTTCGCTGGTCTTAAACTACACGCAACTTCGCCTAGAGAAATAGTGAAAGCCGTAGATTCATTCGTGAGATGCGCACTAGTTATTGGGCTCGACAACTTTAGGAGGAATATACATAAGGCATAAATATTTGTGATTAATTAACATGACTGCCTAGGCAAACGACAAGGGGGGACACTTCCTACCATCCCATGACCCATTACTTAAGTGAATAAAGTAACGAAAGAATAGAAACCAGAGGGTTTTAAACAAACATTAGAGGATCTAAAATCAAAAACCCTTAAACCCTTAAGGCCTAAAATAGAGCTGAAGCGTTTGAAAATGCGCTCTACTCAAAATTTCAACAAACCATAGCCAATCATGGGAAAAGAAAAGCCCATTTTAATCAGTGATAACACATACCACTAAGAATGATATTTTGAAGTATTATAAACATAGGGTATGAGATCTTATTGAAGTTTTCCAAGCTTTCATTCTGCTGTCTATTCCTAGAAATCTCAATAAGCATGCTGGTAGATTTGCTGCAATAGGAGCACAGTATGATATTCCAAGTGATATCAACAATATTAATAAACATCAATATGTAAAAGTGATTGTGAGGTCTTCCATTCCTAAAAATGTTGATCATTGGCAAGTTTTTGATAGTGATCAACAAATTTTTTTTTTTTTGAGGGAAGAGGCAGAGTTTTCAAATACCAACCAAGAGAAGCTTAAGCAAAAGTATGATGATCAGGTCATACAGCTGAAAACAAACAAGCTACCTAAGGGTTTGGTCACATTGGAGTCAATTTTCAATGAGGATGATCAAGTGAGAAAAGAAAAATCCAGCTTGCAGATCAAGGAGGAACATTAAGAAAATATTGTCATTTTCAAGGATAAGTTGTTAAAGCTTGGCAACGTGTGTACTTTAGAGGAAAGACATGCATTTGTTTTACTATGCCAAGAATTTAGTGACATATTTTCTTGGCAATATTCTGATTTAAAAGGTTTTGACCCTAGTATTTCCCAACATACCATAGAGGCTGAGCCAAATGTTAAACCTGTGAGGCAAAAACATAGGCCTCTTAATCCAAAGCTTGAGCCCCTTATGGTCAAAGAACTTAATAAACTCATTGAGAGAAGCATCATTTTTCCTATTAAACATACCTCTTGGGTGTCAAACCTTGTCCCTGTTAGGAAAAAGAATGGTGAAATTAGACTTTGTGTTGATTTCCGAGATCTCAATAGAGCCTCATTGAAGGATAGATATCCGCTACCCTCTATGGAATAGATTTTACAAGTTGTTGCAAGTTTTGAGAGATTCTCCTTGCTAGATGGCTTTTCAGGTTATAACCAAGTTTTAGTGAAGGAGGAAGATCAATTTAAAACAACATTTACAACTAAATGGGGCACTATGGCATATAAAAAGATGCCATTTGGTTTGTCAAATGTTGGTTCCACTTTTTAGCGTTCTATGGATATGGCATTTCATGATTTGATGTATAAATTTGTACTTGTTTATTTGGATAAGATCACTGTTTATTCCAGAAATTCAGTTGAACACCTAGCTCACCTAAAGAAAGTTTTTGAGAAGTGCGGAGAGTATGGTATATCTCTTAACCCGAAGAAATGTGTGTTTTCTATTCATGAGGGTAAGTTTCTGGGCTATGTGGTGTCAAAAGAAGGTATTACTTTTGATCTGGAGAGGGTAAGTGCTATTCTTTCCTTACCTCTACTGGCACACAAGAAGGGCTTGCAAAGCTTCTTGGGTAGGATTAATTTTGTTTGGTCGAGGTTTATTCTAGATATTGCAAAATTATTAAAACCTCTAACTTCTATGTTGAAAAAGGATATTCCTTTTAGCTGGTCTAAGGATGAAAGGAGGAGTTTTGAGCTTATAAAAGAGGCACTTGTAGCTGCTCCTACTTTGCTAAACCCATATTTCTCAAAAGACATTATTTTGTATGCTTATGGTAGTATTGGCAACATCTAAGCTATATTGGTTCAAGAAAATAAGCATGGTTTGGAGCAGCCTTTGGCATTTTTCAGTCAAGGCCTTAATTATTATGAGGAGAAATATTCTTTTGTTGAAAAACATGTTCTTGTTGTTGTTAGGAGTTTTAAAAAGTTTAAGAATATGTTGTCTAACAATAGGATTAATTTGATGGTTGCTCACCCCTTAGTTAAAGATTTTTTTCTTAGCAAAGACTGAATTAATAAGAGGGCTGGATGGGTGACTAAGGTGATGAAATTTGATGTTGATATTAAGGTCACCAAGCTAGTAAGAGGTAAGGGACTATGTGAGTAGCTTTCTGATCACACAAACAATAGTGAAGAGGACGAGGAGAAGGTTGTTTTAGCCCTCAAAGATGAAGATTAAGTAGTTGTACATGTTCCTCCTACTATCTGGGTAAAAGAAATGACTCATTTCTTGTTGATCGGTGAGTGTCCTAATGGATTGAGTAAGTCAAGAAGAAGGTATTATAGACTTCAATCCATTCCCTATGTACTCTTGAATGGTTTTCTATTTAGAAAGGATTTTCATGGTGTATTATTGAGGTGCATAAATGTTGATCAGGTATTGCATGAGTTTCATGAAGGATCAACAGGAGGACACTTTTTAGCAAGAGCTACAACTCTGAAGTTATGAAAGGAGGCTATTATTGGCCTAATTTGTTTAGAGATGCACATTCTTGGGTTAGAAAGTGTAAAGAATGTGCCATGTTTGCAGGAAAAGAGAGGTTGGCAGTGCTGCCATTGCAGCCTATTCAGGTAGAACAACCCTTTATGAAGTGGGGTTTGGATTTCATTGGAGTCATAAATCTACCTTCAAGTGCTGGCCACAAGTGGGTGCTCACAACCACTGATTATTTTACTAAGCGGATTGAGGCTGTAGCACTAAAGGAAGAAAACGAGACAACTATTTTGAACTTTTATGATGAGTTGATAACTAGATTTGGTTTCCCCGAATCTATAGTTTCAGTTAATGCTCTTGCTTTTGTAGGAAGCAGAATATCTGATTCAGCAGTAAAGAATGGTGTTTATCTTAACACCTCATCTAACTATTACCCTCAGGGCAATGGACAAGCTGAGTCCACTAATAAGAATCTGCTCAGAATCATCAAAAGGACCATGGAAGGAAATCAACTAGCTTGGCATACCAAGCTCGAATCAGTCTTATGGGCTGATAGAATCACACCAAAGAGGTCCAATGGAATGTGTCCATACATGCTTGTGTATGGGAAAGAAGAAAGGTTGCCTATTTCACTTGAGTTTCCAGCCCTTGATCTATCTAACTAGCTGGATATGATTGAAGAAGAGCCCATGACAACAAGATTGGCTCAGCTGATTGAGCTAGAGGAAGTTAGAAATGAGGCAATGAGGCAAATTGAGCATCACCAAGCTGAAATAAAAAGATATTTTGATAAGAGGGCTTTTCCTAGAGTGTTCAAGGAAGGTGACATTCTCTTAAAATGGGATGAATTCAAGAGCAGGCCAGACAAGCATACAAAGTTTGATGCTTTTTGGAGTGGGCCTTATATGATTTTTGAGTGCAAGCAACACAATGCCTTCCAGTTGTCTAAGTTGGATGGTGAAGTTGAACCAATCCCAGTTAATGGGATTCACCTCAAGCATTGCTTTTGAGGTATGCCTAAATTTGTACATATTTGAGTTTTTCTATTGGTAATAAGTGCTTTGCATAGTAGATCAGTTTGTAGTTTTGTTTTCTATAAGTGCCTAGTGCACAGTTCAGAAGGAGTAATAAGAGTCATACTACTGCAATCCATTGAAGCTATGAAGGAGAGGTATCCATCATATGAAACAAGGAATATGTTTATCCCCTCTCACACACAAAAGGCATTTCCCTCAAATAGATGCAATAAATTGTTGCAACAATGTTTTTCTAAGTTATTTTGTTGTTACCCTGTCTTATTTCATTGATTACAGCCATATCATTCATGACAGCAAGTTGTTTTAGCTTACTGCCACAAGCCACATACCTATAAACAATGAAGTTGGACAAGTTTTGAGCAGTTTTTAAAGTTCCTACTGTGTCAGTTGTGTTTTCAGTTTTATAGAAGCTTCAGTGATTCTGTGCCCAATAGATAGAGTTAGGCAACTGGTCAAGATGTTTAGCAGGCAAACATATAGCAGATGTTGCCAAAAATGTTACCTATTTTCACTACTATCTCAATCAGGTAGAGCTTTGATATTTTACACATGAACAAGAAGGTGAATTTTTTATTCTGCTAAATTGCATTCATGATTATTTGAAAAGAAAGACAAAAGATTACAATCATTTTCATGGCAGAAAGATGCAAGAGATATCAGATCAATATGCCTTAGAAGGAGAAACAAGTGCTAAATATGAAAAGAATACATGTTTTTGTCTAACTTGTTTGCTTCATGTGCAGACACAGGGAAAATAACTTTTTATTCATTGAATTATAGCATGTGGGGTAAAATGTGGCTCCCATGAGGGTTGAGCCCAACATGTTGATGGAGATGGGTGTTTCTTTGTAGTTTTTTGAATTTTTGCCTTATCGACAAGACCTACCCCGATCAACAAGATGACTTGATGAGTAGTGCATAGCATAGAATGCTATCATCGGCTAAAGGGGAGTGGTTTCATGTTATCCCGATGACCCGATGGAAAGGCCCAGGCATAGACCATTTATCCCACATTGGCCGTGCTAAGGAAATTTATTGCATTTATATGCAAGGCCACATATATCCTTAGTGTCAAAGCTTTCAGGCTTTTGACAAGGAGTAGCTCAACATCGGTGGGCCCCCCGCATGCACGCACATCTCAAAGCGGCCAAATTTTGCAGTAAAAGGGCAAATTAAGAGGTGAGCAGGTTGCAAAGGATCTGATAGCCATCGCTAAACCTCTATGTGAAAGTGCTTGACTGTTAATCTCCATGACTTAGCAACTGGTGAGGTGGAATCTAGGTGGAAGTTGAGGTGGTGCTCGGGTGCAAATCCATGTGACAACAATAATTCTTGCCGATGAACATGTTGTGGAAAAGTATCAGGTTAGGTCTACCCAATGTATCCTCCTTGTCTGGTTTATCGGGGATTAGGATTACTTGTTTGTAGTTATGCCTACAGCCAATGGAACCTTCTTCCTATGATCGATTAATAGGTGACAAAGTCCGAGATGATCAAATAATTGTCACTATACTGCTATGGCGAGATGCACGAAGGTTATCCATTGTGGCTTGGTGACCAAATGGTGGGACCCGACAAGAGAGAAGCTCAAGCAAGTTAACGAGTGAGCAAGTCCAGGATGATCGAATGATTGTCTCTATACCACTTTGGCAAGATGCACAAAGTTTATTCCCCATGACTTGGTGACCATGGTGGGACCCATCGACAAAGAAGAGCTTCATTTTGGGTGATTAGTGAGGCTATGCTAAGGTGGCAGGATAGGGACCCTAGAACCAATCAGGGGGTGCCATGTGATGAAGTGTAGAAAGAGATCAAGGAAGATCAGACGATTGAGATAGCTATTTGGTTGTCTTCTCGATGACCCGATGGAATTACCTTCGGTGATCGGGGTACCTTTGGAGATCGGGAGAACTGGTTGTTTGCTATACTGATACTAGATGAGGTCGCCTTCGGCAATTGGGTTGACTAGTTGAAAGTTACATCGAAGTCCAATGAAGTCGTTTACTGCTGATCAGGGATCGGGGTATGTTCTAAGTGCTGGTTCTGATGGGCTGATGAAGTCGTTTACTACTTATCGGATATTTGGGTAACTTTTCAGTGCTAGTTCTGATGGCCAATAGGGAAGTATCCGACTACGGATGGTCGCCTGGACCGAAGTCCAAAAGACTAGTAGGCAGACACTTGGAATGTTTCTGTTGGTGTATTTGAATATGAACAGACCTGACTTCTAGATGAATGTGGGATAATATGTTTTCCATGAGTTCATGAATGGATAGGCTATTACTCAACGGTTACATTCCAAGGTCATTATACAAACTGACAGAGTGTTTGGTTAGACAGATGGCGGTTGCCAGAGATGTAACCGATGAGCAGAGCGAAGAAGGGTGTGCATGAAGGCTGTGTGGAGGTGATGGTTTTATAAGTAGCCAAGTTGATGTGTCTGCATGTGGTGAGAATAGAGTTATGAGATCAGAGTCTGAAAAAGAGGATCTGATAACTTTATTATAATCATGTTGTTTACTGAATAAAGTGATCTCTCTTTGGTGGTGGGTTTTTTACCCGTAAGGGTTTTCCCACGTATATCTGATGTCTTTCTCTGGTGCTATTCTATCTGGTTCATCTTAATCTTCTATCTGTGCTTATTTTAATGTACTACAAACTAAAATTGAAATACTTCCTTTCTTGCTAATCCCCTTAGAATTAACGATAGGAGAGCATTTTCTGTACTGTGCTTTCCTTACAAGTGGTATTAGAGCCATTTAGTTGTATTATCCTTGTCGGGTAGGGCTATTTTGTGTCAATGTTGTTTTCAGTGGGAGTTTGGCAGAGTATCTGGTTTGCAGATTGAGATGGTACACACTTCTGGACGAGTGGAGATTGAGAAATTCAATGGTTGAAACTTTTAGTTGTGGAAACTCAAGATGGAAGATTTTCTAGTTGATTGAGATCTGTGGGTTGCTATGTCTGGACAAAAACCTTCAGGCATGAAGCAAGAAGACTGGGATCTTGCAAATAGAAAAGCCAGAGGATTGATCAGACTTTGTTTGGTAGACTCTGTTCTATTAAACGTTCATGAGGAAAAGACTGCACATCTTCTATGGAAGAAACTTGGAGATATTTATCAAGGGAAGTCTCTGGTAAACAAGTTGTTCCCAAGGAAGAAGTTGTATTCCTTGAAGATGGACGAGGGTACATCTGTTGTAGATCATCTGAATATTTTCAACATGATGGTTGCTCAGCTAACTTCCATGGGAGTCAAGATTGATGACGAGGATCGATGTATGCTTATGTTATGTTATCTTCCTGACACATGGGATCATCTGGCAATGGCCATTGGGAGTACAACAACCACTTTCAAGATGGAAGATGTGGTTGCTTCATTGTTGTTCAAAGAAACATAAAGGAAATCTTCTAAGATGGTCAAGGAGGCCCTTGCTATTCGTGGCAAGATAGAGGACAAGAAGTCTAAATCCAAGTCAGAGGAAAATTCTCCTCCTAGAAAGAAGTCCAAAGCAAAGTGCTAGAATTGTGGGCAGGTTGGTCACATTCAGAAGGGTTGCAAAGTGAAGAAGAAGAAAGAAAATAAGAGCTCTTCAAATTCCAAGTCCTCATAGAATGAGGATGGAGATGCTTTTTGAGCTGCTCTGGCAAGTCAAACATCTATTGATGTCTGGTTCAATGTTCATGAAGAATATGTTTGTCACGATGCCATGTAAGACTTGGTACCATGTTTGGCAATGATGTATATTCATCATTTGATGGTAGATGATCTTCATGTGACTGAAGATGCTAACATCTTGAGGATTCATAAGTCCTTGGTAGAGATGTTGTTTATGCCATATTTTGACATGTTTTCCTTAGTTAGGATGTATTATATTATGTCAGGGTACACTCTTGAGATGCATTTAGAGTTTTGACATAATATGGTTATGTTCATATAGAGCATGTAATCTCTTTGGAAGAGATTTTTTAGATCATGTTTGTCATGTTTATATTCTTGACTTTGCAGTTGGAAGTTTGACAATGATCTAGTTTTTTTTTTGTTTCTATATTTTGAGTACATTGTGTGAGATTTTGCCAGGATCAAGAGGCAATAGAAGGCACAAATAAGAGAGAACAAAATAGATGATAGAAATAAACTATAGTCTATCAAGATGAAAATACTGATCAACTTGATCATCAAGCATTACATACAATGAATATGAGCCTCCTTATATAAGCAAGGCTATATAGATATTTGAGCACACAAACATGACATGTGGTTCAATAAGAAACAAGGGTAGGTAGGAAATAGGTGTGGGTAGGTAGGAGAAACAATATAATATTCCACATGAGGTGGATCACCCACTGAATGTGGAATGTAACAACAAGATCAACACCATAAAAGGTGGGAATTCTCCTACACATGCTATCCCAATGTGGCACAAACACCCAAGTGTCTCATACCCAAACTACTATGAAATGCATTTCCTAAGTAAACTTAAGTAAGGTGTAATAATATCCAAGATGAATAATTATTTACACTAACACATTGATCATATTGTTTGATACTTCATGATAATGTGGTTATGCATTTGGAGGTTGGCATGTGTTGATCAGTTAGAGGTGCACATGGATACATGCAAATATAGATGGTGCTATCTTTCTCTCGTGGCTAGAGATGTATGTGTTGGAATGATTAATAGGTCCAACTGAGATGCATTCATCTATTATAACATAGTTGACATTTAAGAGGTGTGTAGAAGGGAATGATACAAGGTGTTGTGAAGACTTGCTTGTAGGTTATTTGTTTCCAGTCAGTATTAGGAAAGCTCTTGGTACAAAGATTTATTCACTTCTATGTGATGTTGTAAACGGTTATTTTCAACTTTGACATTACCTATGCAGTGGGAGCTCCTTGGTGTGTATTCCATGTGAAGCTTGAGACTATGAGTAATAGGTTGTACATGTTAATGTTCTAAAATTCATTTTGGTATATCTTAAGGGTATGTGTAGTTGGTTGTGCTAGCACTTGCTGTGGGTCATATTCTAGCTATGTCTGTAACAAATGTTTGTATATTCGGTTAGTTTTTGGATCATTAGTTTTGTGTGCTCAGGAGACAGAGTTGTAGTTTTCTCAATGGATAGCTTCTATGTATGTCTAGTGGCAGTGGCATGGTAGAAGGTGGAAGTGTTCATGAATGAGATGAGACTTCTCTGCATAGGTGCACATGTTAATTTCTTTTCCATATGTTTTCTGATTGAGTGGTATATCAGCATTGATGGGATTTAGAGTCCATGGTTCTCAGTGAAATTTGTAAGTGGTTGACATGGTAGACAGGTCTAATAAATTTCTCGGCAAGTGGGAGATTGTTGGAAATATGCCTTGAATTCTCTTGACCAGTGTTTGGGTTGATCGGTGTAACTTACCCCAACGGAACAACTTCTGGGAAGGTATAGGGTTGTGAACTTTTCCTATCGGTGTAACTATGGCCGATGAACATGTTACGGACAAGTATCAGGTTAGGTCTACTCAATGTATCCTCCTTGTCTGGTTTATCAAGGACCGGGATAGCTTGTTCGTAGTTATGTTGATGGCCAATGGAACCTTATTCCTGTGATCGGTTAATAGGTGAGAAATTTTGGGATGATCGAACAATTGTCACTATACCATTATGGTGAGATGCATGAAGGTTATCCATCGTGGATTGGTGACCAAATGGTGGGACCCAACAAGAGAATTTCAGGAAAGTTAACGAGTGAGAAAGTCTGAGATGATTAGACGATTGTCTCTATATCGTATGGCGAGATGCACAAAGTTTATTCCCCATGACTTGGCAACCATGGTGGGACCCAGCGATGAAGAATAGCTTCATTTCGGGCGATTAGTGAGGCTGTGCTAAGGTGGCAAGGCAAGGATCCCGAAGCCAATCAGGGGGTGCCATGTAGCAGAGCACAGAAAGAGATCAAGGAAGATCGAACGATCGGGATAGCTATTTGGTTGTCTTCCCGATGGCTCGATGGAATTACCTTCGATGATCAGGGTATCTTCGGAGATCGGGAGAACTAGTTGTTTTCTACATCGATACTCGATGAGGTTGCCTTCGGTAATCGATTTGACTAAATGAAATCTACGCCAAAGTTTGATGAATTCGTTTACTGCTGATCGGGGATCGGGGTAACTTTTGAGTGTTGGTTCCGATGCACCGATAAAGTTGTCTACCGCTGATCGGATATCAGGGTAACTTTTTAGTGCTGGTTCCTATGGCCGATAGGGAAGTATCCGACTACGGATGGTTGCTTAGACCGAAGTCCAAAAGACTAGTAGGCGAACACTTGGAATGTTTCTGTTGGTGTATTTGAATATGAACCAACCTGACTTCTAGATGAATGTGGGATAATATGTTTTCCACGAGTTCATGAATGGATAGGCTGTTACTCAACGGTTACGTTCCGAGGCCTTTATACAAATTGACAGAGGAATGTTTGGTTGGACAGATGGTGGTTTCCAGTGATGTAACCAATGATAAGAGCAAAGAAGGGTGTGCATGAAGGCTGTGTGGAGGTGATGGTTTTATAAGTAGACAAGTCGAAGTGTCTGCATGTGGTGAGAATAGAGTTCGGAAAAGAGGATCTAATAACTTTATTGTAATTGTGTTGTTTACTGAATAAAGTGATCTCTCTTTGGTGGTGGATTTTTTTACCCGTAAGGGTTTTCCCACGTATATTTTTTGTCTTTCTCTGGTGCTATTATGTCTGGTTCATCTTAATCTTCTATCTGTGCTTATTTTAATGTACTGCAAACTGAAATTGAAATACTTCCTTGCTTGCTAATCCCCTTAGAATTGATGATAGAAGAGCGTTTTCTGCACTGTGCTTGCCTTACACAAACAAAAAACAAAGAACACATTCCACAAATGAAAGCAAAAAAAATAAATGTTGTATTCCTTAAAAGAATATTATAGAATGAAGATTACAATGCATAATGAATTGCTTTATAGAAAGAAAGCAATGCCCTAATCTATAATTAGGAGAACTAAAGAAAAAATGCGAAGAGCTAAATTAAGCTCAAGTAAAGATTGACTAAGTGATCTTAAGCTAAAAAAGAATGACTCTAAATGAAAAAGATTTAACTCTATATAAAATTCTCTAACACCCCTTCTTAAGTGAAAATTAGGGAGAAGTAAAAATCCTCTAAATGCATGAAATGCAAGAATGGGTCCTAGAAGCTAAAGACTTGATGGAGTACCCATGTACAAGAAAGAGCTCTCACAATCTAAGAAAAGGAGAAAAACCTAGTGGAAGAAAAATCCTCTCCAAAAGAGAGAAAAAGGAATGAAGGACTAAGAAGCCTCCAAGAAAATGTCCCAAAAGAATAAAATCATGAAGAACATCCTTTGAAACATGAAGAAGGTACAAAAAACTATTGAATGATAACTAATATAGTGCTACATGAATAATCTTCTTTAAAACCAAGATGATGATCAAGATAAAGAAGATAAGAATCTTCATCAGTATCCCCAATGACACTAAAACAATCAAATGAAAAAAAGGCAAAAATTTGGTAGTCAAAGATACATATGGAACATGAATCTGCATGAGTGACCACAAAAACGCTAATCAACCATGAAAGAGTAAACTACTAGTAAAAAATATAGGTGCCAATAGTTTTAAGAACATTGATCAGCTAAGGATAAGTCACCTCCACAAAACTAGAATGTAGGAGTGTTTATATCGTAAAATCTCCATCTCACCAAAATACAACTACATCAAGATAGTACATAGGAACAAATATTATATACATAGCTCACTCAAAAGTGAAACCAAGGAAGCATTAGCACCAATAGTAGAAACCCCCCATAATATTGATAAGGGAGAGGCATGATAGGTGCACTAAAACTATGTGTCACCATGAAGTGCATGAAGGATAATAAGCATTTGAAAGTTCACAAGAAAGTACTTGCAATTGAAAAAGGGTATGAAACCAATTCACACACACATGGGACAAGAATATGTAGGATTATGCTATCATCGAGGGACACTCATTAGACAAAGGTGTGATGGTAAAACAAAAAATACTGCACAATCACTCATGGTAATTTATAATACAGTGCATGTATATAAAATGCACAATAGAATGTGTGAAATCCCCAAAAACCATACACAAGAGTGACACTTTATCTCAGAGCATCTAAAAATAAAGTGTTTGGAAAATGGTGTCTCAACCTTGCAACAATAAAAGGGTACTCTTGATACATGAGCAATGGCAGTTTTGGGGCAACACCCCCGACTATAGGGGTTTCAAGGAGGTTGCCCTTTTTCAACAACCTTATATTATAAGGGTATTACATAATATCTATTGTATTGTGATTTATTCGAAGAGTCTAATAGCAGTTGAATTACCTTTGGAACTCCATTGATGATACTCCTATAAGAAGATTTCTCTACAAGTATATTATAATATGTTGCTAATTTTTGAATAAATATTGGGTAACTTTTGGAGTGTGGGAGTTTTCTCTCAAAAGGGTTTTCCCCACACAAATCACCATGTTGTGGCATGCATGCTATTTATGTTTATTTTTGTTAGGTTGACAAAATTTTAATATTACCCTCCTCTCAAGGTTCATGTAGGAAGTTCTTCCACTACTTAACTTCATTACACAAAGAAGCACATGAAAAAGATGCTCAAAAATCCCAAATATTAAAAAGTCTTGATAATACTCTTGTTAAGCATGCTCGAGTTGGACTAATACTGGGATGGGTGACCTCCTGAGAAGGAACAATGCTTCACCTCTGTGAGCATCATCTAGATGCAATGAGTGCTAAGTGTATCATTAATTCTCATGAGAGATGGGTTCTTGTGAACCACTACTCCTGAATCATGGGTCAATGAGTTTGACTTGAAAACTAAATGGTTGAATCCTAATAGCAATATCGCAATTTGACATGTTGTGGAAAATGTCTCATACTTATCACTTGATGAGATAAAGGGGATCTATAATGAATGGTTCATAAGGAACAACACTTGCTGAAGGTTTTGCAAATGGGGTTGCAAGACGAGTGGGTTTAACCTTTGAGTAAAATCCATGGTTAAGCGCGCTCGAGTTGGAGTAGTACTAGGATGGGTGACCTCTTGGGAAGGACCATTGCTTCACCTCTGTGAGCATTACCCAGATGCAATGAGTGATAAGTGTACCATTCATTCTCATGAGAGATGGGTTCTTGTGAACCACTACTCATGAATCATGGGTCAATGAGTTTGACTCGAAAATTACATAGTTGAATCCTGATAGCAATATCACAATTTTTTTTGAATTCTAATTTTAATGATTTGACAAGTGATCTTGGGGTTTTTGGACCTTTTGAGCATAATGGTGCCCTCTGTTTCTCTCCAAAGTGACCAAAAAATTCACTAACCTCTATAACTTTCCTCGCAGAAAATGCACATGTTTAGATCCACACAAGAAGGCAAATTTTGTGACCATGCAACACTTCTGAGAAAAGAAACTCTCAAATCTTGGGAAGGAGTTTGTTGAATCCATGCTCTGATACCATGTTGAATTTTGCAACACAAGTACCTATAAGATCAAACAAAAAACAAAAAACTCCTTCAACAAACAGGAGAAAGAAAAATTAATGTTATATTCCTCAATAGAAAAGATTACAGAATGAAGATTACAATTCTTAATGGCTTGATTTATAGAAAGCAAGAGATACCCTAACCTATAATTAGGAGAACTAAAATACGAGGAGCTAAATTAAGCTCTACTAAATATACACTAAGTGAACTTAAGATAAAAATAGTATGACTCTAGATGAAAAATCACAACTCTAGATAATATTCTCTAACATGTGGAACCCAAAGTAGAAGGAGAAAAACAAGAAAAAGAATTAACAAAATTTGAAGTAAATCAAGATAACAAAAATTTGAAACTAAACATAAAAATGGGAATTAAAAAAAAAACTAAAAATAAAAAAGGGAGAAAGATTAGTAAATGTTGCTAATGATGAATTGAGCATGAGGTTAGTTATAAGGTTTGGAGAAGTTATCAATGGTAATTAATGTTGAATTGATTTGGAATTGGCATAAATTGATTCATCCCCCTCTTAGTAATTTGTGTGCTTAACAATTGATATAAGAGCTAAGTTCCTTGGAAGAAGCTTAATATCTTGAGGTAGGTTTAGGATTGCACACTTAGTTGGTCAAGAAGCCATTTATTAAAACAAGGCACCATCGTTTGATGGATCCAACTATGCATTTTGGAGTGTAAGGATGAATGCCTATTTTCGATGGCTTTAGGGTTTGATTATTGGAAAATGGTTGTGGATGGCTATGAATTTCTTGATAATCCCTCAAGATATTAGGTAGGAAAGAAGGGTTGTTAGAATGATTCCAAGGAAACAAAATTTATCTTATGTGGTTTATCTAAATTTAAATTTGTAAAGATTGTGCATTGTAGGACTACAAATGAAGTATGACATAAATTGCATAATATCTATGAAGGAGGTGAAAAGGTTAAACAATCAAATATTTAGACCTAATAAGGTCAATTTGAGAGTCTGAAAATGGAGGAAGAAGAAAATGTTGCTACCTTCCTTGTAGTGCCCCTCCCTGATTCATCTTGCAACTATACATCAATATATCATATTGATATAGCTTAGTCTACTTTACGATGACTATGATAGTGCTCGGTTGTTGTGACTGTCTTATACTTCATTTGTGATGTCATACCACTCATTCATGAGCACGATATGACATTGTGATTCCCCTTCACTTGTCTATTTATTTCATGATATATGTTATGGTATATGTTATTGTACGTGTATTGGTGGTGATAGGTTTACAAGTACTAGACATCGACTCCACCTGGCTTCACAGATCTGAGTGTGTCTTCATCCCAATGGCAAGTTGATCGAAGATGACATGAAATCCCATTCTACACTCTAAGTTTAAGTTGGTACCCTGTCAGTCTTAGTTTTGTGGTATTTTATGTTACCCTACGATAGGTTGTCTTGATGAGTTGCGATTATTGGTTAATTAAATTAATAATAAATTAATGAGCTTATATAGTTTACTAATAACAAATTAAATTATTGGATGGTATTGATATTTAAATATAATTGCATAATTAATTATTGAGGGTTATTATTTATTAGTGTTATTTTGTGGATCATAATATTCGGTATTTATAATTATCCATGAAAGATTATTTATATATTTATTATATTTTATATGTATGTGGGAGATAGTAATAGTATTAAGTTTAAATTATATTGGCTGGAGCATTTTTTATATCTATCCATACATTTAATTATTTGTTTATTGTGTATTTATTTATTTTTTATAGGCTGATCTATTTATTGGCTATTTATTTGTTATTATTTGTCTATTATTTATTTATTTACTTACCCCTTGTTATAGTTGACCTTTTTGGGAGTTGTGTTTGTGAGATAATATTATTTATCGTTTATTTATTTATTTCTATTATTTTTGTGTTTTAACATTTATCGGGCTTTTGATTTATTTATTTTATTTATTAGCCCTTTCTATTTTATTTATTGGTTAATGGGTTTATTTATTATTTATTATCGTTTATTCTTCCTACCCATTATTTATTTATTATTTATCTTACCTACCCTCTCTGGTTATTGGCTATGAGGTTGGAGATTGTAGTAATATTATTTTATATTATTGTTGTTTTAATTTTCGAGATGGTTGGTAAGAAAAATATTATTTTGATAGGTCCTTTGATTTATTGGGTTTATTTTACTAAGCCTTTATATTTTATTTATTAGTTATTATTATTTAATTTCCATTTTCCCATTTGGTTTAATTATTTAGCTATTATTTAATTATTTACCCTACCTACCCTATTTTATTATTGGTTGAGATATTCCAGTAAGTTAAGTACTATTATTTTATATTTTTCTTACCTCAAATTTGGGTAGGGGTTGGTATGAAATATTATATTTCTAATTATTTTTGATTGGCCGACATTTTCCATGGATTTTGAATAGAATTCTATTTATTTGGTTTTCTGAGATTGTCGTTTTGTGGGCTTGGCTGGACAAATTTTGCATTGTTTGAAGATTTTGGGATTTTTGGTTTTGGAGCTTGGAGTTGGGATTGTGCTTCATCAAATTGTTGTATTTCCATAACTTCCAATACCAGGTTGGAGGTCTACTTCTTTTGTTATTGAAATGGATTGTTTGTAGAAGATTGTATGCGGGGATAAGAAATTGATGTTGCTGTTATATTAATTATATGGTTTAATAATATATTATGGGGACTAATGTATTTTGCAATTATCTTTTCTAGAAAAGCTTGCTATGAATTTTGGATGGATGGATTGCTGGTGTTGTTTTGGTTAATTCAATTTATTCCATGATGTGATTTATTTACGCTTCATTTTTGTTAATTCTTACTTTGGTTTAAGTGTTTAATTTATTTTTTGGACTTGGCCACATTTTTTTGGGCTGTTTTGAGACCGTTTTGTGCTCTATCTTATTTGTGCTATTGTATTACTTGTATGCGCTAAATTGTTAAACAAAAGCACCATTTTTTTTGGTGAAGCGCTGCACTATTTTTTTATATGCATTGAGATAGTCTGTGTAGGCATTGGACTATTGTGTCTTGGATTTCTGTTCTTTTGGTTTTGCTAATCCAGAGGCTATCCTTTTGGCTTTTCTGAGTTCCTAATGTCGTTTCAAGAATGATTTATTAATTTGAGATGATTAATTGCACTAATGGATTGAGAAAGTTGGGAAATGCCTTGTTGTTATTCTTTGGGCTCATATTGGATGCTTTTGATAATGATATTCTTGATGTTTGGTGATTCCTGGTTGCCTATGTAAGGCTATGATTTTGGCATATGTTGTTCATGTTCTTGGAGATTATTATTTGATGTATAACCATGGTTATGTAGTTATGATGTATTGAGAGCCCATGTTTATGTGATGTGCATTGTTGTCACCCTAAGGTCTAGGTACATGCTAGGGGGAGTGGGCTTCCAAGTGAGTGATCAGAGTCATGGGGAGTAGAAAGTCAGGTTACCCAGAGTCTAGACCACCAAAATATCTCATTGGGAGTTTATCTTGTAATCAAGCGATAATTTAAATTAATTGATTTTAGGAGGGTTGGGTAATAGTAAATCACCTTGATAAGATAAGAAATGGTTTTGTGGCCTCAACACATGTCCTTGGGGTATTTATAGTAATCCAAGAATGGTTGAGAAGACCTTGGTGATCCAGCTAAGCTAATATCCCTTACTCCTTCAAGGTTGAGATGGCTTTGCATGGGCATTATGGATGCTAGGACGGGTTCCCATTATGATTTCATGTGATGAAACTCTTTCCCTACATGTAGGTCCTAATACCTTGAGTCTTGATTTGTTGAGTACCCTCTGGAGGTCTTATGTTTATATTGAGATTTGATTTAGCCATGTGATGTGTGGAGTATTATCCTTTGGTTGTTAGGTGTCAGCCTAGATCTAGAGTGTGTGTGGGATGTTGTGTCATCTTCTAGCATAGGGGGTGGTTTCTTTGGTTCCACATGATTGGATGGTTTGATGCCTTCTTCCATTGGGATGTGGATCATTATCTCTTCAACTATGGATGGATACTTGTAGCAGATTGGTGTATATGATTCATATGGCATATACATGTGTAGAATTCATGATATAATTGTATTTGTAGTTGAGAGATATGCTCCTTGATGTAAATGGATATAGTATTCATATGTAATGGTGGCTGATATATTAGGTGAACATATTGATGTATTCTTATTGTATCTTGGATAATGCTCATTAATGGAATTAGTTCTATAGATATGCATTTAGTGTTATGGGAATGTCTATGATGATTAAGGAAATGGATTAGTAATGTGGTAATTAGTATTGGAAATGGAATAATGATGCTAGGATGTTAGATAAGTGATTGGGATTAAAAACATTTGGAATTGGTGTTTTAAAATGAATCTTAGGGGTTTAATGGGATTTGCATTATTAATGGGTCTATTCATGATAATAATGCTTTGGATCATGGTAGTTAAAATGATATTATTCTTATATGGATATAGGTTGTAAGTAATGACGTTGAGGTACCCTAGAGAAAGATTAATTATAGAGTAGTGTTTATTTCCTCTTGTGTATAGTGATTTTATGTTTATGTTCATGATGAAAACATGCATATCTTGTTAATGGATGATAAATGCATATGAGAAATTAGTTGAATTTGTTGTATTAAGTGATGCTTTAAAATAAAAATTCTCTATTTGCATATTAGATGATTAGTTTCTCTAGGGTATTTTGGTGGGCATTACATTCCTACTCTAGGTTGATGAAATAGTCAATGCCATAAGAGGATATGGTGAAGAAATGGAAGTAGTGATTGTAAAAAAGGTACTCAAATCCATTCCCCCAAGGTTTTTGTAGTTGAAGAGGCTAAAAAATTGTATACACTAACTATGGATGAGTTACATGAGGTTATGACTACATATTAAATGAGGATTAATAATTATAAATATTCAAGGAAAGAGGCAAAATTCAAAGTGTCCAAGACTTAAGAAGATTCAAATTCTAATGATGAATCAAATCTAGAGGAAAAAATTTTTTGTTAGAAAGTTACAAAGATGTTGCAAAAAATTCAAAGGTAAGTTACCCTTTAAATGTTTTAATTGTGGCCAAGTAAGACATTTAATAGCTAAGTGTCCATACAAATATTGTAATAGTGAAGATCAAAAGAATTGGAAGAAGTCCATGCCCAAAAAGAAGTTTCAAAAGAATTAAAAAAGTTTATTCACTAATGAAGAAGTATATTCATTTAATGAAGATTATCAATGTACTTCTAGGAATGAAGGTGAAAAGGCTCTATTCATGGTTATAAAAATCACAAAATGTGATGCAGGATGCATGAAATCTAGGAATGAGAATCACGAGGTGGATCTTGTGGAAGAGATATATTGTGATAACATATAAATCAAAATATTGAAGAAAAAAATTATGCAAGAAGTAAAAGCTAAAGATAAGTTATTCTTGATTCTTGAGAAATCAAAGAAGCTAGTCATTTAATTGAAAATATAGGTGGATGAATCAAAGAGGATAGAATAAGTTATCACTGAAAGGCTAATAACAAGAGATAAGGAACGTGAAAGACTTTAAGTAGAAATTTAAGACTTGGATAGGATATGGAGAAAGCAAACAATTAGCTAAAAATGAAGTTTGGAAAAAGCACAAAGATATTATATAAGATTATAGTAGTCAAAGGTTATCACATATAAAAATACGTATTAGATTCAATGAGATACAAAACAATAAAGTGATAATAATTCCATGAAAATAATTTCTAAGAACTTGGAAGAGAATGGCTTTGGAGGTTCAAGATCTGAACAAATTTGTGCAAGAAAAGACAACAAGAAGGAAGATGATGATTCACACAAACAAAAAAGGAGATCCAAAAAGAAAACTTCAAGAGGACAAGCATATAATAATAGGTTCAATTATTCCTTTTTCTATTTACCATATTAATTATAGTGAATTTGGTCATAAGACAACAAATTGTAGAAGGATTCCTACAAGAAGGAATAATTTTGTAAGTACAATTTTTTTTGTGCCTTTATTTGATTTCAATATTATCTATCACAAGTGAAACAATGTTGGGCATATTGAAAGAAGCTATAGGAGTTATTTTGTAAGTCCTCCCAAGATTGATATAAAATAAAATAACTCAACAAATCAAAAGAGTGAAACAAATAAAGTTTAGAAAAGAAAGTTGTAAGGACTGAGATAAGAAATATCTATGGTTTCATAGAATGCATTTCATGTTTAGAAGGAGAAAAATCCATGGATCATTGATAGGGGATGTTTAAGTCACATGAATGGAGACAAAACAAAATTCATGAAACTTAGAAAGTTTGACAAAGGAGTTGTGACACTTGGTAATAACTCAATTGGAAAAAATACTGGTAAGGATACTCTAAGTCTTGATGGTGGAAAAATAAAAACCTATGATGTCTTGTATGTAGATGGTTTGAAACATAAACTTATAAGTGTGAGTTAGATGTGTGATAAGGATTACATTCTTTCATTAAATGCAAGTGGATGTGAGTTTAAGAGAAATAGAACTAGTAAATTGATTGTGGAAGTATGATAAATAGTGATGTGAATTATCACAATGAAGTCAATGGACATAAGTATTTTTCCATACAAAGAGAAGAAAGTTGGCTTTAACGGAGAAGACCGGTACATATCAATTTTGATGATCTTATGAGGATTAGTTCAAAAGATTCTATAAGAGACATGCCTAAGATCAATAAGACTCTACCTACTAGTTCTAAACCATGTCATGAAGGAAAGAAAACAAGAAGCAAATTTCTAACCAAGAAGTATTCAACTACAAAACCATTAGGTCTAATTCATATAGATTTGTGTAGACCAACGATAAAAAAGAGTCTACAAAGTGAGACATTTTATGTTGCTACTTGTTTATTATTATAGAATGAATTGGATTACTTTTCTAAAGAAAAATTATAAGATTTTGAAAGAGTTAATGCATTTAAAGAAATGGTAGAGAATGAGACAAGAAGGACAATCCAATGTTTAAGATCAGATAGAGGTGGAGAATTTAGGCAGTGGCTATTCTCCATAGAAAATGACACCTAAATAAAAAAACATATTTTTATAGCATAATTGTTTTTCAGTGGACTTTTTGTATTTTTATAGCATTGAGTAGACAAATTAAGAGGATCAAACTAGTAGAAATCCCATAAAAATTCATTATGATTTGCAAATTTTGTGTTTTTGATCAAGTGTTATTTTGCCCGATAGATATAAAGATTTATACGATACAAATAGAATTTAGAGGATGATTTTCTCCTAGGACCCCTCTATAAATTTGAGTTGTAGAAACAAAGAACATGACTATACAAGAGATGGAAAGAACAATGTTGAGGCAAGACAATTTACCAAATCTATATTAAAGAGAAGCTATTTAGAAAGGAATGTACATTTTGAATAGAGCACAAATCAAGACAAGAACCACTAAGAGTCCATATGAGCTAGGGAAAGGGAGACCGACATATGTCAAGAACCTCAAGATATTTGGAATAAGTGCTATATCAAAAATGATGAAGAAAATTTGGGTAAGTTTGATTTTAGATTTGATGTAGGTATTTTTCTTGGTTATTCTATGAGAAGCAAGGCATACAAATGTTATAATAAAATGTTTTGAAGGATCGTTGAAAGTGATAATTTGAATATTGATGAGACAATACAATCACTTGAATTTTCAGATCAAGATGACAATGATGAAACATTCTGTAATGGTGTTGAGTTAACCTAAAGTGAAGTAGAAAATACAATTGTAAATAATTTGACCAAATATGTTAAGATGAATCACTATGAATATTAGACTATTGGAGACAAAGATAGTGGAGTTTAGACTTGAAGGAGAATTGAGAAAGTAAATGAATAGGAACACTTTTCTTTATTATAAAAAAAATTGAACCAAGTACAATTATAGAAGCTAGAAAAGATGAGTGATGGTTAGAGGCGATGGAGGAAGAACATAATCAAATTGAGAAGAATGAAACTTGGAAACTTGTTCCAAGACCTAATAGGAACAAAATGGGCCTTTATAAACAAACTAAATGAAGATGGAGAAGTAATCTAGAATAAGGATAGACTTGTACGCAAATAATATGCTAAAGTTGAGGCAATTGATTCTGAGGAGAGATTTTCTCTAGTAGCAATATTGGAATCAATCAAAATGTTTCTTGTGTTATCACCATTCAAAAATTTCAAAATATATTAGATGGATGTCAAATCAACATTTTTGAATGTTGATTTGAAGAAAGAAGTCTACTTTGAAGTTTTCTAACTTTTAGTAAATCTAAATTTTATATGCAAATTGAAGAAGGCCCTATATGGACTTAAGAAAGCTCCAAAATAATTGTATTTAATATTGGACAAATATCTGCAACAAAAAGGATTGAAGAGAGGTAGTAGAGATGGTAACCTATGAATAAAAAATGAAGGTAATCAATGTTGGTACTTTGGTATGCTTTTGTCATTGATGTCAACACCTGCTAAATACACCTACCTTGGAGATCCAGCAACATTCACCGACAAATAGTAAACTGTGCAAATAGTTACCGGTATATGGTTAACCGATAGGATATAATGTTCACTGGTACCTATATTGACATGGAAGACACTTGGTAATGTCGAAGACATCATGTGGACACTTTACTTTGAAGTAATAATCATTGGTATATTCTCATTTGCATATTTGCTTTTACCGGCAAATAGGTCCAGGTTATCTAGGGTTACACCGACAGGTTTATCTTTTCCAGATCAGCATGGCACACTATGGAGATGATTTATTATTGTTGTAAATGCATTAAGCCGACATGTTCAATCGGTTTTTGCATCGGATATTGTATTGTTTGTAAAATGTTTTTATTGTAATATCTTGTAGAGCCAACCTACTAAAATTGGTCTTAGGGTATGGTATAAATGTAAGATCTTATTTGTAAGATCAAGTGTGTGAGATCAAGTAGGGATATACATGAAGACATCATTTGAAGGTGAAGTTAGGTTTTTGTAGAAGCATATCAACATTACACTAGTACTGAATCCAGCATATGAAGATGCTATTTTGTGCAGTAGATTCTCATTGGATTTAACCATCCAACTGTAGTCAGTGTGACTCCCATTTGTGATTGAGTAGTGAGCTCTAGGCTGTTGGCCTTTCTGCATGTGCAGACTCCTCCTTGTACACTTACTATCTACAGTAGTATCATCTGATTGTGGGTAAGGTTTCCCACAGTGGTTTTTCCGCTTATAGGGTTTCCACGTACAAATATTGGTGTCATGTGTTGTGGATGACTTTGTGCTTATGTTTCATGCATTAATTCTTACCGGTATAACAATTTTCTGTTAACATTGTCCACTAACATACTTAACTAATTTACTGGTATTAAGCATTAAGTTGGTTAATAAGTTTTTGGTCAACTGATTCACCCCCCCCCCTCTCAATTGTCTCTAGGACCTAGAATTGGTATCAAAGCCTAGTCCTCTTTTTGCAGAAGTTTAACAACTTGAGGAGATCCAATGTCTACTAATTATTTCAGAAAGGATAGTCCTAAACTTGATGGAACCAACTATGGGATATGGAAAATCAGAATGGAGACACATCTAAATTGCATTGGTAAAGACATCTGGGAAGTTACTAAGAATGGTTATACTGCTACTGTAGCTGGTCAGACTGCTCCCATTACTTTAGCCAAAGATGAAGAAAATGATTGCAAAGCAAGAGAAGCACTTTTGAGCGCATTATCAGATCAACAAATCATGGGATTATCAGATAGATCCACTGCAAAAGCTATTTGGGATCATTTGGAAACACTAAATGAAGGGGATTCCACAGTCAAAATTGCAAAACTTGAAAGCTTCCAAGTTAGGTATGAACATCTGAAAATAGAAGAAGATGAAAGGATTTCTACTTTTATGGAAAGAGTAAATGAAATTGTTTTGGGTATCAAATGTTGTGGAGGAACCTTGAGTGAAGATGAGATTGTTTCAAAAATATTAAGAGGTTTACCACCGGCATACAAAATGAAGGTTACTGCTATAAATGAGTTGAGAACAATGCCTAATACATCAATAACTTGGGATACATTGATTGGAAAACTTTCAGCTTTTGAAATTGAGGAATTTGGTCCTCTTGCTACTATAAAAACTGATTTGGCCTTCAAAGCATCAACATCATCTGCTCCATCCTTTGACAAATCAGACTGGAGAGCCTTTTATGCAAGAGAACTTGAAGAAACCAGGAAGGAGAATGAAGAGCTTGAAGAACTTGAAGCACTATTTGCAAGTAAGTATGAAGGTAAAGCACCCTTTAAATGTTTCAACTACAATAAGATTGGTCACATGGCTTCAAGATGCCTTGATAGACATGCTAGACTAAGAGAAGAAGCTAGAAGGACATACAAACCTAATCCTGAATATCAGAGATACAGATTTAAGAAAAACAAAGATAAATCTTGTTACATTGCTGATGAAGGTGTGACTGATGATTTTGATGAGGATCCAACAGACAACGGATGGGTTTTTGTTTCTATAACAAAAGATCAACCGGTACCTATTGCTCAATCAATAGAACAAGCCCTAATAGATAAATTTGAATCCAAGGATGAATGGATTATTGACTCAGGATGCTCACATCACATGACTGGAGACAAAGGTAAATTCTTGAACTTTCAAGAATACAATGGAGGTTTAGTAAGATTTGGAGATGACAAATCCTGTTTAATCAAAGGTAAGGGTTCAATATCTCTTGATGGTAAACATAACACTGACAATGTCTACTATGTTGAAGGATTAAAACACAATCTTTTAAGTGTTGGTCAATTAGTTGAGAAAGGTTTTCAGTTACAATTTAAAAATGGAAAATGCAAAATCATGAATAGAACTGGTTTGGAAATTGCAACCGGTAATCAGACTAGAGGTAATATCTTTCATTTGAATAACAGTGAAAAGGCATGCTTAATTGCACATATAGATGAAAGTTGGCTATGGCATAAAAGACTATGTCATGTAAATTTTGATTGCATGATAAAAATCAGTACTTGTAAGGTAGTTAGAGATCTACCTAAAATTGTGAAACCTCAGAATACAATTTGCAAGGAATGTCAATTTGGAAAACAAGTTAGAGCTAGTTTCAAAAGTATTCCAAAAAAATCCAATAATGCTCTTGATTTAATTCACATTGATTTATGTGGTCCAGCTAGAACTAAAAGCTTACAAGGTGTAGATATTTCATGCTAATTATTGATGATTATTCTAGAATGTGTTGGGTTACTTTTCTTAGAGAAAAATCAGAAGCACTTGGGAAGTTCAAGCTATTCAAAGCAATGGTTGAAAATGAAACCGGTAAGAAAATTAAATGTTTAAGATCAGATCAAGGAGGAGAATTCACATCTAGAGATTTTAATACATTCTATGAAGTAAATGGAATCAAAAGACAGTTATCAGCACCTCGGACACCACAACAGAATGGATTTGTTGAAAGGAAAAACATAACTAATTTGGATGCAGCAAGAAGTATGTTATCTGAAGCAAATCTACCACGTGTACTGGAGAGAGGCAGTAAGCACTGCTGTCTATACATTCAACAAAGTTCACATCAAAGGTGAAACCGGTAAGACCCCTCATGAACTATGGTTTGGTAATACTCCTACTCTTAAGTATTTCAGAATTTTTGGAAGTAAATGTTATATTAGAAGAGATGAATATATTGGCCAGTTTGATCCTAGAAGTGATGAAGGAATATTTCTTGGTTATTCATCTAAGAGTAAAGCTTATAGATGTTTTAATAAAAGATTACAGAAAATTGTTGAAAGTACAAATGTAAAGATTGATGAACAATTCAGAGGAACTTCAAGGTATATAGACTCTGAACCGGTAACAGAAATTATGACAAATGAACCAACAGTAAATCCACCGGTATAGAATGATGATCAAGTTACTCTGGTATCATCAGAGGACTCCACAGTATTTGAAGAGCAACAACAGACTAAGACATCCCGGTATGTAAGATTGAATCATTCCGAAGATCAAATAATTGGAAGCAAATTTAAAGGAGTCATGACAAGAGGAAGATTGGCGAATGAAGAGGTATGTCTTATTTCTCAAATTGAACCATTATCTATCAATGAGGCATGTGAAGATAAATTTTGGATTAAAGCTATGGAAGAAGAATTAGGACAAATTGAGAAAAATAATACTTGGACATTAGTTCCCCAGCCTGAAAATAAAAATGTAATTGGAACCAAATGGGTATTTAGAAACAAACTCAATGAAGATGGTAAGGTTGTCAGAAATAAAGCAAGACTAGTGTGTAAGGGATATTCTCAGAAAGAAGGAGTTGATTACAATGAAACCTTTGCACCAGTAGCCAGAATTGAGGCAGTTAGATTATTCTTGGCCTTTGCAGCTCACAAGGATTACAAAGTTTATCGAATGGATATTAAATGTGCATTCTTGAATGGAGATCTTGAAGAGGAAGTCGATATTGAACAACCTGATGGATTTTCCTTGACAGATGACAATGATATGGTTTGCAGATTAAGAAAAGCTCTGTATGGATTAAAACAAGCTCCAAGAGCTTGGTATGCAAGACTGGATAAGTATCTTTTAAAGATTGGTTTTACTAAAGGAAATGCAGATAGCAATTTATACTACAAAGTAACTAATGATGACATCTTGATTATGGAAGTATTTGTTGATGATATAATCTTTGGAGGAGAAGATGGATTATGCAAAGAATTTTCTCTTAAAATGCAACATGAATTTGAAATGTCTATGATCGGAGAAATAAAATTCTTTTTAGGATTGCACATTTTACAGACTGATAAAGGCATATTTTTGAGTCAATCTAAGTACTTGAAAGAACTACTTAAGAAATTTGGGATGGAGAACTCTAAACCAGTAAGCACACCTATGACTACAAATGACAAATTATCTCAAAGGGATGAATCTACAACTATTAATCCAACTAGATACAAATCTATGATAGGAGGATTACTGTATTTGACACAAACCAGACCTGATATTATGAATGCAGTATGTATAGTTTCTAGATTTCAGAGTAATCCTAGGGAAAATCATGAATCAATAGTAAAAAGGATTTTTTGGTACTTACAAGGCACAACAAATCTTGGATTATGGTATCCTAAAGATGAAAATCTTGATCTATATGCATACATAGATGCAAATTGGGCAGGAGATGTGGATGATAGAAAAAGCACCATTGGAGGAGAATTCTTTCTTGGAAAGAGATTAGTTTCTTGGTTAAGTAAGAAATAGAGTTGTATATCTTTATCAACAGCAGAATCAGAATATGTTGCAGCAACAACAAACTATACACAGGTACTTTGGCTTAAGCAAATGTTGAAAGACATAAAGGTAAAATGCCAGGAACATATTACTATATATTGTGATAACACTGCAGCAATTGATATATCTAAGAATCCAGCATTACATTCTAAAACAAAACATATTTCTATCAAACTGAATTTTCTAAGGGAAAAAGTTGAAGAAAAAGAGATAAAACTGGTTTATGTGAATACTAAAGAACAACTTGCAGATATTTTCACAAAACCTTTGCCTAAGGAAACTTTTGAGTATCTCAGAGATCAGCTCGGAGTCTTACCTCCACCAGTAGAGACTTAGACAGTTGATGATTGTCATCAACTGGCAGAAATAAATGAACAAATCTTTTATTCTGGTATTTGATGAGGAAGCTACCTCCCAAGGGGAGTAGTTGGTATATTGACTTGGTTGGTATTTTGTATGAACTTGACCTTTTGTGACTTTGGCATTTGATGTCAAAGGGGGAGAGATATATGGAAAAACATTAGGGAGAGATGTATGAACAACACATTATCTTTTTGAGGAGAGATTGGTATAAACACATATTACTCCCAAGGGGAGAATTGGTTTTTGTACTTGGCATTTCTATGTTGGCACTTTAATGGTTTTTCCATCTTGTGTTGCCATCAATGCCAAAGGGGGAGATTGTTGGTATTTTGGTATGGTTTTGTCATTGATGTCAACACCTGCTAAATACATCTACCTTGCAGATCCAACGACATTCACCGGCAAACAGTAAACTGTGCAAACAGTTACTAATATATGGTTAACCGACAGGATATAATGTTCACCGATACCTGCATTGACATGGAAGACACTTGGTAATGTCGAAGACATCATGTGGACATTTTACTTTGAAGTAATAATCATTGGTATATTCTCATTTGCATATTTGCTTTTACCGGCAAATAGGTCCAGGTTATCTAGGGTTACACCGGCAGGTTTATCTTTTCCAGATCAGCATGGTACGCTATAGAGATGATTTATTATTGTTGTAAATGCATTAAGCCGACCTGTTCAATTGGTTTTTGCATCGGATATTGTATTTTTTGTAAAATGTTTTTATTGTAATATCGTGTAGAGCTGACCTTCTAAAATTGGTCTTAGGGTATGGTATAAATGTAAGATCTTATTTGTAAGATCAAGTGTGGAATGCGAAAAAGATCTAAGGAAAGGTATATGCGAGATCAAGTAGGGATATACATGAAGACATCATTTGAAGGTGAAGTTAGGTTTTTGTAGAAGCATATCAGCATTGCACCGGTACTGAATCCAGCATATGAAGATGCTATTTTGTGCAGTACATTCTCATTGGATTTAACCATCCAACTGTAGTCAGTGTGACTCCCATTTGTGATTGAGCAGTGAGCTCTAGGCTGTTGGCCTTTCTGCATGTGCTGACCCCTCTTTGTACACTTACTATCTGTAGTAGTATCATTTGATTATGGGTAAGGTTTCCCACTATGGCTTTTCCCCTTACAGGGTTTTCACGTACAAATATTGGTGTCATGTGTTGTGGATGACTTTGTGCTTATGTTTCATGCATTAATTCTTACCGGTACAACAATTTCCTGTTAACATTGTCCACCGGTATACTTAACTAATTTACCGGTATTAAGAATTAAGTTGGTTAATAAGTTTTTGGTTTGAATTTATTAGACAACTGATTCACCCCCCCCCTCTCAATTGTCTCCGAGACCTACAATCAATTGTTGATTGTTGTTTTTTATGTTGACATTATTTTTGAAGGTAGTAGTGATGCAATGTGTAAATAATATTGGGATTCTATGCAAAAATAGTTTTAAATGTAAATATTTGGTGAGTTATCTTTCTCTCTTGGTATACAAATTTCTTAGTTAGAAAAATGTATATTCATATCTCAAACCAAGTATATAAAACAAATATTGAGAAAATTTAAGAGGAAGATGAGAAATTGGTAAGCATGCTTGTGGTTACTATATGTAAATTAAGAAAATATGATGAGTCCACCTTATCAAGTCAAACTTTGTACAAATCAATTATTGGTAGTTTGTTGTATGTAACTGCTCCTAGATTAGATATGCATGTAGTGGGTATAGTGGCTAGGTTTCAAATATCAGCTAAAGAAACACATGTAAATGTACTAAAAAAAATCAAATATCTAAAAGCCACAATGAATTTTGGTTTGTGGTATCCTAAAAGTAACAATTTTGATCTAGTAGCATACACAAATGCAAATTGGGCTAGAAGCATTGATAACTTAAAGAGTAGAAGTGGAAAAGCATTCTTACTTGGTGATAATCCTATATCATGGTTGAGAAAAAAGAAGGATTCAATATCTCTATCTACTACAAAAGAGGAATATATTGCAACAGTTTCATGTTGCAATTAGGTTCTATGGATGAAATAAAATCCAAAGGAGATGAAAATTGAGTTGGATGAGCCTATTCTCATTCTTTGTTACAATACAAGTGCTATAAACATCTCAAAGAATCTAGTAATGCATTCAAGAATAAAACATACTAGAATTATCATTTCTCAAGAGATAAGGTTGCAAACAAAGAAGTAAAGTTATAATATGTTGAAACAAAGAAGAATATTGCTTAAATGTTTACAAAACTTCTTCCAAATGAGACATTCGAGTATCTCAAGCAAAATTCAAGTGTGGTAGCTCTCTCCTCTTGAAATAAGAGGATACACAAGTTGAGGAGAAGTATTGACTGCTTATCACAAGTAGATCTAGTGGTCATGTGGATTGTTGTACTCTTCCATTGATGTCAAAGTGGGGGGGATGCCAAAATTTTGTATCTCTCAAGAAAAGATATTTCTTGAGGAGAAAGAGGATTTTTGGATAAGGAAGTCAAAATGCTCAAACCCATAGGGGGAGCCTCTGATAGGCTTGGGATGTTTGGTGTGTTATTCTTAGGGTAAGCTTCGTGTTAGCAGTATTTTGTTATTTTCTATCAATGACAAAGGGGGGGATTGTTGAAAATTATTTTGTCATTGATTTAAGTGAGAATCAACTGCAATTATACACAAATTATATTTACACACCCCTTGATTTCAAGTGTTTGCAAGCTACAATAACTTTATTTACTTCTAACATGTCATGCCTAGGAATTTGAGTTTTAGAAGGACAATATAAAGCTATATGGATAGATCTCTTGTAGAAGTTAAATATTGTCATCATACATATATTCTAGTTTCTTAAGGGGATTCATAGGTTTTTGCAAAATATTTTTAAGGTGTTTTATTTAGATGTTGTGTATACAATAGAAACTTGTTTTGTGCTATGTTATACTATAGTGATGTTTCATGGATTGTAGTTTGGAAGTAAATTTATGTTTAGTATGAAGCATTAGATTCATAAGTTGCACAAGCTAAGATTCAATAGACAAGAAAATAAAAAATAAAAAATAAAAAATGTGTTAGTTCATAGTCTGTAATAATGTTTTGGTTGCATTCTCTAAAAGATTGTAATATGCATAAGTTGTATGAAGCATGTGGAAGTTATTTGAGGTTAGTAAAGTATGTGTTGGATAACGTATAATGTGTCCTCTCTCTTGGAGTAACATGTGGGTTTTATGACTAAAGATGGATAAAATCAAATCTGAGATCTTCTAAGCCAAGATCCAGATGATTCAACATCTTATCAATGGAGTACCTACAAAATAACACACTTGCAAAACTGAAAACAAAACATACACACACATGCATTAAACAGGAAAATATCACTCCATTGTTCTCCTACCAATCAAGATCTTGTGTTCAATATATGGGTGCTCTCAGAAACACATCCCTAAGAAGCTATTATGGACGGATACAAAGATATCAAATATGATAAAATAAAATAGATATATGAAAGCAATGAAATGAACACAATGATCAAATATGAAAACTTGAATGCAAGAGAAAACTTCAAATATGCAAATGATAGAGAGATTTGCCAACTTAGAAATGAGGAGGAGCAAAGTATTTATAGATGTCCTCAGGGGGATCCAGGTTGTAAGATGAATGTGGGATAAAAGGTTAGTTGTGGAAACGTAAATGTTTATCCCATATTGACTAGGTGGATGTAATGGATGGATACAAAAATTGATAAATAAAGGATGAAATCAATATGAAAGAGATTTAGGAAGTGGATGAAAAATGGATTTAATGAATAATAATGTTATTACATGGATTTATTTAATATATGATATAATATGAATATTATGATATAGTGAGGAATAAATGGAATAATGAAAAATGAATCTTATAAGATAATGAAAAATAATAATATTATATTATATGGATCCGATTGATAATGATTGAAAATTTGAGATTAAATAAGAGGACATTTTAATGGAAATTTTTATGTGTCTATATTTTGCCCCTCTTTGAGACAATGCAGCATGTCGCGTTGTTTCAAAGAAAATGATCAATTGATATATGCCCCAAAGATATCTTGGTAAGGGTGATGATTGATTAGTTATTCCCCCTCGAGAGATTGATCGAACAGATTGATGGAGATTAATCTCTCGATAGATTGTGGGAGAGAAGATTGGATGATTGATATTGCACAAGTAATTAAGTTAAGATGTACATTTGATGAAAATGCACAGTTGATGAGGTGTAACTGAACAATTGTTGGAAATAAACACTATAGCCATGTTGATTATCTGATTAAGCTAATAAGGATTGATGCTAGCATAAGATAGGGTGATCCAATGATTGAATGATTGATCCAGGGACATTGAGATTGTAAGAAGCAAGTTGGTTGATCTAATAAAGAGATTAAAGATTCAAAGACATGTATCAGCTGGATAAAGTGTTTGATTGATCTCACTGCAATGTGAAGAATGAAGAAGATGGTGAAAGAAAAGATGAAAAAGAGAAATGAAAGGGGGAATAAAAAAGAGAAAAGTGATGAGAAAGAAGATATGAAAGTGATGAGAAAGAGGATATGAAGGTGATGATAATTCTTGTGCTTTTTTAAGTGCTTATATCATCATCGATCTTCTTATAGAAAAAGGATAAACTCATATGGATATAGATAAAACCCAAATGAATCGTCATACCCAATGCGTGAAAGAAAACACATTAGAGAAGAAGAATTGCCTCAGTTTGCATTGGACTATTATGCCCTTAGTGATTTTAAAAGATCATGTCCTAAGATAAATCATCATATTACTAAGGAACAATCCACAAGAAGCAAATAGGTGAACATGTCCTATCCTCGCCTTTCTAGTCAAAGACATCTTGGAGATAAAATCTCTAGTCAGAGACATCCCAGAAAAGATAAAAGACATGTCACCAAAAAAGAAAATCAGAAACAATAAAAATAAATAAGCAAACAAACAAACAATATGTTTCATGCCAAATGACTTTTGTTCAAAGTTATCGTTGAAGTGCAAAGTTGCATGCTTGTCCAAAGTGTTTGTCTCTTCGCAACGTTTATTACATGTTTTTGGATTTTGATGAAAAGTTTTACAATTTTTAAAGGGTTTTTTAATGTTTTAATTTTTTTAGGGTTTTTAAGGACTTTTTATGATTTTTATGGTGTTTTTAAGGACTTTTTATGATTTTTATGATTTTTTCAGGATGTTTTATGATTTTTATGATTTTTTTAGGACATTTTAGGATTTTTGCAAGACATTTTATGATTTTTATGATTTTTTCAGGACATTTTATAATTTTTATGATTTTTTTCAGGATATTTTATGTTTTTTAGGACATTTTATGATTTTTATAAAAAATATTTAATGATTTTAATGATTTTTTACAGGACATTTTATGATTTTTTAAAGGATTTTTTATGATTTTTTCTAGACATTTTGTGATTTTTATGGTTTTTGGAATGTGTATTACCCCTAGTGTCTAGCAAGGTAAAAGGGATTTTGAGTGGAAGAATGAATGAATGAGACATGAATGGATATGAATGATGGAAAAGGCTTATGTGATGTTCAAGGACTATCTCACCATAGGATAACATGTCAATCCAAGCAGCCGGATTGGATATAGCAATACAAAGAAATGATAGGTGTAATGAGTGTCATGTGATCCAAATGAATGGACATGTGAAGAGTTTTTTTTTTGCATTTTATGTCCTTAGTTTTGATCAAGATCATGAGATGGGTTTGAATAGAATAAGAAAGATCAAACGGTGGTAATGAAGGATAGGAGCTGAAGGGTGTGGATCAGATGCAATAGATAGGACACATAAAGCATGCAAAGATCCTTAGCCTTGTCAAGATCAAAGGTGGAAAAGGGATATGTATGGATATAGAGTAAATGAGGGATAATAAAGGATGAAGGATAATAGATGGATGTGATAGATAAGATAGCATGGATGGAACTTGCCCTTAATGAACAGTGCAAGAAATAATCATGCATGATGCTCGTTTGCCAGACTTTAATCATGGTACTTGCCCAAGGAATCTATTTGCCAGGTTTTCACCGGTGGACAAAATTATTTCTCTTTACTTTCGTTTTTCTGATTTTTTCACTTTTTCCTTTTTTTTTTTCTTTTTCTCATTTTTTTTTCATTTTTCTCTTTTTGATTTTTTTTTTCCCTTTTTTTTTTTTGGAAGATAATGGATACATGATAGGAAGACTTGGGAATCAAGTTGTTCTCTAGATAGTACCCCTGAAAGATGTTTTATAATGATCCATGACTATTGAAGGTATGCTCAGGTTATAAGGATCTATGCAAAGGATTGGATAAGAGGGATGAAAGGATAGAACATAGGTGTTGGATAATGGATGGGATGTTGGAAGATTTGTGTAGGAGTGGATGGAAATATCGGCAAGGCCAACAATGGCACACACCTTGAAGGGTGATGGAATGAGGGAGGAATAGTGGATTTTGGAGTTTATGATTTTGATGGAAAGGTTGATGTGGATTTTAGGACACAAGAAGCCAAAATGGATCAAGGAGGTGACAAAGGTTTTAGGATAGTGGATGTGGGAGAAGATGGGGTAGCAAACTTGAATGCCAATTTTGATTTTTCTTTAGTGTGCGAGTCCTATACAAGTGACTTGGCAATCCACATGGTTCTTGATTTTTCATTTTTTTGTGAATACTTTAGAATGCATTGCCTCAATGTAAGACTTAGGAAGCCATACAAATTTTGACTTTTCTTCTTTCTTTGTTGGCCTTTGTGGCCTTTTGGAAATTTCTTTTTCTTTTTGGATCAAATTTTTCTTTGTTTTTGCATGTTGATTGGATGGGACATGTTGATCCTTTGACTCATGTGGATTTTTGAATATTGGAATTTTATGTTAGGCATCCAAGTTGCTTCCAGTGGCATTAGGATTCATGGATGGATATGAATAATATCGAGAGTTCATGTGGGTAGGTGGTTGGAAGGTTCTCAAGGATGTGTGCCTTTGTTGACTCTGACTTATGGTAAGGCTAGTGGATTGGAAGCTAGGGGGATCGTGGATAAGAGATTGAGGGATACAAGGACCCAAGATAGATGAAAGTTTTGAAGGCTTTGGTATAGAGATATAGGGACCCAAAATGGATTTGGAGGATCCAAAAGGTGTGTATTTGGCTTTAAATGGATAAATGTGGGATTTATGAGGGATACCAACATATTGAGAGTGAGCAATGTAGCTATTCTAATTAGAATTTACTTTTATATGAGGGGTTACTAATATGCCTTGTTCATGCATGTCTAACCCTTTTCTTCGATAATGAATGCTTTGGAAGATCTTTTTAGCAAAGGGATTCTTCTTACTTTTGATGCAAGAGGCAAGTCCATTTTGAGGTGGAGGTGGAATGTAGGGAATGATAGGATCATGAGAGGGTTTGGTAGGCATGACGGGTCCTTGAGGTGAACATGGAGGATTATGACAAGGAGACGAAGGGATACTTTGATCTTGACATGGAAGAGGACCATTGGATTTATTAGGAAGAGTGTTTGACTCTTATTTTGAATAGGATGATTTGAAAAGGTGGAAGAGGCATCAAACTTTCTTAGGAAGTGGATTAGGATTAGGATTTGGAAGGATACTTCGCTCTTGAGATGGAAGGAGATCATCTTGGAAGAAATGGAAAGGTATAAGGGGATCATCATGGGATTATAGGGAGGTAGGATCTTTTTCAATCATTGGATGGGATTGGAGAGTTTTGGTGTCTTGAACTTGATTTATGATAGGACTTGTTTCCTTCTTTTTCAGATTATCCTCTTGACATGGAGCCACTTCTAAGGAAGGGATAGTATTTTTGATATACATGGGGTATTCTAGGAAGGTGTTCATGTCTTTGCATATGGGGATGCATTTTGTATGGGGCCTTCTAGAGTGGGTATGATTGAAATTGGAGTGTATGATGGCATAGTATCTAGGATAAATTGTATAAAGGATTTGTATGAAAAAATGGATTATCTTGGATTTGTACTATTGATATCCCTTGAGGTTCAACATGAGAAGTTTCATCATTAGGTTCATTGTGGTGGCATTTGCATGAAGATTGCATTAATGATATGTTATGTTGTCATTGATGTCAATTGAACCGGTAATGGTATTTATGATATTGTTATTATTAATATTGGTAGGAAGAGCTTTATGGAAGATGTTGTAAACTGGTATATAAGTATGTGAGTTGAACTGGTAACTGGTGTATAAGGTTAAACCCTTTCTATGCAATGTAACCGATAAACCCCACCAGTTGTTTTAGTTAAACCCTAACCGATTAAGTTTGTTGAAATGGTTATGTTGGTTTATTATCTGATGTTGAGCGGCAATGATAGTGACACATGTGGTCATTGTATGAAGATAAGTTCAGATTATTTTGGTGTGTTTGTTTGATTGTCTAGGGAATGAGCAAAGTGGATTGCATCTAATGCAAAGTGTGTGATGAGTTACAAGTCCGATGAAGTGGTGATCATGGAGCGGTTGGAAATTTCTTGAAGAATATGTATAGATTTCTATGTAAATCCAATGATCAAACTTGAACCGATTTATTTGTAATCTCTATGAGAGAATTAGGTTTTTGTTGTATTACTGACCTAATTGATTTGTATTTAAGGTCGATCAAGTTTTGTAAAAGGTGTTGGCAGAAATCAATTGAGTGTGTGGTTGCCTAACCTAAGAATGGATCTACAGTTTGTGTAAAGGCAGATTGAAGCTTAAATGGATTTGATCAAGAAAATGTAGTGTTATTCACACATATCAAGAAAAAATTATTGTCTTCTAACAATTACAACAAAATTGAAATCCCTTAACCGGGCAAGCTCTAACAAGCTTGGTTACTTCTTAAATCCTCTAACAAGGTGGTCCATTAGCTTGGATTCTCAAATCCTCTACCGGGGTTACTCCTAACAGGGTATTTTCTTTTTATCAAGGCATTTGTAAATCCCTTAATCAAGTGATTCCTAATAGGATCAGTTCTTAACAAGACTTATTGTAAAAGCTTTAACAGGCTTGGCTCCTAACAGGGCGAACTTCAGAAGAGTTTAGAAAGCTATCTTGTGAGTCTCATCTCACCATGGTTTTTACCTATTTGGGATTTCCATGTATAAACATTTGTGTCACGTGGTGAATGTTTTTATGGTTATGATCTTATTTGTTGATTTGATTAACTACTTAACTATTCTAATAAGGCATGATAAGTAGAAGCATTGAGAGATGGAGTGTGTTGATATATGATTAAGCATTTGGATGTTTACAAGATTAAAGTTGTTTACTGTTAAGTTGCTATAACAGTCAACTAGTATTCTTATGAGTATTGATCTTGATAGTGATATTTTATTGATAAGTTTACTTTGTGTGATTGAGTTTGAGTTTGGGAAGTTTGTATCCATTTTTCAGTATACTGATTCACCCCCCCTCTCAGTAATATACCAGATACTTATTCTTTCATCATACCATCAATTGGTATCAGAGCTTCTTAGGTCCTCTATAATCTAAAGCCTAACAACTTGAGGAAAAGATCTTGTAGATCATGATGAAGAAGGAAGGTCCAAAGTTCAACAAAGATAAATATAGGATATGGAGCAACAGAGTGAAGATTTACATCAAGAGTTTGGGAAGTCAGTATTGGGATCATATAGAAACTCAATATGTTGCACCTAGTGGAACTCTGATTGATGATCAAAGAAAGAACATCAAGAAAATCATCAAGCACTGGAAGCTATTATCAGTTCCCTGTCTGATGCTGAATATGTAGATGTTCATGGTCTTGAAACTACATATGAAGTATGGAAAAAACTTGAAGAGATTTATAGAGGTGGTGAACATGTTAAGGTTGCTAAAGAGGAGATCCTAAGAGGAAAGTTTGATGACATGAGAATGTCTGAAGGTGAGAATATCCAACAGTATGGTCAAAGGATAAAAGAGATAGTTGGTGAAATAAAGAGTGCAGGAGGGAAAGTGGAAGATGTCATACTGATCAATAAGGTACTGAGAACCCTACTACTAATTTATGCTATTCGAGTTGCAGCTATTCAGGAGCTGAAGTCCATTGACAAAACTAAGGGATTTCTTGGCTCTATCATTGACAAACTTACTACTTTTGAATTAAATGGCTATGATGGTAGTGTATAGAAATCAGAATCTACATTAAGAGCTTCTATCTCTAACTCATCTTTGAGAAAAAGTAGAGATAGTTGTCATGGCTATGAATCTAGATCCAACAGAGATGCTGATGATGAAGACAACCTAGTGGAACTTGAAGCATTGTTGGCAAAATGACTGCCTAGAGGTACTGGGAAATACAGAGATAAACTACCTTTAAAATGTTTTACATGCAACAAGATTGGTCATATAGTAGCTAATTGTCCTAATGGTGAAAATGAACACAAGAAAGACAAATTCAAGAAGTATAAGGGTAAAGGCAAGAGAGATTGTCTTATAGTGATTGACAGTGGTATCACTGATGAAAAATCTAATGATGATGCTAGTGAAGGTATTGTGTTTGTAGATATTAAGGAAGAGATATCAGATCAAAAGGCACTAGTGTCCAAGATGGATAACTTTGATGATTGGATCATTGATAGTGGTTGTTCACATCATATGACCGGTGATCGGAGAAAATTTCTTTCCTTAAAGGAATTCAATGGCGATGTTTTCAGATTTGGCAATGGCTCACCCTGTATGGTTAAAGGTAGAGCAATGCTGACGATGTCTATTGGGTTGAAGGTCTAAAGCACAATCTTCTGAGTGTGGCACAACTTAATGACAAAGGATACCTACTAGAGTTTAGAAATGGTATGTGCAAAATATTTGACAACAAAGGTGAATTGATTGCAACTAGGAAACAAACCAAAGGTAATCTGTTTCATCTTAATCCTAAAGTTAGCAACTATTTGATCGCAAAGATAGCTGATACCTGGCCTTAGAATAAGAGATTTTATCATATAAACTTTGATAACATTGTTAAATTGAGCAAGTCCAAGATAGTAAGAGGTCTTCCTCATCTAGACAAACCGGTTAATGCTATTTCCAAAGAATGTCAGTTAGGAAAGATGACTTCTTCAAATTTCAAGAGCAAGTCCTTCTCAGCAGAGCACTTGTTAGATTTAGTTCATACAGATCTATGTGGACCAATAAGGACAAGAACAATTCAAGGTGATAGATATTTCATGATCTTCACTGATTATTGTTCAAGGATGATGTGGGTTACATTCTTGAAGGATAAGAATGAAGCTTTTGGTAAGTTGAAGGCATTCAGGGCCTTAGTTGAGAAAGAGAGTGGCAAAAAGAGAAAATGTATGAGAACAGATCAAGGCAATGAATTTACTTCTAAGGAATTCACTAAGTACTGTGATGAAAATGGTATCAAATGACAACTTTCTGCACCAAGGACACCACAACAAAACTGTATCACAGAGAGGAACAATTGGTCAGTGGTTGAAGCTACTAGGACAATATTGATACAAGGTGTAGCAAAAATATTTTGGAAAGAAGCTGTAAGTACAACTGTCTACACAATGAACCGAGTTTTGGTGAAAAGAGGTAAGGACAACACTCCTTATGAATATTGGTATGGAAGATCACCTAATGCTAGCTATTTTAAGATATTTGGTAGCAAATGTTTTATTAAAAGAGGTGATTACATTAGCAAGTTTGAAGCTAAGAGTGATGAAGGCATATTTCTTAGTTAGTCCACCAAGAGTAAGGCCTACAAATGCTTCAATAACCAGACACAAAGAATTGTTGAGAGTGTTGATGTTCAAGTAGAGGAATATCCTGAAGTCTCAGAATGAAGTAGTTCAGAGAAAAAGGATGAAGATCCTTGCATTTTGCTTTTGGAACCTGAAATTGTTAAATCAGAAACCAATAAAGAAAATTCCGATGCAATTGTTCAACCAGAACAAATAAATTCAGAAGAAGATGATAATGAAGAAGCTAAACTTGAAGAGAATGATCATGTTATTCCTAGGTATGTGAGACTAAACTACAGTCCTGAACAAATTATTAGGGATAAGGATGTTGGAGTACTAACTAGAAGGAGAATAAGAGAGAACTCTTGCATGATCTCCACCATTGAACCTAGAAGTGCTAATGAGGCATTTGGTCATGATCATTGGGTTAAAGCTATGGAGGATGAATTAGATCAAATTGAGAAGAATAACACTTGGACCCTAGTACCACGATCGGTAAATAAGAATGTTATAGGTACTAAATGGGTATTCAGAAACAAGTTAAATGAAGATGGTGTTGTAGTTCACAACAAGACAAGATTAGTGTGCAAGGGTTATGTGTAAGAAGAAGGAGAAGACTATGGTGAAACTTTTGCACCAGTAGCAAGATTGGAAGGTGTCAAAACTTTACTTGCATTTGCAGCCCATAAGAAGTTCAAGGTATACCAGATGGATGTTAAGTTTGCATTTTTGAATGGCATATTGAAAGAAGAGGTATACATAGGGCAGCCAGATGGTTATGCTTTGACATATGAGAAAGACATGGTATGCAGATTGCATAAAGCTTTGTATGGATTAAAGAAGGCACCCAGAGCATGGTATGAAAGGATTCATACACATCTGATGAAGATAGGCTTTGCAAGAACCAGTGATGATAGTAATATTTATCTCAAGTCTGAAGGAGATGAAATATTGGTCAGTGAAGTATTTGTTGATAATATTATTTTTGGAGGTAATAATGTCATGAGCAACAGTTTTGCAGATGAAATGAAAAATGAGTTTGAAATGTCTTTAGTAGGGGAAATTAAATTTTTCATAGGCTTGCAAATACAACAAATGAAGAATGGTATTTTTATACACAATCTAAGTATGTAAAAGAGGTTTTGAAGACTTTTGGCATGAGTGACTATAAACTAGTTGGAGCACCAATTGTTATAGGTTGTAATTTGTCTAAGGAAGATGAATCTAAGTCTATTGATGAAAAGAAATACAAGTCAATGATTGGTAAATTACACCATGTTGTTCACAACAGATTGAATATAGCCCATGTGGTTGGTATAGTTGCTATATTCCAAAAGAATCCAAAGGAAGCACATCTGATAGCAACCAAGAGAATTTTTAGATATTTGAAACGTACTATTGACAATGGATTATGGTATCCATATGTAGGAAACTTTGACTTGAAGGTGTACACAGATGCTGATTGGGTAGGAAATTTTGATGACCGGAAAAGCGCTACCAGTGGAGCATTCTTTCTAGGAGGAAGGCTTGTTTCATGGAGTAGTAAGAAGCAGAGTTGTACTTCACAATCTACCGCTGAAGCTAAGTATGTTGTAGCTTATATGAATTGTACATAGGCTATTTGGATGAGGCACATTTTGGAAGGTTTTAAGATGAAAATCTCAGAACCTATAAAGATTTTATGTGATAATACAAGTGCCATAAATATTTCTAAGAATCCTATTTTGCACACATGAACCAAGCACATTGAATTGATGTATCACTTTTTGAGGGAAAAAGTTCAAAGTAAAGATGTTATCTTAGAGCATGTTTCTACCAAGGAGAAACTTGCATATATCTTTACCAAACCTCTACCTAAGACTCCATTTGAGTGTCTTAGAAGTCAACTAGGGGTTGTACCCCTTCATGAAGTTAGTTGAGCATGATGTTGATTGCATCAGTCCCTGAATCACTTGCAAAATATTAGAAGGATTTATGTAGAAGTAGATGTATTCCACAGGGGGTGCATCAAGCTACAGTATGTTGTTGATGCATAGTGAAAATTTTCAATTACATGTTTTAATTTCAAATTGGCATTGTTGTCAAAGGGGGAGAAGAATTTTGTGATTAGGGAAAATTGAGACCAACGACAGGATGAAGACAAACAAAGCATGGTGAATACTTGGTAATGTAAACCAGGATTCCTATTCACCATTCACAACAACAATCAGAGGTGTTGATATTTGTATTGCCATCAATGCCAAAGGGGGAGATTGTTGGCATTTGTATGAAGATTGCATTATTGATATGTTATGTTGTCATTGATGTCAATTGAATCGGTAATGGTATTTTTTATATTGTTGTTATTATTGATATTGGTAGGAAGAGCTTTATGGAAGATGTTGTAAACTGGTATATAAGTATGTGAGTTGAAACGGTAACCGGTGTATAAGGTTAAACCCTTTCTACATAATGTAACCGGTAAACCCTACCAGTTGTCTTTGTTATACCCTAAACAATTAAGTTTGCTGAAATGGTTATGTTGGTTTATTATCTGATGTTGAGCGGTAATGATAGTGACATGTGTGGTCATTGTATGAAGATAAGTTCAGATTGTTTTGGCATGTTTGTTTGATTGTCTACGGAATGAGCAAAGTGGATTGCTTCTAATGCAAAGTGTGTGATGAGTTACAAGGCCAATGAAGCGGTGATCATGGAGCGGTTGGAATTTTCTTGAAGAATGTGTATAGATTGCTATGTAAATCCAATGATCACACTTGAACTGATTTGTTTGTAATCTCTATGAGAGAATTAATTTTTTGTTGTGTTATCGACCTAATTGATTTTTATTTAAGGTCGATGAAGTTGTTTTGTAAAAGGTGTTGGTGGAAATCAGTCGAGTGTGTGGTTTCCTAACCGGAGAATGGATCTACAGTTTGTGTAAAGGCAGATTAAAGCTTAAATGGATCTGATCAAGCCAATGTAGTGCTATTCACACAAATCAAGAAAAACATGTTGTCTTCTAGGAATTACAACAAAATTGAAATCCCCTAACTGGGTAAGCTCTAACAAGCTTGGTTACTTCTTAAATCCTCTAACAAGGTGGTCCATTAGCTTGGATTCTCAAATCCTCTACCAAGGTTACTCCTAATAGGGTATTTTACTTTTATCAAGGCATTTGTAAATCCCTTAACTGGGTGATTCCTAACAGGATTAGTTCTTAACATGACTTATTATAAAAGCTTTAACAGGTTTGGCTCTTAACAGAGTGAACTTTAGAAGAGTTCAGATAGCTATCTTGTGAGCCTCATCTCATCATGGTTTTTAAATTTTTGGGTTTTCCACATATAAACATTTGTGTCATGTGGTTAATGTTTTTGTGGTCATGTTCTTATTTGTTGATTTGATTAACTAATTAACTATTCTGATAAGGCATGATAACTGGAAGCATTGAGAGATGGAGTGTGTTGATATATGATTAAGCATTTGGATGTTTACAAGATTAAAGTTGTTTACTGTTAAGTTGCTATAATAGTCAACCGGTATTCTTATTGATCTTGACAGTGATATTTTATTGATAAGTTTACTTTGTGTGATTGAGTTTGAGTTTGGGAAGTTTTTTAGTATACTAATTCACCCCCCCTCTCACTAATCTACCATCACATTGTTTGAGGGATACACTATGGATTGTTGTTGAGAATCCTTAGGAGATGGATGCATCATGGAAGAGATGGAGGCAACATGCGAGCCATTGCTAGACATGGGTTCATAATTTTGATCATGCTTGGTAATGACATCTAGTTTGTCCTTAGGTGAATCATTAGGATCTTCAATTTCAATAACACCATTATCAAGGAGGTATTGAATTTTATGTTTTAACTCCATGCACTTTGAAGTCTTATGTTTTTTATATCTATGATATGCACAATAATTATTCAAAAATTCACATCCCCAGTGGTCTTGTTAGGCAATATGATAATATTGTGCTCAAGAAGCTCCTTGAAAGATGACTCAATAGATTGAGCCAAAGGTGTAAACTATCTATCTAGGGGATACTCCTCTTTGAAAGATGACTCAATAGATTGAGCCAAAGTTGTAAACTATCTATCTAGAGGATACTTTGAGGAAAATGTCTTTTTGTCTTTGTGAAGATGTCTTGTGATCTTGTTCAAGATTTGGCTTTTAATTTCCACCTTATAGAGTTGTTGTAACCTTCCTTGAAGTATGTTATTCTTGATATCATGAAATTGTATCTCAAGAGGGGTCATTGAATCTTTTTGTTGGACTTGAATGTCATATATTTCTCTCTTGAGATCTTGAATTTGTTGGGCCAAGGTAGCCATAGAGATTTATGATAGTTATGATCTTTGACCTAGGACAATGTATGAGATTCTAGATGGAATGCAAACCCTAAAAATGCGGACTTGACTATATGATAGGAAAGTGATGTGCAGCTAAACCCTAAATGGGACATGAGGATGAATAATGCTTGATTTAAAGATTAAGGATACTCTATATCTGAAAAGATTTACAAATGTGAGGTTTGACTTGTGCTATGATGGATAGCCACAAGTATAAGTAATCAAAAAGAAGGCATGCTATGATAGGAGATGATGAACTCTAAACAAAATACCAACTCAAAAAAACTGATAGGTTCCCTAACTCAAGGAAGATGCACCTCAAGTGATAAGGGTGATTGATGATTGAAAGTTGATGTCAGACCTAAGATGAGAAACCCTAAATGCAAGCAATATTTTTGTTTTTTTGTAATTTTGATTGAAGTATGCAAGAGGTGGGATTATGTCCTAAAGGGAGATGGGAATGCGCCATAATTTAGCTATGTCCTAATGAAGGTATGTAAGGATCAAGGATGTATCCTAAGAAAATGATGTAAGGCTATGCAAAGATTATGGGTATGATCCAAGGGAATGATGCGAGAGGATGTGATGTAAGGACTGAATGAATGACTAAATGGGATGATCTAAATATGCAAGGTCTAGGTATGATTAAATGAGATATGCAAGGATGAAAGGTGTGACTAGGCGAAGACTATGCAAGGACCTAAAAAGTATGGCAAGCTAGAATGATGTGACTATGCAAGAACCTAAAAAGATCATAACAACAAAAATGATGTCTCTACAAGCTATCTGGTATTCAGAGATAAGATGGTCGTATGTATTTTCCTCTATTATGCACTTGTGATAAAGCTCATTTAAAAAAGAAAGCTTGTGATCTCAAGGGTTCAAGTTCAAATTCTATTGTAAGACCATTTTCAAAGTCTCAATAACAATGTAGAAATGTGTGATGTTTCAACAAAATTTTACGGTTTTTGTAAAAGAAGCATCTCCTCTTCTGAATGACCATTGGGTTGGACTGATTTTTCCTAGAGTGACGGTATATGGACTTATTCATGTGAACTTGTGGGACGTAAGTGTGCTACTAGATAGACCAATAAAAGTGCAAGTTTAATGTTTTAGTTTCAAGTGTGATCTATTGATTGTGAGATGTTCTTGTTTGTTTTGCACACACTCAAAAAACATGTTAGACAAAATGTTTATTTGATTTTTAAATAAAACAATTTCAAGCACAATCCTAAGGCAGGCCAAGACAATACTTGTTGATCCCCTTACAATAAAATACCACATTCAACTAGATAGTTAGAATATTGGTAGCTTTGGCTCCCCTGTACACGACACTCAATTCTTGGGCATACCAAGCTTTGAATTTTTTGGTCATCACTTCCCAAAAAAAATACTATCTCGAATTGAGGGGCACAATGCCCAAGTCAACAAGGTGAAGGTAATGTTTCTAAGACAATCAGTTTCTAGTAAGGGCATTCATTCAGGTGGCCATACACATGGCATTGTCTACAAGTTTCCTCATAGATACATTTATTTAAAACAAAAAAGAGGCTATTGCTCAAGACACAAAAGTCACTGTTTAATTTTAGAGCACCAATTGAGTTTCAAATCACAATTTCTTCAATAGGCGTCCTGCATCAAATGTCATTAGTAGTTTCAAGATATCATCTTGGACACACGAGGGCAAGCTGTACAAACTGCGACAACCACACACAAAGAAACAAACTAACAAAAATACTAACACTATCTAAACAATACAACTAACAAAATAAGCGAAAAGATAGCAAAACAAATCAAACACTAACTAACAAAAAAAACAACTAGGTTAACAATTAACTCAACCTAACTACAAAATTAACACTAAATTAATAGATTAACAAAACTAAAACTAAAACAACTATGAAATCTAATCTAAGTTAACAACCAAGTCTAATTAATTAAAATGAAACTAACAAACCTGAAATTAGACAAACTAAAATTAAATCTAAATTACAATTAAAAACAAAAACTAAATTTAAAAACCAAAAACAAATTAAAAACCAAAATAAAAAATCAAATTAAAAACTAGAATCAAAAGCAAAGTAAAAAACCAAATTTAAAAAAAAAACTAAATCAAAAACAAAAAAAATAAGCATGGATTTCATACTTGGATTACCTAAAACACCGATAAGACCTTGGGAGGATATAAGCATGGATTTCATACTTGGATTACCTAAAACACCGAGAGGGAATGATTCTATATTTGTGGTAGCAGATAGATTCTTGAAGATGGCTCATTTCATACCTTGTAAGAAGACATCACATGCATTGCATGTAGTAGACCTATTTTTCAAGGAAGTAGTGAGATTGCATGGATTACCTAAGACCATAGTTTTAGACAGAGACACTAAATTTGTTGGCTATTTTTAGAGAACACTTTGGAAGAAGATGAAGACAGATTTGAAGTTCAATTCTACTTTTCATCCACAGACTGATGGACAAACAAAAGTAGTTAACCGTAGCTTGGGGAATTTATTGAGATGTTTAGTTGGAGATAAAACTGGAAGTTGCGATTTGATCCTTGCACAAGCAGAGTTTTCCTAGAACAATTTAGTAAATAGGGGTACTGGAAGAATACCTTTTGAGATTTTTACCGGAGTGCATCCTAGAGGTATATTAGAATTATGAGACATTAGTAGTGAAGACCAGAGAAGTTCATAAGCAGAAGACTTTGCAGATCACATGGTAGCTTTGTATATTCAGGTTAAGTAGCGTTTGGAGGACATGGACAACAAGTATAAGGAGAAGGAAGATGAGAAGAGGAGACAAAAGGAATTTGAAGTTGGAGATGAAATGATGTTATATCTAAGAAAAGGGAGATTCTTGGTTGGAACTTATAACAAATTGTAGATGAAAAAGTTTGGACCTTGCAAGATTTTGAGAAAGTTCAATTCTGGGAATGCATATAAGTGGAGTTACTAGATAGTCTGCGTATTTCACCTGTGTTTAAAATTGCACATCTTCATGAGTATCATGAACCAGAATTCAATGAGGATAGTATTGCAAACTTGGAGAAATAGTTACCCCAGAAGGAACTGGATCGGATTGAATAAATATTGGACAATAGGATTGGGCGTAGTACCCAGAGTAGTCAATATAAGGAGTGTCTTGCGAAGTGGAAGGACAGACCAATTGAAGATTCATCTTGGATCTCTCAAGAAGAGGTGGACAACCTTGGTTCTCCTTTGACCCTAGAAAAGTGAGAGACCCACTTTTTAAATAACCTCGGATGTTTGATGCAAGAGCATCCTCGGCTCATGGCAATCTTGCATCAACCAAAAAATATTTTCTTCTGTTTACAGTTTCAGCATTTCTTTATGTGTGTACCCATTTTGGCTCACTGGATCCTATGGAGTTGGATTCTACTTGAAGACTTGATCATCTTTCTTACTTCCAAAATGCATCTCATTTGGATCATTTTTTGGCAAGTTATCGCTATCAGTTTCCTTGACAGTTTCCTGTTACTAGTTGACAGTTTCTTGTTACCGATTACCTAGACCTATTTTGGTGATCTACAAGCCTTGGGCGTTGATTATGATGTTCCTTGGCATGTGGCCAACCTTTTCCCATGATCTACACTTCATCCTTTGGAAATTCTAGAGGAATCTCTTGGCGGAGGCCGACCTTGTTGGTTTTACATGTTAGGTCTTGTTCTCTGGGTTTGATCCCTTTTTGGGCCGACCGAATCCCCTTGGATCATATAAATCATTTTAATTAAGCATTATAATGCAACAATAAAGAAAACAAGTAGTTAGACTAAGCATAGAAGATATATCTTAAGATTGAAGGTCCCAGTTGTGACCTATTCTATACTTTGAGCATGTTTTAGCAGGCCCGTGAGTCGATTTCTATAACCCGATTGTTACCGGTTGGTTGTAATCAGTTTTTATGTTATAATATCTTTGTGTTTCCATTGTGTTTACTCTTTCTGATCGATCCAAATTGATCTCTTTGAGGTCCCTCCTAACCGGTGACTGCTTCAAAAGACCACAAATTTGGCACTAGTTTGAATGGAATCGAGAATAATTAAGGTAAACAAGACACATATAGGAAAGTGAGGCCTAAATGAGTATGAAATTATATGAGGTTATAATTTACAAAATTGCAATAACATATCTTTTGTATATCTTATTGTATTTGATATTGGAGTATTATATGTTGAGTTGGTGCTCAAATCTTGGACTAGGGGATTGGTGTCTTATGTAGGTTGGTTCTTTCAAATATATTTGGGGATTGGTGTCTTTGGTAGGTTGGTACATATTTAACATTGTAAGTGGTTGATTGAATATCTTTTGTGACATTGGATTTGGGCAATATATCCAGGCAACTATTCTCACCATGGTTTTTTACATTTCTAGTTTTCACATAAATATGGTGTTCATTTTTGTGGACGTGTGTTTATTTTAATCATTTGATAAGTTTCTTAATAGCTAAGAAAATATTAGTAAATGCTACTAATGATGAATTGGGCTTGAGGTAGGGCATATAATAATTCACTCCCCCCTCTCTTAGTATATTTGTGTGCTTAAAAATATACAATACTAAAATAACATAAAATAGAAAAAAGGACACAAAAAGAATAATATAATTAAGATTAAATATGACTAATTGGGTCTTTCGAGTCCTTGCTAAGAATCTTTAGCTTCTCCTTCCAAGGTGAACTCCCTTCATTATCCACTTGCCTCTTTATTGTAAATATGAGTTCTTGTTATCATTGATATCAAACTTCTTGATCCGGATGAGCAACTTGGTTATTGTTAATCTTAGAGGATCCGGCTAATACTGAGAGGGGGGGTGAATCAGTATTAACAATAATTTTAAACTTAAAACTTGAAATTATAAAACTTCACCAAATCAATCATAAACTAGTAATAAACTCTTTACCATTATTGGTAATCACTGATAACCAACTGTTAAATCAGTTTACCAGAATTGCTCATTAAGTGTTCATCAACATGCATAAACTGAAAGTAAAACATAACAATACATAAAAAGATTCACCATATGAACACCATGTTTTGCACATGGAAACCCAAATAGGGAAAAACCATGGTGGGAATTGGTACCCACAAAAATTGTGCACTCTTTCAGAATGCGCCCTGTTAGGAGCTTAGCCCAGTTAGAAGCTTACAAAGATGCCATGTTAGGATAAGACCCTGTTATGAGTCACCCAGTTAAGGGATTTAGATGTGAGCCCTATTAGGATCAACCTCACAAGAGGATTTAACACTCAGATGTTGAGCTACCTGATTAAGGGATTTACAATGAAAGGCCTGTTAGGACCTACCCAGTTAAGGGATTTTGTTGTTGTAATTTTTAGAGAACAATAATGAATGATCTAGGTATAACACTTAACTTCTTGCTTGATCAAGTCCAATTCTTGCTCCAAATGTGCTACACTCTCATAGATCTCATATGCTGGTTCGACTTCACACTCTTCTCAAAACCACCAACACAACAAATATCAACTGTACCAACCTAAATAACCTTTTCAACTTAGTCGGTTACAAAACCCTAAGACTTACAAGATAGATCATCACATATATTTTACAACTCATTATAGATCATCATTGATCATAATATGGATCATTACAATCAATTACAAATCAATTACAACCGTTGAATGATCTTCGCATCTCGGTCTGATACACATTCAAACCCTTAGCTCATTCCGCTAAACACTTTGCACATTCCCAAGAAATTCTCTCTCCAAACGTGCCAAAACATCATTCAAACACTTCACGTGGTTTGTGCACATCATCACCAACATTTGAACTTGATGTAGATCACCTCCAAACCAAAAATCATTACCGATCAAGAGAATTATTTGCTGGTCCTTAAACCCTTCTTAAAATCTAGCAAAATAATACCAGAAATCATAAACATGACTTTCGATAACCAAAACATGATGCGGTTTTGGTCAAGTACATATTACAATGATATAAACTCACATTCCAAACCATAACACTTTAATCATCACCAATCATCAGATCTCATCAAAACATTTCCTCTTTTACTGGTTAAGGTCCTAATTCCTAGTTCACTGTCTTCAATACCGATAAGGCATTTTTGGTAGACCAAAAATACTTAGATGACAAAATACAACACAGTAAACATCAATTGCCATCAATGACAACACAAGTAACTGATCAATTTCATCCAATCATGCAATCTCAATCTCTTCATCACAATGTCATCACAAACAGTCCTTTACCGGTTCAGTCATCATTCTTCACCTACATCAGTTATGCTAATCATGCCAACATTCTCCCCCTTTGGTATTGATGGTAACACCAACATAAATACCAACATAATCAAATAAGATCACACTGCTCAATTCTGGAACTTCTCTACTGCACTTCACTCTTCTATTAGTTCATCTCTTCTCTTCTTCATTTCTTCTCCCTCTTTCTGTTATACATCTTCTCTTCCTTAGGCTAATATATTTCTTCTCCCCCTTTGACAACAATTCCAAAGGTGCATATGCATCGTCAGTCATCAAATTTGTTGTTGTTGTCTTCAACATTTATGCAAATCTCATCTAAGCTGCTCCCCCTGCAAAATAGCCACCATTTCATCAATCCACGGTGAAAAATATTCATTAATCCCACTGGATTGATGTATCTCCTACATCAATTCTTCTTATGTAGGGTTCTGAGCCCTAATTTACCTCTATGGTACTCAAAGGTAGCCTTCAGCAACGGTTTTGTGGAAATGTCTATTGGCTTCTCTTAGCTTGTCACATACTCCATTTTGACTTGTTTTTCTTGTACTCTCTCCCTTAGAAAGTGATATTTCAATTCTATATTCTTTATCCTTGCATGTAACACAAGGTTTTTTGAAATATTAATTGCAACTGTATTGTCACATTAAATAGTTACCAGTTCAAACATATCAAGTTTAAAACCTTCTAACACATTTCTCATCCAGATTGTCTGCGTGCAATTCATTGATGCTGCAACATACTCTGCCTCTACTGTTGACTATGAAACACAAGTTTTCTTCTTACTTGTCCAAGCAACCAATCTACCTCCAAGAATAAAAGCTTTATCGATAGTGCTTTTTCGGTCATCAACGTTGCCTGCCCAATCTACATCAGTAAACACTTCCAAAGAAAAATTATTTTTATAAGGATACCATAAGACATAATCTATTGTGCCTTTCAAGTATCAAAATATCCTTTTCATCGCTACCAAGTGAGTCTCCTTGGGATCCTTCTAAAATCTAGCAACCAAACCAACAACATGTGCAATATCAAGCCTACTGTGAACAACATAATGCAACTTACCAATCATGGACCTGTATTCTTTTTCATCAATAGATGGTGAATCATCTTGTTTAAACAATTTACAACCTATCACCATCAGAGTACCAACCGGTTTACAATCCTTCATGCCAAATATTTTTAACACTTCCTTTACATACTTTAACAGATAAATATTCCACCATCCAATTCCTGGATGTGCAACCCAATGAAAAAATTAATCTCACCAATAAGAGACATCTCAAATTATTTCTTCCTCTCCTTAGTAAAAGCCATACCTAAATCATCATCACCTCCAAAAATTATATCATCTACAAATACTTCAACTATCAACACCCTGTCTCCATCAGTCTTAAGATATATGTTACTATCCTCACTGGTACACTGGAATCCTATCTTGATTAGGTGTACATGCAATCTTTCAAACCATGCTCTTGGTAACTGCTTCAATCCATACAATTCCTTATGTAACTTGGAGTCCATATCTTTATCCTCAGATAAAGCAAATCCATCTAGTTGTTCTATGTACACTTTTTCTTCAAGTATGCCATTAAGAAAAATAGATTTAACATCCATTTAATAGACCTTAAATCCTTTAAATGAAGCATAATCAAGTAACATTCTTCCTCTTTCCAATCTTGAAACCGGTGCAAAGGTTTCTCCATAATCTTCTCCTTCTTCTTGTGTATATCCTTTGCATACCAATCTTGCTTTATTCCTCACAACCTTGCCTTGTTCATTCAACTTGTTTCTAAAGACCCATTTAGTGCCAATCACATTCTTGTCTTCCTGTCTGGAAGCAAGTTTCAATGTCTTATTCTAATCTATTTGATCTAATTCCTCATTCATAGCATTAATCCAATCATCATCCTTCAATGCCTCTCTTACTATTTTAGGCTCAATAGTAGAAATTAGACATGAGTTTTCTCTGATTTTCCTCCTTGTTTGTACACCAACATTTTTATCTCCTATAATTTGTTCTTCTGAATGATTCAGTCTAACATATTTTTGTATTACCAGTTGTGGTGTTGTGCCTTCTACTTCATGTTCTTCATGTTCTTCATTGCTTTCTTCATTTATTGGTTGAGCACCTATTTCTGGATTTTCCTGCTCATCATTCTTTTGTACTTCCAGTTCAATAAACACAAGTTTTTCTTCATCTTTCTCAGGTTCAGATCTGCTGGTCTTATCAGATTTCTCAAAGAGTTCATCTACTTTCACATTTACACTCTCAATTATCCTTTAATCTGAATGTGGTCTAGTATAGTGCAATTATAGTGGGATAACAATGTGACCATGCAAATATGTGGAGTCTATTTGTGGTTGTTCCAAAAGGCTTTTAATGATGAATATTGAATTTTTTGAAGCTTTGGTATTGGTTTCTTAGATCCAAAATTGATGTTTAGTCAAGTGTGATTGTTTTGGTATGACCATACAAAAATGTGTTGCATTCCTATACTTTCTATTACTTTGGTGATGTGGTTTGATTACTCAACATTGTGGGTATTTTTTGATACTATTTTGGGCATCCATAAGTACTCTTAGTGGTTTGCATTTAATTTTGTGCAAAGTTGTGTTTGTGCACTAACATATTAGCTTCTGAACTTCACCTATAATGTTTTGGTTTGTATGGTTGCATGTGGATCCATGGGTGATGTTTTAGGATGGAGATGAAGGTGTGTTGACATGGTGTTATGGCTCACATGTCTCATTTTTCCTTCCACATTGCGTTGAAGATTTTTTTTGGGCCAACAGTTTTGTATTTGCATGTTGCATCTAATTAGGTTGACCTAATTTATGTCATTGAGGTTATGGTTGGTAAATAAAGGGTGGGATCATTGTGGAGAGAAATATAGAAGTTGTATGAATTGTGCAAAGCATATGTGAAGTAGTACAATAGTATGAAAGTGTTAGGAAGTAGTGATGAACATAGTTTTTCTGATATGTTTTGAATTATAAATTGTTACCATCATTTCAGTGGATCTAATTCTTTATGGTTCAACCATATTGATGTATTTCTATTAGAAGTATTGTATCTTTCGTTGAAGAAGTGATATTTAGTGTTTACAAATATCTTTTGTATCTTTCCCTAAGGTTGTGCACCTTAGCCTTGTAAGTTATTGTGTAGGGGAAAAAGTGAGACTAAGTATGGAAACCCTAATCCCACTCTCATACACACTCATGCAATACGAAAGAGCCTAGGGAGGTAATTCATGTTGGCTACTTCTTATGAGAAAGAGAGAGTCATTGATTACCTCTTAGGTTTTCTATTCCTTTACTTTAAATGAGAGAGAGGAATGATGCAAAATACAATCTAACCTAGAATGCAAGTAAGCAAGTAAACCCTAATATGAGAATGTAGATCAAAGAACAACTAATACATTGCTGAAAAGTAAATATTAGAAGGAAAAATAAGAAGTGTACCTATGTCTGACATATGAGAAAAAATGTATGGGACTAGGGTGCCACGCCACTATCCCGATTCTTCAATTTTGGAGCTGCAACTAACAGGAGGGATTCTGAAGCCTGCAAAATGTTTTTCCGCCAATTCCTACTGACAAAGGGTAGGACCATGGTGTCACACCACTATCTTGGGTTGGACCAAGGTGCCATGCCCCTATCCTTGGGGTTTCTTCCAAGATCCGCAACCTATAACTATCCTTGTGTTCTCTTCCGGTCCCGAAACTTCCAGTGATGCTCAGATCCAAACCTGTATCTAAAGATGAAAAAGAGGGTTTGGGGTGGCTATATATCATTTTTCCATCGTCAAACCCCAATTTTGGTGATTTCCACCTCCATGAATAGCTGATAATGTACTGAAAATATGTGTGCCAGAACCTTGTGTGTGTGCAAGATCATAAGAATGAAAGTAAACAACCTAGAGCAATCCTAAAGAGTAAACCCTAATTGCTTATAATTGAAAAAGTAAATGCTCTAAATCCACAATTCAAAGTGATCTAAAGCATGAATATGAATAAAAATGAATCTTATGCAAAGAGATGAAAACAACATGAAACCATACCCAACCCCAAGGGAGAGGTACAAGCCAATCGTCAATCGGTGATCTCCTATTGTTCTTCTACATCTTCAAAAGCCCCCAATTGATAAAATGATGCTTGATGAATGTTTGATGGATGAATGTTGAATGTTGTTGAAGACTTCAAAGATCTATTCTTTCGGTGAAAAGAAGGCTCTAATGCTCCAAAAACCTATTCTTAGATCCTTAGAAGAAGGCCCCTTCAAATGAAGAAAGAGAGCTCTTAAGTATAAAACACTAGATCTTAATTTCATGTTTAGGCTGACCTAGGATTTGAATTTACCACTGATATTTTGGGGTTAAGCATTATTATATGATAGGATTGTGCTCCTAAAATTTCAAGGAAAAAGTCGCAGACCATGTGCATTCCCACCATGGTCTGACCAACTTTTCACCAAATTTTTGGGGTTGTTAGATATGATGATATTAGAGTGCATCCCAAAGTTACAACTGATTTTGAGATGTTTTGATATGCGAAATCAGGCCTAAACTGTCAAAATAAGACATAATTAGGGTTTATGATTAAATGATTTATTGGAGGAATAAGATGAAGAGGGGCACACTAAGCGTAAAGGGCCCAACTTTATAATATGTAAAGTGATGAAACATGACCTTAGATTTAATTTAATTAATTAATTAAATGCTTAAAGGGGAATTAGAAATGCAAGATGCAAGACACACTAAGGCGGGTGCTAACCTAAGTGTGAAATTGTACCACCCTAGCAAGCGTGTACAATTTATGCCACTACATTTAGCCCCCACTTTAGCTATCATATGACACTACATGCATATGCAATCTAAAGTACAAAAAATTAAACATCATTTGAGAAAGGATTATCCATAAGTTGTCAAATGAAGCCCCCTGCAGTATCTGCAGTACACAGTTAGGAACCACACCCTACAAAACCACATGTTAGATCACAAAATCACCTAATACTTACTAAGAAAGTGATGAAATTCATGGGTAGATATATGCCCCCTTGTTTCAACTTGCTTATTAGTGAGGTGAAATAGGGTATGATGTTTTCCACAACAAATTGTGATAAATATTTTAATGAAGCAAGTTCACAACAAGGCCTGATTGCTCATCCAAGAATATTATGGAACTAATGCAGAGCAAGAGGGAGAACTCATGATTCCAATTCCATCGACGGTGTGAGAATAGGAGCTTCCTAGCTCAAGGTATGATAGATTGAAGAAAAAGTGTAGAAATTAGGGTTTTAACTTAAAACTTAAAGTCAAAAAGTGCATAACACATAAATATGGTCCATTCAAGGCACCCTGGTCCCTGTTCCGGGTGACCAGTGGTGACACAGTATCAAGCAATGAATGTTAGAACTAATAGAATGATTGTATTTATTAGATGATAGTAATGATGATAGACTATTTTGCATTTTGCATACACTGTCATACATCTGCGAGCATACCGTCGGTCTCACCTTTTGGAGCCTTTGGGAATAGATCCCAAGGCTGATAGTGGGAAAGAGGGATTTTCTACATGCAGTGGGCTTGTGGGATGCGATGACCATGCCGGCCATCCGATTCCATTCTGCGATGTTGATGGCGATGATGTAGAGGTGGGATGTAGACACCTCGACGCTCTCATTACCTATGGGGGAGATGACAATCACCCTTGAGGATGTATACCACATTATGTACCTTCCCATTAGAGGAGACATCATGAGATATCGATCTGATCAGACAGAGGAGGATTACAGGAGAGAGCAGGTATATGCTGTGGGGAGATTGATATGCAGCAAGGCAAGTGCTCCTATCAGGGTCAGCTAGCTCCTACACCCTACTGGTGAGGTTCCATTAGTGAGGCGACTCGTGATTGTGACCCTTGCATTAGCCGTGTGTCCCAATGAGCTCAACACACATATGCATGGAGGACTCATCTACACTATCCGAGCGATCCAAAGACATAGGAGGGTATACTCTTGGGGTCAGAGCATGCTTGCACATCTCAATCATGACCTTGGGGAGTATGTGTTTGGACAAGGATGCATCCTTGTGACATGCACACTACTATAGGTGTGGATGTTTGACCATATTACATGCGCTAGGCCTACTAGAGCCCCTATAGAATTGGTTCCAGAATAGCCTAGGGTATTTTCTTATCCTCTGACCCGTGAGTGGCAATTCAGTGATCTCCTACATTGGAGATTGAGCTTAGATAGATTGAAAACAAGCAGAGTCATATGAAGACCCTACCTCAAGATGTACATATGGGCAGGGATACACAGGCAGATGTTCAGCATGTAGAGGAACCATCTACTAGAGGGGTAGTACAACCACATAGTCATTCCCTTCTACTTCGATCGAGTTCAACGGTAGTTCAATTTAGAGTAGTGTGTTCCTATTGATGTGCCTATGTACATCCAACACTCATGCATGATGCCGAGGCTAGGAGCCATTCCTAGGCCTACCAGTGATGAGATCAATATCACAGACTTAGATGGGTTTGATCAGGACATAGCAACTAACTATAGAGATGATTCAGGCGTGCACTGATGATACATCACATGGTTGGGGAGGACATACCTTGGAGCCATTTTCCTAGTGGATTTCCCTGGGGGGAACCTCAGACCATGGAGACAGTTAGGCGATGGAGAGGGATCTGATACATCCAAGGAGGGCTCAAATGATCAGGCTGATGACATAAGAGAATAGGAGAATAAGAGACAAGTGGAGATGGAGATGATCCTGATAATGGAGAGGGAGATCAGGATGGAGATGTTGAGGAGGACAAAGAGGAGGAGGAGGATGAGTAGGAGGAGGATGACGAGGATGAGGAGGATGATGAGGAGGAGGACAAAGAGGAGGAGGATGATTCAGATGCAGTTCATCATCACCTCGAGGAGGATACCATAGCCCTAGATCCACTGAGTCTCCCACTATAGGTGGAGAAGGACCCAATAAGGGGTCCAAATCCTAGTCCCCATTGGCCCACACCTACTGTATAGAGACAATATGAGTACGAAGAGCCTAGCGAGTCCCAGTCTCAAGCGGTCACTTATCATGATCCCTACTAGTGGGAGGGAGATCCAGGTAAGTTGTCCTGTTATTGATTAACTTATATATCTCACTTATTTAGATTTGATGATATATAATGTTACTGACGAAAAAACATTCTCTCTTCCTTACAGCTACCATCCAAGAGTGGCATTCTCTGATTCAGAATGCAGTGAAAAACCTCATTGTGATTGCGCACATTCCTATTTATTTACAGATATCGCACAGATCGTAGAGGAGTACAAGATGAAATGAGAACCTTTTCTCCCCCATTCGGACGGAGATGGAGGTCGTACAAGAGAAATTATGATAGACAAAGCATGACTTGACAACATCATAGATAGAGGCAACCACATACCATGGGATCATGATGGAGAGGGATCATAGGATCTCCTTGTGGAGTTACTCATGGTCCATATCACGATACACCCCCATGGGGCCACCCCCACAACCAGATCAGGAGGGGACATCTAGCCACCATCCTCCAACTACTAGTCCAAGGGATAGGAGATTGTCTTGATGTATATATTATGATGCTCATGGATATGTTATTTTAATGCTTAAACAATATATGCATTGCTTAGATTAAAAGTAACATAATGAGTGGTGAACATGTATGTCTAATTTTAATTTCCATGTGATTGATTTCTCAATGCTTCATGATTAAATTGATACAAGTGTGATTTAATTAAATAACTAAGTATTTAATCAAATGCTACTTTGATGATGTAAAATAAGAATGTATTAAGTGTGAGAACTATATGACTAATGTGATTTAATTAACTATAATTAAACACAATATGATATAATTCTACTTAACACATAAGAAATTGTATAATATGCTAGCATATATGAAATGTAAATCTATTCAATTTAAACAAAATAATCCAAGACTAAAAACAAAGTAATGAAACATGCTTGTCAAGAATGAAGTAATGTAGACCAAACAATATAACATCATTTAATCTTACATACTTTAATGAAGACATGTTAACATATTACCCAATTTTGAAGAAAGAAAAGATACAAAGAGAGAACAAAAAGTAGACTAGAAAGAGGGAGAGAAAAGGAGAGATAGGCATAGTATCTACGAAGGTGCATAGCATTTATAGGTTCCTTGAGAGGCGTACCTTCCACACATGCTATCTTGCAAGCACCTGATCCATAGACCTCAACAATAATGTATGGTCCAAGCCAATTAGGACTGAATTTTCCTTTCTCCTCAGGTAAGGCATTCATGTTGCGTTGATTCTCATAAAGGACTAAGAAGGAACGTTGAATAACCTTATCATTGTAGCTTTGTTGCAAAGTTTTATGATAAGCTTGAATATGCTCAAGGGCATTTATACGACATTCATTGAGCATATCAAGTTGTTGGAGTCTTTGCTAAAAATAGGAATCAACATCCACTATGCCCCTAAGAGAAACTCTCAAAGAAGGAATTTCTAACTCCAAAGGCATAATGGCATCAACACCATAAACAAGATTATAAGGAGTACAACCCGTAGAAACACATACACTCATCTGATAAGCCCACATAGCATAGGTTAATTAAGTATTCCAATCCTTACCATGCTTGTTTACAATCTTTCAAAGAATTTGTTCAATTATCCTATTAGAAGACTCAGCTTGACCATTTGATTGAGGATAATAAGGTGTAGAAAATTTATGTTGAATATGATATTTCTCAAGAAACTTCTTCACATCCTTATTTTTTAATGACGTTCCATTAACTTAAACTAAGGCAGAAGGTATCCCAAATCGAGAAATAATATTTTAAAAAATGAATTGACAAATTGCTTCAGTGGTAGTGGATCGAAGAGGAATGACTTCCACCAATTTCGTAAAGTAATAAGTGGCAGTTATGATGAAAGTATGTCCTTTAGATGAAGGAGGAGATATTTTACCAACAAGATCCAAACCCTATGTAGAAAAGGGCCAAGATGCTACCTGTGATCCAAGTTCTTGAGCAGGGGCATGGATCAATTTTCTATGTTCTTGACACTAATGACATCTTTTAACAAACACAAAGGAATCCTTCTCCATGGTTTGCCAATAATATCCCATTCGGAGAAAGCTTTGAACTAAAGATCTACCCCCAAAATACCCCCCACAAGAACTTGAATGTGCTTCCTCAAGAGCAATAGGTATTTCAGCCTTGTTTAAGCATCAAAGAAGAAGACCATTATAACCCCTCCTATAAAGAACATTACAAAGGATAATGTATCTAGTAGCCAATTTATGAATCCTAGCCCTAGTATTCTTATTCGCAGAGTTAGGAATGGTACCATAACTCAAATATCTTATGATATGCAAGAACCATTCATCAGAATCTATAATGCAACAATATGCCACATCACTAGGATTATCAGCAATAACCAAGGTAGTGAGGTTGTGAATAGTGAATTTAAGATCTACCAAGGGTTCCTCTAGAGACACAAGAGAGAAAACATATGCCATCACATCAACATGTCGATTATCTTTTCAAGAAACAGGCTCCATGGTATAAGAATCAAATTTTTGCAACAAGGATAAAGCTAGATCTCTATGTTCTGATAATTTGTCTTTCTTAGATTGATAAACTTGTCACTTGTCTTATGATTAGTTGATAATCTCCATAAATATGTAAATGTTTCACATTTAATGACAAGGCTACTTTAATTCCAGCTGTAAGAGCTTCATATTTAGCAATGTTGTTGGTACATAAGAAATTGAGACGATATGATAAAGGAATAGGCTTCTTTTTAGGAGAAATTAAGACCACCCCTTCCCCCCATCCTATATGACACTTAGAGCCATCAAAGTACAATTCCCAAGTCTCATCAACCTCAATGGAAAAAATGTGTTCATCGAGAAAAGACTCTGGATTAGGTAGGGAGAAGGGTGAAGGAGCATCAACTAAGTGGTCAGTCAACGGTTGACCCTTTATTGCCTTTTGTGAGACAAACTTAAGGTCGAACTCGGTCAACATCATAACCCACTTAGCTAAGTGTTTGGAAAGGTCTGTTTTGGAGAAAGGATGTTTAAGAGGATTGAATTTATTGATAACATGGATCTCAACATTCAAGAGATAATGCCTCAATTTTTGAGTCACAAAGACTAAAGCAAGGCATTGTCTTTCTATTGTAGAATATCGGACTTTGTAATCAAGTAGAGTGCGACTTATGTAATAAATCGGGCATTCTCTACCATCCTTATCACATTGTACCAATAAGGCTACAAGAGCTTGAGGGGAAGCAGCGGTGTACAGAAGAAAAGGCTTAGTAGGATCAGCAGGTTGAAGAATAGGAGGATTGGCCAAATAGGTCTTTAGGTCTTCAAATGCTTGATGACAATCCTCATTCCATTGGAAAGTGATATTCATTTTAAGCAATTGTGTGAAGGGAAAGGTATGATCCACAAGTTGAGACACAAACCTATGAATATCTTGGATCTTTCCTTGCAAACTTTTTAGTTGGGAGACATTCTTAACAGGTAGCATGTTAACAATAGTATCTATTTTCTTCATATCCACCTCAATTCCACGACGTGAAACTATAAATCCTAATAGTTTTCCAATATCCACACCAAAAACACATTTTTGGGGATTCAAATGCATGTTATACTTACGAATTATCTAAAATATTTGACAAAGGATCTTAACATGATATGTAAAAAGAATGGATTTTGCTAAGATGTCATCAACATAATCTTCTAAGGTTTTATGCATATAGTCATGGAAGATGAGTCATAACATGCTGATAGGTTGCGCTTGCATTTTTCAATCCAAAAGGCATCACAATCCAACAAAATGTACCCCAAGGAGTGGTAAAAGCAGTTTTATATTGATCTTGAGGATTAATAAAGATTTGATTATATCTTGAGAAACCATCCATAAAGGATAATAAAGCATGCCCTGCTACTAAATCCATTATCATATCGATATTCAAGAGAGGAAATTCATCCTTTAAAGAGGCCTTGTTTAAATCACGAAAGTCCATACACATCCTAATCTTATTTTTAGCTTTAGCTACAGCTACAATGTTTAAAATCCATGGGGAATAATTGATAGGATGAATCAACCCAACATCCAATAGTTTTTTCAATTTCAGCTTTAACAAGTAATGCCACTTTAGGCTGAATCTTTCGAATCTTGTGCTTCATAGGTTTAGCATCAGGAATTAGGACAATGTTATGAGTGACAATCTTAGGATCTATGCCAAGCATGTTAGAATTTATCCAAGCAAAGATTTTAGACAATTCATCTAACAACTCAGCATATTATTTTTTCTCTTCTTCATCAAGACATCTCCCTATCTTGATGATTTTATCTTCAACACAAGGATCCATCTTGATATCAATGGTGTCATTTATTAGGAGATTGCTTTGTTGATGAGCATCTTTTAATTGAAGAAATTCTTTAACTATCTCATCATTATTTCTTTCTTTCCCAAAGTAAGCTTCCACATTTAGACAATAGGAAAAATTGCGGTTATGGTGATAATGAGGAAGGTTGTCATAAGCTCCCAATAATTCAGTTAAGGAATCATCACTAGAAAACACATCCAAAGCAAAGATGCAAGAAGGGTCATAGTCAATATATTTTGGATATTTTAGTGAGAGAGAAGCAGAAATGACATTAACAGTAATAGATGGTCTCTTAGAGGCTTTAGTACACTTGAAAAGATCATAACCAAGCCCAAAATTGCATATCATGAAAGTTGATTTCCAAGGGAAGATCCCTTGTTCTTGAGCACCACATCCATTTCCATTATATCCACACCTAGCTAGGATGTGAAAACCAGGACCATAAAGGTTAGTCATTTTCGAAGAAGAAGGAGGATTTTCAAAAAGTGAAGGATCAAAATCCTTTACACTAGAAACTAAGGGAAATGAAGTCTGAGAAGCTGCCACAAAGTTATTACTCAATGGCCCAAACAAAGTATATTTCTTTTTAGGTTCTTCTTCTTCTTTCTTATTTTTGACCTTAGGCTCTCTAATGGGAATCCTATATTCCCCTAGGAAAGTATGATTGAAATCAAGGGATACCCAATCATCTTCTGCAAGAATCTTTTCAGGAGAGAAAGTGTTCTCAATCATAGAATCGGGTTGAGAAGACTCTTCCTCAAGAACCTTTGGTCTACTTGAGGAAGTATTGGGAATCGATTCAGATATAGGAGATATGTTTGATGAGCTGGTCACAATAATTAGAGTAGAAGCTTTAGAGGAATTATCTAAGATAGTTGGGGAATAATTGATTGAAGAGGATTTAGAAGTTGATGTTTGTAAACAAGCCTGGAATCTTGTGTCACATAACAAGGTGTATGTTGTATTATTATGAATGAATTTGATTTTCCTATGCAATGTAGAGGTAACAACTTCCATGCTATGAATCCAAGGTCTCCCTAGCAACAAGTTGTATTTCAACTCTCTAGACATGACATGGATAGGTGTGGGTAAAGTAACAGGACCTACCTTAATAGGAAAGGTGATGATACCTGGTGAAGATTTAGCAACATTATTGAAGTCACGGATGGTGAGAGAATCAAGCTTAATAAGAGATGTATTAACATTGATCTTATGAAACAAGTTAATGCTACAAACATTAAGGCTAGAACCATTGTCCACTAGTGTTCATCTTATCGCACTATTATTTATGATAACCATAATCATTAAGGGATCATATTGTTGTTGAACTTCACTAGATGGCAACTCATCTTGTGTAAACACAATTTGAGGCTTGGGTGCTGAAATAGAGTGAATCAAGGAAGCGATATTATTGGATGTCACTCCAGATGGGACATTTAGTGTTTTCAAGGCATGTTGTAGCATTTCTTGATGAGTTGAGGAAGTTTGAAGCAAATCCCAAAGGAATATCTTGGCAGGAGTAGCTTTAAGTTGTTCAACAAGATCATATTTCTTACCAAAGGTTTGTAAAATGTGAGGTGCTTGAGGAAGAATGAGTTGAGGGTTAGGTAGAGGAGTCAGAACAACCAGGGGAGGGTTAGGTTTCCTATTGTTTCTCATGTTAGAGGTATGGGAAACCACATTATAACTCTCCTTAGTTAGTTGTCTATCATAACTATAAGGATTCTTAGTGGGATTCCTTCCTTGAACCGTAATAATAGGTTTCTTTGGAGTCCTAAAGGAATCATGACTATATCCACCTTGAACCGTGAAAAGAGGTTGATTAGGAAGAGGTGAAGTTGGAGAAGGACAAGCACCTTGGACAAAAAAAAATAGTTTTCTATGTTCATTCACATTGATCATATTGATTAACCTTTTAGATGCATTATTCTTGTTTGAAAGTTTAGGCAAAGACATAAAGTCATCAAGGGCATCATCCAATAAAGCATGATCATAGTGATTGAAAGGCTTATCTTTAGACTCAAAAGGAGACATAAATTCATAGAGGGAATCATGATAGTCAACCATGTTGCTAGATCTAGTGGAGGACTTGATAGGAATGTGCCCATGAGAGGGATCATTCGACTTATCTTCCTCATCACTACGAAATGGCATAGTAACAAGGTTGATTAATTTTTGGCAAAATAAGGGTTTAGAAAGCTTAGGGTTTAAAAACTCATCTAGAGCTTCATCTAATTCATCCTTAACAAACTCATAATCAACAAAATTGCATACATCATCAAAAGCATGAACATCTTGCAAATAGAAATCTGACATTTTGAAATGAAAATTGCATGAAACTTAAACACACAATGCAAGGAAAATGCAAGAAACCTATCTTCTTTTTTTTTTTTCTTTTTTTTATGTTTTGAAAGAAAATGAAATAAAGTAAATCTAGATATAACAATCTAATGTAATGAAAATGAAATTGGATTCACATCGGGTTCACCAAAGATGTGTAGGAGAAAAAGTGAGAGTACGTATGGAAACCCTAATCCCACTCTCATACAAACTCATGGAATACGAAAGAGCCTAGGGAGGTAACACACGTCAGCTACTTCTTATGAGAAAGAGAGAGTTGTGGATTACCTCTTAGGTTTTCTATTCCTTTGTTATAAATGAGAGAGAGGAATGATGCAAAATGCAATATAACCTAGAATGCAAATCAAAGAACAGCTGATACATTGTTGAAAAGTATAGATCAGAAGGCAAAATCAGAGGCGCACCTGTGTCTAAAATCTAAGCATAAATGTCTCGGACTAGGGTGCCATGCCACCATCCTGTTTCTGCAATTTTGGAGTTGCAATTGACAAGAGGGATTCTGAGGCCTGCAAAATATTGTTCTACCAAGTCCTATTGACAAAGGGTAGGACCATGGTGCCATGCCACTGTCCTAGGAAATACCAAGGAACCATGCCCCTATCCATGGGGTTTCTGCCAAGATCTAAAACCCAGAACTATCCCTATGTTCTATTCCGGTCTCGAAACTTCTAGCGACGCTCGGATCCGAACCTTTACCTGAAGCTGAAAAAGAGGGTTTTGGGTGGCTATATAGAGTTTTGTCTTAGTCAAACCCCCATGTTGGTGATTCCCATCTCCACTAATAGCCAATAATGTAATGAAAATGTGTGTGCTAGAACCTTGTGTGTGTGCAAGATCCTAAGAATGAAAGTAGACAATCTAGAGAAACCCTAAAGAGTAAACCCTAATTGCTTATAATTGACAAAGTAAATGCTCTAAATCCACAATGAAAAGTGATATAAAGCATGAATATGAATCAAAATGAAGCTTATGCAAAGATATTCAAACAACATGAAACCATACCCAACCCCTAGGGAGATGTACAAGCCAATCGTTAGTCAGTGATCTCCTATTGTTCTTCTACATCTTCAAAAGCCCCCAATTGATAAAATGATGCTTGATGAATGTTTGATGGATGAATGCTAAATGTTGTTGAAGACTTCAAAGATCTACTCTTTCGACACTACAAAGAAGGCTCTAATGCTCCAAAAACCTATTCTTAGATTAATAGAAGAAGACCCCTTCAAATGAAGAAAGAGATCTCTTAAGTATGAAACCCTTGATCTTAATTTGATGTTTAGGCTGACCTAGGATTTGAATTTCCTGCTGATATTTTAGGGTTAAGCATTATTATGTCATAGGATTATGCTCCCGAAATTTTGGGGAATAAGCCGTGGACCATGTGCATTCTCGCCATGGTCTGACCAACTTTTCACCAAATTTTTGGGGCTGTTAGATATGATGATATTAGAGAACATCTCAAAGTTACAACTGATTTTGAGATGTTTTGATATGCAAAATCGGGCCTAAACGGTCAAAATAAGACATAATTAGGGTTTATGATTAAATGATTCATTGGAGGAAAAAGATGAAAAGGAGCACACTTAGGGTAAAGGGCCCAACTTTATAATATGTAAAGTGATGAAACATGACCTTAGATTTAATTTAATTAATTAATTAAATGCTTAAAGGGGAATTATAAATGCAAGATGCAAAACACACTAAGGCAGGTGCTAACCTTAGTGTGAAATTGTACCACCCTAGCAAGGGTGTACAATTTACAACACTACAATCGTCTCAGAAGTAGTGAGCTCCTTGGCCTCTGGCCTAAAAATTATAATCAATTTAACATATATTGGGAAGGTGAAGATCCTAACAGATCTTAGGGAAATCCCTTAACCAGGTCACATCTAGCAATGTGTTTGTAATCTTTAATAGGATTTGCTTTTAACCGAGCATACTCTAGAAGAGTATATTTCTTAGTGGGTCCAAAATCCCATAGTGGTTTTTCCCTATTTGGGTTTCCACGTTAAATCTAGTGTTATGAGTGTTGTTATGATTATGTGTTCTTAAGTTTGCATGTTTTATAGTTTTGGTTACTTGTATTTGTTAAAGCTACCGAGGTTGAATCGGTTGAATATATTGAAGATTAAGTTTGTATGATTCACCCCCCCTCTCATCTTATTAATAATTGGTATTAGAACTAACAACTTGTTTTATATCAAATAATTCAAATATATATTGGACGACAACATACAAGCCTACAGATTCGACACATAGGCCTGATTACAAACAATGCTAAAATACAGTGTCCGGGCTAAAGAAAGAATGTGATCCAACTCCAGATCTCCTAACCTTCAAATTAATATTCTATATATGTCTTACTTATGTCTAACTACTTGATTACATTGATTTATATGATATTCATAGCTCAAGGATGATCCACATGATCGGCCCAAGATGAAAACTATTGTCGATGAAGAAGATGTAATGTGTAAAACAACAAGGTCAACCTCTGCCAAAGGAATCCCTTTGAAAAATACATAGCATGAGGTGGGGCCCCAAAGGAAGGTTGTCCACAAGACAAGGAACATTGGAAGCAATGAAATTATGCTCCACAAGCTATGAAAATGATCCGCTAGATTCTTCATTAGCAAAAATAGGTCCAAGCGGTTCTTGTGCTCTGAGATAGAAAAATCTCTCTTTTTTTAGAAGCAATAACTTGCTGAAAAAATATCCAAACGTCCTGCGGACTTAGAATAAGGTATATGAACATGTCCACAAACAAAATCCAACTCCACTAGATCCGATGTGTAAATGCAATAAAATGCAGAAAGAAATGCTGAAACTACAAAATAGAAAGAAAAACAATAAGAAAATGTTTTTGGTTGATGCAAGATTTCCAAGAACCAGGGATACTCCTACATCAACAAGGATTTTGAGTGCAAATAAAATATGAGAAGAAGTGAAAATGATCCACAACAAGGTGTCACTTGTTATAACTATATTAAGCTTGGACACATTGCTAGGTTTTGTAGAGGAAATAATGAGAAGATTGCTAATCTAGTAAGGAAGATTGATGTCAATTAAGAAAAGGAGAAGATGATGTTGGAATTATACACTTAGATGAGAATAGTTGATGTTGTCATTGATGGCAACCAGCTGGTAAAATGATTCATAGGTTACACCGGCAACAAACATCATCTACCGGCACCGACAGTTACAACAAGTTTATTCACACCGGCATCCAGTCTACACTGATAGCAAATTATACAGGCACTGTAAGCCAGCTTGAAATAATATTGTTTTGTATTGTAATTATACTTTTATAGCCGACATGATGTATTGTAAAGACTCATATATGTATGATATCTTTTAGGTCATTTTGAAATGTAATTAGGTAATGCAAGGAAGTGATACATGAGATGTGATAGGTTATGATAGCGAATGAATTGTATATACATTTTCATGTAATTATGTTATGAACGAATAAGAGAAGAGTAGAGAAAAGAAAGGTTTATGGTAGAGGTATCAGACAAAGCTTAAACCGGTACTAAATCCAACATTCCAGATGCTATTTTGAGCAGTACATTGTTATTGGATTTAACTATCCAATTGTGTAGTCAGTGTGACTCCATTTTTGTTGTTGAGCAGTGAGCTCTAGGCAGTTGGCTTTCCTGCATGTGCAAGCCCCTATTGTACAAGTAATATTTATTCATATTGGCTAGTGAGTAAATATTGTGGGTCGCAAATCCCACTGAGGTTTTTCCCCTACTGGGTTTCCTCACCAAAAATATCTATCTTATGGTGTGTATTGATGGTTATACTTTTGTTTCTCTTTACTACATTATTATTTTCTTACCGGTATATTAATTTGGGTTGTAAAGTTACAAACAAGTTTAAATCTTTCATCTATCAGTTAGACACTAATTCACCCCCCCTCTCAGTGTCTTTGGGATTGATCAAGTATCTGACAGTTGGTATCAGAGCCTAGTCCTCTATTTGCAGAATCCTAACAACTTGAGGAAGATTCTGAAACTGGTACTGATGGAAAGTTTGAGACAATAGTTGGAAGGAGCTCTTGAAGATTTTGATGTAGAAAAATTGAAGAATATCAAACTGGAAGATAAACTCAGAACTACTCAGGAATTTATCAAAGCACTTCAAGATAACCTAGTTATAGCAAAGAATAAGAGAAAAGAATTGCATGTGCAATTGCAAAATCAAGATGATGAAGAAAAGGAAACTCTCAAAGATATTGCAGAGAAACTGAGACAAGAGAATAGTAACATGAAGAATGAGATGCAAGATTTAACTATGAGACTATGCAAGGTTATTGAAGATAGAAAGAGGAATGAAGAAGATTTGGCCAGAAGACTTAATGAAAGATCAAATGAATCTCTAAGGCTTAGTTATGAAAATGATATGCTTAAAACAGATTTGATTCACATGCAACATGACAAAGAGGAACTTATGAGACAAGTTAGCACTTTGGAAAGTGAGTTGGTCACTGCAAATGAATACAAAGATAAATTCAAGAATAGTTCAAACAAGCTTGATGATATGCTGAAAAGTCAGAAACCTAATGGAGAAACAGTTGGACTTGGATTTGAACATGGAGAAATTTCTGGGACTGCAAACAATCATGATCACAACAAACCAGTAAGGCAACCTAATGCTTATAAATTCAATGGAAAATGTTTTAAGTGAAACAAATTTGGTCATAGAGAAAATCATCGTAGATTTAGGAATAATCAAAATACAAACTCATCCACCGGTCAATGTTCCAAATGCAATAAAAATGGTCATAACTCAAATAATTGTAGAATCAATGTAAAGTGCTATGTTTGTGGTAGATTTGGACATTTATCTAATCAATGCAGAACTCAAACCAGTCAAGGTTATGGAAAAGCTATTCAAAGAAACAATGTAACTTGCTATGCATGTAACAAGATTGGGCATATTGCAAAATTTTGTAGAAGTAAGAGTGTACCAATGAACAATAAAGTATCTAATGACAAAGGCAAAGAAAAGGTAAATGAAATCAAGCAAGAATTCACTAAACAATGGATCAGGAAGAGAGATAAGAGAAATGATGAATCTATCTCTGCACCGGTAGAATAGAGAAATCCTGGACCGGCAAGAGATTCTTCATCTAACTAAGGAATAATCCTTAGGGGTAAGGCAACTAATTGAAGATCATGCATTTACCCTTGGTTGGTGGTAAGAAGTTATAATTCTTCTTTACCGACATATATGTGGAGTTTTCACTTCATCGGCAAAGCATTTATTGCAGTTGTAAGTTAACCTTTTGGTTATGAAGCACTTGAACTTCTCATTTCATCTCACTAAGAATTCAAGCATTCTAAGAGAGTGAAATTGAGAAAAGGCATCCCAAAGGTGAAGCAGCAAAGGTTTTTCAGAGCATTCAAGGATTTCTCAGCTAAAAGGTATTTATCTTATGCAATGGCTTCTTCATCCTCCGTTTCTAAATTTGTTGCAAACCCTACCATTGTGGAGAACATAAAATGACCTATTCCCATTTTCAAAAAAATTCCTAAGATAGAAAAACTGGATGACTCCATTGGTGCATTTTCTAGAATCCTGAAGGGAGTCGCGTTTGCTAAAGACCCTAGGGCATACATACATTTTAACATTGAAAGTTTAGGGTCTGAAGACTTGAATAATATGTTCATAAATGTTATGACTGACAAACATGGGGTAGTTAAACCAGAACACAAGGTTATTGAGGATTTAGGGTTCATTGACATCCTCCATATGCCATAATTCTCAGATGAAAACATCCACTATGTTCTTAGCAGGGTTCGTGGTGGATTTATGTTGTTAGACTCAGTATTTAAGATCACTAAGGAAGCTATAAGGGCTATTACTGGTTTACCCTCCATCGGCACTAGACTTGACAAAAAAAAGAAAATTCCAAACAAAGAGGTAATGAGCTTAACCAATGCAACATTTGACAATAGGTCACTTAGGGTCAATGATATAAAAGATAACAATGTTAAATTTGCAAGTATGGTCATTGGTTATAAAGTTGCTCATACTAACAGACTGAATTTTGTATCTAGTTTATGCATTCATAGTGCTCATGAGATGATCTTGAATAATGCTAAAATTGACATCTGTGAATGGTTAAAGGATGAATTGCTAGAGAAGTTGGATAAAATAAAAGGAGATAAGAAGGGAACCTTTAAATTTGGAAATCTGATTGTGTGTTTAATGCTTTACTTCTCAAAGGAGATTCTCGGTATTGGACATAAGGATTTTGCCTATAATATTTTTGTTGGAAAACAGATAAAGGAGGCAATTACCGGCATGGGATCTGATAGTGACAAATTGGAAAAAGAGTATTTCAACAATTTTCAAGCAAAAATGAGACAAAGGGAAAGGATTCCTCAAAGCATTGTTGATAAGTATGATAAAAAAATATGCTTTGTTTTCAAAAGAGATGAAGTATGGATGGAGGCAGTTAGACCAAGAATTGTTTGGATAACAGAGATGGGCTATGAGCTAGGTTCACACATCTTGGATTCATATGCTAAAATATTCCTAGATGTCCACCGGAACTGATAGAGAAGATATTTGGAAATGCTGAAACAATTGAGAAAGGTGTTGAAATTAAGAAGCAGAAGAAGATAAGAGACAAGGTAATGAAAGATGCTTCAACATGTGTTGAAATTGTTAAGAAAGGATTATTGAAACTAGATCCAAATCCATCACTAATGATACTTGGCTTAACATTGAAATATCGACAGAAGTAAAAGCAAAAGCAAAAACTAGAACAGAAACATGGCATGAATGCAATGTATGTGAACCAATAGGAAATGAAAATAAGAATGAGGATAAGAATAAAGATAAGAAGGAAGAAAAAGTGGATAAAGAAGATGTTAATGATGGAAGCATAGAAGCAGAAGTGGTTAAGATAAATGTGCAGACATCCGGAGAAAAAAAGAAACCAATTGCAGAACTAAGCACTCCGCCTAGCACCTCTACTATGGATTATAGACCAACGAATGTTACAGATGTACTTTTAGATTCAATAAAGAGGATTATAGAATGCAATGCCTTAGCATTTAAGGCAATTGATGATACTTTACCAATTTTGCAAATTATTGCACCAACATGTAAAGTTGATCATATTCATGGATCTATAGGTAAATTGGACACATTGTCTAAATTCATTTCTTCATGAATCATATAAACTTAATCTTCAATATATTCAACAGATTCAACCTCAGTAGCTTTAATAGATATATGTAATGAAAACTGTAAAACATGTAAACTCATAAACAGATAACACCACAAAACATATAACACCATATTTAACGTGGAAACCCAAATAGGGAAAAACCACTATGGGATTTCGGACCCACTAAGAAATATACTCTTCTAGAGTATAATCAGTTAAAAGAAAATCTTGTTAAAGATTACAAACACATTTCTAGATGTGACCCGGTTAAGGGATTTCCCTTAGATCTGTTAGGATCTTCACCTTGTTAGAGGTGACCTTGTTAAAGGGTTTCAAACACTCAATCATAATGTCACCTTGCTAGAGGATTTACAAATAAGACTATTAAGTCCACTCGGTTAAGAGATTTTTTGTCACTTACAAATAAACAACAGTAATAAAATCTATCTGCAACTTCACATCTAAAATGCTAAAGAAGATTCTTATTTGCTCAATACAATCTAGTCATAGGACTTATCTTGTCCCTCTGCTGGGCTCCTTACTCTGTTATTCAAACAGGTCTTCAAGCTTCTATGCTCGGTAATCACTATGTAGCATCCCTGTGCATACACTTGCCCGCAAACATTGTTTATCAATAATTCCTTATTTATAAACAATTGCTAATCGCTTAATCTCTTTGATCACATTTCCCATGATCAATCATAGCCATTAGATCTTCAATCTTGACTAGGTTCAATGTATCCTTCGATCTGAAAATGTTTTACCTCACCTTGGAACTTGCATACATTTCTTGGAAGTTGTGCTAGGGTATTGCGGTTCAATCTGAGTTGTAGATCTTCCTGCTGATCTTTCATTGACATAGATCCTTAACAAACTTCATACACGTTGTATCAATCATTTAATCATATCGAGCTCATTAGCTTCCATCATTAAATAACGCATGTATTCATCCAATGCATTTTGTTATTACTCGGTTGCAACTCGGTAAATACTAAACTTCACTAGGTAGACATTTCGCCTTCATTAACCGATAGCGATAACCTTAGGGTTTACCGACTAGGTTCCTTGCTCGATAACATAGTATAGTATTAACCTTACAAACAATAGTATATGTAGGATATCATAACAATCTAAACATCATGATCCCATCATTGTCTAACTCAGTAATATTTTCCCATTGAATAACTTGCTCCTCCCCTTATTCATCACATTCTTTTTGTGTCTTTTACCGACATCTTAATTCTCTTCAAAACATACTTCTTAAGATATGGCAACATCATACTAAATCAAAAAATCAATTTCTTGACATCAATGACAAAATAATATTGTTAAGACAGTAAACATCCTTAATCAGTTATATCCATAATCATCAACAACCTTCTCAATATCCTTATTGAAATGCCAACAATCTCTTATTGTCTGTTATAATGCCAACAATCTCCCCCTTTGGCATTGATGGCAAAACCAAATGATTTGACCTAAAAGATTCAAATTCATATTGTTGTGATTGCTATGAGATGCTGAAATGCTCTGCCCCTATCATTAGTCTTCTCCCCCATACATTAGTCTTCTCCCCCTTTGACAACAATGCCCAAAAGAAAAATAATACATAATTTCTTCTGGTGTGAAGTAATTGCTTTGTTGTTCGGTATCAACTCAGTCTCGGTCAGAGCATTTTGTATTCAATTCCTCTTCCCTGTTTTTGTTTCCTGCACACCTTTAGAAAACCTCCTAAAGTGTGTAAATCAACATCAACTCCTAAAAGGTATTCTTTAGAGTCATCGAATTGATGCTTTCACCGAACTTGATCAGTGAGTAGAAGATAGGGGTAGGAACCCTAACTTACTTCTGAGATACTCAAAAGTGTCCCTTGGCAGTGGCTTGGTGAAAATATCTACTATTTGTTCCTTTGAGCTAACATATTCCAACACCACTTTCTTCTCTTGAACTTCTTCTCTAAGATAATGATACTTGATAGAGATGTGCTTTGTCTTAGAGTGCATAACAAGATTCTTTGAAATGTTTATGGCACTAGTATTGGCATAGAATATAGTTACTGGCTCGGTAACTTTCTCATTTATGCCTTCCAACAGTTGTTTGATCCATGCTATATTGGTACAATTCAATGTTGTAGCAACATATTCAGCTTCTGCTGTTGATTGTGAAATACATCCTTGTTTCTTGCTAAGCCAACTTACTAGTCTTTCTCCTAAAAAGAAAGCTCCTCCACTTGTGCTTTTCCTATCATCTATGTTGCCTACCCAATCAGCATTAGTATAAACTTTTAAATCAAAATTATTCCTCTTTTCATATACTAAGCCATAATCCTCAGTGCCTTTCAAGTATCTGAAAAATTCTCTTGATTGTTGTCATATGTGTTTCCTTGGGATCTGCAGAAAATCTTGCAACTATACCTACTGCATGTGCTATATCTGGCCTGCTGTGAACAACATATTGCAACTCTTCAATCATAGATCGATAAAGTGTCTCATCAATAGATGTTGTTTCATAATTCTTTGATAGTTTACAGTTGGTAGTCATAGGAGTACTTACTAGTTTTGAATCCTCCATTCCAAATTTCTTCAAGATTTTCTTTATGTACTTGGATTGAGTAATGAAAATATCATCTTTCATTTGCAATATCTATAAACCTATTAAATACTTTATTTCACTAATTAGTGACATCTCAAATTCTTTGCACATTTCATTTCCAAAGTTCTTGCATAAGGAGTCATTACCACAAAAGATAATATCATCAACAAATATGGCTGAGATTAGTATTCCATTGTCCTCATCTTTCTTCATGTACATATTGTTGTTTTCACTAGTCCTTATAAAACCAATCTTGATTAAATAAGAATGCACTCTCATACCATGCTCTAGGTGCTTGCTTTAGACCATATAAAAATTTGTTCAGTTTACATACCTGATCTTTATTCTCTCCTTCAATAAATCCTTCAGGTTGTTCAATAAAAACTTCTTCTTCTAATATACCATTCAGAAATGCAGATTTGACATCCATTTGATATACTTTGAAATTCTTGTAAGCAGCATATGCCAACAATGTTCTTACTCTTTCAAGTCTTGCCACAGGTGCAAAAGTCTCACCATAATCAATTCCTTCTTCTTGAGCATAACCTTTGCAAACTAGTCTTGCTTTATTTTGAATGACCTCACCTTTTTCATTCAACTTGTTTCTGAAAATCCACTTTGTACCTATTACATTTTTGTCCTTTGGTCTTGGGACCAGTGTCCATGTGTCATTCTTCTTGATTTGATCAATCTCTTCTATCATAGCATTTATCCAATCTTCACTGTTAAATGCCTCTTTCACTATCCTTGGTTAACATTCAGATATCAGACTTGTGTTCTATCTCAGTTTGTTCCTTGTCATCACTGGATCATTCTTATCTCCTATAATCTGACTTTATGCATGATTCCTTCTGACATACTTGGCTAATATAGACTCGGTAGATTCTGTATGATCTTCTTCATCACTCGGTAACTGGATATTCTCTTCATTTCCTTCAGTAGTTTTCTCGATAGGACTTCTTGGTTGAACATATACAAATCCTTCATAATCTTCTGGTTCTTTGGAGTTTCCTTCATCATTTCTTTCTATAAATTCATCAGTTTTCACATTTGTACTTTCTACTATTTTGTTAGATGATTTGATCAAACATTTAAATGCTTTACTTCTAAAAGAATAACCAAGAAATGTTCCTTCTTCACTTTTCTGATCGAACTTACCATTTATGTCATCTTTATGAACATAGCATCTACTTCCAAAGATTTTAAAATAACTTACATTAGGTTTCTTGTCATACCAAATTTCATATGGTGTCTTCTTCCTTTCTTCAATTGTACTCTGTTTAGGGTGTAAACAATAGTGCTTATTGCTTCTCTCCAAAAATTTTGCGGCACTTTCTTTTCAATCATCAGGGTTCTGGCACAATCCACAATAGATCTATTTCTTCTCTCAGTAATTCCATTTTGTTGTGGACTTCTCGGTGTAGAGACTTGTCTTTTAATACCATGATTGTTGTAGAATAAGTTGAACTCATCAGAAGTGAACTCTCCTCCTCTATCAGATCTAAGACATTTCAGTTGTCTTCTTATTTTATTTTCAACTGTTGCCTTGTACCATTTAAACATTTGAAAAGCTTTTGATTTTTCTTTTAAAAACATTACTGACATCATCCTTGAGTAATCATCCACAAATAATGTGAAATTCTTATCACCATAATAAATCTGAACTTTCATAGGACCACAAAGATCAGTATGCATAGGATCTAAAATTCCCTTAGAAGTGTAGGACTTACTTGTAAAGCTTGATCTTGTCATCTTACCCATCTGGCATCCTCGGCACATTGCATTCTCAGGTTTCTCAAGACTCGGTAAACCTCTTACTCAGTGCTTCTTGCTTATTTTGTTCAGAATATCAAAATTTACATGACAAAACCTTTTATGCCATAACCAGGTATCATCTATCTTTGCATATAGACACTTATTCCAACTTGAGTCAAGGTGAAATGTGTTACCTTTTTTTGTGTCCCAGTAGCTACTAACTTTCCATGCTTGTCATGAACTTTGACAATTCCTTTCTGAAACTCTATCCAGTATCTTGTATTGCTTAGTTGTGCTACACTCAACAAATTGTATTTCAAACCTTCAACCCAATAAACATCATTACATTTAGCATTGTCAAGAAGTGATATATATCCTTTACCTCTTACTGGACATGGTGCATCATTACCAAATCTTACATAACCTCCATCATAATCTTCTAATATAACAAACTTATGTTTATCACCTGTCATGTGATGTGAGCATCCACTATCTATGATCCAAGAATCATGAGTATTTATGTGAGATATTAAAGCTTTTTCTTCATACCTTTCTTCATCTGATCCATCTTTGATAGCCACATAAACAACTTCCTTTGTATTAGTTTCATCTGATTTATCATCATTAGATTCCTCATCAGCTATTAGACATGTCTTTTTATCTCTTCTTCTGAAGTCTCGGTGTCCTCTGTAATGATTATCTTTCTGTCTGTCATCTCGGTAATCTCTCTTTTCACTGGATTCTTTTTCAGGACAATTTGAAGCCATATGTCCTATTCTATCATAGTTAAAACATTTCAAAGGCAACTTTCCTTTGTACTTACCTTTTCCTCTCAGTAGCCTTCTAGCTAATAGTGCTTCAAACTCTTCTTGCTTTCTGATTTCTTCATAAAGTTTGTGTAACCCCTCCATGTTTTTGAGAAATCTTTCACTTGCTCCACTGTGACTCCCTTCAAAACACTTATACTTTCTATCATTGTAATCATCAAATTCATCAAGATGAAAAGAACTAAATGCAGACTCAACTTTATTTACCAAAGACCCACTGTTATCAAAGTTACTTAACTCAAATGCATGTAGCCTACCAATAGTAGCATCCAAAGAAACTGGCATATTGGGTACAAACCTCAATTCATTGATTGTAGAGACTCAGATTGCATAAGCAGGTAGAAGGGTTCTTAATAACTTACTTGTGACATCCTTCTCTTCAATGGTTCCTCCTGCTCCTTTGATTTGATTGATAATCTCCTTTAGCCTTGTATTGTACTGGGTTATGTTCTCACCTTCATTCATTCTCATAGATTCAAGTTGTCCTCTTAGACTGTCCACTTTTTCTCTTTGAACATGTTCATCACCACCATACATAGATATAAAGCTTGTCCCACATTGCCTTGGCATCATTGCAACCTTCTAGATCATTAAACTCTGAGTCGATCAATGTAGATGTTATTTCAATCATTGCTTGAATATGTTCTTGCTTTTCCTTTATCTCTTCCATTGTCAATGGATAGGTGCTAGGTGTAATGAAATCATTCTCTAGATAATATACGACATATTCTCCAATTCCTGATAGGTGCAGCTTCATCCTTTTCTACCATGTAGAGAAACTTTAATTGTTCAGCTTTGGTGCATCCCTCTTATACATCTTTGGATCTTTTCCTCAAGTACCTTTAAACTTTTTCTTTCAGAGTCCTTAGCTCTGATACCAATTGTTAATAAGATGAGAGGGGGGGTGAATCATATAATCTTAATCTTCAACATATTCAACAGATTCAACCTCGGTAGCTTTAATAGATATATGTGACCAAAACTGTAAAACATGTAAAATCATAAACATATAACACCAGATTTAAAGTGGAAACCCAAATAGGGAAAAACCATTGTGGGATTTCGGACCCACTAAGAAACATACTCTTCTATAGTATGCTTGGTTAAAAGCAAATCCTGTTAAAGATTATAAACACATTGCTAGATGTGACCCGATTAAGGGATTTCCCTCAGATCTGTTAGGATCTTCACCTTGTTAGAGGTGACCTTGTTAAAGGGTTTCAAACACTCAATCAGAATGTCACCTTGCTAGAGGATTTACAAATAAGACTGTTAAGTCCACTCGGTTAAGAGATTTTCTGTCACTTACAAATAAACAACAGTAATAAAATCTATCTGCAACTTCACATCTAAAATGCTAAAGCAGATTCTTATTTGCTCAATACAATCTAGTCATAGGACTTATCTTGTCCCTCTATTGGACTCCTTACTCTGTTATTCAAATAAGTCTTCAAGCTTCTGTGCTCGGTAATCACTATGTAGCATCCCTGTGCATACACTTGCCCGCATACATTGTTTATCAACAACTCCTTATTTATAAACAATTGCTAATCACTTAATCTCTTTGATCACATTTCCCATGATCAATCATGGCCATCAGATCTTCAATCTTGACTAGGTTCAATGTATCCTTCAATCTGAAAATGTTTTACCTTGCCTTGGAACTTGCATACATTTCTTGGAAGTTGTGCTAGGGTATTGCGGTTCAATCTGAGCTGTAGATCTTCCTGCCAATCTTGCATTGCCATAGATCCTTAACAACCTTCATACACATTATATCAATCATTTAGTCATATCCAACTCATCAGCTTCAATCATTAAAAAATGCATGTATACATCTAATGCATTCTTTTATTACTCGGTAAATACTAAACTTCACTCAGTAGACATTCCGCCTTCATTAACTGATAGCGATAACCTTAGGGTTTACCGACTAGGTTCCTTGCTCGGTAACATAGTATAGTATTAACCTTACAAAAAATAGTATATGTAGGATATCAAAACAATCTAAACATCATGATCTCATCATTGTCTAACACGGTAGTAGTTGCCCATTGAATAACTTATTCCTCCCCTTATTCATCACATTCTTTTTGTGTCTTTTACTGACATCTTAATTATCTTCAAAACATACTTCTTAAGATATGGCAACATCATACTAAATCAGAAAATCAATTTCTTGACATCAATGACAAAATAATAATGTTAAGACAGTAAACATCCTTAATTAGTTATAGCCATAATCATCAAAAACCTTCTCAATATCCTTATTGAAATGCCAACAATCTCTTATTGTCTGTTATAATGCCAACAACTTTACCAATTTTGCAAATGATTGCACCAACATGTAAAGTTGATCATATTGATGGATCTATAGGTAAATTGGACACATTGTCCAAATTCATTGCTTCTAACATTCAAACTATGGATAAAATAAATGAAGATACCGTTAAGGAAAGAGTAAATAAGGAGAAAGATGAATTCTTTGACAAGACAATTAAAGACTGTATAGATCAAATTGATCCTTTGTTACCGATAGTAAATTCCACCATTCCAGAATACAAAGAGTTGTATAGGGAAGCATGTAAGCCTCACCATTTAACTAAGGATATTGATGAGTAAATAAAGAAAACATTGAAGGAAATTAATGATATTGCTAATAATATGATTGGTTCTTCAGAACTTACTTCAGTTTTGGATCAGGAAATGGCAATTTATGAAGAGAAGATTGAGAAATTAGAAAGAGAGAAGGCAAGGTTGAGAATGAAATCCTGGGAGTTAAAGAACAAACTTGGTCCTATATTGGACAACTTATTAACACACCAGAATGAGTTGTCTAAAGTGACCATTCAAGGAGAAAGATCACCAGAGAAACAAATACATTATCTCACCAGTATGATCCAGCAAACAGAGATTATAATTTCTGATAGTACTAAGTTTTTGCAAGGTCTTAACTTGGTTTTGATAGAAATTTTCTAGATTGTACATAACCAGTTACAGGTTTCTGGATAAATTTTAAAATTCTTTGATTATTTTGACATCCTTTGTCATTGATGTCAAAGGGGGAGTAGTGTATGAGAAAAATGTACAGAAGGAGATCATCTGCTCATGGGGAGCACACTCAGTTTTTGGACTTCAATTTTGGATATCAGTTTTTGGGTTTTTATCATGAGTGTTGCCATCAATGCCAAAGGGGGAGATTGTTGGCATTATACACTCAGATGAGAATAGTTGATGTTGTCATTGATGGCAACCAACTAGTAACATGGTTCACAGGTTACACTGGCAACAGACATCATCCACCAACACCGCCAGTTACAACAAGTTTATTCACACCGACAAGAGATTATATCGACACTCTAAGCCAACTTGAAATAATATTGTTTTGTATTGTAATTATACTTGTATAGCCAACATGATGTATTGTAAAGACTCATATATGTATGAGATCTTGTAGGTCATTTTGAAATGTAATTAGGTAATGTAAGGAAGCGATATATGAGATGTGACAAGTTATGATAATGAATGAACTGTATATGCATTTGATGTAATTATGTTATGAGAAAATAAGAGTAGAGAAGAGGAAAGAAAGGTTTATGGAAGAGATATCAGATTGAGCTTAAACCGGCACTGAATCTAGCATTCCAAATGTTATTTTGAGCAGTATATTGTTATTGGATTTAACTATCCAATTGTGTAGTCAGTGTGACTCCATTTTTGTTGTTGAGCAGTGAGCTATAGGCAGTTGGCCTTCCTTCATGTGTAGGCCCCTATTGTACAAGTAATATTTATTCATATTGGATATTGTGGGTCACAAATCCCACCAAGGTTTTTCCCCTACCGGGTTTCCTTGCCAAAAATATGTGTTATGGTGTGTATTGATAGTTATACTTTTGTTTCTCTTTACTACATTATTATTTGCTTACCGATAAATTAATTTGGGTTGTAAATTTGCAAACAAGTTTAAATCTTTCATCTACCGGTTAGACATTGATTCACCCCCCCTCTTAGTGTCTTTGGGACTGATCAAGTATATAACAGATGAAGATGACATGGCTAAAGAAATCAGATGTGAAGGTTCAAGAAAAGAGAGAATGGGTTCACACCTACTAATGGTGTAGATTTCTCTTCTAATAACTAGACTGTATGCATTGTCTAAGGGAAAGAATTGAATGAAAATCTTGTCGTAAAATAGAAAATTGGGAACTTAGCAAATTCACCACGAGGAAAGGAGGATTCATTAAGCTCAATTTTCACTTGGGGAGACTTTACATTCAAAAGAGGGGGATGAATCTACTAGATCTAGTTCTAAAATGATGCAAGGACTGAATACTAAGTAGATTGATTGCGTTTGGAATGTGTTTAACCTTCTTTTGTAAGTTGGTTAGTTGAATTACAACTAAGTGCTGGAAATGAAGATAAAGTATCAGAAAATAGTGAGCTACAGATTTGCCATTTTGTCGTGCACCTGGATCTGAGAAGTTTGAGATGATTCAGGACTGCTCTGCGGAATCTGCCAAAAGCTATAGGGCCCATGTGTCCAGACTAGGTCATTGTCCTATTGGTCCTCCAAAATTTTTGTGTCAAAAATGGTTTTTCCATCTCTGCAAATAAAGCTTAAATCTAGCAGTACAGTTGTGCAACTTCTTTCTACACACATAAGGAATAAGAAATGTGTTGGGAATAGGGGCTTGCCTTTAGGTCAAACCCAATTTTGGAATTAACCAAGTGGTTGAAATAATATAATTGAAATGACTAAAAGTAGAAATCCTCCTCTTTGAGGGGATGTTGAATTGCTCAAAAATGAAATATGTTAGAATTCAAGAACACTAAGAGGGGGGGTGAATCAGTGTTCTACCAGAATATTCAATTTTAACCTTATTATAACATGTATTCACCAACTAGTAAACTGGTACATATAATATTGGAAGAAGTAAAGCAATCAATAATCCAATCAGACAAAGAATTATACATGGAAAACCTCAAAGAAGAAAAACCATGGTGGGATTTTGTGTTGGCATTGAGTTATCATTGATGTCAATTGATATTGCAGGCAGGCTACTGGTAGAGGTATGTCATCTGGTATGAAGAAGAGTGTACTGGTATGGTGAAAGACAAATAAGGTATTGAGAATATTAACATGAAGGCTTGTCAACCGGTATTGTGAAAGACAACTAGTTATTGATACTATCAATGACTTCATCGGTATGAGGTGAGATGCATGTGTTTATGAGCATGTTGAATGATAACCGGTCTGGAGTTTGGCTAGATGTTTATGATGAAGAGGTAGAATGTTAAAGTAATCAAAAATCATCGGAGGTGAAGATGTGATACTGGTGTAGTATGAACTACCAGCTAGCTAGAGGAGAAGGTCTCACCGGTAAAGGCATGTACCAATATGCATTTTCTAATTGTTCAAGTATGAACCAACTATGTGTCGGTGAGCTAAGTGATTGACCATTGTGATGCCATATGTAGCTGAGGTGGCAAACATGCAGAGGTCAGTGAAGCCTCCATCGACATGGTTGTTAAAACAACTAGTCGACATTAATGAAACAACCAAAAATCATAGGATTGTAATTGACTGATGTAGCTCAAGGAAGAAAGAATAATAGAGGAAGATCGATGAGTAGTTGGCGCCTAGATCAAGACAAAGAAATCAGATTGCAAGAAGATCTCAAGAAGGAAACAACTGAGCTTTTTAGGAGCCCACAGACTTCAAGGTAGAAAATCATGTACGAGATTGCTATCTTTAGAAAGTATGCATTGTATAATGAAAAATGTGTATAGATGCATTCTTAGAGTACAAGTGATCGATCCAAGACAGACTGGATCAGATCTCGTGCAGATTATGTCGGGTAAAGGAAACCCTAACCACTCCGAGTTTGAATTGTTTCTTGGCAGGAAAGCTCAAGTTTAAACATGATGACTTGAGACTATTGTAGTTGCTACTATAGATTGAAGACAAGTGTAAATTTGTTGTCTAAAAGTTGAAGAGATAAACAATTCAAGTGTTTATGAGTGAAGATTTGACTGATAAAGAGAAGCAGTATAAACTGGTGTAGGGAACAACCAGTAGAGTGAGCATTGATAATAGAGGTGACAAACCGATAGAGGTTGTGTTTGATTAAGAGTGATCAAGTGTGTGTTGAAGGTGAAAAGACATTGTGAGTGGGGATTTAGAAAATTTATTAGCAAAGTCAAGTTGTAGAGTGGGTGGAGAGAATACAGACCGGTAAGGGAGAAACTGACAGAGAATAATATTGTAAGGTTGCAAAACTTCCTTTGCAACAGTGATTTCATTTGTATATTTGAGATTCATATTGTTATCACTAAGTTGTAGCTTAGTGCAGGGGTTGTATCCTATAAATTGTGCAGAGGTTGGAGCTCCTTTGAGTTTGTGCTTGTTGGGTTGGTACCCTAAATATTGTAATCGAAGTTTCATTGTGAGGCTGGATTGGAGCAAAAGATCTTCAACAACTATTCTCACCGAGGTTTTCTCCACATTGGGTTTTCCTCATATATATCTAGTGTTGTGTGATGTATTCCTGTTCATATGTGATGTTAATGTTTTAGCTAGTCCTTTCACACACTCTACTTGCATTGTTTAAGTTTCCGGTTAGCATTCTGCTTGTCCTCTACTTTACCAGTATCTCTTTATTAAAGAAAAAGAGTTTAAATCACTAATTAACCCCCCCTCTCAATGATCCATTGTGTCCAACAATTGGTATCAGAGCCAAGGTACCCTATTTTATCAAAAGTGTTCTGTAGCTTGGGTAGATCCTGTCAAGTGTTCACAATGGTAAGAAATGAATCCGCCTCCTCAAAAGCTCCTATGTTTGATGGTGTCAACTATACCTTTTGAAGTAGAAGAATGGAAACCTATCTATCCTCTCTAGGTTGTGATGTATGGATGTCAGTTGTGAATGGGTATACAATCCCCAATAATCCTCCTACTGATCCAAATGCTAAGAGGGAATATGAGAACAATTCTAAAGCTAAGAATGCCATTCTTAGTGGTTTTTGTGATAATGAGTTTGCTAAAGTCATGCACTGCTCTTCTGCCAAGGAAACTTGGGACAAGCTGTAGAAGATATTTGAAGGTGATGCTAAGGTCAAGGAAGCCAAGTTACAGACATTGAGAGCACATCTTGAAGGATTGAAGATGAGGGATGAAGAGAAGATTGTTGACTATCTCCAAAGGGTTGATGAAACAACCATTAGAGGGGTTGGAGAAGAAATAAAAGATGAGGTGGTAGTGAAGAAAGTACTTAGATCTCTTACATATAAGTATGATACAAAGGTTTCAGCAATAGAAGAAGCAAAAGATTTGAAGGTCCTTACAATGGATGATTTGTATGGCTTACTTACTGCTAATGAGATGAGGACTATGAGTACTAATATTGTGAAGAAAGAAGTTGCTTTCAAGACTTCAAGAAAAGGAAAAGAATAATCTGCTCATGATGCAACCGGTGAAGACTCTGATGACATCATGGCAAACTTTGTTAGAAGACTCAAGACAGGTTTAGGAAAATACAAAGGCAATGTGCCTTTGAAATGTTTCAACTACAGAAAGATTGGGCATTTTGCTACTAAATGTCCTTATGTTGATAAGAATGAAGATGATCAATCGAATGGTAGCAAATCATTTAGTAAGTATAGGAAGAAAAATGTCTAACGACATGGTAGAAAAGGCTACTGGAAGAAGAGAAGTCTTTACACACATGAAGATGATACCACAGATGAGGAAAGTGCCTTAGATGACTACTGTAGTGGAGATGAAGTAATAGAAAACCTTTTTATGGCTCAAGAAGTACTGGTACCTGAAGAAGCAAAAGAAGAAGAGAAAGAAGGAGAAGTAGACCTTGAAGAAGAACTCATTAGTGCCCTAGATGAGCTAAAGAAAACAAGAAGAGACTTAAAGAAGGTAAAAAGGGCTGAAGCTGAAGAACAAGAATCGCTGGAGCAATCTCTCTTGAAGAGTCAAAGAGAACTATTGTAGATCTAAAACTCCAGTTGGAAGAGGCCAAGAGGATGTGTGAAGTCACAAGTACTAGTTTGAGTGAAAAGGAAAAGGAATATCAGAATCTAGAAGAAAAAATAGTGAAACTCCAAAAGGACTTAGAGAAAAGTCAGGAAGAAATAAAAGTGAGAAGCGAATTTGAAGGCAACATTGGAGCGCTGGACAAGATGCCGAGAAAACATAAGCAATCAAAAGATACCAGTGGCTTAGGTTTTCAAGAAGGTCAAAGCTCAAACAACAAAGACACATCTTATAAGGAGATACAATTCAATTCCGCAAATAAAGGTGAAGAGAAGAAGACATTCATGGTAGGAAAGGATACCAGCAAGAAGACATATGTAGATGCTGCTAGAAACCCTCACACAAACTGGTATGCTCAATCAATGAACCGGAGATCGTACTCAATGCACCGACATGTAGATCCAAGGATAAATCCAAGTATTGATCATGAAGGATTCACAAGGGTGAGAAGCATGAAAGGGAGACCCCCAGTGAGGCAGTTGTTTGCTGGTTCAAGACAACCTAACTGGTATTGTCCAAATTTTCATGGTTATTATTACTAGTGTAATAAGTTTGGTCATAGAATGGCATATTATAGGAAAATGAGTGTCAACCCTAGTTTTGAGAGTAGAAACAAATTTACTACATTACAAAGTACAAATTTCACATGTTATAATTGCAATGAGTTTGGTCACAAGAGTTATGAATGCAGGATTAATATGCAAATATCCTACAAGAATGCATTGAACACATCTTATAGTGCTAATGTGAAATGCTATAAGTGTCAGTATTTTGGTCAAATAGCAAGGTATTGTCAGCTAATAACTGACAAGCAAAAGAGAATTATGTCAGATGAGAAGTTGGAAACAAAACTAGAACACAAAGTGACAGAAGAGGAAAAGAAAGAAGAGAAACCGGTTTGGGTAGAGAAGGAGAAAAATAAGATAGAGTCCAGCCTGATCATGTAGACTTCTCTACATGTTGAAAGGAGGAATTTATGGATAGTTGATAGTGGGTGCTCAAATCACATGACCGGAGATAAGAAAAAGTTCATCAACCTTGATGATTGGAATGGTGGTTCAGTCTGGTTTGGTGACAACTCCTCCATCAAGATCAAAGGTTGGGGTACACTGAATATTGATGGGAAGCTCAAGGCTCATGATGTGTACTATGTGGAAGGTTTGAAGCATAATCTGCTGAGTGTAAGTCAGATGTGTGACAAAGGGTACAAGTTTTCATTTGACTCTACCAGTTGCCAAATAAGAAAGAAGTGTATCGGTCAGGTGGTAGCAGAAGGAAAGAGAACAGAGGGTAATGTCTACAATCTGAAGGAATGCCATGAGTCCCAATTCATGATGGGATAGGTTGATGAAAGCTAGTTGTGGCACCGAAGACTAGGCCATGTGAATTTTGACAATCTGGTTAAGATAAGAAAGAATCAGTATGTGAGAAACATACCTTAGATCATAAAACCAGTAAGCACATTCTGTGATGAATGTGTCCGAGGTAAGAAAGCAAAGGTCATCTTTAAAACAAAATAATAAAACACCTCAAGACTTTTGGAGTTGATACATACAGACTTATGTGGGCCAACAAGGACAAGAGCATTGGCCGGAGAAAGGTATTCCATGTTGTTCATAGATGATTACTCAAGAATGACTTGGGTAACCTTCCTACATGACAAGTCACAAGCATTTGAGAGATTCAAAAATTTTCAGGAAGATGGTGGAAAATAAAACTGGACTCCGGTTGAAATGCTTAAGATCTGACCGGGGTGGAGAGTTTTCTTCCAATGAATTTGTTGACTATTGTGAGAAACATGGAATTTGAAGACAATATTCAGCTACAAGGATACCTCAGCAAAATGGAGTGGTAGAAAGGAAAAATAGGACAGTGAAGGAGATGGCTAGGACTATGTTGAATGAGGCCAACATACCAAATATATACTAGAAGGAAGCAGTTCATACTATTTTCTAGACCATAAACCGGGTACAGTTAAGAGTGAATAGTAGAATGACTCCTTATGAGTTATGGAATGAAAGGAAACCATCACTCAAGCACATTAGAGTGTTTGGAAGTAAGTGCTTCATCAAGAGAGATACTAATGGATTAGGAAGTTTTGATTCCCAAAGTGATGAAGAAATATTCTTGGGATACTCAACCAGCAGTAAATCCTAAAAATGCTACAACAAGAGGTTGAGAAGGGTGATTGAAAGTGTAAATGTGAGAATAGATGAAGACTCACATAGAGGAAAATATGCATTGGCACCTTACATTGATGACTCAGGTGTTGAAGATGAAGAACAATCTGACAATGGACCGGTAGAAGATACACCAAACAAGATCCCCAACCGGTATGTGCAGAAGAATCATCCGGAAGAATAGATCATAAGATATAGTAATGAAGGTGTACAAACCAGAAGGAGATTAGCCCAGGAAGGTGAGCGAGTAAATTTCTATCTCATGACTGAAGTAGATCCCAAAACTTTTGATGATGCTAGCAAAAGTGAGAAATGGGTAGATGCCATGGATGAAGAATTGAGACAAATTGAGAAAACTCAAACTTGGGAACTTGTTCCTAGACCAGCAGACAAGAATGTCATAGGTACCAAATGGGTCGACCAGAACAAGATGAATGAAGAAGGTAAGATAGTCCAACATAAAGAAAGGTTAGTTTGCAAAGGGTATGCTCAAGTGGAAGGTATTTATTTGAAGAAACCTTTGCACTGGTTGCTAGGTTAGAGGCAATCAAAATGTTTTTATCTTTCTCAGCCTACAAGGGATATAAAGTGATGTCATGGAAATGGGGACAAGGCAACAACAAAGTTCAATGTTAATAAGTTAGTTTCAACCATAAAAACAAAACAAAGAACTAAAAACCATTCCAAACATATCAAAAGAGATTTCAAAAAGCATGAAAGAAGTTTAACAAAATAAAAGAAAGGAGAAGAGCCTCCCTAAGATGCTTCCATGATGCCTTTTGATGCTTCTCCCTTGTTTCTCCCCTCTCCAAGTCCCAAATGAGTGTAGCTCTCAGCTTTTAGCACTAGCCATGGATGCCATATGGAGATTCAAGATGGTTGAATATGATAAGCAAATGCTATGCAAGTGTAGATAGTGATGCTATGAAAAAGCTCTATGCTAATACCAGTATAACAACAATACTCTAATGCTTCCTCCTTTGCTTGAGGAGAAGGGTTCTATTTATAGAAGAAATGGGGAAATGAAGGGTTAAGATTGAGTAATGTTAACAAGGGTTAGGATTGAAAGATGTTCAATCCATGTGAGACTTTCAACCCAATCCCATGTTGACAAGTGTCACCATGAGGAGGCTTGAGAGGAGAGATAAGGAGCATTAAATGATTGAGGGGACATGATGGTTACCCTAGTCAAAGAAATAAATGCTTTGAAGAGACACATGGGTTACATGAGGGTTAAGTTAGGGGTCAAAGCCCTTAACCATGGGTGCAAGTGGAATTGACCATTAATGGTCACGTAAGAGCCATAAGTGGTTTGGAAGACTTTAGAGGTTAATTTGTTGAACACACAAATCATTAATTGCTTTTCAAAGACTTTGGAGTCTTTGAGAAGTGACTCCAATTTGCTTAGGAATGTGACAATATTTAGGGGATGGATTAGGTTAATTAGGAAAGGTTTAGAAGAATCTAGAAGGGGTTTAGGCATGCAAGTGGATTTTGGAGGAAAATGCAAGTGGGAGGAATTTTGGTATTTTCAATTAAAATAAAATCATTTATTTCAATTAAATGGTGTAATTTGTATTTTGGATAAATATTCAAATAAATATTAATTTATTTAAATGAGAAAAAGGAAGATAAAGCATTAAAATGCTTGAAGACTTTGAGGGAAACCATTAAAGGCTTGAAGACTTTAAGGGAAGCAATTAAAGTCTTAAGAAGACTTAAAGGGAAGCCATTAAGTTTGAAGACTTTAAGGGAAGCCATTAAGTTTGAAGACTTTAAGGGAAACCATTAAAGGCTTAAGAAGACTATAGAAGGAAGCCATCAAGTTTGAAGACTTTAAAGCCATTAAGTTTTGAAGACTTTAAGGGAAACCATTAAAGGTTTCAAGTGGGTGAGGTTAAATAGGATTTTAAATAAATAATTTATTTAAAATAGTTGTGCAACTTGCATTTGTAGGAAAATGCAAGTGGGTGGAGGATAAAGGTGATTTAAATAAATGATTTAGTTAAAATAGTTGTGCAACTTGCATTTGTAGGAAAATACAAGTGGGTGGAGGATAAAGGTGATTTAAATAAATGTTAATTTATTTAAATGTGAGAGGTGGGATTTTGGGGGAATTTAAATAAATATTAATTTATATTAATTTATTTAAATGTGAGAGAAGATTTAATTAAATAAATATGATTTATTTATTTAATTAATGGTCTGAATTTGGTTAAGTGAATTAAATCAAATAAATTGAATAATTTATTTAATTATTAGGAGAAGAGGGTTAAGATGAATTAATTAAATATATTAATTTAATTAATTATTGATTGATGGTTAAATAATCAAATAAATACTAAATATTCATTTTAATTAAGTGGACAGATTTATGTGACTACATAAAGTATATCATATGGATGTGAAATCTTCTTTTCTCAATGGAAATCTTGAAGAAGAGGTGTATATGGAACAACCAGAATGGTACTTGTTGTATGAAGATGAGAGTTTTGTATGCCTGTTGAAGAAAGCCCTGTATGGTTTGAAGTAGGCTCCCAAAGTATGGTATTCCCAGTTAGACAAATACTTGAAGGAGCAAGGATTCTGGAAAGGGAATGCAGACAACAACTTGTATGTCAAGGTAAATGGAGATCACATGATTATAGTTGTTGTATATGTGGATGATATTATCTTTGGTGGAGACAAGGACATCATGTGCAAAGAATTTGCAGATCAGATGAAGACAGAGTTTGAAATGTCCATGCTGGGTGAGTTATCCTATTTTCTTGGTTTGCAGATTTCACCGAAGGAGAAAGGAATTTTCATCTCCCAAACCAAGTATGTGAAAGACATGTTGTAGAAATTTCAAATGGAGGATGCAAACTGATAAGTACTCCCATGGTTACTGGCTATAAGTTAAGAAATCTAGATGAATCACCAAAAGTTGAGCAAACATTGTATAAGTCTATGATCTGTAGTCTATTGTATTTAATATCATCTAGATCGGATATTTTTCAACTTGTTTGCATGGTAGCAAGATTCCAAGCTGCTCCTAACCGGTCTCACTTAAATGCAGTCAGAAGAATCTTTAGGTATCTACAAGGAACTATCAACTATGGTCTATGGTATCCGAAGAAACGAGACTTCTGTTTGCAGGCTTATACTGATGCAAATTGGGCAGGAAGTATTGATGACCGAAAAAGAACAAGTGGAGGTGCTTTCTACTTAGGAGACTGGTTAGTATCATGGCACAATAAGAAGCAAGATTCAATGTTACTATCTACTGCTGAGGTGGAGTACATAGCAGTTGTTACATGTTGTTCACAGGTTTTATGGATGAAGCACACTGAAATATATACAGGTGGAGATACCAGAACCCATTCCAATCCAATGTGATAACTCAAGTGCAATCAACATCTCCAAGAATCTAGTAATATACTCAAGAACAAAACACATTGCAATAAAGTATCACTTCTTGAGGGAGAAGGTAGCTAACAAGGATGTCATAGTAGAGTATGTTCCCACTAATGAAGAGATTGCTGACATATTTAACAAGCCACTTCCCTTGGGCCCATTTGAGTATTTGAGACAAAAGATGGGAGTTGTCCCACCATTTTGCAACACTTTAATGCATAGGAGATTGCATGATTTAGGGGGAGTTAACCATTGTTACTATATTATAACTCTTGAATCTTGAAGCATGGACATAGGGGGAGAGTGTGTCTTAACCAATTGCAGTCAAGGGAGAGATTATTGGTGTCAAACTAAGGTTCTCTTTGCTATTGTTTTCAAAGGGGGAGAGAAATCAAAAAAGAAGATGTTGACATCAATGCCAAAGGGGGAGATTGTTGGCATTGAGTTGTCATTGATGTCAACTGATATTGCAAGTAGGCTATTAGTAGAGGTATGTCATCCGGTATGAAGAAGAGTGTACCAGTATGGTGAAAGACAAATAAGGTATTGAGAAAATTAACATGAAGGCTTCTCAACCGGTATGGTGATAGACAAGAAGTTCTTGCGACTATCAGTGACTTCACTAGTATGAGATGAGATGCATGTGTGTATGACCATGTTGAGTGATAACTGGTCTGGAGTTTGGCTGCCTATTTATGATGAAGAGGCAGAATGTTAAAGTAATAAAAAATCACCGGAGGTGAAGATGTGCTACCGGTGTAGTATGAACTACCAATTAGCTGGAGGAGAAGGTCTCACCAGTAAAGGCGTATACCAGTATGGGTTTGTTGATTGTTCAAGCATGAATCGATTGTGTGTCAGTGAGCTAAGTGATTGACCATTATGATGCCATATGGATCTGAGGTGGTAAACATGCAAAGGTTGGTGAAGCTTCCATCGACATGGTTGTTGAAATAGCTAGTTGATATTAATGAAATGACCAAAAATCATGGGATTGTAACTAACTGATGTGGCTCAAGGAAGAAAGAATAGCAGAGGAAGATCAGGGAGTAGTTGGAGCCTAGATCAAGACAAATAAATCAGATTGCAAGAAAATCTCGAGAAGGAAATAGCTGAGCTTTTTAAGAGCCGACAAAATTCAAGGTATAAAATGCATTGGATAATGGAAAACATGTACAGATTCATTCTTGGAGTACAGGTGATCAATCCAAGATAGATTGGATCAGATCTCATGCAAATTGTGTCAGGTAAAGGAAACCCTAACCGCTTTAAGTTTGAATTGTTTCTTGGTGGGAAAGCTCAAGTTTAAATATGATGACTTGAGACTGTTGTAGTTGCTACTACAAAGTGAAGACAAGTGTAAATTTTTTGTCTGAAAGTTGAAGAGATAAACACTTCAAGTGTTTATGAGTGAAGATTTGACCGATAAGGAGAAGCAGTATAAACTGGTGTAGGGAACAATCGGTAGAGTGAGCATTGATCACAGAGGTGACAAACTAATAGAGGTTGTGTCTGATTAAGAGTGATCAAGTGTGTGTTGAAGGTGAAAAGACATTGTGAGTGGGGATTTAGAAAAGTTATCAAGAAAGTCAAGTTGTAGAGTGGGTGGAGAGAATACAGACCAGTAAGGGAGAAACTGACATAGAAGAATATTGTAAGGTTGCAAAACTTCTTTTGCAACAATGATTTCATTTATATATCTGAGATTCATATTGTTATCACTAAGTTGTAGCTTAGTACAAGGGTTGTATCCTATAAATTGTGCAGGGGTTGGCACTCCTTTGCGTTGGTGCTCATAAATTAGGGGTTGGTGCCCTAAATATTGTAATCAGAGTTTCATTGTGAGGCTGGATTGGAGCATAAGATCTTCAGCAACTATTCTCACCGATATTTTTCCCACATTCGGTTTTCCTCATATATATCTGGTGTTGTGTGATGTATTCTTGTTCATATGTGATGTTAATATTTTAGCTAGTCCTTTCACACACTCTACTTGCATTGTTTAAGTTTTCGGTTAGCATTCATCTTGTCCTTTACTTTATCAATATCTCTCTATTACAGAAAAAGAGTTTAAATCATTGATTCACCCCCCCTCTCAGTGATCCATTGTGTCCAACAATTTGTCACCCACAATATCAATCCACTGGCCATATGAAAATTTATTACATAATATGGGGGCCTGCACTTGCAGGAAGGTTTACAGCCTAGAGCACACTGCTCATCACAAAGGAGTCTCATTGACTACAGTCACTTTGAATAAGAAAACATAAAACTGAACTCATATAATGCATCTTCTATGCCTGATAGAGTTCTGGTTCAAGCTTTGACTATTCTGTTTCTGAAACCGTAAACCCTTACTAGAATAACCTCTTACATAATCTTCACATTAGTAAATTCCTCTCATTACAATCATCTCTCTCATATCTCACTTACCACAAAATGATCTAATCAACTGACCTATATACCCTTACAATCCTTCATGAATCATGTTGACTTACATAGATAATTGCAAAATCAATATACATGTTGGCTCATTACATATATACATAAATATCAATATCAATTGCCGATTCTTGGATCTCCCAAATGATGTCAGCCTCCAAATATCGGTATCCTATTGTAATTCATGTCAGCCTCCAATGCCAGTACCTAAAGAATCCTTCCTACCGGTGAACATACCTATCGGTTCCAATGTCGGTACCAGTGAAGTGTCTGTCGGTGAACAACCAAACCAAAGAATGAAGCCAGAACATGTTGCCATCAATGACAACATATGAAACCAATAAAATGCTTATACCTTAATCTGAATTTTTTCTTGCCTCCACATGGAATTATGATTTCATGGATTAGAATGATGATCTCCTCTTTAATGCTTGAAATATTGATTCTATTGCTGCTCCAAAGCTTGAAGGAAGACTGAAAATGATCAATTTCTCTTGAATGCTTAGATGCTTGATTGAATTTCCATGTATATCATGGATGTGTATGTTCAAATGAGAAGGTAAACCCCTCTTATATACTTGCCCATATGATTAATTGACTGATTTTATGACATTAGCCGACATAGGGGAGATTTTTCCACTTCAAATTTGAGTTAGGTCAGGGGGAGGGGCCCAATATAGGTCCCCATTAAAGGGGACCAAGATGCCACACCCTGGTCCTACCCTAATTTGGGGTAGGATCAAGGTGCAGGCATGGTGCATCAATGAATTGCATGAGGTTTTTGACATGTGCGAGCATAATCAGGTCTCTGATTAGGCCGAGGGGCACAAACACTAAGACAAAGACCCATATGCAATCAAAAATTGCAAGGAGTACAATTTTAGGACATTACATTGAGCCTCCACTTTAGCGAGAGTATGAGCTTATGCAAATACTCATGGTAAAGTACAAGGAATTCATATTGAAAGACTTTCACCATGTCAAAGAGGTAAGATACACCAAGCCTCTAGTGGACTTTAGGATCTTACAATTTCAATGGTAAGGTAAAAGGGAAGATCATGAGAGAGAAAGAGAGAACCATGACTACAACTAGTAATATTCTCAATTACCATTAGTCATGAAAATAAAAAGCACCAAAAATTACAAAGCAAAGACAAAGTTCACTAAGTGACTTTAAGTACCAAAAGACAGAATCATGAGCGAAGTGTATGCCCCCATGTTATAGTGATTGCACATGCCTCTCCAGGAGAAATTTCTTTAAGGTAGGATATACCCAAGAAAGACAAGAACATTATCGCAATAATTTAGCCCCCAAGAGAGGATAAAATAAAGGATAATAAACACAAAGCATAAAATATGAGGTGGTTTCACCTAAATTTGTGTGTGTGTGTGTGTGCATCCCCCAAAGAAAGGAAATCACCATGGAAAAAGGGAACACATGTGTCTTTTGAGTCAACATGGAAGAGACCAAAAGAGATCTCAATGCTTTGCATCATCCTCCAGTAGAAAACACTAGGGACAACAAATAGAAGAATGTCATAAATAAGCAATAGAGGAGAGAGAGAGAATCTACAGTTCTAATGAAGCTAGTCAAGCACGTCATCCTCCCCTGATCTTGTTGATCATTTTTTTAGGAAGGTGGACAATGTGCAAAAGGAGCCACATCAAGCACAATAGATGGAGCTATCACAAGTTCCAAACAAGGACCATGCTCTAATGATGAATCACTTTGTTCGTTGCTAGGAGCTAGGATTAATGCTTTTGAAAATTTTGCAAATAAATTATTATCAACATCAACATATTCATATTCATATTGATTGTCCATCTTTGCCAATTGGTCAATGGATACCCTAGTTAGTGACTCCTCCTCATTATGAGAATTATCAAGAGGATAAATGGGAATATCTATAGGATTGGAAGAACCACCAATATCATCATTGAAAAAGCTAGCCAAATTAGGCTCCATCTCCTCGATAATTAAACCTTGGGCAGCCTTAATTCTACTTCTTCTAACGGGGATATTATAGGTAGGACTAATAGTAGTAAAATTTATGCACTAAGGGAGGGAAATTTGAATTTTGGAATGCAAAAAATGATTGAAAGAATAATGCAATCTCCTAGGAATTTGAAATTTAAAATTAGGGCTTTTCCAAAATAACCTCTTAATTTAAATTTGAAATTATCCATTAGAAAATAGAGATTTAAATTTAAAATTAGGGCTGAAAATGAAATCTTAATTTTAAAAATTTGAAAATTGAAAGGAGGGAAGATTAAATTTAAATTTTAAATTAGGGTTGTCCAAATATAACCTCTTAATTTTAAAATTTGAAATTTTGGAATGTTGAAAATTTGGAAAAATCAATTTAATTTTAAAAAATTAGGGTATATTTAATTAACCACTTAATTTTAAAATTTAAATTGATAAATGGAAATGTTGAAATTCGGATTTTGTTTTCGAACTTATGGCGACCTAAAATCAATAAAATTCCACAAATCTCTGGAATTGAACAATAAAATATAGTCAAAACAGGCTCCTGAAATTTGAGGAGAAAAAGTCAGGACCAAGTAGGTACCTACTTGGTCCAACCAACTTTTTACCAAATTTTTCAGGGAAGCAAGATATTGTGATTTTAATGTGAATTTCAGAAGGATATGGGAATTGGAGATGTCTAGATATGCGAAAATAAGCCTTGAAGGTTGAAATAGGACACACTTAAGATGTTCGAGAAGATAATTAATTGAAATAATAAAACAAAAAAGGGGCACACTTAAGGGCCAACTTTTATGATGTTTAGAAGTGAAACTAGAGGCTTTAGATTTAATTGAGTCAATTCAATGCTTAAAAGAAAATTTCAAATTGTACAAGATTAATTTAATTTTAGAAATTAGGGTTTGTTGCATAAGCCACTTAATTTTAAAAATTTAAACTTGAATGTTTGAATGTTGTAAGGAGGGAAAGTGAATTTTGAAATTGAAGAAAGGATTCAAATTTGAAAATTAATTCAAGATCTACACAATCCATAAGTTCAACTTTAAAATTAAAAATTAGGGTTTTTTTTTATTTGACCACTTAATTTTAATTTTTTTGGAAAATTGAACATATAAATGAAAACTTGAATTGTAAAATTGAAGAGTTCTCAGATTTGAAACAATCAATCCAATTTAGGCAAACCTCAAGCTCAATTTTGAATCTAAAAATTAGGGTTTTTATGAATTTAACGTGTTATTTTTTTAAAATTGAAAGGAAATTAAACTTCTAATTGAAAATTTGAATTTTAAATTGCATACACTCAAATCTGAAAATGAAAAATCAGAATTAAGGGTGTTCACGTCGGGTTCACCAAAATGTAAAGTAAAAAAATTGGGAGCTTTGCAAATTCACCATGGGGAAAGGAGGATTCAGTAAGCTAAATTTTCACTTGGGGAGACTTTAGATTCAAAAGAGGGGGATGAATCTACTAGATACAATCCTAAAATGATTCAAGGAATGAATACTAAGTAGATTGATTGTGTTTGGACTGTGTTTGACCCTCTTTTGTAAGTTGATTAGTTGAATTAAGACTAAGTCCTGGAAATGAAGACAAAGTATGAGAAAACAATGAGCTACATATTCAAGATTTCGTCGTGCGCCTGGATCTGAGAAGTTTGAGATGATTCAAATATTCTCTAGAAAATCTGCCAAAAGTTACAGGGACCATGTGTCTAGATCAGGTTGCTCTCCTATCGGTCCTTTGAACTTTCCATGCATCGAAAAGGGTTTTTCCATCTCTGCAAATAAAGCTTAAATCCAGAAGTACAACTATGCACATGCTTTCTACACATAGAAGGAAAAGGAAAAATGTTGGGAATAGGGGCTTGCCTTTAGGTCAAACCCCAGTTTTGGAATTAACCAAGTGGTTGAAATAATGTAATTTAAATGACTAAAAGTAGAAATCCTCCTCTTTGAGGGGATATTGAATTGCTCAAAAATGAAATGCTCCTACCTCATGAATTTTTACTTGCCTCCATATGGAATTAAGATTTCATGGATTAGAATGATTATCTCCTTTTCAATGCTTGAAATCTTGACTCTATTGCTACTCCAAAGCTTGAAGGAAGACTGAAAATGCTCAATTGCTCTTGAATTCTCGGATGCTTGATTGAATTTCCATGTATTTCATGGATGTGTATGTTCAAATGATAGGGGAAATCCCTCTTATATACATGCCCGTAGGAAATCCCTCTTATATACGTGTCCCCCTTGTGGTTTGGATGCTGAGTTTTTTTAGTATGGTAAGGTTTGTGAGAGTATTTTTGTAGGTTATTGGATGGTTTTGTTGGTCCATGATATTTTTTGTGAAAATTGATTAAAGAGTGCATCAACTTTATGAGTTGTAATAGTAAAATGCATTAGTGACTGCTTAACTTTAAGTAGATGAATTCAGTTTGGATAAACTGGCTTTCTGAAATCATTTTGATCACTTGTGATCTTTCTATCTTGAGAGATCTAGCATGCAAATGATTTTCTTGTGCAATCAATGTGTTGAAAGTCTTTTTCATATAAACCTAAAGTTATCTATGAAATCTGTGAAAGAGAAATGGAAAATCCAATTTTTGTAGACCCTAAATTGAAGCCACAACTTGTGTTCAAGCCATATTTGTATGTGGAAATGGTGAAATGCAAAGGTGTGTTTTTTAGGGTTTTGATCGAATATGTCTACACTGGAGATATTAGGGCATACATTCATGCCAAGATGAATGAGGTTAGAAATTTGAAGTTTCATGACATCTGGTATAAGTTAACAAAAGTAGATTTAACTATAATCAAGGAACAATATAAGAACATTACGATAATGGGTTTGAACGCATGGAAGGAATTTCCTAATTTTAGCTATGAAGAGGAGTGTATTAAGATTATTTTGAGTCATATTAATCATGAGGATATAATGTATTTGGACCGACCTTGCAAGATAAAAAAGGATTTCATTAGGGCATTAACTAGTATGTGCTCCACTGGTATGGTTTGAAAGAATAAAATTATGAAGAATGACACTATTGAGGAGTTGAGTGGCACCAATTTTGGTGGAAGGAACACGATAGTAGAGGATAACTTGTTGATCTAGGCATACGATATGTAATGAACATTTTTCCATACAAGGTCTATTATCAAAATTAGGAGGGTTTTGACATCACTATAGCTATTTGCATTGCACATCAAATTGTGGTTGCTGGAGAGAGATTTGATTTGTGTAAGTTGTTGAGGAAGCAACTACTTCAAAACCTGGATGGAATGAAGAAAATTAAGTACCCTTTTAAATAGATCCCTACTTATGCTTTGGCAAATATTTTTGGGCTAACTAGTTAATGTGCTTTATTGTTTATCTACATATTTTGTTTAGTGTTGTAGCATCATAAATTGTAGCCACCCATAATTTTGCCTTCACCTAGGCCTTACTTTGGCATTTCGGTTTCTGAGGCTTGATTGCAATACTAATTCTGCTCACACTACCTATCTACCCTACACTTTCATCATCTTCCTATTAGACAACTCAGATAACCAGAGGACAACTGAGAGGAGGGGGTGAATCAGTTGTCAACAGATTAAAGAACTTTAAGCATTCAAATCTTTATTACCGAAACACATAAACCCAATACTGGAATGCGTAAACCAAATATCAGAATAACTAATATAGAAATTAAATATAAACATAAATCACACAACTGTTACCATCCATCCAGAACACATGACACCAAGATTTGTACATGGAAACCCTAGTAAAGGGAAAAACCACAATGGGAAGCCTACCCACAGTTAGATAATACTTCTGTAGTAAGTATGTGATTACAAAATGAGGGGCCTACACATGCAAGAAGGCCAACAACCTAGAGTGCACTGCTCATCACAAAAGGAGCCTCACTAACTACAAAATAAATCCAGACTACAATCCGGAAAGAATAGTGAACAGCAAAGATAGCATCTCCTATGCCTAATTACAGTTCCGGTTAAGCTCAGTACTAGAGGTCTTAAACCTCTCTTACCAAACCAATTTGATCACCTATGATCAACCAAAACTCCTTCTTATGATTACAAGATTATTCGCACACAAATAACCATCCCATAACCATAATCTCATGATCTACAAAGAGATCTTACATCATATATACAAACTCAGGACCTAAACAATTAGGTCGGCCACCTACAAGATAATACAATAAATTCATAACATAAACTTGCAATCCAATGATCAACCAAGTTGGTCTAAGACTGAAATAACATAATCCAATAAATGAATCCATCTGGTAATGCATTGGGATCACCCATCAACATGTTACACAAACCAGTCCATAACCTAGATAACATCGGACCCAAAATAGGTCGCCATAAATCAAATCCAACACCACCGATCAACAAGAACACAAACAAGATAACCAACAACATCCTAAAAGCCATCTAGAAGCCAGACCAACACCACTAATCATGTACATCAAAACATCTTCAACAAATCTCTGCCAATAAAACCCTTACCAGTGACCAAAGGCTTACTAGAACAAATGATAGTATCTGAGTTATCAAACCCTGAACCAACTAATCATGATACGCATCTGAATAGCATGAATGATAAATCCAAATCAATTATATAAACCAAAGCATACTGGAGCATACCAAATCGATATCATAATCCAACCACTCTACCAGAAACCGGTAAACAACCAAAATAGTTGATGTTGCCATCAATGCAACACATAATCAATTCCTCCAAATTTCCAACAATCTCCCCCTTTGGCACTGATGGCAACACTAGATGTGAAAAACATCCAATTGCCAAGAAATGCCAAACAAGTCTCCCCCTATGGAAGACAACCAACAACCTCCCACAAAATGATATAGCAATGAAGCTCTAAACCAAACTCCCCCAATGAATATATTTCTCCCTTATGTTTTTCACAAGAATAACTCTCCTCCTTTGACATCAATGCAAAAGATCTGACATAAATATCAAAGAAAAATCATAAATCCTCTGATTCTTACAGCTGACTACTCCCCCTGAGTAGTAGCACCACCACACAAATCTAGAATGAGTAATAGCTTTGATAATGCATACCGGACTAATGCCAATCAACATCACATAAGTCTCTACCAGAGGGGCAGAAACCCCTAATATGTCTCTAAAGTACTCAAACCATCCTTTAGGTAAAGGTTTAGTGAATATGTATGTAATCTGCTCTTTAGAGTTCACATAAACTATTCTGGGTTCATTTGCTTTCACCTTCTCCTTCAAAAAGTTATACTTGATAGATATGTTCTTTGTCTTAGAATGAAATACTAGATTCTTTGATATATAAATAGCAATAGAGTTAACATGGTGAATAACTACCGGTTCATTACAATCCACCTTTATATCCTTAAACATTTCCTACATCCATAGAACTTGTGTATAGTTAGTAGCAGCATAAACATACCTAGCTTCAACAGTAGATAAAGAGGTACATGACTTCTTTTTGTTGATCCATGAAACAAGTTTCTTTCCAAGAAAGAAAGATCCACTGGATGTGCTCTTCTAGTCATTAGCATCTCCAGCCCAATCTATATCTGTATATGCACATAATGTAAAGTCATCATTTTTAGGATACCACAAACCATATTCAGTTGTTAAGTGCAAATACTTGAAAATCCTTTTCACTGAACTCTCATGATTTTCTCTAGGATCACTCTAATATCTTGATACAATACAAACTGCATTCATTATATCCCATCTAGTTTGAGTCAAATTTAACAAACCTCCAATCATACAATTGTACCTTTTAGAATTTACCGGTGCAGAGGTTTCATCATAATCAATTCCTTCCTTCTAATAATATCCTTTACAAGCCAATCTAGCTTTATTCCTCATAACTTGTCCATCTTCATTCAATTTATTCCTAAAATCCCATTTAGTTCCAATAACATTCTTATTTTTAGGCTAGGGAACTAAAGTCCATGTGTTATTCTTTTATATCTAATCTAATTCTTCTTCCATAGCTTTCATCCAACATTCATCTTTACAAGCTTCAATTACCGATGTCAGTTCAACTTGATAAATTAAACATACCTCATCAACTGCCAACCTTCTTCTTGTCATCACTCCTTTCTTTTTGTCTCCAATGATCTGATCTTCTAAATGATTCAACCTTACATACCTAGGATTCTTCTGATTTTTTGTTCATCTTCCCTGATCTTCAGTTACCGTTGAATTTTCTGATACTGTCGGAGTAACTGGTTCAACATTATGTTCTGGTGTAGGCACTACCAGTTCATTTATGATCATTTCCACTACTAGTTCTCTCTCATAAGTTTTTATTTGACTTATGTTTTGCTCATCCACCTTGACATTTGTGCTCTCCACAATTCTCTGCAATCTTTTGTTATAACATCTATATGCTTTGCTTTCATTAGAATAACCAAGCAATATTCCTTCATCACATCTAGGATCAAACTTTCCAATGGAATAATCTCTTTTGATATAGCATTTACTACCAAATATTTTGAAATACTTAACTGTCGGTGTATGACCAAACCATAACTCATAAGGTGTCTTACTGGTATCTCCTTTGATATGAACTCTATTAAATGTGTACACCATCATGCTTACTACTTCTCTCTAGTAGACATGAGGCATATTAGCTTCCATTATCATGGTTCTCGATGCATCCAAGATAGTTTTGTTCTTCCTTTCCACAACTCCATTCTGTTGAGGTGTCCGGGGTGTAGAAAACTGTCTCCTTATCCCATTCTTCTCACAGTAGTTGTTAAATTCACCAAATGTGAATTCTCCACCATGACCTAACCTTAAGCATTTAATCTTCAATCATGTGTCTATCTCAACTTTATCTTTAAAGATTTTAAACTTTTCAAATGCTTTAGACTTCTCCCTTAGAAAGTAACCCACATCATTCTTGAATAGTCATCAATGATTAGCATGAAATATCTATCACCCTAAAAAAATTTGATTCTAGCAGGACCACACAAATCAGTATGAATAAGATCAATAATATCATTAGATTTGTCTTGTATACTCTTAAAAAAATTTCTGATTTGCTTTCCCATTTGACATTCCTTACATATTGGATTATAGGTCTTTACAATCTTAGGTATATCTCTAACTGCCTTAGTAGAACTGATCTTTACAATGAAATCAAAATTTACATGACACAACCTCTTATGCCATAGCCAACTCTCATCAATTTATGCAATCAAACATGTCTTCCTATCGGAGTTCAAATGAAAAATATTACCTTTAGTTTGTGTACCGGTTGCAATCTCCAATCCAGATCTATTGATAATCTTGCATTTTCCATCCTTGAACTATAACTGAAGTCCCTTATCCACCAACTGTCCTACACTCAAAAGATTATGCCTTAAACCTTCAACATAATATACATTATTAGTTTTATGCTTAACATCCAATGATATTGTTCCTCTTCCCTTGATCATACATGCTTTGTCATCTCCAGATCTAACTAGACCACCATCAAATTCTTGCAAAGATAAGAACTTCCTTTTATCTCTAGTCATATGATGTGAACATCCACTATCAATTTTCCATTCATCCTTGTCTTCAATTTTAGCATCAAGGGCCTTCTCTTTAGGTACCAGATCATCTTTCTTAATAGCCAAAAATACCCATTGCTTTTCATCGTCGGATCCACTAGTTGAATCTTGTGTCGTTTCATCATCAGAATCAATCACACCTTCCTCATCCGCATAGGAACATGATTTGTCTTTGTTTCTCCTCTACTTATGCTTGTTCTAATAATCATGGTTAGGCCTAAAATATGTTCTAGCTCTTTCTTCAAATCTTGAATTCCTTTCAAGATATCTAGATGCAAAATGACCTATCTTATTACATGCAAAGCATTTAAAAGGTGATTTTACTTCATACTTACTTCCTGTCAGTCATTTACATAATCTTCTAGCAAATAAGTCTTCAATTTGCTCAAACTCTTCATCTTCTTTCTTCATATCCTCTAGCTCCTTTGCATATAAAGATTTCCAATCACTCTTGTCGATAGATGATGTAGATGCATGAAAAGCAGGTTCAGATTCTACAACTCGAGAAGGTCCAAATTCCTCAAGTTCAAAAGAAGATAACTTCCAAACTAAGGTATCCCTATTAATAGAGGTGTTTGCCATAGTTATTAGCTCATTAATTGTGGTAGCCTTCATCTTATAAGTTGGTGGCAAAGCTCTCAGTACTTTAGAAACTATTTCATCTTCGCTCAGAGATCCACCATAACATTGAATTCCCATAACAATCTCATTAACTCTCTCCATAAAAGCAATAATTGTTTCATATTCTTCCATCTTTAGGTTCTCATACCTCACTCGGTAACCATAAAGTTTAGCAATTTCAATAGTAGGTTCACCTTCATTCAGAGTCTCCAATTTGTCTCATATAGCCTTTGGAGTTGATTTATCAGTTAGTCCCATTATTTGTTGATCAGAAAGTGCACACAAAAGGGATTTTCTAGCTCTACAATCATTCTCAAGCTCCTTATCCAGGCCTGTCAGATGAGGATTTCGAGATGTAGAATTAAAAGGGGTAACACATTTCTCAGTGATCTTCTAAATTTCCTTTCCAAGACATCTTAGATGAGTCTCCATCTGAATCTTCCATACCCTATAATTTGTTCCATCAAGCCTAAGAATTTCTCTCCAGAAAACAGCTGCAGATGTATTTGATGAACTTGAACTATTAGTGTTAGTATTTTGGATGTGTTGCATTGGTTTTGTCATTGATGTCAACACTTGTTAACACTTGTCAACACTTATCAACACTTGGAGATTCTTGATTATGTTCACCGACATGTTTAGTGATTTATGCACAGTCACCAGTATCTGGTTCACTAGCAGGTTATATTGTTCACCGGCACTTGGAATGACTTGGAGACTACTTGGTTATGTTGAAGACATTATTTGATCACTTGGTTTTGGTGATTTGGTTATTGGTTTATTCAGGTTTACATATTTGTTGTTATCGGCAAATAGGTCTAGGTTACGCATCAACAAGCATATCTATTCTAGATCAACACGACATGTTATGAAGATGATTTATTATTATTGTAAATGCATTGAGTTGACATGATGCATCGCATAATGATTTATTTGTAAATGATTTTATTGTAATATCTTTAGTGAGCCGACCTACTCAATTGGTCCTAGGTTATGGTATAAATGTAAGATCTCATTTGTGAGATTGGTATGCGATTGGAAAAAGGATTGTAATAAGGTATATGCGAAAATAAGAAAAGCTATACACATAGACATCATTTGAAGATTGAAGGAAGGTTTCAAGAAGGCATATCAGAGCTAAATTGGTATTGAATCCAGCATATGAAGATGCTATTTTGAGCATTATCATTGGATTTAACCATCCAATTATAGTCAGTGTGACTCCCATTTTGTGATTGAACAGTGAGCTCTCGCCAGCTGGCCTTTCTGCATGTGCAAACTACATATTGTACACACATACTATCAACAGTAGTATCATTTAATTGTAGGTAAGGATTCCCACCATGGTTTTTCCCCTTATAGGGTTTCCACATACAAATATCTATGCTATGTGTTGTGGATGTTATTGTCTTTCTGTTTCATGCATTAATCTTTACTGGTACTACAATTAACTGATAAAACTGTCTACTGGCATAAAGTATTAAGTTTTGGTTTGAATTTATTGGACAACTGATTCACCCCCCATCCCCCCCCTCTCAGTTGTCTATGGGACCTAACAATTGGCATCAGAGCCTAGTCCTCTTTTTGTAGAAGTTTAACAGCTTGAGGAGATCCAATGTCTTCTAACTATTTCAGGAAGGATAGTCCTAAACTTGATGGAACCAACTATGGCATATGGAAGATCAAGATGGAGACACATTTGAATTGCATTGGAAAGGACATATGGGATGTTACAAAGAATGGTTATACTGCTCCTACTCAAGGTCAACCTAATCCACCAAACTTGGCTAAAGATGAGGAAAATGATTGCAAAGCACGAGAAGCACTGTTGAGCACATTATCAGATCAGCAAATCATGGGATTATCAAATAGATCTACTGTTAGATCTATTTGGGACAAATTGGAAACATTGAATGAGGGAGATTCCATAGTTAAAATTGCAAAAATTGAATGCTTCCGGGTCAGGTATGAAAATCTGAAAATGGAAGAAGATGAAACAATTTCTGCTTTTATGGAAAGAGTAAATAAAATTGTTTTGGGTATACAATGTTGTGGAGGAACCTTAAGTGAAGATCAGATTGTTTCTAAAGTTTTAAGAGCATTGCCACCGGCATATAAAATGAAAGTTACTGCTATGAATTGAGAACAATGCCTAATGCATCAGTATCTAGAGACACTTTGGTTGGAAAACTTTCAGCTTTTGAACTTGAGGAATTTGGTCATGTTGCTACTATTAAGACAGATTTAGCTTTCAAAGCATCATCATCATCTGAGAAATTTGATTGGAAAGCCTTTTATGTAACAGAACTTGAAGAAATCATAAAGGAGAATGAAGAACTGGAAGAGCTTGAAGCACTATTTGCAAGGAAAATGCCTAAAGGTCCAGTTGGAAGTAAGTATGAAGGTAAAGCACCCTTTAAATGTTTTAACTGCAATAAAATTGGTCATTTGAATTCTAGGTGTCCTGATAGACATGCAAGATTAAGAGAAGAAGCTAAAAGAACATATAAGCCTAACCCTAATTATCAGAGATACAAATTCAAGAAGAATAGAGACAAATCTTGTTATTATTTTGATGAAGGAGTTACTGATGATTCTGATGAGGATCTGGCAGACAATGGATGGGCTTTTGTTGCTATAACAGAAGATCAACCAGCACCTACTATTCAACTAGTAGAGCAGGCCCTCGTAGCTAAAATTGAAGATAAGGATGAATGGATCATTGATTCAGGATGTTCACATCATATGACTGGTGACCTTTCAGGAGTACAATGGAGGTCTAGTGAGATTTGAAGATGATAAAGCTTGTATGATCAAAGGAAAAGGAACTATATCTTTTGATGGTAAGCACAATACTACTAATGTTTACTATGTTGAAGGTTTGAAGCATAATCTTTTGAGTTTTGGTCAATTAGTTGAAAAAGGATTTCAGTTACAATTCAAGAATGGTAAATGTAAAATTTTAAATAGAACTGGTTTGGAAATTGCAACCGGTAATCAAACTAGAGGTAATATCTTTCATTTGAATAACAATGAGAAAGCATGTTTGATTGCTCATATTGATGAAAGTTGGTTATGGCATAAGAGACTTTGTCATGTAAATTTTGATTGCATTGTCAAAATCAGTACAACTAAGGCAGTAAGAGATTTACCTAAGATTGTTAAACCTCACAATCCAGTATGTAAGGAATGTCAATTTGGAAAGCAAGTTAGAGCATCTTTTAAGAGTATACTAGAAAAATCCAATAATGTTCTTGATTTAATTCATACTGATTTATGTGGTCCAACAAGAACTAGAAGTATACAAGGAGATAGGTATTTTATGCTAATCATTGATGACTATTCTAGAATGTGTTGGGTTACTTTTCTTAGGGAGAAATCTGAAGCATTTGGGAAATTCAAACTATTTAAGGTAATGGTAGAGAATGAAACCGGTAAGAAAATCAAATGCTTGAGATTAGATCAAGGAGGTGAATTCACATCTAAGGAATTTAATACATTCTGTGAAGTGAATGGAATAAGAAGATAGTTATCAGCACCCCGGACACCCCAGCAGAATGGAGTTGTGGAAAGAAAAAATAGAGCTATTTTGGATATAGCTAGAAGCATGATATCAGAAGAAAATCTACCTCATATGTATTGGAGAGAAGCAATGAGTACAGCAGTTTACACATTCAACAAAGTTCACATCAAAGGTGAAACCAGTAAGACCCCTCATGAACTATGGTTTGGTAATGCTCCTACTCTTAAATATTTTAGAATATTTGGAAGTAAATACTATATTAGAAGAGATGAGTATATTGACAAATTTGATCCTATAAGTGATGAAGGAATATTTCTTGGTTATTCATCTAAGAGCAAGGCATATAGATGTTTTAACAAAAGATTGCAGAAAATTGTTGAGAGTACAAATGTGAAGATTGATGAACAGTTTAGAGGAAATTCAAGGTCCATGGACTCTAAACCAGCAATAGAGATAATCACAAATGAACCTACTATGAGTACACTGGTACAGAATGTTGATCCTGTCACACTGGCATCATTTAAGGATTCAACAGTCACTGAAGAACAACAACAAGTGGAAACACCCAGGTATGTAAGATTGAATCACTCTGAAAGTCAGATAATTGGAAATAAATATCAAGGAGTTATGACTAGAGGAAGTTGGCAAATGAAGAGGTATGTCTTATTTCTCAAATTGACCCTACATCAATTAATGAGGCATGTGAAGATAATTATTGGATTAAAGCTATGGAAGATGAATTGGAACAAATTGAAAGGAATAACACTTGGTCATTAGTTCCCCGACCTAAAGACAAAAATGTAATTGGAACTAAGCGGGTTTTCAAAAATAAACTTAATGAAGATGGCAAGGTTATCAGAACAAAGAAAGATTAGTGGGTAAGGGATATTCACAGAAAGAAGGAATTGATTACAATGAAACCTTTGCACCGGTAGCTGAAATTGAGGCAGTCAGACTATTATTGGCTTTTGCAACTCATAAGAACTATAAAGTATATCAAATGGATGTTAAATGTGCATTTCTCAATGGAGATCTTGTAGAAGAAGTTTACATTGAACAACCTGATGGATTTTCTTTGACAGAAGACAAAGATATGGTTTGTAGGTTAAGGAAAGCTTTATATGGACTAAAGCAAGCTCCTAGAGCTTGGTATGCTAGATTGGACAAATATATTTTGAAGCTTGGTTACACTAAAGGTAATGCTAACAACAATCTATATTACAAAGTGACTAATGATGACATCTTGGTTATTGAAGTTTTTGTTGATGATATAATCTTTGGAGGAGAAGATGGATTGTGTAAAGACTTTTCTAATAAAATGTAGAAAGAATTTGAAATGTCTATGATTGGAGAGATAAAATTCTTTTTAGGATTGCAGATTTCACAGACTGATAAAGGTATATTCTTATGTCAATATAAGTAATTGAAGGAATTACTAAAGAAATTTGGCATGGAAAACTCTAAACCGGTAAGCACACCTATGACTACAACTGATAAATTATCATTGAAGGATGAATCAACACCTGTTAATCTGACTAGATACAAGTCTATGATAGGAGGTTTACTATATTTGACACAAAAAAGACCTGATATTATGAATGCAGTATGTATTGTTTCAAGATTTCAGAGTAATCCTAAAGAAAATCATGAATCGACAGTAAAAAGGATTTTCTGGTACCTACAAGGCACTACAAATCTTGGTTTATGGTATCCTAGAGATGAAAACTTTGATTTATGTGCATACATAGATGCTAATTGGGCAGGAGATGTAGATGACAGAAAAAGCACCACCGGCAGAGCATTTTTTCTTGATAGCAGATTAATTTCATGGTTGAGCAAGAAACAGAGTTGTATATCACTATTAACAATAGACTCAGAATGTGTTGCAGCAACAACTAATTGTACATGGGTATTATGGATCAAGCAAATGTTGAAGGACATAAAGGTAAAATGCAAGGAACCTATAACTATTTATTGTGATAATATGGCAGCAATTGATATATCTAAGAATCTGGTATTTCACTCTAAGACTAAACATGTTTCTATCAAATTCAATTTTCTAAAAGATAATGTTGAAGCAAAAGAAGTGAAATTGGTTTATGTGAATACTAAAGAGCAGATTGCAGATATTTTCACTAAGCCTTTACCTAAAGAGACTTTTGAATATCTCAGAGAGAAGCTTGGAGTTCTACCCCCACTAGTAGAGACTTAGACAATTGATGTTTGTCATCAACCGGCAAAATTCACAGAGAAAACTTTTATTTCAGCTTTGATGAGGAGAGATGCTTCTCAGGGGGAGTAGTTGGTATTTTGTAATGCGTTGGTATTTGAATTTGGTTTTGTATTTCTTTGGCATGTGATGTCAAAGGGGGAGAGATATTATGGAAAAACACATTATCTTTTGGGAGAGATTATTCCTAGGGGAGAGATATTATGATTTCTGGTTAATGATCTCTTTGGGAGATTGTTGGTTTTTGGTTTTTAGCATTTCTGTTTTGGCACTTTGATGGTTTTTCCATCTTGTGTTGTCATCAATGCCAAAGGGGGAGATTTTTGGTATTTTGGATGTGTTGCATTGGTTTTGTCATTGATTTCAACACTTGTTAACACTTGTCAACACTTATCAACACTTGGAGATTCTTAATTATGTTCATCAACATGTTCAATGATTTATGCATAGTCACCAGTATCTGGTTCACTGGTAGGTTATATTGTTCACCGGCACTTGGAATGACTTGGAGACTACGTGGTTATGTCGAAGACATTATTTGATCACTTGGTTTTGGCAATTTGGTTATTGGTTTATTCAGGTTTGCATATTTGTTGTTACCGGCAAATAGGTCCAGGTTACGCACTGGCAAGCATATCTATTCCAGATCAGTATGACACGTTATGAAGATTATTTATTATTATTGTAAATGCATTGAGCCGACATGATGCATCGCATAATGATTTATTTGTAAATGATTTTATTGTAATATCTTTAGTGAGCCGACCTACTCAATTGGTCTTAGGTTATGGTATAAATGTAAGATCTCATTTGTGAGATTGGTATGCGACTGGAAAAAGGATTGTAATAAGGTATATGCAAAAATAAGTAGAGCTATACATGCAGACATCATTTGAAGATTGAAGGAAGGTTTGAAGAAGGCATATCAGAGCTAAATCATTCTTTTTGTCATGCATTAATCTTTACCGGTACTACAATTACTGATAAAACTGTCTATCGGCATAAAGTTTGGTTTACTGGCATTAAGTATTAAATTTTGGTTAAGTTAATTTTTGTTTGAATTTATTGGACAACTGATTCACCCCCCCCCCCCCCCTCTCAGTTGTCTCTGGGACCTAACAGTTAGTTGCCATAGGATATTCCTCAAGTAGTTAAGCTTTTGCAGAGAGGACTAAGATCTGATACCAATTGTTAGACAACTCAGATAACCAGAGGACAACTGAGAGGGGGGTGAATCAATTGTCAACAGATTACAAAACTTTAAGCATTCAAATCCTTATTACTAGAACACATAAACCCAATATCAAAATGCATAAACCAAATACTAGAATAACTGATATAGAAATTAAACATAAACATAAATCACAGAACAATTACCATCCATCTAGAACACATGACACCAAGATTTGTACGTGAAAAACCTAGTAAAGGGAAAAACCATGGTGGGAAGCCTACCCATGACCAGATAATACTTCTGTTGTAAGTATGTGATTACAAAATGAGGGGCCTACACATGCAGGAAGGCCAACAGCCTAGAGCGCACTGCTCATCACAAAAGAATCCTCACTGACTACAAAATAAATCCAAACTACAATCCGGAAAGAAAAGTGAACTGCAAAGATAGCATCTCCTATGCCTGAGTACAGTTCCGGTTAAGCTCAGTACCAAAGGTCTTAAACTTCTCTTACTAAACCAATTCAATCACCTATGATCAACCAAAACTCCTACATATGATTATAGCATTATTCGCACACAGATAACCATCTGATAACCATTATCCCATGATATACAAAGAGATCTTACATCATATATATACCAACCCGAGACCTAAACAATTAGGTCAGCCACCTAGAAGATAATACAATAAATTCATAACATAAACCCACAATCCAATGATCAACCAAGTTGGCCTAAGACCAAGACAACATAATCCAATAAATGAATCCATCTGATAACGCATCGGGATCACCCATCAACACGTTACACAAACTAGTCCATAACCTAGATAACATCAGACCCAAAATAGTTTGTCATAAACCAAATCCAACACCACCGATCAACAGGAACACGAACAAGATAACCAACAGCATTCTGAAAGCCATCTAGAAGCCACGCCAACACCACTTATCATGTGCATCAAAAGATCTTCAACAAATCTCTGCTGGTAAAATCCTTACTGGTGACCAAAAGGCTTACTAGAACAAATGATAGTATCTGAGTCATCAAATCTCGAACCAAATAATCATGATTTGCATATGAATAGCATGAATGAAACATCCAAATCAATTCAACAAACCAAAGCATACTGGAGCATACCAGATCAATATCATAATCCAACCACTCTACTGAAACCAACTGGAAACTAGTAAATAACCAAAACAGTTGGTGTTGCCATCAATGACAAAACATCAATGCAACACATAATCAATTCCTCCAAATTTACAACACTTTCCATTTCTCCCCCCATTTTGGAGTCTTGATTTCCATGACCAGGGCATGGTATGCCCTATTCTGGTACACCTCGGTCCTCTTAATTAGACCCAAATAAAAGCCTCATAATGGTGATCACAAATGAGAGGGGATTTGGATCCTGTGTTGAACTACTTCAAAAATTTAAGTGAATTTTTTAGTAGATCACTATAAAAGGAGGTCTACCCCTCTCATCTAAATCTAACCAAAATCAAGATCTCAATTAGACTCTAGCAAATTGAAGTTAGAAAGCAATCAATCATTCATCAAGCATTGAGTAGAAGTGATGTCAAGTTCAAGCATTGAAGATGGCATTCATGATCAATGTTTTATGAAGAAATCCTACATGAAACCCTAAAAGTTTTGTGTGAAGACATTTAAGAATTCATCAAGGTAAACATTGTGGTTTCAAGTATTGTATTTCAAATTCAATCTTTCCCTCAAAAGGAAAGTACTTTATCTCAGTCTTTATTACATTTGTCAATTCAATTTCATGGTTAATTACAAATTCAAGGTTTGACCTAAGGAAAACCCTTATTTCCAACATACTTCCCTCTCTTTCTATGTGCAGGAAATAGGTGTGAAGTTATATTTGGAAATTCTAATAGAGTCAACAATGACAAATAGGTTTATCTTTTGACGATGGAAAATTCAGAGGACCAAGGTAGATCTTTGCTATCTAGTACTAAAAAATCAAGCCAAACTTCTGAAAATAGTTTCTATACATCTTCTTTTGCCTAGATCCAAGTTTGTGGTTTAGGTTCTATACCTTACTGTTTTTGTCAGTTTACTTCAATAATTCACTGTTTTACCCTAATTTCACAATTACATTACAAATTCAATAAAGAAAGAGGATAATTAACCATAACCAATTGGATCCAATCTGAATCTCAGTTTCTTTCCCATTGGGATTGGGCTTAGATCTATTAGGTTCAAACCTCTTTCAGTGTAATTTGGTTAATTGGGTTATTTAGTGGATTTACTTAGTGAAACCCTAATTCCTAATTTTCCAGCCTTTACATTTTGGTGAACCCAACATCTTGCATGCCTAATTATTATTTATTGTCTCAAATCTGATTTTGTATGCATTTTAAAATTCAAATTTGCACTCATAATTGTTATTTCAATTGAATTTCATAAATTTAGAGGTTAAATTCACAAAAAAACCCTAATTTATTATTCTAAAATTAACTTGTGGGTTGCATAATTTTCAAGTGTATTTTCATATTTGATTATTATGTTATGATTTAAAGGCATTCATTGTTCAAAATCATAAATCAAATTTCCTAATTAATTGGTCAATCAATCATTGTTACAACAAATTGCATTTCTTAATCATAGATTTCAATTTTTGCATTCAAATTTCCCTTTTTTCTGCATGAATTTTGTTACCATTAGCCCTACATTCAATAATCTTGTGAGAAGAAGTTATAGACTTAAGTTTTCCCAAGGTTTAACCACTAAGGGTATGTAGCCTCAATTAGATCACTTATTCCATTAGAATGTTGGTGCTTCCTCTAATCCAACAATTGACATCATTTATCCCCATTCTCCTCATAATTTTCATGATGTGGATGAATCACTAACTAGGGTTATTATTGACTAATTGGAGAAGACTGACAATGAATTTGAAAATGTTCAATGATGGATGAGTCAACAATACCTGAAAAATTGATGCAATCCCTTTGCTTGAAGGATTAAAAATACTGGTGGAAAGTGATAAAATTGACGTTGATTTGTTGCATGGCCTTGCTCATATTGTTGACACTAATATCATGTAAATCAAAAGTTGTACCAAAGTCCTTGGTTACTCTCAACCCACTAGTCAATTTGATCATTCTATTCCTATGCCTACATCCTTGCCTAGTGTGCCTACATTTACATCTTCTATCATGGTTACTTCCACACAAAATGTTAATCCTTCACATGTTAGTCATGGGGAAAATCCTGTTAATCAATATTCTTACATACCTCCTTCTGTGAGTCTTCCATTTATATCCCAATCATCTCCCATACCCACATACTATAATGTTCCACCTCTTTATTCTTAACCTCCACCTATGTGCAACAATGTTACTCATCCATCATGATCCAACATGTCCAATTTCAACTCATCCACCAAAGCAACCATCAATAATCTAGCCCATATTGTTACATCCCTACAACAACAATTGGCTTCCGTTACTTGATCCAAGCACATTTGATGTAATGACCCCATTATCCAATGATATTGTTTGTTTTTTTCCCCTTAAACATATGGAAGTCCCTCAATTGGAGTTGTATAATGGAAAAGGTAACCCCTTGATTCATGTGAAGAATTTTAAACTTTGTGTAGTGATTTTCTCATGACCAAAGACTTATGGCTAAATTGTTTACTAGAACCTTTAGGGATAAAGATTTGCAATGGTATTGTTATTTGTCTCCTTATTCTATTACTTTATTTCAACAATTGGATAATTCTTTCATTCAACAATTTCAAAATAGTATTGGTCCTAAAATTACTTTGATTGATTTGATTCATTGTAAGGAATTAAAGAAAAAGTGATCGATTCTATTGCTAGATATAAACATTTGCATTCACAAATTGTTGATCAAGTGCCTAACCATTATGTTCAAATAATTTTTATTGCTAATTTAAAAAAAGATATTAGAGATAAGCTTTTGTTTTCTAAGTTTACTTCCACTATGTAATTTAGTGCAGTGCTTCATAATTATGAGCTTCAAGTGAGCCAATTTGAATCATCTCCTTCAATGGCTTTGATTCATAAGAATTAGGGTGATGAACAATCATTTATGAATTTTAAACCAAACAAAGGTTACATCAAGATAAATGATAACATCAACACTCAAGTGCCAACCATGACATTAGGTGTGGCCCCATTATCCAAATACTTTAGAAAAAAATTAACTCCTCTTTCTGAGTATTTGCATGGTATAATGTCAAGGTTGATAAATGCTAATGTGTTGAAACTTCTTCCTATCAAGATAATTGACACTTCTAAACCATTTCCACCCTATCATGATCCCAAATCCTTTTGTTAATATCATTGTCAACCTGGCCACAATGTTGAGAAATATTATACATTGAGTAAGATTCAAGATTTAATTGATAATAATACTATATGTGTAGATGGTGTGAATGACAAGGGAGACAATTTTGTAGCTCCTCCCAATCAAAACCTCCAAATCTTAACCAATCCTTTTCCTTCTCACTCCACTAATGTTATTGAGTTTGAGCCTCTTGCCATTTCTCTCAATGATCTTGGTATGGAATCTAACAATGTTGTTAATCTTATTGATAAAGGCATACCACCTAAAGACCTATGCATTACTTTTGACCCTAGTGAGACTATTGTTACACCTGATGGCCCATTGTATATCACTATGAATATAAAAGATAAAATCTCACAAGGGGTACTCATTGATCCATTGTGTATAGTGAATGTAATTACTAAAGAATATCTTTACATTTTACAATCGCATCAAGTTACATATGATAAATTTGATGTCGTGGTCAAGGTGTATGATGGTTTCTCTTGCCCTACTATTGGTTCTATTACTTTCCCTGTTGAGGTTGGTAATAAGTTCTTAGATGTGAATTTATTTTATCATTCCTACATCAAATCAGTTTTGTGTGAACTTGGGACATCCTTGGCTCTCTTCAATGAAATATATTCCTTCTACAATCCATAAATGTTTAAAACTTCCTCACAATGGTACTGTCATAGCAATTAATCACAGTCTTTACCCATGGAGGCTTCACTTAGTGAACCTAGGTTATATCATGTGCGTTAATGGAATACTAAATAATCCCCCTATTTTCAAAAAATATTTCCTTAGAATCCTTTTTTCCACCCCCTCCCAATCCCCCCTATTTTCAACAAATATTGCATTTTTCATAGCCCAAATTAAAAACCCCACTATTTTCACTAATAAGAATATATTGTACCCTCATTTTTGGGATATTAAACCCCCCAATATGAATGCAAGTGATATGATATTTCCTAGGAAGTGACACCCCCGTGCCTTTACCAACCCACAACGAAGCATTGCAATTTCACCCTTGATTACTTTTTACCACAACAACCTGAACCTCCTAAGCCTCGAAGTGACATCCTTTTCTTATCTTATCAAACGTGGAAAAATGAGATGATCATGTTTTTGAGTAAACCTAGAGATCCTATACCTATGGATATTCAACCTTCTCATAATGGACCTAGGATTATTTCCACTCCTATTCCTCCCATATATGCATCAATCATACCTTCTACATCTTACAAAGGTAAGTACTTGGCATATTCTATTACTCAACCTAGTAGGGTTTTTCTTTCCCCTCATCCTTTAAAGGAAGACACGAGGCCTATGCCCATTGATCCTCAACTTTCAAAAATCTTAGCTAGAACTAAAAAGAACCATTGTGTGAGAGCACCGATGAAGACATTATGCTAAGGATAGTGAGATTGCTTCCCAAACCATTTCCTCCCCAAAGACACCAAATTTTGATTTGATCCCATTTTTATAGCCTTCACCTAACCTTAGGGAAGAAGTTCAACCTAAATCACCTAGATTAAAATTGCAAAAGAAAAATGATGGTTTATGCTCTTTTCACATTAGAGATCCTATTTTTATTAATCTAGATGATGATATGGATGATGATGTTACTCATACTAACATTGTTGATTCTAACAATTTTGATGATGTGTATGAGCTTATTGATGTTAAGCATGATTTATTTTCACATTTTTCACAAGCATTAACCCTAGCTCCTAGTGACAAACAAAGTGAGTCATCATAAGATCATGGTCCTTGTTTGGAAATTATAGTAGATCCATCTATCGTGCTTAAAGTTGCTCCTCTTGCATATTCTCTACCTTACCTAAATGATGTTCAACAAGCTTGGGAGGTGGATGATTTCTCATTCATGTTGTACATCCTCTCTTATGTGTTTTCTTGTTTGTTATGTGTTTCCCCCGTGATGTGTTGCTTGATATGTTTTTATTTTATGTTAGGCTCTCTTTAGATGATCCTTTCTACTTCATTGGTGCAAGGTAATACAAAGGTTGAATTTGTTGTGATATTATTCTATTTGCATCTAAATTATTTTATATGTTGTCCCTTGTGTTATTTACTTGGGGATGATGCAAAGCATTGAGATCTCTTTTGGTCTCTTCCATGTTGACTCAAAAAGACACATGTTCTCTTCTTCCATTATGTTTGTAGTTCTAGTACATTTGGGGGATGAGATCAATTCAATACAAATACTCTTAATATGCATTATTTATCATAAGATCATACTAACCCTAGAGTTAGCGGATCCCTTATGTTATTTTTTACATATGTTTGGTGACCATTATCCTTTGATTTGTCCTTTCTTAGTGGCATCTCATTGTGGTAATGTGCTTGTATTTTGGATGTATGCTACTTTAAAGAAATTTCTCTTGAAAAGGTGTATGCAATCTCTTTAACATGGGGGCATACACTTCTCTCAATGTTACACTTTATGTACACACCATGACATGTTTTTGATACTCAAGTGACTTTGCAAATTGAGCCTTTGTAATTTGGTATTTTTCTTTTTCATGACTCATAGTAAGTGAATCTTACTAAGTTGGTGCAATCATATGTTCTCTCTCCTCTCCTTTCTTATGTTGTCCCTTTTATCTCGATATTAGATTAGTAAGGCCCTAAATTCCTTAGGGCCTTAGTGTTTCTTATCTCTTTCATATTATGATAGAAGTTTTTCAATGCAAATTTCTACTTCATTGTGAGTATGCTTAGTCTCATACTCTTGCTAAAGTGGGGGCTAAATGTAGTGTCCTAAATTATACTCGCCTACAATTTTGTCCTCACCTAGGCCTCACTTTGGCATTCTATTTTCCAAGGCCTTATTGCAATGTTGATTCAGCTGACACCATTTATTTACCCTACATTTTCATCATCTTCCCAATCCTCCCCCTATTCTAGAGTCTTGATTTCTAGGACTACGGTGTACCATGCCTTGGTCTTAAATCATGACCAGGCATGGTATGCCTTAGGCCTCTTAATTAGGCCCAAAATTAAATCCTCATAATGGTCATCACTAATGAGTGGGAATTTGGATCGCGTGTCAACCTACTTCACAAATTTAATTGAATTTTTGTACAGACAAGTATAAAAGGAGGTCTACTTCTCTCATTTGAATCTAATAGAAATCAAGATCTCAATTATACTCTAGCAAATTGAAGTGAGCAAGAAATCAATCATTCATCAAGCATTAGAGTAGAAGTGAAGTCAAGTTCAAGTATCAAAGATGGCATTCATGATCAATGATTTATAAAGACCTACATGAAACCCTAAAAGCTTTGTGTGAAGACAAACAAAACTTCATCAAGGTAAAAATTATGGTATCAAGCATAAAATTTTAGATATAGCCTTTCCCTCAAAAGGAAAGTACTTTATCTGAATCTTTCATTACATTTGTCAATTTGATTTCATGTTTAATTCCAAAAATAAGGTTTGACCTAAGGAAAACCCCTATTACCATCATATTTCCCTTTCTTTTTGTGTAGGAAATAGGTGCAGAGTTGTACACGGAAATTTCGATAGAGTCAATAGTGATGAACAAGTTCAACTTTCAATGGTGGAAAATTTGGAGGACCAGGGTGGATATGTACTACCTGGTCTCGAAAAATCATGTCGAACTTCTAAAACCAAGTTCTAAACATCTCCTTTTGCCCAGATCCATTTTTTTGGCTCAGTGGGATATCTGCAACTTAGTGTTTCTATCAATTTACTTCAATAATTCATGGTTTTGCCCTAATTTAATAATTATATTACAAATTCAATAATGAAAGAGGACAATTAACCCTAACCAGTTGAATCCAATTAGAATTTTAGTCTCTTTCCCATTGGGATTGAGCCTAGATCTATTGGGTTCAACCCTCTTTAAATGTAATTTGGTTAATTGGGTTATTTAGTGGATTTACTTAGTGAAACCCTAATTCCTAATTTTCTATCGATTACAAGTGTCGAATTTGGAGGATGTGCTAGCATGTGCAGTTTGTTGGAATAATTTTAGAAGGATGTTCAGTGATGTTTGTGGGGCCCCTTTATCTCCTAGAGTGGACCACATCTTTTAGTTGCTAAGGATCATGTTTGCGATAAGTTTTCTCTCATTGCATTTCAAATTAGATAGCATATTAGAAGTTTTGGGACTGATAGTAAAACATTCAATGCACTATATTCTTATTGGTTTAAGAATATTTAGGACACTGTGTAAGAAAGGGAAAGGTTTCCTCCATATGTGGTCTAGAAGTATAAGGATGTATTCACTTTTTGTGTGAGTAGAGATAACTACTATATTGAGGGTGTTGAGTTGAGGATTGTGTGGGTATCAGAGCTACCCTATGAAGTATTTGTGAAAGATATTGAGAGGCATATTGCTATAGTGATATAGATGTTGGTAGACCCAAATGAGCCTAGATTTGGTATTTTATAAAAGATTGAAGTTAAATCAAGGTGAGAGATAAATCAAGGTGAGAGAAAATAGAGAAAGCTAATGATAAGAGGATGCAAAATTTGTACAAGGATATTGGTCTGCCTTTGGTAGAAGAGGCATTTGGTGTGACTTCTATTGAGGGGTCATCTAGATAGGGATAAAGGAGAACTAGGTTTATGTTTGCCTCCCCTTTGGTGAAGATAGGGTCCTCCAAAACCCTTGCTTGGTTAGTAATGAGTGAGAAGAAGGTACCTAGGTGAAAATAAAAGACTACAAGAAAGAAACAATGGCTCTAATCAGAAGAAAAATTCATTGGCTAGATGAAAATTAAAGACTACAAGAAAGAAAGATGATCCAGAGCCTAAAGTGGAAGAAGTAGAAAGTGATAGCTCAAACAAGAAAGTGTACAAAGAAATTTTTTATATCCAGCCAGGGTCCAAAAGGGCTAAGGAAGAAGAAGTGGAAGAAGAAGAATAAGAATAAGAGGACATAATGCCTCTAATCAGAAGAAAAATTCATTGGTCACTTTGGAAGTGACCCCTACAAGAAGAGAAAAGAAGTCAAGAAGAAAGTTCCTACAAATCCTAAGGAGAAGAGGGAGAATATTGAAGATGATCCAAATTGGCAGCCTTTGGCTATTAATAGTCTTGTGAATGTAGTATGTGAGAATGATTCATTGGAGTTCTCTGCTAAGACATATTTAGATGCACCTCTAACAGACAAGGAGAAGATCGAAAAGGCAGTAATCAAGTATATGATTACCTTTAACAAATTCATAGATGATATTAACGAAAAACTCCCCAAAGTGATTTTGGAGGTATTAATGAAAAAAAAGAAGGTTGTGGTGATGAAGGAGTAAAATATAAGGACTTGAGCACTAGATATAGTAACCAATCTATTGTCAAGGGAATAAAGGACAAGAATCAATCAAGCCTTAAGTACAAGATTTTGGACAAAAGAAAGAGTGAACTTAATTATGGGTAGAGATACAAAGGACATTAAAAGGATAACACAACATACTAAAAATGAAGCCATGGAGGCTATAGAACTATTAAAGGCTACATTGTCTTCTCCTTTGGAGAAGGCAAATATAGGATCTGGTCCAGGAGTGACAAGTAATCTAATAGATCCAGAAACTAGAATAGATGAGCAAAATAGGAGAGAGTTGATTTGGATACTATTTCAAATGATCAATTAAATACAAAATAGAATGTGATAGATGTTGTTAAGGAGATTTCAAAAGTCACTAGAGAAGAGAAGGAGAAAGAGGATTTAGAGAAGGAAAGGAAAGAGGAAACAAAGAATGAGAGACCGAAGAAGAGAAGACAAAAGAAAAGACATAGAAACCAAAGGAGAAGGAAGAAGAGAAGAAAGGCAATCCGAAGAAGAAATAGTTAAGTCTGATAAGGGAGGAGAAAGATATTAGAAGATTGTCAGTTAGAGGATTTTTCAAACTATTTGAAGATTCTAAAATAGAATTATTACAGCTACAAATGAAGTTTGAACTTGTTATAACATCATATTGTTGTAGGTTCCTATGACACAAGGTAAGTTGGACATAGATAAGTTGTCAACCCTTCATATGCTACATTTGGGTGATATTCTCCACCACACAACAAGAAAGAAATATACCATTTTTAAGGTGGATTGTACTGAATTGATAAATAACATAGTGAAGTTTCTTAATGAGAAACTTCTGAAAGTGAAGATTGATGAGCCTCTTAGTGAAGAGGAGTAGTTGCAAGCTATGTTGAGTGGACTAAAGGACTATACTTCTAACTTGGAAGCAACAATTTTGGTAGATTCTAAGAAGAAGATGGCAAAGAAGAGTTTAAGTGATCTGGTGAATAAGTGTGTAGGTTCACACAACTAGATACAAGAGAGAATGACCATTTTGTAGAGGAGTGTAGATAGTGTGATCAATATATATAATTTTTTCACCAATGGCACGAGCCCGCATAGGACATACAAAAACAAATAAATATTTTTTCAGCTTGGATTATATAGGTGACTAATGCAATAAAATTTAAGAAAGATGGTGATGGAAAAGAGAGGGTAAAGATTAAAAAATCTATATGTAAAGCTCTACTAGTGGATCAAAAAGAGTAGATAAAGAAAAACTTTGATAGGTTGCAAGATATAGTTGACATACATCTCACCAATATGGTGAAAATTATTGAAGACTCTCAAGTGCTAATTGTTGACCCTTTTTCTGTCAACTATGTTGTAGATCTAATCTAAGAAATCCAAAGCTTTTCTATATAACCTTTGTGTTATGAACATTATTTGTTAATGGTCTACAGAGGACTGTTTTTCTTTTCGGGCTCTAATTCTTTTTTTGAGTTGACTGGGTCAGTCGAACTCACTTAAGTTCTACCAACTAGAGGATTCCCTATCATTCACGGGTCAGTTCTCCTTATTTCCTCTTACTGGCCATTGGTGGTCTCATCTCAATCTTTGGGCCCGGCTACCCCGCAAGTTTTTTCAAGGCCAGAAAATGGTGTCATGAGATAGCAAGATGATGATCCCAGCCTATGATATCATTCTCCCCATGCAGGAAAAATAGAAAGGCAAAGTTGCATGTGGGATAGGAGCAATGAAGAGAGGTGCACAAAGGAACCCTGCGAGGTAAATAAAGCTAGGTGGATAGTCATCCTACCATCTAGCATGCCTTTCCATGCAATCATGCGTGACCCCACATGGTAAGAAACAAAGAGACCAGTAATCTTCTCGCCATCCTGCAAGGGATTTTGGGGAAGAATTTTGGCCTCAAGGGATAAGAGAAACAAAGAGGAGGTTATTTCTTGCTATCCCGCGAGGATTTTTGTGGATGCAGTGGTACCCTGCAGGATAAAAAACAAGGATGTGGGTAGTGTTCCTTCCACCCCATGAGGCAAAGTGATAGTTCAAAGGGCCTCGCAAGGAAAACAATAGGATGTCAAAGGCGCTTCCCACCATCCCGCGATACATTTTCAGGGTCCCTAAGGAGCTTGCGGGGAAACAATGGTGACAATGTGGACCTAGGTCACCACATCAGCTGATGACTCTGATGCCACGTTATATCCTATTAGTTTTGCGGGGCCAGTGGGCCCGACTCTCAGATGAAGGGGCCTTTTCGATTAAGATTTCTATGTCATTGAAGGGGTTATTTTTTCTTGGCAAACTCTAACCTGGTGGCTCCAGCCTGATGCGTGGCACATCCTCAACTGTTGGATTTTCATAAAGTAGTCGATCAATGATGGTGTCTTAAACTTCGATTAGGCTCCTTTGGGCACTTATGTGGTGAGATCTTGAGCATCCATCTGTGCGTGAGATCTCTTGATCAATGGTGGACATTTGAACTCTATTGGCAATTTGGAGGAATTGATTATGTGTTGAATTGATTTTTGTCATTGATGTCAACACTAGCTGCTTTGGTTGTTTACCGGTATCTGGTTGGTCCGGGTAGGATGTTTGGTAAGATCATGTTGATCTGGTATACTCTAATATGCTTTGGTCTGAGGAATTGGTTTGGATTGGTTATTCATGTGTTCCTAATGTGTATCACATTCAGTTGGTTCAAGATTTGATGATCCAGAAGCTATCACTTGTTCTAGTAAGCCTTTTTGTTACCGGTGACTGTTTAACCAATAGAGCTTTGTTGAAGATCTTTTGATGAATCTGATAAGTGGTGTTGGTGCAGCTTCTAGAATGGATTTAGGATGCTGATGGTTATCATGTTTGTGTTCCACTTGTTCATGGTGTTTCATTTGGCTTATGGAGACCTATTATAGGTCTGGTGGTTATTCTTCTAGGTTATGGACCGATTTGTGTAACGTGTGGGTTGATGTTCCTAATGCATTACCGGCGGGATTTATGGATTGGATTATGTTGTTTCAGTCTTTGGCTGACTTGGTTGATCATTAGATTACAGGTTTAAGTTATGAATTTATTGTATTATCTTTTAGGTAGCAGACCTAATTGTTTAGGTCCTGGGTTGGTATAAATATGATGTAAGATCTCATTGTACATCTTGTAACATAGGAGATCATGGTATGCAAGCAAACAATGTTGTAATCATTCATGCAGAGGTTTTGGTCGATCATAGGTGATCAAATTGGGCTTGTGGAAGAGGTTTAGGCCTCCGGTATTGAGCTTAACCAAAACTGTATTCAGGCATAGGAGATGTTATACTTGCAGTTCAATCTTCATTTTGGATTGTTGTTTGATGTTTTATGTAGTCAGGGAGACTCCTTTTTCGATGAGCAATGTGCTCTAGGTTGTTGGCCTTCCTGCATGTGCAAGCCCCTTATTGTAATATTTATTCATCTGATCAGTGGATAGATATTGTGGGTCTCCAATCCCACCATGGTTTTTCCTCTTTGAGCTTTTCCACATATAAATCTATGGTGTTATGGCGTTCATCTTTGTGGTTGCATTATTGCTTATTGTTATATGCTTTTATATTTACCGGTTGTTGAGTTGTTGTATTAATAAGGTTAAATTTCTTCATTATGGTAGAACACTGATTCACCCCCCCCTCTCAGTGTTCTTGGATCCCAACAATTTATATCAGAGCCTAGTGCCTCAGAGGAAGTCTAACAGCTTGAGGAAGATCCTATTTCCAGAATCTATGGAGATAAGTTTAAGGAAGGAACTTCAAGTAGAACTTGAAGACTATGATTTTGAAAGATTGAGGAACATGAAGATGCAAGATGAGTTGAGATCTACGAAGGAATTCATTTTTACTCTACAGAAGAGGTTGTCATCTGCCCAAGCTAAAAGGAAGGAACTTTTACAAAATCAGGATGATGAAGAGAAGGATGCCCTTAAGGAACAATGTCAGAAGCTGAGTTGGGAGAATATGGTCATGAAGAATGAAATGCAAGCCCTAACTATGAAGATGTCCAAGAAGATTGAAGACCGGAAGAAGAAAGAAGAAAATATTGCTATATCTCTAAAAGACAGATCTGAGGAATGCATTAGGTTGGTTCATGAGAATGATATGTTGAGAACTAAATTGGTGCAGTCACAAAACAATGAACAAGAATTGGAAATAATGGTAACAATCCTAAGAGATGATCAGACTATTTTAAATGAATACAAAGATAAGTTCAAGGTTAGTTCTGCTAAGCTTGATGAATTATTGAAGGATCAAAGGGACACTGGAGAGACTAGAGGTCTTGGATTTGAGCATGGAGAAAGCTTCAGTACTGCAAATGAAGATCAGAAGATCAACTAGAATCAGAGGTCACCGGTAAGGCAACCCAATGCATATAAATTCAATGGTAGATTCTTTGTTTGCAATATATTTGGTCACATGGCAAGACATTGTAGAAATAGAGAAAATCAGAATAATAATGCAGTTCCCGGTCAATGTTCAAATTGTAAGAAGTATGGTCATAGGACAGAAGATTGCATAATGAATGTGAAATGTCATTCATGTGGAAAGTTTGGACATATGGCTAATCAATGTAGGTCAAGGAATGGTCAAGGTTACATTAACGCAATTTAGAAGAACAATGTCACTTTTTATGCATGCAACAAAGTAGGACATATTGCTAAATTTTGCAGAAGCAAGAACCCATCTAAAAGAATTGATAAATATAATGAGAAGGGAAAGCATAAGGTTGATGACACTTGGAAGGAGCATGAGAAGAATTGGGTTATGAAGTCTGAGGCTCAACCGATAGAATAATTTGCTCCAAATGTTCATTTGGCTGATGGATATACCCTGGTTACTCAATTGACAAAGTAGATTGTTCTTGCACCGACAGGAAACTCATCTAGTAACTAAGGCATTCACCTTAGGGGAAGGCAAATTGATGATAGATCTTGCATTGCCCCTAGTAGTGGTCTAAAAGCATGTTTCAAATCTTTGGAAGTCAGTTTGATGGTTAATCGATAAATATTTCTTGGATTTTGGATCTTGTTTGGTTTGTTGGTAAGTCACTTTATGAGTTATGATTTGGTCATACACCTACAGTTAAGTATTTTAGAATCTTTGGGACTAAATGTTATATCAAGAGAGATGATTTCATGGGAAGTTTGATCCTAGATGTGATGAAGGAATATTTCCTAATTATTCTAATGAAATCAAAGCATATAGATGTTATAACAAGAGATTGCAGAGAATTGTGGAGAGCGCTATATCAAGGTGGATGAGCTGAATAGAAGTCAAATCAGAATTTATGAGCAAGAACTGATAGTGGAAATGGTCTAAACTGAACCGATAACACCTTTACCGGAACAAAATGTTGAACTAGTTACTCCGACAATATTAGAATATTCAATAGTAACTGAAGATTAGGGAAGAGGAATAGAGAGTCAAAAGACTCCTAGGTATGTAAGGTTGAATCATTTAGAAGATCAGATAATTGGACAAGAAGAAGGTTGGCAGTTGATGAGGTATGCTTAATTTCTTTAATTGTACCAGTATCAGTTATTGAAGATTGTAAGGATGAATGTTGGATAAAATATATGGAAGAGGAATTGGACCAGTTAGAAAAGGACAACACATGGTCTTGGATGTTATTGGAACTTGGCTTGATTGGTTTGCAATGAATTTCTCAGAAGGAAGGAATTGATTATGTTGAATCCTTGCTCTGGTAGCTAGGATTTTTCAAATATTTTTCAGGATTTTCTGGTATGGTTTTTGTTTTATGATGGCTTTACAATTTGAGCATGTTCAGATGCAGATTGGGCTAGAGATACAGGTAACTGAATAGGCTCTTCCGATGAAGCTTTCTTTCTTAGATAGAATCTTGGTTCATGGATCAGCACAAGCAGTCATGTACATCCTTATCCACTATTGAAGTTGAGTATTTTATTGTTGCTACTAATTGTACATGGGTTCTATGGATGAAGAATATGTTGAGGGATATAAAGTTGGATTGTAATGTACCGGTAGTTATTCACTGTGATAACTCTGCTGCTATTGACATATCAAAGAATCTGGTATTTCTATCAAGTATAATTTTCTGAAGGAGTAGGTGGAAGCAAATGAAGTTAGATTGGTTTGAGGAATTATTTGAGCATTTGAGAGATAGGTTGTGGTTTTTTTCCCCTCTGGTAGAGAACTGATTGATGCTATTTGGTATTAGTCTGGTATGCATTATCAAAGCTATTATTCATTCTGGATTGATGTGGTGATGCTACTACTCAGGGGGAGTAGTTAGTCTTGTGATTTAGTGGTTTATGATTTTGCTTTGATATTTATGTTAGATTTGTGGCATTGATGTCAAAGGGGGAGAGATATTCATGTGAAAAACATAAGGAGTTATATACATTAAGGGGATAGATACTTATGTGGAAAACAAAGCTTAACAGAGATATCAGTCTAAAGGGGAGATTATTGGCACAAGGAGGAGAAACAAAATTTTAGATTGGTTGTATCCCATTGGGGGAGTTTGGTTCAGGTCTATGGATGGTTAATTGGTACAGAGACATCTCTTTCAGTATCTCATTGTCATATCATTTTGTGGGAGATTGTTGGTTATCTTCCATTGGGGGAGACTTGTTTGGCATCTCTCGGCACTTGGATGTTTTTCACATCTAGTGTTGTCATCAATGCCAAAGGGGGAGATTGTTGGAAATTTGGAGGAATTGATTATGTGTTACATTGGTGTTTTTCATTGATGTCAACACTAGTTGCTTTGGTTGTTTAGCGGTATCTGGTTGGTCCTGGTAGGATGTTTGGTAAGATCATGTTGATCCGATATGCTCTGGTATGCTTTGGTCTAAGGAATTGGTTTGGATTGGTTATTCATGTGTTCCTTATGTGTTTCACATTCAGTTGGTTCAGGATTTGATGATCCGGAAGCTATCACTTGTTCTAGTAAGCCTTTTTGGTACCGATGAGGGTTTCATCGACAGAGCTTTGTTGAAGATCTTTTGATGAATCTGATAAGTGGTATTGGTGCAGCTTCTAGAAGGGATTCAGGATGCTGATGGTTATCATGTTCATGTTCTAGTTGTTCATGGTGTTTTATTTGGCTTATGGAGACCTATTATAGGTCCAGTGGTTATTCTTCTAGGTTATGGACCGGGTTGTGTAATGTGTGGGTTGATATTCCTGATGCGTTACCAACGAGATTTATGGATTGGATTATGTTGTTTCAGTCTTTGGCTGACTTGGTTGATCATTAGATTGCGAGTTTAAGTTATGAATTTATTGTATTATTTTTTAGGTAGCCGACCTAATTGTTTAGGTCCTAGGTTGGTATAAATATGATGTAAGATCTCATTGTAGATCATGTAACATAGGAGATCATGGTATGCAAGCGAACAATTTTGTAATCATTCATGCAAATATTTTGATCGATCATAGGTGATTGAATTGGGTTTGTGGAAGAGGTTTTAGGCCTCTGATATTGAGCTTAACCAAAACTATATTCAGGCATAGGACATGTTATACTTGCAGTTCAATCTTCATTCTGGATTGTTTTCTGATGTTTTATGTAGTCAGTGAGACTCCTTTTGTGGTGACTAGTGTGCTCTAGGATGTTGGCCTTCCTGCATGTGCAAGCCCCTTTTTGTAATATTTATTCATTTGATCAGTGGATAGATATTGTGGGTTTCCAAACCTATCGTGGTTTTTCCTCTTTGAGGTTTTTCACATATAAATATATGGTGTTATGGTGTTCATCTTTGTGGTTGCATTATTGCTTATTGTTATATACTTTTATGTTTACCGGTTGCTGAGTTGTTGTATTAATAAGGTTAAATTTCTCCATTCCAATAGAATACTGATTCACCGCCCCCCCCCCCCCCCCCCTCTCAGTGTTCTTGGATCCCAACAAAATCATGTTGGTCATTGAAATTTGAATGCTCCACAAGAGGGTAGTTGTCGACCCGGTAGTCGAGACACTTTTTATGCTCAATCGACGCCCGATATCGAATCCTTTTTTGCTTCTAGTTGTCGGATTTTTTGCCATTTACTCCAAAAGTGACCTTGAGACTGATCTCAGGTGCCACCCCATGCCTCTTTAATGTGGTTTGGAGACTTTTCTACCTTTGTCATACCGCCATGATGCACCTGTCATAGAAATATCTTCCTTGCAAGGATTTTCTATCTTTTTTGTTGTAGAGGACATTCTTAGAGGTGTTCCAAATGCGCAATCAGATCTACCCTCTTGATTTGATCTCTCTCCCTCTGATATTTTGTAGCCTAACCCTAGGTGGGTTAAGGATTTTTAACTAAAGTCTAGTCTGAGTTATGCCTGAGCTTTAAAGGCAATTTTTTAACCCTTTTGGCGGATCTTTTTTTTTCTCTACGAAATTCTTATGTCTTTTGCATCTATAAAAATTGCCTTGCCTTCATATTAATTAAGTTTATTTGTCTTACCTAATTTCAATTCTTATAATGTGTGTATCTCTCTTACCTCATTGTTTGAATTCATTCTTGCTTGTTTTCTTGAGTTGCGGGTGATTCTGTTAATCCCTCTTCAAGTGCTATCTATGAACTTTCTTTGTTCATCTTTTCACCCTACAAGAATTATAACCTTCACCCACACTTAGGTGACCAATTAGAATAGAAATATGTGCATACCCTTGGGTAGTTTTATTAATGTTTTGTGTAGACATAATTAGGAAAATCATATTCAATCTAGGTGTGAACTTTTTCCCTTCTTTAGTATCCTTCTCTCTCCCTTTTCCCCGTCAGACCAATAGAATATATTTTTTAGTGTTGGGTTAGTTCAACACTTGCATCAGATTGATGAGGAAGTCAGCCTTCTCTGGAGATTCAACCTTACTTATACAAAGTCCCACATTTGGAGGCTGATTCAATGTTGCACAAGGTTGATGACCATGATTGCTCATCAAGCGGGTGAACTTTTGTGACAAATATTTTTGGCACATCTTGTGGGACATACTTTCAACATATTTGCTAAGGATTTGGTGTTTCTCTTAGCAATCCAACCTTTGGAGGCATTTAATCAAGAACTTGGCTACTTTAAGGATAAAATTCAGATGCTTGGTGAAGACCAACTGCCACTTACATGCCAAGAATTCAAACCAGAGCATCTTCTGGATGTAATTTCCAATACTCTGAACTTTCATATTCAAATTCTAGAAGAACTAGAGTTAGGCATTCTTTGTCACCTAAAAGGGGAACACAAGGAGAATCATCTACACCCCTAAGGTCTCTTTCTACCCCACCATTCCTAATATTAGCTTAGCCTAGAGGCCCTACCATCCATATCAATAGACCCCTATTCGTCATGGCAGTGCCAAGAGTACATACATTTGTCACCTTTAATGGTGATAGTCCTCTAATCCTAACTCACAAAAAAAACATTCCATTAGCAGCCTTGAAGGCTTTACTCTTTTTTACTGGAGAAACATCTACCTTCCTAGAGGAACACATCCAAGATGTGCCAATCATTTGCACTGTGTTTGATGTCATAGAAGACAATATTGGAGTAAGGCTTCTTGTTGTCTAATTCAAAGGAAAGGCCCTTCAGTGGTACATAGGACTCTCCCCTAACTCCATTCATAATTGGGATGAGTTAGGGGAGAAATTGTAAAAACATTATGAAGACAAAATTGATCAATTGTCACTTATGGAGTAGCTAACTACAATCAAAAGAGCACCCCATGGGTGATTTTGATTATAGATTCCAAAAGATATAGGATAGAATCCCCACTGGTAAAGCCTTCATCAAATCATGACTTTTTATACTTTCTTAGGGCCTTAAACAATCATATTGCAGCTATGATTCAATCTATGGGAGGAGATAATCTTCTAGGGGCATATGATACTACCATAAGGGCAGAAAATTATTTAATCCAGGCAGGAATACTGTCTCCTAGGCCTCTAATGCCCTTATTTCTAGAGGCTCGTACTCAACAGCCTATTTTGGATCCTATTCTAGTGGCTTCCACAAGCCATCTACTTACACTCGCACCTGTTCCACCACCATCAAATTTTCAAGAGCTTAAGGCTCTCATGCAGAGACTTAGCAATGAGTTAGTGACCTTGAAGAGGAAACAATTTCAAAGCAATAATCCCTATCAACAACAAAAGTAGAATTATCAACAACAAAGATCAGGTTTTCAAGGTCAGAACCAATGGAGCAATGTTAGGCCCTTGAATAGCTTGAATCTCTCAACTACCAGTACCTCAAAGGCACTAGTGCTAGTTTAGAACAATCTTGCTCAGGAACAAGATTGGTGTCCTCCATGAAATCAACCACACAATCAGGTCGCTTGTCAGAATGATGAGTTCTCTCAGACCTTAGTGGCACACAATGATCCAATAACATCAAAGAAGCAATAGTTTGTCGATGGCTCTAGTCATCCATAGGGAGATACAAATTTTGTGAATTGGTAGGAGGCTGATTTATGTGGAATAAATTAGACAAGTGGAGACAATGTGGCCAGCAATACAAGATAAAAAAAGAGGGTCGTAGACCCTAGTGCTTCTTCTACCACGACAACTCAAATTCTATATGCTTCCATGAATACTACAATGCTAAAAACCCCTGATAAGGTGGTAGCTCCAAATAAAGAGTAGGATGTGAATCAAAAGGTCATTCAAGAAGAGCCACCTAGGGCTCCTATCATATCAAAACCAAACCTTGTTGTCACCAAGACCACTACTAATGTTGCCACCTCCTTTAATATTGTTGAACAAATGAAGAGGTTGAGCCTCAATGTATCTATGTGGAATGATCTTTCTATCCCATCTCAAAGAGACGTACTTCAGGAAGCCCTAAAGGGAATGGATGACGTAGAGGATACCAGTCAGGGTTACAGCTCTTCAATTTCGACAAGCATGGTGAAGCTTTTGGAGGCAGAGAATCCAAAGAGAATCAGTAAGCCTCCCCCCTTTTACTTCTCATTAATCATAGTAGATAAGCTTGTTCATAATTGTATGATAGAAAGCAGGGCTAGAAGTCCAGTTATGCTTAAGGGAATAGCTGACCACCTAGGTATCAAATATGAGTCTATTATGAGAGGGGTGGTACAACTTGATAGCCCATTAGTTCAGACTATTAGGGTCATTAAAGATTTAAATTTGACCTTGAAGGCCTTCCCAAGTTGTAATGTGTTGCAAGACATCTCAGTGATTGACCTTGCTTCTTATTTTGCCATTTTCTTATCTAGGGAATTCACTACTAATATAGGTGGCTACCTATCTTCTGATTGGTCTCACATGTTGTTTAGGACAAGATATGGTACCAAAGTAACCATTAGGGATGAGCCTATTACCAATGATAAAATAGATCCATATACCCCAAGTCCTATCAACATGAATTATACTCTCCATAGGGAGAAAGAAGAAATTTCAGTAAGAGAGACTACAACTCAATTCGAGGAGGTTCCTATTTGGCTACTTGATGAGTGGGCAAATGCATTTCAGTTTGACCCCATTGATGAGATCAAATACATGCCTAGGTACCTATTTCATCCATGAGGAGGATGCCCCTATCCCCAATCTCTTAAAAGAAGACAGTGACATACATGGATTATGGGATATGTTCTTTGATGGATTAAGGAACAAAAATGGTGTAGGGGCCAGTGTGCTTCTTATTTCTCCAAGAGGGGAGAAATACTACTTTTCTTTCAGACTTCATTTCTTCTGCACTAACAATGTAGCCGAGTATGAAGCTTTGATTTTGGGTCTCCAAATGACACAAAAGAGAGAGATCAAATCCTTAAAGGTGCATGGAGATAGTGATTTGGTTGTAAATTATATTAGACCTTAGAGTACCATCAACAACCTTCTCAAAGCTTACAAAGAGCGTGGGATCTAATTGAAGGTTTTGAGGCCTTTAATATTTCTAGTGTCTCTAGAAATCAAAATAAACATGTTGATTGACTAGCAGCAATTGGTGCCCAATATGATATTCCATCTCATATTGCAACAGAAAAATAACAATAGATTAGACTTATAGTGTGATCTGCAAAGCTTGATAATCAAGTAAATTGGCAGGTCTTTGACTCTAATCAACAGATTGTTAGCTTCCTACAAGATGAGGTAGAATTATCACATAAAAAGCAGGGAATGTTGCAGGACCAATATGGAGATCAAATCGTGCACTTGAGTTCAAAAAAGATCCCCAAGGAACTAATTACCTTGGAGGGGATCTTCAATACTGATGATTAGATGAAAGGGATATCAATGAACCTGGTTGCAAAGAAAGGGGACTACAAATCAGTCCTCATATCTAATGGAAGAGCTCTCAACTTGGGAAAGGTATGTTCTCAAAGTGATCAAGGTACTTTTGTCAATATTTGTCAAGAGTATAATGATATTTTTGCTTTTACATATGAAGATATAAAAGGGTTTGAGCCTACCTTAGCTCAACATACCATAGAAATAGATCCTAATGCTAAGCCTATTAGAGAAAAGAAAAGACCTATAAACCCAAAAATTGAGCCTTTGATGAGAAAGAGTTATCCAAGCTTATAGAATCTAGCATTATTTTTCCAATCAAGCATTCTTCTTAGGTAGCAAATATTGTTCTAGTTAGGAAGAAGAACGGGGAAATCAAATTGTGTGTAGACTTTAGGGACCTCAACAAAGCCTCCGTTAAAAATCATTATCCCCTCCCTTCTATGGAACAATTTTTAGCCAAAGTTAGTGGCTTAGAAAGATTTTCATTCTTGGATGGATACTTAGGGTATAATAAAATCCTAGTCCAAGAGTTAGACAATTTTAAGATTGCATTTACTACTATGTGGGGCACTAATGCCCTTTGAAATATGTGAGGCCTCACCTCGACTCAGTCTGAGATTTCAATGGATTTTATATTTAGACTATCATGGATACTTTATTTTGATGCATTTTGAAACATAGAACTTATATGATTTCAGGATTTGGATAACATTGCTATATTTTGATGATTTACTTATATGCTTTATGAGAGAGAACACTACATGATTGTTAGATAAGATGATATTGCGATGATAGATGTCATTATTGAATTTGCAGGACTTTACTATGATAAAAGAATTTTCATGTATGTTTAAGTTTATGAGAATTAGGATGAATTGCTTATGTGAAATTGCTTGGATAAAAGATGTATTTAATTTGTTCAGATGTAAATTCTATGCAAGTGATGATGTGTATTATTATTCCTTTGAATTATATTATATGTGGATATTTGAAAGTACTAATGTGCAAATTGAGATGCGTAGGAAGTTATCCATGTCACCATGGAAATTTACGGAGAACCAAACCTAGACTTATGTATGTTCGTAAGCCAGGGGTTGTCTATTTGGAGAGACAACACCCCGTTTGTGTTATATTTTATTCGTAACAGTATATGTTGCATGTGTGTTAAGTGTTATTTAAATTTATTGTGTAAAATCCACAAGAGACGATTTCATGTTTTAAATTGTAAAAGTGTTTTATTTGTGTCACTTGACACATGTGTGGATTTAAGTTTAAATGTTTTATTTTTGTCTCTTGGTGGGAAAGTGTTCGACTATATCTTTTTCAATTAATGCAACGTGATGTCATAAATACCTTGGAAAAAGAATCCTTGGAGAGGTCAACATATGTTTGACCCGAAAATAAACTTCAGAGGGGTTTAAAATGGATTAAATGAACACCTAGGGGTAGTTTAATAGGGTTTCCTAAAGCCCATAAGGTATACCTAAGGGTTAGGGGTAATTTTAGGCAAATTTCTACTCCTAAGTGACCTTTTAGACACTCTAAAATTTGGCTTTACTGAGTTGTGCGAAAATTGAAATTAGAAGTTTGAACCTAGTTGTAAACTTTCCTATTCGAATGAGAGTTCTCTTTCCCATTTTGTCTTACCTTCCTCTTTAGTTTTTAGAAACTTGTGAGAACTGAGAGAATGAGCTTCTTAAGCAAGAATTTGAAAATTTGAGGGTAATCACCCACTCTCCATTTTTGGAGACAAGAGAATTTTTGAAAAGAATAGAATAGATTTGAATAGAAAATTTGGCTAAGGGTAGAAGAAGAAGATCTATGGATTTGGGCAACTCTTCCTCAAATACTATCCTACCTTTGGGTAGATTAAGGCTGGTTACATTCTTCTTTAAATGACTTCTGTTTGAATGTGTTTTAAAGGTATGTTGGTGTAAGAACTCTGTTTTCTTCTATGTCTTTTTTGGGAATTTCATTTGGTATTTTGCATTATGTTTTGTATGTGTTTCTGGGAGTCTTTCAAGACCTCTTACTCTTGGGAGAGAGGAGGATCTTGTGGGTGGTAGCAGTGATAACCCTTGAGTGAGAGACTCTTGTTTTCATAGCAATCACAAGGGATTTTTGTGCGACCCTTGCTGCATGGCCTGTTTGTGCAATGGGGGTCATAAGGAGGGATATAAGGCTAGAATGCCTTGGGGGGCATAAGGAATAAGGGGTTGAAATTCTTGATGTATTTGTTGTGCCATGAGGTGGCTACATGTTTTCCATATTTGCAGTTCTCCTCAGGGTATAGGTCCACTACCACCCTTGAAAAGGTCATCACCAAAGTGTGGTGCAGTGTAGCCAAGTTGGTAGTGTGTTTGAAATCTGTGTGTTTTTTGTCTTCTATGTGTTTGCATGTTTGTTACTTGTCCAGGGCTTGGTTCTCCGAGCTCGGGGGTGGCTACCAGTTAGCCTAGGCTGGGAGGTGAGTACTCCATGGTCATATTTGTGATTTATTATGTAGGATTGTCGGGAGAAAAGAATAGGACAAGTGAAAAGTTGCAGAAGATTATTGTTGCAAAAATCTAATTGCATTTGCATTTATTAGTTTTAAAAGGAGAAATACACCTTCATTCGTTGGAATGAGAGGCTAATTGTAAATTTGAAATATAGACATGAGATTAGTGATTGTATTTAAATAAAGAAACATCTTGTAAACTTTGCAGAATATCTTTAATATTGTAAAAAGATAGATATATTCCTATTTCTATTTGAAAAGAATTACTTTTGAATTGCATGCAATAGTCATTGTAATATGAAAATCAGTTTTATTTAATTCTGTGCTTTTCTTTCATCTGTGAATTTGTCTTCATTTTAATTGCAGAAAATATGAGTGGTAGTTGTTGTTAGATTTTAATAAAAATATCTAGTCAGTTGTTGTAGAAATTGCAGAATCAGTAAATGTATTTATTGTAGAAAAGAGTAATGTATTCCTAAATTAGTATTCCCTAAGTTCAAAAATAAAGTTTATTCGATGTGCTATGATGAATAGTTTAGCAGGAAATTTATTTCATTCTTAGGCATTCAAAATAAAATTTAAATAGAAAAGGCATAAGTTAGATTTGCATGCATATTGTATATCAAAAAATAAATTAATTATTTCTATTTCCTGTAAAAGCAATATAGTAGAATGAAGTTTTGAAAATCATTATCCCATCTATATCCTCTTCATCTAAATCAAAATACTAGAGCTTATTTATTTTAATTGGATGCCTCATGGAATTTATAAATTCATACAAATATAGTATTAAGGCAGTTTGCATGTATATCATTATAACTATGTTTTAAAAAATAATAATAATAAAATAAAATGCGTTGTATATATATATATATATATTTAAAAAAAAAATACATAAAAATAAAAATATTTATAACTTTTAAAAAAAAGGGGTTTTTTTTTTGTATGGGCGTGGACCCCACTTTGTGTACACACAGTGGTCGGCCTCATGGCTTCCACTGTGTGAACACATGGTGTGGGCCGTGGCTTCCAGTGTGTGGTCACACAGTGTGGGCCGCTGCGGCTCCCACTGTGTGGACACACAGTGGCGCCCCCATCGCCCCCTTAAACCTGTGAAATTTACCATGGTCGCTGCTCGATGGGTTTCAGCCCTGCATCAAAGTGTTAATCAAAAAATATATATATATATATTAAACCCTAGCCCGGGTAGGGCTAGGGTAATAAATAAATCAAATAAAATGGTAACTCATTTAGATTAGGGCCATTTTATAATTGAAAATCCCTAATTAGGGTTTGAAGGGCTTAATTGCTATGAAGTTGGGAAATTTTTTATGAAGGCTAATATATATATATATTTGGGTAAGTATTTTTATGTAGATACAAATATTTAAATACCCATATATGATATTTAATAGGAAGTTGGAGAAAATTTAAAGAATAAAGCCTAACCTTATATTTTAAAATTTGTTTAGTATGGTAAATACTTAATTGTGTCTAGTTAATCTAATTAGAGTATTTACTTTTAAGTTTGGATTTAAAAGGGATTAATTTAAGCACCTTTCATTTTGAGGTTAGAATGGATGCTAGAAAAGTAATTTTTAATTAGCTTTCTAAAGTTGATTAATAGCTACCCATAATTAATTTTGTCCATGTAAATTAATTATCTAAACCTAAATGACAGTTTAATCGATTATTTTAATTATTGATTTAAAAATGGATTTTAGACTATATAGTCTTATTGGAGATTAAATTTATCTTCATCTACTATTTTTAATGAGTTTGATTTAATTAAACTATTGACAAAGTTTGATGAGAATATAAATTAAATCATTCAGTTTTCTGCAAATAAATTTTAGTTAATTTCGTTACTTAGTTTAGTATCAGAGTTAGCTCGAATATAGATATGGCAAACATGTTAATGCATGTCGGGTTAGTGAACTTTGTTAATTAATTAGTGTTTTAAAAAAAAAATCATTCTGTTTTTGCCCTAAATTTTGGGCATGACATTTTGGTATCAGAGTAAGGTTTCCACACTAGGAACCTTACTCCACTTACGTTTTGCCTTAGATTATTTAAATTATTTTGTTAAATTGATTTTATCAGACATTTAAATTTAATTGAATTAATATTATTCTAAAAGAAATTAATTATTTGTTTTGCCTTGTTTCCCTTTAGGATGCCTCCGACAACACGACAAGCTCGCAAGCGCAGACGAGGTCCTAGATGTGTGCACATAGCACACGAAGAGGTAGTGAGGGAGGCATCGGTTCCAGAAGAGAACCTAGGAGCACCTCCTAAACAGCCAAATGAAGCTAACCAAGACCTCTTAGCAGCAATACAGAATCTTATTGGCATAGTTCAGGAAAGGATCCCAACAGAGAACCCTCAGGCTAGAAGTCATGACTCTGGGAGTCATAGATCTGTTGATAGAGAATGAAGTAGGAGCCCAGCTCCTATTCCTGTAGAGAGTCAGGGTGGAAATGAGCCAGAGTCTGTGCATATGCCAGGACCACCTCTAGTGGTGGAACCAGTTTATTTTGAGAAAGCCCATCGGGATCCAGGGGATCTTATCAGGGAGGTCATGTGCCTCCAGCCACTATCCTTCGGAGGTTCTACCGACGAGGTAGAGGCCAAGGCATGGCTTTTGAGTCTTGAGAGGTGCTTTGCATTGCATTCTTACGAGAGCAACCTAAAAACACATGTCGCAGTTCATCTACTGAGAGGGTCGGCCTCCACTTGGTGGAGACAAGAAGAGTACAAATGCGGATTAGTTCCTGATACTCTCACTTGGGAGATATTCACAGAGAGGTTCCATGAGAGGTACCTATCAGAACACTTCAGGCAGCGTCGTATAGATGAATTTCATGATCTCCAACAAAAAGGCTTGTCAGTAACCGAGTATGAGAGTAAATTCTTTGAGCTGTTGCCTTATGTAGATTATCTAAAGGATGAGAAACTTCTTGTAAACTGCTTCATCAGAGGGTTAAATGTCGGTATAGCCGGGCCTGTTAGGATGTCCGCTCCAGAGAGCCTTCGGGTTGCTGTGAAGAAGGCACTGATTGCCGAGGAAATTCAGGTCAGACCACAAGACAATAGGGATTGGTTTCAGAACCAAAATCCCACACCTCAGACTTATGGATTCCAGAAACCACATTGGAAAGGAAACAACCAAAATTCTCAGGGGTTCTCCAAACCCCCTCCTCCGCAAACGACACCACAGAACTAGAGGCAGAAGCCTCCACAGTATCAGTAGGGCTCCAAGCCCAAACAGTGGCAGACTCAAGGATAGAGACGTGATCAGAGAGCACAGGGGCAGTACACATAGCCGACGAGGACTCAGCAGTCCTCCAGGGGTGGGTACAGCAGATCCAGTAGGACAGGAGGTCAGGCTTTCTCTAGGCCTTAGGGTGCCTAGTTTCAGGCATGGGGTGCTTGCTTTACGTGTGGAGCCATGGGGCATATGGCGAGGGATTTCCCTCAGGGTCAGGTGGCAGGGAATCAGCGGATGGCCACTTCAGAGCTAATAGTTGGTGATATGGGTAGGTCTCATAGAGTATTCACAGCGGTTGACAACCGCCAGGCTGAGCATCAGGCCACAGTTATCGAATCTACAGGTATGATCAAAGGTAACAATGTATCTATTTTGTTTGATTCAGGAGCTACTGACTCCTTTATATCTCCATTGGTTGTGGAGCATTGCGGGCTAGTGGCAACTACACAGGGTGTCAGTTGGGAAGTGGAATTAGCCTCAAGGGCTAGAGTGTCCGTGGAATCAGAGGTTAGGGCATGTCAGCTGCAGATTGGCAAGACCACCACTTTAGTAGACCTTAGAGTGACTCCACTTGGATCTTACGGAATTGTACTTGGCATGGATTGGCTTTATGCCCACAGAGCCAGGATGGATTGCTGCCTGAAAAAGATCAAGTGTGAGGATGATCATGGTTCACCCATAGTTATTACCGGGATCTAGAGCCCATGTCTCTTCATATGATCTCCGCAATGCAGCTTCAGCGGAGCATGCAAAAGGGATGTCAGCTTTTTGCTATCACTATTAGTGACAAAGGAGAAGAGGAAGAAAAAGAAACATCACTTGATGACCATCCTATCCTTACGGGATATTCAGATGTATTTCCTTCAGAGTTACCGGGAATGCCACCCCGTAGAGAGATTGATTTTCATATAGACCTAGTACCAGGAGCCGAGCCAGTTTCTAGAGCACCTTATAAGATGACCACAAATGAGCTTAATGAACTCAAAATACAGCTTGAGGAACTCCTTTAGAAGGGTCATATTCATCCTAGCATATCCCCTTGGGGTGCACCAGTCATCTTCGTTAAGAAGAAAGACGGATCTCTCCGATTATGTATGGATTATCAGTAGCTAAATAAAGTAACCATCAAGAACCGATATCCTTTGCCCAGAATTGATGATTTATTCGACCAGCTTCAGGGTGCCAAAGTCTTTTCCAAAATAGATCTGAAGTCAGGATACCATCAGCTGAGAATAGTGGAGAGTGATATCCACAAGACTGCATTTCGCACTAGATATGGTCACTATGAGTTCACCGTCGTCCCATTCGGACTTACGAATGCCCCAGTAGTTTTTATGAGCCTCATGAATGGGGTGTTCTATACATTTCTGGACCGTTTTGTTATTATGTTTCTCAATGATATACTGATATATTCTTAGAATGAGAAGGAGCATGAGGAGCACCTGAAACAGGTATTGCAGTGTTTGCAGGATAACCAGTTGTTTGGTAGTTTGTCGAAGTGTGCTTTCTTTCAGTCAGAGGTCAAGTACCTTGGGCACGTTATTTCCGGTGATGGGATCTCAGTTGACCCATCAAAGATGAGGGCTATTATGGATTGGCCAGTGCCAACCAGTGTGACAGAGGTCAAGAGTTTCATGGGCTTAGCAGGGTATTACCGACGTTTTGTCGAGGGATTCTCCAGAGTCGCACACCCTATTACTTCTCTTCAGCGTAAAGGGAAGAAATTTGAGTGGATAGAGAAGTGCGAGAAGGCCTTTCAAGAACTCAAAAAGGCACTTACTAGAGCTCCTATCTTTGTTGTACCAAATCCCACAGCTGACTTCATGGTTTGTACAGATGCTTCACTAGAGGGTTTAGGAGCAATTCTTATGCAGGATGGTAGGGCCATAGCTTTCGAGTCTAGGAAACTTAAGACTCATGAACTTAATTATCCCACTCACGACCTTGAGCTCACAGTACTAGTGCATGCACTTGTGAGGTGGAGACACTTCCTTTTAGGTCATCACTTCGAGCTGCATTCAGATCATCAGAGTCTTTAGTACAATTTCACTCAGCCGAACCTTAATGCACGTCAGAGGAGATGGATGGAGTTCTTGTGTGAATATGATTTTGACGTTCACTACATCAAAGGAAAGAAAAACATAGTTGCAGATGCTTTGAGTAGGAGACGTCATGAGGTTTACACCATGTCTATGGGCACGGATTTGAGAGACCATATACTATAGTACTTGCCAGAGGATGGATGGTATGCAGAGGTTGGTTAGGTAATACGATCTCAGGTTACTCTAGAAGGGAAATATGTGGATTATTCTTTGGATTCTGATGGACTATTACGCCACAGAGGGCGCATTTATGTACCTTCCTCTGGAGGGTTGCGAGAGTTCATTGTCACGGAGGCTCATAGAGCTCCTTATGCAGCGCATCCCATGGTTAAAAAGTTGCATGCTGACTTGAGGCAGTTATATCATTGGTCGGGAATGTGGCAGCTCATTGCTGAGATAGTAGCTTGATGCCTCGAGTGTCAGAGAGTAAAGGCGGAGCACCGCCATCCAAGTGGGTTGCTCCAGTCTCATGCTATACCAGAGTGGAAGTGGGATACTATATCCATGGATTTCATCATTGGTCTTCCTATGTCTTCTCGTCGCCATGATGCTATCTTGGTGACAGTTGACAAGTTGACCAAAGTAGCTCACTTTTCACCAGTCTGTACTACATTCATAGCTCCAGTAGTAGCATAGGTGTTCTTGCGAGACATTGTTAGACTTCATGGCATGCCCCGCAAGATTATTTCTGACATGGATTCTCTTTTCACTTCTTCCTTTTGGAAGTCATTACAGGCAGCTATGGGCACTAAGCTCAATTTTAGTACAGCCTATCACCCGGAAATAGATGGTCAGACAAAGAGGGTCAATCAAGTGTTAGAGGATATGCTTCGCATGTACGTCATGGATCATCAGACCCGATGGGAGGAGTATCTTCCCTTAGTGGAGTTTGCCTATAACAATGGGCATCACACTTCTTTGGGGATGCCACCCTATCAAGCATTATACGGCAGGCCTTGCAGGACGCCCTTGAATTGGGATCGTATAGAGGATAGAGTTGCTATTGATCCTGAGATAGTTCGGGATATGGAACAGCAGGTGGATTTGATTAGGCAGCGTCTCAGAGAGGCTCAGGATAGACAGAAGAAATATGTTGATGCAAAGAGGATAGATTGTAGCTACTTGGTTGGAGACAAAGTCTTCTTGAGAGTGCGACCGCATAAGAGTCCAATCCATTACGAAAAGGGTTCTAAGCTCGCACCTCGCTTTGTAGGACCTTTTGAGATTCTTGAGAGGATAGGCCCAGTTTCCTACCGTTTAGCATTGCCACCTAGTCTATCATGCATCCACGATGTGTTTCATGTATTAGTTTTGAGAAAATATATCTATGATGAGTCTCACATTTTAGATTGGGATGCCTTGCAGGTGAAGTCAGACAGGCAGCTAGCTTTGAAACTCATTTGCATTTTGGCATGCCGGATGCTGGCCCTTCGAGGGCGAGAGTTGGACCAGGTTAGGGTCCAGTGGGATTGCTATGATGAGGTTACGGCTTCATGGGAGGACGTAGCACATATGATATTAGAGTACCCCCACCTCTTTGATGAACTCTAGGAGGAAATTCATGCCTAGAGGGGGAGGGTGTGAGGCCTCACCTCGACTCAGCCTGACATTTCAGTGGATTTTATATTTAGACTATCATGGATACTTTATTTTGATGCATTTTGAAACATAGAACTTATATGATTTTAGGATTTGGATAACATTGCTATATTTTGATGATTTACTTATATGCTTTATGAGATAGAACACTACATGATTGTTAGATAAGATGATATTGCGATGATAGATGTCGTTATTGAATTTGCAGGACTTTACTATGATAATAGAATTTTGATGTATGTTTAAGTTTATGAGAATTAGGATGAATTGCTTATGTGAAATTGCTTGGATAAAAGATGTATTTAATTTGTTCAGATGTAAATTGTATGCAAGTGATGATGTGTATTATTATTCCTTTGAATTATATTATATGTGGATATTTGAAAGTACTAATGTGTAAATTGAGATGTCCAGGAAGTTATCCATGTGACCATGGAAATTTACGAAGAACCAAACCTAGACTTATGTATGTTCGTAAGCCAGGGGTTGTCTATTTGGAGAGACAACACCCCATTTGTGTTGTATTTTATTCATAACAGTATATGTTGCATGTGTGTTAAGTGTTATTTAAATTTATTGTGTAAAATCCACAAGAGACGATTTCATGTTTTAAATTGTAAAAGTGTTTTATTTGTGTCACTTGACACATGTGTGGATTTAAGTTTAAATGTTTTATTTTTATCTCTTGGTGGGAAAGTGTTCAACTATAGCTTTTTCAATTAATGTAACGTGATGTCATAAATACCTTGGGAAAATAATCCTTGGAGAGGTCAACATATGTTTGACCCGAAAATAAACTTCAGAGGGGTTTAAAATGGGTTAAATGAACACCTAGGGGTAGTTTAATAGGGTTTCCTAAAGCCCATAAGGTATACCTAAGGGTTAGGGGTAATTTTAGGCAAGTTTCTACTCCTAAGTGACCTGTTAGACGCTCTAAAATTTGGCTTTTCTGAGTTGTCCGAAAATTGAAATTAGAAGTTTGAACCTACTTGTAAACTTTCCTATTCGAATTAGAGTTCTCTTTCCCATTCTATCTTACCTTCCTTTTTAGTTTTTAGATACTTGTGAGAACTAAGAGAATGAGCTTCTTAAGCAAGAATTTGAAAATTTGAGGGTAATCACCCACTCTCCATTTTTTGAGACATGAGAATTTTTGAAAAGAATAGAATAGATTTGAATAGAAAATTTGGCTAAGGGTAGAAGAAGAAGATCCATGGATTTGGGCAGCTCTTCCTCAAATACTATCCTACCTTTGGGCAGATTAAGGTTGGTTACATTCTTCTTTAAATGACTTCTGTTTGCATGTGTTTTGAAGGTATGTTGGTGTAAGAACTCTATTTTCTTGTATGTCCTTTTTGGGAATTTCATTTGGTATTTTGCATTATGTTTTGTATGTGTTTCTGGGAGTCTTTCAAGACCTCTTACTCTTGGGAGAGAGGAGGATCTTGTGGGTGGTAGCAATGACAACCCTCAAGTGAGAGACTCTCATTTTGAGAGCGATCACAAGGGATTTTTGTGTGACCCTTGTTGCATGGCCTGTTTGTGCAATAGGGGTCATAAGGAGGGATATAAGGCAAGAATGTCTTGGGGGGCATAAGGAATAAGGGGTTGAAATTCTTGATATATTTGTTGTGCCATGAGGTGGCTACATGTTTTTCATACTTGTAGTTCTCCTCAAGGTATTGGTCCACTACCACCCTTGAAAAGGTCATCACCAAAGTGTGGTGCAGTGTAGCCAAGTTGGGAGTGTGTTTGAAATCTGTGTGTTTTTTGTCTTCTATGTGTTTGCATGTTCGTTACTCGTCTAGGGCTTGGTTCTCCAAGCTCGAGGGTGGCTACCAGTTAGCCTAGGCTGGGAGGTGAGCACTCCATGGTCATATTTGTGATTTATTATGCAGGATTGTCGGGAGAAAACAATAGGACAAGTGAAAAGCTGCAGAAGATTATTGTTGCAGAAATCTAATTGCATTTGCATTTATTAGTTTTAAAAGGAGAAATACACCCTTATTCATTGGAATGAGAGGCTAATTGTAAATTCAAAATATAGACATGAGATTAGTGATTGTATTTAAATAAAGAAACATCTTGTAAATTTTGCAGAATATCTTTAATATTGTAAAAAGCTAGATATATTCCTATTTCTATTTGAAAAGAATTACTTTTGAATTGGATGCAATAGTCATTGTAATATGAAAATCAGTTTTATTTAATTCTATGTTTTTCTTTCATTTGTGAATTTGTCTTCATTTTAATTGTAGAAAATATGAGTGGTAGTTGTTGTTAGATTTTAATAAAAATATCTAGTCAGTTGCTGTAGAAATTGCAGAATCAGTAAATGTATTTATCGCAGAAAAGAATAATGTATTCCTAAATTAGTATTCCCTAAGTTCAGAAATAAAGTTTATTCGATGTGCTATGATGAATAGTTTAGCAGGAAATTTATTTCATTCTTAGGCATTCAAAATAAAATTTAAATAGAAAAGGCAGAAGTTAGATTTGCATGCATATTGTATATTGAAAAATAAATTAATTATTTTCGTTTCCTATAAAAGCAATATAGTAGAATGAAGTTTTGAAAATCATTATCCCATCTATATCCTCTTCATCTAAATCAAAATACTAGAGCCTATTTATTTTAATTGGATGCCTCATGGAATTTATAAATTCATACAAATATAGTATTAAGGCAGTTTGCATGTATATCATTATAACTATGTTTTAAAAAAAATAAAAATAAAAATAAAATGCGTTATATATATATATATATATATATTAAAAAAAAAACATAAAAATAAAAATATTTATAACCTTTAAAAAAAAGGGGTTTTTTTTTGTATGGCCGCGGACCCCACTGTGTGTACACACAGTGGTCGGCCTTGCGACTTCCACTGTGTGAACACATAGTGTGGGCCGTGGCTTCCACTGTGTGGTCACACAGTGTGGGCCGCTGCAGCTCCCACTCTGTGGACACACAGTGTTGGCCGCGGCCGCCACTGTGTGGACACACAGTGGTGTGGGCCGTTGTTGCTCCCACTATGTGGACACACAGTGGCACCCCCATCGCCCCCTTAAACCTGGGAAATTTACCATGGCCGCTGCTCGATGGGTTTCGGCCCTGCATCAAAGTGTTAATCAAAAATATATATATATTAAACCCTAGCCCGAGTAAGGCTAGGGTAATAAATAAATCAAATAAAATGGTAACTCATTTAGATTAGGGCCATTTTATAATTGAAAATCCCTAATTAGGGTTTGAAGGGCTTAATTGCTATTAAGTTGGGAAATCTTTTATGAAGGCTAATATATATATATATATATATATATATATATATATATATATATATATATATATATATATATATATATATATATATATATATATATATATATATATATATATATATATATATATATATTTGGGTAAGTATTTTTATGTAGATACAAATATTTAAATACCCATATATGATATTTAATAGGAAGTTGGAGAAAATTTAAAGAATAAAGCCTAACCTTATATTTTAAAATTTGTTTAGTATGGTAAATACTTAATTGTGTCTAGTTAATCTAATTAGAGTATTTACTTTTAAGTTTGGATTTAAAAGGGATTAATTTAAGCACTTTTCATTTTGAGGTTAGAATGGATGCTAGAAAAGTAATTTTTAATTAGCTTTCTAAAGTCGATTAATAGCTACCCGTAATTAATTTTGCCCATGTAAATTAATTATCTAAAACTAAATGACACTTTAATCGATTATTTTAATTATTGATTTAAAAATGGATTTTAGACTATATAGTCTTATTGGAGATTAAATTTATCTTCATCTACTATTTTTAATGAGTTTGATTTAATTAAACTATTGACTATGTTTGATGAGAATATAAATTAAATCATTCAGTTTTCCACAAATAAATTTTAATTAATTTTGTTACTTAGTTTAGTATCAAAGTTAGCTCGAATATAGATATGGCAAACATGTTAATGCATGTCGGGTTAGCGAACTTTGTTAATTAATTAGTGTTTAAAAAAAAAAATCATTCCATTTTTGCCCTAAATTTTGGGCATGACAAAATAACAATTACAGGTGCCTCTTTTCAAAGAGCCATGGATATGGCCTTTAAGGGAGTACTAGTACAATTTGTACTTGTATATATGTCTGATATTACTATGTACTCCAAGCATCCACAAACCATTTTGCTCACCTTGAGAAAGTATTCAAAAAGTGCCGAGAATATGGTGTGTCTTTGAAACCCAACAAGTGTTTATTTGCCATTGATCAGGGTGAGCTTCTAGGACACATTGTATCCGAAGATGGTCTGTCCATTGATCCAGAGAGAGTGGAAGACATTGTGTCTCTTCCACTTCCACATCACAAGAAAGGACTTCAAAGCTTCCTTAGAATAATCAACTTTGTCATAAGGTTTATTCCAAACCTTGCAACCTTGATTAAGCCTCTCACAACCATGCTAAGGAAATATTTGCCCTTCAAATGGACCAAGGAAAGGAAGGCTTTGACTAGATCAAATAGACCATTTCTCAAGCTCCTACCCTAGTAAATCCAAACTATGAGAAGGATTTCATCCTTTATACATTGGGAGGAGATGCAAGTATATTTGTTGTCCTAACACAGTTAGATCGGGAAGGATTGGAGCAACTCATAGCTTTTTTCAATGAGGGCCTAAAGGACTATGAGCTTAGATATAGCTATGTGGAAAAGCAGGTAATCATAGCAGTAAGAGCACTAAAAAAATTATGACACATTCTCTCAAACAACAAGATTCAGCTCCTAGTGCCACATGCAAGTGTGAAGGATTTCCTTCTCAACAAGGACATAGGTGAGAAGAGAGTTGGATGGATTACTAAGGTCATGGAGTATGACCTTGACATCAAAATTATTAGGTTAATGAGGGGAAGAGGACTCTGTGAGTAGTTCAAATTCATCTTTTGAAAAAGATTCAGAGGTCTCCCTCTTACTACAGGAAGAAGGACAGGTTGAAAACTAGGAAAATGTGTAAGTCGGTTGGTTCTAGAATATGAATGCCTTCCAAAGGGATGATAGCTATCCTCGTCACTTTGATAGAACCAATAGGAGACATCTCAAATTGTAGTCCATCCCCTATGCTTTGGTGGATGGGATTCTATTCAAGATGGACCTAATTGATATCTTGCTAAGGTGCATTCAGGGTGATCAGACCCTCAAGCTACTAGAGGAATTTCATAATGGACCCTCAGGTGGCCATTTCTTAGCAAAGACCACATCTATGAAAATCATAAGAGAAAGCTATTATTGGTCTTCTTTGTTTCGTGATGCTCTCAAATGGGTTAGGTGGTGCAAGGAGTGTGCACTTTTTGTAAGAAAATAGAGATTGGCAGCTCTACCCCTTCATCCTATCTCTGTTGATCAACCATTACACAATGGGGGCTTGATTTCATTGGCCCTATCAATCCAATGTCAATTGTAGGCCACAAGTGGATTTTGGCTGCCACAAACTATTTCACAAGGTGGACAGAGGCAATTGCTTTGAAGGATGCAACTAAAAATTTAGTGGTTGAATTCCTCGAGGGGATTGCAACCAGATTTGGAGCGCCTTCCACAATTATATCAGACAATTCTAAGGCCTTTGTGGGATCTTGTATCAGTCTATGGGAAGTCTAGGATGATGTGTTTCTAAAAACATCATCAAATTACTATCCCCAAGGCAATGGCTTAGCTGAGTCATCCAACAAAAATCTGATTAGAATCATCAAGATGCTCTTGAAGATAATCAGAGGTCATGGCACCTCAAATTGGGAACAACCCTATGGGCTGATAGAATCACTCCCAAATGAGCTTTAGGAAACTCAACTATCATGCTAGTATATGGAATGGAAGCAAGGCTTCCCTTATCCTTTGTGTTTTCATCTCTAGACCTAGTACATCAGTTGGAGCTCTTGGAAAATGATTCCTTATCAATAAGGTATGTGGAGCTTACAAAGCTTGAAGAGGTTAGAAATAGAGCTAGGCAGACCTTGAATGCCCATCAGGGATAGGTTAAAAGGTATTTTGACAAGAAAGACATTTTGAGGACCTTCCAAGTTGGAGATTTTGTCCTAAATTGGATGCCAACAGACCAAAAGTAGGGAGACACTCAAAATTTGATGCAATGTGGAGTGGTCCCTATGTGATAATAGGTTGTAAGGAGGCTAATTATTTCAATCTATCCAGGCTAAATGGTGAAGACCTCCCTATTGAAGTCAATGGTATACACCTCAAAGCATGTACCTAGGGATTTGCAGATCCTTTTGTATATATTGTGAATATATGTAATTTATGTTCTTCTACTTTCTATAAGTGCCCGAGCATAGGTCAACCCCTTCAGATGGGTGAAGTCTTGATCTTTTGCAGATGTAGGGAGGGTCCCCTTTTCTATTCTCTTTTTGTGACGTTGTGCCCAATGGATATACAAGGACATTTGGTCTTTCCCTAAGATGGCTTTGGACCCCCTCTAAGTCACCAAAATGTTGACCCTTTTTCTATCAACTACGCTAAAAATCTAATCTAAGAAATCCAAATCTTTTCCGCAGAACCTTTGTGTTATGCACACCTGCATAACCTTTGTATTATGCGCTTTCTTTGTTAATGGTCTATAGAGGAGTCTTTTTCTTTTTGGGCTCCAATTATTTTTTTGAGTTGACCAGGTGGATCGGTCAACTCACTTAAGTTCTACCGGCTAGAGGGTTACATGTCGTTCACAGGGAAGTTCCCCTTATTTTCTCTTACCGATCATTGGTGATTTCATCTTAGGCTTTGGGCCCCACTACCCTGCAAGTTTTTTCAATGCCAAAAAATGGTACTGTAGGATAGCAGGATGGTGATCTTCGCCTATGATATCATTCTCCTCGTACATGCAAAGTTGTGTGCAAGATAGGAGCAACGAAGAGAGGGTCTCTTCCCCGCTATCCCATGGGGAAGGATAGGGTACATGAAGGATCCCTACAGAGTAAACAAAGCTAGGCAGATAGTCATCCCGCATGCCTTTCCATTCCGTCATGGTGACCCCGCGGGGTAAGAAACAAAAAGAATAGTAATCTTCCCGCCATCCTGCTGGGGATTTTGGGGAAGCATTTTGGCCTTGCGAGATAAGAGCAATGAAGAGGACGTCGTTATTCCCCGCTATCTCGCGAGGATTATTGTGGATGAAGTGATGCCCTAGGGGTTAAGAAAACAAGGATATGGGTAGTTTTCCCACCACCACGCGAGGAAAAGTGATAGTTCAAAGGGCCTTGTGGGGAGAACAACAAGTCAAAGGTGCGTCCCACCATCCCATTGTGAATTTTCAAGCCCCCCGAGGAGCTTGCAGGGAAACAATGGCGACAATGTGGACCCAACTCGCCACATCAGATGATGACTCAAATGCCATGTCGAATCCTCTCAGTTTTGTGGGGCCAATTGGTCTGACTCTCAGATGAAGGGGTATTTTTTGCCAAGATTTCTATGTCGTTGGAGGGGTTATTTTGTCTTATTGAACTCTAGCTTGGTGGGTCCAGGCCGATGCGTGGCGCATCCTCAGTTGTTGGATTTTCATAAAGTTGTTGATCAATGATGATGTCTTAAACTTTGGTTGGGATCCTTTGGGTGCTTATGTGGTGAGATCTCACACATCCATTTGTGCGCAAGATCTCTTGATCAACGGTGGACATTTGAACTCACGTTGGTTGTTGAAATTTGAATGCTCTGCAGGAGTCTTCTTGTCAACCTGATAGTCGAGATGTTTTTTGTGCTCAGTTGGTGCTCATATTGAATCCTTTTTGCTTCCAGCTACTAGGTTTTTTGCCATTTACTCCAGAAGTGACCTTGAGACTGATCTCAGATGCCACCCCCATGCCTCTTTAATGTGGTTTGGAGACTTTTCTACCTCTGTCGTGTTGCCATGATACACCTGTCATAGAAATATCTTCCTTGCAAGGATTTTCTAGATTTTCTTGTTGTAGAGGACATTCTTAGAGGTGTTCCAAATGTGCAATCAGATCTACCCTCCCGATTTGATCTCTCTCCCTCTGATATTTTGTAACCTAACCCTAGGTGGGTTAGGGTTTCTTAACTGAAGTCTAGTCTAAGTTATGTCTGAGCTTTAAAGGCAATTTTGTAACACTTTTAGGGGATCTTTTTTTTCTCTACAAAATTCTTATGTCTTTTGCATCTCTAAAAATTGCCTTGCCTTCATAGTAATAAAGTTTACTTGGATTGACTAATTTCAATTCTTATAATGTGTGTATCTCTCTTACCTCATTGTTTGAATGTGTTCTTGCTTATTTTCTTGAGTTGTAGGTGATTGTGTTAATCCCTCTTCAGGTATTATCTATGAACTAGCTTGGTTCCTCTTTTCACACTGCAAGAATTCTAGCCTTCACCCACTTTTAGGTGACTAATTATAATAAAAATATGTGCATACCCTTGGGTAGTTTTATTAGTTTTGTATGGACATAGGCAAGAAGATCATATTTAATCTAGGTGTGAACCTTTTCCCTTCATTCAACATCCTTCTTTCTCCCTTTTCCCTATCAAGCCAATATAATAGATTTTTTAGTGCTGGGTTAGTTCAACACTTGCATCAGATTGAAGAGGAAATCAGCCTTCTCCGGAGATTCAACCTTCTACAAAGTCCCACACATGGAGGTTGATTCAATGTTGCACAAGGTTGATGACCAGGATTGCTCATCAAGTGGGTGAACTTTTGTGACAACACTAATTAAATCGATAAAGGTAATAGATAGTTGTGATGAGGCTGATGAATACTAAGAGGGGGAGGGTGAATTAGTATGCCAAAAATCAATGCACTAAAACACTTAAACAATCTAAAGATAAACCGGTAAAAGAGTTTAACAGACAGATTGGTTATCACACATGCAAACCAAAATGCAAATAAAGCATTCACCCACAAAAACAATACAGCCATAACACAAGATATTTGACGTGGAAACCCAAATGGGAAAAAACCACGATGAGATGGAACTCACAAGTCACTATCTACAGAATAGAGACCAGACCGGTTAAGGTCAGACTGGTTAAGGTCTTACAATGTTCTTCACCAGAACAGATCCTGTTAGGAATCTCAATCTCTGTTAGGAGATAAGTCTGATTAAAGACTACCTTGCTAGAGGATTTTAGATTCACAGAGGTGAACCACCTTGTTAGAGGATTTTACAAAAAGGCTTTTTGGGCCTACCCGGTTAAGGGCTACAAACTTGTCAAAGATGTGAGTAATCAACAAGTGTTTGATCTATCTAATAGCACAGATTGCTTGGTTAGATCCAGTATAGCTCACATTTAATGCATTCCAGCATTACTTCAATCTTCTATGTCTCTCACTTAGTTACAACTTGATCTTCTCAAATAAGATCGCTCTTACAACAACTCATAAACCACCTTAAACCCTAGCACAACATAAACCCTTTCAGCAACAACCTAAAACCCTAGACATGATGTCCTTTTAAAGGAATCTGATTTCATGTCGGTCCAGTAGGATTACATTACAATTTCCTAGGTTCAATGAATCTAGACATACTCAGTAATGTGACACAAGAAGCACCGTCAGTGTGTCGGCACCATCAAACAATCGGTGGATTGGTAACTCATCACAAAATGTCGGTTGGTAACTCATCACAGAGTATTACCGGTTCATACAAAATACCGGTTGTCAGTTTGACAAAAATGAAGATTGGTAAGAATGTGTTATGCCGCTTTGCTCCCTCATACTGCTTGAGATCTACGAACCGCTTGGGGTCGACATGCCTCTTCAGACCGGGAAACACATTCTGCAAAATCACCAATAGTCTAAAGACTAGAATACAACATATCGGTTGGAATAGATACCGATTGAGCTCTAGCTCATACATATAAAGGGGATCTTAATGCAAGTGTGTGTCCATCAATGACAATCACAACATAGACATCAAAAATATGCCAACAATCTCCCCCTTTGGCATTGATGGCAACACTTTGGAAAATAAAATTTTGACATTTAAGTGTTTTACAACAAAACCCATTAACAAAATTGCTCCCCCTAAGCATATAAACTATCCTTTAATCAATACAATGTATAGTAGTTTTGCATACAGAACATAAACATTGACATATCAGAGCATAAAGCATATATCAAAATTTTAAAGCCAGATACTTCTCCCTATTCTTCTCCAAAATAGATAGAGTACTTCTCTCCCTTTGCCAACAATGACAAAGTACTGTTGAACAACCCTGTTTCCATTTGATATTAAAATGATAAAAGTTTATGACAACAAGGAATAATACTTGTCAAAAACCGATTTATAATCCTGCAAAAATTGTTTCATTGATAGAGACCAGGACTCAAGTAGGGAGGTGGCCACTTCTTTCTCTATTTGCATCTGGGATACCTGTTCCCATGGCATCAACTATGCTCATCTCCTGCGTAACTGTCAAGGCATCCAGGTTCAGATAACACTTCTAAAGAATTTGTAGACATGGAAGTAAAACCAGTTGTAGCTCCTACAAATCTCTAGACCATGTACTGATCTCTTGTTCCATTTTGGTTGATTGGATCTAAAACCGGTGAATGGTTTGCCCATAAGTTGCAAAGGAATCATAAGGTGGCTTAAATGTGCTTAAGTAAGACTGTAAGTCTATTTGAAGCTTTTGCTTCTGGGCTAGCACATCATCGTAGAATAGATGGGGTTGATAGATTTTGCTTAGTAGTAGGTTTCCCTCATCCAAAGCGTCCCTTATATCCTTTTGGTCTTTCAGCAGTTCAGACCGGAGTTCATTCAACTTCTTCACCAAAGCAATGTTAAGAGCCTTTTGATGCTCTTTCTTGACATTTGCCTCAGCTGCTTCTTCCAGACTCTACACCTGATCATGCACTATAGTACATAGTAGCTTAAGTTGTGCTAGTGATGATTCAGTGTTGGGAAGATTGGTACCGGGGATCAAACTGATAAGGGTGTCTACAGTTGCTTGAATTATATCTTGCTCCTTTTTCCTTTGTATGATTTCAAGGCGCTCTTGAGCAACATTGATGCTCTGCATTAGCTTCGACTCACTTGCAGACTGGAGATCGATAGGACTGGAGATATCAGCCGGTTTGGCTTGACTCCCGGTTGCCTTTGGAGTCTCCATCTGTGTGCTCTTCATCGCTTCCGCTGCCTTGTCTGCTTCTTCCTTCTTCTTTTTCTCTGCTTCCTTCTTCTTTTCTTGTTCCTTGTCTTCTTCTTCTTTCTTTTTCTTCTCAGCTTCCTTCCTCTTCTCCTCTTCTTTCTCTTCCTCTTCCTTCTTCTTCTTTTCTTCTTCCTTCTGCTTTTCCTTTTCTTTATCTTCCTCTTCCTTCTTCTTCTTCTCTTCTTCCTTCTTCTTCTTTTCTTCCTTATCCTCTTCTTCTTTCTTTTTCCTCTTATCTTATTGCTTCTTTTTCTCTTCATCTTTTCTTTTCTCCTCTTCCTCTTTTCTCTTCTCTTCCTCTTTCTTCTTTTTCTCATCTTCATCCCTCTTCTTCTTCTCTGCCTGTTCCTCAGCCACTTCCTGTCTGTCCTCGGCTTGCTCACTGCCCTGTTCGGCCTATTGCACCTATTTTGTTCCCTCAGAAGGTATGTCCTGAGTGACATCTTCTATGTCCAGGGCATCGACATTAATAGTGTCGAGTGGTTCTTCAACCGGGTTTCCTTCATCATCAAAAACTTTATCCGGTTTGGATATAACCGGTTCTTTTTCCGCTTGCAGGTTGACCATATGTGCTTTGTGAGCTTGGATAGCATGATTCATATGCTGATGAGTGTCTTTTTCAACATCATCAATTCTTCCCTCTAACAGCCAGATTCTTCTTCTCCTTGTGAAGAAGAGTCCCTTATTTTGGTCCAAAACATCAAATAATTCTAAGTTTGAGAGGTTAGGAAAGTACTATGCAAAGACTTTCTCCCTAATCTCCTATTCTTTTTCTATGGCAATGCACCATTTATTATCTAATGCCTTATATAATGAATCCGGTGTCTGAGATTTAATCTCTGATGGCGACTGGTCATTCTTACACAAATAAAAAATAATTTCCTGTAGTACTTCCTCTTTCTCCTCATCACTAAAATCATCATAATAATCTACTAAATCATGAAGTAATTTTCTCTTAATATTCTTTACAGTTCTTTGACAATGTGTCAAAGGTTTATATGAGGAGATATTGATATTTACTGGTGCAGACGTTGTCGGTTCATTCTTCTTCATCTTCTTTGTCTGTCTGGCCTTCTTTGGCATTTCATCAGACTCGGTCTCTTCAGAGTCCGATTCATTTGACTTAGTCTTTCTTTTTCTTTCAAAGACTTTTTCCGGTGCCACTTCTGGTTTCTTCTTTGCAAGTGACCGCTTGGTCACTCTTGGAGTTGCAGTAGTAGTCGGTGCCGATGTTGCAGGCACTACCTTTGCTTTCTTTGTTGTTGGTTCTTTTCCTTTCTTTACAGAGGGTTCCTTGACCGGTGCAATCCTTTCCAGATAGGTTCCGGTCCTTTTTGCTTTAGGATCGAGAGGTGAGGCAATAAGGGTTGAGGCATACCCTTCCAGTGTATCGTACATCACCTCATAGCCCATTGGCTCCACTTCTTCCATTCTAGGCTCAACAGCCTCAATTAAGCATTTGTCCACCCGAATGGTGAAACAGATGTCATCTTCATATTTCTTAACAATATCACCTGAGATCCTCATCCTTTGGCTATTCTTCTATCTGAACACATCAAAATATTTGTTCAGCACATCAGGGTAACCGGTTCCGATAGCTTGAATGCTTTCCTTGATCTGCTTGGTTACCGGTTGGTTAGGAGACCACTGGACATCTCCTACTCCAAGAAAGTAGCCTTGGAAATAGAAGAACAACCCAATCAATAGTTGTCTGAACTTGAATATCAGTGCATTATCCTGTTTGATCAACTTCAAATTAGACAGGAGCTACCTCTGCATACTGGTGCACAGGTCAAATGATGCATCCTCTTTAATCATCCGTTAAGCGACATTTACCGCTGCAGCAGATACAGAGTTAATTCTGCTGGCAGAGAATGTTCTGTAGCCTATCACCATTTAGGCATACTTAACAAGATCATCCTTGATGGAGTTGACTGTCATGCCTCGTGAATTGCTTGTTGAACCAGTGAGCTTGGCCATTTCAGTTTTGCTTACCATTCTTAGGGCTAGCACTTCCCCTGTGTTGCAGAAATTGGTGACTGTGTGAATTGCCTGAGGTGTGATATCATGCGTCCTTTCTAGGTACATCTTGTCACCATGGACTCTACTCAAAATGGTCCTAACATGATCCTCTGTAAAGTCTTCTAGAAAATATACTGCATTATGGAGTTTCTTCTTCTCTAAGATACTATATTCCGGTTTGATTTTCTTGTCCTTTCCACAAAACAGACCTAGTTGAGAGTGGATAGCTAGAGACCCTAGGTCTTCAATCTTGCAATCAATATAATCAGAAATACCTTCTTCCACTATCACTCTAGTCGGAACTTGTGATAGGGCGTTATACTTTGACTTCCTTTAATGAAACTTTCAGACTCAATGGATGTACTAGAACTAGTATGAGATGCAGAAGCCATTGTAGAATATTTTAAGAACTCGAAGAATACCTTTAAAATGCAAATTTAGGGCTTTCTAATTCTCCTTCACTCCACACTCCGTCGGTTGCCAAATCATCACTTTGTGTTCTCCACTTGACTGTTTACAAATTGAATTTGAATCTTCTTCAAGACTTGTCAATTTCTTGAAACTCAGCTCAAATCGCCTTTTCTTCGCTCTGTACTTTGAAAAACTTTTCTTCGCTCAAAAATAGATAGTGAGAAATGATTTGAAATATGCTTTTATACATGTCTCTCACCTACCGCCATTAATGCTCCTCTATTAGGGCGTAAACCCTAATTTGCCTTTTTACTGTTTCTGGTCTTCTGCCAAGCGACAGGTATTGCATACCAGTTAAGGTCTTTTACCGGTGTAAACTGCGGGTTCGAAAATATTTTGCCATTTGCTCCCCCTAAGCCTTTTGAAGCTTAGTTTACCGGTTCTAATATTTTCACACTAGGTGCAAAAACCGATTCCTCTTCCAACATTGTTAGTTTCTTCCTCCAGGTTTTGTTCATGTTCGCTTGAACTGTTTCAACATCAATTTCTTCTTCCTAAGTGACTGGTATATCATCAGATATACTCTTCCTGCTTCTGTAGAATCTTGCAATGTGACCTGGTTTGTTGCAGTGGTAGCAAACCAATCCAGGTGCTCTCCAGGGTCCATTGTTCATGTTTCCATTCTTCCTTCTGCATGTTGCAGTAGTGTGACCATGACCATGACAAATCCAACAATTTACTCTCCATCTGGTTGCCGCTTGATGGCCACCGCTTCTTGACTGATGATTAAAGACATTAAACCGGTTGCGGTTTTGGTTCACAAAAGGTTCAAGACCAACTCCTTGGGTCCTCTGAGGGTATCTTCCGGTGTTGTTCATCACAAACCTGCATTCAAATGCTCTATGCCCAAACTTGTTGCATGCATAACAATGACCATTGAACTTATTGGATCTAGGTACATTGTTGATAAAGTAAGGAAAATTATTGTAGGCTTTGCTCCTACATACATTAGCAGTGTGTCTTTCTTTAAGACAGTTAAAGCAAACAGGTTTGAATTTTTGCTTACCTTTTCCTTTGAGTGTCGGTTGCTTCTTTGATGCTTCAGCATCTGTTCCTGAGGATTCTCCTTCCTCATGTCCAGAGAAACCAAGTCCATTGGTATTCTTTACTGGTCTAGATGACTCAAGCTTTTTCTCTAGCTTGACAGTACTTTTACTGAACCTAGCAAGTATTTCCTTTGACTCAGAGAGTTCTTTGGAAATAGCAGTATTTGTCTCCATTAGGCTTGCATTTTCAGAGATGGCTATGTTCAATTCATCTTGTACTCCTTCTTTTTCCATTCTGCTCTCATGTAGGTGAGTAGTAAGTGCACTCATCTCTTGTTTCAACTTGGAGATCTAATGATCTCTTTCCTTCACCAGATCTTCAACTTTCCTCCTGTTCTTAAGCTCTTGACTAAACCGGATAGTCAGTCCTTCCAACTCCTTTCTCAGGTTGGAGTTTGATTCATTCAACTTATTTACTTCTGCTATCATGGCTGCCATATCTACTTCATCTGCAGAACTATTTTAAGATAGCTCCATTAGCTTTTCTTTATGTTCTCTCCTTTTTGCTTGAGATGCCTTGTATTTGACCATAAGATCATCATAGGCTTGCTCAGACTGAGTGAGTCGTTGAGTAAGTTCCCTCAAGGTGTATTCCCCCATATCTCTTTCCAAGTGGTTAAACTTATAGAAAGGTAGGCTCTGATACCAATTGATGAATACTAAGAGGGGGGGTGAATTAGTATGCCAAAAATCAATGCACTAAAACACTTAAATAGTTTGAAGATAAACTGGTAAAAGAGTTTAACAGACAGACCGGTTATCACACATGCAAACCAAAATGCAAATAAAGCATTCACCCACAAAAGCAATACAACCATAACACAAGATATTTGACGTGGAAACCCAAATGGGAAAAAACCACAGTGAGATGGAACTCACAAGTCACTATCTGCCGAATAGAGACCAGACCGGTTAAGGTCAGACCGGTTAAGGGCTTACAATGTTCTTCACTAGAATAGATCCTGTTAGGAATCTCAATCTCTGTTAGGAGATAAGTCCGATTAAAGACTACCTTGCTAGAGGATTTTAGATTCACAGAGGTGAACCACCTTGTTAGAGGATTTTACAAAAAGGCTTTTGGGCCTACCCGGTTAAGGACTACAAACTTGTCAAAGGTGTGAGTAATCAACAAGTGTTTGATCTATCTAATAGCACAGACTGCTTGGTTAGATCCAGTATAGCTCACAGTTAATGCATTCCAGCATTACTTCAATCTTCTTTGTCTCTCACTTAGTTACAACTTGATCTTCTCAGATAAGATCGCTCTTACAACAACTCATAAACCACCTTAAACCCTAGCACAACATAAACCCTTTCAGCAACAACCTAAAACCCTAGACATGATGTCCTTTTAAAGGAATCTGATTTCATGTCGGTCCAATAGGATTACATTACAATTTCCTAGGTTCAATGAATCTAGACATACTTAGTAACACAACACAAGAAGCACCGTCAGTGTGTCGGCACCGTCAAACAATCAGTGGATTGGTAACTCATCACAAAATGTCGGTTGGTATCTCATCATAGAGTATTACCGGTTCATACAAAATATTGGTTGCCGGTTTGACAAAAATGAAGACTGGTAAGGATGTGTTATGCCGCTTTGCTCCCTCGTACCGCTTGAGATCTACGAACCGCTTGCGGTTGACATGCCGCTTCAGACCGAGAAACACATTCTACAAAATCACCAATAGTCTAAAGACTAGAATACAACATACTGATTGGAACAGATACCGGTTGAGCTCTAGCTCATACATATAAAGGGGATCTTAATGCAAGTGTGTGTCCATCAATGACAATCACAACATAAACATAAAAAATATGCCAACAGAGGCATAAAATCTTTTGTTGAAGATAGAAAATCAAAAACATCTTGGTCTCTATAGGAGATGATTGGAATTCTCCTTAGGCTCAATTGAAAACAGTGTATAAGGAAATCATACCCCCGACCCAACAAAGTGGCCAAAGTGGGTAACATGGCCAACAAGGTGCTCAAATGGATTTCGTTAAGAAATTTTGATCATGTACATGTATGGATGAGTTTGTGAAACAATTTTGGTTTTTTTGGTTTTTGTGGAGGTCTTATAGATAGGGGGAGTTATGTGTAGAGTATTGTTTTTGTTGTAAAAAGACACCCTTTATCTTTGATGTCAAAGGGGGACTGATATTGGTTTGTGTGGTTGCGTGTGGATCTATGGGCAATATTTTAGGATGGATAGGAAGGTGTGTCAACATGGTGCAATGGCTCACTCATCTAATTTTGCCTTTTTCATTAAATCGGAGTTTGTTTTTGGTCTAATAGTTTTGTATTTGCACATTACATCTAATTAGGTCGACCTAATTGATGTCATTGAGGTTGCAATTGGTATATAAAGGGTGGAATGATTGTGGAGAGAAATATTTTAGTTGTTTATATTGTGTGAAGCATATGTGAAGCAATATAGTGGTCTAGAAGAGTTATAGAATAGTGATGAAGACAATTTTTAAATGTTTTGAATTGTGAATGTGATCTGCATTTCAATGGATGCAATTCTTTATAGTTCAACCTTATTGATGTCTTTCTATCAAAATTATTGTATCTTGCCCTAAAGATGTGGTCTTCAGTGTCTACAAGTCTTTTTTATATCTTTCCCTAAGGATGTGCGCCTTAGCCTTTCAGGTCATCTTAGAGGAAGTGAGCTCCTTGGCCTTTGGCCTAAACATTGTAATCAGTTTAACATATAGTGGTATTGTTCTCACCGTTGTTTTTCCCATTTTGGGTTTTTCACATAAAAATCTTGGTGCTCTTGTGTGTTTGTTTCTATGGTTTCAGTTGTTTAATATGGAATTAATGATATGTAAGAAGGTTAATTCTAATTAAGTTTTTGCAAATTCCAATTCACCCTCCCACACCATTCTCAGCATCTAGTAGTGTTCATCAGTCTCATATTTTTATGTTTCTTCTTAGACCTTTATACAATGCTTGCATTTAATTAACTATGTAGAATTTCTTGTTGGCTTAGCTTCTCCTACATTTAAAAAAAAATTCTTAGCGCTTCTCTTTTCAAGGTATATTTAATTTGTGAATAGTACATGTCAAATATTTATTTGAAAATTAAAGCAACAATGATGTAGAGAATTTGACTTTTACAAATGATTAATCGTAGAATTTTTTGACTTAGTTTGAAACTCTTCTTTTATTGCTATATGTTCTATTTTAAACTATATGAGAGAGGATCTATTAGAGATAATTTCACACCCATCAAATTTTAGTATAGTAATTTAAATGATTCTTAATTTTTTACATCAAATTACTTAAGTGTTTGAACTTATTGTCTTGTCCATTATAAAAATTGTCATATCAGCAATATTTTTATGGGTTATCATAAAGGACAAATTAAGGTTGGTCCAAAACTTGTGCATCGATTCATAATCTTTAAGTGCACAAAAATGTATGCCGATATACATGAGTTTTGGATCATACCTCACAAACACATCATTGACATGATATTATTTTTGTAATCTAGACTTCAAACAATAAGTTAAAGCACTTAACTTGTCAAGTAATCCCATGTTAAAAAAAAATAGGTTCATTCAATTAATTGTATTAAAATTTAAAGTGTGCAAGGTTAATTCTAGTAGATCCTCACCCCTATTATTTGAAAGGAAAAAATTCAAAAATAAAAGAAGAATTATAAATCATACTATTTATTTTTATTTGGTCATTTTGCTAAAATCCAGAGTAAATACCATTTTTAAAAACCATAAAACATGGTAAAGCCCTAAGTTAAAGCACTTAACTTGTCATGTAAGGTCATGAAATAATTATAGGATTATTTTTCTTTATTTTGTTTTACAAATATAGAGTAAATACTATTTTTAAAGCCTATAGAACATGGTAAAGTTTCAATTTTAAAGCACTTTACTTTTCAAATAAGCTCACTCAATTAACCATATGAAAACTTAGTTTAAGGGTACAAAGTTAGTTCTAACAAATCCTTTACCTTATTGTTTGAAATGAAAAAAAATCAATAATAAAAAAGAGTTATAAATCTTAATATTTATTTTTATTTAGCCACTTTGCTAGAAATCTAGAATAAATGCTATTTTCAAAAATCATAAAGCATGGCAAAATCTTAAGATAAAGTACTTAGTTTGTCAAGTAAGATAGTCTAAAAATTATATGATCATTCAATAGTCTAAAAATTATATGATCATTCAATTATCAATTAAAATTTAAGAAGCACAAAATAAATTCTAATAGATCCTCTTTCCTATTGTTTGAAATTTAATTTCTTTAATAATGAAAAAAGTGTTATAAATTATATTATTTATTTTTATTTTCATATCAAATACCATTAAAAAAAACTTAAAACATGGTAAAGCCACCAAATTAAGAAAAAAACTTCTCAAACTTTTAGAGGGCATTAAGGTTCTAGGAAAAAATAGGAAGATGGGCTTATTATATGAGACTATGCTATATAAGTTCATGTAACATGTAGCCTATATGATAATGGTTAAATTTTTAACTTAGTTTAAAACCTTTTTATTATTAAATTTTTCATTTTAAATTATATGAGTGAGGGTCTATTAGATATATCTTTGCACCCTTTAAATTTCAATATAGTCATTCAAATAATTCTTAAATTTTTACATCGAATTATTTAGTGTTTGAAACTATTGTCTTGTCCACGTCATAAACATTGTCATATCAACAATATTTTTGTGGCTTATCATAAAATACAAATTGAGGTTGGTCCAAAACTTCTGCATCATTTCATAAACTTATGGTGCACAAAAATATACATCTATATATACTTTTGGACCAACCTTCTTTTGTATTTTATGATAGCCCACAAACACATCATTTACATAATACTATTTTTATAACCTAGCCTTCAAACAATAGGTTAAATCACTTAACTTGTCAAATAAGCTCACGTAAAAATTATAATATCATTCAATTAATTATTTTAAAATTTTAAGGGTGCAAGGTTAATCCTAATAGATCCTCTCTCCTATTTTTGGAAGGAAAAAATTCAATGATAAAAAGGAGTTATAAATCATACTATTTAATTTTATTTGGTCGCTTTGCTAGAAATCCAAAGTATATACCATTTTTTTAAACCATAAAATATGGTAAAGCCTTACGTTAAAGCACTTAACTTGCCACCTTACGTTAAAGCACTTAACTTGTCGCCTTACGTTAAAGCACTTAACTTGTCAAGTAAGGTCATAAAATGATTATAGGATCATTTCATTAATTATGTTAAAATTAATGGAGTGCACAATTTGTTCTAATGTATCCTCTTCCCTACTATTTGAAATGAGAAAAAAACCAATAATAAAAGAAGAGTTATAAATTATAATGTTTATTTTTATTTATTTTTTTAATCTAGAATAAATACATTTTTAAAAACTATAGAACATGATTAAGTCCAAAGTTAAAGCATTTAATTTGTCAAATAAGTTTATATAAAAGTTATAAGATTGTTCAATTAACCATATTAATATTTAAAGGGTACAAAGGTAGTTTTAACAAATCCTCTACCCTATTGTTTGAAAGGGAAAAAAACAATAATAAATAAAGGGTTATAAATCATTCTATTTATTTTTATTTGGCCACTCTGCTAGAATTCTAGAATGAATACGATTTGTAAAAATCATAAAGCATGACAAAACCTTAAGATAAAGCACTTAACTTTTCGAGTAAGATAGATAAGAAAGAAAGAAAGAAAGAAACATTCTTTTTTAATTCATGTCGTGTGATCTGTATATGGGTCTGTAGATGGTTAAAGTAATATGGGACTATCATGGGTCTATAGATGACTTATAGTAATATGGGACTACCTTGTACTCCTTATGGGGGAGGCACCTAATGGTGCTACAAAGGAGGTGTACATACCTTATTCCTTGTGTGATTTGAACTTGTGACCTCTCTTTGAAGAGCACAAGTTCTCCACCACAAATCTAAAAAATTATAGAGTCATTCAATAGCCTATATTAAAATTTAAGGGGTACAAAATTAGCTCTAATAGATCATCTCCCCTATTGTTTGCAATTTAATTTGTTCAATAAGAAAATAAGAGTTATAAATTATATTATTTATCTTTACTTGAACACTACTAGAAATCCATACCAAATACTATTTTAAATAAATTTAAAAATGGTAAATCTCTCAAATTAAGAAAAAACTCTTCAAACTTTTAGAGGACATTCAAGATTGTAGGGGGGAAAAGGAAGACAAGCTTATATGAGACTATACTATAACTTACGGTACGCGTTTCCTACTAATAAAGGTAAACTCTAAATTTATTGATGGTCAACCATACTAATCAAACAAAAAATTTATATAACCCAAAAAAAAATGTCTTATCAAACCTCTTATAGCGATTATCTAATCAAAGTTGCCCTTCCTACATCCCAATTTTCTCAATGATCTTGAAAGAGAGGTCACAAGTTCAAATCTCACAGGGGGTAGGAAATGCACGCTTCATTTGTAGCATAGTTAGGTGCCTCCTACAAGGAGTACAAGGTAGTTGCATATTGTTATAAGCTATTTGTAGACCCATATACAGACCACCCCACATTAAAGAATATAAAAGAATCTTTCTTTCCTATTTTTTCTTTCATATGATACAATTATCTTCCAAATTTAACTAAATTTCATGAACAAAAGACATACAATTTTAATTGTACTTGACAATCAAAAAACTCTAAATACAGCCATACGGCTATCAAATTTAGCCTTGGTTTATTTAGGTGTGGACTTTTGAGAATCGAACAAAGTTAAACATGTGGCAATAACGTGCCGGCAAAATGGGTGGACAGAAAGTCTATTTTTAGGAGGCAGCAAAAGTTTAACGTTACCTCAGCTAAGTACAGACACCGACACAAATCGAGCTTATAATTATTACACATCTTTTTCTACAGTACTGTACAGTGGGCTTCACTTTTAATGGCGGATAGGTCTTCTGACAGGTGTTTACACCATTTAAAGTTGGAGAGAGAAAAGTGATTTGTGATGGGAAAAGCCCTGCAATTGGCTCTCAATCTCCATGGTTCGTGTCATTCTAGGGTTTTTAGCATTTTCTTGAAATCTTTGTAACCAATGATTGTCCACAAACAAGCCTTTGCTATTGTGGTGTCAAACTCATCCCCCATTCAAATATCTGGCTATGGATTGTTGTGTCAAGACAAAATTCCATGGATGTTTCATGTCCATGGAACTTTTTCCCTCCTTTCTTTTTTTATCTTTTCCTTCATGTGTATTGTATATATAATTTTTTTTAACCATTTTAATAAATCTTTCAATTTAATTTTTACTTTTCTATATTTTAAAGACGCCAACATGGGTGAAGCTTTCTTGATTGGATTTTTTTTGTTTTGGTGGTTGTATAAGTTATAGCAAGTAGAAATCGCATAAGATAAATGGCATGGTATCAAGAAAATATGTGAAGATGACAATATAGGTCAATCTTTCTTGATTGGACTATTTTTCAAAGCTAAAAGATTTCCACAATCCATTTAAGTCTTGTATGCAGTTTCTGGATTTGATTGTGTGAGAAGTTTTTTGACCATCACCGTTTCGAATCACACTCTATGATTCATCATCAGTTGGACTATTTTTGTTTTGGTAGGTCTACAAGTTATAGCAAGTAGCAATCACATAAGGTAAATGACATTTTATCTTGAAAAGTTGTGAAGAGTAAATTTAAAGTTAATATATAGAGATAGATATAGAAGTTGACTCGTTTAAATTGTATGGTTGAAGATAGGCATATCTTATTTTCATCTAGTTTTGTAAATTTTTTAATATTAATTAATGACGTGATTTTGTGTAATATTGGATTTATTCTCATATTTCATTATTTATCTTTATTTACATCTTCTCTTATACTTGACCTTATCTCATTCATATCTCCATATATTTCCACATATCTAACATTTATTATGTCCACCATTTGGTCCCATGTTTCATACATTTATTTCCCACCCAATCCTTTCAACCCCTTGTCCCAAGTCAATCACACTAGTGCAGGATTAATACCACATCTGTAGATCTAACTCTTAAAAATTTAGTCAACCAATAACTGACTTGGGACACATTTAGCATAGTTTATAGCTAAGTATTAGTGTTTAATAAAATTAAATGTGCATTCATTTATCATTGAACTTCAAGAATAAACCATTCACATATCTTAAGGAAAATCATGTTAGGAACAGTTCAATGGGATTAATAAAATGAATGTAGGTTTACACCATCATTAGAGAATTTGTGTGTTTAAAAAATGATATCCTCAATCATTTCCACAACCATAAAGTTGATCCCGCTAGAACATCAACTTCAAAGAACACAACCCTTGTTATCCAACAATCTCCTCTAGATCTTTCTAAAACATATCAGCCTTGATGATAAAATAAGAGTATTGAATCAAATGAATTGAAAAGTACATATGCACAACCAAATAGATTAGATCCACATAGACCACACAATAGATTTGCACCTACAAAAATGATTGAGATCTACAAATTTGACCCACAATAGAGTTAACAAAGTGTTCTAATTTTGAGGCAAAGTATAGATAAAGAGGAACCATTTTCAATCCAAAAATAGGTGGGATTGAAAGGCACATAAAAATATTATCCATTGCATTTAATTTTTTATTTTTGAGCTTAACATTTGATATTTAATTATCACCCCTATAGAGCTCTCAAATAATTAAGCTATATTAATTTATGTTAAGTTCTATGCATTCGATTTGGTTATCCTAGATTAAGATTAGGGAAGTTTATTTATGTGCTTCATTAATGCATCTCCATTGATATAGGAGCATAGCTTTTGAGCAAGAAAACAATTTGCCTCATCCTTGCTTGAAGAGTTTGAAGTCACCGTAACCACTTGAATTAATAATCATTTTGGCATTTTTCAACTTCTAATTTGACCATCTGAGTCCTCAAAATTGCTTTCTTTCTTTTTCTTTTCTTTTTTTTTTTTTATTATTATTAGTATTTTTGGAATTCCAAACTTTATGACTTGCATTTGGACACAAACTTAGGTTGCAAGTCACTCTAAAGACCTATTTATACATATAGAGGATAGGGGATAATTATTAGGCCATTTTTTCTTTAATGTAAGGTTTTTAAAATAGTAGTTTGCTAACTCTAGAAACTTCAATTACTCTGTGAATGTGATAAATCTTAAGTGTGTTAGATACTGAGAAAATAAGAGATTTATTTAAAAATAAATATTCTTATATATTTGGTTGTAGTTGTTGAAAATAGTAACATATATTTCTTTCTTTTTTATTATAAAAAATATTATTGTTAGACTATTTTTACATTTCTAAATTCATCATTTATTCTAGGGTTCAGTGTGGTTATTTACATATCCTAGCTTTCACCCAACCTACCTAACAATGAAGTAGTTAAGATTTGATGTCACATTTCAAATCAACTTGAGATTGACTATCTCATATACATTATATGTTACTTCACTTTTATACCATGTACCTACATCTATTAGGGTTTCAAGCCTTTATTACATAGTTTTGTGAACATTATACAACCTACCCTTGGATAGATCCCTATTTTTACATCATGGGGATTATAGACCTCTATGATTGGATTATAGTCATGCTCTCATCAAAAAAATTGGCATACATATATGATTTTGTGACATGTGAACCACTTTATTTTATTCACTTATGATATTCTTACACAAATGATGTCACATTCTCCATAAAAGTGTTGTATCATTACATATGTACCTTGTCTTCCTTTAGAGATCTATTTATTAATTTTCCATCTATATTGGATACTCTTACTACACTTGTATACATCTAAAAATGACTAAAGATAATTAAATAAATACTTATTATTTATTTAATGGCTTTATTCTTCTATCAATAAATAAATTGAATAATTTATTTATTTGATTCACATGTCTTATTCTTCTAAATTGGTTTATTTTATTTATTTTTAAATAATGTCTGGTAAACTTTTTAACATGATCGTCAACGCTAGCATGACACGCCCTTCAGCTCCACGTGAAACGCTTTTGACCCAAATCTATGAACCAGTGAGGATACAACCAAGGACCTCATCCCCACACTTCACTTGTTCAAACCCGTAAGCACAACGGCCCAATGAAGACACAAGGCTTGCGAGAACAATGGGCCTATGAGCACAATGGCCCAGTAGGGGTTTGAACCTTGGTGGCCACTTCACCAACAAAGTGTTTTAACCGCAACACTGCATGTTCGAAGACAAATTTTTAAATTAATGGTTTGAACCAAGGATGTAAGCACTACAGGCAAGAAGCCCCACTATTTCTCCAAGGTTCTCGCCAAGGTAAGGGTGCTCCATTTTTTACACGGTAGAGACAAACCCGTGGGGTTTGAACCTAGGTTGTAGGCACTATAGGCAAGAAGCCCCACCATTTCACCAAAGGGTCATCCCCTCTAAATCAGTTTATTAATTAAATATTTATTATTTAATTAAATTTCATCATTTCTTCTAAAGTCCATCTTGATTAAATAATTCAAAATTATTTCATTAATCATCTAGTTCAAGTTTTCAATCCCAATTCCACGTCATTTCTTCTTCCATGTCATCATGTCATCTCATCACCAAGTGGCTAAACAAATTAATTTTTTTTAACATTTAATTCTACAATTATCCTCAACATCATCCCTAGTCAATAGGATGAAGAGGATTATGTGTCCTTCTACTTCCTATATTCTCTCTCACACCACTACATCCTAGAGGGTGGTTTTGTCCACATCAACCTGGTCAAAGTGACTCATTGTCCACTTGTCATAGGAAGTCTAAATCTTCTCCAACCTCCCTAGATTGTTGACTCCATGTCTTGGAAAACCTATATTCTCTCCAACCATCCTATATCTTTGGATTTTTCATCCTAGGCCAAGGTGAGCATGATGCCACGTGGCTTCTCCTTCCACCTTGTCATCATAGGACACGCATCTTCCCCCTTTCTCTCTCACATCTCAACCAATTCTTCTCAGCCATTCATTCTGTCAAGATTCACTCTCAACCATTGATCTTCACCACCTTGGATTTTGGTCTTGCAAAATCTATATAAAGAAGCCTTTGTCCAACATTTGAAGCTAGTCACTTTAAAGCAATCAAGCAACCAAGCATTCAAGCATATCAACATTCTATCATTTTCAAAAGTGTGCCTTTGGCTTAGCTTAGTATCATTATAGTAGGTTATCATATCATTCATACATTTCATTAGCATTGCATTCATCATAGATGCATTGTATTTCAATACCACATAGTCCATTTAGCTTTGGTCATCTTGAAGAAAACATCAGTGCAACCTAAGAGAAAACATCACAGCAACAAGATTAGAAATTGATAGGAGACAATGGGACAACTATTTTTAGTTTATTTACTTTACTCGTTTCATTGGTGTTTTGGTTTCTTTGTAGGATTTTATGAGTTTGTGGTAGATTATTTTAGTAGTCTTCAGTTGTTTAAATTTCCTCATCACATTTTTGGCACCAACCATGGGGCTCTTGCCCCGTTTTTAACATTTATTTCTTATTTTTAGTGCATGTAGGAGAAAAAGATCATTTTGATACTTTTGTTACTCAATCTAGTGCATTTGTCACAGAGAGTGAATTTTTTTAAGACTGGCATCGAAGTTGTATTTTTTTAAAATATTAGTAGTTTAGCCCATTTGTTAGGAACCTTAGCCTATTTAGATATTTTGTTAGCACATGCATTATCCAGGTGGCACATTTACATCACACTTTAGTGCTTTTGTTAGTTTAAGTAGCACATTTGTTGCACAGTCTAGCACATGTATTACACGGTATAGCGTATTTCTTATTTTTTGTTGGCAACAACAAGGAAGGAAAACTAAGAGGGGGTGGTGAATCAGTTTTCACCGGATCAAACCAATTAAGCACAATCTCAAATATGATCAATTGCAACAAAAAGGAAGACAACAATAATAATAGCAATACACATAACACCAATATTTTTAACATGGAAAACCTTGTTAAGGGAAAAACAACAGTTGGAACCTACCCACAATAAGATGATACTCTACAGTAGTATGTGAAAGTATTACAATGGGGAATGCACATACATTCAGGCACACTGCCTAGAGCTCACTGCTCAAATTACAATGACCCATAAGGCTCCAACCCTTAGGGAAGGTTCACTACCTTACAATAATGATCAGACTACAATCCAGAAAGAATGAATAGGAAAAATAGCATCTGTTAATGCCTGATGACAGTTTTGGTTAAGCTCATTTGTTTGCCCTTCACCAATCTTTACTCAATACACCACACCAAAGGATGAATTCATTTGATCGCACATTCTCCACTCTCTTATAATGCAGACACAACACCAACACTCAAATTACATGAATACTACACCCATTTATACAAATCATTAACCTTGACTACAAGGTAGGCCAGACCCTTAACACCTAATTACAAATTACATCACTCGATACATAAATCAACCACTAGACCAATACAATGATATAGATAGCATAGCACATACCTAAATCAAATCTCCAAACACTCATCACCACTAGAAATCTCACCAAGACCAGCTACAACACATTGCACCACCAAAATACCACATAACGCGAAGAATGTCACCGAACCAAAAAGATCATCAATAAATCGCACAATAATTAATGTTGACCACCAAGACAAACAGGACATGATTAGGAAACACCAAAAAGAATGTTAGAACCATCCGCAATAGTTGCACCAACACCACTTACTCAAATCTTCTTCGATCAACATGCTAACACTCAAGAACGCATTATAGTAGCAACTCGGATAAGAAAGATAGCTTCTAGAGCACCAAATCATGAACCATATAAAATGAAGATACACATGAACATCCAAAACACTCTCCCAAATCCGTAACCAAAGATATGGTCATACCAGAGCACAACGGATCAAATACTAGACTTTACCAGCCACTGAACAAAAAAAAAAGACCAAACCTCAAACTGGATCAAATGATATGACCAAGTAAACTTTAGGATCACTGAAACCAATAAGAAATGAAGTATTCCAGCATCCAAAACAAATAAACCAACCATATCAACTAACTGCAATCACCGGAACACCAAACAACTCTCTGCAACACCAAGACATAGGAATATGTTGACATCAATTACAACAACATATACTAGCAGCAGTAATATCCAACATTTTCTACACCGCAATTAAGGAATGGAATAGTGCATTTGTTAACTGTTTTAGCACATATAGAATAGAGAGTAATTTTCTTCATTTGGGTATGTAATTTTTCATCTAACCTCATTTGCAGGTACTTATGAATGTCAAAGACTGAATTCTGAAACTGTAGCGTCCTAAAATTGTGACACTTGCAATTTCGACCGCATTTGGGTCTTCACGATGGCAACGCAACACGCAACCTGAATGGAGACCCCGAAACCTGATTATGACACTGAAAACTGCATTTTCTTGCACCCTGGCCTGAACCTCCTTTGCACCCTGCATTCCCGGGAGGTGGGACCAGAGCGCCCAGCGCCCTGGTCCTTCAGGACCAGGGTGCCTAGCGCCCTGGTCCTCCAGGACCATGGCGCCCAGTGCCCTGGTCCCTGGGTCCTATTTTGGGCCCGGTCTCTTTTGGACTTTGGGTCTTTATGTTTGCAAATTGGAAAATTATCTTTCCTGGTCGGCCTAAGGTCGGGAAAATCAGTCTATCAGCCCTAATTGACAAGTATATAAACTACATTTTCCTCTTTCATTCGATATGATGGAAAAAGCGTGGAAACTATACTCAAGCATTCAAGCATTCAAGCATTCCTTCAAGCAATTGATCATTTCAAGTCTCCATTCAAGGCTAAGTGTTGCATTCAAGACAAGGATTCAACCATTGAAGAGGAGATCACTTACAACATACTACTACAACATACAACATACAACATCTATACCTTCGCACATAAGGATACAAACATCCTTACAACAAGGTATTAGTACTTGTTTTACATTACAGACATTTACATTTACAGCATTGCTCATTTCTTGGTTAATTCCAAAACCGGGGTTTGACCTAAAGGCAAACCCCTAATCCCTAACCCCCCAATCGTCTTTGCTTTTCTGTGTGTAGGTTGCAGGTACGCGACTGAAATTGAAGATCTGGAATCCTTGTGCAGAGACGAACAGATCCCCCTTCGTTTCGCGGATTTTTTGGAGGACCGTGGCGCTCGGGCGCCATCGTCCCAGCAACTTTCGCTCAAATTTATAGGACAGCGCCGTATCGACATTTTACTGCTAATTCTAGGTCCGCAGCTTCATACTGTATTCCTATCTCAGTTTATAAGCGAATCTTTCTCACTTTCTATGCATTCCTAGCTTAATTCTTCTATGCACATTCTTTACAAAAGAGGGTAGCCTTGCTGTCATAACCCTTGAAACTCATTTAGCATCCAATCTTGCATTGCGTGGGATTGGATCTTGTGGGTTTCAACCCCTCTTTTGAATGTAAAGTCTCTCCCCTAAGTGAAAACCATCAACCCTAGTGAATCTCCCTTCTCTCTCCTTGGAGTTGGAAGAGGGGAGAGCAACTAGGGTTCGATCGCGATTTTTCGCTTTACATTTTGGTGAACCCGACGTGAACATCCTTTCTGATTATTCATGGTTAGATCTGAAAATTGGATTCCTTGATTACATTTCCATGTTGATCTTTTGCAAAATTTTAGAGGTTAATTGCATAAAAACCCTAAATTTTCTTTTTAGTAATTAAGCTTGTGAAATGTCTAAATGTTAATGCTTGTTTCAGATCTACCCTTCTATTACAAATTATCAATTCATATTTGTGCTTTAATTTTGAAAATTAAGTGGTTAAGTGTCAAAACCCTAATTTTTAAAACCCCATTTCCAAATCAGCTGTAACTTTGGATTCCGCAATAAAATCACAATATCTTTCATCCCTGAAAATTTGGAAAAAAGTTGCGAGGACCGTGTGCACTCCGAGCGCCATCGTCCCCGACATTTTTTCCGAAATTTCGGGAGCTAGATCTTACTGTATTTTCCTGCTAAAATCCAGAATTTTGGCTGATTTTATCAAATCTAACACTTTCAAAATTAAAGTCAAAGTTGGTCTAGGGATTGCTTGGATTAACGCTTCTAATCATTCAAAAATCATTGAAATTGAAATTTTGTGTCAAAATTGTGTTCTTACTGTCCTAAATCTGAAAAGTGTGTTTGCATTCATTAAAAATTTCAGTGCTTTATTCAAATTCTTACAATTTGTGACTTTTGAAATTAAGTGCTTAATTACAACAACTTTAATTTCCGCTTTCAAAATTGAATTTTGTGTGAAATTGAGTCAATTTTTAAATTTCAAAATTTGCATTGCTCTTGACATTCCCTCTAAAATCATAAAATTCAAAATTTCAGTTTCCCTCTCTTTTTCAAAATTCAAATTTTGCATTTTTCGACAATCTTGGTAGGGTTCAATTTCGAGATTGCAACTTTAATTTGGCCTATCTACAGATCGTAAAACCACTCAATTTTTTCAGATTAGCTCTAAAATCATCATAACTTTCATCCCTGCAAATTTCAAAAAAAGTTACCGGGACCGTGTGCACTCCGAAGCGCCACGGTCCCTGACATTTTTTCTGAAATTTCGGGAGATTGTCCTGATTGTATTTAACAGCTTAAATCCAGAAGATTGGCTGATTTTACTGAAAATTGTTACCTCTAAAATCAAAATTTTCTCTCCCTCTCTAGTGCATGAGTTTTACAACAATAAGCCCTACTTACATTATTCCCGTTAGACGAAGCCGTAGAATTAAGTCTTTCCGAGGTTTAACTACTGAGGAGATGGAACCTAATTTGAATAGCCTTTTTAACGAGGACATGGGTAATTCCTCTAATCCTCCTAATGATGAAGAAGCTCTCCATGAGGTTTCTGAAGAACAACTTTCGAAATTGGATAACCAATTTGACGATTTTCGACAATGGATGTCTCGAGAATACCCCGATAGTCAAGCTCTTCCTTTAATTGAGGGTCTAAAACGTATGCTTCAAAGTGATAAGAATGGAATTGATATTTTGCGTGGTATTGCACACATTGTGGATTCGAATGTGATGCCTATGAAGAGTTGTGCTGAAAATTTGGGTTATACACAACCTCCTACTCAAGTCAATCATTCTATTCCTTTGACGACTTCTATTGCTAGCATACCTACCTTTACATCAAACATAATGGCTACTTCTACACAAGACATTCCTCCTGTGATCACCAGTCATGGGGGCAATCCTTCTTCTTCAATTAGCCCTCTTCCTTCATTTAATCTGACTTCTTCATTCATTCCTTCAATGAGTGTCCCTATTATATCTCCACAAATGAACATGACGCAAGGGGGCAATTCATTCAATCATTCCATTCCTCCTTGTAGTGTTCCTCTTGTCCAATCATCTCCTATGACTAATTATCATAGAGTCCCACCACCTTACTCTTTACCTTCTTTCAATAACATAACACCTCCATCACAATCTAACACATCTAATATGAATTCTTCGACTAAAGCGACCATTAACAATCTTGCACAAACTGTCTCTTCTTTACAGCAACAAATTGCCTCTATGAATCAATCTAATTTTAGTGTGCCCACATTTGATGTTGCGAGCCCACTTTCTCTTGACATTGTTCGAGCTATTCCCCCTAAACATGTTGAAATTCCACATTTGGAGCTTTATAATGGTAAGGGTGATCCTCTAACACATGTTAAGACCTTTCAAACAATATGTACTGATTTTGCTTATGACCAAAGGTTGCTTGCAAAATTGTTTACTAGAACATTAAGAGACAAAGCCCTACAATGGTATTGCTCGTTGCCTTCTTATTCTATTACTTCTTTCGAACAACTTGCAAGTGCTTTCATTCAACAATTTCAAAACAATATAAGTCCTAAAGTTACTTTGATTGATTTAATGCATTGTAAACAAGGTGTTAAAGAAAAAGTGACTGATTTTATTGGTAGATATAAGCATTTGTATGCTCAAATTTCTTTTCCAGTGCCTGACAATGATATTCAAAGAATCTTTATTTCTAATTTACAAAAAGATATTCGAGACAAACTTCTGTTTTCTGAGTTTACTTCTTTCCAACAGTTGTGTGCAACTCTTCACAATTATCAACTGACTGTGAGTCAAATGGAACAATCACATCCTATGGCTCCGAGTGATAAGGGTGATAGCAGTCAACAACCATTTGGGAAGTTTAAACCGAACAGAGATTCCATCAAATTCAATGAAAACATCATCAACAACAATGTGAATGCAGCATCAGGTGTGTTTCCTATTTCTAAGTTTTTCAAGAGAGAAAGAAAGTTTACTCCTTTGAATGAATCATTGCATAGTATTATGAATAAGTTATTGGAACAAAATGTGCTTACTCTTCCTCCTATAAGGCAAATTGATCCTGCAAAGATTACTTCACCTTATTTTGATAAAAAATCTTTTTGTCAATTTCATCGTCAGCCTGGGCATGATACTGAAAAATGTTTTTCTTTAAAGGGTAAAATTCAAGATTTGATTGATAATAATACTATCTCTGTTTCTGGAGTGAATGATAAAGGCAATACATCTGTAGCTCCTCCTAATCAAAATCTTCAGATTTTCACTGATCCATTACCTTCTCATACCTCTAATGCGATTGATACTACTGATTCCTCTGTCTCACCTGATGATCTCGTGTCTATGACTCCGAATGTGATTAATTTTGTGGAGCAACAGAAAATCCCTAAAGAACCTTCCATCACATTTGATTCCAGTGAAACCATTAGGGCACCTGATGGTCCTTTATACATAGTTGCAAAAGTCAAGAATACACCTTGCCGTGGAGTGCTTATTGATCCTTCGTGCATGGTTAATGTTATTACTAAAGAATTTCTTTTTACTTTGCAATTGAATCAAGTAATCTATGATGAAACAGATGTGGTTGTGAAACTATTTGATGCATTTTCTTCTCCTGCAATTGGTTCTATTACATTGCCTATTGAGGTCCATAACAAATCCCTTGATGTGAACTTTGCTATTATTCCTTCATCCGAACAATTTCATGTGAAGCTTGGCTATCCTTGTCTATCTTCCATGAAAGCTATTGCTTCTCCTATTCACAAGTGTTTGAAATTTCCCCATAATGGTGAAGTTGTTACTGTCAATCATAGTCTCTTTAAACCAGCTAAAAGAACTTCTAGCGTTCCTATTGATTACTTTTGGCCTAAACAATTCCAATCTCTTCCTCCGCGAAGTGATCATCTTTTCAAATCTTATCAAAAGTGGAAAACAGATATGATCCTATCTCTAAGTGAACCTAGAACACCCAAACTTGACATTCCTATCATTCTTGAGAAGGAAGTTCTTCCTTTGAAAGATAAAACTAATGTCTTTCCTCAAGAAGATTCCCAACCCATCCCTATGGATGTGACTATGCCTATGACTAATAAACTTCCTAAAAGTAGACCTATCCCTCCTCGTCATGATGGACTTGGTCTCCTTCCTAAACCAAAAATTCCTCCTTTATATGGAGCAGTCCCTCCTCCTTCTTTTTATAGAGAGAAGAGACCTTCTTCTTCTCCTATTATCCAGCCTAAGAGACCACAACCTAAACACCCAAGTGATAAGGATGAGAACATTCCTCCTCCTCAATCTTCTCAGCTTCCTACTAAGACTAGACGAAGTCATTCTGCACGGGAACGCCGACGAAAGCGTCGTCTTAGAGCTCAGGCAGCTGCTTCTCAAACTTTGCAATCCCCAAAAACACCTTCAGCCAGTATTATTCCATTTTCTCCTCAGCCGACGATTGAGCCGAAATCTCCTAAACATAAGATGCATGATGGTCTTGATCCTGTGCGAGTTAAAGATCCTATTTTTATAAATCTTGATGATGATATAGATGAAAATGTTATTCATGATGAAAATGTTACTCCTATTCATTCTGATAGTGAATATGAATATGTTGATGTTGATAACCATTTATCTAACGGATTTTCTAAAGCACTTATCCTAGCTCCTAGACAAAAACAACGTGGCTCGGAACATGAACATAGCCCTTGTTTGGATCTTGTGATAGCTCCATCTGCTGTGTTGGATGTTCCTCCTCTAGCGTGTTCCCTGCCTTCCCGAAACATTGATCAGCAAGATCGGGGGGTAGATGACGTGCTAGACTAGTTACATTAGCATAGCAGATTCTCTCCTCCTCTCTTGTGTTACTTCTTCTATACGTTACTCTCATTCTTCTATTTATTGTCCTTAGTGTTGTCTACTTGAGGACGATGCAAAGCATTGAGATCTCTCGATCTCTCTCATGTTGACTCAAAAGACACATGTGTTCCCTTCTTCTAGGTGACCTTCCTTGATTAGGGAATGAAGAACAATTATGCATACATACATATGATATATATACATGAATTATCATACAACATACTGACCCCGAGGAAAGTGAAGTCACCTCATGCTTTGTGTTTTGTGTCTATTATCCTTGGGCTTATCTCCCACTTGGGGGCTAAATCCTTGTGATAACGTGCTCCTTTCCCTTTCTCATTTTCTTATATGTATCACTACCTTAAAGCAATCACCCCCGGTGAGGCGTGTGTGATCGCTTTAACATAGGGGGGCATACATCCCGTTCATATCTTTTCAAGATACTTGAAAATTTCTTGACAAATTTAGCTTTGCCTTGAAAATTTTTGATATCTTTCTTGCATGACTCATAGTGAGGGAACCTTACTAGTGACAGTCATGGTTCTCCCTCGTGATCTTCCCTTTTACTTTGTCAATCGAAGTCGTAAGATCCTTAGTCCACTGGGGGCTTGGTGTATCTTGCCTCCTTGACGTGGTGAAAGTCTTTCAATGTTGTTTCCTTGTACTTTACCCGAAGTATGAGCATACATACTCCCGCTAAAGTGGGGGCTAAATGTAGCGTCCTAAAATTGCGACACTTGCAATTTCAACCGCATTTGGGTCTTCACGATGGCAACGCAACACGCAACCTGAATGGAGACCCCGAAACCTGATTATGACACTGAAAACTGCATTTTCTTGCACCCTGGCCTGAACCTCCTTTGCACCCTGCTATCCCGGGAGGTGGGACCAGAGCGCCCAGCGCCCTGGTCCCTGGGTCCTATTTTGGGCCCGGTCTCTTTTGGACTTCGGGTCTTTATGTTTGCAAATTGGAAAATTATCTTTCCTGGTTGGCCTAAGGTCGGGAAAATCAGTCTATCAGCCCTAATTGACAAGTATATAAACTACATTTTCCTCTTTCATTCGATATGATGGAAAAAGTGTGGAAACTATACTCAAGCATTCAAGCATTCCTTCAAGCAATTGATCATTTCAAGTCTCCATTCAAGGCTAAGTGTTGCATTCAAGACAAGGATTCAACCATTGAAGAGGAGATCACTTACAACATACTACTACAACATACAACATACAACATCTATACCTTCGCACATAAGGATACAAACATCCTTACAACAAGGTATTAGTACTTGTTTTACATTACAGACATTTACATTTGTAGCATTGCTCATTTCTTGGTTAATTCCAAAACCGGGGTTTGACCTAAAGGCAAACCCCTAATCCCTAACCCCCCAATCGTCTTCACTTTTTTGTGTGTAGGTTGCAAGTACGCGGCTGAAATTGAAGATCTGGAGTCCTTGTGCAGAGACGAACAGATCCCCCTTCATTTCGCGGATTTTTCAGAGGACCATGGCGCTCGGGCCCCATCGTCCCGGCAACTTTAGCTCAAATTTACAAGACAGCGCCGTATCAACATTTTACTACTAATTCCAGGTCCGCAGCTTCATACTGTATTCCTATCTCAGTTTATAAGCGAATCTTTCTCACTTTCTATGCATTCCTAGCTTAATTCTTCTATGCACATTCTTTACAAAAGAGGGTAGCCTTGCTGTCATAACCCTTGAAACTCATTTAGCATCCAATCTTGCATTGCGTGGGATTGGATCTTGTGGGTTTCAACCCCTCTTTTGAATGTAAAGTCTCTCCCCTAAGTGAAAACCATCAACCCTAGTGAATCTCCCTTCTCTCTCCTTGGAGTTGGAAGAGGGGAGAGCAACTAGGGTTCGATCGCGATTTTCCGCTTTACAGAAACTACTAACTGTGGTTTTGCAAGTTTTATTTATTTATTTCCATTTAGGCACCTAATTTAAATAAGGGATTTGTAATCTACCATTCATGTTCAAACATAGTTTAAATAGGTAGTTAATTTGTACAACATACAAATCTGCATACAATCTTGTGTTTTCATAGAAAAGTTGCACATATTTTAATCTAGGTGGGTGAATAAACAAGTGTCTACCATGTTTACAAAAAAGTGATAGGTATTATGCTCTCCTCTTAATTGGGTGATATAAAAAATAGACTCACTTTTCTTTCATTTTTTGTTATTAACCATTTAATAGGTCTACCTCCCAAGAAGCCCTTAAGGTCAGGTGAGAGGGAACGACCCAAGCGTTAACAAGCTAAAGTCAAGCTTCTTCTAAGCCACTATAAATAAATGTGTTTGTGAGGAAACTCAAAAGAAACAGGTTCGGATGTGTCATGCCAATGTATGCCTCCCTCAGTATCCATGTGATGTGAAATCCACACAGTGATGCATAAAACATGCAAGGACTGGGAGACCTCTTAATTGAGAAAAACACCACATGTATGGCTACCTGAATAGATGTCCTTACTAGAAACCACTTGTATTAGTAGCCCACCTTCTACTTGTTGACTTAGGAATTGTGATATGTGTATTCCAAAGAAAGATCTCATGTACTCCTCAATTTGAGATAGAAAATTTTTGGAAATCTTAGGTTTTTTAGAAATTCGAAGGTTGGTATGCCCAAGAAGTGAGTGTCGTGGAAGGGGGAACCAGTGCTACCAATCTTCTATCTATCCTATTTAATGAAGTATTCTATTAAAAGAGGATTCAACAAGTATTATCTTGGCCAAGCCTTTTGTTTATGATTGTACATGTTCTTTTATTTTATTTTTCAAACAAACATTGTGTCTTCTATGTTTGATGTGTTTTCTTGTTAGAACAGAGAAAATCATCCTTAAAAAAAATTAGACAAACAAAAAAACTTAGTATAAAATATAAGAAAACGTGTTTGAAACATAAAAATTAAAAAAAAACACAGAGTGTCACTTTTGAAACATGGAGTAGCACTTTTGTCAGATAGAGTATCACTTTTTGCACACAGAATAGCACTTTTAGTAGACATTTTAGTGCATTTGAAACATCTTCTAGCACTTTTAACCTAATTTTTAGCACATCTGTCAAGTATAATAGCGCTACAATGCCCGCCAAAATACCCCAGAAAAATTAACCAACTAATAGAAAAATAAAGAAAAAAAAATTAAATACTCTAATGCATCACACATGTAACTCAAATAAGCATAGGTATAGAATCTAATATCATTTAGATAAACACTTAATCATCTTACAATTATGATTATATGAACATAAGTACACAAGCAAAAATAAATTACTTCTCATAAATCATCATTCCCTAGGGTATCTTAACGCCATTACTTAACAGTAAACTAAGAACATAACCATAAATAACATCATAACTCCACCATAACCTAATCCTTCTAATATCCTTTCCTAATCAAGAGCATAGGAAATCACCATTTAACTATACTACCATGAACATATGATATCATAGTTCCAATTTTATCTAACACCTTAGATTCATTTTAAATGCACCAAATCCAAATGTTCCTAATCCATACATCTATCATCTAAAACATATCTATTCCATTTCCATGAATAGAAACAATCATACTTAATCCAATCATTAAGTTCTTTACATAATTTATGTTCATTAAGCCAAGATCAATAAGAGAATGTATTCTTACTAACAAGAACCATATCCACTGACCATAAATAACACTTCATCATTTACATAACATAGCTCGCAAGATTACAATATCTTTTTACATCAAAACACATAATTTCCAATCTACAAATATGAATATCTTATGATACATATTACTATATAATGTCTTTCAACTAATACAAGAGTACATATCATCTACTCTAAGGAACCAACACAAGTTGAAGAGACAAAGAATCCACATCCATGTGCATGAGCATCCAATGAAGAATATCCCAATGGAATAAGGCATCAAACCACCTGACCATGTGGAACCATAAGGAACCACCCCCCATGCTATGAAGAATGACACAAGGTCCCACACACACTCCAGACCTAGGCTGACACCTGACAACCAAAGGACATAAACATAACAATGACCACAACTAGAAAGCAACCACGTGAACAATAATCCAAATCACATCACAAGGCTAAATCAAAAGCATAAAAATCCTAGAGGCTTTCCAACAAATTGTTGGCAATTTACACTCTACTAGTTAGGTTTCATTATGTTGTCATTGATGGCAACATGATTTTGGGTTCCAGCTTCATATGGTGTACCGGCAGGCACTTCACAGACTCTACACTGGCACTAGCACCGGCACCGGTAGGATAGAAGATTTCTTTGATCACCGGCAATGTAGGCCGACATGGTATAGTAAAGGTCAATGGTATTGGAGGTCGACACATCTTGGATCCAGCATTGGCAACTTGTTTTAATGCTTATATGGCCGACATGTAGTATGATATTGTATATATCCTTGTAAGCTGACATAAGGCATAAATTTGTATAGGGTATATAGGGGAGATTGATTAGATCATTTTGCATGAATAAGAGAATAGGGATAGACATGTGGAATGGATATATGGATGTAATGTAATGTGAAATATATTAGAGAGACTATATATGTGAGGAATTCATTGTAAGGGTTATTCCTAAACTGAGGTTTAGGGTTTTGATCAGAACAAACAGAGCTTAAACCGGAACTGTATTCTTGCATAGGAGATGCTATACTAAGTAGTTCACACTTCTTCGGATTGTTATCTGGATTGTTATATAGTCAGTGAGACTCCTATTGTGATGAGCAGTTTGCTCTAGGTTATAAGCCTTCTTCCAAGTGCAAACCCATCATATATTGTAATATCTCTTCATATGGCCAGTGAATTGATATTATGGGTCACAAATCCCACCATGGTTTTTCCTCATTGAGCTTTTCCATGCATAAATCTGTGTTATGGTTCTCATTTATGTGTTTGGCTTATTGGTTGCATTACTTCTTTCAATTTTGTTTATACCGGTTTACCGATTGGTATATGAATGTTTTGTTAAGGCTAAAATCTTCTATTCTAGTATAACACTGATTCACCCTCTCAGTGTTATTGATTTCCAACACAAACAAGGCATAAGGAACTAGGACACGTGTAGGGAAGAGTGTCATCACATTCTATCCTAACAAAGAAGGGGGATCCACAAGTTTCTACCCGACACCCTTGATAGACATATGGAACTGTCTCAACCTATGTGAGAAACAAGGGATTTCAGGTTGCCACCTCCATGACCTTCCCAATCTCATCCTGAGTCTCCACTCTAGGGATATGAGATGGGGCACCAAAACCAATTTATTATCTTTCTTGGATGAATTCTAAATACCCAACCCATCTAATTAATTATTAAGGTTATCACTTCTTAAACCAGGAAAATTTCTAGTGAGATCTTCCCGGTCTAGACCCACAAGCATCCTTATAAGGAACCTCTTAGTGGCATATTCACATGTGACCTTGACCAGCTCATGAAAACCCACTTCCCCTAACCAAGTTCCAAGAACTTAGGGTAAACAACATCACATAACAACAATAAGAAGGTTCTTACAATAATTCACATAACATCCATACAAGGATCCATTTAACTAAATCTAAAACATAATGCCATAAAGCCATAATTCTCATAACATAATATTTAAACCAAGAGCCTCATAGAAAACCATATAATTCCAAGCAAGGTATTATCCATCTTGATTAAACCATTAAAATGCACAATTATCCATAACAAGGAAAAACCATCTTGCTCAATCATAAGATGCAAATAATATCACTGATAATGAAAACCAACTCTGGAAATCACAAGGAATCCGAAAACAACCTCTGGTACAAACATAGACTCAGAAAAATCGACATAAACTGAAAAAAAAATGACAAAACAATAAATAGAGCAGTCTAGCGCACTAGTAGAATTAATCAGAGCATATATTCAAGAGTTTAGCACAATCATTACCCATCTTAGCACATTCAAAAGACGAAGCAAGGCTTTCACACAAAACTTCAGTGCATATACTCAGACTAACATTGCATTTACTGACCAAAATCACATATGAAATCTAGTTTAGCGCATATGATTAACAAAGAAGCACATCTAAGGTACAAATTAGTGCGTATGTGACAAACTTTAGCGCATTTAACCAATTCAGTAGTGCATGCATAACAAAGGCAAGATATGACTCAAGAACGGAAATAAAACTTACGGTTAAGGTATAAAATCAATACAAAACCATATACAACATTCGATATGAACTTCCAAGGCATAAAACAATCATAAGAACATAACAAATTAAAAATCTCAAGACCAACTTGCAAAACAAGAACAAGGCTATCGACATTATATGAAAGTCCTTCCCACAAAATAGGCAGAACTAGAATCCAAAATTCACAACACCAAAGGGTATATGCAAGGAAAATAAAGCTTAAGACTCTTAAGATCAACACGAGTCTAAAAGCCAAAGCATACAATAAATATACAGAGAGAACAATCCAAACTTCATTCATGGCAAAATACAGCATCAAGAGCCCAAAAATTCATTTCCAGGAAATAAAACCGTAATAATACAATACTCCTTAACATTATAAATCTATATTTTATCACATAGAAAATCCCAGTTTCTTCCCATAGACAATCTTTTACAGACAAGCTTTCGGAAAAAAAAATGCAAGAAGGTAAAATTCCACCAACCTGGAAAAATTGAATTTATGGACAAAGAATTTGAAGAAGCGCAAAATCCACAATCCAACAACAAAATCCAAGCCAACATCCAATTTGATTCCAAAATCGGAATCTTCAAACAATACAAAAAAAATTCCAGCCAAAAAGAACCCCTCGAAATTCTCAGAAAACTCTATTTATAAAAATTAATCCAAAACTATACAATCTCCCCAACCAATCAAAATAATCTAAAATATAATAAACCATACATACAATTGCAAAAAGATCAAAATAAAATAATATAAAATAATATTATTCCAAATCCCAAACCTCACACCCAATAATAAAAGAGGGTAGGTAGAGTAAATTATAAATCAATAATAATATGAATAACCAACAGATTAAATAAACCATAAGTACAATTAAATATAAAATCACAAAACACAATAATATAAAATATAAAATAATTACATAAATTAATTATTAAGAACCGGAAGGACAACTAAGAGGGGGGTGAATCAGTTGTTAACCAGTTGTATATAAATTATAAATCAAATGCTAAATATTTCAACTTAAACTTAAATGTCGGTAAAACAGATTAACAGTTATAGTTGTATCGGTATAAGTTAATGCATGAAACAGGAAGAGAAACAACATCCACAACACATGACACAGAGATTTTGACGTGGAAACCTGGTAAGGGGAAAAACCACGCCGGGAAACCTTACCCACAATCAAATGATACTACTGCATATAGTAAGTGTATACAAATGGGGTCTACACATGCAGAAAGGTCAACCACCTAGAGCTCGCTGCTCAATCACAAAATAGGAGTCACACTGACTACAGTTGGATGGTTAAATCCAATACAATGTACTGTTCAAAATAGCATCCGCAATGTTGGATTCAGTACCGGTTTAAGCTCTAAACATGAGTGCTAAACACCTTCATAACCTTCCTTCAACCTTCAGATAATGTCTGCGTGATTTGCATAAGGATTTGCTTATTTTCGCTCTTCAATATTCGCACACACTCATACCATATCCTATCTCCCTATCTTCAATAAAATCTTACAATCATTTATACAAAACCTAAGACCAAATGAATAGGTCAGCTCACTAAAGATATTACAATGCAATACAATATGTCAGCTCTGTTAGGTCCCAGAGACAACTGAGAGGGGGTGGGGGGGGGGGGGGTGAATCAGTTGTCTAATAAATTCAAACCAAAAACCATTTAACCAACTTAATGCTTAATACCGGTAAACCAGTTAAGTATGTCGATAGACAGTGTTAACAGTAAATTGCTATACCTCTGCTTAATCTCGCATACACCTTCTCACAAACCTTTTTTTCATTCCACAGTCGATCTTACAAATAAGATCTCACATTTATACCATAACCTAAGACCAATTTTAGTAGGTCGGCTCTACAAGATATTACAAAAACATTTTACAAACAATATAATATCCGATGCAATAACCGATTGAATATGTCGGCTTAATGCATTTACAATAATAATAAATCATCTCCATAGCGTGCCATGTTGATCTGGAAAAGATAAACCTCTCGGTGTAACCCTAGGTAACCCTGGACCTATTTGCCGGTAAAAACAAATATGCAAATATGAATATACCAATGATTAATTCTTCAAAACAAAGTGTCCCCACAATGTCTTCGACATTACCAAGTGTCTTCCATATCATTCCAAGTGTTGGTGAACATTATATCCTGCCAGTGAACCATATACCAATAACTGTGCAATAGTTACTTGCTTGCCGGTAAATGTTGTTGGATCTCCAAAGTGCTAGTGTTCCAGTAGGTGTTGACATCAATGACAAAACCATACCAAAATACCAACAATCTCCCCCTTTGGCATTGATGGCAACACAAGATGGAAAAACTATCAAAGTGCCAAAATAGAAATGCCAAATACCAAAAACAAACAATCTCTCCTAAACAACAATCTATCCCCCTGGGAGCAACATGTGTTTTTCAAAGATTTATTTTCAATACCAATCTTTCTATCAATCTTTCCTCAAAGATAATGTGTTTTTCCATAGATATCTCTCCCCCTTTGACATCAAATGCCAAAGTTCATATACAAAATACCAATCAATTCAATATACCAACTACTCCCCCTGAGAAGTAGCTTCCTCATCAAAGACCGAAGTAAAAGATTTGTCTTTCAATTCTATCGGTTGATGACAATCATCAACTGTCTAAGTTTCTACCGGTGGTGGTATGACTCCAAGCTGATCTCTAAGATATTCAAAAGTCTCCTTAAGCAAAGGTTTTGTGAAAATATTTGCAAGTTGTTCTTTAGTATTCACATAAACTAGTTTTATCTCCTTTTCTTCAACTTTTTCCCTTAGAAAATTCAGTTTGATAGAAACATGTTTAGTTTTAGAGTGTAATGCCGGATTCTTAGATATATCAATTGCTGCAATGTTATCACAATATATAGTAATAGGTTCCTTGCATTTTACCTTTATGTCTTTCAACATTTGCTTAAGCCATAGTACCTGTGTACAGTTAGTTGTTGCCACAACATATTCTGATTCTACTGTTGATAAAGATGTACAACTCTGTTTCTTACTCAACCAAGAAACTAATCTCTTTCCAAGAAAGAATGCTCCTCCAGTGGTGTTTTTTCTATCATCCACATCTCTTGCCCAATTTGCATCTGTGTATGCACATAGATCAAAATTTTCATCTCTAGGATACCATAATCCAAGATTTGTAGTGCCTTGTAAGTATCAGAAAATCCTTTTTACTATTGATTCATGATTTTCCCTAGGATTACTTTGAAATCTAGAAACAATACATACTACATTCATAATATCAGGCCTAGTTTGTGTCAAATACAGTAAACCTCCTATCATAGATTTGTATCTAGTTGGATTAACAGGTGTAGATTCATCCCTTTGAGATAATTTGTCATTTGTAGTCATAGATGTGCTTACCGGTTTAGAGTTCTCCATCCCAAATTTCTTTAGTAATTCTTTCAAGTACTTGGATTGACTCAAAAATATACCTTTATCAGTCTGTGAAATCTGCAATCCTAAAAAGAATTTTATTTCTCCAATCATAGACATTTCAAATTCTTGCTGCATTTTAATAGAAAATTCCTTACATAATCCATCTTCTTCTCCAAAGATTATATCATCAGCGAATACTTCTATAATCAAGATGTCATCATTAGTTATTTTGTAATATAAATTGTTGTCTGCATTTCCTTTAGTAAAACCAATCTTTAAAAGATACTTATCCAACCTTGCATACCAAGCTCTTGGGGCTTGTTTCAATCCATACAGAGCTTTTCTCAACCTACAAACCATATCATTGTCATCTGTCAAAGAAAATCCATCAGGTTGTTCAATATAGACTTCCTCTTCAAGATCACCATTCAAGAATGCACATTTAATATCCATTTGATAAACTTTGTAGTTCTTGTGAGCTATAAAAGCCAAGAATAATCTGACTGCCTCAATTCTAGCTACCGGTGCAAAGGTTTCATTGTAATCAACTCCTTCTTTCTGAGAATATCCCTTACACACTAGTCTTGCTTTATTTATGACAACCTTACCATCTTCATTAAGTTTGTTTCTAAATACCCATTTGGTTCCAATTACATTTTTATCTTTAGGCCGGGGAACTAAAGTCCAAGTATTATTTTTCTCAATTTGTCCTAATTCTTCTTCCATAGCTTTAATCCAAAATTTGTCTTCACATGCCTCATTGATAGATGATGGTTCAATTTGATAAATAAGACATACGTCTTCATTTGCCAATCTTCCTCTTGTCATAACTCCTTTAAATTTGTTTCCAATTATCTGATCTTCAGAATGATTCAATCTTGCATACCGGAGTGTCTTAGTTTGTTGTTGTTCTTCAATTACTGTGGAATCCTCTGATGGTACTGGGGTAACTGGATCTTCATTTTGTACCGGTGGATTTAGTGTAGGCTCATTTATCACAATTTGTATTGCCAGTTCAAAGTCTATATACCTTGAAGTTCCTCTGAATTGTTCATCAATCTTTACATTTGTACTCTCAACAATTTTCTGCAACCTCTTATTAAAACATCTATATGCCTTTCTCTTAGATGAATAACCAAGAAATATTCCTTCATCACTTCTAGGATCAAATTTGCCAATATACTCATCTCTTCTAATATAGCATTTACTTCCAAAAATTATGAAATACTTAAGAGTAGGAGTATTACCAAACCATAGTTCATGAGGGGTCTTACCAGTTTCACCTTTGATGTGAACTTTGTTGAATGTATAGACAGCAGTGCTAACTGCTTCTCTCCAATACACATGTGATAAATTTGCTTCAGATAACATACTTCTTGCTGCATCCAAGATAGTTTTGTTTTTCCTTTCAACAACTCCATTCTGTTATGGTGTTCGAGGTGCTGATAATTGTCTTCTGATTCCATTCACTTCACAAAATGTATTAAAGTCCTTAGATGTGAATTCTCCTCTTTGATCTAATCTTAAACATTTGATTTTCTTACCGGTTTCATTTTCAACCATTGCTTTGAACAGTTTGAACTTTCCAAGTGCTTATGATTTTTCTTTGAGAAAAGTAACCCAACACATTCTAGAATAATCATCAATAATTAGCATGAAATATCTATCATCTTGTAAGCTTTTAGTTCTAGTTGGACCACATAAATCAGTGTGAATTAAATCAAGAGCATTATTGGATTTTTTTGGAATACTTTTCAAACTAGCTCTAATTTGTTTTCCAAATTGACATTCCTTACAAATTGTATTCCGAGGTTTCACAATTTTAGGTAGATCTCTAACTGCCTTGGAAGTACTGATTTTTACCATGCAATCAAAGTTTACATGACATAGTCTCTTATGCCATAACCAACTTTCATCTATATGTGCAATCAAGCATGTCTTTTCACTGTTATTCAAATGAAAGATATTACCTCTAGTCTGATTACCGGTTGCAATTTCCAAACCAGTTCTATTCATGATTTTGCATTTTCCATTTTTAAATTGTAACTAAAATCCCTTTTCAACTAATTGACCAACACTTAAAAGATTATGCTTTAATCCTTCAACATAGTAGACATTGTCAGTGTTATGCTTACCATCAAGAGATATTGAACCCTTACCTTTGATTGAATAGGCTTTGTCATCTCCAAATCTTACTAAACCTCCATTGTATTCTTGAAAGTTCAATAATTTACCTTTGTCTCCTGTCATATGATGTGAGCATCCTGAGTCAATGATCCATTCATCCTTTACTTCAACTTTAGCTGCTAGGGCTTGTTCTACTAGTTGAGTAGTAGGTGTCGGTTGATCTTCTGTTATAGCAACAAAAACCCATCCATTGTCTATTGGATCCTCATCAGAATCATCAGTCACACCTTCATCAGCAATGTAACAAGATTTGTCTTTGTTCTTCTTAAATCTGTACCTCTGATATTCAGGATTAGGCTTGTATGTTCTTCTAGCTTCTTCTCTTAGTCTAGCATGTCTATCAGGGCATCTCGAAGCCATATGACCAATCTTATTGCAGTTGAAACATTTAAAGGGTGCTTTACCTTCATACTTACTTCCAACTGGACCTTTTGGCATTTTCCTTGCAAATAGTGCTTCAAGTTCTTCAAGCTCTTCATTCTCCTTCCTAGTTTCTTCAAGTTCTCTTGCATAAAAGGCTTTCCAGTCTGATTTGTCAAATGATGGAGCAGATGATGTTGATGCTTTAAAGGCCAAATCTGTCTTTATAGTAGCAACATGACCAAATTCCTCAATTTCAAAGGCTGAAAGTTTTCCAATCAATGTATCCCTAGTTACTGATGTATTAGGCATTGTTCTCAACTCATTTATAGCAGTAACCTTCATTTTATATGCCAGTGGCAATCCTCTTAAGATTTTCATAACAATTTCATCCTCACTTAAGGTTCCTCCACAACATTTAATACCCAAAACAATTTCATTTACTCTTTCCATAAAAGTAGAAATCCTTTCATCTTCTTCCATTTTTAGATGTTCATACTTGACTTGGAAGCTTTCAAGTTTTGCAATCTTGACTGTGGAATCTCCTTCATTCAGTGTTTCCAAATGATCCCAAATAGCTTTAGCAGTAGACCTATCTGATAATCCCATGATTTGTTAATCTGATAATGTGCTCAGAAGTGCTTCTCTTGCTTTGCAATCATTCTCCTCATCTTTAGCTAAGGTAGTTGGAGCAGTCTGACCAGCTACAACAGTAGTATAACCATTCTTTGTAACTTCACAAATGTATTTACCAATACAATTCAAATGTGTCTCCATCCTGATCTTCCATATCCCATAGTTGGTTCCATCAAGTTTAGAATTGTCCTTTCTAAAATAATTAGTAGACATTGGATCTCCTCAAGTTGTTAAACTTCTACAAAAGAGGACTATGCTCTGATACCAATTGTTAGGTCTCGGAGACAACTAAGAGGGGGGGGGGGGGGGGGTGAATCAGTTGTCTAATAAATTCAAACCAAAAACCATTTAACCAACTTAATGCTTAATACCGGTAAACCAGTTAAGTATGCCGATAGACAATGTTAACAGTAAATTGCTATACCTCTGTTTAATCTCACATATACCTTCTCACAAACCTTTTTTGCATTCCACATTCGATCTTACAAATAAGATCTTACATTTATACCATAACCTAAGACCAATTTTAGTAGGTCGGCTCTACAAGATATTACAAAAATATTTTGCAAACAATATAATATCTGATGCAATAACCGATTGAACATGTCAGCTTAATGCATTTACAATAATAATAAATCATCTCCATAGCGTGCCATGCTGATTTGGAAAAGATAAACCTACCAGTGTAACCCTAGGTAACCCTGGACCTATTTGCCGATAAAAGAAAATATGCAAATATGAATATACCAATGATTAATTATTCAAAACAAAGTGTCCACATGATGTCTTCGACATTACCAAGTGTCTTCCATATCAATCCAAGTGTCAGTGAACATTATATCCTATCGGTGAACCATATACCAGTAACTGTGCAATAGTTGCTTGCTGGTAAATGTTGTTGGATTTTCAAAGTGCTAGTGTTCTAGTAGGTGTTGACATCAATGACAAAACCATACCAAAATACCAACATGCTCAATACAATATCCAATCAATAAACCATCTCCATAACGTGTCATGCTAATCTGGAATAGATAACATGTACCGGTCCATAACCTAATCCTATCTACCGGTAAAGGCAAACATGTCAACCTAATTAGAACAATAAGCAAAACACCAAATCCAAACATCCAATCCATGTCTTCGACATAACCAAATGATCTCCAGATGATAACAAGTTATCATCACTGTCAATGAACCATATAACCTGTCGGTGAACACATAATCTATCGGTGAACCAACAATGTAGAACTCCATGAAGACAAGTGTTGACATCAATGACAAAATCAATGCAACACATGACTAAGTCATCCATAATACCAACAATCTCCCCCTTTGGCATTGATAGCAACACTAGATGGAAAAACATCTAAGTGCCAAAAACAAAATGCCAAAAACCAACAATCTCCCAAAGATAGATCAATACAAAGTTGTCACAAAGTTCTGAACCAAAACAGAAACCAAAACCAAAGTACATCTTTCCAAATACAAAGTTTTTTCATAGATATCTCTCCCCCTTTGACATCAAATTCCAAACCAGTTAAGAATTCAAAACTTAACATTTAGCCAACTACTTCCCCTGAGAAGTATCTGTCCTCCATCAAAGCCGGAAAAAGATATATCTGTCAGTTCTTGTCGGTTTGATGCCAATCTTCAACATCTAAGTCTCTGTCGGTGGGGAAATTACCCCAAGTTTCTCTCTACGAAATTCAAGTGTTTCCTTAGGCAAAGGCTTTATAAAGATATCTACAATTTGCTCTTTAGTATTCACATAAACCAATTTCACTTTATTTGCTTCAACATTCTCTTTCAGAAAATTATAGTTAATAGAAACATGCTTTGTCTTAGAGTGAAATACCATATTCTTTGATATATCAATTGCTACTAAATTATCACAATAAATAATTATTGGTTCTTTGCATTTTACCTTTATGTCCATCAACATTTGCTTAATCCATAATACCTGAGTATAATTAGTTGCTGCTGCAACATATTCTACTTCTGCTATTGATAATGATGTACAAGTCTGCTTCTTACTGATCCATGAAATCAATCTTCTACCAAGAAAGAATGCACCACCAGTGGTACTCTTTCTGTCATCTACATCTCCTGCCCAATTAGAATTTGTGTATGCACATAACTCAAAATTTTCATTCTTAGGATACCATAAACCAAGATTTGTTGTGCCTTGTAAGTACCGGAAAATCCTTTTAACTGTTGATTCATGATTTTCTTTAGTATTGCTTTGAAATCTTGAAACAATACATACTACATTCATTATATTAGGTCTTGTTTGTGTTAAATACAGTAAACTTCCAATCATAGATTTGTACCTTGTCGGATTAATAGGAGTTGAATCATCCTTTAATGTTAATTTATCAGTTGTAGTCATAGGAGTACTTACCGATTTAGAGTTTTCCATACCAAATTTCTTCAAAAGTTCCTTCAAGTATTTTGTTTGACATATGAATATATCTTAATTTGTTTGTGAAATCTGCAAACCTAGAAAGAATTTTATCTCTCCAATCATAGACATTTCAAATTCTTCCGGCATCTTGTTAGCAAAGTCTTTACATAATCCATCTTCACCTCCAAAAATGATATCATCAACAAAGACTTCAATAACCAAAATGTCATCATTGGTAACCTTGTAATACAAATTGTTGTCAGCATTACCTTTTGTGTAACCAAGCTTCAAAAGATATTTATCCAATCTAGCATACCAAGCTCTGGGAGCTTGCTTCAATCCATATAAAGTTTTCCTTAACCTACAAACCATATCCTTATTATCTGTCAAATAAAATCCATCAAGTTGTTCAATGTAAACTTCCTCCTCAAGATCTCCATTCAAAAATGCACATTTTACATCCATCTGTTAAACTTTATAGTTCTTATGAACTACAAATGCAAGAAATAGTCTAACTGCCTCAATTCTGGCTACCGATGCAAAGGTTTCATTATTAATCAATTCCTTCTTTTTGTGAATAACCTTTATAAACTAATCTTGCTTTGTTTCTGATTACTTCTCCATCCTCATTAAGTTTATTCCTATATACCCATTTAGTTCCAATTACATTTTTGTCTTTAGGTCGAGGAACCAATGTCCAAGTATTATTCTTTTCAATTTGTTCTAATTCATCTTCCATTGCTTTTATCCAATGTTTATCTTCACATGCTTCAGTAATAGATGTTGGTTCAATTTGAGAAATTAAACATACCTCTTCATTTTCCATTCTTCCTCTAGTCATAACACCTTGATTCTTGTTTCCAATTATTTGATTCTCTGAATGATTCAATCTTACATACCTGGGTTTGTTCTGATTGACATTCACAGGTTGTTGTTCTTCAGTCACTGTTGAGTTTTCTGATGATGCTGGTGTTACTAGGTCTTCATTCCATACTGGTGCAATCTATACCAATTCATTTATAATCATTTCAATTGCCAGTTCTACAGATCTTGAATTTTCTCCAAAATGTTCATCTATCTTTACATTAGAACTTTCAATGATTTTCTGCAATCTCTTATTATAACATCTATATGCCTTGTTTCTAGATGAATAACCAAGAAATATTCCTTCACCACTTCTAGGATCAAACTTGCAACATACTCATCTCTTCTAATATAACATTTTCTTCCAAATATTTTGAAGTATTTAAGAGTAGGAATATGACCCAACCATAGTTCATAAGGTGTCTTACCAGTTTCACTTTTGATGTGAACTATGTTGAAAGTATAAACCGTTGTATTCACTGCTTCTCTCTAGTACATATGAGGTAGGTTTGCTTCCATTAACATTGTTCTTGTTGCATCCAGAATAGTTATGTTCTTCCTTTCCACAACTCCATTCTAGTGGGGTGTCTGGGGTGCTGATAGTTGTCTAAATTGATTCCATTCACTTCACAGAATGCATTAAATTTTCTAGATATAAATTCTCCTCCTTGATTTGATCTTAAACATTTGATTTTCTTGCTGGTTTCATTCTCTACCATTGCCTTGGATATCTTGAATTTCCCAAAAGCTTTTGATTTCTCCCTGAGAAAAGTAACCGAACACATTCTAGAATAATCATCAATTATTAGCATAAAAATTCTATCACCTTGTAGACTTCTTGTTTTTGCTGGACCACATAAATCAGTATGAATTAAATCAAGAGTATTATTTGATTTCTCAGTGATGCTCTTAAAAGTTGTTCTAACTTGCTTTCCCATTTGACATTCCTTGCACACCAAATTATGAGGTTTCACAATCTTAGGTAAATTCCTTACTGCCTTAGTTGAACTGATCTTTACAATGCAATCAAAATTCACATGATAGAGTCTTTTATGCTATAACCAAGTTTCATCAATATGTGCAATTAAACATGTCTTATCACTAGTATTCAAGTGAAAGATATTACCTTTAGTCTGATTACCGATGGCAATCTCCAATCCAGTTCTATTTATGATTTTGCATTTTTCATTCTTGAATTGTAACTGAAATCCCTTTTCCACTAACTAACCAACACTCAAAAGATTATGCTTCAAACCTTCAACATAATAAGCATTGTCAGTGTTGTGCTTACCATCCAAAGATATAGTGCCTCTTCCTTTGATTGAACAAGCTTTATCATCTCCAAACCTTACTAGACCTCCATTACATTCCCAAAATGACAAGAATTTTCTTTTATCACCAATCATATGATGTGAGCAACTAGAATCAATGATCCATTCATCATTTTCTTCAATGTTAGCTGCAAGTGCCTACTCTACCGGTTTGACAATAGGTGTCGGTTGATCTTCTTTTATTGCAACAAATGCCCATCCACTATCTGATGGATCTTCATCTAAATCATCTGTAACACCTTCATCTGCATAGTAACATGACTTATCTCTGTTTTTCTTAAAACTGTATCTCTGATATTCAGGGTTAGGCTTATATGATCTTTTTTCTTCCTCCCTTAATCTTGCATGTCTATCAGGACATCTAGATGCTATATGACCAACTTTATTTCAATTAAAACATTTGAAAGGTGCTTTACCTTCATACTTACTTCCTACTGGACCTTTAGGCATTTTCCTTCCAAATAATGCTTCAAGTTCTTCTAGTTGTTCATTTTCTCTCCTCATATCTTCAAGTTATTTTGCATAAAGTGCTTTCCAATTAGTTTTGTCAGATGATGATGATGTTGATGATGATGATGCTTTGAAAGCTAAATCAGTCTTTACAATAGCAACAAGACCAAACTCTTCAAGTTCAAATGCAGGAAGTTTTCCAACCAAAATATCTCTAGAAACTGATGTATTAGGCATTGTTCTCAATTCATTAATAGCAGTCACTTTCATTTTGTAAGCTGGTGTCAATTCTCTTAAAATTTTAGACACAATTTCATCTTCACTTAAGGATCCTCTACAACATTTTATTCCTAAAACAATTTCATTAGCCCATTCCATAAATGCAGAAATTCTTTCATCTTTTTCCATTTTTAAATTTTCATAACCCGGTAACATTCCAATTTTGCAATTTTGACAGTGGTATCTCCTTCATTTAATGTTTTCAGTTTATCCCAAATAGCTTTAGCAGTAGATTGGTCTGATAATCCCATGATTTGTTGATCTGATAATGCACTTAAAAGCGCTTCGCTTGCATTGCAATCATTGTCCATGTCCTTAGCCAATGTCAGTGGATTAGGTTGATTCGGAGTAGGACCAACATAGCCATTCTTAGTAACTTCCCATATATCTCTTCCAATGTAGTTCAGATGAGTTTCCATTTGGATCTTCCATATGCCATAGCTAGTTCCATAAAGTTTCAGACTATCCTTCCTGAAAATATTTGTTGCCATAGGATCTCCTCAAGCTATTAGGCTTTTGCAAAAAGAGGACTTAGCTCTGATACCAATTGTTGGAAACGGGAAGGACAACTGAAGGGGGGGGGTGAATCAGTTGTTAACCAATTGTATATAAATTATAACTCAAATGTTAATTATTCCAACTTAAACTTAAATGTTGGTAAACAGATTAACAGTTATAGCAGTATCGGTATAAGTTAATGCATGAAACGAGAAGAGAAACAACATCCACAACACATGACACAAATATTTTGATGTGGAAACCCGGTAAGGGGAAAAACGACAGTGGGAAACCTTACCCACAATCAAATGATACTACTATAGATAGTAAGTGTATACAAATGGAGTCTGCACATGCAGAAAGGCCAACCACCTAGAGCTCACTGCTCAATCATAAAATAGGAGTCACACTGACTACAGTTGGATGGTTAAATCCAATACAATGTACTATTCAAAATAGCATCTATAATGTTGGATTTAGTACTAGTTTAAGCTCTGAACATGAGTGCTAAACACCTTCATAACCTTCCTTCAACCTTCAGATAATGCATGTGTGATTTGCACAAGGATCTTCTTATTTTCGCTCTTCAATATTCTCACACACTCATACCATATCCTATCTCCCTATCTTCAATAAGATCTTACAATTATTTATACAAAACCTAAGACCAAATGAATAGGTCGGCTCACTAAAGATATTACAATGTGATACAATATGTTGGTTCAATACAATATCCAATCATAAACCATCTCCATAACATGACATGCTGATCTAGAATAGATAACATTACCGGTCCATAACCTAGTCCTATCTGTCGGTAAAGGCAAACATGTCAACCCGATTAGACCAATAAGCCAAACACCAAATCCAAACATCCAATCCATGTCTTCGACATAACCAAATGATCTCCAAATGATAACAAGTTATCATCACTATCGGTGAACCATATAACCTGTCCGTGAACACATAATCCATCAGTGAACCAACAATGTAGAACTCCATGAAGACAAGTGTTGACATCAATGACAAAATCAATGCAACACATGACTAAGTCATCCATAATACCAACAAAAATCATAAATCAAAAGTTCAATAATATAAATGCTCAAATAAATATTAATTCACAAAATAACATTAATAAATAATAAGCCTCAATAATAAAATCACACAATTATAATTAAATATCAGGACCATACATTAAATTAATTTTAATATTATTAAAATATTTAAATCAATTAATTATTAATGAATTAATAATCTCAACTCCACAAGGCAACTTGACATAGGGTTGAACAACATACCACATGACGCTAACAAGATGACTCGAGTTAAGACACTAAACTGATAGGGTACCAACTTAAGCCTAGAGTGTGTAATGGGAACTCATGTCACCTCTGATCAACTTGCCATTGGGATTGAAGACATGCTCAGACCTGGGAGACCAGCTGGATTCAATGTCTGGTAACTCCAATCCTGAAACCACCAATAATCACAAGACAACATATACATTGCATATATCTCAAAATAGTTAGACAAGTGAAAGAGAATCGTGACATCATATCATGCTCATGACAAGTGGTATGACATCATCTTTATCATGAATGCAGCAGTAAGGTAACCACAATAGTCATAACAACATTTCATCCAATATAACATGAAAAGGGGTTAGCACTAGCATGATATCCTTATATCATCATAAGCAATATAAACCATACATGAATAATGAGTGCATATAGATCACCAAATATAAGTCCATCCATCATAATAATCTAGGATATACCATCATCCACATAAATCATAATGCATTACATGTCAATATAGAATGTCTAGCATCAACTATAAGCATCTAAGATATAAATAGATCCATAAGTATCAATCAAAACATCATCAAAGAGTCTAGGCAAGTTTATCGATGCACAAAAGAAAGATGGATCAGGGAAGGGCACTACAAGTGCATTCATTAAAAATAGTAACATTTTTAAGGAATTCTATGGAACATTTGATAAATCCTATAGTGCATACATGAATTGTTATAGCGCTTGTACTTTAGCGAATTTGAGACAGAGAGTATCGGGAGAGGTCTATGGAAAAATTAGAAAACATATTCAGATACCCTTTTTCATAGAGATTCCATTGCAAAAACCATACATCCAAAATAGGATCATTATTAGAGATATTTTTCAACCTACCATACATTACATACATACAAACTAACCTTAGGCAAAAATTAGAATTATTTTAGTGCTTTTGAGATCTACATTATCATAACTTGGTTAGTTCCATTATCAGGATTTCATCATCCTTCAACCTAGGAGGTAAACTAGTATCAAATCTTGGAAAGGTTAGTCACCATTATAGTGAGATCTATTATCTCTAATTAGACTTTCTTTGTATCACTATTTCTAAGTAGTCCAATATTATAATTTCAAAACACAAGATCACAATAATACTCTAGATATCTTGGTTAATTATTTTTCATCCAATATTCACCAAGCATTCATCCAACTTCCATAAAAGTATTCATCCAAAACAAACATAAACTTCCTACCTTAGAATCACTTTATTGACATTTCAAAAAATCTTGTATGGTTGAAACAAGAAGACAAAGGGAAATTAGGGAAACTATGGAGTTCTTTACAAAGGGAAAGGGTCCTAAATATGATTCGATAGATATCTTTGGTGAGACTTCAATGATATTGTATGACAACGATAATGATTATGAGACCTCTAGTGCTATAGATCAAGAACATTTTCTTAAGGTTGCACAAGATCCTAAATTTCATAAGCTTATGGGCAAGGTTATGGAGAAGGATAGGGAGAAATATTTCCTTCAACTTGCACAACAAGGTGTAAAACTCCCATCCAATTTCGATCTCTCAAAGTTGAAAGCAACAACTAAAAAATGAAACAAATACCAACACAAACACGAATGAGACCACAAATGAGAACACAAATGATGGTATAAACCAAGCCAGTTCAAATACAAGAACTAGGAGCAATAAGGAGAAGAATCCTCTAGTGAATCCTTTAAGCACACGTGTACAACAAAATCAAGACTTACAACAACAAATTGCCAAGATACAATTAGGATCTTCACCAAAGCAATATTCACTTGAAGATATATCTCCATACAAATTTGACAAAAGCTTGGTAATGTTACCCTTTCCCCCTAATTTGAAGTTCCAAAGTTTGACAAATATAAGGGGAAAAGGTGGCCCACATGATCACATCAGAGAGTTTTATGTTGCATGCATGGAAATCACACATAATGAGACATACCTAATGCAACTCTTTCCAAAAAATTTAGGTGGTCAAGCTATAGAATGGTTCTATCATTTACCACAAAGAATTAAATCATTTGATGAACTAGTAGAAAAATTTATCACTCATTTCTCCTACAATATTGAGAATGAGGTTTCAATGTTAGACCTTTGCAAAAGTAAACAAAGAAATGGAGAATATTTCACTAGTTTCTTACAAAGGTGGAGACAACTCGTTGTAGCGTCGTAAATTGTACGCACTTGCTAGGGTGGTGCAATTTCACACCTAGTTTAGCACCCGCCTTGGCGCATTTTGCATTTTGCATTGCATTTTCCCTTTAGCACTTAATTAATTAAATTAATTAGGTCTAAGGTTCTATTTTATCATCTCCCATATCATAAAGTTGGGCCCTTTTCATTAAAGTGTGCCCCTTTCATTTTATTCCTCTAATACATCATTTAATCAAAAACCCTAATTAGGTCCTATTTTGAACTTGGGGGCTTGATTTTGGGGGTCAAAACATCTCGAAATCAGCTGTAACTTCGAGATTCTCTCTAAAATCATCATATCCGACGACCCTGAAAATTTGGTGAAAAGTTGTCGGGACCATGGCGCCTGGAGTGCACATGGTCCCGGACATTTTTCCCGAAATTTTAGGAGCATGATCCAATCATAAAATAAAGCTTAACCCCAAGAAATTGGCGAGAGATTCAATCTCTAGGTTGGCCTAAAGGTGAAATTAAGACCTAGGGTTTCATATATAAGAGCTCTCTTTCTTCATTTGAAAGGATCCGATTTTTTATTTCAGGACCTCATATGCAGCGAAAGAGCAGATCTTTGAAGACTTCAACAACATTCAACATCCATCTATTAAGCATTCATCAATTTCATTCATCCATTTAGGGCTTTGAAGGCATTGAAGAGAAATAAGGGATCACCGACTGAAGATTGGCTTGTACCCCTCCCTTGGGGTTGGGTATGATTTCATGTTGTTTTCATGTCTTTGCATAAGCTTCAACATATCATTTGTATTCATGCTTTAGATCACTTTGCATCTTGATTTGGAGCATTTACATTATCATTTACAAGCAATTAGGGTTTACTTTCTAGGTTGCTCTAGCTTGCTTACTTTCATTTTAGGATCTTGCACACACACAAGATCTGCACACACTACTTTTACAATACAACTTGGCTATTCATGGAGGTGGAAATCATCAAAGTGGGGGTTTTGACTAAGGCAAAACCCTATATAGCCGCCCAAAACACCTTTTCAGATATAAGTGCAGATTTTGGGATTCGGATGACGCCGCAAGTTGCAGATCCGACGGAAGCAGATTGAGACGGAACAACACACCAAATTGCAAAGAAAAAGACCAGGACAGGGGCGTGGGGCACCCTGGTCCTACCAGGACAGGGGCGCTGGGTGCCTTGGTCCTTCTGTCAGATAGCAGTTTCAGCATTTTTCTGACAGCTTTTCAGGTTGCAAAACAACAGTTTCAGGTGCAGAATCAGGACAGTGGCGGCCACGCCCCCGTCCCGAACATCTCCACTCAGATTTTAACCCCAAGTACACATCTGCATTCTCCTTTTATCCTTGTGTTTATAGCTTTTCATCACTTAATCTCAATCTTGCAATCTTGTTACTGGTTCATACTTGCACTCTAGGGCTAGTAGTTGAACTTGCATCATTTTATCTATCATTTGCAACAAAGGAATAGAAATCCTAATAGGTAGCCCGTGGCTCTCTCTTCCACAAAAATAAGTAGCCAATTGTGTGATACCTCTAGGCTCTTTCGTATTCCACAAGTGTGTGATTGAAAGTGAGATTAGGGCATGTTTGCTTAGTGTCACTTTTTCCCCCACACATTTTGGTGAACCCGACGTGAATTCCAATCTTCTCTAATTCTGATTTATGTTTTCAAATTTGAGTGTTTATGCTATTTCAAATTCAAATTTGTATTTACAAGTTTTAATTTCTTGCAAGATTCAAAAAAAATTAGAGGAAATTTTTGCTAAAAACCTTAATTTTTCAATTCAAAGTTGAACTTGTGGATAGCTTAATTGGGATCAATAATTTCAAATCTGATTTAGGAACTCATTTGAATCATAAATTTAATTTTCTAAATCTACATTCTAAGTGCTTGCATTGGTTAAAATTGAACATTTCCCTCTATTTTGCATGTGTTATCATTTGAAAGAGGAAAATAGTTGTCATGATGCATTCATTTGATAATGGGTTAGCTTCCCTTGTTTCAATTTTTCCTTCTCCTAAAGAACCTCCCCCCATCTATAACAACATTTTAGTGCCTAAAAGAGTTGCTTCCAATCCCTTTGAGACTCTCCCATGCTCTAAGGATGAAGACTTTAAGAGTGATCTTGACAACTCTCCTAAAATGTGCCCTTCCTATTTAGCCATCCTAGAGGAAGAGAATGATATCATAAACACCTTTCTTAATGTTACTTCATCTTCCCTACATGATGCCTCTCTAAGTGAAAAGGCATTGATGGATATTGACTTATTTTCTCCTAAAGTTGGTCCTTCCAATGGGGGCATGTTAGTGCAACAAGAGGTTATGAACACTTCTTTCAAAGATCTCCTTCCTAAGCATGAATCTTTGGAGAAATATGTTCATGTTCCTCCTAAAAAACACTCCCTTCATGAGGATCCTTTTGTGCAAGAAGATGACATTATCCCTACATTTCCTAGTGATGGCATTTCCTTTTCCAACAAAATTCCCACTAGAGATGATGAATTAATGATAAATGCTTACCCTTCTCCTAAAGTTTGTCTTACCCATAAGCATCCCTTAGAGAAAGAAGATGAAATAATAAGCAATTTCCTTAATTCTCTCTCCCCTAAAGATCATATTGAACATATTTTGAGGAAAGAGGATGATTTTAACACATCTATTGATCCTCTCCCTCCTAAGGATGAGGAATTAATAAACAATGTTATCTCCTCTCCCGAAATTGACAATACTTCAAACATTCCTTTCAACCACTTCACTATTTGGGATGAACCATTAGAAGAAGGTGTAGATCATTCTCTACCTCATGAGAGAACCCTAGCCAAAGGGGATGAAATCAAGATTGAAAACTCCCTTGATAGTTTCTCACCTTCCTTGAATCTCAATTATTCTCCCTCTAAAAATAAAGCATCTCCCTCTCCTCAACTTGGTTCTACTCATAAGGATACCCTAGTTCAAAGCAAGATGGTTAACATCTCTTTCAAATATCTCCATCTCAAAAGTGAGATTTTAGAGAGTAATGTTGATCCTTCTCTTAGAGAGTTTATTCCCCATGTAGATCCTTTGATGATAGAGGATGATATGACCTTTCCTAGTATTACTCTTCCTACTGGAACATCAATGCCTACCTCTTGTCTCTCTCCTAAAATTGATTTAATCCGTGATAAGATTTTAGTGCAAGAGAAAACTATCAATAATTCTTCCAACACTTTTGTTCATTCCTCTAAACCATGCTCAATCAATTTGATGCGTGTGAATGAAACACCTAACAAACCTCTCTTCACTGTCCAAGGTGCTTGTCCTTCTCAAAATTCTCAACCTTTAAATAAGCCTATCTTAGTGGTGCAAGGTGGTTATGCTAATGATTCTTTTTGCACTCCTAAGAAACCTATTATTACTGTGCAAGGAGGTTATTCTACTAAGAGCCCTTATGAGTATGCTAAGCAACTGACTAGAGAGAGTTATAATGCGGTTGCTCATACCTATAATACTAGAAACAATAGGCAACCTAATCCTCCTCTAGTTATCCCAACTTCACTTCCTCCTTCCCAACCTATTCTTCCTCAAGTTCCTCATATTTCACAAATGCTTAGTAAGGACTATGATCTTATAGAACAACTTAAAGCTACCCCTGCTAAGATATCCCTTTGGGATTTGATCCAAACTTCTTCCGGTCATCATGGAATGTTACAAGATGCCTTGAAAGATTTGAATGTTCCTCCACCTAATACATCTAGTAATATAGTGTCTTTGGTTAACTCTGTGATGAATCCTAAAGCTCAAATTGTGTTTACTCAAGATGAGTTGCCTACTAGTGAAATTCAACATCAATATGATCCCTTGATGATTGTGGTTATCATAAATGACACTGCTATAAGACGAACACTGGTAGATAATGGCTCTGGCCTTAATGTGTGTAGCATTAATCTATTGCATAAGATGAATGTGGATACATCCCTTATTGAGCCTGACTCTCATCCCATTCGAGGCTTTGATAATGTGGCTAAGTCTTCATTAGGTATTATCACCTTACCCATCATAGTGGGACCTGTTACTTTGCCTACTCCTATCCATGTTATGTCGGGAAATCTAACATACAACTTGTTATTAGGGAGGCCTTGGATTCACAGTATGCAAGCTGTTCCCTCTACATTGCATAGACAAGTTAAATTTATTTATAACAATAAAACATATACCTTGATAGGTGATACTAATCTTCAGGCTTGTTTGCAAACAGCTACTTCCAAAGGGAGTTCTTCTAAGCCTTCCTCTTCTAGTGATGACTCGTTAAACAAGATACCTATGGATGAATCATCACCCTCTGATAATCAAAATTCTTTGGATGAGTCTGAAGTTCCTGAAGAAGATTCTTCTCAACTTGAATCTACACATGAAAAGGCTTTTGATCCTGAGAAGGTTCTCACAGAAGACGATTGGGGATCTCTTGATTTTAATCCCACCTTTGTAGGTGAGTATAGGGTTCCTCCTAGAGAACTTAAAGTTAAAAAGAAGGAAGAAACTAGAGATCAATCAGTCTTACCTGAACCTATGAGCAATAATTTTGTGGCTGCTTCTCAAACTTCTTCTCCTCACACCTCTAATTCTGAAAAATTTGATTCTTTGTCTTATGAAAAACCACCTTTTCTTTCTGAAATGGCTAATCGTTATGGTCGTGGTTTTCACATTTTGGCTAAGAGTGGCTATAGTGGAAATGGTTGTGGCTCAAATGAACAAGGAATTAAAGTTCCTTTAGAACATAACATGCATGAATATTCATTTGGACTTGGATATAACCTTTCTAAGCTCACCAAAGCATCTAAAAGACCATCTCTCAATGTGAATTCTATATTTAGTGGTGATGATGATCTCACTTCAACTAAATCATTTTCTACTTCTATCAACTCTCATTTCCCTCATAAGGAAATCTTGGCGATGAACAAATCTCTTTATGAATCCCCTCAAATTTCCAAATTCACTTATGAATCTTTATCTCCTATTCATCATAAATTCCTTTCCTCCAGGGATAAGGCTCTAATTAATTACACTCATCCCTCTTCTAAGATTTCTTGTGACTTTTCTTCTGCAATTTTTGTCATTTTATACATGTTTTTGATCTCACTTATAGTTGAGCATTCAGCATGTCATATTCAAATACCTCATTTAGTTTATCATGTCTTTAAATAACATTAATGGCTATTATGTTGCTCATCATTATGTGACATTGGTAGCTCATTTACTGGGAGCTCATTGTCATTCATGATGGTACAATTCCAAGTGCAATCATATTTTTGAAGCAACATAATAGCCTAATTTTTCTATGTTATCTCTTGTTCCTATGGGGTAATAATGTGGAAATATTGATCATCTTTTCTTTAGAATCCTCTTTCCCTAGATATGGGAGAAGATGTGTATTCTCTTTCTTACCTTACCCACTTCTTGTGAGGAGCATTTTACATACACTAATGTCTTGCTTGCATGAACTCATGTGAGTATGTAGTACATTTTGTTTATGTCTAAATCTCTCCCTAGAAGATTTTGTAAGTCCTTCTCATTATCCTTATCCTTGGGAGGCAATGATCTTTTCTTATTTTTATCTAAGGATCCACTTTTTCCTATTTTGTGGATGGTGTGAACTTTATTACTTGATGTTATTCCTTGTATGCATTTGTTGTTGTTTTTTCAAGGATTCTCTCTTACAAGAGGTGTAAGTCCTTGACTACAACCTCTTTTGCAGTTGGTAAAATACATCCATAATGAATTCACTCTCCCAATTGGGTTAAAAAGAGCATCATCCTTCATTAAGAATCACTTTCACCTCGCAAAAGAAGGAAGTATTGCATTCTTATTCTCTTCTTTGTCTTATTCTAGAAGATGTTATATTTGTCTAAGATAATTCCTCTCACGGATAGGTGTCTTTTGTACAAAGATCTCTTCTCCTCTAAGGATCTCCTTTACACATACTACAAGATATCCCTTTTCAACTATCTTATCCTTGCTTAAAGAGTGCAAAACTCTCTTGCTTGGATCTATGACATTGTTGCATTTTTGGGGTATCTTCTTTTGTGATGAAGGTAGGTATCCTTGTTCTACTTTGCTTATGACATAAACATTACACTTTTTGAGCAATGGGTCATTCTCGGAACCAAAGCACAGACTCTTAGAGCAAGATGTCTCCATTTTTCTTTTATGCAAGGTGATTATTCTCAGAACCAGAGCACAGACTCTTAGAGCGAGATGTCACGCTTTTTTACTATACATATACAGGTTGTAGCATACTCGGGCATAGACTCCTATGAGGTGCTTCTAACCTCACTTACACACACATGCACGAGGTTGAGTGGAACTAGCGGCATAAGGCTAGACTTTCTCACTCTCCTCCCTTACATGGATCACCTAGATAGACTCTAGGGGCTAGTTTTCCATGTCCTTTTTCCCATGGATCACCTAGACAAGATCTAGGGGTGAGAAGTCCATGTTTTCTCTCTCACTATTCTTCTCATGGATCACCACTGTGTGTATTCATGCTTTTTTTCTTTCTTCTCCTCTCTTTGCATTTTGTTTCCATTTACATCCTTCATCTTGTGTTAGAGAACTCCCAAATCCTCACACTCTTTGTTGTGTTGGAATTGAGATTTAGTCCTCTTTCTTACCAAATGATTCTCCATTAGTTTTTGATCTCATATCAAATCTTCTTGTGAGCATTTGTCATCAATATTCTTTAACAATTCGAAGTGGTAAACATGATACCCTATTTCAACTCACTAAAATTAGCAAGCCAAAACAGGGGGGGCATATAGCTACCCTCGAATTTTTATCACCTTCCTTAGTAAGCATTAGGTGATTTTGTGATCTAACGTGTGTTTTGTAGGGTGCGGTTCCTAACTGTGTACTGCAGATACCGCTGGGGGCTTCGTTCAACAGACTTATGGATATATCCTTTTTCAAATAATGTTTACTTTTCTGTACTTTAGCTTGCATATGAACGTAGTGTTCATATGACCACTAAAGTGGGGGCTAAATGTAGCGTTGTAAATTGTACGCACTTGCTAGGGTGGTACAATTTCACACCTAGTTTAGCACCCACCTTGGCGCATTTTGCATTTTGCATTGCATTTTCCCTTTAGCACTTAATTAATTAAATTAATTAGGTCTAAGGTTCTATTTTATCATCTCCCATATCATAAAGTTGGGCCCTTTTCATTAAAGTGTGCCCCTTTCATTTTATTCCTCTAATACATCATTTAATCAAAAACCCTAATTAGGTCCTATTTTGAACTTGGGGGCTTGATTTCGGGGGTCAAAACACTCGAAGTCAGCTGTAACTTTGAGATTCTCTCTAAAATCATCATATCCGACGACCCTGAAAATTTGTTGAAAAGTTGTCGAGACCATGGCGCCCGGAGTGCACATGGTCCCGGACATTTTTCCCAAAATTTTAGGAGCATGATCCAATCATAAAATAAAGCTTAACCCCAAGAAATTGGCAGGAGATTCAATCTCTAGGTCGGCCTAAAGGTGAAATTAAGACCTAGGGTTTCATATATAAGAGCTCTCTTTCTTCATTTGAAAGGATCCGATTTTTTATTTCAGGACCTCATATGCGGCGAAAGAGCAGATCTTTGAAGACTTCAACAACATTCAACATCCATCTATCAAGCATTCATCAATTTCATTCATCCATTTAGCGCTTTGAAGGCATTGAAGAGAAATAAGGGATCACCGACTGAAGATTGGCTTGTACCCCTCCCTTGGGGTTGGGTATGATTTCATATTGTTTTCATGTCTTTGCATAAGCTTCAACATATCATTTGTATTCATGCTTTAGATCACTTTGCATCTTGATTTGGAGCATTTACATTATCATTTACAAGCAATTAGGGTTTACTTTCTAGGTTGCTCTAGCTTGCTTACTTTCATTTTAGGATCTTGCACACACACAAGATCTGCACACACTACTTTTACAATACAACTTGGCTATTCGTGGAGGTGGAAATCACCAAAGCGGGGGTTTTGACTAAGGCAAAACCCTATATAGCCACCCAAAACACCTTTTCAGATATAAGTGCAGATTTTGGGATTCGGACGACGCCGCAAGTTGCAGATCCGACGGAAGCAGACTGAGATGGAACAACACACCAAATTGCAGAGAAAAAAACCAGGACAGGGGTGTGGGGTGCCCTGGTCCTGCCAAGATAGGGGTGCTGGGCACCTTGGTCCCTGGGACAGGGGCGCTGGGCGCCCTGGTCCTTTTGTCAGACAGCAGTTTCAGCATTTTTCTGACAGCTTTTCAGGTTGCAAAACAACAGTTTCAGGTGCAGAATCAGGACAGTGGCGCCCATGCCCCCGTCCCTAACATCTCCTCTCAGATTTTAACCCCAAGTACACATCTGCATTCTCCTTTTATCCTTGTGTTTACAACTTTTCATCACTTAATCTCAATCTTGCAATCTTGTTACTGGTTCATACTTGCACTCTAGGGCTAGTAGTTGAACTTACATCATTTTATCTATCATTTGCAACAAAGGAATAGAAATCCTAATAGGTAGCCCGTGGCTCTCTCTTCCACAAAAATAAGTAGCCAATTGTGTGATACCTCTAGGCTCTTTCGTATTCCACAAGTGTGTGATTGAAAGTGAGATTAGGGCGTGTTTGCTTAGTGTCACTTTTTCCCCCACACACTCGTCAACAAATGTCCATGTGACATTCCAAAATAGAAAAAGATAGAGATATTTATACACAACTTGAATGTTGAATTGAGTTACCAATTACAACTTCAATGTCCACCTACCTTTGCAAAGGTTAATTGATAAAGGACTTCTCATAGAGAACGCATTGATAGAAAAGGGACAAATTAAAATTTATAAGGATAATGCCAATCCAAGCAACAACAATGATAAATCAATATTTTGGACCAAGAACAAAAACATTATGAATTATGGTGTTGTAGATGCACAAAATCTCAAGCCAAAACAACCCATCTTCAATTTATTGGGTCCACAAAATAACACAAATAATCAAAACAACAAAAACAACAATGCACCTAAATGTAGAGCTCCATATACTCCTCACAGAAAGTTTACACCATTGGGTGAACCACTTGAAACTACTTTGGGGAAGCTCATTTCAAACAACATTATAACATTACCCAAAGTGAGAGATTACGAACCAAAAGTTAAACCCGCATGGTGGAATGGTCAAGATTATTGCAAGTTTAATAAGAGAAAAGGACATACAACCAATGATTGTCAAAGACTGAAAAATACCATTCAAGATTTGATTGACAAGGGTGATATATCAGTTGATGAACATAAATATAATGAGGAACATGTGGCATTCAAGGATCCTCTTCCAAATTATGAAAAGGGAATTCCCTCAAAGTCAAGCAAAAACATCGTCAATTACACAAATGCATCTTATGACTATGTCATTAATCACATATTTGAAAGTGTTTCTTATGAAAATGTGATTACCATTAAGAGCAAACCCGATTGTAATGTGACTATACGTCAAGGAAAAGTCACCCTTCAAGGAGTGCCACCTAAGCCATCTTCCATGGCTAATTGTAGTGGTGAAAAATTAGGGTTTCCATAAACCTAATAGATCTAGCCACAAATTGGCAAGGATAAGGACTGAGAATTATATTAGATTTACTAGGGATTTAAGATTGAATTGCCCTCTTTTGAGTTGAATTACATGAAAATGTTGAAATTAGAGTAAATCTACTAGAAATTGACATAAAAATACATAAATAGTGAGCTATAGTCATCGAATTGAGCCACGAACCTAGATTTGAGTATTGTAATAGGATTCAGATATGTTTCCAAAAGGAGCTCCTGATTTGTCGGGACTAGTGTGACGGTCACTTTGCTCCTCTGCACTTTTCTCACTCCAATGAGGGATTGATTTATCTCTATAAATAAAGATTATCTTGAAGATCACGGCTCTATAACTACTTCCTACACATAGAAAGAAGGGGACATAGGTTAGGATTAAGGGTTTGCCTAAGTCAAACCCCAGTTTTGGAATTAACCATAAAATAGAAATGAAATATGATTGAATTGGAGTAAAGAAAATGTTCTCCTTTTGAGGGAGATGCTGAGTAATGATTGAAAACACAAATTCTATACCTCCTTGTGAAGTTTTGTTTTTCTCCACAATGAATTAGGGTTTCATGAATTTTTCGATAACATAGAACATGAATGTCAACTCCAATGCTTGAATCTTGACTTTATCTTTGCTCTAATGCTTGAAGGAAGACTGATTGCTTTCTTTCTTGAACTTGAATACTTGATTGCTTGAATTGGTTGATCAATATTATTTTCGAATGGATAAATGAGAGGCGTAGACCTCCTTTTACACTTTCCCACCAAACAATAATTTAATTTTACTACATGGGCTAGTACAAAGCTAGAATTCTTGGTCAAATCACATGACCGTTAAGGAGTCCTAATAGGGAGGACTAGTTGTGCTAGGTACTCTGGTCCTGAGGGGACTAGGGCACCACGTCGTGGTCCTGCCCAATCAGAGACCAAATTTGAGGAGCAAGATGATGCAAAGTAAAAATGGTGATAAATATGCATAGAAAGAGAAAAATTGGGTCTCATTCAGGCCTTGGAGAATGAATGCTAAAGTGAGGGCCCAAATGCGGACAAAATTACAAGGGAGAACAATTTAGGACACTACATTTAGCCCCCACTTTAGTAGGAGTATGAGACTAAGCATACTCTCGGTAAAGTACAAAGGTTTGCATTGAAAGGATTTTATCAAGCTTCTAAGGAGGCAAGACACACCAAGCCCCTAGTTGACTTTAGGTATCTCAAAACTTCCAAAATCCAGATAAAAGGGACATCATAAGAGAAAGAGAGAGAAAAGAGAACTGTGACTACTTAGCCTAGTAAGGTTCACTTACCATGAGTCATGAAAAAAAATACCAAAATTACTAAGCAAAAGGATAAGTTTACAAAGTAACTTGAGTATCAAAATGTGAAAAGAGAGAAACATTGAGCAGAGTGTATTCTCCCATGTTAAAGTGATTGCATACACCACAACAGGATCAATAGCTTTAAGGTAGTATACATTCATCCAAAAGAGAAGCACGTTATCACAATGATATGCCCCCAAGAGAGAACAAATCAAAGGATAACGATCACAAAACACAAAACACAAAAGAGTTCTACTTAACTCTAGGGTCAATATGCTCTTATAATAAATAATGTATATCATGTATATATTTGCATTGAATTGTCCTCATCTTCCAAATAAAGTAGAACCACAATGGAAGAAGGGCACATGTGTATTTTGAGTCGACATGGGAGATACCAGAAGAGATCTCAATGCTTTGCATCATCTTCAAGTAGACAACACTAAGGACAACAAATAGAAGAATTGAGAAACAAATAGAAGAAGGTTATGAACAAGCAAGAGAGGAGAGGGAGAGAGAATCTACGACACGAATGAAGCTAATCAAGAAATTCATTTGTCTCCTAATCTTTCTCAACAATGTTTTGGCAAGGTGGACAATATGCAAGAGGAGCCACTTATAGCATGGTAAATGGAGCTACCCCAAGTTCCAAACATGGACCATGCTCTAATGATGGATCACTTTGTCTGTTACTGGGAGATAGGATTAATTCTTTTAAAAATTATTTAGATAAATTATTGTCAACATCATATTCACATTCATCACTTGAATCATTTTTAGCATGAACATCATTTTCATCCATCTCTTCATCAAGATTAATAAAAATAGGATCCTTAATTGGAATAGAACATGAACCATCATTTTTCTTTAGCATTTTATGTCTTAGAGATTTAGGTTGAACTTCCTCCCTAGGGTTAGGCAAAGGCTAGACAAATGGGATTGTGTTAACATTTAGAGTCTTTGGGGATTAAATGGGTTGAGAGTCAAGTTCACAAGCCCTAGCACGATGTCTCTGTCGGAATTCTTTTGCATGATGGTTTCTTTTAGTTTTAGCTAAAGGTTGTGAAGGTTTAGGGTCAATAGGAATAGACTTATTCTCTTCCTTTAAAGAAATATGCAAGGGAGAGGGTTTTTTAGGGTGAAAGATAGGATATATTGGGTGCTTCCCTTTACAAGATGTAGGAGGAATGAGCACAACATATAAAGGATGAATAGATGGTGTAGGAAGGAGAACATGTCCATCATGAGAAGGAGGAATGGGATTAGGATATATAGGCTTACATATAGATAAGATCATCTCATTATTCCATCTTTGATAAGATTGAAAAAGAGCATCACTTTGAGGCTTAAGAGGTTCAAATTGTTTAGACCAAAAGTAATCAATATTAACATCTCCACACCTCACCATGGGTTGGTACATGCTATGATTAATTGTTATGATTTTTTCATTAAGTGGGAATTTCAGACACTTATGAATGGTAGAAGGGATTTCTTTCATGGAAGAGATCCAAGGATGCCCCCACTTCACATGAAATTGATCTGATGTAGGAATGATAGAAAAATTGACATCTAAAGATTTAGTAACAATCTCAACAGGCAGAGAAATAGAGCCAATAGCGGGAGAAGAGAAACCATCAAAGATCTTAGTCACCACATCAGATTTATCCTATGTCACTTGATGCAATTTTAAGGTGTAAAGATATTCTTCAACTATCACTTTCACCATACATGCGGGATTAATGAGCACCCTTCATGAGAGCATGTCTTTGTTCCTCGTAGTGATATATAGTGGGCCATCAAGTGCTTCAATAGTCTCACTAGGATCAAATGTTATACATAGGTCCTTAGGAGGTGTAGGTTTATCAATAAGATTCACCACATTATTAGACTCAAGGGAAAGATCATTAGGAGAAAAGGCAAGATGCTCAGATTCGATCACATTAGTAGAATGAGAAGGCAAAGGATTGGTAAAGATTTGGAGGTTTTGATTAGGAGGAGCTATAGATTTGTTTCCTTTGTCATTCACACCATCCACAGATATGGTATTGTTATCAATAAGGTCTTGAATCTTACTCCTTAGGGAATAACACTTTTTCAGTGTAATGATCAGGTTGACAAAGCTATTGGCAAAAGGCTTTGGCATCATAATAAGATGGCAAAGGTTTTTTGTATCAATTGGTTTGATGGGAGGAAGTTTCAACATATTTTTTGTAACAATTATTTTATAATGCTATGCAAAGATTCAAAAAGAGGAATAAATTATTTTCTAAAATACTTGGATAAATAAGGCACACCTGTTCTTGTAGCTGCTACTTGGGTGTTCTTATTGTCATTGAACTTGATTAATCCCTTGTTTGACTTAAACTTTACAAAATTTTGTTGAGCACTTTCATTCTTATCAACTGGAGCCATTGAAGGAGACTGTTTAAATTGACTTACTTGAAGCTAATAGTTATGAAGTACTACGCACAACTGTGTAAAGGAAGTAAACTCAAAAAAGAGAATCTTATCCCTAATGTCTTTTTGAAAATTGAAAATTAAAAATAAAAATTCTTTGAACATCTTGATCAAGCATAGGATAAGAAATTTGAGAATACAAATTCTTATATCTACCAATAAAATTAAACACTTTTTCTTTAACACCTTGCTTATAATGCATCAAATCAATCAAAGCAATCTTAGGACCAATATTATTGTGAAATTGTTGAATAAAATCATTAGCTAACTATTGAGATGATGTAATTGAATAAGGAGGCAAATAACAATACCATTGCAAAGCTTTATCTCTAAATGTTCTAGTAAACAATTTGGTCAAAAGTCTTGGATCATAAGCAAAATCACTAAACAAAGTTTGAAATTTTTTCACATGAGTCACGAGATCACTTTTTCCATTATAAAGCTCCAATTGAGGGACTTCCACATGTTTAGGGGGGACAACATGAACAATATCATTAGATAATGGGCTCGCTACATCAAATGTGGGCACATTAAACTTGGATTGGTTCATGGAAGCTATTTGTTGTTGCAAGGATGACATGGTTTGAGCTAGGATATTAATGGTTTCTTATGTGGATAGGTTGAAATTAGACATGTTGGATTAGGATGGAGGAGTAACATTGATAAATGAAGGTGGAGGTTGAGAATAAAGAGGTGGAACATTATGATAGCTAGGTATGGGAGATGATTGTGTAACAAATGGAAGAGTCACAAAAGGAGGGATGTAAGAGTTTTGAATATTTTTGCCCCCTTGACTAACATGTGAAGGAATAAAATTTTGTATGGAAGTAGTCATGATATTAGATGTAAAAGTAGCCACACTAGTCATAGGAATAGAATGATTAACTTAACTAGGAGGTTGAGTGTAACCAAGGACCTCAACATAACTTTTCAAAGGCATGATATTGGTGTCAACAATATGTGCAAGGCTATGCCAACTTTATTGCTTTGAATGATTATTTTTAATCCTCCAATCCATGGCATAGCCTCACTTTTTGGGTATTGTTGACTCATCCATTGTTGAACATTTTCAAATTCATTGTCAATCTTCTCCAATTGGTCAATGGAAACCCTAGTTAGTGATTCACCCTCATCATGAGAATTATGCAAAGAATAGGGATAAATAACATCAATTGTTGGAATAGAAGAACCACCCACATTCTCATGAAACAAGTTATCTAAATTAGGCTCCATATCCTTAGTAATTAAACCTTGGGAAGCCTTAATTCTACAATTTCTTCTCATGAGAATATTATTGGTAGGACTAATGGTAGTAAAACTCATGAACAAAGGAGGGAAATTTGAATTTGAATTTGAAAATTGTGATTAAGCAATAATACATTTGGTAAAAATGATTGATAAAATAATTAATTATGCAATTTGATTTGTGAATTTGAAAGATAAATGCATCTAGATCATAGCATAACATTCATAAAGATCAAATATAAAAAATAATTTGAGAAATTATGCAACCCACATGGTAAATTTTAGAATTATAAATGGGTTTTTGTACATTCAACCACTAAATTTATGTAATTCAATTTTAAAATGAGATCTAGGAGGGAAATTTTGAATTTTAAATTAAACGAATAATTAGATCTGGAATTACAAACCCAATTTAGACAACCTACAAGCTCAATTTTAGAATTAAAAATTAGGGTTTTTGTGAATTTAACCTCTAAATTTTAAAAATTCAATAAAAAATTAAACCTCTAAATGTAAATTTGAATTTGAAATTGCATAAAGACTCAGATCTGAGAACAAAAATCAAAATTGTAGGTGCAAGGAGTCGGGTTCACCAAAATTTAGTGGTTAAAAATTAGGGTTTCCACAATTAGATGTATGAAAACTGATTATTTTTACTTGGGGACCATTACATTAAAAGAGGGAGGTAAACCCAATAGATCTAGCGACAGACTAGCAAGGATAAAGGCTAAGAATTCTATTAGATTTACCAAGGATTTAAGATTGAATTTCCCTCTTTTGATTTGAATTGTGAAAATGTTGAAATTAGGGTAAATGTGCTAGAAATTGATGTACAAATGCATAAATAATGAGCTACAATCATCGGATTGAGCCACGAACTTGGATCTGGTGATTGTAAGAGAATTCAGATATGTTCCCAGAAGGAGCTCTTGATTTGTCAAGACCAGTGTGATGGTCGCTCTGGTCCTCCACAATTTTCACACTCCAATGGGGGATCGATTTGTCTCTGTAAATAAAGCTTATCTCGAATATCGTAGCTCTGTACCTACTTCCTAAACATAGAAGTGAAGAGGAAATAGGTTGGGGATAGGGGTTTGCCTAAGTCAAACCCCAATTTTGGAATTAACCATGAAAAAGAAATGAAATATGATTGAATTATAGTAAAGGAAATGCTCTCCTTTTGAGGGAGATGTTAAGTAATGACTAAAAACACAAATGCTATACCTCCTTGTGAAGTTTTATTTGTCTCCACATGAAATTGGGGTTTCATGAAGTCTTAATAACACAAACCATGAATGTCAACTCCAATGCTTGAATCTTGACTTTATCTTTGCTCTAATGCTTGAAGGAACATTGGTTGCTTTCTTGCTTGAACTTGAATGCTTGATTGTTTGAATTGATTGATCAATATTATTGCCAAATGGATAAATGAGATAGGTAGACCTCCTTTTATACTTTCCCATCGAAAAAAAATCAATTTTTCAACATGAGCTGACACAAAGCTGGAATTCTCACTTAAATCACATGACCATTAAGGGGCCAAAATTTGGGTTCTAATTGGGAGGACCAGGGCACTGGATGCTCTAGTTCTGAGAGGACCAAGGCACCACGTCATGGTCTTGTCCAATTAGAGACCAAATTTGAGGAGCAGGTTAATGTGCAAAGTGAAAATGGTGATAAATATGCATAGCAAGAGAAAAAACAAGTCACATTCAGGCCTTAGAGCACAAACACCAAGGTGAGGGACCAAATGCAGACAAAATTGTAAGGGAGTACAATTTAGGATGATACACTAATCAATCTAATTTCCTAGACCAACTTAGAAAGACATCGGCCCACATATATATCTTAGAGCTTCTGCGTCTATCACCAACCCATAAAGAAATCTTGGAGAAGGCTCTACAAGAAATGAATGTATCCCCAGACCTTGACCCTACACAATTTCAGGCCATGGTGAGACATCTTACCACTCCTCATTTCTTATCTTTCATTGAACATGATGACCTAGCCATAAATCAACCTCACAATGGACCCCTTCATATAGAAGTACTTGTACATAAGCATAGAATCAAATGTGTCCTAATAGATGGAGGAGTTGGTTTAAATAGATGCAATTTCAAATTAGTCCATGCATTGGGGATTTTTGAAAATGTCATGGATCCCAAAAAGAAGATCACTATTGAGACCTATGATGAAGAAGAAAAAGCATACAAAGTATCAGTTGTTTTGCCTATTAGAATTGGACCAGTGGAAAAAGATATGGCTTGCCAGGTGCTTGACCTTGATTTATCTTACAATATACTCCTTGCATGTCCTTGGATACATGTAATGCAATTTGTCCCATCCACATATCATCAATGTTTGAAGTTTCCATATAATGGCCAAGAAATAACTATCCAAGGAGATCCCAATCCATTTCAATATTGCAATACCATTCGGCCTAAACTAGACATCATTGATCCACATAATTGTGCAGCTTCATCTCCTACTTTACATATTGATACAAATTCAGTACCCTCAACATCCAAAGTAACATAACCAAAGATAAAACTCTATTGAACAAACCTTTTGCAAACCATCTTTGGGCAAACAACAATCCTTGATTTCTAAGAAGTAACCAAGAGGTCCTTTTATCAAATGGGGGACCTTATCAGATAAAAGTGATGAAAATGACATCAAAGAATGGCTATATAAATAAGAAGAGGACAAATTAAATGTTGGAATCCAAGAACACTGAGAGGAGGGGGAATCAGTGTTATGCTGGTAAATTCAATTTTAACCTTATTATAACATGTATTCAGCAACCGGTAAACCGGTACATATATAATTGAAATAAGTAAAGCAATCAATGAACCAATCACACAAATTAACACCATAACACAAATAATTTATGCATGGAAAACTTCAAAGAGGAAAAACCAAGATGGGATTTGTGACCCACAATATCAATCCATTGGGCATATGAAAAGATATTACAATATGGGGGCCTACACATGCAGGAAGGCTTACAGCCTAGAGAAAACTGCTCAACACAAAGGAGCCTCACTGACTACAGTCACTTTGAATAAGAAAACATAAGATTGAACTCATTTAATGCATCTGCTATGCCTAATTAAGTTTTGGTTCAAGCTCTGATTGTTCCGGTTCTGAAAACCCTAAACCCTTACCGGAATAACTTCTTACATAAATGTCCTCATGATCTTCACATTACTTACAACATCAATCTTCCTCTCATTACAATCATTACAATCATATCTTATCATATCATAAAATAATCTAATAAACTAACCTATATGACCTTACAATCCTTCATGACTCATGTCGGCTTACATAGATATTTAAAAAATGATTATACATGTCGGCTCATTACATATATACATAAATATAAAAATGAATTGTTGATTACCAAATCTCCCAATGATGTTGGCCTCCTATACCGCTACCTAGTTTGTAAGCCATGTCGGCCTTCAATGCCGGTACCCATAGAATCCTTCCTACCGGTGAAGATACCTGCCTGTGTCGGTTCAGTGTCTTCCGATGAAGTACCAAACCAAACAATGAAGTTGAAACATGTTGCCATCAATGACAATGCATGAAACCAATCAAATGAGTGTCAATTTCCAACAATCTCCCCCTCTGGCATTGATGGCAACGCTCATGTGAAAAATGATAATGGTTTCCATCTATCGGTTTCACCCTGAGACTGCTCCCCCTGAGCTGAATATCCAACTGTGATCATGATCTATACAAATACTCCATATCTCCTAATGTCAAGAATATATTTTTCACCTATACCTCCCCCTTTGACATCAATGCCAAAAAAAAACCAAAAATCAGGATGAAGAATGAAATTATGTACAAAGAATGTGTCCCAAAACACCTTACCGAAGCTAAATATACTTGAAAATTTATGGATAGGCTTTCTTCAAAAGCTCTAGATATGTGTCCCAACCGGATTTGAATGTGCCTTAAAATAATACAAGTCCATTAAGCATATGAGCATGGGACTCTTTCTCCTTAAGCTCTACCGGTGTGGGCTTACCAACCATATCTATGCATTCCTTCTTATGTACACTCAAAGAGTCCAACTGGGGACTCACCAATTCTCTGAGCCCTTTACCTCTCCTAATGATTTTTTCTTTTTCCCTTTCAAGAGCTGAAACTTGAGCTTCTGATACCAAAATCTGCCCATCAATAGATGTAGTCAAAGAATTGGAACCATCAAAAGAACTGATTATACCTACAATTTTGTCCTATGAATCCTTAATCCCTTTATCTATATCTACAGTAAGCAATCCGGTGTTACAGCGTACTCTGTATATATTAGTACATTTCCTTAAATCATTATAAATTAACTTCAATTTGTCAGAAATCTCTTTCTTCTTTGATTCAATCATCTTATCAAAAGTGACTCTCTTAGCTTGTGTGAATCTCTTCAATGCCTCCCAGTTAAAAATCTGATGTAGTGATTGAAAATATTAGAAATGTGCTCAGTAATTATTTTGAGCTTTTCGGATGGGCTTGCTCCTTTTTCAAAGTGGCACTCTGAGATAAGTCTATGCAAAATTGGGATTGATTGATTAATTATTCCTTTGTCCACTAATCCTTCCTTCATCATCTTCTGAGAAGCCATTATCATGAGCTCAGTAGAACTCATCTTAGTTATGCTCTTTTGCTCTACCTGTGAGGTGTCAATTGACAACAATGATGTGCTTGCTATTGATTCCTTATCAGATTCCTCTTTCTTCTCCTCTGATGGTTGATTAAATTTAATAACTTCCTCTTTTGCACTGGTGGCTTCACCACTTGGTACAATATCAGTTACAGTTGGTTCCACATGAACTGTATCCTTGACCCATACATTCTAATCTAGAGGACTATTGTCCTCAACATTTGTAACTTGTACACTTTGTGAATATGTCGATATATCTACTTTTGTTGGTATCTCCTTACTGTCCTATACATTAGATTCTATCAAGGGCTCTAAATCCAATGCCTTATTATCTTTCAAAATTATAGGTGATGCACCCACAATACCTTTGCCTTTCCCTTCAACGGGATGTTAGTAGTCTTAGTTTTAGCTTTCAGTGAAGTGTAGAAACTAGGGTTGTCAATAAAGAATTGAACCCATGCCTTGTGGGTCTCACTGATTATTTCATTAACCCTACCTAACATAAGACTAACTATCCTATTCTTGCTTTGAAAAATTGTTCTATCTGCAACTTCAAGTGTCATATCCAACTCATTCAGAGTAATTGATCCACAAGTAGTTAATAATTCTTGAATTTTTCTATGCTTGTCCTCCTCCATAGAGGATAATCTCCTAGCATATAGAATTTCATATATTTGTGTTAGTATTTGCTTCTCAATTTCTAACAAAGCCTTCTTAAATATATCCAGATATACCAAAATCGCTTCTTCAATTTCTCTATGCTTATCATCATCTAAGTGCTCATAATAGAATGGTACATTTTTCAACATACCATCCTTAGTGATTTCATCTATTAATTTTGTACAAGTCTTGGGTGGGATTATAGTTACATTACTGGATACAATAGAAAGGTCTATGTCATCCATCTTCTTTCTTCTTCCAGAACCGGATGGTGCAGAAGGTGTATGAGATGTTTCCTTTGGAGCTCTTTTCTTTGCAGGTTGGTTGGTCGGTACCTTGATTGTGGCCTTCCTTACTGGTTGATCCCTTGCTTCCTCCTTAGACTCCTCACCTTTCTTCCTGAATACCCTCTTGAATGCTAAAGGTGTGTCATCTTTAGTTTCAGAGTCTAATGGAATAAGCTCAATGAAGATTTCAGGCTTTTTCCTCTTCCTTCCTTTTGTCAGAACAACATCCATTAAGGCCTTGATGTCCTGAGATACTTGTTCAACAAATTTGTTGGTCTTGCCTTGTTGTTTCTCCCTCTTCTTCTGATTCAATTCAGTTTGAACCTCTTGCTTCTTCTGTTTTGCAGTACCAAAGAATTTTTCAATCTCATCAATAGGAGCATCAATCAATATTTTGGCATAAGCATCCAGAATTTCAGCATCAACATTATATCTCATCTCCTATATCCATATATTTCAAGGTTTAACTGCTTCCATTAAGGTTTCATCCTTTTTTGACCATAAAGTATATCTCAGTTGAGTATTTCTCAACAATGTGTTTAGGAACCCTCTCTCTGGATTTCATTGCTTTCTCTAATGCCTTGAAATAACCCCAAACCTTATCATCTCACTGACTACCCAAGCTAGCAATAGATTTTTTCAGTTGTATACCTACCGAGATATCAAATGCCCATTGTCTCTTCCCAAAACTGGGAGTTTCATTAAGGAAAAATAGTATCAAGCAAACAATAAGATTCGCATACCGGAATATCCCCTTTTTCTCTCCTTTGATCTTCCCAAGGTTAATTAACAACTCATCTAGCATCCATCCACAGAGATCTATCTTCTCATTTTCCCTCATAATCTTATGTGTGGCATATATGTAGAAGCTAGAAATAGAATTGAGATGATTGGATTGAGTTACCTTATACCCAATGATCATGCTGCAAAATCTGATGTCTCTATTAGTGATGGTGCTGACCCTCATCGATCATCGGTCTGAAGTTGCGCCTGTAAGTTTGTTAACTTGATCATTTGAAATATTTTTCTTTGAATGCTAACCAATCTGCGACAAACCAGTGATGGCCCTAATGGCCTCCTTCATGATCTTATAAGGTCTAACCAACCAAATGAACTCTCCATGAACTCTGCTCAGTACATATCGGATTATCTTATCTTCAAATTTAAGGATATCAAGAATGCCAGTAAACCCTAGATCCTCAATGTGTTTATACTTGGGCTTGATCTTTTTGGATTCTCCCATCAACTCGCTCATATACATGCTCTTGATGTTACTGGTACCCAGATCCTCAATGTGGCAGTGAATGTATGCTTTGACATCTTCCACATAAACAACTCCTTCCGGAACACGGGAAAATGCACCAATCAAATCATTCAAGGTGGCAATATGTGGGCATTGCTTGAAAATTGGACTGGGATGGTTCTTAACATCAACAATAGTAGGATTTGCAATGAAAGTAGGTGCAAAGGATGATCCTGCTTCCATGATGAAAGATGATTTCGATAAATACCTGAGAAATGGTTGTCGGTGAAACCCTAGAGAACTCTTCTAATCGCTAGTGGAATTGCTAAAGGAGATATCTGATCGCTCTGAATCACCTTAGACTCTCTTTGTATTTCTCTTAATTTCTCTGAATGCAAGGTGATAAAAAATGAAGTGGATTCAACCTTTTAACCTTCAAGAAACCCTAATCCATCATTGATATGAATGACTTATGGTGGAACATACCGAATCTCAGTCGAACATCTCCATGCCGGATAAACCTTTTCCAATGTCTGAAACATCTTCCAGATCCTCTTCCTAGGGCTTATGCAATATTTTCATGAATTTTGCCTACACCTAAGGCAATTGCCTAAGTTATCGGATGAGCTTCCTGCCGATGCAGGAGCAACCTCCTCTACCGGTTGAGTAACCAGAGCATTCCCATTTTTTGATTGATCATCTGACTTCCTGACCCATTTCTTGATATGATCTTGCCAGATTTCATTGACCTTTTCTTTCCCTTTATTATTTGATCCATCATTGCTAATCGGTGGATTTTTGCTTCTATAGAACTTAGCTATGTGTCCAATCTTGTTGCATGCATAACATGTAACATTGTTCTTTTGAATTGCTTTGCTATAACCGGTATAATTGCTTGACCTGTGTTGATTAGCCATATGTCCAAATTTTCTAAATTCATGACATTTAACATTCATTCTGCAATCTTATATCTTATGACCATACTTATTTCATTTAGAACATTGACCGGGAGTAGAATTATAGTTCTGATTTGCTCTATTTCTACATTGCCTAGCCATGTGACCAAATTAATTACAAACAAAGCATCTACCATTAAATTTGTAAGCATTAAGTTGCCTTACCGGTGTCTTCTGGTTCTGATCTTCATTTGCAGTATCAGAGCTTTGACCTTGTTCAAATCCAAGTCCACTGGAATCTCCATTCTATCTTTAGTTTTTCAATAATTCATCAAGTTGTGTTGAATTAACCTTCAATTTGTCCTTGCACTCATTTTCAATAGCCAAATAATCTCTTAGGATTATCATCTGTCTTTCAAGTTCTTATTCATTGCTTTGGGATTGCACTAATTCTATTCTCAACATATCATTTTCATGAGCCAACCAGATGCATTCTTTAGATCTGTCTTTCAGAGATCTCCCAAGGTTTTCTTCATTCATCTTCTAGTCTTCAATCTCCTTTGACATCCTCATAGTTAGGGCTTGCATTTCATTCCTCATGACCATATTCTCCTGACTCAACTTCTGACATTTTTCATTAAGGGCATCTTTCTTTTCATTATCCTGATTTTGTTCCTCCTAGCTTGAATAGATGACAACGTCTCCTATAGGATAAGAATGAATTCCTTGGTAGAATTCAATTCATCTTGTAACTTCAGGTTCTTCATCCTTTCAGCATCATAATATACAAGTGCTACCTCAAGTTGTTTCTCCATACTCATATCCATGGATTCCGGATTCAGGATCTCCCTCAAGATGTTAAACTTCCTCTGAGGCACAAGGCTCTGATACCAATTGTTGGAATCCAAGAACACTAAGAGGGGGGAGAATCAGTGTTATGTTGGTAAATTCCATTTTAACCTCATTATAACATGCATTCACCAACTGGTAAACCAATATATATATAATTGAAAGAAGTAAAGAAATCAATGAACCAATCACACAAATTAACACCATAACACAGAGAATTTATACATGGAAAACCTCAAAGAGGAAAAACCATGGTGAGATTTGTGACCCACAATATCAATCCACTGGCCATATGAAAAGATATTACATAATATGGGGGCCTGCACATGCAAGAAGGCTTACAACCTAGAGAACACTGCTCAACACAAAGGAGTGTCACTGACTACAGTCACTTTGAATAAGAAAACATAAGACTAAACTCATTTAATGCATCTTATATGCCTGATTGAGTTTCAGTTCAAGCTTTGACTATTCCGGTTCTAAAAACCCTAAACCCTTACCGGAATAACCTCTTACATAAATTTCCTCATGATCTTCGCATTACTTACAACATCAATCTTCCTCTCATTACAATCATTACAATCATATCTTATCATATCATAAAATGATCTAATCAACTGACCCATATACCCTTACAATCCTTCATGACTCATGTCAACTTACATAAATATTTACAAAATGATTATACATGTCGGCTCATTACATATATACATAAATATCAAAATGAATTACCGATAGTCGGATCTCCCAATGATGTTGGCCTCCTATACCAGTGCCCATTTTGTAAGTCATTTCGTCCTTCAATGTCGATACCCATAGAATCCTTCCTACCAGTGTCGGTGAAGTACCAAACCAAAGAATGAAGCCGGAACATGTTGCCATCAATGATAACATATGAAACCAATCAAATGAGTGTCAATTGCCAACATTGAACACATCCAAATAAAAACTACAGTTACCTCTTGAACAATATGGTAAGGGATTCACCATAATACAAAAGATGTGATATGATGGCCATAGTCCCATTGGATTAAGAAAGGAAGGAATTGTTGAAATCATACAATATAAATTCTTATTAGAAAAAGAAACAAAAGGATTGGGATACAGAGGAGATATTGTAGAGAAAGCTACTACCAATCTAATTGAGAAAATTCATAAATTGCAAGAGGATAGTGATACAGATTCTCACCATTGGGAGGGAATTTTGGAGGTTTCTTCTTAATAAAATCAAATAGACGTGATTCACTCTTACCATTATACTAGAATATAAAATGGGGGAAAAATTTTGGTGTCTAGACCGCTAGAGAAAGACCCATAGAATATCGAGAGTGACTCGTACAAGGAGGGTCAGATATTGGACATAACAAATAACATTGAGGTGATTATAGATCTACACCTTGAAGATGTTATAATAAACCTTGAGATGTTATAATAAAACTTTAAAAACTCTATGTCCTAGCCATTATATCCTTTGATACCAACCAACCAGATGATCCCCTTCTTCTTGTACACCTCAAACTCATAGATTGGGGGTAAGAAACCAAACCTGAGCTCGAAACCTTTTACAATGATAATGCTATAATTCAATATCTGAATCCCAAGGATATTTCATTTGCAAGAGATTATGACACAATATTCACTTATGAATTCAACAACATGACTTCTTTTGCAAAAAAAATCAAGTCTTCCAATCACAAAATTATGAAAATAAATGATAGATCTAATGGTGAAAATCATGATGCGACAATCTTAGATTAAGAAAAAGTAAAAATAAAGGATGCCTCTGATGGTGAAAACCTCTTTGAGGCACCAAAGCATGGAAGGCTTGACATTCTTCCCCAACCAACATATCAGGAGAGATCATCAGTTATCATTGAACCCATAGTACCTGTCAACATTGGAACAAAAGAGAATCCTTAGGTTCTTCATCTTGTAGCTTCTCTATCAGCAAAAGAAAAAGAAATTTTAATCAAATTCTTTAAAGATAAACAAATCATTTTTTCTTGGTCTTATGCCAATATGCCTAGCTTAGATCCAGATCTTGTAATGTATCAATTATCAATAGCTTCTAGGGTCAAGCCAGTAAAACAAAAATTAAGAAAGATGCATCCACACATTGCTCTATTGGTCAAAGCGGAATTAAATAAGTTGTTGGATGTAGGATTTATCAAATCAATAACTATGATGAAAGGATATCTAACATTGTACCTATTTCAAAACTAGACAAAAGCATCAGAGTATATAAATATTTTTGAGATCTAAATAAAGCATTTCCCAAAGGATGATTTTCCTTTTCCTAACATTGATATCATTGTGGATTTGACTGCGGGACATGCTATGCTATCATTAATGGATGGATTTTCTGGTTACAATCAGATAAGGATAGCACCAAAAGATCAAGATAAAACAACTTTCACTTCTCCATGGGGTACTTATTGTTGGAATGTCATGCCATATGGTTTAAAGAATGTAGGAGCAACATACCAAAGAGAAATGACATGATGCATACCTTTAGGGAAGACTATGTAGATGATATCTTGGGAAAGTCATTCAACAGAGAAGAGTTTGAACGTACTAGACAAGATCTTCCAGTGTATGGAGAAGCTCAATGTCTACTTAAATCCAAAGAAGTATGTGTTGAGATTCATATCCGACAAACTTCTAGGATATATAGTCTCTGCAAATGGAATAGTAGTAGACCTAGAGAAAGAAAGCAATCATGGAAATGCCACCACCAAAGAATATTAGTCAATTAAGATTTCTCCAAGGCAAGTTACAATCCATCCGCAGGTTCATCTCTTAGCTAGCAGACATATGACATCCCTTCGCTCATCTATTGCATAAAAATGTACCTTTCAAGTGGGATGACAAGTATGAAGAAGCATTTCAATTGTTACAATAATATCTACTGAATCCTCCAATCTTGATGTCGCCTATTGAATGAAAACTACTTTTTCTCTACAGATCAACTATAGAAGCATCTCTTGGTGTTCTTTTAGCTCAAGAAGACTTTGTAAGAAAACAAAGAACAATCTATTATATCAACAAGACTGTTGGATTTTGCCAAGATCAAGAGGTCAATGAAATGTACAAGATAGAGACATAATATGGGACAAGAATAAACTGTATTCTCATCAATAGAAAATGATCAACAATTGTTTAATAGTTACATACAATGAATAGAGGCCTGCTTATATAGGCAAGGCTAGGGATATGTATGAGCACACAAATATGACATGTGGCTCAATAAGAAACAAGGGTAGGTAGGAAATAGGTGTGGGTAGGTAGGAGAAATAATATAATATTCCACATGAGGTGGATCACCCACCGAAGGTGGAATTATCACTCCACAATAAGTGGATATGATAGTGTAATAACAAGATCAACACCATAAGAGGTGGAATTTCTCCTACACACACTATCCCAATTTGACACAAACACCCAAGTGTCTCATATCCAAACTACTATGAAATGCATTATCCTAAGTAAACTTAAGTAAGTGTAATAATATCCATGATGAATAATTATTTACACCAACACCCCCCCTTAAGTGCAACTTAGGGGAATGCACTTAAGTCTACAATGCAACTAAGCAATGCAAGATGGGTCCCGACTACGAGGCCATGTTAGGTACCCATGCACAAATGCAAATGCATGCAAACCAATGCAATGAAATCTCTCACAAAGTGGGGAAAGAGAGAAAAACCCAATGGGAAAAAACCCTCCCCCAAAAAAGAGATGAAAGCTATACAAGAGAACTCTCATAGAAGTATGTGAGGAACAAAACCCCATGTGAGGAAAAAGTCCCCCCCATATGAGAGAAGAAGAGAAGTCAAACTGTGAGCCTCCCTCAATGAAGAATCTGCACCAATGATAGAAGCTCGATGTATGAAGAAACTACTCCACGAACGTCGAACAACATTCCTCCCCTTAGGAAGAAACAAAACCAAAGGTGTATCCATGAAGTCTCCCCAATCATGAAGGGAAGATGTATGAAGAAAACTCATGATGAAAGGAATCTCTGAAAACTGCTCAAGTGTCCCCATGTCGATGCTAAAAGATACCCCTTCCAAAGGTGGTAAACTATGCCACACTACTGAAAAAGGCACTCCAAGATCTAGTGGAGATGGATGTAGAACAATATCCAAAGACTCATGTGTCTCCTCAAAGAATAAAGAGACCTCCTCCAACTGCTGTACATAGGTATCCACAATCATGTCAACCTCGAAAGAATGATCATGTAGAGAATGAACAAGAGGGTCAGAGTGTGCCCTCGCAACAATCGAAGAAGGATCATCTTCATCAAAGAGAAGATGAATGTCATCAATGATGTCTCCCAAATCTGCAATGTAGGATTCCACAAACAAACCTACAATATCTGTCAAGTAATCATCCCATGAATCTGAAGCTGGAAGACAATGAATATCCTGCTACACTGAATCACATGAAGGCAAAACTGTCGCACTATCTGCATCATCAGGTGCAATAGGTGATGTGATATCAATATGAGAAGATGAAATACAAGACTCAAGAATGGGGTCACATGTGAGAATCCCCATGTTCAAGTGTCCAAAGTTCTACTCAAAATATGAATCATCATAATAAGTGTGATCATCATGTGTAGAATCATCAAATGTGAAATCATCATCATCAACAAAATCTGAAAAGGAGTATAACCGAGATGCATGATCAACCACCCCAGTCGCAATGATAGCTCTAGTCTCCATGTCTCTAATAAAAACTGAGTTAGGTGTGAACTCCACAACTCTCTTAGTTGTGCCATGTGTGATTTGATAGATAGAAAGGAGATTGTTTGTCAAGTGGGGTACACACAACACATCATTGAAGGAGTTATCCCCAATGTCAATAGATCCTTTCCCAATCACATCCATGTATGTATGATTGCCCATCAAAATCTGTGGCATGGTGCAAGGCTCAAATGTAGAGAACATAGACTGTGAAGATGCCATATGATGAGAAGCCCCTGAATCTAGAAGCCATCTCTCTGAATCATGACTGATAGTAGCACATAGAGCTTTTCCTTTTCTTGTTCCAAAAGAGTGAGTCTTTCCACTTGTAGAAGCCATGAATGCTTGCCCTTTTCCTTTTGAATGTGAGGAAGTGGAAGTTGATGAATCATCCTTCTTGTAGACTTGAGGCAAATCAATGTTATGCTTTTTGATGATATGTGTGAGTTCATCAATCTTCTTAGTATGGCAACGATGTTCCTCATGACCAATCTTCTTACAATAAGCACAAGTAGGTCTCTCTCTCTTTGGTGAATTATCTTTCTTGGAAGAGGATGAATCTCCTTGTTGTGGAGAAGATGGTGCTTTTTATTTAGGCTTTGATTGCCATTTCTTCTTGTTTGAGTTGTCCTTTCCTTGATTTCCTTTGTTTCCTTGATTTGCCACTAATGCTTGAGACTTAGAAGAAGCCTTAAGAATGCCCATGCTTATCAACTTAGTTTGTTCCATCATCAACATTTCATTGAAAGCATCAAATGTAGGCATTTTGTAGCTTGAACCCATTGTCATCCTATGAGTTTGGAAACTAGAAACAAATGTTGCATATTCTTGTGGAAGCTTGCCTATCAAGTTGAATATCAATTGAGTATCCTTTTTATCAATGCCACAATCTTTGAGTTGTGCCCTCAACTCATTTGCCTTAGTGACATAATCTTGTATAGTATCAAAGTTCTTGGGATCTAACATGGTGAGATCACTATCAATTTGATATCCCCTAATCTCATCAACTTGACCAGACAAGTCTTGAAACTTTTGCCAAGCATCCTTGATTAGAGTACATTTCTCAATATGAAAAATGAGATCCTTTGATACATACTTTCTTAAGGTACCAATTGCCATGATATTTTTAGTGAGCCAATCTAAGTGACCAACTGGATCAGCCTTAGGATCAGCTGGAGCAACAATAGTTCCATCAATGTAATGAGTAAGTCATTTTTCCATAAGTTTACTCCATGCATCAATTTTCCAAGTAGCATAATTATGTGGAGTTAAGAGAGGAAACTTAGAAGAACCCATAGCAGCAAAAAGGAAAGAACACAAGAGCACAAAAGCACAAGAGACACCCCCCAAATTCAATCAATCAAAGTACCCCCCCTAAAGTGATGATTTTGGCACTTTATATTTAGTGCGATTACAATGAGCCACTTGCAAAACAAGGCAAAGTGGACTTATGATGCAAATTTTACAACTTCTCAAATGAGATACAAGAGACTTCAATCAATAGTGCAATGAATCTAACTGAGATTCAAGCAAATATACAAGTACCAAGAGAGCCAAAAATGGCCAAGATCTGAAAGTACAATTTCTAAATACAATGACATCAATCTGATAGCATCATGTGAAAGTAGATGAAAAAATACACACTTTCAAAAAAAATGGCACCTAAAAAGGAGGTCGGATGACCCCAAACGAAGCCTCTGAAGTTGCAAAAACTGGGATTACTCAGGGACAGTCACCAAAAACTGCATTTTCTGAAAAATCTGTGCATCAAAAATAAAAAATTCTTTCACCACTGTGGAGAGCATGAAATTCTAGCCCATTTCAAAAAAAATTGCACCCAAAAAGGAGCAAAAATGAACAAGTTATGGCCATTTGAAGTTGAACTGCAAAATCAAAAATGCAAATGAGAGGAGGTCCAAAAATTTTCAAACCCTGGTGATGTGGCGCTGACGTCAGAAATTCACTGGGTTAAATTTGACGGCCGTATGACCGTCGCAAAAACTTCGCCTGGGACTGGACATCCGTACTGTACGGACAGATTGCGTGGCGTGCTGACTATGTATTCCATACTGTACGGAATATTGTTGACTGGGCAGAGGTGATTTGGCAGTTGACGTGGCGTCCGTACGAATGACTATGTGTACGGAAGGTACCCGCGGGCCAATTGCCGCCTGCCACGTGGCGGACGCGGGTTCCTCCGATCTTTGTCTGCGTGGCGGTGCCCGGAGGCGGAGCGGCGGGAGGAGCCGCTTAGGCTGCGCCGGCGGGTAGCGGGAGTGGCGCCGGGAGGACGCGGCGGAGATGGCGCCGCGGGGGCGAGGAGATGAGGTAGCGGGCGCGGTGCTGCTGGGGAGGCGCTGGCGGAGGAGCACGGAGCGAGGCGGCGGCGAAAGGCACGGAGCGACGCGGGCCGGGAGGAGGCGGAGACACGTCTGCGGCACGGACGGAACAGCAAGTACACGGGCGGGCCGACAGATAGGTAGTACGAGCGCGCAGGTGGCGGGTACAATGCGGCGAGGGTACAGGCGTCTGCAAAAAAAGACTTGGAACCTGTGCAGGTACGGGAGCGCAAAGTACCTGCAACCTACAAGTACGATCGGCACGGGGGGGGTCTGCAGACCCCCCAAAAAATCTTTTTTTTTTTTTATTTCTTTCTCAATTTTTTTTTGATCTTTTTCAATTTTTTTTGATTTTTCAATTTTTTGAAAAAATTTTCTGAAAAAGGAAAAATAAATTTTTCCAAAAAAAAATATAAAATTTTTTCGAAATCCGTACGATATAGGGCAAAAATGGAGAAAAAAATTTTCTCACCAAAATAGGCCAACTTTATAACCAAAATTCATGGAAATGGCCTTCCGGACGCAATGGAGAGGTCGGATCTGGTCTAGGACGCCTCCAAATGATGATGCTCCTCAGATCTGCCTTTTGACGTCACAATAATGCCTCTTCAAGACGAATCAATGAAGCTCCAAAAGCTTTGATACCATATTGGATTTTGCCAAGATCAAGAGGTCAATGAAATGTACAAGATAGAGACATAATATGGGACAAGAATAAACTGTATTCTCATCAATAGAAAATGATCAACAATTGTTTAATAGTTACATACAATGAATAGAGGCCTGCTTATATAGGCAAGGCTAGGGATATGTATGAGCACACAAATATGACATGTGGCTCAATAAGAAATAAGGGTAGGTAGGAAATAGGTGTGGGTAGGTAGGAGAAATAATATAATATTCCACATAAGGTGGATCACCCACCGAAGGTGGAATTATCACTCCACAATAAGTGGATATGATAGTGTAATAACAAGATCAACACCATAAGAGGTGGAATTTCTCCTACACACACTATCCCAATGTGACACAAACACCCAAGTGTCTCATATCCAAACTACTATGAAATGCATTATCCTAAGTAAACTTAAGTAAGTGTAATAATATCCATGATGAATAATTATTTACACCAGTTGGCTATGAACTAAACTATACACCAGTTGAGCAAACATGTTTGGTTGTGGTTTTTGCATCACAAAAATTGCACCATTATATGTTAACCCATCCTATAAAACTTGTATCCAAGATAGATCCATTGAACTACTTGCTCGGCAAAGCAGATCTCACAGGAAGAATAGCAAAGTGGGTTTTAATTAGTAGTGAGTTTGTTAAAGAATATATTGATGGAAAGGCTATCAAAGGATGGGTGATTGTTGATCAGCTGGCAGAGGCACCTTTAGTTGATGATCATCCATTACATTTAGAATTTCTAGATGAAGCTATCCTTAACATCACAAATCAAACATAGAAACTCTACTTTGATGGGTCTTATACTCGACATGGATGAGGAGCTAACATTCTTTTTGTCACTCCTTAAGGAGATACAATACCCAAATCCTACAGACTGTTATTTCCTTGCACTAACAATATGGTTGAATATGAAGCACTCGTGATAGGAATCAAGATGGTAGTAGAGTGGAAGATCACGGAGCTAAATGTTTATGGAGATTATCAACTATGTTATCATTATGTCATATGTTGTCATTGATGTCAAATCTTGCGGTCCAAATTAGGTCCAGATGTGGTGTGTTGAGAAGATGTGTTTGTGAAATGTTTTTAGCATTTAGAGGTTTCCTGGATTTTATGGATGTCTTGGCTTATTGGAAGACATGTTGATGATACTACTCAATGTTATTTTGGGGTCTAGATTGGTCCGAATGTCGGGGCTTTTTGGTACGGACATTGAAGTTATGTAACAACAGTTGTATAGAATGTGGATAATGTTTTGGGTTCGTCTTTGGTGATGTATGTAGCGTGTTGATGTGTTCGATGAGGAACATTGTAATAAGGTCTAATTATCATTCCTTCCCACCACTGGAATGTTTAGTGGAGACCTAATTTAGATGTTTGTCTTGGCTGACATTGAGGATTATGCTTTTCAGAGACAGTATATGTAGGAGTAAGATTTGGATGAGTTGATGTATGGCTTTTTGTGTTGAATACATGCGAGATTAAAAGAATGCAGCTGATGTGTTAGAGTTATGTTGCAGACTGTTATCAGAAGCAATTCCAGATGTGCAAATCATGTTTCAATGGTGGATTCTCTTTATCTTTCTTTATTCTTTGGTAGTGAGCCTCTTCTAGGCAATGAGCCCATTGACAATGAACCTTTATGGGCGGTGAGCCCATCTAGAGTGAGCATCTTGGTATTGAGCCACCCTTTGTAAAAATCACCTTAATCAATGTTTATATATTGAGAATTAGCATTCTTCGTGGTTTTTCCCTTCTTGGTTTTTCCACGTAAATTCCGATGTTTCTTGTGTCTGATATGTTATGTGCATATGCTTTCATGTTTATTTATTTTATACATTCTTCTAGTAGTTCCGGATCAATGAATAAAGTTTAAACGGAAGATTTTATTGACAACTGATTCACCCCCCCACCCCACCCTCTCGGTTGCTCAGATATTCAACAATTGGTATCAGAGCTATGGTTTCTTGATATAAAGCTTAAACACCCTAGGTAGATCCTGATCCAATGGCACACAAATTATCCATTCATATCTTTCAAGGATCTTATTATAGTTTTTGGAAAGTGAAGATGACAAATTATTTGGTTTCTTTGGGTTACAACACTTGGAAGGTTGTGGAGATAAGGTATCTTCAACCGACAAATGGTCTTACTACTCTTGATGAGATTCAAGCCCATGAAGAAAATGAGAAGGAGAGGTATGCTATCTTTAGTGCATTGTGAAAAATTAAATTGACAAAAGTTATCTCTTTGAATACTCCTTATGAGATTTAGCTAAAGCTAAAAGATATCTATGAAGGAAATGAGAGAGTTAAGTTGACAAAGAGGCTAACAGCTAAGCGAAGGTATGAAAACCTGAAGATGGAAGAAGGAGAAGACATTGTAATCTATTTTGAGAAGGTTGACAATGTTGTGAATGAAATCAGAGAACTCAGAGGCACATTGAATGATCAATATGTGATTAAAAAAATCATGATGACACTATTGGTAAGCTATAGTGATAAGATCTCAGCTATTGAAGAAACCTATCATCTAAAAAAGTTCACCAGAGAGAAGCTCTTTGGTACCTTGATTGCATTTGAAGTAACAAAGTTTGGAAAGTACAAAGACAAATCAAAGACAACATTCAAAGCATTTGAAGATGGTCTGCATGATGAAGAGAGCTTAGATGAGATAAAAGCAAATTTTGTGAGGAAACTGAAGAAAGGCATCGGCAAGTACAAAGGTATGTTACCCTTTAAATGTTTTAAATGTGGAAAGATTGGTCATATTGCTACTAGATGTCCAAAAAAGGGAGCTAGACAAAAGTTTAGGAAAAACAAGGTATAGTTCTATAAGAAAGTCTGTTATGTTACGGATGATGTTGGTATTTTAGATGATGAATTAGACTATGAGGAAGGTGATTGTTTATTTATGGTAGAAAAGGATGTTCCTAACTTTGATGTTTCTAATATTGTTGCTAATGCATTTCATGCTAGAAGAGATAAGAATAAATGGTTAATAGATAGAAGATGTTCAAATCATATGACTAGTGATAAGAGTAAGTTCATCAAACTTAAAAAATATGATGGAGGTTCTGTTAGGTTCGGAGATGATCAGACATCACAAATTGTTGGGATTGGTTCAACTACTTTTGATGGAAAATATAACACTGACAATGTTAACTATGTGAAAGGTTTGCATGATAATCTTTTGAGTGTTGGACAGATGTGCGAAAATGGATATAATGTTGTTTTTCAGGATAATGGATGTGAGATCTAGAAGGAATCCGAAACAGTCATTGCAACTAGAAGAAGGACAAATGGAAACATGTATCAACTAGAAGGAGCTACAAGACATTATTTAATATCTCAACTTGATGACAGTTGACTATGGCACCGAAGGATGTTTCAAATCAACTTTGACAACTTAGTATAGATCAGTTCAAGGAGTGTAGTGAGAGATCTAGCGAGATTGACTAAACCAGATAAAAACATCTGCAAGGAATGTCAAGTAGGAAAATAGACAAAGAGCACGTTTAGAGGAAAAGAATATTCATCCACTGGATTACTGGATTTGGTTCATACAGATCTTTTTGGTCTGACTCGGACAAAGAGTTTGCATGGTGAGAGGTATTTCATATTACCGATTGATGATTATTCTAGGATGACTTGGGTTGCATTTCTAAGAGAGAAGTTTGAGGCATTAGAGAAGTTCAAGATATTAAAGGCAAAAGTTGAGAATGAGGTTAACAGGAAAATCAAGTGTTTAAGATCTAACAGAGGTGGAGAATTCATTTCTGATGATCTCAACGACTTTTGTGAGAAACATGGCTTTAGAAGATAGTTATTTGCACCCTGAACACCATAGCAGAATGGTGTAGTAGAAAAGATGAACCAAACTATACAAGAGGTAGTTAGAACTATGATAAAAGGAGCACAACTACTCGAAATCTACTAGAGAGAAGCAGTTCATACAACAATAAAGACTTTTAACATAATCTTGTACCAACAAATGTATGGAAAGACATCCTATAAATTTTGGTATGGAAGAACCCCGACAGTGAAATATTTCAAAGTATTTGGAAGCACGTGCTATATCTAGAGAGATGAGGATAATCTTGGAAATTTTGATAGAAGAGAAAATGAAGGCATATTATTAGGCTATTCAACAAAGAGAAAGGCATACTAGTGTTACAACAAAAGGTTGAATAAGATTGTTGAAAGTGCAAGTGTGAAGGTTGATGAAAGTATTTCAAAAGACTCTGAAATAGTAGCAGGATATGAATCTGATGAGTCTGGAGAAGAGAAAAAGGAAGAAGAAAATAGAAGTGAAGAAAAGAATGATCAAGATGCTCTGACATTTGCATCCAAGACTCCAAGTTATGTTTGAAAGATTCATTCAGAAGACCAGATTATTGGAGATAAGAGCAAAGGTATTATCACAAGAAGCAAAGCATCTCAAGAATAAGTATTGTTGTGTTTACTATATGAAATTGAGCCAAAGACAGTAGAAGAAGCTTGTAATAATGAGAATTGGATGAAGGCAACGAAAGAAGAGCTAAATCATGGTGAGAAAAATTAGACATGGGAATTAGTCAACAGACCGGGAGACAAGAATGTGATTGGAACTAAATGGGTATTCCAGAACAAGCTGGATGAAGATGGAAAGGTTGTAAGAAATAAGGAAAGGTTGGTTTTCAAAGGATACACTTAGATTAAAGGAATTGACTTTGATGAAACTTATGCCCCGGTTGCTCAGATGGAGGCAATCCAGATGTTTCTAGCATTTTCAACATTTAAGGACTTCAAGGTTTATCAGATAGATGTGAAATCAACATTCTTGAATGGATAATTGAAAGAAGTTTGCATTGAACAACCTAAGGTTTCAGGTTGAGAGATGATCCAAACATTGTTTGCAGATTGAAAAAGGCTTTATATGGACTAAAACAAGCCCCTCGGGCCTAGTATTGAAGACTAGATTAGTATCTGACTAATCAAGGATTTTAGAAAGGTTCAGTTGACAACAATTTATACTTCAAGACCGATTCAAGTCAAATTCTAATTGTTGTGGTATATGTTGATGATATAATATTTGGAGGAAATGAAGGTGTGCAAAAGATTTGCTAATGAGATGCAGAAAGAATTTTAGATGTCCATGATTGGTGAGTTAAATTTCTTCCTCGGTTTGCAAGTTAATCAGAATGACAAAGGAATTTTCATTTCTTAGTCTAAGTACATCAAAGAATTGTTAAAGAAGTTTGGATTGGAGAATTCCAAACTGATGTGTACAACCTATGACTACCAAATGCAATTTAACCAAAGATGATAAATCTCCTAAGGAAGATGCAAGTTTCTTTACAAATTAGTGATAGGAGGAATGTTATATTTGACTGCTACCAGACCAAATATCATGTATGTAGCATGTTTGGCAACCAGATTTTAGCAAGAACCAAAAGAATCACATGTTGTGGTAGTGAAAAGGATTTTCAGATATCTTAAAGGCACATAAGAGTCTGGTTTGTGGTATCTTAGGAGCTCATATTTTACCCTGACAACTTATACAGATGTTGATTGGGCCGAAAGTGTTGATGGAAGAAAAAGTACAAGTGGGAGAGCATTCTTTCTTGGTCCCCAATCGGTTGCTTGGTCAAGTAAGAAGAAAAACTCAGTGTCTCTATTTATAGAAGAAGCATAATACATTGTAGCATCTTCATGTTGTGCATAGATCTTATGGATGAAGCAGACTTTGAAGGACATTGGTGTAAAGTTTGATGATCCCATCTCAATTATGTGTGATAATACTAGTGCAATAAATATTTTGAAAAATCCAGTACAACATTCCAGAACAAAGCATATATCTATCAGGTACCACTTCTTGAGGGAAAAAGTGTTGGATAATAAAGTCAGACTTGAGTATGTACCCACAAAAGAGAAGACTGCATACATATTCACTAAGGCGTGTGCAAAGATACTTTTGAGTTTCTCCGGCAGAAGTTAGGGGTATCACCCCTTTCTAGTTTGAACAAATGTGCATTTTTTTGTGCATTGGCCTAGTGAGCAACATGTATATTCTTTTCTAGATTGATGCCCAAGTGCTTCCTCTCAAGGAGAGTAGGAGTGAGTTTCTTAGGGGGAGTTTCTCCTCGCCTTTGTCATTATTGTCAAAAGGGGAGAGAGATTTTGCATGATGATCTGTTGTTGTTGATGGATGTTTCCATCAATGAAAAAGGGGGAGATTGTTAGCATTATATCAAATGTTGCCATTGATGTCAAATCTATATGGTCTAGATTAGGTCCAGATGTGGTGTGTTGAGTAGATATGTTTGTGAAATGTATTTAGCATTTGGAGGTTTCTCGGATTTCTTGAATGTCCTGGCTTCTCAAAAGATGTGTTGATGATACTACTCAATGTTATTTTTGGGTCCAAATTGGTCCGGATGTCAAGGCTTTTTGGTTCGAACATTGAAGTTGTGTAATGGCAGTTGTATAGAATGTGGATAATGTTTTGGGTCCGGCTTTGGTGATGTATATAACATGTTGATGTGTTCAATGAGGAATGTTATAATAAGGTCTAATTCTCATTCCTTCTCACCACTAGAATGTTTAGTGGAGACCTAATTTAGATATCTGTCTCGGCCGACATTGAGGATTATTCTTTTCAGAGATAGTATATGTAGGAGTATGATTTGGATGAGTTGATGTATGGATTTTTGTATTGAAGGCGTGCGAGATTAAAAGAAGCTAGTTGATGTGTTAGAGTTGTGTTGCATATTGTTACCAGAAGCAGTTCTAAATGTGCAAATTGTGTTTCAGTGGTGGATTCACTTTTTCTTTCTTTCTTCTTTGGCAGTGAGTCTCTTTTGGGCAGTGATCCCACTGACAGTGAGCCTTTCTGGGCAGTGAGCCACCCTTTGTAAAAATCACCTTAACCGATGTTTATATATTGAATATTAGAATTCTCTGTGGTTTTTTCCTTCTTGGGTTTTCCATGTAAATTATGGTGTTTCTTGTGTCTGATATGTTATGTGCATACGTTTTCATGTTTATTTATTTTATCAATTCTATTAGTATTTTTGGATCTATGAATAAAATTTAAACGGACAATTTTATTGACAACTAATTCACCCTCCCTTTAGTTGTATGTATATTCAACAAACTAGTCATCAATCAAGTGAATGATGAATATCAGACCAAGAATGAAAAGTTGATTCCATACAAGCGTATGGTAGATGACTTCAAAATGTATTTTATCCTCATTCACTTTGTACAAGTGCCCAGATTGGAGAATAAAATAACAGATGTTATGGCAACCATTGCCTCTCTTCTTGACATACCAAAAAGACAAGCCCGTTATGAGTTCTTGGTAGAGCAATTGTTTACTCCTTCATATGTGTTGAGATATGGACCAGCTAGGACTCGAACCTAGGACCTTCCATACGCTGCTAGAGTGCTCTACCACTAAACTACTGGTTCCTCTTGGACCAGTCCATCATTGGTCCGGGTGTGGCTTATTTCCAACACCAACACCCCCCCTTAAGCCACACCTCTCGTGTGCTTGGGGCTCCTAGCCTAGACCTGGCTCTGATACCATGTTGAGACATGGACCAGCTAGGACTCAAACCTAGGACCTTCCATACGCTGCTAGAGTGCTCTACCACTGAGCTACTGGCCCCTCTTGGACCAGTCCATCGTCGGTCCGGGTGTGGCTTATTTCCAACACCAAAAAGAATAAAATAACAGATGTTATGGCAACCATTGCCTCTCTTTTTGAAATACCAAAAAGACAAGCCCGTTATGAGTTCTTGGTAGAGCAATTGTTTACTCCATATGAAGATCTTGAATCCCATATTTTCTATTATTTGGTTGGACCTGATTCTCCTTTATATGGTGACATTTAAACCTACTTGAAAAACAATATCCTACCACCTGACTTATTTAATAAACAAAAGAGAACCTTCATCCGTAAAGCCTCCCATTATATCATAATTGTTGATATCCTATATTGATGAGGTCTTGACGAAACTCTCCTTAGGTGTCTAGAGTGTGATGAATATCAAACCAACTTAAGAGAAGTTCACGAAGGTATCTATGGGACTCACTCTAGTGTCCTACCTTAGCTAAAAACTCATACGTACAGGATACTATTGACCAAGTATGGAAACAGATGCATACCACTTTGTTAGGAAATGCAAGAAGTGTCAAATTCACAATAATCTTATAAATGCACCAACACAAGAGTTGCATCATTTAGCATCTACATGACCCTTTTTTCAATGGGGAATTGACCTTGTGGTTAAGATCCATCCACCTTCTTCCAATAGCCACAAATTTATTATAATTTCCACTGAGTACTTTAAAAAGTGGATTGGAGTTGTCTCCCTCACTACTATCATAGAAAAACGAATTGCCTCATTTATCCTGAACTATATCATTTGTCGCTATGGAATCCCTCTCTATTATCACTAATAATGAAAGACTTTTTAAGAATCAGGATGTAAAAGAGCTTTGTAACAAGTTCCACATCCAACACTATTTCTCCACACTCTACTGCCCGCAGGGGAACAACCAAGCTAAGGCTTCCAACAAAACAATCTTGAAGATATTAAAGAAGACAATCAATGATGTTGATCATGATTGGCATGTGCAGTTGAACCTCGCTTTATGGGCCTATCAAACAACTATCCAAACACCCATTGGTGCAACCCCCTACTCCCTTAGCTATGGATCTAAAGCCATCTTGTCCATAGATGTCAATTTGCCATCTCTCTGAGTTTCACTGAAAGTCTTGATACTAGATGACGATTACCATGTTTCCAGATTATAAGAGCTCAATTTGTTGGATGAACAACATCAGAAGGCTTTCAATCATCTTAAGGCCTATCAACAATGAATGTCCAGAAGCTATAATCACAAAGTGAAGCCCTATGTATTTCAAGTTGGTGATGTTGTATTAAAGGAAAACCCACAAAATAAAAAAGATCGAGAGAAGAAAGGGAAATTTGAGCCTAATTGGCTTGGTCCCTATATTATTGTGGCTGCTTATGGATTAGTGGCCTATCCACTATCCACACCAGAAGGTGAGTTATTGGATGATCCAATTAACTTCGCAAGTTTTACACTTAAGCTTTTGGAAAACCCTAATGCAAGGGACAAAAATACAAAAAAAAAATTTAAAAACAAGAAAAATACAAAAAAATTGAAAAAATACAAAAAATATCAAGAAAAGAACAAAAAAAAAATTAAAAAATCAAATAATTAAGAAAAGCGCAATAAAAACAAGTGGTGAAAACTAGGAAACAGGCACTCTTTGAGATAAGCTATCAATTCCATTTTTTTTGGATTCTAGGTTCTTATCCATATCCATGGCCATTGTACATATTTATAATAAAATATCCTACTCCTATCTATTTGATAATATCCATAATCCTATCCATATGCCTTGTACATATCCCAAAGCATGATAATCCTATTCATATTCTATCCAGATCCTACCCATACCTATTGTATATATCCAACAATAAAATTTTGTCATGGCTTGTGTACTAGTTCTTTTCTATGCCTATCCTGTCCATTCCATTATAAAGTATTATCCATCTTCCCCTATCCATCCATCCATGATAAATCAATCATTTCTTAGAGTAGGGTCAAATCCTCGACCTGGTTAAAGAATGGGATCCTTGAATGTCACACTTCAGTGGATAACAATCTGAATTTTGATGTGTATCTCCAAACAACAAGCGACATAACAATGAGCCTTAAACAAAATCATGGCATGGACCATTGAACATTGACATGCAACCAAATTGTGAAACATTGACATTGACATCTACAAACATCTATCAGGATGATTATATCTATTTTGACAAAAAACCATATCTATGGCTAGAAGGTTCAATGGTTGTGTTTTGATTTCCGTTATCATGTTTCTTATGCTACTAAAGGATGTTTGAGACTAGAGGAGCTATGATGGGGCATGATTATTTTCTTTGTTTGTTTCTTGTGGATTATTCTTTAGTAGTGTATGCACATGTCTAAGGACATGATTGGCAAAAGATCATCGAGGACATTATGGGTTTATATATGAAAGAGGATAATCCTTGTTTGTTGATACATGCAAGGAATACTTAAGCCATCTTGGTTCAATTATACCTATATTCTTGTATTAACTTGCTAAATCAAAATTCATGTAAGAAATACTTAGGTCATCTTGGTGTGATTATATCAAGGTGCTTGTATTTTCTAACAACATTTTTAAAAATCTCAATGATGAAAAAGCGCTGCAAAAATATGTTGAATAAGATGACACCTCATACATTTACTGTTTCATTTCATTATCATTCATTATAAGCATTCCACACATTTAGGTTAAGTGTTGCATTTCATTATCATTCATTATAAACATTTCATGTAGCATTCATAAGGTTGTCATTTATTTATCTTAGGAGATCAATGGTTGTTATGTGAATTAATTGATTGAGTATACTTGGACAAAAAAAAAAGATTGGATCATTTTAGTCTTAGTCACGTCATTTGTATCTTTTTCATCATTCAGATTCATCCATTTTCAATGTTATCACATCATTTATATAGCTTTACATCATTCATTTAGTTTCATTTATGCATTGCCAACATCATCATATGTACATATCCACGAATCATATCATCATCATGTAAATAGGTCAACTCATCCATAAATAGGATCATAATCAAAATGCACATAGAAGATGGTAGATACATCCATTTCATCATGCAGGACATCATACATTAATAAATCATTTAGATACATTATCAGTCAAATAAATTTTCATATCCATACATCAATAAATCATTTAGATAACTCATATGTATATAGCATCATTGTAATATTGCCATCATTATCATCACATAACTATTTTAAATCAAGCATCAAATAAGCATAATTGTGCATCATAAGTGTCATAGTCATGAATAAGATATCGTTATAAGCATATAGACATAGAAATACTAAGTGTCCGCATAATCATGTAAGTCAATCATAGTGTGCATGAGCATCATCATAAATATCATGAATAGGGCATCATCATAAATAGGCATATAGGAATCATGTCATCATATCATCATAGATAATCATATCAGTGTGTATAAGCATGGTAGAATATCATCTAAATCCTCTACTCATAAACATCATTTTTATAAATCATATGCATAGTAAAATCAAATAAACTCATAAAATACATATAGTCAACCAATGTCCATCTACACATCATCGTAAAAGAATAAAATGTCCAAGTCTACAATGATATCAATATCAAAATCTCTAGTCCAAAATAGTGCATCATATAAATCATATGCATAGTAAAATCAAATAAACTCATAAAATACATATAGTCAACCAATGTCCATCTACACATCATCGTAAAAGAATAAAATGTCCAAGTCTACAATGATATCAATATCAAAATCTCTAGTCCAAAATAGTGCATCAAAACAAATGAATTGAGTCTCAAATGCTAGGTAGCACTCCCTCTAGAAGGTGCAGTTCTCTACTGACCAATTCCACCCACTCCTCCTGCCCTAGATGGCCCTAGTCCTGGATTGCCTCGAGGAGGCCCTATAACACCTGTCATGCCCAAACTTTTGGGCACAAACGGGATAATTTTTTTTTTTAAATAACAACCTATTACATTAAATTCGCTAATACAAAATGCACTAGTAATTTTTGTCTTAACTATGTTTTGAGTTAACTCTAACCACTAACTCAAATAAATAAAATAATATTTAAATTAAATCAAATGCAGAATACTAAAATAATTAATTATTCTCTCAACAATTTTAATCAATAAAATAACTTAGTCAATTAATTGGCGTAGACAAAATTAATCTCCAATAACCATTAATTGTTTTTTTAAGGAACTAATTAAATTAGTCCTAGCACTTAGTTTATAAATGTCTATATTATATTTTAACATTTAATTAAAACGCGACTAAACTAATTCAACAATTGGGTCAATTAAATCCACAATGAAATTTTCCTATAAAGTTTAATCTCATCATATACCTATATTTAAGTGGTCCTATAATATTTCAACTTATATAAAATTTCTAAAAGATTAAACTTCGTAAGTAATTTAATCATCTTATATAAATTTACCCATATTTATTATAAACACATATAGATTAAAAAAAAACACTTAATAAAATATTTAATCTAAAATTTGCCCTATCCCTTCATATTTTAAAACCCTACACACACACACATATAAATAAATAAATATTTTTCCACATTGTTATAAATTATCCATGCAAATCTAACTTTATTATTATAAAAATAAAATCTTCTTTTTTTATTTCTTTCATTCTTTATTTCCCTCTTTATTTTTCAAATACCCTAATTTCATTATTATAAAAATGCCTCTTTATTATTTTTTAAAACACCATTACTTGCCCTAACCCCAAATTTTGGGTTAGGGCCTCATATTTTTCTTTGTGATTGCAGGGGGCCGAAGGCATCATGGCGGCATTTTGGAGGGCGCAGCGGATGAAAGTAGTGGGGGCTCCCCTTAGGGCGGCTACTATCGAGCATGTGGGTCATGACCCATAGAGGCAACCTAGGCCGCCGCTGTGGGACGCGGCCCACAGCCCGACAACGCCGTTGTTGTGGAGCGCCGCCCACAGAGGGGGGTCGAAGCCTTCCCCACTATGGGTTGCGGCTCACAGTGGTGGTTGCGGCCGCCGTTGGAGGGTCGTCGCCCACTGTGCGGGGGGGAAAGGCCAAGCTCCCCAAAAAAATAAGTTTTTTTTTTTTTATATATTTATTTAATTTGTTTATTTATATATAGTTTATTTTATTATATATATATATATATATATATATATATATATATATATATATATATGGCATCCCTATATACAGATATGGGTCTCGTTCCTTCCAGGCTAACTCTACTATGCAAAAAAATATAGTTAATTATATTTTTTCCTTTTTTTTTTAATCTTATAAACAATCTGATTATAATAATCTGATTTAATACAATGTATTCTCTTTTTTTCAAAAAAATTAAATACCATATATCAAAGATAGCCTAAATAATCTGTAGGTTTAATTTCTGCAAATAAATAATGGCATAATTAAATAAAATTTATACAACCACTATTTAAATATGGTTTTATTTAAATTAGATAGCCTATTTAACTTTAGATTTACTTTCTGCAACAAAAGTAAATAACAGAATTAAATAAACTTAATACAACAATTATATTTAGATTAGAAAGCATATAAATAAAACTTAGAGATGGGCATATTAATTCTTAGATTTATTTTCTGCAATTAAATAATTCACAGAATTAAATAAATTTAACCAGCAACTATATAAATCTAAAAATCATTTAAATTGACTATAAAGATTGACATGTTAAATCTATTTAACCATAATATGTATTTGGGAATTAAATAGATAGAGCTAAAATGCTTATTTTTCTCCTACTAACATGCAAGCTTTCTACTTCATTCTTTTCCTTTATTTCATTATACATAAAGAAATAAACTAAACTTTTATTTTCAGAATAACATGAATACAACCAATATTGTTCCAATCACTATAGGAACTTAATCAAAAATAAACCTTTCAGCTTTTCCATAATAACTTAATAAAATAATGCATTTCTTTAGAACATATTAAGGATACAATATAGTCACGTTACAAGTGGGTGAAATACCCAACTAGTCTCTCTTTTCTATTAAAAGAGGACTTTAAATAAATAAATACATTCCTTTCAAAGTAAATACAACATGCTACTCTTATTTACATTTATGCAATTGAAAAATATAGCTTCTCTTTTCTTATTCTTTTTCTGCAAATCAAGAACAGAAACCAGCAACTCCTAGCTTGTCCCTTTTCTTTTCTTTCCAAGCAATTCCTACAAATAAATTATAAAGCTTGACCATGGAGTGCTCACCTCCCAACCTAGGCTAACTAGTAGCCACCCCCAAGCTTGGAGAACCAATCCCTAGACAGGTTACACACATGCAACACAACAAGCAGGGGAAAACAATCTCAACAACATATTCCCAACCAAGGCTACACTGCACCACAAAATGTGATGTCTTTTCAAGGGTGGTAGTGGACCAAGTACCCTGAGGAGACTACAAGTATGGTAAAACATATAGCCACCTCATGGCAAACCAAATACATCATAAGTATAACAACCCCACATCCTTATGCCCCTCAAGGCATTCATGCCTTATTTCCCTCCTTATGACCCCCAAATGCATGAACAAGCCATGCAGCAAGGGTCACATAAAATCCCTTGTGATCACTCTCATAATGAGAGCCTCTCACTGGAGGGCTGTCACTTCTACCACCCACAAGACCATCATCTCTCCCAAGAGTAGGAGGCCTTGATTACTCCCAAAGCACATAAAATGCATACAAAAAGTAAAACATAGAACACTAATCTTCCAAGGAAAACATATAAGAAACTAGCCATTTTACACAAGCAAATCCTTTCAACACAACATGCAATATTAAACAATACAAGGAGAAAATATGACCAACCTTCAACTGCCCAAAGGTATGCTAGATTAGTTGAAGATGAGCAGCCCAATTCCATAAACCCTTGCCTCTCTACACTTAGCCAAATTTTCTAAAACCAAATCTGTCCTTCTTTCAAATTCTTGTCTCCAAAAATGGAGAGTGGGTGATTACCCACAAAATCTCTCATTCTTGCTTAAGAAGACCCTAGTGAGAGTTCTCACTAGTTTCTAAAACTGAAAAGGAAAGGTAGGAGAAAATGGGAAAGAGATCTCACATCCAAAAGGAAAGTTTACAACTTAGATGATCCTTCTAATTTCAATTTTCGCACAACTTAGAAAAGTCACTTTTTAGGGTGTCTAAATGGTCACATGAGAGTTGACACATGCCTAAAATTACTCCTAACCCTTAGGTATACCTTATGGGCTTTAGGAAACCCTAATATACTACCCCTAGGAGTCCATTTAACCCTTTTTAAACCCTCTTGAAGTTAATTTTCGGGTCAAACCTAAGTTGACCACCCCAAAAATTCTCTATCTAAGGCATTTATGGAATCATATTAAATTAATTGAAAAAGCTATAGTTAAACAACTCCCTCCAAGAGACAAATTTAAAAACTCAAACATAAATCAAAACATGTGTCAAGTGACACAAAGAAAATACTTCTACAAAATTATACATGAAATCTTGTCTCTTGTTGGATTTACACAAATAAACAAAATTCAATTTAACATTCATGCAACAATCACTTTCACGAATAAAATACGATACAAACGGGATGTTTTCTCTCCAAATAGACAAACCCTGGTTTTACGAACATACATAGGTCTAGGTTTGGTTCTCCATAATATTTCCATGGTCACATGGATAATTTTCCTGCGCATCTCAAATACACATTAGTACTTCCAAATATCCTCATAAAATATTAAACACATGAATAAGAATACACATCAAACACTGCATACAATTGACATTAACAAATCAATATCTCATATATCCCAATTTATCCACATAAGCCATTATCATAATCCTCATAATTTCATTCATTCATAAGATACACATCATATTTCCAACATCATAATAAAGTTCTGCAATTCCAGATATAGCTAACATACGTTGGTTCAAGATTATCCAATCAGTGGATCTTTTAGGATTTCAAATTCATAACACATCAAAATTTATATCACAAGGTGAAATAACTCTATAACTTGGTTCAATTACTTTTCTCACCAATCTATATGTCTAACATAGCCCATTCTATTGAATTATATAACATTTATTAATAGGGTCAAACATGGTCAACTAAGTTAATCAAAGCTTGGTTGGGGAGGGCCTTACAACACCTACACACTTAGTTTGTGCATGTCTAGGTACTTGTTGTGATGTAGGTACATAACTACCAACTCTCTGCTCAAGTACAACAACCTCATGCAAATGACGTCAGTAGGATATCTCCCTACCAGCATAAATCATGGCCATCATATAATTACCATGAGCTCCTTGTGCCCCTACCTTCTCAGCTTGTTGTAAGAGACTTAGCTCTCTCATATCGATCAATAGTCATGTCTCGCTCTATAGTCACAACTCTAACATGTTCTCTTGTTTTGTCCCTCTCTAACGTCAGTGTCAACTCCTACTCCTGAAGCTGGGCTATCTATGATCTCAAAGAAGTAGTATCATCTGGTTGTTGTGTCTCTAGTACCTCTACTGCTTGTTGTGCCCCCCATTGGCTGATCTGGAACTTGTATCGGATATCAATCTGTGTAGGAACTTGTGCTTCCACTAGCTGATCCACTCTCCTCCTTCATACCGATTGAGGTCCCTCATCCTCCTCCTCCTCATCTCCACCATATCCACCATCTCCCCCTACATCCTCCATAGCCCTAATAGGATCTCTATCGCCACCTCCATCCATACTCCCACCTCGGCCTCCTCTCACTCTCACCTTGCCTGCCACCCGTACACCCACCTTGCCTGCCATCTTGTCTCTCCTACCACCATCTCTGCCACCTCCTCCTCTACCCCCATCTTTGTGCTCATCACCCCATACATGTACTATCTGTCTTCTCCTCCCCCTCCATGGGCGATCCTGGTTATCATAATCATCATCATCAAAACTGGGTGATGTCTCTATAGGATCTATAAGCCTCAAGAATGGATGTTCTACAAAATGTTGTGCAAAATCACGTGTCATCCTAAGATCTAATAATTGTGGTTGCAAATCCCATGTATAATAAGGTAGCGCCATAAACTCTACTTGTATAATCTCAAATGAAAGTGATGGTCCCCAGTCTGACCCATCCTTGTATGTTTGAGCATACAAGGCTATACCCTATGGCATCCCCTGAATCCGTCCAAACAATCGGTACACACAAGCAATCAACTATCTCTCAACAACATATGGGGTGCATGCAATCAAGTATCAAGACTGGTAAACATAAGGAAGCTCTCTCAGATCATTTGTCCAAGGCTCATAGTCAACATATGGTCTCCACGTAACAGAATCAATGGTGTCAAGCGTGTATCTCCAAAACTCAAACTTTCTCAGTCTAGGTTAGGAAACTACTCCACGATATGCATACAAATATGGTTGTCCCTCACCTCTCATCCGATTGTATACTGGTTGAGTCATGGCGATGTGCTCCCATGCTCAAATATAAAGAAAGGTGACAACGGCTAACAAACTAGTTGCGCCATCATACACAACCTGATATAAGTCATGGTATAAATGTGCTAGCATACAAACTCCCCATGCATAGTGGGTCCCCTTTGTAACCATCCACTTCAAAATGCAACCCCATATCCTATATGGACATATAAAGCCCCCAATCAATCCTACTAACAATGATGATAAGGGATCATAATACAAGATCATGTCATCCCATCGAACCTTTGATCCATCAATCTCATCACCAAAAACTCTCTAAAGTGTTTTTGTTCCACCCATCTCATGATGATCATATTGTACGACCTCTCTAGTAATAGGAATCTGCAAAATCCTATACGCATCCTCAAGCATCACACTCATCTAACTAGTGGGAAATGAAAGGTATTGTGGTTGCTATGCCACCTCTCAACGAATGTTGTCAGTAAACCCCTACTCCTCCTTATATCAAGCATGTACAATAGATATCTTAAACAATAGGCATACATGCAGGCTTTCCCTGCATCATCTAACTCGGACCTCAAGCACATCGTCTTCAAGGATTGCTCTCGAGACATCAGAATATCTAAATCCTCCTAAAAATCAATCAACACTACATGTGTCAATAATTAGCTCTAGTTACTGTTGAAATCAAGGAACACTGAGAGGGGGGGTGAATCAGCATTCTACAATTTTTAATATTCTTAGTCTAATTTTGCAACCACTTAATGCAACTGAATAAAAGAAAGATGGAAACATATAAAGAAAATATCCACAACACTATAACACCAAGATTTATATGTGGAAAACATGATTAAAGTAAAAACCACAGTGGGATTGAGACCTACAATATTAATATACTATGTTAGAAGTATAGAAATATTACATAAGGGGAATGCACATGCATTCAGGCACACTGCCTAGAGCTCACTACTCAAGTTACAATAAGGGCTACAACCTCAAAAGGATCACTGCCTTACAAAATGATTACAAAAGATTACAAGAAGGTTTGAACTATTGAATATCATCAACAAATGCTTGAGTATAGTTCCGGTTAAGCACAAAACACATAATCTTACTCTTCTATGCTAAACTGCTATGTTTTGCTGCTCTGCATTATACCAGAGTACAAATCCTTCACATGCGCACATGAAACTATGCACAATCGCTCACAACCAATTTCCACACAATTACCGATACCCAAAATTATCATATCAATTGCTCTTCTATATTCGCAACATCAAATTAGATCTATTACATGTCGGCCCAAAAACGCATAACACGCAAATGAAACATGTATACCAAGTCTGCTCACTCCAATCTCAAATGCATAAGCGAACCAAAAAGAATTGTCCACAAGATTCCCACATGTTGGCTGATTATCCTCAAATACAATTACAACCACCAAAATTAGTCTGCATGATCCGCACAACAAATATCCACACATTACTGCTAATTAACATTGTTCTACTCAAAAACCTATATATCGGACCTTCCAACTTACACAAGAATCACCACCAGAGGCCAAAAACCTGAAATAAGGTAGATTGGTAGATTACACATCCACAATGCTTTCTAGAGATACACAACACCAAATACCAACCAAATTGAAGTACCAACAATAACACTGTACACTGCTAGATGTCCTGTTCAAACTCACCGGACCTCACCATAGCTCAATTTGTCTTGCAGTATGAACTATGGATGGAATATTTGACTCTACTTACCATCAATGATAACATCTGATCATCTATGCAGTGTCTCTTGCCAACAATCTCTCCCTTTGGCATTGATGGAAACACTTATTGAAAAATAACTAAGTGTCAGACCAAAACCAAAATACTATACACTTCAATTAAAAATCCAAAAATTGCAAAACTCCAAGAGACTCCCCCTAAGCTTATTACAATATTTTTCACTCGCGTACACATCTCCCCCTTTGACATTAATGGCAAAGGCAGGAATTTGGAAATCAAAACTTTGCATAAAGTCTATATATAGAGCATATATATATGCACTCCTTACAAAAGCTTGAAAATATCTGCAAAAATGTTTCTCGGTGACTCCAAATGGTTGTCCCAGCCCTTCTTTAGACTCTCTAAGATGGATATAAGTTCATTGAATAGGTAGGCTTGCATCTCTGCTAACCTTAGATCTGAAGGTTATTTGGAAGTCATGGTATTTTGAGCATCCTGCAATCCACTGAGCAATGTATCTAACTTAGGAGTGATGAGACTACGAAGCTCTCCAACCCCGCTGATGATCCTCTCCTTTTCATGGATCAAGGTTCTCATCTTTTCAAGTAGAGATATTAATTGGTCTTCCTTGTTTCTTACAGAGATTGTTAGAGGATCCAGGGACTGAGATATACCTGTCAGTTGTTCTTCATGCTCCTTATACTTTTTCTCGATCTCTCTAGTGAACTTGGACAATGATAGGCATGATTTGTAAATGTTGCCTCCTTCAATCAGTGCATCTTGAATTCTCTTGATGCAAGTGTCCAATAGAGCTTTATCACCAAAAATCATCTTTTTAAATGTTCTCATCTTCTTGGCATTGAACTCATTGTGTACCTTCTCCTCTGCAGATTTCTCAAGAGACTTAAAATGAGTATCCACTGATTTGATCAAAATCCTTAGCTGACCGGAGAGAGTATCTAATGCGTCCTTCTAAAATGATGGGGTTAGCTTCTCAACAATATTGGATGCCTAAGTGATTAGTTCACTATCCTCTATGTGAGATTTCATCAAGTCCTCACTAGCCTTGGCCTGAGCAAATGTAGCTAAATGGAGCTTTTGGATGGGGGACAGAGAGGCTAGGTTGATAGGTCCTTGGGTGAATTTTGAATTATCCATGGTTTTCTCACCCTTCACTATCTCTAAAGTGTCTATTGTTGGATATTGCTCAAAAGTTTGCTGGAATGATGTGTTGTCATTGATGTCAACATATTCTTCTGTGAATTCTAGTATTGCAGTCAGATTGGATAAGTTGGTTTTGCTAGTGTGTTTTAATTGAGTTGTTGCAGTTTAATGGGTTTAGAGATACTTATCTCTAGTTGATTCAGCAAAAGTTTTGGAGGTTCGCATGATGATTTGATTGAGTTGTGAGATCCAGTATTATGGTTAGTTATCTAGTTGTTCATGTTATTCGGTATTTTGGATTGTTCTCCGCATTGCTCTGGAATTGTATTATCTTGGTTTGCAGATTTGGCAATGTTTGGGACATTCATATGTGTCCTCCATTCAGATGGTTCATGATTTGGAAGTCCGCAAGTGAATCTTTCAGTTTGACAGTCAGTTTGGTTGGTGTTCTTGAGGTTCGGTATATTGATGATGGAGATTCTATTAAGTGGTGATATTGTAGTTGTTGATGTGGTGATTCACGTTGTTTATAGATGTTTCTAGATCATGTTCTATCTGTGTTGATGGTCCGCATTGATCGGTGTATGCATTATTGATCATTTTCTTGATTTGGTGGTGTTCTTCATGTTATGTGATATTCTTGGTGATTGTAGCGTGTTGCGGATGATCAAGGCGTAATTGTTGGAGGTGTTGCATGTTTGCAGTATTGGTTTAGGTCCAGGCTATTTCTTAGCCAACATTGTCTAAATGTATTGTTGTAGCATATGAGGTTATTGTTTTGTAATTTATATTGAGGGTTTAGCCAACCTTGAAATATAGGTTGATGATTTGTCTAAATATATGTAATATTCACGTGAGAGGCATTTGCATGTGCAAAGATTGATTCTATCTTTCAGTAGCAGAGGAGAAGTGTGAAAGAGTGTGAAGAAGTGTGATAGAGTAGAGTTTGAGTATCTGTTTGTTAGACACAATGTACCACTGAGAGGGGGATGAATCAGTGGTCCTCAAACTTTTCCCTTTAACTATCCTATGTGAGTTTACCGGTTATTAGATCTAACTCAATGCAAACTTACCACTTAGAGGGAAGACCAACACAAATGCAATCACACACAAAGGGACTGTTGGCATTCTACACTCTTATGAGAGTAGTTAATGTTGTCATTGATGGCAACCATCTGGCAACCAACTGGAAACTCACCGGCAATTGGTTTCTACATGTCTGGCATAACAAACTTCATACACCGACAGACACCGGCATCGACAGGTACTTCACAGGCATTCAGATTACATCGGCAACAAAGCATACCGGCACTCCAGCCGACATGGGATAAAGTTTTGTTTATATGAATCATTTTTTAATATAATTATCTTTTGTAAGCCGACATGGTATATTGTAAAAGACTCATATATGTATGAGATCTTATAAAGAAAAAAATAGAAAAATATATGGCAAATATTGTATAAGGTGATATAGTTGACAACGAAGGTTTTGGTTATTGACTAAGCTTAAACCGGTATTGAACCTAGCATGAAAGATGTTGTTTTGAGTACATTGTATTGCATTTGATAATCCATTTTGTAGTCAGTGTGACTCTTTATTGAGCAGTGAGCTCTAGGTTGTTGACCTCCCTGCATGTGCAGGCCCCTCATTGTAAGTAGTATTTATTCATTGGCCAGTGAGTAAATATTGTGGGTCACAAATCCCACCGAGGTTTTTCCCACGCCGGATTTCCTCGTTAAATATCTTGTGTTATGGTATGTTTCTATGATGTCTCTATTATTTTTGTTTACTGCATTAATTCTTATTTACCGGTACACTGTTCTGAGATACAAAATTATAAATAAGTTTAATTATTCTATTAACCGATTAGACACTAATCCACCCCCTCTCTCAGTGTCTTTGGGACTGTCATTGAATCTAACAAGGACATCACATAACACTAGCATATACGAGAAAAACCCAAGATGGGAAAACCTTGGTGAGAAATGTTGTTGGAGTCTACTGCTCCAATCTAGCCTCACAATGAATCTTTGATTACAATATTTACAACACCAATCCAAGGAGCACCAACCCCTGATTTTAGGGCACCAACCCAAGGAGCTACAACCCCTGCACCGAGCTCCAACTCAGTGAATACAAAACATAATCATTTATCAGTTAATAGCCTTGTTACAAATGGATTTTGTAACACTTCTTCAAATCTCTCTGATGGATCTCTTGTCTAGTTCACTACTAGTTCTCTACCTCACTCTCTCACTACTGCAACCTTGTCTCTTGCTGCAACCTTGTCGGTTCATCCTCCTCTTCTTCTCTACCGGTTCTCTCTCTCTATCGGTTCTCTCTGCTGGTTGTCTCTTCTCTTCAACTGCTCTACTGCTCTCCACTAGTTCTATCTTCTGTCAGTTCCTTCTTGCTACTCTGCAACTCTTCTCTACCGGTTTGGTCACCACCGGTTATCTCACTGTTGTTGATTGAACTCTTCAACCCTAATCTCTCTCACACACACTCATTCTCTTTATTGATACTCATTGATTACTTGACTGATTTACTCTCCAATGCAGCAACAACACTCCTTCAGCAGCCACATCCATTGATTTTGGCTTGCCTATTTATCAACTTGTTTTCCTGCTAAAAGCCAATTCAAACTTCAGGATGCTGGGGTTTCTTCCGTTGATCACGAGGCACATCAAATCCAATCAAATCTCATTTGATCTGAGCTCCAAGATAGCTATCTCCACATCACCACCATTAACGTGTCTTTCAACACACGTTTTCTAAACTTAGCAAACACGTCCCTGTATGTCGACCTACATCTGTCAAATGCCATAAATATCTCAGTTGTTTCCTTTGACAAGAAAGCACAAAGATTGGATCGTCCTTCCTTGATCCACTCACCAAACTGCTCCTTCAATCTGCTTCGATCTGCAAGATCAGTCCTTTCTGGATTTCTATTGTTTTCTTCATCTTGAGTCGCAATCCTTTGCTTTTCTTTCTTGATCCTCGCAGTCAACATTTAATATTGACCAACCACCAGCTACCTCACCGACACGACACTTCACCGACCTCTATGAGCTTTCCACTTCAACTCCACATGGCATCCTTTGTCGGTGTCCACTTCAGTAAAGATCTATGTCTCGGTTCAAATAGGATCACCGACCAAACACTCAACCGGTCCTTATTTTCTATCAGTTCACTAACCCTTCCGGTATCTCACACTTTACCGGTTACCCTTCATGTCTGCACTTTGTTTATCTGCTAGTAGAACACCTTAACCAGTCACCAAACATGTCTATCCATAGCATGCTCATTGACATTAGGTAGGAGCACATCACTTAGCCTCTTTGCTTCCTTGCCGGTTCTCATGTTGATCGGTAGCCATTCTGATGACACCATGTCATCAACCTTCAACTGATTCTATCTAAGGCATCTGCATACCGGTTGCATTCTCTATCTGCAGTTGCTTCACTTTGCCCTCTTCATCATCAAACTGGTCATCATCTCAACCGGTTTGTCAAGGTGACAAACCTATCAATTCTCTACTCTTTCTTTTCTGTCCCAGTGGCATAGCATGCCTTCTATGTCAATCTAGTGCATATCCCTGATTTCATGCACTTGAGGCATCCCTTTGATTTACCGGTAGATCTAGTGTGATCCTTCAAACACTTGCCTTTACCTCTTCTTCCTTATCTCACAGAACTAAGATGCATACTTTGCATAATAGGAGATAAGTTCCACTTATTAGTGGGAGTGAGTCCTTGTCATCTACATCCTGCAATGCACTCATGATCTGGTGTGGGTACATTCACTGTCAGTCATCTCTTCATATGATGACTGCATCTCTATCTGGTGGGAGTCATGTTGTTCTGCATCCACACAGCATACTGGTGACCAGTACATCCTTCTTCCATGTTGATGTGATTTAGGTAACATTATGTCTCTTCATCACAAACAAGAGCTCAAGCACCTTTCTCATCATGCTTGTACACTGGTCATAAGCTTGTCAGTTGACACCCACTCACTTGGTTGATTTGTCTTCTCCATGTCAACACATCACTTACCAGTTGACATCTTCTCCTTACTAGTGGCAGACTATACTAGTAACCTGTCCATATCATCCACGCAAGTCAAACACTAACTTGTGTACTAGTGACTCTAGTGGTCATTCCTTTGAATGGCATTCTTCTTTTTTTACTGGTGACCTATAACACTGGTTGACATCAATGAATTTATGTCAACAATATTCCCATACCAGTTGTCCTTCTATATCAGTTGACATCAATGACAAAAAAAAGCCAACAATTCTTAACCAGAACTATAACTAGGAATGTGGAGATGTTATTTCACTAGTTCAATGATCTTCTGGATGTTTTTTGAATCTTTTTGTAAGGTAGTGAGCCCTTCCCAAGTTTGTAGCCCTTCTTGTTTTATAATTTGAGCAATGAGCTCGAGGCAGTGTGCTTGAATGCATGTGCATTGCCCATTGTAATATTTACACTTACTCCTAACAGTATAGTATATCATTGTGGGTAGGTTCCCACCATGGTTTTCTCTTAGTTGGGTTTTCCATGTCAAAAATCTTGGTGTTATGTGTGTTATTGATGTGGTGTTGATTTTTGCTTTCATTGATAATAATTAGATTTAAATTTGAGTTTGAGTTGTGTAGAGTTTGAGAGAAAACTAATTCACCCCCCCCCCCCCTCTTAGTTTGATGCATTGTTGCCAATAATTGGTATCAGAGCTAGATCCTCTGGAAGAAGCTTGATCGCTTGAGGAGATCCGGGATGGCAACCTTTTCTTTCAAGAAGGATAGTCCAAGATTTGATGGAACGAATTACACTCTCTAGAAGAACTGGACTGTTTTCAATTGACGGATCAGAAAGACATGGTTTGCAGGTTGAAACAAGCATTGTATGGATTGAAGCAAGCTCCAAGAGCTTGGTATACTAGATTGGATAAGTATTTGATGAAGCTTGAATTCAATAAATGTACTGTTGATAGTAATCTATACTTCAAGATTGATAATGATAACATCTTAATTGTTGAAGTTTTTGTTGATGATATTATTTTGGTGGAAATGATGGTTTGTGCAAGAAGTATGTTGATGATATGCAGAATGAGTTTGAGATATCTATGATTGGTGAGATGAAATTCTTCTTAGGAATGCAAATTACTCAGTTGCATAAAGGTATTTTCATATCTCAATCTAAGTATGTGAAGGAATTATTGAATACGTTTGGTTTGGATGATGCAAATCGTGTTGGTACACCTTTGGTGACCGGATGAAGCTGACAAAGTATGATGATTCTCCAAAAGAAAATCAGACTAGATACAGATCTATGATTGGTGGTTTGTTGTATTTGACTCAAACTAGACTTGATATTATGAATGTTGTATGTCTTGTTGCTAGATTTCAAGTTGATCCTACAGAATCTCATGTTGTTGTTGTGAAAATAACTTTCAAATATTTGAAAGGAACAGTTGATTTTGGTTTGTGGTATCCTAGAGATGATGATTTCACTTTGAGTGTTTTTATAGATGTTGATTGGGTAGGCGATGTTGATGACAGAAAGAGTACTAGTGGTGGTGTATTTTTCTTGGGCAAGAGATTGGTTTCATGGATGAGTAAGAAGTCAAATGCTAAATCTTTGTCTATTGTAGAAGTTGAATACATTGTTGTTGCTAGCAACTATACTCAGATGATTTGGATGAAGAAGATGTTGAAGGATATCAAAGTTGCTTTTCATGAGCCTATTGTTATATATTGTGACAATTCAAGTGTTATTCACATTTCTAAGAATTCGGTGTTGCATTCAAAGACTAAGCATATATCAATCAAGTTTCACTTCTTGAGAGAGAAGGTGAATGAAAAGGAAGTCAGATTGGAGTATGTATCTACAAAGGAACAGATTGTTGATATCTTCACAAAGCCTATGCCTAAAGATACATTTGAGTATCTTAGAGAGAAGTTAGGGGTAATTTACCCTCCTGATGAGAACTAAGATGCATGGAGTTGCATCAGTCCGGTGGACTCCACAGAGATATCTTGTGATCCGGATTGATGAGTGAGGCTGCTACTCAAGGGGAGTAGTCAGTGTATGGTTCAGTTATTCAAAATTGTTAGTGTGTGTCAAAGGGGGGGAAAATCAAAATTTGTGTGGTTATCTAAAGGGGAGAGATTATCTGGTAAGTGTGAGAGAATAGCATTGATGTCAAAGGGGGAGAGAAGCATGTGAAAAACCCTATGGGGGAGAGAAGCATGAGAAAAACCGTTATATCTTGTGTTGATCTCAAGGGGAGATTTTTGTGAGTTATCATGAGATTGTTTGTTGTTGCTTTTTTTCTTTGCATTGATTGTCTTTCACATTCATATGTTTCCATCAATGTCAGGCGGAGAGATTGTTGGATATTGCTGAGAACTTTGCTGGAATGATGTGATGACATTGATGTCAACATATTCTTCTGTGTATTCCAGTGTTGCAGTCAGATTGGATAGGTTGGTTTGGCTAGTGTGTTGCAGTTGAGCTATTGCGGTTTAATGGATTTAGAGACACTTATCTCTAGTTGATTCAACATAATTTTTAGAGGTTCACATGATGATTTGATCAAGTTATGAGATCCGGTATTATGGTTGGTTATTTAGCTGTTTGTGTTATTCGATATTTTGGATTGTGCTCCGCATTGCTTTGAATTGCACTATCTTGGTTTGCAGATTTGGCAAAGTGTCTGGGACATTCATATGTGTCCTCAATTCAGATGGTTCATGATTTGGAAGTCCATAAGTGAAACTTTCATTTTTACAGGCAGTTTGGTTGGTGTTCTTGAGGTTCGGTATATTGATGGTGGAGATTCTAGTAAGTGGTGATATTGTAGTTGTTGATGTAGTGATTCACATTGCTTGTGGATGTTTAGATATTGTGTTCTATCTATGTTGATGGTCTGCATTGAGCGTTGTGCACGTTATTGATCATTTTCTTGATCTGGTGATGTTCTTCATGTTATGCAACATTCTTGGTGATTGTAGCATGTTGCGGATGATCAAGACATAATTGTTGGAGGTGTTGCATGTTTGCGGTATTGGTTTAGGTCCAAACTATGTCTTAGCCAACATTGTTTTGGTCTGCATGTATTGTTGTAGCGTGTGAGGTTATTGTTTTGTAATTTACGTTGAGGGTTTAGCCGACCTTGAAATATAGGTTGATGATTTGTATAATATATGTAATATTCGTGTGAGAGAGGCATCTATGTGTGCAAACATTGATTCTATCTTTTAGTAGCAGAGGAGAAGTGTGAAAGAGTGTGAAAGAGTGAAGAAGTGTGATAGAGCAGAGTTTGAGTATCTGTTCTTAACCGGAACTATAATCAGGCATGTGGAGATGCTATTTCATCCGTTCATGACCCTTCAGATGTAATCCAATTTTTTTGTAAGGCAGTGAGCCTGCCCCAAGGTTGTAGCCCTTCTTGTTTTGTAATTTGAGCAGTGAGCTCTAGGAAGTGTGCATGAATGCATGTGCATTCCCCATTGTAATATTTACACTTACTCCTAACAAGGTATTATCTCATTGTGGGTAGGTTCCCATTAAGGTTTTTCCCTTAACTAGGTTTTCCGCATCAAAAGAATTGGTGTTGTGTGTGTTATTGATGTGGTGTTGACTTGTGCTTTCATTGTTAATAATCAGATCTAAATTTGAGTTTGAGTTGCGTAGAGTTTGAGATAAAATTGATTCACCCCCCCCCCCTCTTAGTTTGTTGCATTGTTGCCAACATCTCTTGCCACCAGAATAGTTTCAATGTTTACCTCAACTTCCCCCTTCTTAACTTCCTTCTCATCATCGGCCTTAGGCGGTTCATCATCCTTCTCAACAATGACTGTCGGAGGATTCTGTGTATCCTCTATGTATCTACTTCCTTGTTCACGACATCGTCATTTTTTAGTATCTTCTGGAACATTTACTTCACCTTGATCATCTATCTACATATCTACAGGCTATCAAAGGCCCATTATACTGAACCAACTCCTGATACTTCAATCATGAAGTAGAAGAATAAACATAGGATCAGAGTACCATACTTGAATAGATGTTTCTTGCTCTCCTTTATCTTCTTCAAATTATTCAATTGATCACTACGGAGCAGTTCACAGAGGTCATACTTCTTATCTTCTCTCATCATTTCATATGCAGCATAAATGGTTGTCTTGAAAACAAAATTTTCCATGCTAGAATAGTAGACCTTATTTTCAATTACCATTGAGGTAATTTTGACATCATGCTCCAGGATATCATTGATTGTCATTGCTCTTTTATCAAATTATGATCTGGTTGCGCTTGTGACAATTTCATTCTTCATAGCCTTCAATGAGGGTAATTCTCCAAATGAACGTAATCTTGTCACAGCCCTAATAACACTCTTTATGATCTTGTACGGCCTATCCAACCACATAAACTCATCGTGCATTCATCTCAACACGTATTGGACCCATTCGGGTTCATCAAACATCAAGAATCTAACAAACTATGCAAAACCCTTATTCTCCAATACTTGAAATTCTGGTTTCAAGTTGCCAATCCTATTTGCCATCTACTTGGTGCAGAGATTTAACAAATTAGAGCTCCCCAATTCCTCAATAGGGTAATGAGTGTAAACCCTAACATCCTCAATGTGCAACACACCATAGGGGACCGATAAAAATGCACTCTTCAGATCATTTTCCATGGAGATAAATGTATGGTTTTCAAGTCAGGCTCTCTTCATGATATCTACAACCAATGGGGTAGCAGTACTAGATGCAACCATTTTAGCAATTTCAAATTAAAGAGTTTCACCGATAAATACCTTTATCACCGGATTCAGTCTTCGCTTCAAAATCAGTTTGATGCTTGATCTCGCTTGTCAATTTTCTCTCAGAGCTCTTCAAACACTATCACCTTGAATGCAAAGTGACAAATGAAGTGATTTAAGTCACTTTTTATCCTTTGTATACCTAACTTTTCACTGTAATAAATGCACTTGACCCTAATACTTCTAGATACTCTGCATCTTCAATAATTTCTTTTCGGATATTCAAATCTACTCATACTCTTCCAAAAATCCTTCAGAAAGATTAGTCATCATCAAATTCAACTTCTGCAACCTGTCAAAATCAAGCACAGATCTCAAATAGGGGGTTTATAAGATTTTTCATGAAAACTTCCCCCAAGGCTGGATACCTTAGTTCAGTTACTAGATTTAGTTCTAGCACCAGAATCGGGTGTAAATCAACTCACTGCTTCTAAATCACTCTTTTTAACCCATGTTTTCTTCATTTGATCTATGATATCTTCAACTTTCATTTTTTCCTTCGCATATGCCTTTACATTCTTGTTCTTGTCTTTCGGACCTCTCCTCTTCATCTTTATGCTTCTGCAATACTTGGCAATGTGACCGGATTTGGTGCAAGCATAGCAAACAACATTTCCTTGTCTAGGCCTGAAGTTCATTTGATTTCCTCTTGATCTACATTGATTAGCAACATGTTCAAACCTACCACATGCATAACATTTGATATTTCTCCTATTTTGAAAGTTGTTCATCGCACTTCTGCATTCATTTGATTTATGACCATATTTCTTGCATTTAAAATATTGACCGGAGAAAGATGGACCATTACTATTCATCCTATTTATGCATTGACTAGTCATATGACCAAATTTATTGCAAACAAAATAGTTACCATTGAACTTATGGGCATTAGGTTGCCTTACTGGAGGCCTTCTTGAATTGTTCTTCTGTTGTACTGATTTGGAGCTTTCACCTTTCTCAAATCCAAGACCTCTTGTGTCATTAGCATTCTTCTAGCTTTCAAGCATCTCATCAAGGTTGACTGAGTTGATCCTGAACTTCTCCTTGTACTCATTTGCAACTTCAAGATCATATTTAATAAGAACAATCTGTCTTTCAAGATCTTCGTCATGTTGTCTGGAGTCCTGCATGTCAAGCTTCAGTTGTCCATTCTCACAATCAAGTCTGCAACATTCATCAGATTTGTCTTTCACTAACTGAGCAAGATTTTCCTCATTCTTCTTCCTTTCCTCAATCTGCTTTGTCAATCTCATCACAGTGGCTTCCATCTCATTTTTCTGGATTGCATTATCTCTAGCAAACCTCTCACATTCCTCTATATTTTCCTTCAGGGCTTCTTCATCAATGATTTGACTTTCTCCCCTTCAACTTGTCAACAAGTTCCTTTCTCTTTTCTCTTGACTTGTTCGGCTAATCTTTCAATGATTCAATGAAGTTCTTAGCATCCCTAAGGTTTACTTTCACTTGCTAGACGTTAGCTTGTGATTGATCAAGATCTTCAAGTCCAACAAGAAGTTATTGTCTAAGACTACTAGAATCAATTGATTCACTCTCCCAGATCCTCAAGTTGTTAGGCTTCTTCTGAGGGACTACGCTTTGATACCAATTGTTGGAATCAAGGAACACTGAGAGGGGGGCTGAATTAGTGTTCTGCAATTTAATGCAATTGAACAAAAGAAAGATGCAAACACAAAGCAAATATCCACAACACCATAACACCAGGATTTATACGTGGAAAACCCGATTAAGGGAAAAACCACAGTGGGATTGAGACCCACAATATTAATATACTCTATTGGCAGTATAGAAATATTACATAAGGGGAATGTGCATGCATTCAGGCACACTGCCTAGAGCTCACTGCTCAAATTACAATAAAGGCTACAACCCCGGAAGGCTCACTGCCTTAAAAAATGATTACAAAATATTACAAGAAGATTTGAACTATTGAATAGCATCAACAAATGCCTGAGTATAGTTTCGGTTAAGCACAAAACACATAATCTTACTCTGCTCTTCTAGACTGCTCTGTTTTGTTGTTTTGCATTATACCGAAGCACAAATCCTTCACATGCGCATGTAAAACTACGCAAAATCACTCACAACCACTTTCCATACAATCACCGATACCCAAAATGATCATATCAATCGCTCTTATATATTCGCACATCAAATTAGATCTATTACATGTCCGCCCCAAAATGCATAACACGCAAATGAAACATGTATACCAAGTCGGCTCAATCCAAACTCAAATGCATAAGCAGACCAAAAAAGAATTGTCCACAAGATTCCCACATGTCGGCTAATTATCCTCAAATACAATTACAACCACCAAAATTACTCTGCACGATCCGCACAACGAACATCCACACATTACTGCTAATGAAAAATGTTCTACTAAAAAACACGTATACCAGACCTTCCAACTTACACAAGAATCATCACCGAAGGCCACAACCTGAAATAAGGTAGATTACACATCCACAATGCTTTCCAGAGATCCGCAACACCAAATATCCAACCAAAATGATGTACCAACCAAAACACTGTACACTGTCGGATGTCCTGTTCAAACTCAATGGACCTCACCATAGCTCAATTTGTCTTCCAGTATGAACAAATTATGAACTATAGATGGAATATCTAACTTCAGTTGCCATCAATGACAACGTCTGATCATCTATGCAATGTCTCTTACCAACAGTTACATCTATCCTAATCAACTTATATGGTACACATTTACCCATCATATCATCTCTTCGGAGATTAAGTCAATCTCGCTGAGCACTTATCAGTTGGCCGCCATCAATCATGACGACAACTTATCTATCTAAAATATCCATAACATGCAACTATCTTGCAACCACTAAAAATGCAAAGGTGCTAAACAATTTCACAAAAATGCTAAAACAAAGCATAAAGGCGCTAAACCAACATAGGCACTAAAAAAGTTACCATATGCGTTGGATCATTTAACAAGGGCGCTAATAAAGCAAAAGCACTAAAAGACAATGCAAATGTGTTAAATGATTTAATAGATGCACAAAAATAACAGATGCAATAAAAGAAAGCACTACAATATCTATCATATGCGCTAGAAAACTTAACAAATGTATTAAAAGAAATATTGTAAGCACTAAAAAATCAAAAGCACTAGAAAACTAAATGAAAGCGTAAAAATAAATAATGAATGCGCTAAAAGAAAAAGAAAAATCTGAAAAACAAGTTTTAGTGCCTACAAAAATTCAAAATGTTGACCTAAAAAATATTAAATGTGCAAAGTACAAGGAGGGTACATGTGCACATACCGAAGGACCGTAATCAGCTGGGCTCTAGAATATACAAACACGCTCGAACTGATATTTGTGTTATGGGATCTCCATGAATGTTGACAACACTCTACTCCAATCACCTCTCTTCACAATTCACTCCCAAAGCTCCATGTGTGCAAATGAGTTGGAAGTGGGCCCAAACCTTGCTATATGTGGCTTTTTTTAACCTAATCGAAGGTGTAATGACAATGTAATGTCAGGGCAACCTAAACCAACATCGAAGCCTAATTTTTCGTTGATTTCTTCATCCAAAATTATTCTAATTTGAGAGATTGCTCGCTTCACCCCAATTTTTTCAAAATTTTCACCAATCTCCAAAGGGGGCATACCATCAATATCACACCATTAGAGGCAAACCAAGACTTGATTTATTTTTCTTTCAAATAACATTGTTCCAACATTGTCTAAAAGAGGGGGAAAATTTATACACCTAAAAATGACTAGAGATAATTAAATAAATATTTACTATTTATTTAATGGCTTTATTCTTCTATCAATAAATAAATTGAATAATCTATTTATTTAATTCATGTGCCTTGATCTTCTAAATCAATTTATTAATTAAATATTTATTATTAAAATTCATCATTTCTTCTAAAGTCCATCTTGATTAAATAATTCAAAATTATTTAATTAATCATCTAGTTCAAGTTTTCAATCCTAATTCCACGTCATTTCTTCTCCCATGTCATCATGTCATCTCATCACCAAGTGGCTAAACAAATTAAATATTTTTATTATTTAATTCTACAATTATCCTCAACATCATTCTTATTCAATAGGATGAGGAGGCTTATGTGTCCTTCTACTTCCTATATTCTCTCTCACATCCTTACATCCTAGAGGGTAGTTTTTTCCACATCAACCTGATCAAAGTTACTCATTGTCCACTTATCCTAGGAAGCCTAAATCTTCTCCAACCTCCCTAGATTGTTGACTCCTTCATGTCTTGGCAAACCTATATTCTCTCCAACCATCTTATATCTTTGGATTTTTCATCCCTGGTCAAGGTGAGCATGATGCCATGTGGCTTCTCCTTCCACCTTGTCTTCTTTGTCATCGTAAGAGGAACATCTCCCCCCTTTCTCTCTCACATCTCAACCAATTCTTCTCAACCATTCATTCTATCAAGATTCACTCTCAACCATTGATCTTCGCCACCTTGGATTTTGGTCTTGCAAAATCTATATAAGGAAGCCTTTTTCCAACATTTGAAGCTAGTCACTTTAGAGCAATCAAACATAAAAGCAACCAAGCATTCAAGCATATCAACATTCTAACATTTTCAAAAGTGTCTTTGGCTTAGCTTAGTATCATTATAGTAGCTTATCATATCATTCATCCATTTCATTAGCATTACATTCATCATAGTTGCATTGCATTTCAATACCACATAGTCCATTTAGCTTTGGTCATCTTGAAGCAAACACTAGTGCAATCTAAGAGCAAACATCACAACAACAAGATCTGAAGTTGATAGGACACAACAGGACAACTATGAAGGTTTACTATTTTCAATTTATTTACTTTACTTGTTTCATTGGTGATTTGGTTGTTTTGTAGGATTTTGTGAGTTCGTGGTAGCTTATTTTAGTAGTCGTACAATTGCTTAAATTTCCCCATCACAACACTTACCCATAATTTTTATGCCATATACTTCCTTTATGCAAAGTGATTGTATTGTGCTTGATTTTAATTGTATCCTACCTATTAATACATTTTGTCAATTTACATTGAAGATGTGGAAAATGTATTGAAGCAAAACAACATAAGAAATGTAAGGAATAAAATGCATACCTTGAAAGATCTCCATCCTCCTAGATGAGATTGAGATAAAATGTGCCCTAGTTCTATTTGATTTGCTCTAGATAGTGATGTTGATTGCTCAACATAAAAACTAGAATAACCTTGGTATATCAATGATAGTAGCATAGGCTTGATAGGTTCTCTAGATAGATTAGTTATATTTATTAGGGCTTGATGAAAGATAATGGCCTCAAGGTATAGAATTATCAAGAGTCAAAATCAAGGGCTAGGATAGATTGATGATGAATATTTAAGATTGGTTGAAAAATAGATTTTGGCTCAAGTTGTAGTTATGTGACAAGTGTTACATGAGAGATAGGATCTAGGTTTCGGATTTAGAGAAAAATCCTTATAAGAATGGGTAAGATTAAGAGGTTTAGTTTGGAATAAATGGATAGGATGAAAAGTTAGTTTATTGTTTGAGGAGGTGTCTAGGATCAATGAATGGGGACAAGTCATAGTTAGACATGTGAAGGGGACACTCGTCACATGAATTAAATTTTAGATTATGATCATTTGAACAAGTTGAAGGGATAGTATTGAATGGACAAGGATTAAGGGGTAAAGGTAAATGAGAATTCAATTGAATAAATGATAAACATTTATTTGATTAATAAGATTGGATAAGGGTAAAATAATTAAATAAATGACAAATATTTATTTAATTAAGGATGGATTTAGTTAAATAAATAATAAATATCTATTTAATTAATTAGTTGGAATTGAATTGAATTAGGTGTTGTTAGGTAGGGAAAAATTTAAGTATCTACATTTTGCACCTCTTTGAGATGATATTACAACTAAGAGATGTAACATTGTTTCAAATAAGAATAAAATATAGTGGGTAGGGATGGATAAGGACTAGTAGCATGATGCCCCAGTCACAATAAAAAATGGGGAAGGATGATGGTGAGTTAGTGGGATGATTCACCCTTGAGAGGACAAGCCAATTAAGAGAACACGGGCATGCTCTTGAAATAGAAAGAAAATATGAGGAATAAGGATAGAAGAAGATGAAATGAGATGAAGGGGATGTGAGAAATGAGAGATTAGTTATGTGAAAAATGAGAGATTGGTTATGCTAGTATGTGGTAAGAAAAACGAAGTTTTGATATAAGGAAATTATGCACCAAGGTATGAGGTACCAAGGTGACAAGACAACTTTTGCATGGATTTAACACTAAAAAGATATTTGTCCCTATTCATACTAGACACCATAAGACCTTGACAGAACATGTGAGGGAGGTAGATTTAGAGCACGAGATTCCTAGTGCACAAAATTTATTGAATAACATAGTAGGCAAAGGATGACTATCCATGCTGGAAGAAATACCAACACACGCAAGGTAAGTAGTTGCACAATAAGACCAAAGGAACCTCCCACAAACACACTATAGAAGACAAAGATGATGCCCACTATACACCAGTCAAAATAAACCAAGATATAGAAAGATTGAGGTGGCCTTATGGAGGTGTAGTCATGAGTCAAAAATTAAATCAAAACAAAAGCTTCACTAATAAACATGTCATGCAACTACAATCTCTCTTGCCAAAGATATGATAATGGAATGATGACGATTATGCTAGACTCAAGATTGATGCATCCTTATGAGCATTGATGGTGGGATAGATTAAGATGATGGGAAAAAGGATATAATGATTGTTTAATATTCATCAGTTAGACTCAAGTGTGATTTTGTGATAAGGTAAGATATATGCGTATTATGTTTGTGTTTATTTAAGTGCAAGTCTAAGGCTCTCAAAGTTTATTATTACTAACTATTTTCAGCTAGTATCTAAACTACACTATAAACACTAATCTATATCTGAGGTGTTACATTCATCATATTTATTCTTTTAGGGTAGATTTTCTTTTCTTTCTAATAATACTTACAACACAACCTTAAGATGATTACAGAGTATATGATTGCAAAAGACTCTAACTAAAGAAATAATAGCCAATATAAAATCAGATTATACAAAAGAATAAGTGAAAATGTACCAGCAATTCCTAAGTAACAAGGAAACTCTTACTAGCACAAAGTCTTGCATAGCTTCTCCAGATTGACCACAAGAATAAAGTTGTAATACACAGACAACTCAAAGTCTTTCACATGTACCACAATTCAACTACTCTAAAGTATAATAGATTACGACACAAAGTCTCCAATTTGTTATTGATTTATAGACATCAAGAACTTCAAATTTAATGATACAACATAAAGTCTACAAAATCAGATTTGACTATCTTTAAAGAAATACTTTCTCCATAATGCACAATTCAATAAATATAAGATAATGAGATGAGAAAGACATAAGAACAACCTCACTTCATCAACACATTGAGTCCAAAACAAAGGTTGGATGGCAATTTGCTTTCTATATTGAAGAAAATCTTGATGTACAATTTAAGCATAAAGTCTCAAATTGCTCTTCAAATTGACAAAGTTTTGATGCATAGGCTAAAAATGATTATTTACTGTGAGGCTCTCTCCTTTATGTAGAGAAGAGCCTCGAGCAAAATTAGGAATTCTACAACTAATTTAACTTATTCAATACTAAAGTCTGATACCCATGAGACAGAATCTTCTATGCTAATATATCTTTTTTTGTGCTTTATCAGGATCGTTTCTAAATTATCCATAATCACCTAGAAATCCATTAGCATGTCAATAGAAGATAATGTAAAATCACCTTCTCCAAGATCCTTTTAGATTAGTGCACTGAAATCCTGAAAAACAATGTCAATATGAAGAATTTCTAATCCCCATTCAATAGCTTAAAAGGGAGTTCTGAAGCCTTGATGGTAACGTCAAGTGCTTTGTCTTTACATTCTTCTCATGCCTCTTGCAGATACTTTATCAATTGTTCAGTAATGTCTATGTGATGTACCATCGCCTCCCTCTGCTAAACGTATATTCTCTTGGTGAGAATCACTTCGTTGTTCACTAGGATTTCCAACTTGAAATCCTTGAGCTTTTTCCAAGCCTCAAAATATTTCTCTTGTACTTGTATTTCTTGCATGAGAAGGTCAAGTGTTTGGCCCAATTCAAACTTGAACACAGTTTCCAAGTTTTCCAACAACTTGATTGAAGAGCTCAAAAGGTGTTCCTTGCAACATCATCTTGTCAATCCATGCATTGACATTCCTCCCTTGTAAACCAATCTGCTCAACTTTTTTTATGGCTTCCTTGTCAACTAATGACCCCATTAGTTCAATCACTTTAGAAGACTGAGTGATTTTGATCAGCACAGCAGTGAGTTGTTCTACCTAAATATTGAGTTTATCTTTGATGGCCTTGTCTCTAGCATACCTTTCAATCAATGCTTCAAGTGTAACTTGTTCATCCTCTTTTGTGCTCTCACAAGTCTATTTTCCTAGTTGAATCCAACTCAATACACAGTCATAAGCCTCAATTTTCTTGACTATTTTGTCATGTGGAGGTATGACCACTTCTGCATATTTGTTTCTTGCTTGCTCTACTTCAACCCTTGAAATAATTTTAGCCTTCTTTGTAGCTTTTGGCTTTGTAGGAATAAGTTGACCAAATTTAAGTCATCTAGGGAGATGGCTTGCTTCTTTCTTTTGGGTGTTGTGGATTGTAGCCGAGGAAGGGTAGGATCCACTTCTACACTTGCAACTATTGTTTGAATATATATTGTCTATTGTTGAGCAATGGTAGCTACGATGGGTGTAGTGTGGGTCATAACTGTATATGGGACTTCCACAACTAATGTACTTGGCAAAGCATCAAGCATGAACTTGTCAAAATCAATGAAAGTGGCATCAAGCATGGTTGTAGACACCTCTAACAAACTGGGAAATGAGGAAAGTGAAACCAAAAATATTTCCTACATTATCTTGAGGGGTATTAAGAATTGATTCACTTGTGGTGGAGGAATGAACATAAATTGTCGAAATGGCAACAAAGACTATAGATACAATGGGTACAGATGCAACAACAAAAGAAACAAGTAAAGACTGCATAGTAGATACAAAAGAAATAAAAGGGAGAGATTATACATTAGTGGCAAGAGAAGTGATTGTGCTAGAAACTGAGGTGGACAGCTCTAGTGCCACTTCTAGGGTACACTTTGCTCTATTGTAGCTAGAGGTTCTAGAAGGTCCTCTTGATATTCCTCTTCTTGTCCTTCTTGCTCATCAACTTGTTCTAGAACTAGCTCATCAACTTATTTTTGAGCTTGAATAGATGTTTCCCCTTTATATTGAATCCTCTTATCTTTCCCCACTGTAAATTTGTACTTAGGTGCTTTCTTTGGGGTAGGGGCATCCTCCTTATTCTATTTCCTTAGCTCTGACTTCTTTCTTTGGGGTAGGGGCATCCTCCTTATTCTATTTCCTTAGCTCCGACTTCTTTCTAGAAGACCTTGTGGTATCCTCTTTCAAACCTATTTTAAAAGGCTTCAGCTTGATCCTTTTTTTCTCCAACCAAACATTGGTATTTGCAAGGATGAATTGAAATCTTTCCCTTAAGGAATTTGATCCCTTTTGGGACCATTGGATCACTGGGAGAGGAGTGTCAACAATCTTATTTTCTCGTACACAAGGTTCATGATGTCTTCACTGTCTTCTATGGTATTAGAAATATCTACAAGCTCAAGATTTTCAATTTGCTCCAATGTGAATTGATTGTAATCTAGCTTCCTTATGTCTTCCTTAGTCCTACATTTGGCCCATATGTCCTCAATCTAGTGCACATGTGCATAGCTCTTTTTGAGTTTATCTTTCATTTCCATGTAGTCAAAATCTTTTATTCTTTTGAACCTTTTTATATGGCCTCAAACAAAGTCCTAAGATGTGGTAACAAAAATATGATACATGTGTTAAGTTTGTGATTTCAACATTTTAATTCAGATCACTGTGTTTATTATAAATCTAATGGTGATTATTTCCTAGACATTGAATTATATGTTGATGATATGTTATTCATGTTGGTATTTTAATATGGTTTTGTCATTGATGTCAACACCTACTAATACACCTACTTTGGAGATCCAGCAACATTCACCGGAAAACAGTAAATTGTGCAACAGTTACTGGTATATGGTTCACAGGCAGGATATATTGTTCACCGGTACCTGGAATGATATGGAAGACACTTGGTAATGTCAAAGACATCATGTGGACACTTTATTTTAAAGAAATAATCATTGGTATATTCATATTTGCATATTTGCTTTTACCAGCAAATAGGTCCAGGTTATCTAGAGTTACACCGGCAGGTTTATCTTTTCCAAATCAGCATGGCACGCTATGGAGATGATTTATTATTGTTGTAAATGCATTAAGCCGACATGTTCAATCGGATATTGCATCGGATATTATATTGTATGTAAAATATTTTTATTATAATATCTTGTAGAGCTGACCTACTAAAATTGGTCTTAGGGTATGGTGTAAATGTAAGATCTTATTTGTAAGATCAAGTGTGGAATGTGAAAAAGAATTAAGTGAAGGTATATGCAAGATCAAGCAGGGATATACACGAAGACATCATTTGAAGGTGAAGTTAGGTTTTGTAGAAGCATATCAGCATTACACCGGTACTGAATCCAGCATATGAAGATGCTATTTTGTGCAGTACATTCTTATTGGATTTAACCATCCAACTGTAGTCAGTGTGACTCCCATTTTGTGATTGAGCAGTGAGCTCTAGGTTGTTGGTCTTTCTGCATGTGTAGACCCCATTTATGTACACTTACTATCTGCAGTAGTATCATCTGATTGTGGGTAAGGTTTCCCACCGTGGTTTTTCCCCTTACAAATATTGGTGTCGTGTGTTGTGGATGACTTTATGTTTATGTTTCATGCATTAATCCTTACCGGTATAGCAATTTACTGTTAACACTGTCTACCGGCATACTTAACTAGTTTACTTGAATTTATTTGACAACTGATTCACCCCCCCCCCCCCCCTCAGTTGTCTCTGGGACCTAACAATTGGTATCAAAGCACAGTTTTGCAGAAGCTTAACAACTTGAGGAGATCCAATGTCTACTAATTATTTCAGGAAGGACAGTCCTAAACTTGATGGAACCAACTATGGGATATGGAAGATCAGAATGGAAACACATCTGAATTGCATTGGTAAAGACATCTGGAAAGTTACTAAGAATGGTTACACTGTTGTTGTAGCTGGTCAGACTGCTTCAACTACCTTAGCCAAAGATGAAGAAAATGAATGCAAAGCAAGAGAAGCACTTTTGAGCGCAGTATCAGATCAACAAATCATGGGATTATCAGATAGGTCTACTACTAAAGCTATTTGAGATCATTTGGAAACACTGAATGAAGGAGATTCCACAGTCAAAATTGCAAAACTTGAAAGCTTTCGAGTTAGGTATGAACATCTAAAAATGGAAGAAGATGAAAGGATTTCTGTTTTTATGGAAAGAGTAAATGAAATTGTTTTCGGTATTAAATGTTGTGGAGGAACCTTGAGTGAGGATGAAATTGTTTCAAAAATCTTAAGAGGTTTGCCACCGGCATATAAAATGAAGTTTACTGTTATAAATGAGTTGAGAACAATGCCTAATACATCAGTAACTAGGGATACATTGATTGGAAAACTTTCAGCCTTTGAAATTGAGGAATTTGGTCCTGTTGCTATAAAGACTGATTTGGCCTTTAAAGCATCAACATCATCTGCTCCATCATTTGACAAATCAGATTGGAGAGCCTTTTATGCAAGAGAACTTGAAGAATCCAGAAAGGAGAATGAAGAGCTTGAAGAGCTTGAAGCACTATTTGTAAGGAAAATGTCAAAAGGTCCAATTGGAAGTAAGTATGAAGGTAAAGCACCCTTTAAATGTTTTAACTACAATAAGATTGGTCATATGGCTTCAAGATGCCCCGATAGACATGCTAGACTAAGAGAAGAAGCTAAAAGAACATACAAACTTAATCCTGAATATCAGAGATACAGATTTAAGAAGAACAAAGACAAATCTTGTTACATTGTTGATGAAGGTGTGACTGATGATTCTGATGAGGATCCAGCAAACAATGGATGGGTTTTTGTTGCTATAACAGAAGATCAACCGACACCCACTGCTCAACCGGTAGAACAAGCCCTAGCAGCTAAAGTTGAAACAAAGGATGAATGGATTATTGACTCAGGATGCTCACATCATATGACTGGAGACAAAGGTAATTTTTTGAACTTTCAAGAATACAATGGAGGTTTAGTAAGATTTGGAGATGACAAACCCTGTTCAATCAAAGATAATGGTTCAATATCTCTTGATGGTAAACATAACACTAACAATGTCTACTATGTTGAAGGATTAAAGCATAATCTTTTAAGTGTTGGTCAATTAGTTGAGAAGGGATTTCAGTTACAATTTAAAAATGGAAAATGCAAAATCATGAATAGAACTGGTTTGGAAATTGCAATTGGTAATCAGACCAACGACAATATCTTTCATTTGAATAGCAGTCAAAAGACATGCTTGATTGCACATATAGATGAAAGTTGGTTATAGCATAAGAGACCATGTCATGTAAACTTTGATTGCATGGTAAAAATCAGTACTTCTAAGGCAGTTAGAGATCTACCTAAAATTGTGAAACCTCATAATACAATTTGTAAGGAATGTCAATTTGGAAAACAAGTTAGAGCTAGTTTCAAAAGTATTCCAGAAAAATCCAATAATGCTCTTGATTTAATTCACACTGATTTATGTGGTTCAACTAGAACTAGAAGCTTACAAGGTGATAGATATTTCATGCTAATTATTGATGATTATTCTAGAATGTGTTGGGTTACTTTTCTCAGAGAGAAATCAGAAGCACTTGGAAAGTTCAAACTATTCAAAACAATGGTTGAAAATGAAACCGGTAAGAAAATCAAATGTTTAAGATCGGATCAGGGACGAGAATTCACATCTAAGGACTTTAATACATTCTGTGAAGTGAATGGAATCAAAAGACAGTTATCAGCACCTCGGACACCACAACAGAATGGAGTTGTTGAAAGGAAAAACAGAACTATCTTGGATGCAGCTAAAAGTATGTTATCAGAAGCAAATCTACCACGTGTATTAGAGAGAGGCAGTTAGCACTGCTGTCTATACATTCAACAAAGTTCACATCAAAGGTGAAACCAATAAGACCCCTCATGAACTATGGTTTGGTAATACTCCTACTCTTAAGTATTTCAGAATTTTTGGAAGTAAATGTTATATTAGAAGAGATGAGTATATTGGTAAATTTGATCCTAGAAGTGATGAAGGAATATTTCTTGGTTATTCATCTAAGAGCAAGACATATAGATGTTATAATAAAAGATTGCAGAAAATTGTTGAAAGTACAAATGTAAAGATTGATGAACAATTCAGAGGAACTTCAAGGTATATAGACTCTAAACCGGCAACAGAAATTGTGACAAATGAACCTATACTAAATCCATCGGTACAGAATGAAGATCCAGTTACCCCGGTATCATCAGAAGATTCCACAATAATTGAAGAACAACAACGAACTAAGACACCCCGGTATGTAAGATTGAATCATTCTGAAGATCAGATAATTGGAAACAAATTCAAGGGAGTTATGACAAGAGGAAGATAGGCAAATGAAGAGGTACGTCTTATTTTTCAAATTGAACCATCATCTATTAATGAGGCATGTGAAGATAAATTTTGGATTAAAGCTATGGAAAAAGAATTAGGACAAATTGAGAAGAATAATACTTGGACATTAGTTCCCCGGCCTAAAGATAAAAATGTAATTGGAACTAAATGGGTATTTAGAAACAAACTTAATGAAGATGCTAAGGTTGTCAGAAACAAAGCAAGACTAGTGTGTAAGGGATATTCTCAGAAAGAAGGAGTTGATTACAATGAAACCTTTGCACCGGTAGCCAGAATTGAGACAGTTAGGTTATTCTTGGCTTTTGCAGCTCACAAGGATTACAAAGTTTATCAAATGGATATTAAATGTGCATTTTTGAATGGAGATCTTGAAGAAGAAGTATATATTGAACAACCTGATGGATTTTCTTTGACAAATGACAATGATATGGTTTGCAGGTTAAGAAAAGCTCTATATGGATTGAAACAAGCCCCAAGAGCTTGGTATGCAAGGTTGGATAAGTATCTTTTAAAGATTGGTTTTACTAAAGGAAATGCAGATAGCAATTTATACTACAAAGTAACTAATGATGACATCTTGATTATTGAAGTATTTGTTGATGATATAATCTTTGGAAGAGAAGATGGATTATGTAAAGAATTTTCTCTTGAAATGCAGCAAGAATTTGAAATGTCTATGATTGGAGAAATAAAAAAAAATTTAGGTTTGCAAATTTTTCAGACTGATAAAGGTATATTTTTGAGTCAATCCAAGTACTTGAAAGAATTACTAAAGAAATTTGGAATGGAGAACTCTAAACCGGTAAGCACACCTATGACTACAAATGACAAATTATCTCAAAGGGATGAATCTACCCCTGTTAATCCAACTAGATACAAATCTATGATAGGAGGTTTACTGTATTTGACACAAACCAGGCTTGATATTATGAATGCAGTATGTATTGTTTCTAGATTTCAGAGTAATCCTAAGGAAAATCATGAATCGGCAGTGAAAAGGATTTTCCTGTACTTACAAGGCACAACAAATCATGGATTATGGTATCCTAAAGATGAAAATTTTGACCTATGTGCATACACAGATGCAAATTCGGCAGGAGATATAGATGATAGATAAAGCACCACTGGAGGAGCATTCTTTCTTGGAAAGAAACTAGTTTCTTGGTTGAGTAAGAAACAGAGTTGTACATTTTTATCAATAGCAGAATCAGAATATGTTGTAGCAGCAGCAACAAACTGTACACAGGTATTATGGCTTAAGCAAATGTTGAAAGACATAAAGGTAAAATGCAAGGAACCTATTACTATATATTGTGATAACAATGCAGCAATTGATATATCTAAGAATCCGGTATTACATTCTAAAATAAAACATGTTTCTATCAAACTGAATTTTCTAAGGGAAAAAGTTGAAAAGGAGATAAAACTGGTTTATGTGAATACTAAAAAACAGCTTGCAGATATTTTCACAAAAGCTTTGCCTAAGGAGACTTTTAAGTATCTCAGAGATCAGCTTGTTGTCATACCACCACTGGTAGAGACTTAGACAGTTGATGATTGTCATCAACCGGCGGAATTAAATGGACAAATCTTTTATTCCGGTATTTGATGAGGAAGCTACTTCTCAGGGGGAGTAGTTGGTATATTGAATTGATTGGTATTTTGTATGAACTTGACTTTTTGTGACTTTGGCATTTGATGTCAAAGGGGGAGAGATATCTATGGAAAAACACATTATCCTTGTGGGAGAGAGATTTTGAAAAACACATTTAAGGAGAAATTGGTATGAGAGATTGATATTGTTACTCCCAGGGGGAGAAATGGAGATTGTTGGTTTTTATATTTGGCATTTATGTTTTGGCACTTTGATGGTTTTTCCATCTTGTGTTGCCATCAATGCCAAAGGGGGAGATTGTTGGTATTTTGGTATGGTTTTGTCATTGATGTCAACACCTACTAATACACCTACTTTGGAGATCCAACAACATTCACAGGCAAGCAGTAAACTGTGCAACATTTACTGGTATATGGTTCACCAACAGGATATATTGTTCACCGGTACCTGGAATGATATGGAAGACACCTGGTAATGTCAAAGACATCATGTGGACACTTTATTTTGAAGAAATAATCATTGGTATATACATATTTGCATATTTGTTTTTACCGGCAAATAGGTCCAGGTTATCTAAGGTTACACAAGCAGGTTTATCTTTTCTAGATCAGCATGGCACGCTATGGAGATGATTTATTATTGTTGTAAATGCATTAAGCCGACATGTTCAATCGGTTATTGCATCGGATATTATATTGTATGTAAAATATTTTTATTATAATATCTTGTAGAGCCGACCTACTAAAATTGGTCTTAGGGTATGGCATAAATGTAAGATCTTATTTGTAAGATCAAGTGTGGAATGTGAAAAAGAATTAAGATATATGTGAGATCAAACACGGATATACACGAAGACATCATTTGAAGGTGAAGTTAGGTTTTTGAAGAAGCATATCAGCATTACATCGGTACTGAATCCAGCATATGAAGATGCTATTTTGTGCAGTACATTCTTATTGGATTTAACCATCCCACTGTAGTCAATGTGACTCCCATTTTATGATTGAACAGTGAGCTCTAAGCTGTTGGCCTTTTTGCATGTGCAGACCCCATTTATGTACACTTACTATCTACAGTAGTATCATCTGATTGTGGGTAAGGTTTCCCACCGTGGTTTTTCCCCTTACAGGGTTTCCACGTACAAATATTGGTGTCATGTGTTGTGGATGACTTTATGTTTATGTTTCATGCATTAATCCTTACCAGTATAGCAATTTACTGTTAACATTGTCTACCAACATACTTAACTGGTTTACTGGTATTAAGCATTAAGTTGGTTAATAAGTTTTTGGTTTGAATTTATTTGACAACTGATTCACTCTGCGTCCTCCTCCCCCCCTGCCCCCTCAGTTGTCTCTGAGACCTAACAATTCATCGATAAAGGGAAAGGTACGATTTAAGAACTAAAGTGTTAGCTTGCTACTAATTTTGAAATGAAAGATCTTGGTACAACTAAACACATTCTTCAAATGGAAATTAGAAGAGATATAGTGAACAAAAAGCTATGGCTAGGCCAGAGTAAGTGAATTGAATTTTATAAAGGTTTAACATGCAAGATTGTAGACCATTATGTGTTTCATTTACAGTTGCAATGAAGTTATCTATTTCAAATTGTCTTGCATCCCCATTAGAGATGGAAGACATGAGATTGATGTATGTTATGCTCTGCACTAGACCAAACACTGGCCAAGTAGTGGAAGTTATATAGATAGATAGATAGATGGATGGATGGATGTGTGTGTGTGTGTGTGTGTGTGTGAACTTGGTAGTGTCCATTGGGATGTAGTTAAAAGAACCTTTAGATATTTGAAGGATATATTAGAGTGTTCTTTGTGTTATCATGGTAATTTGATAGGAGATGATATTTCCTTGATATTTATGGTTATGTGTACTCAAACAAGGCAAGTGATATTGATAACAGAAGATCCACTAGTGCTTATATGTTTACTTTATTTGGTGGTGTAATCAATTGGATGAGTAAGCAATAGATTGTGGTTGCTTTGTCCACTACTGAAGTAGAGTACATGGTAGCTACTCATGCTTGTAACAAAGCCATTTGGCTTAAGAGACTGTGTTCAAATATTGGAATAAAATAAGGTGCAATGACAGTTTATTGTGATAGTCAGAATGTGATATGCCTAGCTAAGAACTTGACATTTCATGTCCAAACCAAGCATATTGATGTTCAGTATCATTTTGTTAAAGATATGGTTGAGAATAGCAAGTTGAAGCTAGTTAAGGTAGATACTTTGATAAATGTTGCAAATTCTTCAACTAAGGCTATGAGAAAAGAGAAGTTCGGATGGTGTTCAAAGTCTATGGACCTCCTGACACCTAGCAATTAAAACATGATGTTGGTACCCATCTCATTTCTCTAGCAAGGTGTTCAACAACTGGCATATTTGTTAAAAAAATGGTAGCCTCAACCTTGCAATAATAAAAGGTTATTATTGATAAATGACTATGGGGGGTTGCAAGGGGAGGGGTACTCCTTTGCAGGGTTCAGGGGGATGGCCCCCCTGGTGGGGTGATAGGGGGTCATGCACCCCAATGAGGGTTTGGGGACAACACCCTCAAAAGCCATATTTTATGTATAATTTATCATTATAAATCTTCACAATTTATCATTAGGTTATAGCTCTAACGATGGATATTTTGTGTGATTTATTGCCTTAGAAGGTGACCCTATTTTATGAGGGCATTGTATTATGTATGTGTATTGTGATGTATATTGAGTCTAATAGTTGTTAAGTTGCCTCTAGATATATGTTGGTGATACTCCTGTGAGAAGCTTTATCTACAAGTATATTGTAATTTGTTGATTTTTTAATAACATATTGGGTAGCTTTTGGAGAGGGGTTTTTTCTCTCAAAAGGGTTTTCCCCGAGTAAATAAATGTGTTGTATGCATGCTATTTATATTTAATTTTGTTAAGTTTTTGTAATTGTTGTAAAGATCTAAAAAGTTTTGCATTACACTCCTCTCAAGATTAGTGCAGGAAGTTGTTTTGCTACTTGAACTCCATTTCAATCATAGCTCCTACATAGAACATTGAATTCAAACATAAATGTATCGAGTTATTTTGTGCTTAGGCTACAAAAATTAGGTGAAGTGGATCAGGTTATATTTTTCAATACACCTAACGACTGTTGAAGTGGATCAGGTTATATTTTTCAATACACCTAACGACTCTTGGTTAGTAATTAGAAACTCAAAAACCACAAGATTAGCAAAATTCTCCACTTCTTCAACCATTTTGCAAATGTATCTTCTTTTGATGTGGATTAACCTATGGATGTTTATTCTTCTAAGGATGTTGGGTTAATTATTGTACCAATATATTCAAATAGTTCCTCTTGCTTTTGAGTTGATAGAAGAAATCTTCCTAAGGCGTCCCTTTATCACTGCATGCAATAAAGATTTGAGCTTAAGGGATGTCTACCTGCACTCTGTTAGTAGATGATTCAAAGTTTTTTTTGAAAATTTTACTAATATATAAATGAAGAAATTCTAAATAATGGAAACAAAATATAATAAATCTAAAACTCAAAGATCTTAAACCTTAGCACCATCCCAAAAAATGACACCAAAAATTACTAACTCCATCTAATTGTAATAAGTAGATGTAGAAAAGACATGCATTCAGCTCAATGAAACAACATATCCCCTATCAAGCATCTTATTAACTCAGATGTGCTACATTTAATTATCAACTAGGGAAGTGTATCTTCTTATATGATGTTAGCATTTCATTTGTTAATTTATTCTTCATTTTCACTTCATTTCTACTTAATTCTATCTCAAAATTGTGTTCTCAGATTCCAGAAAAAAATTGGTAGAGTAACAACCCAATTACACAGTTTTTACTCTGGGAATTCCATAGAAAATGCTCAAAGTGAGTGAACAATGTGTCTACTAGAGTGCAAGAACAGTGTGCTTACCGGTTTATAGTTTTTGAGGACATCTCTAGGCTGAGTTCTACTTCTGTTGCTGTCAAACTTTCCCGTCACAATTCTGCTTCTGCACTCTGAAAACCCTCGACTCTCTTTTGCAACTACTTAAAATGATTTAATTCGGGCCACTTTTCCTTTTAGACACTTGCATTTACGATCTCCTCAGCTCTGACAGCAATAAATGCTGGGTAGGTGGTTTCCATTGGCACCATCTTTTCAAAAATTGCCTTTTGGAACAAAGAGGAAAAATTTTATTAGGTTCTCAAGACCTTGTCAAAGTCCGATAGAGGTTTCAAAACCTCATTTGGTCTTTGCATTGTTTTCTTTTGCTTGCTTCTTTTTCTTTCTTTCTTTCTTTCTTTAACTTTCAAGAGCCTTTGAAAACTTTGAAGTAGAGAGAAAGTTAAGAGTTGGGCATTCAGTGCTAACAAAGTAATGGAAACCTTGTCGAGTCCCGCAAGAGTTTTCGAAACTCATTAACAATTCTCCAAAGTTTCGAAAGTCTCCTTTCTTTTCTTGCACGGTTGGAACTTTAAAGTTTTGAGTTTGGTGTCGGAGTCCAAGGTTGTGAGAACCTTGTCGTCTCCCGACAATGGTTCCAAAACCAAGGGAAGAAATCGCCCTTCGAAAGAAGCTTAAAATTCTTTTGAAAGATTTGCTCTTGAAGATAACCTTTTTGGAAGAGCGCAAGGTTTTGAAAACCTCAACAGCTCCCAAAAAACTTGTGAGAACCAACTTTATGACCGACAGACTTTTGAAGGCTTTTAAAGATTTTGCTGGACAAAAGGGAAGACTAAGTGAGAACCCCATCAAGGCTCAATGATGATTTCAAAACCAACATGAAATGACGAAATTAAGCCAAATAAGTAAGTGTTAAAGGACTTAAAGGGACTTTACTGGAATTATAACGACATGAGAAAACTCAAAAGACCCCTAAAATGTACACAATCATTTGATGAGTAAAATGAGATTTTGAAAATGGGGAGACCAAAGCTAGTGCAACATAGAGAAAACCAACAAAACAACTAACTAAACTAGTTTTATGCATGCAAAAATTCAACCACTCCATAAGATATACATACATGAGGAGACACTAACTTAAATTAAGAGTTGCTAATTTCGATAAGCATATAGAAAAGTCCATCATTAGCCTAGCAATTAATTCTACTTGATAATAAAAAATCCATACACAGGACTTTTAAAAATTGCAAACAGCCACCTTTAAATAGAAGTGCAGCGTTAATTGAATGATATAATTTGAAGAAAAAAAGGACAGTTTATGCCAGCGCAAAATGTCAATTCTCTTACAATTCTTTAGACATTTAATCACAAACCAATAAGTTAAATTTCTCCATGACAATCATGACCATTACTAGATCTTTTACAAGTATTCTTCTCTACAAATAGTTAGTCAACTGACTTGGTACATTGCTGTTACGATTTCCCAAAATGGTTGAGTATGTGAGCTCAATCCAAGGCTAGATTATTGGGTGACTCTTCTAATGCCCAGATAGTTATGCAGTTAGAAATGCTGCTGATCTGGTGAAGCGTAAGTAAAATTTTCGATGCATGGTTAAGAATATTAATTAAGAGATAATATAGGGAAATTACTTGTCTGGCAGCTCCTTAGGATCTGCTTCACTGCAAAAATCATCTCTCAAATCATACTCCACAACAAGGCCTAAATTATCCACAAGCTTGTGATACGCTTCACAGCCTGCACACTGTATACAATAAAAAGAAAATTAAATATTAAAGAATATTTAGTCCTATTTAATAATTTATCTATCATTGTAAACATGCATAAGTGAAAACATCTATCTACATAACTAATAGCGTAAACAACAGTAGCAGCAAAGTAAATCACCTCGCTGTTTTAGAAAAATTCAGGAGTCAAACATGCATGAATCACAGAAACTGACCTCAAAATACACCTAGAAAAATGAAAACTGCCAGAACTGACCAAAGACAATTTGGATTGAATCCTAGTCCTGCATGATACAACATAGGAATCTCCACTCTAATTCAAGACAACCTAGTAGATAGAACATGTCCAAAGCAATATGATTGAACCCATAGTTACCATAGCTGGTTCGGTCCAGAGTTTTTGGACAAGCCAGATTTGTCTTTGTTTGTTCTGAATTTTTCAATTTCTATCATTTAACTATTTTTTTCAAAATGCTTGACTTTCAATTATTTTCGACCTTGCAAATGAATTGAATGTTTTGAACCTGATAACTGTGGTTGAGCCTACTCTCCTGCTCATCAAATTGTCTATCAATCTGTCAAAAGAAGCATCTAGAGATTCTAAGCTCATGGATGCCTACAGCTTCAATCCTCAGCTGTACACCTCACAAGTGAACTGAGGAGATGGTCAATGCACATCAAGCATCCTTTTTTCTCCATATGAGGTTCATCCATCCACAAAGGCAACAAATTATTGGTTGCCAGGTCCTAGGAAGGGCCATGTTGCTCTTGTTGTCTTAAGGTACCTACTCAAAGGCTTTTTCATCATCGGGAGTAGTAACCCTTAGGTGAAAATCTACAAGGTTCTCTAAAATTCTGCTTGAAAAGCCCCTCCCATTAAACTTACACATTTTACACAGTTTATTGTTACAAGGCTCATCCAGCACAAACATAATTCCTTGCATGCAAACACTGCACTGAAGAATGGGATTTTTATGAGCTATACATTAGCCATATAGTAGAAACTAGAAACCATAGTTGAAAAAATTGGCAATTATTTGCAAAAACTCACAAGTCAATCTGGCTCGCACAAGTCATCCGGTTCGTGTGCGACCCATGGCCAAGTAATATGCAAAACATGTGGTGCGTTTTCCTCAAGATTGCAAAAAATCGTGAAGAGCAGCCCTGTTGCTTGAGGCTCCATCTCACACTGCTCATCACCACCCACACTGCCACCTGCAAAACCTGTGACATGTTGACGTATTTTTTATGACAGCATCTAACACAGAATAAAGTCACCAACGGTCACCTTATCCTCTCTTGATCAAGATTAGTCCGTATGCTAGGATTACTTAGAGTTCAAACAGCTAATTCCCAAGGTTCCTTCAGTGCATGGATGCGACTCAGTTGTTTGATGGGTTTGCTGATAACCCAAGGGGCCTTACGTATGTTGAAGAAACTTATACAAGCTCAAGGATCTTTTGTACGAATGATTTGCAATAAAAGCTCTTGTTTTGGATCTTTCGGATTTTGAATTATGCAGAAAGTAAATAGGAATAGGGTAGAGAAAGACTAAACTAAAAGTAATCTAATCCTATGAACAAAGAGACGGGACAACTTGTGCAAAATCCAACCACGCTTCGCTTTGCCAGCAACGCACAACTACACGAAGGCGGTGCAATCTTCAGGGGGTGTGTTTAAGGATTTTCAAATCATCAAGAGAAACCATCAAATCGAACAACTTCTCCTGATAATCGAAGTTAAACATACACATATAACAGAGGCTCAGGCTAACTTTGCACGGTACGCAACAATTAGTTGCATACCAAAAGTATGAGCACGAATTTTGCAACAAGCGATCCTATCAGATACACTTTGTCTAATAACATGAAAGCAAATCTAATCTATGAAGAGAATGAGACCATGCGAGCTCCAAAACAACACAAGAACACACCAAAAATTGAACAATGTATTAAGTGTTTGCTTCAAAAACTCTTAGCAACAATCTCTGACGATAGTCTCTCCTCCTTACAAATGAGGGGGTCACCCCCTTATATAGGCCTCAAGCCATGATTACATGCAAAACCCTAATTAGGGTTTGCCCTAAAGATTCCCCGCTCAAGGTGCAACAAGGTGGGAATCTACATTTAATAACCCATTACACCCATTTACAATAAATTTAAAAGAGCCTAGAATAGCACCCATTAGCACATTAAATGTGCCCCATGATGATGATTATGCCCAGAATATAACTGACGTCGTCATAAATGCCCATCACTCTCCAAGCGACGGTGACATGCACGAAGAATCCGTCATAAAACCATAATGAGAGGACAACATGCAAGAAGATTCCCTATCCCGTGGTGGCATGCGTTGACCGGTCCCACGTCTAGTCAATGTTCCTTCGGCCATAAATACGCCATCACTATTCAGTCAAAAGACTTTCGTCCAAAAATGGACGACCATTATCTCGTTCATTAATGGCGTATGCAATGAACCTACCGACGACAGCCTCTAGTTCTCCAATGGAGACACTTGGCACATTCCCGATGTTGAATTCCATCAAGGCAATTTCCTCTTCGCTTCTGGAAAAGAAACTTTCCCATCCTGCCATGACTTCCAATGTTTTCTTCATCGTACCAGAGAATGAAGAAACATTTGCAAAGTGTTCCTTAGGAAACGAACCGACGAAGAAGAAATCATGCAACTGGGATTTCAAGGAATTCACCGTTATTCCTCCGTCGCTGAGTTTCCTTGAAAATAAAGCTTCCATGGCACTAAGGATTTCTTCCTGTATCCCTCTGATAGACTCCTTCAAGGTGACAGAATCAATGCTGAATTTATCAAGGGTGTTCTTTCCTGAACAGATGGCGTAGAACCATCGGGGAAAGTCATAGGCCTCATTCTCTTGGATCACTTTCCCGTCCACCAATGTTTGCCTTGGAGTCTTCGTTAGAGCCCTGAGTCGGGAAATGGTTAAGTCTTAGTAGACATCAACATCTTCCCATAGTCCTTCCGCTGTTTCCAACCTGCTTAGGAGGGCCACGAACCTCAAATGGAGCTGAGCTAGATCCTCTACAAATTTTCCTGCCTCAGCATAAACATCTTCTACCCATTCCCGGGAATTTTGTGCCATTGCTCTAACAAGTTTTGCATCATCAACTACTTCCTTGGGAAGGAAGGGAGGAGGAGTGGATGAAGGACCTGCTTCCCTAAGGGGTTTTTTGAAACTCCTGACGTATTCGCACAGAAATTTGTTTTCCTCCCTCAGCTGCTTACATTTTGCCTTTGACTTCAGCAATTTCTCCTTCATGGCTAAGGAGGAATCGTCGAAATCTCCCATTACTTGACCAGTGGAAGCATGGCCAAGATCAACCTGTCTAATGACGTAATCCTCCTCTCTAATCTCACTCCTATCCTTATCCACTGCAGGCTCAGCAATGTGCAAGGTCCGGGCTCCAGATTCTTCCCTGACTACCTTGGAAAACTTCAATAATTCTTCTAAATCTTCTAATTCCTAAGCAGGATTGGTCCCTCCTTCTGCTTCATTCCCCAATCCGACTACCAACCAATCTGGCACGGGGATGGAATGGTTGTAATCTTCTGCATGCTCTCGTTCTTGAGATTCCTCTTCCATTTCACCAAGGATAGTCTCCACGAAACTATCCTGGCGAACTTCTTTTTGGTGCGGGGAACTTTCTTGCCTCTGACTTCTTGGCTGGTGACGGCCCTGTGAAGCATTGATGCTGAGTATATCAGGTGCTGGAACGTTCCCTGGAAGTGGGCCTGCGGGATGTGGGAACATCTCCACCTCTCGTACGCTTGAAGAGCTAACTGGTGAATGCTCCCTTCCTGTCCTTGTTCTCTTTTGTGGAGGTTCCTCTTGCTGGGCTTCTTGTTGAACCTCGTGCGGGATTTCCTACTGGATATCCTTCATCTTTGCTGCCCTTGGCCTCTTTGGGGCATTTTTTCCTTTGTCCATCCGGGATTCTCTTCCTGCCTGACCCTGTGAAGAGCCTTCAGTTGCCTCACTGTGGGAATCCAGATTTCCCATCAACTAGTATGTTAGATGGACATTGTTTTCCACCAACCTTCTTGTCTGCCTGACAATCCAGTGCTTAGTGAATTTAAGCACTAGTTTAGCTAAGATGTTCAAATCATCTACCTTAGGCTCTAACCAATCTGGCAATTGGATAGGTTGATCTTTTACTTTCTCGAATTCGGGTTGCGTCAAATCTGAATCTTCCTTTACCTGATCCAGTACCTGATGAATCTCACTTATTCTGATTGTGTCGAGGGGCAGTCTGGAGTGCATTCTTCTCCAGACCTCAAGGTCATCCTCGGCAGTTGCCCAGTAATCCTCCAAGTGAAATCTGTGTATGAATTTGACATCGGCAACCTTCCTAATCTGGTTGTAAGGATCATATTGGGCCCTGGACGTGTAGAATGGTAGGTGATAGAATGCCAATTCCCCTGCTGTACTTTCAACGGCCTCCAAACCTGGGCATATCTCCATGAAATCCCCCAAGACAATTGGAAATTCAATAGACTGCTTCTTCTTCTTCTTCTGTAGCTGATCATAGGCAGTCAACTGCCTCATGAGCTCGAGCAATATAAGCTTATCTGAATGAAAATCTAGGCAATTTGTAAGACTTGAAGGAGAACCCTTGTGTCCTGATGTAGGTGAATTTGGAGAATTGCAGGAACGCAGCGCCATACCTGTGGACCAAGGCACTTGCTTATGGAGAGACCCTCATGTGTAACTTATTTTGCATAAGTCGTGTCAGGTACATGGTGAAGGTGTCATTCGCCAACCTGTAAGAGCTAACATTGGAGAGATGTAGCTGAGGATAACACTCATGCACTTTTAACTGAGCTGGTCCACAACCCATGATTCCTCTTGCTGGCAGCCCATCAAATCCTCCCCTTCGTGCAAGCATATAGAATAGGTAATAGCTCATAAAAAAGAACTGAGACCTTTTCTCTTTCAGGTTCTTCAATTGTTCATGCAAGTAGTGACTAGTCAATCTAGCCCAGTCGATCAGTGTATTTGAATTCATGATCTCGCCTATGTAGAAGAACATCCAAGGCTCGAAGTTCACCGAGTGTGGGCATCCCATTACTCTGCTCAACATCTTTATCATGTCCACATATACCTGCTTAAACTCGAAGATTGTGAGAGTTTTAGGCATCTTGGAAGCGTGCACTCTAGGCTTCAGCAACCACTGCTTGTTGATCAAATCAGTGCACCTTGCGGGGCCTGCTTCATATACTACTTGAGCTCTGCTGCTGGTCCTGTACATCATGGAATAATGTGAAGGGATTCCGAAGGCTTCACCAATTGACTCTGGAGTCAATGTTGCCAGTAACTTGCCATCTGGCGTTGAAATTGTTTTCCACTCCAGATTGTAATGTGTTGCACATTCCAAGACCAGATCTGGGCATTGAATAGCGGGAGGAAAGCCAGCTGCTGCAACTATTCCACTTCTCACAATTTTGACAGCTGTCGGGGATGGATTGTGCCCTGCAGTTCCGAACATTCTTATCTTGAATGCAGCCCAGTTGAACATGCCAAGGTTGGTATTGCTGATTTCTTCCCATCTTGAATTCAACCGAGAAGGGGGAGAAAACCCTTCATCTCCACTTTGATCAACGCCTGCTTGGAGATAGTAGCTGCCTTGCTAGGTTCTGCCATCTTGGGAGTACTTCGAAATGATGAAAATAGAGACTATGTATGAATATTCTTCACTTCTTCACTCCTTTCCTGAATCTTGCACGTGAAAAATGAAATGCCATTCCCAACTTATATAGAATTCTCAAGAGGCATCAAATTAGTAATTGCATTTATGGCGCGTCATACTTTCCTCAATCACTATGCCATACAAAGGCAACTTCCCATGCGAACGAGTTCAAATTTAGGACTTTCCTTAAATGCTCCTAGTCATGCGTCATACTTGGAAGATTCCTCCTGCCAACTCGTTGATTTTATTCTTTCCAATTCTGAAGGATCTTTCTCAGGATTTGCTCGATTCTGCTCCAACTTGTCATCTCTCACTGTCGAAGGAACTTTCATGGCTTTTCTCCGCATCCCTATTTTTTAGGGATCTTCCTAAAATTTAGGAGTTAGGTTCATTGGATGGGGAATTTCATCCCGATTTCGAATCTATAAAAATTTACACATTTGGTCGGGGTTTGGTGTCTAAAAATAGCATATTCGAAAATTCGCCCGAGGGGAATTCTGCTTTTTATTCCTCCTTGACTCCTTGGATTCCATGTCTTAGGCGAAATTTTCATTTTCCAAACTTGGGCGCATTTTAGCCCTGTCCATGGATACATGGAATTTTCCTCCTGTGAATGCATTTTCTATTTTGGCGCCCTAGCCCAGTCTTGGACACATTTTAGCCCTGTCCATGGATTGGTGGAATTTTCCACTTGTGAATGCATCTTTGGTTTTGGCGCCCCAGCCCAGACTTGGGCGCATTTTCAACATGTCCATGGATACATGGAATTTTCCTCCTGTGAATGCATTTTTGATTTTGGCGCCCCAATCCAGTCTTGGGCGCATTTTAGCCCTGTCCATGCACTGGTGGAATTTTCCACTTGTGAATGCATCTTTGGTTTTGGCGCCCCAGCCCAGACTTGGGCGCATTTTCAACATGTCCATGGATACATGGAATTTTCCACTTGTGAATGGCTTTCTCAATTTAGACTTAGGATATTTAGACCTCTTGTGCTTTTGAAGTGTTTTCCTGAGCTTTCCATTTTAGGCATGGATTTCCAGCACTTGACCCATTTCTGACTATCTCTGTCTGTTGTCTGACTTTCCAGAATTAGAAATGTTTGTGAATGCCTGATCCTTGTCGCCTTGGCTGACTAACCCTGCCAGTAATAACTTTCCAAAAATAGAAACTTTCCAAGTGTCAGCGTTAGATCCCCGAACGGGGTGCAATAATGACTTACTAAAAATAGAAATTACTAAAAAATAGTAAGTTTGATTTTTGGCAAAATGGCGACATTCCGAGACTCAAAAAAATCCCTAAAAAATAGGGACTTTCTAAAAAAGTTGCTCCGTTTGGGCTCAAATTTTGCTGGGAGGTCCCCTGAAGGATTCTGATTCCAGTCATATGCTTAGTTTTCCCGAAACCCTAATAGGAACCCCTAAAATCTAGGACAAAAGGCAAAACCCTAGAAAAAGGACAAAACATGCCCTAAACTTCACAGGACTCACCCGACAGAGAAGAAGACTAACATTAACCGACCCCCGAACACCTGCAACACGGAGAGATTGAAGAGACTGCCACCAACACACACAAAAAACCAAGACCAAACGATCGAAAGGGCCTAAAAGCTAGGGGGGGTCCCTATCTAGGATGGGGTGATGTGTGATTAGGTCACAACATGACACTTCCACCCAACATTCTGATTTCACCTTAGCCTCCCATGCCAACACTGCAATTTCACACCCCATCACATATATGCACCACAGTAATGCTACCCTGTACACCACCACCTCTACAATTTTGTTTCTGTTATGCCCAAACTTTAATATCATTATGTATTTAACTTGCTTTTGTTGGTCTATAATGTGTATTTAACTCTAATTATGATCTATATACCAAGGAAATTGATAATATTGTTTCCTAAATTCAGTACTATGCATGTCTTTTTAGAATATATATATATACAAATTTATCCATTTTTTTAATGTTTGGAAAATTTGTGGAGTTATTCCCCAAAATTTCACCTAGTCCTGAGTTTTTATAGTTTTGTGTCAGCCAAGTTATTGCTAAGTTACCGATTCGGGTACGGATACTGATACGGATTTGCGGATTTGGCAAAAAAAAAAAATCTTGGGTACGGGTACGGGTACAGGTACGTCCGTACACACACACACACACACACACATATATATATATATATTATATATATACATATGTCATATATTATATATATGTTCAAACATCAAAATTATATATGTTCAAACATACAAATATGAAACATACAATTTAACTTTCCCATACAATGATACATAAATGATAACAAATAAATGATACATAGTTGTTTTTTAATTGTTTTTTTTACTTCTATGACCCATGGGCCCTATTTTTGGGAACCCACGGGCCTTGGTTCTCCGGGGTTCTCCCCAGGTTCCACCCGGGTCCTCTGTGGGTCCTACCACACAGGACCCACAGAGAACCCGGCCACCTGGGCAGGACCCGGGTGGAACCCAAGGAGAACCAGGGTCGGACCAGGACTGGGCAAGAACCAGGACCCGGACCCAGCCTTTTTCCCCAAGAACCAGTATCTCAGAGTTATTGTGGAGTACAAGTTTATTCAGCTATGATAGATACACACAATTTTGGTGGCTTGAATTTCCATTTAAAAGGCACCAACAGCTACTCTCTATATTTCGCTGTAGAATAGGAAGACATACTGAACAATGAGTTTTACACCTAAATTGGAAGGTTATGAATATTACAGTTGGAATGACACTTTTTTTAATGCAAATGATGGAGGTCAAAGGTACTAGACTTAAATGATGACAATGCATATAGTCCGATAATTTGATGCATTATATTTGGAGATGAAATCCTCTCACATGTTTTGCTGCAAGATTTTGTGGTAAATAATGAAATTTATGAACCTATTCTGAAAATCCTCCTAGCAAAACTATATCAGGAGCACCTCAGAAATTGAGCTTCATCAGACATTAGAGATCTACAGTGCTGAAATATTTTGTCCCTTCCACTTTGTAAATGATTTTTCAGAAATCTTTATTCATTATTGCAACAAATGCCAAAAGTTACCCAGGAACAGAAAACACAACAATCATCAGAACATGAATCTTAATCAAACATGAGCACACAAAAATCAACATTTTCAATATATAATATTTTCTAAGAATTTTGAAACATACATGCAGATCTTTGCAGTACTGAATACTATTTGCAACATTTTTTTATAAATTGTAGCAGTCACTCAAGATGTAAGATGACCATAACCTGAACAAATACTGTGCCACGTTCATAAGCATGTCGACTTATAATTCGTTTTGTCCTCGAACTGCAAGCATCACAAGTAAATGACACTAACAAACTTCGCCGTGGTAGACTTAAGTCCAATGTGTGTACCTGCATGATTATTGATTTGTCATTAAAGTAACAGTAATACACAAAAGACTTGGATGTGTCCACTCATGCTTAACATAGAATGCATCATACTCATTCAACTCCCTCTATTTAATTATAATACATTCAATGAGACAAGACTAAGTCTTTGTGACTAACACAAGAAATTAGAAATTTATCTTAATCATATATGATATGGTTTGTGCCTTCATATATGATATCACACAATGTTCTTAATGAACTTTGAGAAGAAAATTCTTCCTAGGCCTAAATTGTACACACATGTCCATGAGTATTATAGCTAAAAATAATTAACCAATAAGAAAGGACAATTAATACAATAGTAAGACAATAATTTAAATGGTCAGAAGTAATATGAAGATTGCCATAAAATTAAAAAAAACTATGCCATGGAACTAATTTTTATCTTCTAGACCCCAAAACCTACTGTGTTACATTCCAACATTTACAAGGAAATACAACATCTTGTTTCATATTCCACAGCGGTTTAAGGTTTGGATGGTCCTGAAACAAAGACATTCCTAAAAAAAATGAAATAGGGCAACACTTACCTACCAAGGACATATTTGAAAATTGTTCTATAATCACCAACCTTACAACTTACATTGATTTGGCATGCACATCTTGACATACTATTATTGCTTCATAGTTTACTCGAATCCAGTTTGCACTGTTTCATTCAAAATTTGCAAAGGAAATAAAAATAATTTCTTGAATATGAACACTAACAAAAACACACAAATTGCAACACTCACAAGCAGCTCAAAGCAAGTTTTGTATAGAATCCATCAAGGGGTTAAAACTCCACAAGAAATGTGTAATGCTCAATGTTCCACAAGGATGTGTCCCCCCCACAAAAAAGCCTCATGTTTCTGGGAGTCTTGGGGGAAACATCCCCCCACCACCTCCACCTAAATGTTGGAGACACCGCCAAAATGTCGAGGACACCAGGATGTCCCCGAGATGTCTAAGGGACTCCCAAGAGTCTTCCAACCGTCTCAAGGACACCCAAGCGTCTCCTATGATCAGATGGCAAAAAGGCCATTTCAAAATTAAAAACATAAATTTTTCATGATTCTAGCACCAAAGGTTGAACCCTAATAGCCAATGGGCCCCACCTAAGCCCCACAAACCCTATAAAACACCCTTGAATCCTCATTTTAACTCACAAACACAAATTAACAGCAAGCTGATGGTGTTAGTTAAAATGCTATAGTTACATAGGTAGGGCTGGTTGGTATTGGTTTGGAGGAACTTGATCGCGTGAAGTCCGGTAGGTCTAATGATGAGGAGTTTGGGGATGATTAGATGCCTCACTTCACTCCATTTTTTTATTTTGAACATTTGTAATCATCATTGTACTCATTGTAATCATTATTATGAAATCTTGAATATAATATAAATTTTGAATTTGATATTTTCATTGTTCAATGTTAAATTGTTAATATTCACTTCAAAGTTTAGTAGTTTTTAAGTTTTACTAATTTTCCAAAGTTTCATTTGTAATTGTTATACATCATTTTATAACTATTTTTCAAGTACTATATGTATATCAATGCCACCCCCCACTGCCACTCTATCATCATCCCCCCACCACCCCAAATTTAGGCACTTGCTCCCTCCGTCCCCATGTCCTATGACCCCCTGTCAAGAAACTCCATGGAGCTATGGTAATGCTTCACTACTAAGAAAGAGCATTTGTTATAGAGTACATAGCTTCTCTCTAGAACTAGCGGCTACATAGCCTTTTTTATCTCATCACTTGTCTTACTCCCAAATTGCCAATCTTCTCTCCCAAACACCATCTTTCTTGACTCTTTCATAGATGTATGTACACACATGACCATGACCACATTCATCAATATTTACATGATTCTTGCTGCATGTCTTCTTTATAGGAACTAAACCACCATCCTCCCACTACTGCACTCAAAAAGAAATTTTGGATGTGCATACACACTGCATCAATCACACATCCAATGCAATTAATCTTCCAACCAAACTAGTACATTGGTTACATCCTTTGAAGCAATTAATCTTCCTACCAATCAAGTACAATGGCTACATCCTCTAAAGAAATTAATCTTCCAACCACTCTAGTGCATTGGTTACATCCTTTGAAGCAATTAATCTTTCAATCACTTTAGTGCATTGGTTGCATCCTCTTAAGCAATTAGTATCCCAACAGTCATAATATATGATGTATTGACTCATGGTCCAAAACTTCATCTAGCCTTTTTGTTATGTCTAAATGCCCAAACCATGTACAATTGAGAGCCCCCAATTTGTTTACTTGTTTTCCAGCTCCATCTTGAATTTTTCCCAGCTTGAACATACATGGAAGGATGTCATCCACAAAGGGGTGTGGCAACAAAGTGACTTCAACCATAGAGTGATGTGAGCCATGAAGCGACATCAGACACAAACAGATTTCTCAAACATTGCCCATGAAGGGACATCTTATGCATCAACCATTGAGTAACTTTGGCCACAAAGTGACAGCAGTCACGAGGAGACATTGATCATAAAGGGCCTCCAACCATGGAGGGACTTTTTGGATGTCACCATTGATGGGCATCTTGGACATCCTCCACAGAGGGACATTTGAGAAGTCAAACACAAAGGGACTTATCCAAAAAGGGGTTTCATCTATCTTCAACTTTATGCAGTTCACACTTTAATATCATTCAACTCAAGCTTCCACATCCTCCATCTCAAATGTTGGATGACCAAAACAAAGGTCTAGACCTACAAAGAACTACTTTCTAGTTCCTTTTACTAATATATGTCAATTCAAATTCTATAGATTTCCCCTAGATTTGCAATGTTGATCTCAAACTTGTCTTTATTAGTTTTTCTATCCCTAATGGATGGAGTCTTTGGATGTCACCAACTAAATATTGGATGTTGCCAACAAAGGGGCATTTCAAAAGTCAACCACAAAGGGACTTTGGCCAGTGAAGGATGTTAACCATTTCCCACATTATGCCGTTGGGCTTGAATGTCATTCAACTCGAGCTCAAACATCATCCATCTCAATGTTAGTCTACCAAAACAAAGACTTTGACCAACAAAGGCCTAGTTTCCAATTCTTTTTACTACAATATAATCTTCAAATTCTATAGATTCTCATGTTTCTTTTTATAAGTAAGCTACAACTGAGTTGCTATTATATTACTATGATAAAAAACATATAGTCTAAAGTAAAAACAGTAAAATAAACAACAACTGCCCTATAATGGAGCACAAAAAGAAGATAGGGTAATAGTAATCTGCTAACTACAAGCACTGATAAAACAAAATTCCGCCTATCATTATACTAGATACAAAAACTATCATGCACCATTAACATGAGAAATCAAGCCTTGTTGCCTCCTCAGAGTTATTTTGAGAACCTTCTACCAAGCGAATAAAGTCGTTCATCCATGCAACACCACACGTGGACTCAATGTCTATTATCTTCTCGAGGAAGGAGCAACTCACTGCTGCCTTGTTGTGGTGTTGCATTAGGGTGATGACCTTGAAATTGGAGAGAAATGGAAACCATACCATTATTATGCCAAAGTTTAGAAACCGAGGACTGTTTGTGACGCTCGGAATGTCAACTCCCAATCGAGCAACTACTACCCTAGACTCCAAATCATCCAAAAAATCCTTTTGCACCAATTCTTGAGCCAAGGTCAAGACAACTAACTTCGGCTCTCCCAGGTCCAAAATGGATGCTACAAACCTTGACGCAATATTGATATTAACACGTAGTGCTCCTTTGCAATAAGAAATTCTTCGCCCAAAGCCATGCAGAAGGCTTCCATCATGAGACCATTCGGAGCCCAAAAAACCACCTTAATTCATTGCTTTGTAATTTGGCCAAGGAAGGCCATCTAGCAACAAGGGTTGGGTAAGAAAATTGGCATATCCATATCCACCCCTGAGCTCACTTTGTCTGTGGAGAAGATACGAATGCCCACACTCTTGCATCCAGAAGCCTTTATAACCAACTTTCCCCTCATTTTACATGAACCGAACCGTCTACTCTTATTGTCCAACAAAGGTAAAATGAGAACCAAAGTGATGAAATAACAACTTGCACACAGTATAATCTTAAATCTGCCTTGGGATCTTGTTGGTGTGTTTTTTATGCACGCGCAACTCAAAACAAAATACCCAGAGATATCCTATTCTCTCTTGTTCAAAATCTTCTATGTGCTAAACAAATGGACTATGTGATCACAAAGACGACTCCAGGTTCCCAATTCAATGCGGATAGTCTCAATTGGTTCATTGCGATATGCTGGTAATCTCAAGGGGGACTTACACAATTGTTCAAGGAGTGAATCAATCAAAGGATTCAGCTGATTGTCGATACTTGTAACTTTCTTCTTATTGGAATGATTTTGCAATATACTCTTTTCAATCCTACTACTAAGACTTGAAAAAAAAGGCAAACGGGAGGGTCTAGGAAGCTACTGCTAATCTTAAGCTAATCCTATGAACTCTGCAGATGGAAATTCCAAAGTGGAATCAAAAACCAATTTTTGCTTCGCCAAATTCAACAACTACACAAGAACGGTGCAATCTTTTGAGGAAATCAAAAGATTTCCATATCACTCATATTCACCAACATCTTGAACAATGAATAAAGCAATAAAAGTTAAATTTCGTTTATTGGTTCAGGCTAACTTTGCACGATAACTGAAAATCACCCAATTATCAAAAGTATGAACACTCTATTCCACATTGAGCAATCTCTATCAGATCCTTCATTCAATCTAACAACTTGAAAATGAAGTCTATTCTATGGAGAGCCAAGAAACCATTCTAACTTGCAAAAGTAGACAAAATTCACCAACAATTGAACAATGAATTGTCTTAGCAATTAAGAAGTATTATTACAACAATTTCTCAGAAATCTCTCCCTTTACAAATGAGAGGAGGGGGGTTTATATAGGCACCCCATTACAAAGCAACGGCTTAGATTGATTCAAGATCAACGGCCAAGATTAACAGATAAAACCCTAATTAAGGTTATTTGCAAAAAAACTCTTTTTGGCCAATGAGAAAATTACAACAGTTTCGATAACCAATGAGAAAATAGGAGCCACTTTTTGAGTCTAGTTCATTGCACCTAGACACGTCTGACTTGGAACCCTTGGATTGGTTGATTGATGACTGGGATGCCATCTCAGCTTGTCTTGCAAATTTGATTCCCCATAGGCAATATCTCTTGATACTCAACATTGTACCAATCGCATCATGTGATGAAGCATACTCCGAAATGATTAACTCTTCTGAAATTCCTTACCTTGGACTTGGAAGGTCGATGTAGAGCCTTTCATCCTTGGATGACTTAATCTTCTTGAATGTCTTGATGAAGTGTGAGTCCTTCTTCTTTGTCCTATTCGTCCTTGGATTCCAACTTGAAGTGTGAATGTTGTTCTTCCATCGTCTTTTCAACTAGTTCCTCGTTTCATCGGCAACTTCCTAGAAATTTCTTCCTCGAGTTGACATCAAGTAACTAAAAATTTGAAAAATTTCTAAGTTAAACAAAACAAGCTTGATGTTATCTTGACAAATTTTCTGATTTTCTGATTAAACTTTGAAAATCAGAATGAGTATGGTCTGAGAAACAAAAATCAGAGCTAAATTGACTGAGGATTTATCAAATTTATGTTTAATTTTGAACTCATAATTGAAAACAAGGTCTAGGAGTACTCTGGAAACTTGAAATCAGACCCAGAAAACTATGAAAATCTTGAAATTTAGTCTGATTGGAGACTCTAGAGGTGGAAATCAGATCAATGGAGGTTCTGAAAATCAAAATCAGACCTTATACACATTCTGGAAATCCAAAATCAGACTCAGAATCTTTGGAATTTAGTCTGATCAGACTTCAAGAAGTATTCTAAAACTTGAAATCAGACTTAGAAAGGCCTAAAAATTATGAAACAAAGTCTGATTTCAAGGGTTTCTGCCTCTGAGACTAAGGGAAACACAAAAAGCAGCCCTAATCCAAAGCTGAAACTTAAAAAATTTGAAGAAAGAAGTCTATGCATTGGTCTAATAACCAGAATTTAGAATGAAAGAAGGATTTTTAGAGTCCAAAATCTCAGGATTTTGCCCTTGAAATGCTTTAGACCTGCAAGAAATGAAGAAAAGTCTCAGGGAATGCTGATGATCAACTTTCGAATGCCTTGAATTCTCCTTAGAACTTCTTAAAACCTGCAATTACACCCCTAAAAATACTTGAAAAGATGCCTTGGAAAGTTCGAACTTCACAAGGATGAAAGAAAAGTGTAAATAGTAAAGTTGCCAAGGCATATAAAGAATTTGAATTCTTCCTTGGAATGTTTTTTTTTGGTTTTTTTGGTTTTAAAGCTTCTTGTAATTTCTTATTTTTCATCCTTCTAGAAGCCTTCTAACTCACCTTAATGCTTGAGCGAATTCCTTCATATGGCTTGTTTTTGTGTTTTATCCACATCCCCTCATCAATCTTTCTATTTCCATCTTAGGCAAATCCCTTGCTTTATTTGACTTTCACCTTGCATCTTAATAATTTTGATTTTCCTCCTTAGGTGAATCTCCACATGTGACTTGCTTTATTTGATTTTGCCAAGTTCCAAAAAATTTTGAATTTCTCCTAAGTTGGCAAATTCCACATGTATTGTGTTTTTTTGGGCTTTATTCATCCAAGTTCAAACTCATTTTTTGCCTTTACCACATCTTTTTTGTTTTAATTGCTTTTCCTTCTTTTCCAGCCAAGGGTGGACTTTGCCAATGTTTAAGGAATGCCACCAAGGTCCTCGGGCGGACTTCATCTGCTGATGAGGAATTTTCCATAAGGTATGGCAGACTTGACATGGGGTTTGGAATATTTTCCTTAGCATGAGGCGGACTTCATATGTGCTAAAGGAATCTTCAATGTGTCTCTACCTTAGTCTCCAACACTTGGCTTTATTTCTGCTCTCTTCCTTTCAAAATGCCAGCCCTTTCAACAGATTTGACATTGATTTTGAGTTGACTTTACATGGTAGGGCAGATTTGGTCATTGGCTTAGGAAGTTTTTCCACCTAGCTAGGGCGAACTTTTAGTCTTGCCAAGGAACTTTAACATGCTGACCACACCTAACCAATATTCTTACCCCCTTAACTCTTAATCACTTTGATATCCATCCTTAGGGCGGACTTGGTGATGACTTGAGGAACACCCTAAGAGAGCCTTGGCAGACTTCACTTAGGTTTTGAAATATCACAAAGGAGGGGGCGGACTATGCTTGTGGTTAAGGAAGTTTGTATCTTTAAGAGGGCAGACTTCACCATGTCTTAGGAATTTTTCACTTCAAGGAGGGTGGACTTGATGCGTTGGTGAGGAAGTTTTCATGATATTGCCAACACTTAAACAAAATTTCAATCCATTTCACAACACTTAGTCACCTTGACACCCATTCCTAGGGCGGACATGATGTGTTGACTGGAAATCTTCACCATGGCTTTGAACTTTCAAAGAATTTCTTGATTTTGATCCCACACTTAACCATTTCACCATGTTTTTCAACTTAGCTTTTCTGGAATGCATCTTCTAGTTTCAAAGACTATTTCATAACTGGTGCATTCTAGATGAATTCCTCTGACATGAACTTGCTCTGAATCTAAAACAATCCAAAACCTCAAAAAGCAAAAAGCAACTTTCTATTTTTAGGAAAAAAAAAAAGGCCAAAAAAGCAGGTTCCTGGATTGGCCCCAAAATGCCAAAAACAGAACTTTCTAAATTTAGATAAAAGCAAAAGAAAAAATCCTATAAAAAACAAGTTGTCAGAATTGACCCCGGGAAATTGTGATTTTACTCCTTCAACCTTTCTAAACCATCCGTAGCATTAAAACATTCTTTCAACCATTGCTTCACTTTTCTGACTCATTTGTAGAGGCTAGAGACCAAAAGCTTAAATTAAAAGCAAAACAAAAAAGAGGGGGTCCCAATTTGCAATGGGGCGATATGTGATTATGTCACAACAAATCTCTAAATTAGCTAGACAAAAAGCCAAGTGAGTAAAGCAAGAGCCCGCATACTCCTCCACCTGGCCTTACACATGAACTGGTAGGTACGAAGTGTCCTTCTAGAGACGGGCAGAAATGGAAATTTAATACTTATAAGATGAAGTGATTTTTCACCTTGCATGGAAAAGACAACGGATATCAATTATCCCTCTTGCATTAAAAACTGCCACCATACAATGAATGAAGTGATAGCCATATGCCATCTAAATCAAGGAAACTCCGATTCAAAAAGTGATATCCTGTCAGCTACTAAGTTGGACAAGTAAGCCTCCTTGTTGGCCTCATGGAAGACATGGTTAGCTAGGGTATTAGGGATCGTGGAGTGGTTTTCCATCACAAAGCATTAGTCACGATAGAAGAATCCCCTTAAATTTCCAAGTGGGATAATTGCAATGCCCTACTTAATTTTAAACTGTGAATCAGGAATTGAAATTCAGCTTCATTGTTGGTCCCTTTGACAAGAGGGAGGGGATATTTGAGAATGGTGCATCCTTGCCAATCCTGCAAAATGCATCCAACTCCTGGTATACTCAGATTTTCACATGAAGCTCCATCAAAATTGAGCTTATACCACCCAGCCTATGAGGGTTGCTAGGAAGCCAAAGACCACCGCAGGTAGGAATTATAACCATTGACCCCAATAATGGGGACCCTAGATTCTCAATGTTGACCTCAAACATGTCTTGATCATTTTTTCTGCCTCAAAATCCCTATTTGGTATCTTCAAGGCCTACATTTTTCTTTTCCTTAATCAACACCATCAAAAAATCATCATGATTCATTTCATATCAAAGAAAGAAAATAATAGTAAAATGGTGTGTGCATCGTAGCATATGGAATTCATTAAAAGAGAAAAGAAGATAATATTCCACATTTACAAACTAAATAAAAGGCAAATCAAGAATTAAAGTTTAGTGTAGCAAGAGGCAGACAACAAATTAGTATTGCAATACAAAACTACACTAATAAGATGGAAAAATGTTCACAACTATTAGCTCAGTTAGTCAATGTGTTTGTCATGCCCCGCCCCTTTAATCAGATGTTCTAGATCATTTATACTATAATAATAAATCTCTAAGATTTAATTGATCTTGCTGATATAACACAATCATTGTTAATTAAATGACAGTGTACATATTTTTAATATTAGTTGATTATTACCGATCATAAAAAAATTTAGTTGATTATTTATTCATCATTATTAGCAATATAACCATTAGTTAATTAGTGATTATTTGTAATATTAATTAAACAATATTACCATCCGATTAGCAAATCCTATTAACAATAACATCGGTTAAGTATTATTAATCTGTCCATAAAAGAAGGTGTGATCTGAGGTAACGAGGCATGGTTATTATTTATTTGATGCAGCAATTCTATTTAAGATTAAAACCTTGCTTAAAGACATAAAGTTACATCATATCAATGAAGGGAAACAATTAACAAAGACAAAGAAAAGACACGTCTTATCCAAGCAGCCCATTATTTGAAAATGCTAGTAGAAAATGCTAGTATAAGAAGACCAGCGATCATTTTGTGGAAGGCATCAAAGAAAATAGAAAAAACAAGAAGGAAAGGCTGCATCCCGTGGAACCATTGGAAGCATTCAGTCAACAATCGGAAGGTATAAGTCTGCAATTAGCCCGAAAAAAGAAGGCAACAAGTATGAATCTAATACTCTATTAGCTTAACAATATTTTTGTAGCATTTAGTTCCATCCAGCATATTTTGGATTAGCCTTAATCATGCCCTCACAGCAATACTGTTGAAGCTATATGGGCTCAGTATCATAGTGTCATGGTCTGATGATCATTCTCCTATTATAGGAACCTTGGAGTCGATTGTCTGAACTTACTACAATCTTAGCACACAATCGTACTTTGATCAAGAGAGAGTAAAGTGACAGTTGGGCAAACTTTATTCTATGTTAGGCACTATCATAAAAAACACATCAATAGGTCGGGCAAGGATTACAATTGATTCGACTATACCGTACTACCTTCCTTAGCGATACACAACATATTTAAAGGACATGATGGTTGCCGAAAGGAACACAACCGTCAACTAACCGACACATTAACTACCCGAGAGTGACAACCCACTTAATACAAACAATTAATACATTGGTAGATAACAAATATTATCAAATATAACGATAGGCATTTTATGCTGACTACACACACCTATTGTATACCACTCAGATACATGATGCTCAACCCTACTAAATAGCACTCAACACTCGTCGTTTTTTACGATTGCTTCTACACTTGTTACTTGCAGTCATGCACATCACGTCTTCAAAAAAATGACCATATAGATATCGTGTTAGATCTCATAAAATAAAAATCAGCCTCCATTTCAACTATTTTTCTTTGCCACGTAATTCATTCAATGCATTTTTTATTACATTCTCTATGCATTAAACCTTCAATAAATGTGCTCCACACGTTATAACCTAACCCACGGCAAACAAATAGCTATAGCATCTATTTAGAGTTTCACGAACAGGTGGAAGCCATATGATAAGTGTTGTGCATCTACTGTATGTATTGATCATGCCTTATTAATGATCTCTCGTTGTGTTCTTATTCCAAGTAAAGCCACCTCCAAAAACAAACATTCCACTCACATTTAAAAAAACATTACTAAACAACCGTTGTCAAAAAAAACCATCTCACAAAGGAGGACAATGAAGGAAATAAAGAAAACGTCTATCATAAATTCCGACGCAGCCCATCAATCATGCCTTTCTATTTAAATTTCGGCTTTTTAAAAGAGAACCTTCAAGAATGACATAGCAAATAATTAATCTGACTTGGCAAGAGAAGCTAACAAATAGTAGGTGACTTGGACAAGCAGTCAACTCAAGCTGACAACCACGTAGCTCAAGCAAACAACCAAGTAGCTCAACCTAACAACCAAGTAGCTCAAACAAATAATTTCTAGACAACCTTGATCATCATCCTTTGACATCAATGACAAAATATCCAACAATATCCCCCTTTGTCATTGATGGCCACTCCATCTGCAACCAACCTGAAACAAAGAAGCTTTGAAATAATACTGCTCCCCCTAACTTACTACTCCCCCTTTGACATCAATGACTAAAACCAACCTGCATAACTGAGATGGGGATAAACGAAAATGACAATGAAAACTCCCCTTGAGTCATGTTGATGTGTGTTTTAGGCACATAACATTCAGAATAAAATACCAAAGCACTTTACCCTCTCTTGAACAAAATCACCTCAAATGCTAAGGGTAAGATCGACTAAAATGATCCCAAGGTTTCTACATGTCAGGTCTTGACGAGTGGGTAACTCAATGGTCGATGTGAATTGATGTTTTCACTTGGGGACTTACACAAATGTTCGAATTAACTTCATTGGTCATGAATATGAATGGTTGTGCTGATAACTTAAGGATATAGTAATGTAGCTCTGGACTCGATTCTTACTAGACTTACTAAAAACAAAGGGGCAAAAGGAATAGGGTTCAGGAAATCTATTCTAATCCTAGGAATGTAGGAAATGATGAAAAAATTCAGTGGAATCAAACTAGACAAGGTCTCACAAACAGGTTTTGACACGAGCTTAGTGCAATCATCTAAGGTATACTTATTGATTTTCAAACTATTACCATCAAACATTGACACCATCCAAGTTGATGCATATCAAGGGATGTATAATAATTGAAGTTAAGCTTGCTTATTTTTCCAGTTGACCACACAAGGCACACTTACCAATGGCAAGAGGCTAGTGGTATGGATTAAGGATTCCACACAAATATATTCAACAAATCTTCCACTCAATCTAACAAACATAAAAGCAAATTCTAATCTAACTTGGAGGAATTGAGAACCATGAATGCAAAACAACACTTAAAGACAAAATCACCATCAAGTCGAACAATGATTTATATTCAAATAGTTGCAAGCATATACCAACAATTCTACAAAAACTCTCTCTTACAAATGAGAGATAATGAGGTATATATAGTCTCATACAAAATGGATGGCCAAGATTAAAACTAAATCAAGGGCCAAGATCATGCCAACAAAACCCTAGAATTGCCCTAATTAGGGTTTACATATAGAATGGAGCCACCAACATATGGACCAATAGAAAATACCTAGTCATCAAATAGGGAATCTTCTAGAAGATTCCTCCCTGCATCTCTCTCTCCTAGCATACTCCAAGAATCTAGCGAATACAGAATCTAACTCCATGGAAATGCTAGGTAAGGTATCCTGTTGTAAATCAATCGCAACCAACGCATCCAAGCAAGCATCCAAAGTGTTCTTCCAATCAGGCATGAGCTTCTACGAACTATGAACATGAATCAACAAAGAGACCAAATCATCCATTTGACTCTTCTTCAAAGAGTCCAACAAACAAAAATACATAAGTTTCATCTTGTCTCTTAATTCTGTTAAGTGTAAACCACTAGCCTCACTGACATCAACACCCAATAACTCCTCTATTGAGGCAAGGATCTTCAACTCAATATCATGAATTGATCCTTTCATCTCTATACAACTCAGTTGTGAGCTCTCATAAGTTGATTTCTTCATGGCCAATGAACAATACCAGCCATGGAAATCGTATCTATCTCCATTGTGCACAACATTCTCCCTAACCAATGTGGACTTAGGAATCTTCTTCAAAGCTCTGAGGCGTGGAATAGTCTTCTCCTGAATAGGCTTGAATTCTTCCCAAACTCCTCCAAAATACTGTATTATGAACCTGAGCCCTGTTGTCCTATCAAATGCTTGGACAAACTGAGTAAGTAAATTATCCGCCTGTCTCTTTGTATTCTCAATCCATTTCTCCACCTCCGAGAGTGTATCTCTCGCTGCCTCATAATGTGAATGTAGTCCACGATCAATTGCAATAGGAGAAATAAGGGTGGGATTCTCACGCCTTATCCCTGCAATGTACTCTCTAAGTCTGATATTCTCTTCTTTGTACTTCTCCTTTTCTTCAATCTCTCTATCCAATCTCGCACTAATTGCCCTAATGTTATCACCAACCTCCTGAAATTCTTCTTCTCTTGTAGTTCGGCCAAGGGCAACTGAAGTAATCTGGAAACCCATGGGAGTAGCAATGTCTGTCTTCACACCTGCAATGGGAACAACCACATGCGCAATCCGCATTCCTGTCTGATCTCTAGCTATGTGTGATAAAATCTCAGCTCTCTTAGGCTCTTTCTCCTTATTGCTCCTAGCTAAGTAGTCATCAATGTCATCAATAGGTTGTGCCTCTATCATTTTCTTACTTTTTTCCATACTCTTCATTAGCCAATCAGAAATAGCGGCCATCTCCATACCATCATCGAGACACATATCTCGATCAAGCTCTCTCAATGTCGAGATAACATCATCATCATCATCATCAAGATTATTCCTGGTCAAATCATATACATTCTTCCCCAAACTAACCTCCAAAAGGACAATAGGGGGATCCCGACTGATCATCATCCTCATTAGGTGGAGCAGATGTCGTTGTGGCATGTAAATCTTGAATATTCTCTGGTAATATCACTGTGTTGGACGATTGCTCGAACTTCCTGTTCTATTTTGGCATTTCAACTTCCTTAATTGATGAGACACTAAGAGGCAGTGAAGGAATGATAGGCGAAGGAATGGTAGTCTTTTGTTTCTTCTTCTTGACCTCCTCAATCTTCTTCCCTCTAGCCTTGACTTCTCCTAGTGTGTTCTTCTTTCTCTTGGGAGCTTGACTCTCCTCATCCGCATGAATCCTAACATCACTGATAGTCCTCTAAACATCCTTGGAAGCGGATTCCTCTTGTTTCATCTTTTCATAAGTGAAGGTGACACCCATATCAACTAACTTGTTCATCCAAATATCCACCCATGCTCGGGAGAAACTCAAGACCTCTCTCATCAATACAATCAAATCTATTTCTTATGATTCTGACCAATTAGGCAATAAGATCGCCTTCTTCATTTCATTTTCATACTGTGGATGCGTATGAGCCCTGTCATCTAACACCTGGTCAGGAATGAGGAAAAGTCCACACTTTCTCATGAAATCCACTAACATTCTGTACCACATTCTTCTCTTCACTGTCTGCTTGTCCATCAGGTTGGCCCAATAATATTCTATGTCTACCTTGTGGATGAACTTTTCTCCCCTGATCCTTCCAACTTTCTTATCTAGATCAAACCTTTCTCTTTTCTTATATGTTGCAAATCGATACAATGCAAGTACCTCACTTGTTGTGCTGGCTGCTAAGGCGGACTAGCAAACCTCCAATGTTTTCCCAACTGAACTAAGGAATGACATGCCCGCTCTGTGCTTTTCCTTCTAGATAGAATCAAACTCCAGAAGTTGTCTCACCACTTCCAACAAGATCACTCTATTAGAAGGATACCTAGGAAGCCTATAGGGTTCGGATTGAAACCCATGAATCCTAAGGTATGTGAAAGTGGGAAACTGTGTATACCATGATCCATATTTCTCTATCAACTTCGTTGCCTCCTTGGACAACCTTCTATGGACTCCACCTCGCAGCATCCGCGTGATGTACATTGTGAATACATCATTCACTCTCTTATAATCTTCAATTCTATACATGTTCAGCTATGGATAGCATTCATAACTCCTGAATTGCCCTTGTCCATTCTCGACTTCACCTCTGCATATCAATCCTTTGTATGTAACAAATCGTGCAAGCGGGTACATCAAATAGGAAGTCATGGCGAATGACTTGGACCGCTCCACATTCCTCAGCTGAAAGTCCAAATTGTCACTTATGATTCTAGACCAATTTATCAATGTTCCTTTTAGACAATCCTGGATGAAATAGAACATCCATCCATCGTATATTGCACCCTGCGGAATCCCCATCACTCGGTTAAGCAGGAATACTAAATCACTATATTCCTCTTTGAAGTCTGAGCACATGAGTGTCTTGGGAGCCTTGGAATGATGAGTCATAGGCTCGATCATCCACTCCTTATTCACCATGGTCTTGCACGCATCCACCTTCTTATATTGGTCTTCATATTCATCTTTAATTATATCCTTCATGTCTGTAAAGTTATTTCAATTTTAATTGAAGAACAAGTTATGAACTATTAATGCTATATATGGATATGAGGAATTATGTCAATATCTAATGAATCTGATTTTTATCTGTAGGTCTGAAGGAGAGAGATCATTTAATATTTTCTATGTCTTCTCCAAATGAATTCAATTGGCATATATATCATTTAGGCAACCGATCAATGCACCCATTGATCGGTGCCTTTACATTTATACCATTAACACAATGCTGATTATCGGTTCAAAAACCCCCGATAGCATATTGTAATATCATAATATAATGACTGATCTATTTAATGAATCGGTTCAAATAAACATCGATGATTCAAAGTGCACGATGAATATAATCCAACCGGTGCATTTGTTAACCAATGTTTAATGCCAAATGAAGCGGTGTATTCATTAAACCCGATAACAAATATGCTCGATATAATTAAGCCCGATAACAGATGTGAATCGGTGCCAATGTTTATGCATCCGATAGCAAGTATGTATCGGCTAGTTTAACCCAATAACTTAATGATAAGCAATGTTTGTACAATCCGATAATCATATGTAATATAAATCAGACATGAAGCATGTAAATGAATAACAGAACAAGGAAGGTTAGGAAGATCTTATCTTGCATAAGCTACCATGCATTAACAATGTCTGCTCCATGTGGAATTCCAAACACCTCAGCAAGGTAGGCAATGACGGCACCCTTAAGAGTCTTGATCATTCGGGAGCGAGGATCATAACATCGTGCACACTCCAAGATAAGCTCACTGCACTGTATGGATTGCGGAAATCCAGTGGCTTGATAAATGCCACTCTTCATGATGTTCACATGGGCTGGGGAAGGAATCTGGCTTCCAATTCCAAACATACACTGTCGCATCTAGTTCATGTTCAGGAAATGCCTGTTCGTGTCTATAATCTCCTTCCATCTAGATGACATCTTGGATTTTGGATAGAATCCAGTCTCAAGTATCTTATGTTGTTCTCTCATTTCCTTGAGTCCGGACTTCGACATCGCACCTGTACAAAGCTTGAAGTTAGAACTTAGGAAAATATAATGTTCTTGACAAAATTCCAGATTTCTTAATCATTTAGACTAATTTGGGTATGGAAATCAGGAAAATAATCCACACTCTTGATAGATTTCAACAATTGAATACAAAATGTGACAAAGTTAGGGTATAAAACCCTCATTAAGTTCATCAAAATCAATAACTTTCAGACCAAAGTCTGGAAACACCTCCTTATACTTAGAAATTATGTTCAAATTAGAGTGCAAAGGAGTATACCGGATCAACAATGAAAGATGTGAAAGGTTGTGTTTTCACACAAAACCAAGTTTGAAGACACCTTCGAAGTCAACAATGGCTGCCAGCAAATTTGAAGACAACCTGCAACTTCACAAATTAATCTCTAAAAACATGGTGCAATCACCCAAATATGCACAAACTTGATGAAAATTGATCTTAATGATGAAAGCAATCATATCCATGAATATAGTTATGGTGGGTAAAAGTTTAATTTTCTGAGGACAAGTCTAAAAATGGATTACTTCAGACTTACCAGCACTTTGGAAAGTGATTTAAAATCCCTGGAAATGATCAACAAATGACAAAGGAATGGACTCCAAGCAAAATCGCCAAATGTGGGATTGGCTGGAGATGAAAAATTTCTAAGGACAGCAGCCAACCAATGAAGTTTCAGACCTGCAATAGCTCTCAAATGGTCTGAAAATTGACTATAAGTGACCCCAATCAGCCTCTAGACAAAATCACCTAAGGCACAAATGAACTGAAAACACAATGTAGGTCTGAAAATGGATTTTCCAGCCAGCATGAAGGTGCAAGATCTCAGCAATGGAGGCAAAACTCAGGTCTGAAAACATCAATCAGCAACCTCCCAGCCAAGGCGTCACAAATGGTGAAGAAATTCACTCAAAATCGAAGGCAAATCACCTCCAAATGCAAAATCGCCTCTCCAAAATGGCGCCACCTCTCTAGAAAATCAAAAATCTGAAAATGGAGCTTCAATGGCAGCCCAAACAAATCGCCTTAATGGAAATGAGGAAAAAGAAATGATAAAGTCAATCTTCAACCCAATGTGTCACTTGGACACTTCACCAAAAAGCGCTAGCTGGAGGAAAAAAATTGCCCTTGCATGCATACACTTGGCAAATATAATGATAAAATAATGTTGGGATCCCCTCCTTTAAACTTGCTTTCACCATCAACTTTCACCACACAAGCAATGTGGGATAAAAAACTTGTTCTTATACTTGCCTGGAAAAAATCGATTTGCTTCTAGAAGGTTAAAATCATTAAATGTTCATCACAAATCATTAATTGTTTTTTTTTTAATTATCGTTGCTTTTCGTCAAAAACAATTAAATGAGGCTCATTTATTAAAATATTTCAGAATTTAAATTAAAATGGCCAATTGAGGAAAATCGATTTAAGTAGGGATAAAAAATCCCATTAAAAACATTAAAAAACGTTAAATATCCCCTTAAGGGAAAATCGATCCCAGTAGGGATAAAATCCCTATCAAAATTCATCAACATGCACAAAATTTGGGTCTAGAGGAAAATCGATCTCAGTCTGGAATGACAATTCCAATTAAAACTTCGTCACTTAACACAAAAATGCCCCTGGTGGAAAACTGACCCTAGTCTGGACATTCATCCGGACATGAAAATATTAAAATAATCCTCAGTGGAAAATCGCCTTGGGTCTGGAATGAATATCTGCACAAAAATCCTCAAAATCTTGTCACAAAAGGCCTGGTGGAAAATCGATCCAGGTGTGGAGTCATCATAAACGTCATCCACAACCTTATCCATACTCCCAGTGGAAAAACGAGGGTAGTCAGGACAAAATCCTAACACTTAGTCAAAATTATAGCATCCTGGGGAAAATCGACCCTAGTATGGATTCTCAATGGTGGAAAAATTGGGCAAATCTAGATTTCAAGGGAAATCCATGTCCAGTCTGGATTTTGAGTGGGGGAAAATCATGGGTAGCCAAGAATATGAGGGGAAAAGCACCTCTACTGTGGAATTTTGACCTTTAAACCCTTAGAATATGGATTTTCATCCGGAAAAATCATGGGTAGCCAGGAATATGAGGGGAAAAGCACCTCTACTGTGGAATTTTGACCTTTAAACCCTTAGAATATGGATTTTCATCCGGAAAATGATGATTTTTCCACTCAAAATCACTAGGAAACTTCAAAACTCAATAAAACTCAAATTGGACTTGGGCAAAATTGCCAAACTTTTGAGCATAAAATAAGGAAACCTTTCAGGATAAAGTGCAAAATCAACTTGAATAACTTCCTAGGAGCGAGAAAACAACTCCAAAAGGTCTTAAAATACCTTAGCACTTTAAATTCACCGACGTGGACGCTCAAAAACACGTAGACGCTCAAAAGGTCTACACTTAGACAAAATTAGGATCATTTAAAATCTCAACTTTACGTGCTTGATCCTATAACTTCAAAACCCTAAACGACACTAAGCATGATCAAAATTCTGAGACTCGAGCACGGGAAACTCAAAATTGCTCACTAAGCTGCCAAAACCCTAACCTAACCAACATGAGAAGCAAGAAAAGAGGAGGTCCCCGTTAGCAATGGGGTGATGTGTAAAGGTCACAACAAGTCAAAACAACAATTCAAAGATGGAGTGGAATCACTTCCAACTTCTCACTTCTGATATCATCAAGAATGTACAAATTGTTAGCTACTTGCATCAGCAATATGTTTACCGTCTAAACTGATTCCACAACATTCTGAATTGAAAACTAAAGTGTGTTCTTGATCACACAATTGACTCACACTTGATAGATAGTGTCTAAGACCTTCTACATATTAAACATTCTCAACTTTGGTCTCACCATCATTCAAAACAAGTGTACCTTTACCTTTGATTTTTACAGATGTATCACCACCAAATCTTACCTTACCTCCATTTTTTGAAAGTGAGAAACTTGCTCGTCTCTAGTCATATGCCTAGAACAGCCACAGTCAACGTATTATACGTCCTTTTCATTCTATGCAAGAAAGGTTGTTTGCACAATCAAGGATTCTTCTAAAACTTCTTTCTCCTTCTTCCTCTAAACCTTAGTAACCTCCTTTGCTTTGTCCTCTTTATCAACCTTCTAGGTCAGCTTGGAGAAATCTACCATACCACTTTTACAAGCTTTTGCAGTGTGACCAAAGTTATTACATTTACAACATATAACATTGAAATTCCTTGGAGGAGGAAAAGAGTTCCTACTAATAAATCTAAGATCATTTCTTGCAAACATTCTACAGTTGATTGCCTTATGTCCAAAAATAATTGCAAGAACAACAACCACCATAAAAGAAAGAATTGTTAGACCCGGTCATACGTGCTTGTCCTGAGATAGAAGGTCTCTTGAAAGTGTTATTTCTGACTTTTGATGGGGAATCTTTTGTGTTGTCACCATTAATCTTTTGTTGTTCTTTTGTAGATTTGGAACATTGACCTTCTTCAAGGCCAACTCCACCTTTATCAATAGATGATTTTTGTGAGCCAATAAACTTGTCCATTGACGTGAAAACTTTATGAGCAGTCTTCTCATGATTCAGCTGAGTCAAAGATTCATCTAACTTTCTAAGTGAAACAATTTCAATTTAAGTCTCTCACAGTTTTCTTCCTTGAGCTTAAGCTGACTTCTAATTTCTTCTTCTATCTTCTTTGCTTCTACAACCTAAATCTTCAAATTAATTATCAGCTTCTCTGCATCTCCAAGGGCTTGAGATGTCTTGGTTCTTTCCTCATTCCCTTCTTGTAGCAGCAACTTCAAGTTCTGATTTTTCTTTCTAAGTTTCTTGATTTCACTTAGAGCACTTGTTAGCTCTTGTTCAAGATCCACTTCTTCTTCTTCATCAATATGATCTTCATCTTCTTAGTTTTGAGAGTGTGCTTCTTCTAAGGCCGTGAACAATATTTCATCACTTAAAGACTCTTCATCACTAACATCTGATGAACCAATTTCCTCCTTCAAATAGAGACTGTTTTTGAAATTTTGAGTCTTCTTTTCTATTCCCTTGTACTTCTTATTGTTGAACTTAGACTTATTTTCATAGTTGCTGTCCTCACTTTTTGCATATGGACATTTAGCTACAAAATGTCCTACATTGCCACATTTAAAACACTTGAAAGGCAACTTGCCTTTATATTTACCAAAACCTTTCTTCGACTTCCTCATGAAATGTGCCTCTTCAGATTCAAATTCTTCATCAGAACTATCACTAGATACACACTCCTTGTCTTTTCGTTTCTTTGAAGCTTTTAAGGCTGCCTCCCTTTCAGATGAAGAATCAGTGTTTGTTCTCATCTCATAAGCTGTTAAAATGCAATGAAGCTTATCAATAGTCAACTTATCAAGTTATGTCATCTCTTTAATCGCTGAAACCTTTGCATAAAATCACAAAGGAAGAGATCTTAAAATTTTTTGAACTACAGTAAGCTCCTCAACTTTTTGTCCTAAACCCTTAATACTCGCGGAAAATAAGTAGCAACGTTTCCCTCTTCGTGCATCCTAAGACTTTAAAAAATTTCTTCTGAGTCTAAAGTTTAGCTTTCTTAACCTTGTCATCTCCTTCATATGTTTTTTCAAGTTTCTCCCAAATGTTATGAGATGTATCACAATGCATGACTTTCACAAATTCTGATGGTACTGAAGTAATCGTGTAATCAGATCAGCATTCATTGGAGGTACTGATGGAATTGTGTAATCAGACACCACACTATTCCAAACATCAGAACCAAGAGACATTAGATAAGTACGTATTCGAACACTCCAAAATGTATAGTTGGAGCCATCAAATAAAGGTGCTCTATTCTGAGCAAAACCTCCAAGAGAACCCATGTGTGCAATCAAGATCCACATCCAAGCCTTTAAGCTCTATTTCCAAAGAAACCTTGCTCTAATGCCATTTGGAAAGAACACAAAAAATACTGAGAGGGTGGGGTGAATTAGTATTTTAAACCTTTTTAAAATAACAAGAAACCATATAAAACATGGAGAGAGCAACCATCAAGATGCAAACACTAAATTTCACATGGAAAACCTTTTTGGGTAAAAAACCACGACACGCAATAGCTTTCACTAACAAAAATTGGGCACCAACCCAGATTACACAAGTGAGCACCAACTCTCCTCAAAGCACCAACTCTAATGATGAAGCACCTACTCCACCAATATGAGGCACCAAAATCAAAATCTCTAATTTTTTATATGCTTCTCTTCTTCAATTTGTTATACTCTCTTTTTCATAACATCTACAATCCGATTACAAGTCTGTCATAGAATACTCTTCACAGGTTTGATATGATATTGCTTTCAAATTTGCCCCCATAAACTCACTTCACAATTTGCTAAGAAATTGTTCTTATATCACATTTGAATCTACTCCAGAGTTCTGAAAATGATATGTTCATATGCTGCTCATACTCAAACTGATGTGTAAAAGTATCCTTGTCTTGAAATGAAAGCCCTTTTTCTTTAAGTTATGCTATGCACTCTTTTCGTCTCCACACTTCATACAACTGCCTAAGTCAATTACTTAAGTTTGCCCAGTCTTAAAGATAGCATACCCACAACTCCACACCTTTTGTATACCACTAAGATACGTGATGCTCAACCCTACTAAACAGCACTCAACACTCACTACTTTTTATGATTGCTTCTACACTTGTTAACTGCAATCATGCACATCACGTCATCAAAAAAAAACAACTATATAGAGATCATGCTAGGCCTCATAAAATAAAACTCAGCCTCTGTTTCAACTGTTTTTCTCTGCCACGTAATTCATTCAATTCATTTTTTATTACATGCTCCGTGTGTTAAAACTTCAATCAATGTGCTCCACACATTATAACCCGGCCTACGGCAAACAAATAGTTGTAGCATCTAATTAGAGTTTCACAAACAGGTGGAAACCATATGATAAGTGTCATGCATCCACTATATGTATTGATCATGCCTTATTAATGATCTCACTGTGTTCTTATTTCAAGTAAAGTTGCCTCCAAAAATAGACCTTCCACTCACATAAAAAACCATTACTAAACAGTTGCTGTCAGAAACAAACCATCGCACAAAGAGGAGGATGAAGGAAATAAAGAAAATGTCTATCATAAATTCTAACGCAGCCCATGAATCATACCTTTCTATTAAATTTTCGTCTTTTTAGAGGAGTCAACCTTCAAGAATGACATGGCAAATAATTAATCTGACTTGGCAGGAGAAGCTAATAAAAAGTAGGTGACTGACAAGCAGTCATCTCAAGTTGACAACCACGTAGCTCAAACACACAGCCAAGTAGCTCAACCAGACAACCAGGTAGCTCAACTAGACAACCAAGTAGCTCAACCAAGCAACCAAACAGCTCAAACAAATAATTGCTAGACAACCTTGATCATCATCCTTTGACATCAATAACAAAATATCCAAAAAGATGGACATACTAGTTAGGGGGTACTTGTACTGTGTGACTAACTAAGTTCATGTAGGTTCTAAACACCAGGCTCAAATGGTAAGATGGCAACTAGGTCTGATCCTTAGTCTCCTACCCTTGCGAAGAGTAGGGCTGCTTCCAAATGGAAGATGTGCGGGAGACTGTCATGTCTATGGTTGGGTGGAAAAGACCTTGATGATGCTCTCCCTCTTCTAGACTATGTTGATGCTTATTACAAGTTACCAGAAGGAAGCTTAATGAATTGTAATCTGTGAATTTAATCTTTTTCCTTGATAGAGTAAAATTATTTATTGAAATCTCTTTCTCGTTTCAAGCAAATGAAGTATAATTCTTTAACCGTTCATTTATAGTTTAACTACTTTTTCAATTGAATTAGCTAGTTTCATTTTCCGATGAAAACTAATTAGTTAGTTAGTTATTATTCTTTTCAGCTCAGGTTGAAGTTTGTTGCTAATTCATTTATGAAATGATAAGTTAGCTCAATGTTTTCCTTTATTATTAGTTAGTGGTTGTTACAGCAGGGGTCACTCAAACCATCATCACCCTCATCATTACTGCCTACAATCAAACCAATGTCGTTGGGATTTGTGGTGCAGTTCAAACGGACTGAAAATATTCATCATTTCAATCTCACTTTTCACAATGATTGCAAGGATGTTTAAGTGTACAAAGCTGAAACGGGTCTACAAAATCCGCCACAAATTGCCTAGATTACGACATAGATGCATCGAGCTCCAAAACCCTCACGGACATTAAACACAAGCACATCATTTTACATGTTACCTTGCTTCTCATCTTCAAATTCACACTTGCAATGCAAATCTTCATCATAGCAATCAATCAAATCACATTGGGCAGCGTGGAGGTTGTCACTAAGCATTAACAGCTGATCTGAGCTATTCTCATCATTACAACTTGAGAATAGCACAAAAATCCAATCTTTGTCACTTCAGCCACCTACATTACTGTCGCCATTGTTGTTTTGGTCTTATTTTAACTTCCATTGTTAGGACACAAAAACAACCATTTGACTAATTGCAAGTAGTTGCAAGGCAAAATCAGTTGTTAGATAGAACCCTAACTACTTAGCAGCTTTTTCTATTGAAAATTGCCTTAAAAATGTTGTAATGTCCCCACTTTGAAATATAATTTAATAATAAATAATGATAATAAAATTAAAATATAAAAGAATATAATTAATTAAAATTACAATTTGATTGAAGTTAATGAATGGTCAATGTAGATCACAAGATGCCACTGAGAGGGGGCATGAATCAGTGGTTTCCAATCTTAACCCTTTTAAACCTAAATGTGAATAACGGTTAACATATCAAGGCCAAGAGGACATACCTATGAGATAAGGGAGAGATCAAGATGCAAGCACACATAAGGATACATCTCATAACACTAGATGTACAAGGAAAACCCAATGTGGGAAAAACCTCAGTGAGATATGTTGTTGGAGTCTACTGCTCCAATCCAGCCTCACAATAAACAATTCATTACAAAGTTTAGGGCACCAACCCATAATTTTAGGGCACCAACCCAAGGAGCACAACCTAAGGAGCATCAACTCTTGCACTGAGCACCAACTCAGTGAATACAATGAATACTATCAAAACAATACATTAGTAATAACTCGGTTACAAATGAGTTTTGTACCCTCTGCATATAATCTCTTCACCAGTTCACCTCTGCTTTGTTCTCTGTCGGTTCTCTACTCACCTTCACTCTCTGTTGCAACTTTACGGGTTCAAACTCTACCTCTTCTCTGCCGGTTTACTATTCTCTGATCCACTGCCTCTTGTCACTACCATTACTCTTCTCACATTGTTCTGCTTCACTCACTGCTGCCTTCTTAAGGTTCTAACACTACCGGTCCACTTCTTCTCTGTTTCTGCCTTGCTCGATCCCCACCAGTACTCACCCTTCTCTCCTTGACTCTCTGTTGTTGTCTTGGCGTTTCTCCCTTGCCGGTTCAATCAACTGTTATACTCTTTTGTAGCTTACTGGTTACTTTAACCTTACCAGTTAAACCTCTGCTAAACCCTCTTACCAATTACACCTTCCAACACTCAGTCACTATGATCTTCGATGAACTCTATGACTAGTTAACTCTCTGATGCACACTTACACACTCTTATCAGGCATCACAGCATCATTGGCAGCATCAATCATCTTCAATCTTCTGCCTACCTATATATTCATCAGTCTTCCCGCCAAAACTGAAAATCAAACCTTGGCGTACTTAGGGTTTCTTCTACCGACACCATCTGTATCAAATCATATATGATCTTGTCTGGGGATTGACACCCTGCAACAAATCAGATAGCATGCCATCTTCTGATCCTTCCTATGCTTCCTATGCACGTTTACTATACTTAGTAGTTTGCATCCTGTTTGTCGGCCTTGACCTTGTCAATCCCCACAAATGATCTCGCGGTTGCCTTCACCAAATCCAATTTGCATCCACACAACTTACCACCTGGTAGCCACATGTCATCTTTGTCGACATCCACCTCTGCTCACTCCAACGTGTCGGTTCAAACTTAGTCACCAACCACAACACACAACCGGTGCATACTTTATACTACCGGTCATCATGCCATGTCGGTTATGCTCTACCCAGTTAACCTACATGCCACCTCTTCTCTATTCTGTCGGCGAGAACACATCAGCCCAGTCACCAATCTTGCCAATCACAGCATGTACCAAGAGTGAGCCATCATGCTCGTCTCCATCCGACAAGAGCTCTTCACTTTGTCTCTTTGTTAGATTTACCGGTGGACATCTATACCGGTAATATCTCCTGCTTGTATACTGGTAACATACCATGCACACGGGTGACACCAAACACAATCTGCATTCCAGTAACATCCTTGATGACTGCATGCCATCAATCTCCAACTGTTATGCACCAACCTACATCTGCATTTCGGTTGACATCAACATCCCGGAGTAAATCTATGACTGTAGATGCAAACACTTTCCTTCTTCATCGGCTTAGTTCTCATCTCAACCGGTTTGCCAAAGTGACAAACACATCACAACTCGCTCTTCCTCTTCTGTGTCGGTAGCTCATCATGCTTCCTCTTGTTGATCTGGTGCACATCTCTAGTTTCACATGCTAGAGGCTTCCTTATGTTCCACTATGGTCATCCAGTACATGCCTTCAACGAGTTGCCTTATATTTCTTGACTGCCTTATCTCAGAGGGTTATAATGCATTCCATGCATGTTGGGAGATAAGCTAAGTATTACCACTTACCGGTAGAAGTGGATGGACCAATGCACTAAACCTGACTTTACTAAAATTGAGCGGACATATCTTCAATCAGGCACATAACCCGGTAGACATCCCCTTTGTCTACCTTACTAACTTGCAACAGCCCAAACTCTGTCGGTCATATCATCTTCATCCTGTGTGAGTCCTGCTATATGACATCCAACTGCATACCGGTTGCCTACACTGTATTTGATTTATCATGACTTTTTTCAAATTAATATCTTAAGTTTTACCGTTGAAAGGTCTTAAATTTCATGCTTTGAGGTTTGATGCTCAAAAGACTAACTTTAATATTTTGTGTAGGCATCAAAAGGAGATCCCGGAGTTGTAAAATCAAGCCAGATCAAGGACGGTCTCCTCCAAGGACGATCAAGCCAGATCAAGGACGGTCTCCTCCAAGGACGATCAAACAAGGACAAGGGCGATCTCCTCCAGCCTAGCATCGACAAGGACGGCCTTCTTTGGACTAACGTCATCAAGGGCGACTTCTCCAATCCAGCATTCCAAGGTGAGGTACATCAATCATCCTACACATCAAGGACACAAGAAGTTAGAACAAGGGTTCATTGAAGAAGTAGATAGTTCCAGATGAATTAATTAAAGCTAGCTTCTCAACAACATCAAGTTGAATATCTACCAAGTTACAAGTGTCAGACGAGGTGGCATCCTAGTCATCACTTCTCCAATCAGTGTGGTCCACCTCAGCATTTCCAGATTCAATGTACCTAACTCATGGAAGGTGGCACAAACTCCGATGTACCTACCCCAGCTATCCATTGGTGGAATTTTCTAGAGAGGACATGTGTCCAAGCAATACAATTCTATCATTGGTCAAGCATTAAATGTTATGTAGTGGTTGTAACAAACCCTAATTAGGGTTTTCATTGTTGAATCTTGACCATTGATCTCGAATTGATCTAAGCCATCGAATTGTATTGAGGGCACTATATAAGCCCTGGCATTTCATTTTGTAAAGGCAAGAGTTAGAATATAGTTAGAATATAGTTGGAAGCAGTTAGAAGACAGATAGAGAGTAGTTAGAAGGTGATTAGCTAGTTGATAGAATAGCAATTAGAGTAGAGTAGAGAGAGAAGGCAAAGATTGTTGCCAAGATGTTGTTGTAAAAGAATTGTAACTTCATTGAAGAAATGGTGAAATTTATGGGTCGATTTGACAATTTGCATGGTCTTTATACTTCTCATATTTGATTTCATGTTATTAGATGAGTGGAAGAAATGTGCTTGATTGATGGTGGAATTCGTATATCCATACTACTAGCAGTTTGTTGATTGCAGACTTGCCTTGTGTAGTCAACTGGAATCATTCAGCTTAAGCTTAACTTCAATTGTCGCTTCTTCATTGATATGCATCGACCTGATGGTGTCTATGCCTGCAGTGATGATTTGAACATCATAAAGCTTCCCTTCGAAGATCGCACTAACCTTGTGGAGATGTTCCTGTGATGTCAAAACAAGACTTAGTTAGAATTTCATCAAAGATCATTCATTGTTCTTACATTCTTAGTGTTAGAATTAGATCCTTTCCTCGCCCTCATCTTTTTTCCTTTTTTCAAGTCAAAGCTAGTAAAATCTTGTGTTCCAGCAAATATTCAAAGCAGATCAGACATTCAATCACCAAATGTAAGTCCCCTTGTGATTCCAGCAAATCACATCATACCACAGAGAGCTTATCCACACGTAGAAACCCTACATAGAAGAACCTTGGAGTCATCCTGATTGATCCTTTTTCGCGACATCTTCAGCAATCAGAGGCTTTACTCAAGAGAGGATAAGGTACCCTTGGGTATTTTATTCTGTGTTTGATTGTGTACAAAATACACGTCAACAAGAAGACAAGGAAAGAACTTCAAAACCTTGGGGTTCCGGGAAGGAGAAAGGAGAGCAATAGGGAACTTTGGAACTTCGGGGTTACGGAGTTCCGAAGAACTGAAAAAAGGGCTAAGGAAGGAACTTCGGAATCTCCAGAGATCCGGAGAAAGAAGAAGGGAAGCAAAAAAAGAGAACTCTAGAATCTTGGGGTTCCGGAGTTCTAGAGAAAGAAAGGAAGAAAGGCTAGGAGGGAACTTCGAAACCTCGGTGTTTCAGAGTTCTGGAGAAGGCAAGGGAAAGGAACTTCGGAACCTCGGGGTTCTAGAGTTCCGGGGAACTGAGGAGGAGGCAAGGAAAAGGCAAGACTTAGCAAAGGAACTTCGAAACCTCGGGGTTCTGGAGTTCCGGGGAAGGGGAGAAGAAGAGAAAGGAACCTCCGGGTTCTGGAGTTCCAGGGAACAGAAGAGGAGGGGAAAGAAAGGGAGGAACCTCGGGGTTCCGAAGTTCCGGGAAAAGAAAGGAGAGGCAGCAAAGGGAAGGAACTTTGGAACCTCGAGGTTCCAAAGTTCCGAGTAAGGGAAGAAAACGAAGAGAGAACTTTGAAACCTTGGGGTTCCGGAGTTCCTGAGAAGAAAAACAAGATAAGGCAAAGAGAAAGAACTTCAAAACCTCGGGGTTCCAAAATTCTGAGGAAAGAAGAAAAGGCTAAGGGAGGAACTTCCTCCGGGCAAGGCAAAACCTCATACTTCATAATTCTTCTACTTTTCTCCTTGATCAACTGGGGCAGTGTTGGTCCATGGATCATATCTTTGATCGGTTCTTACTAAGGGACCAAGGGTGTCATAAAATGACAACAGTTAGCTCTAACTCTTGAAGGCATTTGATCAATTGGTCTTGTTGCACAATAGCAGCATTCTTGAACATCTTGTACTCTTTTCTTACTCTGCTAAGCTCCTCGAGTGCACTTACCATCTCCCCTTCGAGATCGACTTGAGCTTCAACTTCCTCTTCATCTTCACCATCGCTGCCAAACACATCTTGCTGGTAAAAATTGATCTCTAATATCACTTTCTGATGTGTGCATCTCACTTTTTGTCTTTTGAGCCATGAAGAGATGAGTTTCCTCTTCATCATTGTTGCAGCAGTTGACTAATCTACCTTCATCATTTGCACATGTGTTTGTTTCATTGATCTTCTTGCTTTCACAAACCGGCTTTGCAGTGTTGGGTTCATTACCATAGAGCTACTTCAATATGTCCCATAGGCTCTTTGCAGACTTGCACCTGTCCACCTTTGAAAAAAAAAATCGAAGAGTCCACTAAGTATAGCCTTCATTGCTTTATCATTACACCTGTATCTTCTTTCTGCTTCAGGATCGGTAGCGGGACATGCAGGGACAAAGTATCCATTCACAACCGACATCCAAACATCATAGCCTAATAAGGACAGGTAGACTTCCATTCTACAACTCCAAATGGAATAGTTTGAACCATTAAATACCGGAGTTGAGGTTGACACAAAACTAACCATTGTGTTCGCAAACCAGAATCTACCCAAGCTGGAGAAATCTTATCTAACCATGAACCTAGGCACTGATACCAATTGTAGAACACAAGATGCCACTGAGAGGGGGGGTGAATCAGTGGTTTCCAATCTTAACCCTCTTAAACCTAAATGTGAATACCAGTTAACATATCAAAGGCCGAGGACATACCAGTGAGATAAGGGAGAGATCAAGATGCAGACACACACAAGGATACATCACATAACACCGGATGTACAAGGAAAAACCAATGTGGGAAAAACCTCGGTGAGAAATGTTGCTGGAGTGTACTGCTCCAATCCAACCTCACAATAAACAACTGATTACGAAGTTTAGGGCACCAACCCAAGAAGCACCAACCCCTGATTTTAGGGCACCAACCCAAAGAGCACCAACCCCTAACTGTTTATGGGCACCAACCCAAAGGAGCACCAACCCCTGCACCAAGCACCAACTCAGTGAATACAATGAATACTATCAAAACAATACATTAGTAATAGCCCAGTTACAAATGAGTTTTGTAACCTCTGCATGTAATCTCTTCATTGTTTCACCTCTGCTCTATTTTCTGTCGGTTCTCTGCTCACCTTCACTCTCTGCTACAACTTCATCGGTTTAGACTCTACCTCTTCCTTGTCGGTTTACTATTCTCTGATCCACTGCCTCTTGTCACTACCGGTACTTTGCTCACACTATTCTGCTTCACTCACTGCTGCCTTCTTAAGGTTCTAATACTACCAGTCCACTTCTGCTCTGTTTCTGCCTTGCCTGATCCCCACTGGTGCTCACCCTTCTCCCTTGCCGGTTCACTCAACTGTTAAACTCTTTTGCAGCTTACTGGTTACTTTAACCTTACCAGTTAAACCTCTGCCAAACCCTCTTACTGGTTACACCTTCCAACACTCAGTCACTATCATCTTCGATGAACTCTCTGACTGGTTAACTCTCTGATGAACACTCACACACTCTTATCCGGCATCACAGCATCATTGGCAGCATCAATCATCTTCAATCTTCTGCTTGCCTATATATTCATCAGTCTTCTCGCCAAAACTGAAAATCAAACCTTGGCGCACTTAGGGTTTCTTCTACCTACACCATCTGTATTAAATCATATCTGATCTTGTCTGGGGATTGACAACCTGCAACAAATCAGATAATACGCCATCTTCCGATCCTTCTTGTGCACGTTTACTATACTTAGTAGGCTGCAACCTGTTTGTCGGCCTTGACCTTGTCAATCACCATAAACAATCTTGTGGTTGCCTTCACCAAATCCGATCTGCATCCGCATAGCCTGCATCGATTATCACACCACAGATCTTCACCTTTCGGTCTGCCTCTAGCCACATCCTCCTGCACCTAACCCATGATTCCTGCAGTCGACATTAATGTTGACCTAATCACCAACTACCTCGACAATGGACTCTTCACCTACCTCTGCATGCTTGCCACCTGGTAGCCACATGTCATCTTTGTCGGCATCCACCTCTGCTCACTCCACTGTGTCGGTTCAGTCTTAGTCACCGACCACAACACACAACCGGTGTATACTTTATACTACCGATCTTCTTGCCTTGCCGGTTATGCTCTACCGGTTAACCTACATGCTAGCTCTTCTCTGTTCTATCGGTGGGAACACATCAGCCCAGTCGCCAATCTTGCCAATCACAACATGTACCAAGAGTGAGTCATCATGCTCATCTCCATCCAACAAGAGCTCTCCGCTCTGTCTCTTTGTTAGATTTACCGATGGACATCTATACAGGTAATATCTCCTTATATACTGGTAACATACCATGCACACGAGTGACACAAAACTCCATCTGCATTCCCGTAACATCCTCGATGACTCCATGCCATCAATCTCCAACTGTTATGCACCAACCTATATCTGCATTCCGGTTGACATTAGCATCCCGAAGCAAATCTATGACTGCAGATGCAAACACTTTTCTTCTTCATCGACTCGATTCTCATCTCAACCGGTTTGCCAAAGTGACAAACATATCACAACTCGCTCTTCCTCTTTTGTGCCGGTAGCTCATCATGCTTTCTCTTGCTGATCCGGTGCACATCTATGGTTTCACATGCTGGAGGCTTCCTCATGTTCCACTATGGTCATCCGGTACATGCCTTCAACCAGCTGCCTTATTTTTCTTGACTGTCTTATCTCAGAGGGTTATGATGCATTCCATGCATGTTGGGAGATAAGCTAAGTATTACCACTTACCAGTAGAAGTGGATGGACCAATGCACTAAACCTAACTTTACTGAAATTGAGCAAACATATCTTCAATCAGGCACATAACCCGATAGACATCCCCTTTGTCTACCTTACTAACTTGCAACAGCCCAAACTCTGTCAGTCATATCATCAACATTCCGTGGGAGTCTTGTTGTATGACATCCAACTGCATACCGGTTGCCTGCACTTTCTCCATTAGCTCGACCCTTCTATCTTACTGGTCACATCCTTACTAGTTGGCAACAATACAATGCCAACACATCAGTCACCGGTTAACATCAATGACAGCACTATTGGTTGACTGCAACAACCACAATGTCGGTTGACATCAATGACAACACAATGCCAACAGTCAAAAGGCATGAAATGATAAGTCGTGACTCCCCCAAATATTAGGTATAAAATGGAGAAGATAACTGATTTGAAGGGGGGATAATTTGGGAATCAGAAGTGCAGATCTGATTGTGAAAGGTTGTGTCCCTTTCAAAGGGCAGAAATAATGAAGAGTTGCAGTCTTTCAAAGGGTGCTAATGGTGGAAAGGGTGTGTCTCTTGCCAAAGGGCATACATGATGAAGAGATGTGACCTCTCCCTCACATTGAGAGATATAAAGGAAAGGAATCAAAAGCATCCAATGGACATCACCATCGATCAGATCAGATCAGAACTGTTATTAAGTTACAAGCACTGACATCCTTGTTCTTGGTGGTATGCAAGGGATGTGCTTAATATGTATGCTTAATATATGAAACCTGATAATAATCTTATGCAGAATTTAGTAGTAATATTAATATACACTGCAATATGTATGACAGTCATACTTAATTTCATATATATCATAATAAATGAGAAGTTAGTATACTCATAGTCCAATTGCTTAATCACTTCCATTTTCCCTCCATAAGGGGAGGCGTGGTGTTTTTAGGGAGAAGCAGAGTAAATCCATCCAAAATTAGGTGAGCCCCAAGGGTGGTCAGATGGATATTCCTTAAACCTAGGCCCAATTATGGAGGTGGTATCAGTGTGCCCTAGACAAGTAAATCTCCATCCAAGGTTGAGGATTAGGAAGGGAGTAAGAATTGGGGCTTGAATATAGACACTATCAATTGTACTATGAATAAATATGGTCATCTAGTTTAATGAATTAATTTAAGGCATGATAATATGAAGTAATGGGTACTGATTATTGGGAAATTAGCAACATCCTAGTAGGGGACATTACAGAACCAAGTGGAAAAGTTTTCAAGCAATAAAATTACATCCCTATCAGCTATCAATGCTTTTTTGGTGTACCTAAAACCTTTTCCAACACACACGTGACCTTTCTGAGCTACTCCAGTGATTCGGCCAAAAATCAGTGAAAAACAAGTGAGAGTTTTGAATTCGAGGTTCAGGGAAAAGTCATACCTTATGCCTTTCGTCAAGGTGTCAAGGATGGAGAAATCCAACAAGCAAATAGATATAAAAGAAAACCAAACTTTAGGGGAATGACATGAAGTGAGACGAAACTACAAAAGGTCGATGAAAACAAAGGAAGTTGGACTTAGGCGAAATAGCATACTCCTAGTGGTAAGTCTAACACACTGACAAATATAAAGGGAAAGCGGAGTGAAGGCGGGGGGACAAAGAAAAGGCATGACTGGAAGGGAAATCTTGTAAGTTCAACAACTTACCAAATAGTAGGTAAATAACAAAAAAACACCAAACACACGATTTCTTAGATCATTTGCAACTATTAACATTTATGAAGCACATGGGGACCCACTAAAAAGGTCTTAGATCATTTATCAATAATGGACCAAAATAGGTATAGACTCTAGACACACAAAAGGGAAGGACTCAAGAAAAATTTAACACGATGCAATTGAGTCCCAACAAATCTATTGATGGATGTGTAACATATCTTCATTTGATTTATTTGTTTCCCATCTTTGCATGTAGAGCTTAGCTTATGTGCAGATTTGCTCAAACATTGTCCACCAGGCCATCTTCTTTAGGGTATCATATAGTGGTTTGCCTAAGTAATTGTGATGCATAAAAATGGAATCAGGTGACTGAGACCTAATCCCACTCTAATGTACACACAGTGGAATATGAAAGAGCCTAGGGAGATATCTCGCTTTGACTACTTCTTGTAGTGAAGAGAGAGTCAAGGAATATCTCTTAGGGTTTCTATTCCTTTGTTGTAAATGAGCAAAATATGATGCAACAATCAACTAAGCTAGGAGATGAGAAACGAAGTACGCTTAAACTGAAAATGCAAATTTTGTGCAAACTGAAACTAAGATACAGAAAGCAAGACTTGGAAAAGAGGCTCAAAGGTGCACCTGTTGCTGAAATCTGATGCAGAATGGGCAGGACCAAGGCATTGGGCGCCTTGATCCTTGTGCTGATAGAAGGCTGGATTTTTTAATCTAAGGTCCTGAGGGTCTGAGATGTAGATTTGGCACATAAAAACTGCAAAACCCTAGGGACCAAGGCGCCACGCCCTTGTCTCTGTGATCCGAGATAAAACTATGGCACTAAGACTGTCTTCCGTTGGTCCCGAAATTCGTGCATCCACCAAATTTTTGTACCTACACCTGCAACTTGAAAAAGGGTGTCTAGGTGGCTCTATGGGGTTTTGCCTTAGTCAAACCCCTTGCTTTGTTGATTTCCACCTCCACAAATAGCCGATAATGTATTGAAAATGTGTGTGCAAGAATCTTGTGTGTATGCAAGATCCTAAATGAGAGAAATAAAGAATCTAGAGTTCTACCCTACGCTTTGGAGAGCAAACCCTAAATGCTTGTAAATGAAAATGCAAATGCTTCAAATTGCAAATGAACTAGAGATCTAAAGTGTGAATGTAAATCTGAAAATGAAGCTCATACAAAAACATGAAAACAATATGAAACCATACCAAACCCTAAAGGAGAGGTACAAGCCAATCATCAGTCGGTGATCTCCTATTATTCTTCAATGTCTTCAAAGCTCCTAATGGATGTTGAAAATGCTTGATGTAGACTTGGTGAATGCTTGATGTAAACTTGGTATTTTAGACTTCATAAAACCTGCACTTTCACTTCATAAGAGGCTCCTTCAATCGCTAGATCTTAGATTCTTCAAATGAGGAAAGGAAGGCATTATGTAGGAGACCCTAACTTTGTTTTGAGTCATAGGCTGACCTAAAATAATATTTTCCACCATTCTCTTGGATTTAAATATTAAAATACTGCCAAAACATGCTCCCGAAATTCGGGGAGAAAAAGTCGGGACCAAGTAGGTACCTACTTGGTCCGAACACACGGTCCGACCAACTTTTCGCCATATTTTCGGGGAAGCAAGATATTGTGATTTTATAGCGAATTCCAAGAGTAAATGGGAATTTGAGATGTCTAGATATGCGAAATCGAGCCTTGAAGGTTGAAATAAGACATAATTAAGGTATTTGATGAAATGATTTATTGAAAGAATGAAATAAAAAGGGGCACACTTAGGGTAAAGGGCCCAATTTTGTGATGTGTAGAGGGATGAAAGAAGACTTTAGATTCGATTTAATTTTACTAATTAAATGCTTAAAGGGAATTTTAAATGCAAAATGCAAACAAACTAAGGCGAGTGCTAACCTAAGCGTGGAATTGTACCACCCAGTTGAGGGTGTACAATTTACGACACTACATTTAGCCCCCACTTTAGCGGTCATATGACACTGTGCATATGCAAGCTAAAGTATAGAAAAGTAAACCATTCATGAAAAAGGATATATCCATAAGGTGTCGGACAAAGCCCCCAGCGGTATCTGGAGTACACTACTAGGAACCTGTTGATGTGTTTTTTATGCACATAACAATACAGAATAAATTACCAAAGTAATTTACCCTCTCTTGAACAAAATCACCTCAGATGCTAAGAATGAGATCAACTAAAATGATTCCAAGGTTTCGACGTGTCAGGTCTTGACGATTGGGTAAGTTCACTGGTTGATGTGAATTGTTGTGTTTCACTTGGGGGCTTACGAAAATGTTTGGATTATCATGAATGATGCGGAATAGGTGTGCTAACAACTTAAGATTTATCAATGTGGCTCTGGATTTACTTCTTACTATAAAAAGGGGGAAAAAGAATAGGGTTCAGGAAATCTATTCTAAACCTAGGAATGTAGGAAATGATGAATGGATTTAGTAGAATCAAACCAGGCAAGGTCTCACAATTAGGTATTGACACAAGCTTAGTGCAATCATCTAAGGTATACTTAAAGATTTTCAAGCTATCACCATCAAACGTTGACACCATCCAAGTTGATGCTTGTCAAGGGACGAGTAATAGTTGAAGTTATGCTTACTCAAATTCCAGTTGACCACACAAGGCGCACTTACCAGCGGCAAGAGGCTAGTGGCATGGACTAAGGATTCCACACAAATAAATTCAACAAATCTTCCACTCAATCTAATATACATGAAAATAAATTCTAATCTAAATTCTATTCTAACTTGGAGGAATTGAGAACCATGAATGCAAATACAACACTTGAAGAGCAAAATCACCAACAATTGAACAATGATTAGGATTCAAATAGCTGCAGCATATACCAACAATTACACAAAAACTCTCTCTTACAAATGAGAGACAAGGAGGCATATATAGATTTTCTTACAAAATGGATGGCCCAGATTGATATAAGATCAACGATCGAGATCATGCCAACAAAACCCTAAAATTGCCCTAATTAGGGTTACATCAAAAATGGTGCCACCAACATATGGCCCAATGAAAAGATACCTAGTCATCATATAGGGAATCTTCTAGAAGATTCCTCCCCGCATCTCTCTCTCTCCTAGCATACTCCAAGAATCTAGCCAATACTGAATCTAACTCCTCCATGGAAATGCTAGGCAAGGTATCCTGTTGTAAATCAATCGCGTTCCAATGAATCCGAGCAAGCATTCAAAGTGTTCTCCCATTCTGGCATGAGCTTCTACGAACTATGAACATGAATCAACAAAGAGACCAAGTCATCTATCTGACTCTACTTCAAAGAGTCGAACTGACAAAAATACATAAATTTCATCTTGTCTCGTAATTTGGCTAAGTGTAAACCAGTAGCATCACTAACATCAATACCCAATAATTCCTCAATCGAGACAAGGATCTTCATCTAAATGTCCTGAATTAATCCTTCCATCTCCATGCAACTCGATTGGGCATTCTCATAAGTTGATTTCTTCGCGGCTAGTGAACAATACCAGCCATGGAAATCATATCCGTCTCCACTGTGCACAATGTTCTCGCTGACCAAGGTGGAACTAGGAATCTTCTTCAATGCCTGGAGGCGTGGAATAGTCTTGTCTTGAATAGGCCGGAATTCTTCCCAAACTCCCTCAAAATACTGGATTTTGAATATAAGCCCTATAGTCCTATCATATGCATGAACAAACTGAGTAAGGAAATCATCTGCCTGCTTTCTTGTGCTTTCAATCCACTTTTCCACCTCTGAGTGTGTACCTCTCGCTACCTCGCAGTGTGAATGTATTCCATGGTCAACCGCAATAGGGGAAATAAGGGTGGGATCTCCACGCCTTGTCCCTGCAATATACTCTCTGAGTCTAATATTTCTTCATTGTACCTTTCATTCTCCGCAACCGCTCTCTCTAACCTTGCATTGATTGCCTGGAGGTTGTCACCAATCTCTTGGAATTCCTGCTCTGTGGATGTACGACCAAGGGCAACTAAAGTGATCTGGAAATCCATAGGAGTAGCGATGTTCGCTGTCACGCCTGCAATAGGAACAGCAATCTGCACAATCCGCATTCCTGTCTCATCTCTAGCTATGTGCGACAAAATCTCCGCTCTCTTGGACGACTCCTTCTTAGCACTCTTAGCTAGGTAGTCATCAATATCATGGATAGGCTGTACCTCTATCATTTGTTTACTTTTCTCCATACTTCTCCTCAGCCATTTAGGAATAGCGGCCATCTCCATACCATCATCGAGACATACTTCTCGATCAAGTCCTTTCAGTGCCGAGATAACATCCTCATTATCATCAGGATTATCCCTGGTCCAATCATATACTTCATTTCCCAAACTAACTTCCAAAAGGACGGTAGGGGATTCCAGCTGATCATTATTCTCATCAGGAGGTGCAGATGTCACTGTGGCATGGAATTCCTGAATATTCTCTGGTAGTATCACTGTGTTCGAACACTGTTGAGTCTCCTTATTCTGTTTTGTTACTTCAATCACTTCGATTGATGAGACACTAGGAGGGGGTGAAGGAATGATAAGTGGAGGAATGATAGTCTTTTGTTTCTTCTTCACATCCTCAATCTTCTTCCCTCTGGCCTTGACTTCTCCTGGCGTGTTCTTCCTTCTCTTGGGAGCTTGACTCTCCTCGAATGCATGAATCCTGACATCACTGATAGTCCTCTGATCATCCTCAGAAGTAGACTCTTTCGGCTTCATCTTTTCATAAGTGAAGGGAACACCCATGTCAACTAACTTATTCATCTGTATATCCACCCATAGGCTGGAGAAATTCAAGACCTCTCTCATCAATACATTCAGGTCAATCTCTTCTGACTCTGACCAATTAGGCAATAGGATTGCCTTCTTCATTTCACTCTCATACTGTGGATGTGTATGATCTCTATCATCTAATACCTGATCAGGAATGAGGAAAAGTCCACACTTCCTCATGAAGCCACTGACATTCTGGACCACATTCTTCTCTTCACTACTTGCTCGTCCATCAAGTTAGCCCAATAATCTTCTATGTCAATCTTATGAGTGAACTTCTCTCCTCTGATCCTTCCGACCTTCTTGTCTGGATTGAATCTTTCTCTCTTCTTATATGTAGCAAATCGATAGAATGCAAGCTCCTCACTCGCAGTGCTAGCAGCTATGGCGGATTGGCAAACTTCTGCCGTATTCCCAACTGAAATAGGGAATGTGATTCCTGTCCTGTGCTTCTCTCTCTGGATAACATCGAACTCTAGAAGCTGTCTCACCACTTCCAACAATATCATTCTATCGATTGGATACCTAGGAAGTCTATAGGATTCAAATTGAAACCCATGAATCCTGAGGTATGTGAAAGTGGGGAACTGTATATGCCACGATCCATATCTTTCTATTAACTCTGTTGCCTCCTTGGACAATCTTCTGTGGATTCCGCCTTGCAGCATCCGTGTGATGTACATAGTGAATGCATCATTCACTCTCTTATAGTCTTCAATTCTATGCATGCTCAGCTAGGGGTAGCATTCATAACTCTTGAATTGTCCTTGCCCATTCCCGACTTCACCTTTGCATATTAATCCTCTATATGAAACAAATCGTGCAAGCAAGTACACCAGGTAAGAAGTCATGGCGAATGACTTGGACCGCTCTACATTCCTCAGCTGAAAATCCAAGTTGTCACTTATAATTTTCGACCAATTTATCAATGTTCCTCTAAGACAATCTTAGATGAAGTAGAACATCCATCCATCAAATATTGCTCCCTGCGGCATCCCCATCACTCTGTTGAGTAGGAATATCAAATCACTATATTCCTCCTTAAAATCTATGCACATAAGTGTCTTGGGAGCCTTGGAATGATGAGACCTAGGCTCAATCATCCACTCTTCGTTAATTAAATTCTTACATACACCCATCTTCTTCGTGTATCTTTCTGCATAATCCTCCTTGGTCACATCCTTCATGTTTGTCCCGCGTGGAATTCCGAACACCTCAGCAATGGCGTCCTCAGCAAGGTAGGTGATGACAACGCCCTTAGGACTCTTGATCATTCTCGTGAGCGGATCGTAACATCCTGCACATTCCAGGATAAGCTCACTGCACTATATGGACTGTGGAAATCCAGCGGCATGGAAAATGCCACTCTTCATAATATTCGCATATGCTGGGGAAGGAACTTGATCTCTGACTCCGAACATCCGACGCTGCATCTGGTCGAAGTCTAGGAAATGCATGTTTGTATCAGGGATCTACTTCCATCTGGATGAAATCTTAAACTCTGGATAAAATCCAGTCTCCAGTATCTTCAACAGTTCTTTTCTTTCCTTATATCCTGACTTTGACATCGCACCTGTACGAAGCTCGAAGTTAGACTTAAGAAAATATTCGTAATCAAATTCCTAACTTTCTAAAGTTTTAGCTAATTTAGAGCATGGAGTCAAGAAAATAATCCATACACTTGGTAAATTTTAGCAATTAAGTTCAAAGTGTGACAACACTAAGGCATGGAAGTCTTCCATAAAATTCATTTATACCTCCTTACGCTTAGAAAATATGCAAGCTAAAATACAAAGGAATATACCGGATTGATGATGACTAAGGAAAGGTGTGAAAGGTTTGTGTTTTCACACAATGAATGTCTCAAGACACCTTCCGCAGCCAACAATGGAGGTCAAAATTCTGAAGACAACCTGAAAATCAGACTTTTAAAACATGTTGTAATCTTCAAAATGTGCATAATCTTGATAAAAATCGGTTCTAATGATCAAAACAATCATTTTCTGGAATGTAAGTATGGCTAGTAAAATTTAGTTTTCTGAGGACAAGTCTGAAAATCGGATACTTCAGACTTACCAGCACCTTGCAAAGTGGTTTAAATACCTGAAAAATGATGAAAAATGGCTAAGGGAACAGCCCCAAGCAAAATCGCCAAAAATGGTTAGGTGGCTGGAAATGAAAATTTCTGAAGACAACCGCCTAACAATGGAGTTTCAAACCTGCAACAGCGATAAAATGGTCTAAAAAATGCACAGAAAACTCCATAAAACACCTCCAAATGCTAAATGCCTAAGTTGGAATTGGCTGGGAAATAAAAACTTAAGTCTGAAAATTAATGCAGCCATTAATGGAGGTCAAAATCTCAAGCAAACCTCAAATCAGCAGGCTGGAAATGATGGCAGCCAACAAGCATGCACGAAAACCATCAAAATGTGGCACCAAATCACCTCCTTAGCAAAATCAAATTTTCCCAACTATGGCGCCAAACTGAAATCTGAAGATTGATGTCAATGGCACCCTTGATCTGCAGTAGCAAGGATGGCAGCAATCTGAAAAATCGCCCAAGCTAGGATTGGATACCCCAAACACAAAAAATCGCCTTCCTTAGCAAAAATCAAAATTTTTAGAATTCTAAAAAATGTTGTTAATGGCAGCAATCTGCAGTAATGAAGGTCTGAACAGCAAGCAAAAATGGTGGAGGAAAAATCGCTCAAGTCTCCAAACATGAAATCGCCAATTTTCACCAAAAAATGCTTAAGTTTAAAAAAATTGCCAAACTTAGCAAAATCGAAATTCTAAAACTGGTCTTTAATGACAGCCAAGAGGAATAGATCAGCAAGCTGGAAAAAATGGAGGAAAATAAATCCTCAATCCCACATTTCACAAAAACGCCTTGCTGAAAATTCGCCCAACTTGGAGAAAAATCGCTTTCATGGAGACACCTGGCAGATTTAATAATAAAATAATGCTAAGTCTCCTCTCTTATACTTGCTTTCACCTGTCACTTTCACCACACAAGCAATGTGGGATAAAACACTTGCATAAATACTTGCTTGGTGAAAACCTAACTTGCTTCTAGAAGGTTCGAATATTAAATAATTGTTGCAAGTTATTAAATTTGCTTTTAAATTTTAAATAATCATTAATCATTATTTAAAAGCAATTAAAATGGAGCTTATTTATTAAAATATTGTAATTTAAATACAAAATAAGCCTCTAGGGGAAAATCGATATAGGTTGGGATTGAAAAATCCCTTCAAAACTCATTAAAATGCCAAAATTTACCCCATAAGGGAAATTCGACCCATGCTTGGACAAAACTTCATGCTCAATTTCATCAAAATGCACACAAAAACCCTCCCAGGGGAAATTCGATATGAGTTTGGACAAAAATCCAGAAAGGCGCCATGGTCCCACTGGGGTGCCCTGGTCCTTCCAGAGTGCCCTAGTCCTTCCATGGCATCCTGGTCCCTGCACAAGGTGACCAAGGGCTAGCATAGGATTAGGCTTTCTGATGTTGAGTTTATTGAGAGAATGATACTGATTGTTGATTGTTTGATTTTTGCATAAACTTCCCTATATGCGAGAGCACACTGTCGGACATACATATCGGAGTCTACAGAGTCAGATTCCCCAATTGTCTCAGGACGACAAAGAGTTGCTTAAGGCAGTAGGGTTGTGGTACATATGCAGGATGCCATCCATGAAGTTCCATCCAACGATGCTTATGGCACTCATGGAAAGATGGGACACAGACACCTCCACATTTGTCTTGCCAGTGGGAGAGATGACAGTTATGCTTGAGGACGTGTACTGCATACTGAGGCTTCCCATTAGAGGACGCACAATGAGATATCAGACAAGTCGTACACCATCTTCTTTTAGGAGAGAGCAGATGTACTGCATTGCGCGAGCCATGCCCAATGAGACTAGAGGACGGATCATGATTCAGTGGTTCTTACATCCTACCGCAACATTCCACTCGTGAGGAGACTCATGATAGCCACAGTGGGGCTAGCCATATGCCCAGATGGACAAGGCAGTCACATGCATGGGGGTCTCACTTATGCTATCCAAGTGATGCAAGAGTAGCGGACAGTGTTCTCCTAGGGACGGAGCATGTTGGCCCATGTCTACCATGACTTAGGAGATTATGTCTACGGCGAGGGTTGTAGTTTGATGACATGCACCCTTCTTTAGGTTTGGATGTTTGAGCATATCACATGCACTAGGCCAGCGAGAGTACCAGTTGATATTGGCTCAGAAGACCCTAGAGTATATGCATACCCGCTCACCAGACCATGGCAGAATGGTGATCTATTGCATTGGAGGATTGTGATCGATAGATTGAGATCAGATGTTATCAAATGGAGGTCGTACCGTCACATGACCACATGGCCAAGCCAACGCAATCAGCTTTGGCTTATGCAAAGGAACCGCTTCCTCGAGGGGCGCTACAGCCATATCGTAGTCCCATTCTATTTCGACGGGGTCAGGCGATAGTTTGGACTAGAGCAGGGTGTTCCAGCAGATGTGCCAGTTTTTATATGCCACTCTCGAGTGATTGCAAGACCGGGAGCAGTGATGAGATTGAGATGACATATTCAAATGATTCTAATCGAGATGTCGTGGTCCCCTTTAATGATGACGTGGGAGCTCACCGCAAGTACATCACATGGTGGGACAAGACTTACTCTTGAAGGGGTAATCCTGGGCCATGGAGGCAATCAGCTAGCTCCACTAGCGAGGATCACGAGACATCCAAGGACCCAGGTGATGGAGACACAGCAGATCACGAGGATGAGGGAGGAGAGGAGGGAGAACAGCAGGATAGAGATGATGATGAGGAGGAGGGAGATGATGGAGATATTGGTGGGGAGGGAGATCAGGGTGGGGATGATGAGGACGTTGATCTAGAGGAAGGGGGAGAGGGAGAGCAGGAGGAGGAAGGAGAGGAGAAAGAGGAGGAGAGAGAGGAGGAAGAGGAGGAGAGAGGAGGAAGAGGTTCCCCATCACTCCGAAGACGACACTATAGCCCTAGATCCACCAGTAGTGCCAGCTAAAGGAGAGGGAGCCGATCTTAGGAGACCCATTTCGAGCTTACGCGATTCATTTCCTATAGCACTACCTACTGGAGTACAGAGACACTACGAGCATGGAGAGGGCAGCGGCTCTAGATTAGAGATGGATACGACACATGATCCACACTGGCAGGCAAGGGACCCAAGTAAAGGTCTATTTTATTGAGTTTGTTTGGAATTTTCATTAAGATGTATATGTGATTTGATTTGTATTCCCTCTTCTACAAACCTTATCTGCCATCGTCACTGCTTCACGCATACCTCGGTCTTTGCAAATCATGCATAGACCTCAGAGGAGTGTCGGACGACATGAGGATCTATTCGACTCAGTTCAAACTCAAAGAGAGCTAGAGATCAGGCGAGAAGAGGGGGAGTGGCTACAGCGTGAGCTAGCAGAGTCCCGAGCAGAGTCAGCCATGTATCGAGGTATAGTCATGGATCGAGATCGGAGGAGCTCTTCTAGGAGTCACTCACAGTCCTCATCCCGTTATACACCCATGGGACCACCACGACAGGGACCCGAGGGCTCGGGTAGCCACCAGCCATAGATAGTGTTGATACAGTAGAGACCACATTTTGTTTCTAGTGGTCGATTTTGTATATGATGGTGTACCTTAAAACTTTTGATGATATATATACAATGATCTTAGCCTCAAATGTGTTCTTTTAATTTGCAAAACAATGGATGTGTATATTGCTTTGATTAAAAGTAACAAATTTGTACATGTCTAATCTAATTCCCATGTGATTGATTTTTCAATACCTCATGATTAAATTGATACATGTGTGATCTAATTAAATAACTAAGTATTTAATCAAATACAACATTGATGATGTAAAGAAATGTGTTTAAGTTAAGGACTACATAACTAATGTGATCTAATTAAGGGTTTAATTAAACACAACATGATGTATCCTAACTCAAAACACATGAAGAAAATTGCATGATATACTAGCACATGAAAAATGTAAATTCCTAAAAATTCAAAAAATGAATTCAAGACAACCAAGAATTTAAAACATGTTTGTCAAGAATGAAGCAATATAGATCAAATGTTAATAATTTAATACTACGTGTTTTAATGAACACGTGCTATCATATCATACAATTTTGAAGAAGAAAAGGAAGGAAAAGAAAAGGAAGGAGAAGATTAGGCATAGTATCTACGAAGATGCATAGCATTTATGTGCTCCTTAAGAGGCGTACCTTCCACATCTGCTATTTTGTAGGCACCTGACCCGTAGACCTCAATGATGATATATGGTCCAAGCCAATTCGGGCTAAACTTTCCTCTTTCTTAAGGTAAGGCATTTACGTTAAGCTGATTCTCGTAGATCACAAGGTTGCCCACTGAGAAGGAACGCTGAATAACCTTATCATTGTAACTTCGTTGCAAGGATTTATGATACGCTTGAATATGCTCAAGAGCGTTTATGCGCCGTTCATCAAGCATTTCAAGTTGTTGAAGACGTTCTCGATAAAAATCGTCGTCGACTATACCCTTGAGAGAAATTCTTAGTGAGGGAATCTCTAATTCTAAAGGCACAATAGCGTCAGCACCATAAACAAGATTGTAAGGAGTAGTACCCGTAGCTATGCGAACACTTGTTTGATAAGCCCAAAGGGCGTCGATCAACTGGGTGTGCCAATCCTTACCATGTTTGTTTATAGTCTTACGAAGAATCTGTTCAAGAATTTTGTTAGACTCAACTTGGCCATTAGATTGAGGATTATAGGGTGTAGAAAAGCGATGTTGAATATGGTGTTTCTTGAGAAATTTCTTCACATCTTTGTTCTTAAATGAAGTCCTATTGGTGTTTGTTTTATCATGTACCAAACATTAGAATAGGATACCCGAAGGTATTCTACCCTCTCCTGAAAAATCACTACTGATTCCAAGGTCTTTATGTGCGAACAAGCGACTTTAGTGGAATAGCTTCTTGGGTAGTGTATGCTGAAAATCTCAAGGGGGACTTACATTAATAAATGTCTTTAAATTGTTGGACTTAGACATATTTAACAATTTTAGGCTCTTTCTTTTTTAGATTTTCTGGGATTTAGATTTCAAAAAAGGGGAAAAGAGATAGGGTTTGAGAAGGCTAATCTAATCCTACAAACTCTGGAGACGGTATCAATTGGGTGCTCTCGGGAAACCAAACCTTGCTTCGCCACACTAGGGACAACTACACAAAGCCGGTGCAATCTTCGATGGATTGTGCTCATGATTAAGATGTTGGGATGCACAGAGGATGGGCTCAGACTAACTTTGCACGGTAAAATGGAAATCATCCATTCACCAAAAGTATGAGCGGAGATACACCATCAATTAACACGTATCAAATCCTTCATTCAAATTAACAACAATTAAAGTAAATCTAAATTAATTTTAACTAAGTGTTGAGGAAATTGAAACCATGCAAATCATTCAAATAATAGGGGTTACAAAGCCTTAAGAGAAAGCGCACATGCAATATATTATCTGGAAATGACCTTGCGCAACAATACATCAAAAACCTCACACTCTCCAAATGAGGAGGTAGCCTTATATAGTCTCCCAAAAACAAATGAACGGCCAAGATCAAACAGTGATCAAGGGCCAAGATTGAAAGCTATAAACCCTAATTAGGGTTTCCCAAAACACTATCAGTATGTATGAATAAGAAAGTGACATGTGGCACAGCTGCTAATCTCACTGAGGTGAGCATCCACTTTCCTCCTCCGCAGATTCGATGTACCTGGACACAATAAGCTTGACCTCCTCCATCATGACACTTGGCAAACTACTAATTTGGAAGTCGATGATGTCCACATCATCGGTACATGTGGCAAGAACGTTCTCCCACTCAACTGCCTGGGTGAGAAAGTTTTCATCGATGAAGAGAAAGTTTGCAATCTTCGAGAGATCGCCTTTGTCAATCATCCCTGAATCCTTGAAGAAGCTTGACTGAATCCTGGCTCTCAGGCTCTCTGCCTACAAATGCTTCTCCCTTATACTCTCTTTCTTCCAAATCTCAGATGCTACATGAAACACCTTGCTCAGGATCTCCCTGACACTCTCCTCTGTCTCAAAGCACTTGGTCTCGGATTTCTTCAAAACTTCAATTCGGGTGACCAAGGCATAATACCATGTGCTGAAGTCGTACCTATCTTCGGCCTGTATGATACCTACATCCACTAGGCTTCATTTTGACAAGCCTTGGATAACCTTCAGATGCGGAAGTATTTCATCTTGAATTTCCTCCACGTCCTCCCAATTGGTAGCTAGATCCTGGATACAGCTAATCAGCGAAGAGGCCAACTCATGTGCTAACACTAAATTTTCTACCAGTATATCAGCACGTGTTGAAGCGTCTGAAATCCACTCCTTGGCCTGTGTGAACGTGCCCTTCATATCCTCATAATCCTTCATCGATTCCTGTTGAAGAGGCTGTGGAGGGGTAACCGAGATCTCATGGTTAAGTGGCCTAATAAGATGGCGAACATACTTTCTCCATTGCTGGTTTTCTTCTTCAACCTTCTTTCTCTTCTCTCTCTCCTGAGCTAAACTTGCCTTCAGGGCGTTACAAGAGTCATCGAAATACTGGACCTTTTGGTCTTGGGTTGGCTTATCCAGCTCTATGGTGGTGATCTTGTAATCATTTGCGGCGACATTGTCCCTAGTTTTTCCTTCTTTAGGCACCGCTATCTGGACTGTCCTGAATCCTGAACTGTCTCTTTGAATCAAAAAAAACTTTCTGGCAGGATTGGGTGGTTTAGCTATAGCTGGCTCATTCACCTTCTCCAAAAATGTTGTTGTGATTTCTTCAAAACAGGACTCCTTGGGGACCTTAGCCTTTATTCTTACCCTTAGCCAATCAAGGATAGCTGATTGCTCTACAGTATTCTGGTCAAATCCATCATCTATCCCTCCTGGGTTTGCAGCTATACCATCCAAGAAGACTACGAGAGATGTAGGCATTTCAATTTGCTCTGTCCGAACTTTGGACAACTTCTTTCATTACTTCTTCAATCGAAGGAGAAGGCACTCTTGCTTCATCATTAACCATGCATATGTCCATCTCTTGCTCCCCAACTGCATTCTAATCAGGTACGATAAAAGCAGCAATTAGGATGGACTGGCCATCGCTGGATTCTCGTCTTTCCCCTACAATCTTCTTTCCTGTGACCTTTACGGAGCTTCCAACTAATCCTTCCTCTTCCGAAACCCAACACTTTCTGGATTTTGGGCATTACCTATAGAGGTACAAGGATTGGAGGACAAAGAGTCATTCCACTCCCACCAATTCATAGGTCAAGGCCACACCTTTGGACTTTAATTGCCTTGTCCTTTCAGATGTCCACACCTAGAATACTCAACCACCGACCTCATGAGGTCTACTAGATCTGATTTCTCTCCCTCTGCCCAATCTATCAAAGCTAGTGGTTCATTCTTCATCTTTTCAAGGCCCGGCTGCTAAAGCTCAAGGCTATCCTCTACTTGGTCAGCAACTCTGAATACCTCTGTTGCTCTTACCATGCTTAAAGGAATCCTCGACCAAAATCTCTTCCTGATCTCGAAACCATCGGTTGCGTTAGCCCAATAATCTTCTAGATCAGCGCTGTGTTCAATTGTCATTCCTTCTACCCTCTTTATTCTATGGAATGGATCGAAATTCCTTCTTGCCTTGTATTGATAAAAGGGATACCAGGTCAGCTCCTTCTCAGCAGTCGCAGCAGCTTGTGACGATTGACATGTTTCCAGCCCATTACCAATTGTAAGAGAGGAAGTTCTTGCCTTCTTCTGTTTATTCCTTTGAATTGCCATATACCCCTCCAATTGCCTCACAACCTCGAGTAACACCACTCGATTGGTAGGGTAAGTTGGAAGCTTATAGGGAGACCCAGAGAACCCTTGAATTCTAAGGTAAGTGAACCTTGGATATTGGATATACCAATACCCGAATCGGCTAATGAAGTCCATAGACTCTTGAGAGAGTCTCTGGTGCAGTCCACCTTGTAACGTCCGTGTGATGTGCATGAGGAAGGTATCATTCACTCTTTTAAAATGGAACTTTTCCTCCATGTGGAGCTGGGGATAGCAATCATAGACTGGAAACTAGTTCTCTTTGTTCCCTACTTCTCCTCTGTGAGTGAGACCTCTGTATCTATAGGTTCTGGCCAAGGAATAAAACAGGTACGAGCTCATGAAGAAGGTCCTATTTGCTTCTAGGTTCCTCAGCTGACCATCCAAGTTGTCACTTATCATCCGAGCCCCAATCTATCATTTTTACTCCGTTCATTATTTGATTAATGAGATAATACATCCAGGGCTCGAATGGAACACCTTGAGGATTTCCCATTATCCTGTTCAACAGAACGATCATGTCTCCAATGTCTTCCTTGAAGTATGCTCTCACCAAGCTCTTCCTTTGAAGTTTGGAGGCGTCTTTCCTTGGCTTGTCCAGCCAGGAATGGTTGACGATGGCGTCATACTCCTCCAAGTGGTCCTGATACATGATATCAGCTTCGTCCTTTGTTACATACACCGTGTTGTGATACTCTGGGATCCTGAAGGCCTCTCTGATGGCCTCGTCACTAATGTTCGCCAGCACTCTTCCATCAGGTGCAACAATGTCTTTACTGGTGGGGTTGTAATGCTTAGCGCATTCAACTACTAATTCAGTGCATTGCATGGTAGGGAGAAAACCAACAGCATGCACGATGCCGCTCTTCATCATCTTTCGTGCAGTAGTGGTAGGCACAAGGTTCTCCAGACCAAACATTCGCTTCTTAAATTCCTTCAGATTGATGTGTCCGAGGTTGGTGTCGCTAACATTTTTCCACTTCGAAGTCATCCTTGACTCAGGAGGAGCGTCTTTATCCACTTGAAATTTCATAGTGCCTAGAAACTACAATCAGACAATGAAACCTAAGTTAGGAATTGATTCGTAAATTAAAGAAAATAAAGGGGGCTGCAAATGGCTAAGTGTTTGAAGATGTCATCTTTTCTTTTTTTTATACTTAGCCAAAAAGAGGATTCTTGTATAATTCTTCAAGAATGGTTGTGATCAACACCGAGTGTTATAACTTCCAAAAACTTTCTTTAAATTAGTCAAAAAAATGATTTTTCTTCACTAGAAATTCTAATAAATCTACTAAAAATCATTTTTCATAACTCTAAAAAAACTCAGAAAATACAGAAATCTGCATCGTAAATTCAACTTCACCTTCGAATAGATTGAAGTGAGGCTGGAAAATTCTTTAAAAAACTCGGAAGGATTAGCTATTCTTTCTTATACCAGCTGGCTTCACTCAAAAATCTGTGAATCCTTCGTCACGAAGTTCGTCCAACTACCAGCAATATCGAAATTTTCTCCAGATGAACTCCAAACTGCCAACACTTTACTATGCTCTCCTCAAGAACTTCGAACTTCTTGGTGTGTAAAAATGAAGTTACAAATGAAGTATTTGTAAATGAAGTTGAATTCCCAATTAGAAACACGCAGAATCCTCCAGCTCATATTTCTAAATCTAACTCGTATTTTGGGAAACTGTTGTCATCTTCTTTGGTTCGAAAATCCTTCACTTATGCAAGTTTCTAATTTGTTTTCAGTTGATTAATTCGAACTATGCTCATAAAAGAATATCTTCCAAAGTTTCTAATTTAGAACTCAGTTCGAAAATCCTCTTGATTTTGCAAAATACCTTCTTTCTCATTTTAATTTTGAATTTCCATTTTAATTTCCCCGCTCAATGATCTTTAAAAATCTCTTTTTCCAACTTTCTAATTTGATTAGGAGTTCGATTTTCTTGGAAGATTTTGATGACATCACTTCAAAATTTTAGTGACTTTGTTTGATTTTCATGTTTGGGCGGACTTTTGGAGGCTCATCTTCATGGGCGGCCTTTCTACTAAGGCATAGGGCGGACTTGGATGCTACCTCCACCAAGGCGGACTTTCCAACTCCCTCTTCAAGGCGGACTTTAGTGCTATGACATGGCTATCTTCATCAAACATGGCGGACTTTTGAAACCATCTCCAAGGGTGGACTTTGATCTATCACCAAGGAGGCGAACTTTGCTTGGGCTTCAACTTCTCATGAGGGCGGACTTTCTTGACCCCACCATTTTCTCTATCAAACTTGGGCGGACTTTCAGTACCTCTTCAAGGCATAGGGCGGAGTTTTAAGAGGGTCTTCAACATCATACTTAGCACCTTGGGTGGACTTTTGATGCATCTCCTAGGGCAGACTTTGGACACCTCTCCACCATGGCGGACTTTGAATTTCCCTCTACATGGTGGACTTTGAAGGCTTCTTTAGCTTGGTCATGGTTGAGCAGACCTTTTGAACATCTCCTACACTCAACATGGGCGGAGTTATGGCTACCAAGGCGGACTTTCAAGGCATCATGGAGGGCGGACTTTGGTCTATCACCAAGGGCGGAGTTTTAGATTATCTCCTCAAGGCATGGGGCAGACTTTGATGGCCCCTCCATTTTGGGCAGAGTTTTATGACCTCTCCTTGGGCAGAGTTTTATGAAGGCTCCCACATGGCGGACTTTTGAATGACCTCCATCAAGGCGGAGTTTAGGAAGTCTCCATCATAAGGCGGAGTTTGAAGGCTTCTTGGAGGCTTATACAACATTATGAGCGGACTTTAGACATCCCTCTACATGGCGGACTTTGGAGGTGACCCTACCTAAGGCATAGGGTGGAGTTTTGGGACCATTCTACAAGGCGGACTTTGAGCCTTTCCCATGATAGAGCGGACTTTGATGATCTCTTCTTGGGCGGACTTTTGCTTCACCTTCACCATAGCGGACTTTGATGCACTTCCAATCATGGTGAACCTTGATCATCTCCCCATTGCTAGCATCTTGGGCGGACTTTGATGTTACCTCATCATGGCAGACTTTGAACGTCTTTTTGCTTGGGCGGGCTCTCTGAACACCTGTCATGACACTCAACCTTATCCATTAGCCAGACTTAGAAAAATTTTGGAAAATTTCAAAATTTCACATTTTAGCCAAATTTAACCAAATTAACTTGCAATTTGAAATCCATACTTAGGCAAACCATCTAAAGCAATATGACCCCTAAAATGTAGGGAACTGGCCTCCTTGGTCAAAACTTGAAAATTTTGGGTCCCAGTCGAAGCAGGTGAGTGGTATCAATGCAAACCCTAGATTCCCATTCTGAAAAAGCAAAAAGCAGACATCCCTTAAAAATAGGAAAAACTTTCTAAAAATAGCCATATCGGGGATCGGGCTAAAAATGCCAAAAATGAAACTTCCTAAAAAATAGGAAAAAGCAAAAAAGCAAACTTTCTAAAAATAGAAAGTTGTCCAAATTCGTCCAAATCAATTGCGATCTTCGTCTTTTGGCCTTTCCAAGCACTTTGGCGATGTTCATACTCTGGAATCAAATGGTTTGCAAAAACTAACTTTCAATCCTTAGGACCTGAACTGCTCAAAACTGGGCAAGGCTTGGCAAAATTGAAGCGGAAGGCCACGGGACACTAACAAAAACCCTAGAAAGCAGGAAAAGAGAGGGTCCCCATTTGCAATGGGGCAATGTGTGAAAAAGGTCACAACAAGTCCCATTGTCAAAAAGGATTCCAAATCAAGCAATAATGTTATCTAAGATGAATTGACAAATTACTTCAGTGGTAGCGGATCGAAGAGGAACTGCTTCTACCCACTTCGTAAAATAATATGTAGCAGTTATAATGAAAGTATGTCCTTGGGATGAAAGAGGAGAATTTTTTCCGATAAGATCCAAACCCGACATTGAAAAGGGCCAAGAGGCCAATTGTGACTTAAGTTCTTGTGCAGGAGCGTGAATCAAATTGTTGTGTTGCTAACATTGATGACACTTCTTAACAAATGCAAAGGAATCTTTCTCCATGGTTTGCCAATAATATCCTATTCGAAGCAACCTTTGAACTAAAGTTTTACCCCCAAAATGCCCCCCACAGGCACCTGAATGTGCCTCCTCAAGAGCAATCAGGATCTCTATTTTGTTGAGACAGCGGAGAAGCAACCCATTATAACCTCCTATAAAGGAGGTTAGAAAGGATAATGTATCTTGCGGCTAACTTACGAATCCTAGCTCTAGCATTTTTACTTGCAGAATCAAGAAATGTACCATCAGTCAAATATCTTAAGATATGCGAGTACCATTCGCCAAAATCTATGGTATAGCAATAAGCCACATCACTAGGATTATCAGCAATAGCCGGAGAAGAAAGGTTATGAATGACAAATTTAAGGTCTACCACGGGGTCCTCTAAGGATACAAGGGAAGCAACACACGCCATTGCATCGGCATGTCGATTATCCTTCTGAGGGACATGCTCCATGGTATAGGAATCAAATTTTTGTAACAAGGATAAGGCCAAATCTCGATATTGTTATAATTTGTCTTGTTTAGCCTGATAAACTCTTGTGACTTGTCTAATGATCAATTGAGAGTCACCATAGATATGTATATGCTTGACATTCAAAGCTAAAGCAGTTCTAAGACCAGCTATAAGGGCTTCATACTCGGCAATGTTATTGGTACATAAGAAGTTAAGACAATAAGATAAGGGAATAGGATTTTTATTAGGAGGGAATAGAACAACACCTGCCCCCGAGCTTGTACGACACCTAGAGCCATCAAAATACAACTCCCAAGTTTCATCAGTCTCAATAGGAAGAACAAACTCATCAAGAAAGGATTCTTAAATGGGTAATGTGAGAGGTGAAGGAACATCAGCTAAGTGATCAGTCGACGCTTGTCCTTTAATCGCTTTTTGGGAAACAAATTTTAAGGTCAAATTCAATCAACATCATAACCCACTTCGCTAGGCGTCCTGAAAGGTCTGTCTTAGAGAAAAGATGCTTCAAAGGATCAAATTTAATGATAACATGAACCTTAGCATTCAAACGGTAATGCCTCAGCTTTTGGGTTGCAAAAACAAGAGCAAGACATTGCCTTTCTATTGCAGTATATTAGACTTCATAATCGAGCAAAGTGCGGCTTATGTCATGAACAGGACATTCTTTACCGTCACTACTATGTTGCGCCAATAAAGCTGCAAGAGCATGAGAAGAAGCATCTGTATATGGAAGAAATGGTTTAGTGGGATCAGTAGGTTGCAAGATAGGAGGGTTCGCCAAATAAGACTTTAAATCCTCAAAGGCTTGGTGGCAATCCTCATTCCATCGACAGGTGATGTTTTTCTTAAGCAATTGAGTGAAGGGAAAGGTCCGATCTGCAAGTTATGACACAAACCTACGAATAGCTTGTATCTTCCCTTACAAACTTCTCAATTGGGAAATATTTTTAGGAGATGGCATGTTAACTATAGCATCTATCTTTTTCGAATCAACCTCAATACCACAATGTGAGACTATGAACCCTAATAGTTTTCCACTATCCACACCAAAAACACATTTTCGAGGGTTCAAGCACATGTTGTGTTTACGAATTCTTTAAAAGGCTTGACGAAGGATCTTAACATGGTCCTGATGGAGTATAGACTTAGCTAAGATGTCATCAACGTAATTATTAGATATTAAAATAATGTTAATTTTAGTATTAATGCTCAATAGTGTATATTCTATTTTAGTAAGATCTTCTACGATCTTCTCAGCAGTTTCTTATTAGAAACTTGCTATTCTTGTAAATACTCTTGTAATATTTATGAGCGTCTTGCTCATTCTGTAAATCAATCAGTTCTTTGAAATCCATTGCATGTCTTGCACTGTTTTATGGTATCAGAGCCTGGTTCCTTAAAAATTCAAAAAAATTTGAAAGCAAAAAATTCAGTGTGAATTTTTTTTGTTCTATTGTTTTGAAAAACAAAATCGAAGGATTTTTTTTGTTCGAATTTTTTTGGGGAATTTTCTTCCACAAAATCGCGGATTTGTTTCAACCTCTTCGGATTTTTTTGAAACTGCGGATTTTCGGTTCCTGCATTTTCCAGGGGCCTACATTTGCTATGTAAAAAATCACGATTTTCATCCTTGGCCACGCGACTTCGTTTCCTGTGCCTGTGTGTGTGGGTTTATTTGTGATCGCGTTTTTTCCCGCCTGTAGATTTTTTTCTGCCATTTTTGGACGGAAATTTGCATGTTCGGCTAGGGTTTTGACCCTCCAAATTCAGTCGAAATTTTTTTCTGATTGCAGATTCTTGGTGGGTTTTTCGAGATCTCATCTGGGTCGTCATCAGAATTTTCTAGGTGCCTTGATTTTTGAGCCAGCGGATCCAGATTCCGATAGCAAATTCCTTCTGGGTTTTTCGCAAGGATTTCTGGGTTGTCTTCAAATTTTTTTGGGTCAGTCGAAAAAAATTTCTTGAAATTCGTACCAGTCATACTTCATTTTTTGAAGTATGTACTTGCATCTGCCTCTGTTTCTACAGTGGGATTCAAAATTTTTGAATTTTGTGCCAGCACCTCTTAGGTTTTTTTCGTTTTCAGTGCATTGGGAAACGTGCAAATGGCTTCTCTAACCAAGTTGATGTTAGAAGGCAGTCAACGCTTTAATGGCAACAATTACAACATCTGGAAACAGTGTATGTTAACCATTTTTTAATATAGGCGTCTTGACTAGCTTGTTTTGGGAAAAGAGCTCAATCCTGGTACACCTGGTGCAGATCAAGATAAGTTTGATGAACGCAATCGGGAGGCAGTTATGCTTCTCAAACTCTCTGTGACTGATGATCAGTTACCACAGATTCCTTCCGGCAAGACAGCTTTCGACATCTGGAAGCATCTGAAGGAATTGCATGAGACATCCGACAAGAGCCGAGCATTCTTTTTGAAGAATCAGCTGTTCTCCATTATGATGGACGAACGCATGTCCTTACAGGAACACCTCACGAGGATTAAGGACATTCGAGATCAGCTCGAAGCTATTGGTCGGACTATGGAGGAAGAAGACATGGTAGTAATCACTCTGAAAAGTCTTCCGAAATCGTATGAACACTTGATTGAGACCCTCAATATTACTTCAACTAATGTTGACCTGAAGTTTTCAGAATTGTGCACCAAACTTCTACAGCAGGATCGCTGGAAACAACAGTTTGGTAGTGGTACTACGTCCGCCTCCTCGGAAAATTCCTTTACAGCCCAATCCTTTCACAAGGATAAAGGCAAATTTCACTCCTCTCAGTCTTTTCAGCAGAAAGGCTCTTCTCAGACACAGGATGGTGCTAAGAAGAAGAATGTGCAGTGCAATTACTGTCACAAGTACGGCTATATGAAGAAAGATTGCCGTCAGAGGCTCGCTTCTGAACAAAAGAAGCAGGGAGGGTCACACCAGAAGGCGCATGTTGCTGAACATTCCGAGCAGAAGGAGTCTGCCTTTTATGCCTTTATGGCTAAGAGGTCTTCAGATCATGCCAGGTCTTCTGCTTGGTACATCGACTCTGGTGCGTCACATCACTTTTCTCATCGGCGTGACTGGTTTACGGACTTCTCATCTTTCAGTGATTCCGTTGTATTTGGCGGAGGCGAGGAGTATACAGTTGTTGGCAGAGGCACTGTTCAAATACAGTCTGGTGGCAGGAATCTCATCTTCCTGAATGTGTACTATGTTCCTGGTATGGAACTTAATCTGCTCTCTGTCAGTCAGATTATGAGGAATTCTCCTCTGCTAGATGTGGTGTTCAGTGCTCACAAGTGTTCCATCATTGATTGGGAGACTCATCTTACTGTTGCTGTTGGTCTAGAGGATCATGACCTATACAGGCTTCTTGACATTGGTGATTCTCCTGAAGTGGCTCTGGCAGCTCGTGTTTCCCCCCTAAGCACTTTGTGGCATCAGAGATATGGACATCTCAACATTTAGTATCTCTCTTAGCTATCTTGGGAGGGACTTGTTTCAGGGTTACCTGATATTCAAACTCAGCATCTTGGAGTATGTGGCACCTGTCAAGCTGGCAAATAGCATCAGACTTCATTCACACATGGAGAGTCTTGGTATGCATCTAAGGTACTTCAATTACTTCATGCTGATATTTGTGGTCCTATGAATACATCTTCTGTTACTGGTTGCAAATACTTTTTTCTTATTGTAGATGATTTTAGTAGAAAGATGTGGGTGTACTTTCTTAAACACAAATCAGATGTATTTAGTATCTTTCAGAAGTTTAATTCCTTAGTTGAAAAAGAGTCTGGATGTAGCATCGTTACTCTTAGGACAGATAACGGGGGGGAATTTTGTTCTTCTGCATTCTCCAACTTCTGTGATACCCATGGCATCAAACGCCAATTAACTACACCCTACACTCCTTAACAAAACAGTGTTGTCGAGCGTCGCAATCGTACGATTGTTGAGATGGCTAGCTCCATGTTACAACACAGGAGTGTTCCGAATAAGTATTGGGCTGAAGCAATGTTTACTGTTGTCTACCTCCTTAACCGTTCACCTACTCAGGCTGTTAAGGGGAAGACTCCAGAAGAGGTTTGGTCTGGTCGGAAGCCTAAGATCAGCCACCTGAAGGTTTTTGGCTCTGTTGCCTATGTTTGGATTCCAGATGCTAAGCGCTCCAAGTTGAATTCCAAAAGTCAGAAACTCATGATGACAGGATACAGTGATCACCATAAGGCCTACAGACTAATAGATATAGACACTGAACGTCTTATCGTCAGTCGTGATGTTGTATTTGATGAAGACAGAGGATTCTTTCAGTCCCCTTCTTCTGAGCAGTGTTCTGAGGATCAGCCTCACAGTGTTCTTCTTCCATTAGGTTCACCTGATGGGAGGGATGATGTAGAATCCATTTTCGATGATACACTACCTGAGTTCCCTTCGGAGAATAATCCTCCTCCTGCTACTCCTATTCCTGATCCTGAGCCTCTTCCAGCTCCTCCAGATGTTAGCACTTCTACTCTCCGGCCTAAATGGTGGGCCAAGACCATTGGTGATCTCAGGGATACTGAGCTCATTGAGGGTAGAACCTCCCGTAATAAGAGCAAACAACAGCATACAATCAATTTTGCTCTCATGGCTAACATACACAGTGTTTTTGAGCCTCAGACATATTCAGAGGCTAAAGGTATACCTGAGTGGGAACAAGCTATGGAAGTTGAGTTCCAGAGTCTTCAGAAGAATCACACTTGGGCCCTTTCTGATCTTCCTTCAGGGAAGAAGCCCATTAGCTGCAAATGGGTGTACAAAGTAAAATACAAAGCTGATGGAACCCTAGACAAGTATAAGGCTCGTCTTGTTGCTCGTGGGTTCTCACAGAAAGAAGGCATTGACTACGAGGAGACTTTTGCTCCTACAGCCAAAATGAGTACCATACGGCTCGTTCTTGCCTTGGCAGCCCAGTTCAGTTGGAAAGTCCATCAGATGGACGTCAAGAGTGCTTTTTTGAATGGTGACTTACAGGAAGAAGTCTACATGACACAACCCCCAAGATTCAAGGTTGTTGGTCAAGAACAGAAGGTCTGTAGACTAGTCAAAGCACTCTATGGTCTGAAACAAGCTCCTCGGGCTTGGTACATAAAAATTGATAAGTACCTAACAGATCATGGTTTTCAGCGAAGTCCATCTGATGCAAACCTGTATATCAAGCATACTAGTAATGATGTTCTGTTTGTGGTTGTCTATGTGGATGACTTAATCATTACTGGCAGTTCAGCACATTTGATCACTGGGATCAAACAGGATTTGTGCCACACCTTTGATATGACAGATTTGGGACTTCTACATTACTGCTTAGGAGTTGAAGTCTGGCAGACTGAGAACAGTATCTTTCTCTCTCAGTCCAAGTATGCCAGAAGTCTTGTGGACAGGTTCAGAATGCAGGATTGCAAACCTGCCTCTACTCCTATGGAACCCGGGCTCAAACTTTCAACTCAATCATCTTCACCAGTTGTGGATGAATCTTTGTTCAGGCAACTAGTGGGCAGCCTCATCTATCTTACTGCCACTAGACCTGACATCAGTTTTGCTGTGAGCTATATTTCACGCTTCATGACAACTCCCAAGGCTGATCATTGGATAGCAGCGAAGCGTGTGCTGCGTTATGTGAGTGGCACTCCTGATTATGGACTTCTGTACACTCAGAGTTCTGATCCTACACTTAGTGGTTACACAGATTCTAACTGGGCAGGTTCGGTTGATGACCGTAAATCTACAGCAGGGTATGTGTTTAGTTTGGGATCTGGTGCTGTCACATGGACTAGTAAGAAGCAGTAGGCAGTGGCTCTCTACTCGACAGAAGCAGAGTATCAGGGAGCAGTTAAGGCATCTTGTGAGGCGGTTTGGCTTCGACGAATGCTTGCGGATATGCATGTCTCCCAGGCAGGTCCAACTCCCTTGTTTTGTGATAATCAGGGAGTGCTCAAACTCGCCAAGAATCCAATCTTCCATGAAAGAACCAAGCATGTGGAAACTCATTGTCACTATATTCGACAGCTGGTTGAAGACGGATCTATCCAGTTGCTGTATGTTCCTACCTCGGAGCAGCCAACAGACATCTTCACCAAGCCCCTTGGTCCAGATAAATTTGTAAAATTCAAGGGGTCTATAGGTGTAGTTAATAGATTGAGCATTAAGGGAGGGTATTAGAATATTAAAATAATGTTAATTTTTGTATTAATGCTCAATAGTGTATATTCTATTTTAGTAAGATCTTCTACAATCTTCTCAGCAGTTTCTTATTAGAAACTTGTTATTCTTGTAAATACTCTTGTATTATTTATGAGCGTCTTACGTAAATCAATCAATTCTTTGAAATCCATTGCGTGTCTCGCACTGTTTTAGTAATCTTAAAAAAAATTTATGCATGTAGTCATGAAAAATAAGGGTCATAGCACGTTGGTAAGTAGTGCATGCATTCTTCAATCCAAAAGGCATCACAATCCAACAGAACGTGCCCCAAGGAGTGGTGAAAACAATTTTAAATTGATCTTGAGGATTAATGAAGATTTGATTATATCCTGAGAAACCATCCATAAAGGACAATAAGACATGTCCAGCAGTAGAATCCACTATCATGTCAATGTTAGGAAGCGGAAAATCATCCTTTAAGGAAGCCTTATTGAGATCTCGAAAGTCAGTGCACATCCTTATCTTATTATCAAATTTAGCAACGGCAACAATATTCAAAATCCAAGGAGAGTAGTCAATAGGGTGAATGAACCCTGCGTCCAATAATTTCTCAATTTCAGCTTTGACAAGCAAAGCTATTTTAAGATTCATTTTTCTGATCTTCTGCTTCACAGGTTTACCATCAAGATTTAGGACAATATTATGAGTGACATTCTTAGGATCAATGCCAGGCATGTCAGAGTATATCCAAGCAAAGATTTCAAGGAATTCATGTAGTAAATCAAAATATTCCTTGTGTTCTTCATCAGTTAGACGCTTCCCTATCTCTATAATCTTATCTTCATTACAAGGATCCATCTTGATGTCAATGGTATCACTTATAAGGAGATTACTTTGTTGTGGAATATCCTTTAACTGAGGAAACTCCTTAATCATCACATAGTTATCTTTAGCTGATTCGGCACCGTCCCTAAAGGATGCTTCTACATTCAAACAATAGGGAAATCCACGGTTATGATGGTAACGAGGGAGATTATAATAAGCTCCTAGGAACTCGGCTAAGGAATCATCAGAAGAAAAGATATCCAACACAAGGACACTAGAATTGGAATCAATGTACTCAGGATGCTTTGATGAAAGAGATTTAGAAGAAAAGGAAATGACATTAGCACTAATAGAAGGTCTCTTGGAAGCTTTGGTGGGTTTGAAGGGATTGTATCCAAGTCCAAAGGATGTCTCACGAAGATTATTTTCTATGGGGACATTGATCCCTTGTTCTTGAGCACCACAACCATTGCCATTATATCCATTCTTAGCTAGGATATGGAAACCAAGACCATAAAGGTTAGCCATTTCAGCCAGGGAAGGAGGATTTTCATAAGTTTCAATGTCCAAATTGGTTAGAGTAGAAATAGGTAGAGGTTTAGAATTGGAAGCAGCCACAAATTTGTTACTTAATGGTTTAGTGCTTTTTAGGTTCCTCTTCATCTTTCTTCTTTTCAACCTTAGATTCTCTCAAAGGGATTTTATATTCGCCTACAAAGGTAGGGTTAAAGTCCAAGGACCCCCAATCATCTTCTGAGAGCACCTTCTCGGGGGAAAAGACATCTTTAGGAGGAGATTCAAATTGAGAAGAATCCTTTTCAAGAACTTCAAGATCGCTAGGAGGAATAGGAGTACTAGAAGAAAAAGTTGTGCTAGAAGGAGAAGGAATGCTAGAAGGAACTTCAGAAGCAATTGGAGAGGAATTAGTAGAGGAAGACTTAAAAGCAGATGTTTGCAAACAAGCTTGGAGATTGGTATCAGTGAGCAAGGTATATATCTTGTTGTTATAAATAAACTTGACTTGCATGTGCAAAGTAGAAGGGACAGCTTGCATGTTATGAATCCAAGGTCTACCTAACAGCAAATTGTAGGTCAAATTATTGGGCATGACATGAATAGGTGTGGATAGAGTAATCGGTCCTACCTTAACATGGAAGGTTATGATACCTAATGAAGACCTAGCCACATTATCAAAGCGACGGATAGTAAGGAAATCATATTTGATGAGAGAAGTGTCCACGTTGATCTTATGCAACAAGTTAACACTACAAACATTAAGGCTAGAGCCATTATCCACAAGGGTTCGCCTTCTGGCACTTCCATTGATAAGAACAAAAATCATGAGAAGATCATATTGGCATTGAACTTCACAAGGAGGTAACTCATCTTGGGTAAACACAATTTGAGCTTTAGGCGTTGTCATGGAGTCAATTAAGGAAGCCATATTATTAGAAGTCACGGCTGGTGGGACATTCAAAGTTTTTAAGGTATCTTGTAACATTCCATGATATGTTGAAGAGGTTTGAATCAAATCCCAAAGGGAGATCTTGGCAAGAGTAGCCTTGAGTTGTTCAATGAGATCGTACTCCTTACCAAGAGCTTGTGAAATGCGAGGTGCTTGAAGAGGAATGGGTTGAGGATTAGGAAGTGAAGTTGGGATAACCGGAGGAGGATTAGGTTGCCTATTGTTTCTTGTGTTATAGGTATGGGCAACCGAATGATAACTCTCTCTAGTTATTTGTTTAGCATATTCATAAGGACTCTTAGTGGGATATCCTCCTTGCACAGTGATAATGGGTTTATTAGGAGTGCGAAAAGAATCATTACCATAACAACCTTGAACCGTAAAGAGAGGTTGGTTTAAAGATTGTAATGTTGGAGAAGGGCAAGCACCTTGAACCACAAAAAGAGGTTTGCTATGCTCATTTACATTTATCATGTTAATCAATCTTTTAGATGTGTTATCTTTGTTTGAAGAGGTTGGCAAAGACATAAAATCATCAAGAGCATCATCCAACATAGCATGATCATATCTATTAAATGGTTTTTCTTTAGATTCAAAAGGAGATAGGTCCCCATAAAGGGGATTGTTATAAACCACCATGTTACTAGATTTAGAGGACGAGTTGATAGGAATGTATTCATGAGAAGAACCATTCAACTTATCTTTCTCATCACTACGAAATGGCATAGTAACAAGGTTGATTAGCTTTTGGCAAAATGTAGCTTTAGAAAATTTAGGGCATACAAACTCATCAAGAGCCTCATCTAGTTCTTCCTTACTAAACTCATAATCATCATAAACAAATGCATTATCAAAGGAATGAAAGTCTTGCAAGTAAAGATACAACATATTTGAAATGAGGAACAAAACTTAAAACACACAATGCATACAATGAATGAAAACTCTTTTTTTTGAATTTTTACACTTTTAAAAGAAAGATGCAATATCTAGATCTAACTAGGAAATACAAATTTAAAGAAGATTGGATTCACGTCGGGTTCACCAAAATGTGATGCATAAAAATGGAATCAAGTGACTAAGACCTAATCCCACTCTCATGTACACACAGTGGAATACGAAAGAGCCTAGGGAGATATCTCACTTTGACTACTTCTTGTACGGAAGAGAGTCAAGGAATATCTCTTAAGGTTTCTATTCCTTTGTTGTAAATGAGGGGTAGATATGCAAAATATGATGCAACAATCAACTAAGCTAGGAGATGAGAAACGAAATACACCTAAACTGAAAATGCAGATTCTGTGCAAACTGAAAGTGAGATACAAAAAGCAGGACTTGAAAAGAGGCTCAAAGGTGCACCTGCTACTGAAATCTGATGCAGAATGGGCAGGACCAGGGCATTGGGCGCCTTGGTCCTTGTGCTGACAGAAGGCTGGATTTCTGAATCTGAGGTCCTGAGGGTCTGAGATGCAAATCTGGCACAAAAAAAACTGCAAATCCCTGGGGACCAAGGCACCACGCCTTGGTCCTATCTCAGGGCGCCACGCCCCTCTCTGTGATCCGAGATCAAATTCTGGCACTAAGATTGTCTCTGTGTCTTCCGTAGGTCCCAAAATTCATGCATCCGCCAAAGTTCTGTACCTGCACCTACAACTTGAAAAAGGGTGTCTAGGTGGCTCTATGGGGTTTTGCCTTAGTCAAACCCCTTGCTTTGGTGATTTCCACCTCCACAAATAGTCAATAATGTACTGAAAATGTGTATGCAAGAATCTTGTTTGTATGCAAGATCCTAAATGAGAGAAATAAAGAATCTAGAGTTCTACCCTACGCTTTGGAGAGCAAACCCTAAATGCTTGTAAATGTAAATGCAAATGCTTCAAATCACAAATGAACTAGAGATCTAAAGCGTGAAGGTAAATCTGAAAATGAAGCTCATACAAAGACATGAAAACAATATGAAACCATACCAAACCCTAAGGGAGAGGTACAAGCCAATCATCAGTCGGTGATCTCCTATTATTCTTCAATGTCTTCAAAGATCCTAATGGATGTTGAAAATGTTTGATGTAGACTTAGTGAATGCTTGATTTGCTGCTCTAGACTTCATAAAACCTGCACTTTCACTTCATAAGAGGCTCCTTCAATCGCTAAATCTTAGATTCTTCAAATGAGGAAAGGAAGGCTTTATGTAGGAGACCCTAACTTTATTTTGAGTCATAGGCCGACCTAGAAATAATATTTTCCGCCAATCTCTTGAATTTAAATATTAAAATACCGCCAAAACATACTTTTCGCCAAATTTTCGAGGAAGCAAGATATTGTGATTTTAGAGCGAATTCCAAGAGTATATGGGAATTTGAGATGTCTAGATATACGAAATCGGGCCTTGAAGGTCGAAATAAGACATAATTAGGGTATTTGATGAAATGATTTATTGAAAGAATGAAATAAAAAGGGGCACACTTACCGTAAAGGGCCCAATTTTATGATGTGTAGAGGGATGAAAGAAGACTTAAGTTCAATTAAATTAATTAATTAAATGCTTAAAGGGAATTTTAAATGCAAAATGCAAGCACACTAAGGCAAGTGCTAACCTAAGCGTGGAATTAAACCACCCAGTTAAGGGTGTACAATTTACGACGCTACAGTAATGTCCTTTGTTGATGAAAACTTGACTTTGTTGCCCATACTAGATAAAGGCACCCACTTGCATTTCGATTCAACATATTATCAACCTACTGCACTTAATAAAAACATCAAAATCAACCTTAATATATAAAGTAGAGTAAGTTGACCCACTACATTGCTTGATTTCTTTAATCTGTTGCCACGAAGTGTTTTCAAACCTCATATAGGTCATTCATAGTGAAATATGCATAGTTCTTATCACCACATCCATGTGTTGAGTGAGATAAAGTACTGCAAATCTTACGGGGATAAGAAATAATTCTAGTCTCCATATTCTTGCGGCTTTTGCTCATAAAAGTGTTATACCCTTTGCTCAAGGTAAACCAACACATTAATACTTAGTGACAATTCAATAGGGATTTTGTGTGTTTGGATATGGTTTTCCTCGAGGTTTATTCCATTATTGTTTGTCTTTAGTCTGTTCAAGAAGCACACCTCAAGGAATACTCCCTTGGTTTAGCAAATCCTAAAAAAGGAGATATCCATGCTTATCCATTGATCTTTTCATGCCACAACCTGATCCTAAGCCTTCTTTCACCTTTGATGACACATACCCTTGGCCCTAGATGATAGTGCAAGTCTTTAGGATTGGTGGAGTTACATGTTTGGTCACTAACACAGCCAATATTGAATGCTATATCCCAAATGAGAGGAAAATTGAGAACACGACCAAATTCTGCAATATAAATATCACACCTAAAGCCATCCATGATCCAAAATACACATCCCATTTACCTTTGAGGTATTAATGTTTCTATAGAAGTCCAAAACAATGTTTAGATCAAGAACCAAACATGACTGAAATTCCTTATTCTTAAATGAATTTCCCACATAGGGATAAGCCCAACTTGCTCATCTCTATTGCAAAATTCAATGACAACACCCAAGAGATGTTGAGCATGTTTTCCTTCCTCCTTGAGCTAGACAACAATAGGTTGGTTGATGCTTTTCAGCTTGCAGTCATTTTTGGAATAAGATACAGCAGTATAGGCAATCAGCATTTCTCTGGTTTTTCTAGATTAATTCTCGAAAATCTACATAAACAACTGAGGGACTTCAGGCTCATGAAGAACTTAAAATATGTTGGATACCTGATCTTTATTTTGCATCAAAATCCTGATAACTTTTCTGACCTTGAGCTTAGAATGCTGAATAATGTTAATACCCTTGAATTTTGTAGTTAATTAAACAAACACTTTGAGCACCAAATCTGTTTTGTATAATTCTTTTAGGGAAATTTATGGTGAAAGTTGTTGATGTAGCTTTTAGGCACACCAACTACCACAAACTCACAAATTGTGCGATATGTTTGAGTCCTTCCTTTTAGGCAATAATTAGTCTTATGAAGTTGCAGGACAATTGATCTAAGGTTTATTGATTCAACCAATGGATATTCAACTACAGAAACTGACTAAATTGGGATTATTGCTAGTGTGGGATTGTTGTACCCACCAAGGGATTATAAATCAAAAGTGAAAATGGTAGAGCAAATGACTGGGAAAGCAAATACTAAAAGTCTAAAACTAAAACCATTCACAGATATCTATAGTCCTTTCAAGATTCATAATGAACAAAAAAAAATAATAAAGGTGTTAGTGTGAGGAGTGAGAGGAAGGAATTGAGCATGGAAAATGATCATAGAGGAATAATAGGAGCAAGAAGGTTATAATTAGTGATTACAACCTACAAACTACCCAAATATATTATTCATTCTGTCAAACCAGTTACAAAGAGAAAGACAAGTGAAAATCTGCTTAGCAACAAAACATAAAGAAATCACTATTTACCATTGACTATTTTAGAGTGTCTAGGACAAAACTAAAATAATTCAAGAGGCAAACAAACTGAAGCAGAAATCAACTATAAAGTAGCAAGAAACATAAATTACAGTACAAGTGCTAATCCTGCACAGATGAATTTGGATCAAAATAAACATTGTTAAGTGTTATATTAATGGGAAGAAAGAAGGTCTTTAAAGCTTCAACAACAAACTTGCACAATTTCCCATTCTTACAATCTAATTTACTAGTTCAGGGTCAGGGGATTTGGGTACAGAGGTTCAGTTTGCGGAAACGGCAAATTTAAAGTTGGGTTCGTCTATATATATATTCTCCAAACATCTATATTTATCTTTTAAAACCATAAAAATTATTTCCTTAATTAATAAATAAATAATGGACTTTCCTCGCAAGTGTCTTTTAAATATTATCAAGTAAAGCTAAAACTAATTAGAATTAAGTGGTGCGATCAGATTTCTCTACCACCATTTGTAATGAACTCGTATGTATCTTTTTCCTTTCTTGAGCTAATACAGGGAGCTACCCCCTATGGTAACATTTGCCTAAAGGGAAGAGAAAAAAAAAAAAAAAGCTACAACTAATAAAATTAAAATGGATGATCTTTTATTAATTGAAAAACTATCAAATAAATGGTCAAAACAAAAAAAAAATCTACAAAAGATCAAAACAAAAATATTGAACAATGTAAAAACCATTTTACAAAAAAGTTCCAGGCATCTATCAGCTCCAAGAGGACGCCTTAGCAGAGGATTAACGGGTGACTCTAGACAAAAACAGGAGCCTTTACAGCCTCCTAAGAAAAAATTCCTGAATGATGCAATCCAATGCTGTTCAATGGTCAAACTTCAATGGAATACTTCACAATTTGGGAGGGAAGCCAAGCCAAAGCAGCAGCGCAATCTCTGACACGGGATAGAATGACGAGGATGTCTAGTTTTACAGCACGACAATCACATTGTTGACACCATTAACCAAATAAACAAACAAAATTTTCATCCAACTCATCATGGGTTTGCACTAATTTTGTGTTTAGTAATTCGAATTCACCAAAAGCACATCCAAACAAATATGGACCACAAAACACATTCTTGCCCGCACCTAGAAGGACTCAAACCACATACATGTATCTGGCATGAGCCAAACTGGGATCCAATGATTATGACCAATGAATCAATAACATGGCTTAAAATGAATCAAATGAATGACATTTGTTTGCAATTGTTTACAATCTAGAAAACTGAGATCTCTAGATAAAAATGAACTAAAGTAATCTGAATATCCATTCTCCTTTTCCTTCTCTTTTTTCCTATTTTTTCTGCCAAAAAACAAATTTCAATTATCTTATCCCTATTTCTATTTTAAACATCTAATTTCCAATCATTTTCTTCCTTAGATTTGATAATGGCCCATAATATATAGAGAGAAATTGGGGGTTTTCAAGTCTGATTTTTTTAAAAGAACAAGGAAAATCCAATCTTAGCCCATAGCAGATCTCCTAAAATAGAATTGAATTATGTTGTCAAATAATTCAATGTTGTGTTTGCCCCATAGTTATTCACTGTGGATATTGTCAGGAAATCAATGATTGTTGGCTTTCGAGTTCCCCAAAACGGGTAGGTGTCACTGGTCTAAGATGGAGCCTTCCTAATGATTTTTGTTGTAGGCATTTTCCCCTCAAATCCTACTTTATCTCTTTGATTTAGATTTCTTGCTGAAGCTTCAACTACACATGAAAAAAATGATCCACCTTTGAGGTCATAGTGTAATTGTAACTAGGTTGCAGCTGCTGCTAACTAATCGTTGTCATGGACACTTTATCTAGCTCTTCATCTTTTTTGGAAACCTTTGGCTCAAAGGAAACATGGGCAATGTAGTACCTTTTATGCAATGTGTTTGTGTTTCTTCTGGGCAATACTTGAAATTTTAGGACTAGTCACAAGCTATTCTCAAATTAACCCTAGGTTGAAATCCTATACCTACAACAAAACATGATTGAAACTAAGATTAATGCCATGTTAAACTTCTAAACAAAATCAAATTTAACAAGCTTAGGGAAATAAATATTTTTGGGTGATGGCAGATTGACTTCAACCCATATATGCTCCTACATCAAAAATCTAAGGTGGTAAGGTCGAGTGAATCTTTGGAGTTCCAATCTGATTGCAGATTCTTCAATGTCATCTTGGAATCCTGTCTCCTCCATTTGGAATATGCTTATCAAATTTTCCTTGCATTGTCCCTAGGTCCCACCTACCATGTGTCACAATATCGCATCAACCATTGTTCCAACTCATTGTGCCATGTGTCATCATGCCACATCTTCAATTGGTCAACCAGGTCAACCTTATGTCAATCATCTAATCAGCCTAGGTAAATTTTGTGCTTGCAACAAACCAAGGTCAAAACTAACTTAGAAGCCAGATAGTTATTTTAAAATAATCTAGGAAACTACTTAAAAATTTAAAATCCAAACACAACAAAGATTACACCAGGGTCAATAAAACATGTCACATCCAAGTGGTTATTGGATGTCAAGTCTTAAAAATTCATGAGAAATACATGGGCTTCAATCCAGATATGGCCTTACTTTAGAATCCAAAGGAATGCAATAGAAATCGGAATTAATAATGAAATATCTTAAGGTTGTAGACCCTACATGGTTAAAAAAAGGATTTGATCGTTATGGTGTACACAAGCTCATTGGAACGAAAGGATAAAGAATCCAAATGCAGCAAAAATTAAATTGGGCTTGAGGACTGAGGTTGAGTCTGAGACAAAGAACGGGAATCGCCTAAACTCGGCGAGTCTGAGTCCGAGCCATGCTTGCCAAGTCTCTGGGACTTGGACTCAGACTCGCCGAGTTGGCGAGTTTGGCTCAAACTCGCCAAACTCGGCGAATCCCGAGCCCCAAACTCGGCTACTGCCTGGGTTAAGTAAAATGACAAAAAAAAAACATTTTAAAAAGTTTTTTTTAAATGAATGGTCTCATCTTTGTTCACTACAACCTCCGCCTGAGAATGAGAAAAATTAGGGTTACAACATGTCAGCCAATAGAAAAATAACACCTGACGCCTTTATTAAATAATAGTTTTTTTGGCCTCGCGGGGCGCTGCCCCTCGACCCCACCCTGTATCGCGACAGGGAGCACGCAAGGAGCGCTGCCCCCAAACCCCCGTCGAAAAATATGGGGGGAAACTGCGTCGATAGAAGTAGGGAAAATTTAACCTCTGAGTCTGACACTGATTGGATCGACCAGGTAGATATAGAGGCTGAGACTGTAGCCATGGCAGAGGAGGAGCGGAGAGCACGAGCACAGACAGGAGATTCAAAGGCAGATAGAGACACGGATGTTCCTGATGTTGGTGAGCATGGCATGGTGTCACGGGGAGCGGCTATGGCTGTCGAATCATCCAGGACCTACCTTAGATGCCTTCGCAGGGGGTTGGGGCCGGAGGGTGCTGCCGTGTAGGCTCCTCTGAGCCATATGCTTGTAGTTGTATTTACCTTTGGTATTTGTATGAAACATTTGATGATCATCATTTGATGACATGGATTTTTTATTCCATGAGTTTTGTAATATTGTATACATTTGACAGTATTTATATATCTATGTTTGTTATTTCCTTCAGCTACAATTTGCGTTTATGCTTATGTGATTGATGTATACTTGTGTATGTAATCAAATGAGCCGAGTTTGATGGTGTTATTGTGTCTTTAAGGTGTATTCAATAAAGGGTGCCTGAAACAAGTTTTAAATCTTTAAAAATCTCTAAATTTCTTGAGTTTTTCACTTTCCCGAGTCCAGCTGAGTCTGACTCTGAGTCCGATTCGGCCTTGCCGAGTCCGAGCCGAGTCCAAGTCCCGTTTCTTTGGTCTGAGAGCTAATCAATGACAAATGAAGACAAAATCATGAAAGCCTTCCTAATTTCAAACCAAATGTAACATAATTATGTAACATGGCTTCAAATTGATTCAGATTCTAAAAGCAAAAGATCTGAATCTGGGAAACATGGGGAGCACCAAACTTTATAATATATTAGATGGAATAGAATAAAGATCAAATCCGGATGTGAGTTGGTAGTGAAGAAAATAATAATTTGAAAGGTGCTCAATATGAAATTGAATGCAACCAAATTCTTAAATAGAGTTAAAATATGTTTCAAGACCAAAAAACAAAAGCAAAAGTTCCCAGAACCATGTAAACTTCAATCACAACAAAAAATTGGAAGAAGGTGAAGACTGAAGTCGAATGTGGGATAGATTGAAAAGGTAAGAAAAATTCCGCAAAATGGAACTATATGCAATATTCAAGTAAACTAAAAGAAAAAAGGAATTGACATTCAGAAAACTTTGTGAGTCATAAGTTGGGAGGAACACAAAGAAACTAGAAAAACTTTGGAAATTTGGAGACATGCAGGAGATCTAGGAAAAGGACACAAAGAAACCTAAAAAAGAAAAGCGAGGCCAAAAACCATTTATACATGCCTAGGAAAATCAGGGATAATGTGAAATAATTTAGGTAAATTCAGTGGCCCCGATTTCCCAAAAATTGGGTAGGGTGGGACCACAACAAAAGCATTAAGGGATTCGACCAAAGATGATATCCCAAGCTTCCCGAAGCCTTGTTAATTCTTTTTGAGAAGGAATAGCCTTGGAGATTGGTAGTTGACTACAAGAAAAGATATAGAGCCAATCATTCAAGCTAAGAAGATGAAATACTTCAATCAATGTGATAAAGCCCTTGGCTTTATAGACTCAATTTCTACAAATCTCAAAATTCACATTTGTGGCATAGAGACTACTCATTCACTTGCAACCACCTGCATTTGATGTAGCTCCCATCCTATGCTACTATATAAATAAGATTTTCATAGCCATTTTTAACCAATAAGACAAATTTCAAATGGTACTAGAAGCATTTTGTTCTCACAATTGATTCATTCCCATATTGTTGAATTAGCAAGTCTGCCTTTTGGTGGATTTACAAGTCCACAAGGCCCTTAGGCGAATTCACTTTTTGAATTCAACAATGACAAGGCCAAACTAAGAATCAGCACATCCCAATGTATTGGATGCCTCATGCGACAAGGAATTGTTTCTTGGATTTTATCATGGATCTTCTCACTGCAATGAGGCCATAAATAGCTAGGATTCATGAGAATGCCAATATTACACGACTAAAATGAGTCATATGAGATGTTTTGTACATTATTATGATGGAAAGGCATTTTAAGGCCAAAGGAGATCATTTGAAATTCATGTTGAGATATTCTAAACAAATTGCCTCCAAATTTTGAGGTGGAAGAGGTTTCATCCAACCATTAAAAAAGAGAGTACAGGCAATGTTCTACTACAAGAATGCATCCACTTATTGGCCTGAAAATGGTAATAAGAGATTAGATTAAAAGGCATTGCGACAAGTTGTGATGTCCAATGAACTTGAGATAATTTGCACCAGCACGTCCAAAAAACAGGTCCAAGAAACGCAGGAAAACAAGGAAAATCATTCAAGATGCCACTTTCTTCATGGGTTTCTTATCTATTAGAAAGGACACAACATGTAGAATCTGCCATATATAAATATCTCTATTTTCGGTTTCTCTCATGGAATCTGCCCATGGCAATTTGTATCAAGCTTCATCTAGTCAATTTGAGCAACAAGATGTTCCCATAATCAAGCACACATTATGGGATAATTTTTATCTTGACTTCTAACAAGGACATGAACTCAAGAAGACTTTGACCATGAGAATTCTACCTTTCAAAAGAAGATGAGTCAGATCAGACACATCAAACATAGTTGACTCAACAGTGGCAAAGACCCCACTCTCTCTCCAAAGTGGTATCCAATGGGATCCATGTTTGTCCTATGTGAATGCTGTGATATGTGTCAAACCCATTATCAACCATCAGCCAGCATTCAGTCAAAAGCAATCTCATTTATCAACTCTTCCTAGGGATAAAGTTACTGGTTTTGTTTCTAGCAAAAGAAACCCATATGCAGCTCCCAGGAGCCTTTCTCTACTTAGACATCGTAAAGGCTTTATTCCTGCTACAGTTTGTTATCTCTAGCCATCTGCCACTTCATTCACAGGTGGACCACATTCAAAGAATTTGACATCTGCACTCTTAAATGCAATGGTTGCTTCAACATAATGTGTAGAAATATTGTAAAGAAGAGAAGTTTAATGTGCTTAGGATTACTCGTGATCCTTATGCAATGGTTAGATCTCTAAATAATGATTTCAACCTCTCTCCAAAGCCTCGGTTACCGTGTTCACCTGTTTTGGGGCCCAAACGCAAACCGGGTCCACACAGGTCCGGGTCCTCGTTGGGTTCGCCTTGGGTCCGGCCAAAGTTCGCCATTTTGACTGTGGGTTCGTCCTGGGGTCAGTCAAAATGGTGAACCCTAGCCGAACCTGGGCGAACCCAGGCGCAGAACCAAGCGAACCCACGGGCTGGTCTAGTCAAGTCACCAAAAAAGTGACTTTTTCTATTAAAAAACTTTTTTTTTTTGCCTTTTGGGGGCCAAAAATCCTAATCTGCCCTTGCTAATTGGCATTTGGCATTGATCCCTGATGAAGTAGCATACAATTAAATGTATTTAGATTTGTAATTTTGTATATTTCTTTAAATTTTTGCATATGATATGTATATATATATAATATGTATATATATATATATATATGCGTGTGTGTGTGTGTGTGTGCGCGCGCGCGCGGAGGAACCCAACCCAAAAGGCAAAAAAAAAATTCCCGAACCCACGAACCGGGTCCGCGTCTCCGAACCCGATCCCGAACCCGAACTGGTGACTTAGTCCAAAGCTCAATTGACATCATTTTCCTAAACCAATTAAACCTATCACCAAACAAGGCACGATAGCCTTAATGGCTTTTTGGCTTCATGTAGAGAACAAGCGAGACAGCCACATCTTCACTATACAGGTTTGCTTCATAAATAGCATCACTCTTATAAATGAGATCCATCATTTGTTGCAATCATATAAGCATCTAAACACAGAGAATGTTTCTAATATTCTTGATCTTCTCTACAAATTGCTTGTAAAGTAACGTTTCTCTGTCGTATAATAATTCCAACAAATCTAAATTAAATTTCAGATTTATGGCCAATATTGGAGATCCAAGATGAATCCCATTCTCAAACAAGGAGGAGCATTTCCGTACTTTAAAGATTTTGTAGATGCAGATGCTCTACTGCAGGTAAAAACCCACTCCAAACTTACCACAGAAAGAGAATAGACTCTACTTATCAAAGTACTTACAAGATGAGTACTGCTGATATCAACAACCATCATGTTGGAAACAAAATGGACAAGTCACCATCATTTTGGATGAGGACTAAGGTCCCACTATGCCAAGTTCCTACAGAGGAATCTGTGACAACTACTGACACTCCTTGAAGCAAGGATAAGAGTTCATGTCATTTCTAATTTTAAATCAGTTCCTTTCTTCTGGAGCCTTTGAAGGTTTCAAATGCTGCCAATTTAATCTCAAGTCTCTCTACTTTTCCTCTCACCTTCCCCTACCTAGCCTGCTATACCCTCAATACTGAGCTAACTATCAACTCTTTTTCACCCAAATCTCATAAAGATGGATTCTCAAATCAGGGTTTCCGACAAGTCCTCTAATCAAGGTTTTCCCTCTACCATGGCACGGATAATTCTCCCAAAACCCAGGAAATCCAATCAATTGAACAGTGATCCTAATTTGAAACAACCATCCATCTTACCCTAATAACAATTTGTGATAAGTCCTCAAATCAAGTTTTTCCCTCCCCAAACACCAACAAAGATAATAAAGCCAATCAACTAAACAGTCATTCCAATCTGAAACAACCATTCATCTTACCCTAGCCAATAGCAAAGATGCTCTAAAGGATCTCATCCCAGGATGGCTATTGATCTGAAGAACAAGTGGGAATCCAATCTGCTGGTGAACAATCTTAAAGGAATTAAAGAGAACCAAAGAGCCATCATCTCTTGCCTCAACAAGGAGGACAAGGGCTTGATCATTTTGAGACACTGTTACATGAATGTCCTCAACAGACTGAATCTGTAGAAAGGATTCTCAGCACTGAAGCCAATCAACTAAATAGTCATCCCTATCTGAAACATCCATCCATCTAGCCCTAGCAAATATCAATGATACACACTGAATGACCTGTTGAACATCGTGTTGTCATTGATGTCAAAGGAGTCGATAGATCAGTGAGCATTAAATGTGATTGTATGTGATCTCATGTATCCAGTAGTTACAGCAATTTTAGTTCTGACATAACATGTTTGAGCATTTGAGTTTCGGAAGAATTGGACAAGATATGTTTGATAGTTCTCTTAATGTTATCATTATGCTCTATTTTTAGTAGTTCCTGATTGTCTACCACATGTGCTGCTGTCTAGAATTATCTGTGGTAGGCTTCTGAGGTTTGTTGATCAGAAACAGTATATGCACTCAGTTGCGCTATCATGGTGTTCAGGTCTGCATTCTACCGCAGTTACGTGTTATAGCTTGCGGTTTAGAAGTTAAGTAAGACTACATCTGAAGTATCATATTCCAGAGTTTCAAAGATTGAGCTTCAACAAATAGAGAGTTAAAAGTTACAAAGTATTCAATGAGCTTGTTGGCCGATCGTGCCGATGTTCCTAGGTGATGCACCAAAGGATTGTAATGTGTGCCAGCCAGAGGTAGCATGTGGATGTTCATTGGGGCTAGTAGAGTGTATGTTGGGTAACGCATAGCGCTTTCAACAATTTCAATTTTTCACTGGGTTTCTTAGAGTAACGTGTGGGCTTTTGGACCGAACCTATTGCACATTTGGTTTAAGGTTTATTCTTGTACTCAACTTGCAAATATTGTAAATATGTCCTATGTCAACTTGTGAATTTAATTCTCATTGTAATGTGTATATATAGCTGATCTAGGTTCATTCCTTAAGTGATCAGCGGTGTGAATGTGCAAAAGGTGTAGTTGATATGCAAGTATGTGGGTGATGTTGAATGAGCACAATCTCAATCATTGTGTGTGGTTCCTGTTGACGTGGCTAAAGTCGGATTACCAACTCTCTCCGATCAACGTAGAATAGAATTTGTTGAGTATCCTATCCTCTCTTGTATAAGGAATCCCTAATGCTATTTTAAGTGATCAAAGGGGACAACCTCAAGGTTCTGTTGATGTGTATTTTGTACACAACCAAACACAGAATAAAATACCCAGAGGTATCTTATCCTCTCTTGAATAAAGTCTCCGAAAAGTCTCCGAATGCTGAAGATGTCGCGAAAAGGATCAATCGGGATGACTTCAAGGTTCTTTGTTGTAGGATCTCTACGTGTGGATAAGCACCAGTGGTCGTGTATGCTGTTTCTTCAAGGGGCCTTACGTACTTTCAGAGAAAGCTTGTCCGTTTTACTCTCTTTCCAAATGAAGGAACAGGATTTTCCTAACACTAACAGATTTTCAAAAAATGTCAAAAGGTAAGGGTTTCAAGGAAGAGATACTTAAACTATTCCTAAGAATGACTCAATGAAGACTAGACTTGATAAGATTCTACCAATTTCAGTATCGCCAAGAAATTACAACTCTACTGGAATTGATGCGATCTTCTAAGGGGATTCAATAGTTTTTCAAATCATCAAGGATATAGATACTATCATAGAGATACATATCAATACTTCCAATAATGATTGAATTCTTAATCAATCTTAATGTTTCCAGTTGACCACACAAGGCGTTCTCACAATCAGTAAGAAGCTAGTGGTTTGGAATATGAATCTTATCAAAGGTCAAGCACAACAATTCGCCCTTCAAACTTAAAATCTAAATGCTATTTCAACTGAGAGTGATTCAAGAAGATAAACAATCATGAAGATAACCACAAGTATTGCAATAAAACACCATAACTTCAATATTTTATTGATCTCATAGCCAAATGGACAACAATTGTTCAAAATTCTTTCTTCACTACTCAACCTTGCTACAACAATAACTTTCTAACTTTCTTCTCTCTAAGCTCTCTCTCTTTTCTAACTTTTCTAACCCCTTAAAATGAAATGAGTGAGGGCATATATAGCATCCTCAAATAGAATGAATGGCCAAGATCAAAAGAAGATCAACGGCTGAGATTTTGACACCTAAACCCTAATTAGGGTTTGTTACAAAAAAGTCCCCATTTAAATAAACATCACTAATCCATAGCCAATAAAGAATTGGCACAAATACCAAGGAGACAGACCAATAGGAATTAAGTTGCCACATCATCTAGAAACAAACTTTTCATCTAGAATTTTGTTCCCTTTCCTGTGCTCTTTCTTAGCATATTCAATGAATCTGGACACAATTCTCTCAATCTCAGCAATGGGAATCTCAGGAAGATTCTTCATTCATTCTTCCAAGTGAAGGACTTGATCAAAAGCAGTGAGAAGAGTCGTCTCCCATCCAGGTTCGAGTTCTTTAGTCTTCTCCATCAGGAACATAGTAGTGAACATTTGATCTCGTTGCTTATCTGTGATGATGTTCTCCTTCTTGCAAAAGATGACCTTGATTCTATCCTCCAACTCTTGGATGTCCACATCTGTCTCTATCTCGATCTGCCTGTCAAGGATGGTACACAACACCTCAAACACCTTATCTTGAATTGGATGAATGATGCCTTCCACTCAGCTGCATCTGGTGTTGACGTCTTCAAAAAGGACTTCCTTCATCTGGAGCAGAGCTGACCACTGTAGGAGGCTATGGGTTCCTCCATCCATTATCTTTTCCTGCGCCAGAATCCGTCTTGGTGTTTCTCTTATCACTTGTAAGACTGGGATGATAACATCTCTAGTGTGAGTGAATGCAGCTACAGTTATCATTAGATTATGGATAATCTCAAGGACCTAGATAGCTCGATGAACTGTCTTCATCATTCTCGTTGGAAATTCAACGGCTACCTTGTGAGATTTATCAATCCAAGAACTCATAAGTTGAACCAAGCTCTTCACCCTTTCTGCCTCACCTACTGATTCAAGAGGAGTGCATGTAAAGGAGATACTACTGGATCCTGACGTCTCAAAGGCTGATTAAGATGACTAAAATAATTCCTCCAAGCACTGACCTCTCTCTCAAGCTTCTTATTCTTTTCCATTTCTTCTTTAAGTTTGTCTTTAAGTGTTTCAAATGAATCAATTGCTTCTTCCATCGCTTGCTCGGAGGTAAGTGGACCAAGCTCAAATGTTTCTAAGTCATACTCTTCTGCAAGAATCTCATTCTCATATTTGTCCACCACTGGTGTAGCTACCTGCACTTTCCTGGATCCTGTCTCATCTCTAATTACCTTAGACATCTTTGTGGCCTTCTTCTTCTCCATTACCTCATGAGAATTTCCTATAAGGCTTTCCAAGTCAAACACATCTTCTTCTTCTTCAACCACAACTACCCTTGTCAGTCTCTCTTTCAGCCAATCAGGAATGGCGGATCTTGTTTCCCTCACTTGTATTTCTTTAGGTAGTTGTCTATCTTCCCAGAAAGGAGATGTCGCTTCATCATCATTCTTTTCTTCGTGTTGCTCATTAGCACCAACTTGGGAGATTGACTTGATGAATGCTGAGGCGTCTGTCCTTTCTCTTGTTTATCATTCTGTAGCATGGATTCCATAGACTCATCAACTTCATATGCCTCTGATCTTCCCCTTGACTCGCTTCCTTTTCATGCCTAGAAGATGTGCTTGGTGGGTGATCAAGATTTGTTTTCTGCCTCTTCTTGGAAGGTTCTCTCTTCTCAGGTCCTCCTTTCCTCTTTGAGCCTTTGGAATGAGAAGTATTCTCACTCACACTTGCTTCTCCTTCTTCTGGTCTTGCTTCCAAGGTGAATGTCATTGATACATTCTGCTCCTTCAACTTTTGATGTTGTACATCCACCCATCTGTGAGTGCAGGATAAAATGGGAGCCATCAAAGCTCTCAAGTCTAAAACCTCGGGCTCATTCCAATCTATCTTCACTTCTTTGTCTTCTTTCTCATAGGATGACTGGAGGTATCTACCATTATCCTGGGCTTGATCGGCTACTCTATAGATTTTGCATTTCCTGATGAGATCTAAGGGTAGCCTGGAATGCATCTTTCTTTTGACCTCTAAATCGCCTGGGACATTCATCCAAAAGTCCTCCACCTGAAACTCATGCTTGTACTTCTTGTCGACTGTCTCCTCCATATAACCATGAGGATCAAAATTTTCTCTCGAGCCAAAGGATGTGAATGAGTATAGAGATAATTCCTTCTCTGCATCTTCCACGGCTTGAGTATTAGGACACACTTCAACTGAATTCCCTAGTATGATGGGCACGGGAATTCCATTTCCATGCTTGTGTCTGGATGCCTTCGCACAAGCTGCCAACTGTCTGGTCACCTCAAGTAGTACTATCCTGTCTGTTGGATATCTTGGCAACATGTAGGGAGGTGAAGGACACCCATGAACTCTAATGTATGTGAATTTTTGAAACTAAATGAACCATGCACCATGCTTCTTCACAAGCTCTTGTGCGTCCAGAGACAGTCGATTGTGAATCCCACCTTGCAATACCCTAGTAATGTTCATCGTGCAGTTGAACATAAGAATCACAAACTCTTATTTCTCTGGGTCCTCTTCCAATCACTCCTCTGTGAGGTAACCCTGCATACTCGAAATTCCTGACCAAGGCATATATAACATATGAGCTCATGTGGAATGATTTGGTGGGTCTTAGCCTTCTCAACTGCACGTCCAGACAATTGCTAATGATTCTGGCCCAATGAAGCATTCCTTTTCCTTGGACGATCACTTGTATGAAGAAGAACATCCACTTGTCGAAGAAGAAGGCTTGAGAAGCACCTGTAATTCGATTGAGCAAAGTTATCAAGTCCCTGTATTCCTCCTGAAAGTCAATCCTATGTGGTGTATTGGGAATCTTGTTCAAGCTAGGCCGACTTTTGAGCAACCAATTCTTATTGATGAAGTTCAAGCAAGACTCAGGATCATCTTCATAGATCGACCTTGCTCCTTCCAAGCTCTTGTAGATCATGTCTTTATGGTCCAGAAGATGAAGAGGTTCGCCTATAGCTTCCTCTGAAAGGTAGGCTAAGATGTTCCCGTCCTTGGTTACGATCGTCCTTGATTGTGAGTCATAGTGGCGAGCACACTCGATCATCAACTCATGACACTTGACTGCGGGAGGGAAACCTGCAGCCTTGATGATGCCACTCTCAATTATCCTCCTTGCAATAGGTGATGGCTTGCCAATGTAGGGGACCTCTCGAAACTTCTTCACATTGAAGTTTCCTAAGTTGGTGTCTCCGATATTATTCCACTTGGACACGATCCTGGTCTCCAATTCATCGCTCCTCTGATCTTCCTTGATGAGAGCCTGCTGACTAGTAGATCCTCCGGCTTTGGGGGTCGTCATTTGATGCCTACACAAAAAATTTAAAATTAGTTTTTAAGCATCATATCTTAAAGCATAGGATCTAAGACCTTTCAAGGGAGTAATTCAAAACATTAATTTGAAAATGACATGATAAATCCAGGATTATAAATTCTCAAATTAATTATGAATGAAAATTAGATTTTCAAGACTTAGACTTTAAAAGATTGCTATGAAATCACAATAAGTCTTGAATAGAAACTTCAAAAATTCGATTCTTCATACCTCCTTCTTTGAAAGCTTAACTATGAACTTTGGAAAATGGAAGAAAGAAGATCAGATCTTGCTGTGGATAAGGATTGAATTTTGATCTCCCTTTGGATGAATTATGTCTTGATTAACCTTCAAAAGAAGTTTGCCTTCCACTAGCCTCCAACCACTAGCAAATTCTGGAAATTAGCATCCAATTTAGCAAAAATTTGCTCCTATGATCTGCTCCTCAAATTCGCACAAGAAGGAATGAATGAATGATTTGAAAATGCTACAACACTCCTCTCTTATATAGGGCGCTCACCCTAATTAACCATGAGGCCGACCTAGGTATTTAGCAATAAAATAAGATAAAATCCCACTTAAAAGGAGGCTGACTTGCTTGTAAAAGCAAATAAATGTATTTTAAGCACACTCCTTAATTTTTTTTTTAAATTAAAATGAATTTCAAGGCCTCCAAGGTGGATTTTATATTTGCTTTAAGGCTTTAAAAATTAATTAATTCAATTATAAAGGCCTCAAATTATGCGAACTTAATTTAACCTCCCCAAATGTCTTAATTTTGGCAATTTTAGTGAAAATTGAGGTGAATTGAGGTTTGATTGAGGTTTAATGAAGCTTCCTTTCTCCTTAGGCTTTGAAATATTCAAAGTGATGAAGGTCTAGATTCACTTCAAGACTTGTTTGAACCCCTTATCTAGACTTACTCACTTCATGAGTTAAAAAACTTCACAACTTATTTTTGCAACTTTCCATGACTCTGTCTTCACAATCTTGCCATTTGCCTTAGACTTAATCAAACGAGGTCGAATGATAGGTTTTTTGATGATTTCGCCCTGGACCCTTTGGAAGGGTCAGGAGCGATTTTTCCAATCGGGTCTTGAATACCTCATTCCCTTCACTCCAAAATCTCCCGGAAGGCGAGTTCATGTTTGTTTTGACCTGATCAAAGTCTTGCATTTCAAATTTTGGTATTTCACATGAGGAATTTAGGTGAAAATGTGAATTTTGCCCTGGACCCTCTGGAAGGGTCAGGAGCAATTTTTACATTTTAGGCCAAAATTCACCTTAGTTTGATCATTAAACTTCTCCAAGGCAATCTCCAGGGTTCATTTATCTCCATCACTGGGTTAGCTCATCAAAACTTTGAAGGAAATATTGCATTTTTGTGAATTTTGCTCTAGACCCTCTAGAAGGGTCAGGAGCGATTTTCTCTCCTGAGCTCAAAATTCTTATTTTTGAAGGTCCAAAACCTCTCCAAGGCATTCCAGATGGGTTCTTTCACTGAAGTCCAGGCTTAGTTTCACTCAAATCTAGAAGAAAAAGGTGATTTTAGGGTTTTTCGCCCTGGACCCTTTGGAAGGGTCAGGAGCGATTTTTCTTGCTTGGGCTTACTCCTCCATCATCTTGTCTTCAATCCACTCCTTAAGACTAGGCAATGGTCTTCTTCATTCACTCCACCCAAGCTTGGTTTGTTCTTGCAAGGCAAAATAGGGAATTTTGAGATTTTCGCCCTGGACCCTTTGGAAGGGTCAAGAGCGAAAATCTTCTTCTGACCTAGAATCATCGTTTATTGGAACAAACATCCACTCAAAGGTGGTCTCAAGGGCTTTTTCTAGCTTGGTCTAGCCTTGTCTTAGCACAAACTTGAAAGGAACTCATTGGTTTTAGGATTTTCGCCCTGGACCCTTTGGAAGGGTCAGGAGCGATTTTTAGGTTTTAGGGCAATTCCTTCATCCTTTCAACTTCAAATCATTTCCAAGGCATAGAACATCATGCCTTACTCCTCTTTGAGTCCTAAAAACCAAAGTCTTATCTTGAACTTCAAGGAAAATAGGAGGATTTGGAAATTTCGCCTTGGACCCTTTGGAAGGGTCAGGAGCGAATTTCCCTCTAGGCATCAAAACTTGCATTCTTGGCAATCCAATTCAACTCCAAGGCATTTCAAAAGCCCTCTCACACCCATGTCTAAGCTTAGCTTTGCCCAAGATTTGGAAGAAAGGATAGTTTTGAGGATTTTCGCTCTGGACCCTTTGGAAGGATCAGGAGCGAAAATCATGTTCTAGGCTTAATTGCTTCCTCTTGACAATCTCAATCATCTTCAAAATGCAAAACACACTTCCTCGCACCCATTCAAGCCATAAAAACTAAAAAGTTGTCTTGATCTTGCAAGAAAATAGGTGTTTTTCGGAATTTCGCTCTGGACCCTTTGGGAGGGTCGGGAGCGAAATTCACCATTTGGCTCAATTCCTTCACTTTTTGATGATTTCTTGCAACCTCAATTCACTCCCAAGGGCAATTCTTTCTATGTTTCACCTTATCCCATACTTGACTTGGCAAAATTTGATAGCAAAAGGTGATTTTGAGAAAATTCGCTCTGGACCCTTTGAAAGGGTCGGGAGCGAATTTCTCAATCTTGATCAAAATCCTTCATTTTTTTAACTTGAAACTCCTTTGCTAGGTGGGATTTCATGTTTCATCATGCTAGGAATAGGATTTCATGTCCAAGCAAGGCTAAAAAATAGGTTAGTAAGGAATTTCGCTCTAGACCCTTTGGAAGGGTCAGTAGCGAAATTGCCTTTCCTGGCCAGAAACCTTCATTTTCATGACTTCTAAACATGCCTAAGGGTTTCAACATGCTCTCTCTTCCCTTTTTCATGCCTTTGACACCTCAATTTGACCAAGCAAGACAAGAAATGCCTTCTATAGAAATTTTTGCTCTGGACCCTTTGGAAGGGTTAGGAGCGATTTTAGGTTTTAGGCCTATTCCATAATCAGTTCAAGTTGAATTCACCTCTCAAAGGAAGAAAACACTACTCCTCTCTCATCCAAGCCATGAAAACCAAAAAGTGACTTGATTTTGCAAGAAAAATAGGTGATTGAGGAATTTTCGCCCTGGACACTCTGGAAGGGTCAGGAGCGAAAATTCTCCTTTTGGGCAAAATCCTTCATTTTTCCAAGTTAAAACATCTTCAAGAGGCAGAAGCAAGTTGTTCTTGTTTCATTCATGCCAAAAACTTGACCTTCTCCACTGCACAACAAGAGCTTTTGGGAATTTCGCTCTGGACCCTTTGGAAGGGTCAGGAGCGAAATTCTCCATTTGTCCAAAATTCTTCATTTACTCATGCTTTCCAAATCTTCAAATGTGACAGGAACGTTCAATCCTCCCTCCAAGATACCCTGCACATCAAAACTTAGCCAAAATTAGTGAAAAATAAGCTCTAATAAGATTTTCGCTCTGGACCCTCTGGAAGGGTCAGAAGCGAAATCTCCATTCCAGGCTAAATTGCTCAGTTTCCATGTTTCAAACCACCTCATAAGGCAAAGTCAGGTCATTTTCTAAGCTAGGAACAAAATTGCAAGTTTATCCAAGGCAAGAAATAGCGTTTAGGATAAAATTCGCTCTAGACCCTTTGGAAGGGTCAGGAGCGAAAATCCTCTTTCAAGCATATCATCTTGCTCTTCAAACATCAATCAAATCCCTCTCCAGGCAAGAACATATCAATTCACCTCCAAACATGCCTTAGGAAATATCACTTAGTCAAAAATGAGGAGACAAAGAGTTTTACAATGATTTTCGCCCTGGACCCTCTAGAAGGGTCAGGAGCGAAATTGACATTTTCAAAGTAGATGTTACCTTGATTCGCTTCATCCTCCATCAAACTTGATCAAACCAACTCCTTTTCTTCACTGGCTCTGCTAAACTGACTCAAACCGGGAAACAAACAGGACTCTGACAAGAAAACCCTCAAATCTAGTCCTGACCTGAATTCACCCTGTCCCCTGATCTAACCAACTTGACTCTCCTGAAAGGCATGCTTAATTTTGGTAAACTTGAGGTTTCAGGCAGACAACTAACAACTCCCCAAAACAAGGCTAGACTCAGCTTGAAAGAAACCCTAAAACGAGCTTCTAAGGATTAACCCTAATCTAGCCAACCTAGGCAAACCACTCACTCACTCAAAACCCTAAAAAGCAGAGAGAAAACAAGCAAAGAGAAAACAAAACCTAAAGCAAAAAGGGGGGGTCCCCATTCTAATGGGGCAATGTCTGAAATGGTCACAACAGGTTCCCAATGTCAGATCATGACTACAGGATAGCTCAACGGTTTGATGTGTTTTGCTAGTAACACAAGGGGGCTTACGTTTGCAATAAGCTGGTCTGCATCCAACAATGCTGCGATTCTTGAGCTGGGAAATAAAATCAAAAGGGAAGGGTTTACGAGACCTAGGGACAGTGAGAATAAAAGTTAATGCAGCGAGTAGACAGATTTTGATAAACCAATTCTTGTTTCACCAAAGATACCCTCACAACTCGGCAAGAACGGTGCAAGCTCCAAAGGGATGAAGGATTTTCAGACTATGGGGATTCATCCAAGCACCCAATTCTAGCGCAACCTAAGACAAATACTCACAGTTGAACTAGGCACAATTTTGGGTTCAGACTAACCATGTACGGTGACCTACAGTCAACAGGTTCCCCAATGGTATGAACCTGAAATACATCAAATACCCCCCACATTTCACCATCAAAATCATTGAACTCTAATTCTAACCAGTTGAAGGGAAACCATGCAAACAGGGGAAAAACAAAATAATAAACACCATGTTTCAATGTTTATGTATTGATTTCAACTGCTATTACAACAATTGCTCACAACAGTTCTACTCTATTTCTAATCTACAAACTGCATCTAACTATTCTAACTCCTAAAAATCTAACTCTCTAACCTCTAAGAGTCTAAAAATCTAACCCTTTACAAGAGAGAGGCACTTGCCTTTTATAGAGTTTACAATTTGAACCAAAGGTCAAGATTGACTGCATCCAAGGGCCTTGATCTGCCTTCTAGAAACTTGGCAGCTTTAACCCATGCCTAGTTACTTTCAGTTGTCCTCCCAACCACTTTCTCAACTACCTGTTGACGTGTATTTTGTACACAATCATACACAGAATAAAATACCTAAAGGCATCTTATCCTCTCTTGAGAAAATAGTCTCTAACTGCTGAAGATTCGCGTAAAGGATCAGTTAGGTAGACTCCAAGGTTCTTTTAGTGGGGTCTCCACGTGTGGACAAGCTCCAGTGGTATGATGTGATTTGCTGGAATCACAAGGGGACTTACATTGAACTTCCGATCTGCTTTGCTGGACACAGGCTCTTACTAACTTAAATTAAAAAAAATGGAAAAAGGATAAGGGCGAAGAGAGGATCTAATCCTAATACTAAGAATGTAGGAGCAATGATTGGATTTTTGATGAAACTCTAACTAGGTCTTGTTTTGACATCAATGGAACATCTACACAAGACTAGTGCGATCTTCTAAGGGGAGCTTTATGATGTTCAAATCATCACCGCAGGCATAGATACCATCCAAGTTGATGCATATCAATGAAGAAGCGACAAATTGAAATTGAGCTTAAGCTGAATGATTCCAGTTGACTACGCAAGGCAAGTCTGCAATCAACAAACTGCTAGTAGTATGGATGTACGAATTCCACCATCAATCAATCACATTTCCTCCATTCATCTAATTATCTACCATCTAAGATTGAAGACTTCAACAAGAAACCATGCAAATTGCAAGAAAACGACATATTTCACCATTACTTCAATGAAAATGGAGTTTGTTTACAATCAATGGCAACAATTTCTTGCCTTGTCCTCCTATTCTACTCTAATTGCTATTCTATCAACTATATTCTAACTCTTCCAACTATTTACAACTCTCTCTAATCATCTAAAATTCCCCTTTACAAAATGAAATGCTTGGGCTTATATAGTGCCCACAATACAATTTGATGGCTTAGATCAATTCAAGATCAATGGCCAAGATTTTACAATGAAAACCCTAATTAGGGTTTGTTACAACCATTACATAACATTTAATGCTTGACCAATGATAAAATTGTATTGCTTGGACACATGTCCCTTCTAGAAAAAATCGACCAATGGATAGCCGGGGTAGGTACATCGAAGTTTGTGCCACCTTCCATGAGTTAAGTACATTGAATCTGGACATGCTGAGGTGAACTTCACTGACTGGAGGAGTGATGACTGGGATGCCACCTCATCTGACACTTGAAGCTTGCTAGATATTCAATTTGATGTCGTTGAGAGGCTATCTTTAATTAACTCTTGTTCTAACTCCTTTTGTCCTTGATGTGCAGGATGACGATGTACCTCGCCTTGGAACGCTGGATTGAAAGAGGTCGCCCATGTCTTGGCTTGATCGTCCTGGCGAAGACCGTCCTGGCGAAGACCGTCCTTGATCCGGCTTGATTTTCCTTGAAGAGACCTCCATTTGACGCCTACACAACATTTCAAAATTAGTAACATGATTTTGCAATACATAACATAAATTAGAGAGCAATTTTTTAGGAAACTTAATGATAAGTCCTTTATTAATCATTTCCTAAAAACGACTCTTGAGCTAGGAATTCAAAATTTCAAAATTTCAAAATCTAAGCTATGACGATTAACAATCAAAATCAAAACAATAAATCCATATCGCCATACCTCACTAGAGAGCTAACTCTAGAATGCAAAATGAGGAATTTGCCTAGGCAAAAATCAAAATTCGATAGTCTTGATGTGATCTTCAAAAGAACATTCCTCTTATCAACTTCGCCACCCTTCAAGTCTTGGACGTGATCTCCTCTTCAAGTTAGCAATTTCACCATCTTTGATATGTCTTTGACGTCCTAGGCAACTTTGCTCAAATGGAAACTTCAAGTTCGCCTCTCCTTTGGATAGTAGTTTCGCACCACCTTTGATTGAATTCGCTCCTCTTCTTGAATGATAATTTCGCCCTTCCTTTGTATGAAATTCGCTCCTCTTTCGCCTTCTCCAAGTTGCATATGAGAGATGATAAATGATGATGTGAAAATGAAATAAACACCTTCCTTTATAGGCGCTCACCTTCATATTGACCTTAGGCCGACTTTTTGCAAAATATAGCAATTAAAACGATTTTTAAATAAATAATAAAGGCCGACCTTGACAAAATAAACCCAAGCGCTCCCTTTTGATTTTTATTAAATTAATAATTAATTATTAAATGCCTTTATTTTTAATTAATAAATTTCGATTTTTTACAAAGGCAAAAAATAATTAATAAATACATACCATGCGCTATTTAAATGCTTTTAATTAAATATCGATTTTTTTTCTAGCATTTAAATAAATTTAAAAAATGTGTTTTAAGCGCCAAAATGAAAAAGTGAGAAGATACGTACCTCATCGCCCTGGTCCCTGACTGAGGGACAGGAGCGATCCATCAATTTGGTCATGATTCTTGCAATTTTTACGTCCAAGGTCTTCATCCTTACGTCCAAATCGCCATTTTAGCTGGGTCCTTTGAGTTAGATTGACTTGCATGTGTGAATGAGTGCCTTTGGATGTAATATCGCCCTGGTCCCTTCCTGAGGGACAGGAGCGATCCTAGTGTCCTGGCTCAAATTTGCAAACTTTTGATCTTTGTTCTTCATTCATTGTCTTCCAAAGGACGTCCTTGACCATGCCTATCTTTGCCTTGTCTTGGTTTTGACGGAACATGAGTGTTTTAGTAAAAATCGCTTTGGTCCTTGTCCAAAGGACAGGAGCGATATAGGCTCTTTGTGCAAATTGGTAGCATTTTAACGTTCAACACTTTGGTATATCACCTTCAAAAGACGCCTTAGACCTTTTACCATCTTGCAAAACCTTGGCTTGACGTAAATTTTGAGAGACTTGGCCAATATAATCAATATCGCTCTGGTCCCTTCCTGAGGGACAGGAGCGAACTTCAAGTTTTTAAGCTTGTCCTTGCGTTCTTCAACTTGCCATTACCTTCAATGCGTGAAATGACGTCCCTTGATTCCTCTTGGTGGCTTGATACTTGTTAAACTTTCAAAATCTTGGTCTTTATGGAAATTTCGCTCTGGTCCCTTCCTGAGGGACAGGAGCGAATTAGGATATTTTAGAGCAAATCCCTCAATGTGGCGATCCTTGTAACTTTGTGCTTGATGGAGATGCTTCGAAACGTCCTTGGTACCTTGTTCTTCGCCTTGGAGTGTCCTGATCTTGGAGGGACGGCAATATAATCATCATATCGCCCTAGTCCCTTGGAGAGGGACAGGAGCGATCTTGGCTTTGTATGCTTCACTTCACTTTGCTAGCTTCCAGATTTATATTCAACGGGTTCATAATGCGTCCTTCCATTCATCCATGCCTTGGAATCGGTCGTAACTTGGCGAGAAAATCATCTATAACAAAAATCGCTCTGGTCCCTTCCTGAGGGACAGGAGCGAACTTAAGCATTTTATTGTTTTGATCAAGTCTGGATGCTCTATCATGCTCATTTCGTCCTTCACCATGCCTTTGATGTCTCGATTCGTCCGAACAAGGTCAGGAATGGCTCAACTAATCATTTTCGCTCTGGTCCCTTGGTGAGGGACACGAGCGATTCGCCTTGGTCCCTTGGAGAGGGACAGGAGCGCTTTTTCGCTGTGGACCCTTGGAGAAGGACACGAGCGAAATTTGACTTTTCGCACTCTCAATCAAGGCAATTTTAATGGAATATAACATTTAAGTATAAGAAAGAAGAAACATAGAAGGAAATTCTTATACTTTAAGTTATATTCCATATATACTTTCAGGATGTTTGAGAGTGGTTTCAGACCTCCAGGAGTTATATTGCAAAATCTAGTTTTTGGAGGTTTTTTCAGTTTCCAGACTTAGTCAAATTCAGGATCAGGGCATTCCAGACTTAGCCAAATTTCAGGATCAGGACCTCACTCAGGCCGGACTTGCTATCCTATGTGATCCCCTGGGCGACGCTTCAAGTTATATTCATTTGATAAAATGCACCTCTCTGGACCTTTTCACATCGTCAAGACGTTAAAATCTTGCAAGGACAAAGCAAAATTGGATTTGTAGCTCGGGTCCTTCACTGAGGGACAGGAGCGATTTTTCCCCTGGAGGCATTTCTGTGTTCATGAAAATCTTCAATTTATATTCAATGGAAAGATCTCGCCTTTCTCCATCACTTCCAATTCGTAATTCATCTTGACCCTGCAAGAATAGTAAGATATTTGAAAACGAGCTCCCGTCCTTCACTGAGGGACAGGAGCGATTTTGCTCCTACAGGCCAAAATATCATGATTTTACACATTTTATCACTTCACAAGGCGAAAACAAATCATTTGAAATGCCTAGGATCAAAATTCAAAAAAGTCAAAATTTGGTCAAAAATATTCAATTGGACAAAAATTCACATTTCATCTTCAACACTTAGACAAATTTAAGCTCTGCATCAACATTCCAATTGAAAATTAGACCATTCTGGCGAATTCATTTCATTCAAAATTTGCATTCTAGAAAAGGAAACTCAAAAGCCCTCAAAAACGACTGGATTTTGGTCCGAAAAGACGGTAATTAGAACCCTAAGGCTTGACCCTAAATCCAGACAACTAACAAACTAACAAAACCCTAGAAAAAGCAAAGCGAAAACGAACAAAACGAGCAAAAAAACATGGGTCCCCATTTGCAATGGGGCGATGTGTGAAAACGTCACAACACTACCTACAACTGTTTGGCATCAATTCAGGTCAATCTAGTAGTTGGAAATAACTGACCTGTGTCCCTTCATTTTAAATACATTAAATGGGGTCTACAGGCAATCCTTTTACAATAAAGCAGTTCAATTTTTAAACTGATTTTTTGGAATTAATTCCAATTGTGCATTTCTGAGAATGCATACACTTGTAGCATTCTGAGTGTTCTTTGTCTTCGATCTTGCGGGTGGATCTAAACTCTGTGGTTCAAGTGGTGGCACGCTTCCCTGTGCTTTGTTTTGATCTTGCACTCCATCTTTGCTTCCCAGCCTCGATCGCGATCATGTCTTCAATTTGCACCTCAAGTTGCCACCTTAGCTCGACATCAATCTGCAAAAGTGAGTTCAACCTAAATTAACCACTTCAAATAAATTTAACAAATAAGTGTTGAAAGACACTTAGCAACTTTTACATATCCTTTGTTGACGCAAACTCAGCCCTTAAGGTGAAAATACAAACACCTTTCAAAAACTCGGCCTTTAAGCTAAAATGCAAGAATTTTAAACACCTACGTTATATGTCAAATTTGGGTCTTTTAGGCAAAGTGTGCAATTTTGACCAACAAGGGGGAAACTCGGACTTTGGAAGAGTATTGTGAGCCCCTCTACTTCTTGCAAAACAAACAAAAATGTCGAACCTTGCTAATAGAATTCGTCCCTTTTGCAAGCTAGACTATTATAGTGCGATTTTAAATTTGTGCAAAATTCGGCCTTTTGGGTACAAATGTGTGATTTCTAAAGACTCCTTCGCTTGCAAACTTAATAAAACCACCGAACTTTACTTTCTCCTCCCTAGTTTCGGGTTTTCAAAGGAGAATGTGCGGATTTGAGTTTAAATGCCCCCCCTTGTTTTAGGCCAAAACTCGGCCTTATTGGGTGAAAAGACAGAACTTTTGTCTTGTAATTTCAACAAAAATGCCAAACTATTTAACATCCCTTTGAAATTCAGGATTTTTTAAAGGGAATGCGAGATTAAATTGAACTCAGCCCTTTTGGTTTAAGCGCAAACTTTGTTTCTCATAAACACCCTTTGCTTTTAATATAAAACTCGGCTACCTAGCTTGAAATGAGCGATTCTTTCATTTCAAACACCCTCTCTCTTTCGAAGCATGGAAAAGGGTCGAGTTTGTTTTGAACCTCAGCACTTTTATACAAATGTGCGAACTTTGTGCAGCTTTGATGACTTTTGCACAATCATGCTAAACGCCAAACTTTTCTCTTCATTTCCTTTCGACCAGTGAGCAAACTTCTTCTGGCTTGGCACTTTTTGCAAAATGCGATTCTTTTTGCCTTTGAGAGAACTCGGGCCTTTTGAGCAAAATGCACAATTTTCATCAGCGTCTTGCAAAACAAACAAAAATGCCAAACTTGCCTATATGCCCTCGAACTTAGAGAAAGTTCGGCCTCATGAAGAACATTGTGTGATTTATAATACGGCGTCCTTGTCAATTCTTTCACTTTGCTGATTTTGGAGAGAAAGTTCGGCCTCATGAAGAACATTGTGTGATTTATAATACAGCGTCCTTGTCAATTCTTTCACTTTGCTGATTTTGGAGAGAAAGTTCAGCCTTTCAAGGAGGAATGTGCGATTTTTGACTTAGAAGATGAATTGATACTAGACTCAGGGTTTTGCCGGCGATTTGAAGGCGTATTGTGCTTAGTCAGTATATTTCTCGAGGTTAGAAGGCTCAAATTTATTTTTGGCTGTGAACTACAAAAGCCTCTCATCTCCCTTTCTCTCCGGGCAAACTAGCACGAGGGGGTCCCCATCAAGAACAGGGTATGGTGTGATGCACAATAGTTCCAATTGAAGATCTTATGCACACTACGAGTTAGTTTAAGAAACTGAGTATTCAACCTTGAAGGTCCACATTACATATAACTTATATTCTGATGAAATTGGTGTATTACATGCTGAGTTGGTGCTCAAATCTTGAATTAGAGGATTGGTGTCTCCTATAGGTTGGCTCCTGCAAATGTATTTGGGGATTGGTGTCTTACCTACATCATTTTGTAAATTCCTTATTATATTCCTGTGAGGTTAGATTTGGGCAGTAGACCCAAGTAGCTATTCTCACCATGGTTTTTCCCCTTCGGCTTTCCACGTAAATCTGGTCTCATATGGCTTTTGATCAATAGCATTAAAAGCGGAATTCCAAACATGACTCCAATCCGCTAGTACAAAACAATTGAAGAATTAAAAACAAACAAATAGCCATCATCTCCTACCTCAATAAGCAGGAAGAGGATTTGGCCATTCTAAGATGCTACTACTAGAATGTCCTTGAGAGAACTAAAGTTGTTGAAAGGATTATAAATACCAAAAGTATCTGGAGGGACAACACATAAGTCAAACAGCAATTGCAGAGACTTCACAATCCCAAATGACAGCTCACAACAAGGAATTTTCCTCTTAGTGAACTTGTTGGTCCTGCAGATCCATGGAATACTCAAATGAATTGCCAAGGGAAAGGATATGTTGGCTGCAACTGGAATTCAGAAGGCCATCCACCTCAAGGCCCTAACAATGGGAAGCTTATTTACAACCCTACTCAGAACAGCACTAAAGACTAAACTAGTACTCTCATGTTTTGGTGTTATCTTAGCTATCTATTTCACATTTTCTCTAAGTAGCTTTTTGTGGTTCTTTCATTTGAAATAGCCTTCTAAATAATTTCATGTTTGTAATCTTGGTTAGCATCAATATAATCTTGAAGACGTGTGTGTTTCATGCCCCCTCTTGTAGGCATCTATAAGCATCCTCTACAAGCAGGCGCTTGTAAGGTATTTTTGTAAACTGCCTTACCCATATACTTAATATTCAGAAAATAAAATAAAAAGTAGACCTGCATTCTAGTCAAGTAAGCAAGTTATATTAGTTTGTTTGCGCTTTTGTATTCTTGAATATTCTAATTTAGTAATTAACAGTTGAGAAAGTTCATTTCAGGACATTGTCTCCAGATTGACGAGAAGTCACTGTTGAGATTTAGACTTTCAGATTTAAACTATACTCAGAAAACTGAAGTTAATTACTAAATCAATATATTTGTTGTTTAGTTTAATTACTTTCAGACTTAGACAAAAACATAAATTGAGCAAAATGAACACGACACACAAATACCCTGGGAAAACCTCCTAGGGGGAAAAACCCAGCCAACAGATCTTCAGATCTGACTATGAATTATATCCAATTGTAACAGTACATTACTTAGCTGGTAGCTTTGATGTGGCACACCAATTTGTCTAAGCCTTTCACATAGCAATACAACTCTTGAATCTGCTTTGCATATAACAGCAAGATGACCTTCAGATGAACAGATCTGGAAATTGTCTTTGGCTTCACATATGTCTTGCCATTCGCATCTTCTATTGAAGTTCACCCTTGTATTAACAGTCACCTCAATGCACACTTCCTTCACCTCGCATTTAGAATTCTTTCTTTCTGATTTTCACACTTGCAAAATGATTATTGCATGTGATATCATTGTATGTTAATGAGGTCAAGTAGTTGTTTATTTATATGAGGCAAGAGGACCTATTTGAGGTTGGCTTGGTGCTGATCCTTTTTTATTATTTTTTATTTTATTTTTTTCAGTACGCCAGGGGTATCCCTGCGACCCAGTCCAGCGACCCAACCCGCCTTACCTTGGACTTACTTTTATTGCCAAGATGGGGCAAGGAAGGGGCGAACTGAGGCGAGACTAGTCCCCTAGGGAGAGAATCCAGAGCCCGCAACTAGTCCTCCCTCTTAAATCCAAACCCACCATCCAAGCCAACTCGCCTACCCGTACGGGCTCTTTTATTTATTTATTTATTTTATTACTTTATAGGGTCGGCCCTATTAGAGGGAACACGTTTCCCTTTTGAGTGGTGTGTGTCTTTTAGTTATAGGGTCAGCCCTATTAGAGGGAACACGTTTCCCTTTAGTGTGGCGTGTGAGAGGGGAGAGAAGGGCCCAGCCCTTGGTGGATTCCAATGTTGCCTTAAGGCAATTGGAATCCGCATTCTACCTAGTTACAATCAACACTCCCTCTTAACTAGGGAGAAAGATAATCTTACAAACAGGTTACAAGATTAGGGCCCAACCCTAAGTAATACATACAATGTTTAAATTGTAATCCGAACTTAGCTGTCAACTTCAAATACTCCTTAGAGAGGATCACAACAAGTAGCCACAAATAGTAGCCCATAGTATCCATCTTGTACTGCCTATGGAGAGTGAATCCAAAACTTTAACATGCACACTTGCAAGTCATGAATACATACACAAGTATTCATGCACATCATGGAGTTTTTCCATGCCATCCATCACGCATATCCACCATTCATTGCCTTTACCTCAGTCTTCTCCCAAAGAAGAATGTAACATCATAATCTTCCATCTTGCACCCAAACATAGAGTGGAGTTACATAACCATTGTCCTCCATCTCGCACACAAGCATAGAATGAAAACATAGTCCTCCATCTTGCACACAAGCATAGAATGGAATCTAATAAACATAATCCTCCATCTTGCACACAAGCAAAGAATGGAATAAACATAATCTCCATATTGCACACAAGCAAAGAATGGAATAAACATAATTCTCCATCTTGCACACAAGCAAAGAATGGATCCACCTTACATTGCTCGCAGAGGGTGGAGAGGATCTTTTCTGCCATCTTATATTGCCCGTAGAGGATGGTTACATTTGATCTTCTCCCTGATCTCCCTGAGAAGAGTACAATACCATCTTGCATTGCCTGCAAAAGGTGGTTGATACAACACAATGTATCACTAAGGTTGAGACTCCCTCTCAACCAAGGCGGTGTTCTCCACAGCTCCAAGTCTATCTTTTGAAGTACTCAAGCGTCAAGAGACTTGGTGAGAACATCTACAACACGGGATTGTCCTACCATAAAACACTGAATTGTCAGGTATCTCTATACAACCCTGATAATAAATCAAAACAACATAGCAAGAATTTTGAAAAACCACACTGCTTCTCTTGATGCAACACTTGTAACAATGTATTTAGCTTCAGCAATACTCAATGCAACTGAGGACTGTTCTTGTAGGTCCAAGAGATAGCAGCGGGTGAATGCTTGAAGTGTTTTCCTTGTCTGTAACACATCTTGACCAATCTGAACCTAAGTAGTCTTCTAATGTGATGGCAGCTTCAGCCCATAATCAATTGTGTCTTGCAAATATATCAAGATATGCTTGGCTGCAACAATATGCTTAGCTTTCATTAGCTGAAACACTCACCAATCAACCTGCCTCTATTCAGATGAATCTGAAAAATCATAGTTGGCTACAGACATACTCAACTTCTTCAAGTTAGTTTCCATATAGGTTTACAATCCATAATTCTAACATAACAATAGAAAACTTGACTTAGAATAATTTCATTAGATCCTTGCCACACTTCTATCCTAGAAGTAATGCATTTTAGATTTAGATCTTCCATCTCAATTCTGAGCTAATTCTTTCTTATATCAAATTATGAGACTATCTTTATCAGTCAAAGTTAGATCATCCACATAAGAAATCAAAATTAGCATTTCAAATACTTTAATGAACAGGTTAGAATCTTTACAAAACCCTAGGCTTATCAAGTAATTGTCAATTCTTTCATACCAAGAGTTTTATTGAAGATCATAGGGCTCCCTTTTAATCCTCAATATCAGACTGATAGCCAAGCATCATAATATCATAAGTATTCATAAACAAGGATGAGAAATGCCAACTTCACCTTTTATGAATTGGACCCATGGCGCAATTATGATCATGACACATCTTCAAACTTCTTCTAATTGAATTTGAAGATCCTTATGCCTTATTTCAAAGCTCCCTCTGAAGCCACATCAATCCAAGCTTATGGATTTCTGATGTCAGTAAGTGTTAGAATATTTAATCTTTACTTAGCTTAGGTTTATTTAGTTTAGGATATTCCTTTGGAATTCCTACATGTAATTTGTCCTCTAGTACATGTGTGAGGACAAGTCATTTCTTTTATTTTCCTTTATTAAGGAATATTAGATTTCCTCCATAAGAGGATGTGGACACATGGCACACACATTTTATGAATGGTGGCATTCATAGATTTGGGAGTTACTTTGTAACTCCTCTCCTCATCTCTATTTAAGAGATGCCTCCTCTCTCATTTCTTCTTAATGACAATATTGTAAAGAGCTTCTTGCTCTCTCTCTCTCTCTTTCATTTTTAGGCATTGCCTCATTCATAATATCACAAGGGGTTTTTCTTTGCTTTTCCCCTTTCAAAAGTTCTTGTGCCTCCTTCTTCACATTTGGGTGATGCTCCAAGTTTATTGCTTTTCTCTTGGTAACAATTACTTCATCATAAACTTTCTTGGATTAATTTTCCTTTCCTTGCTCTTTTATTTCCTTTCATGGTATCAGAGCAGGTTTCTAATCCTTGTTTTAAGTTAACATTGATGAAGGTTACCATTCTGTGGAGTTCACCTTGTTGGAGGCATTCTTGAGAGGAGAAGAAGTCATTTTCTAATATTTTCTATTGTGCAGGTTTTAGTTTCAGATTTTAATTTTTTTTTCAAACTTGTTAACAAGTTTGCCTGCAGGTTTAATCTCCTATTCTAGTTAGTTTTTTATTAAAAAAAGGGCTTTGGAAGGCTTGCGGCCAAACTTCCTCCTTTTTTTTAGTTTAAATTTGTATCTTTGAAAGGCTTGCCGCCAACGTTTCTATTTTTTTTAGTGTGCATAGTTTGGAAGGTTTACCGCCAAAATTAGTCTCCTTAATTTATTTGGTCGGCTTGCCGCCAAAACTAATTTATCATTAAACTTCATTTCTGATTCACTTGCAGATTTTAACCTTTTTCTTGCTTACAACTATTCTGATTCAATTTGTTTAAATCTGCCATTCAGTCCTAACATCTTTATTTGCAGGTGTTATTGATAAATAAAAACGATAATCTTTATTTAAACTTAAATTTGTTGAGGATTAAACTCAAACTTAAATTTGTTCTTCTTGTATGATTGTATCTGTTTTGTTTTTCAGTCATTGGACTGTGACTCTATTGTCCCTTTCAACCATACCGTGGTTATCATTTTGAGTTGTTTTAGATATTTTATGGTTTATTGTTAAATAAAATAAGTTTATTATTGCTTTTACCAGTGCCGAGCATAAAAACATGCGGATGTCATAAATCCAAAATAAGGCTGCAAACCTACTGAATTTTTTTCTTAAGAGTTGATAACAGTTGTTAAAGTATTTTCGCAGTATCTTACAGTTCACCTACTTTTTACCATCAATCAAATCAATTTGAGGAAAACATATTTGGTTAAATAATGACCGAATGAAGAAATTGGGCATTAAAAAGCCACTTTCTTCAAACATAAGTCGTGGCACAAAAGATTCAGAGATTAAAATCGACATCAGTTGCCAGATTTCAGATTTCAGATTCTCAGGTATACTATGATCACATTTGAACCATAAAAAGTATTGAATGCTCTAAAATCCTTGACAGTAATCCTGCGATCGCTCTGTGGCCTCTTGAACCTCTTCACACGCTTCTTAACAATCTTCTTGTTCAACAAAGGCTGAGGCATCGGCATCTTGCTTTGCTTTCCTTTTCCTGCTCGCTCTACTCTCCGCCGCTACCCTGTTCCTGCACCAAAGCCCTCGAGACCAGTTACGATCTGCCTGTGGGTTTGAGGTGTTTTGTCAAACAGTTCATCGTGCCTTGTTTACTACAGTTTACCGCAAACAGTTCATCGTGCCTTGTTTACTACAGTTCCACATTTTGCAAGCATCTACTGCCAGGGCGTTAAATGAGACCACTCGCAATTGCATCCATACCGAAACCAATAGGCATTTCTGTTAGAGCCCTCGCATAGCAGTCTTTCTTCCAGCGTTGATCTCTGCATAGTAACGCCAAACCCTAAAACCCGTTAAAAACGCCTCTGCATAGTAACGCCATAATTTTAGATATAAAGTTAAAAAACGTCTCTGCACCTCTGCATAGTAACGCCATAATTTTAGTAACGCCATAACGTTAAAAAAAAAAAATTTAGTTATAAAGTTTTTTTAAATTTCAAATAAATTAAAGTTTTTTGAATAAAGTTTTTTTTATAAAGCTTTTAATATACAATAGTTTTATTTTGTTATTAAGAGTTGCAATTTGTTTAAATCAAATTTTAAAAAAAAACCAAAAAAAACAATTTCAATTTGTTATTAAAATATAATTTTTTCTTTGGTAAATATTTTTTTTGTTTAAAAATTTGTTATTTAAGATTTGAATATAACATTTTTTTTACATAAATTTTGTTATAGTTCTTACTCAAATCTGGTTTATTTTTAAATCAAGGAGGTTAATTTTTATTTTTTTTAATCAAAGGGGTAATTTTTTTTACAAACTATTATTTTGCTATCATGTCTACATTAATTCCAGAAATTAAATTAAATAGTTCCAATTATCATTCTTGGAAAACACATATCTCGTTTATTTTTCATTTCAAACACCTTTTGGATGTTGCGACTGATAAAACATTTGAACCCGCTACATCTGCTCCTCAAGCCGACCTAGATAGATGGAAGGCTCAAAATGAGGAAGCACTTGGTTTAATTGGTATTTCAATGGTTCCTGATTTGTATGTTTTAATTGGAAATTGTACAAAAGCGCATGAAGCTTGGGAAATTTTAAAAACTACTTATGATAGCTCAAATGAATCCCGAAAAAGTCAACTTCAAGATCAACTTGAAGATCTAAGGTATACAGATTTTAAAACTATGGATGAATTCTTATTAAAGTTTGATTCTGTTAATAGTCAATTAACTGGTTTAAAAGTTACTCTAGCTGATTTACGTTTAATTCATCTTATTCTTAAAAAATGTCTTCCTCGTCAATTTCAACAATTTATTACGAATATTCATGCTCAACTTGCTATTCCTAGCTTAGCTACTCAATTAACATATGATATTTTTCGTAATTTATTGCGTCAAGAGGAAGCTAAATTAATTCAATTTGGTACTCTTAAAAGTAGTGAACATGCTTTTATGTCTAAAAATCAAAATCATAATAATAATTTTAGATCCAATAATAATAAACATAATCATAATCATAATAATAATCATAATAATAATCACAAATCTCCTAATTATCAATCTCATTCTAAATCCTATCATAATAATTCTCATAATAATAATCACAATAATCAAAGGAATAATTCTCAAACAAGACCCCATTGCACATATTGTGGGAAAGATGGACATATTACTAATAATTGTTTTAAGAAACAAAATGGTAAAAAGCCCATGAATCAAAATAATCAAAATAATCAACATAAACCTCATTATAAGAAGGGTAATAATAATAATGGTAATTCATCTCGTCATGCATTTACATGTACTTATAATGTTTCTCAACCACTTGAGTGGATTATTGATTCTGGTGCATCTCAACATGTTACTTCTCATAAAAAATGTTTTGAATCTTTGCATCCCGATATTTCTAATATTCCTGTTCAATTAGCTAATAATCATAATTGTAAAGTTGAAGCTATTGGTGATGTGAATGTTCCTAATGGGAAATTACATGATGTTCTCTATGTTCCTGAATTAAAATCAAATTTGATTTCAGTTCCTAAACTTTGTCAAGATTATAAGATTAACTTTTATAGGGGCGTATGTTATATCATTGATCCAAACACTAATCATGTTATTGCTACTGCTAAAATGGATAGTGATAACTTATTCAAGTTCTATGAATTTGCTCCTCCAAAGTATTCTTTGCTTACTACTGTTGATTTTACTATATGGCATGAAAGACTTGGCCATCTCAATTCTGATTATATTTCATTGATGCAAAAAGCAAATATGGTTGATGGATTGCCTAGTATTGTTCCTTCTCAAATTGTTTGCAATGGTTGCATGAGTGGTAAGATGCATAGGGAACCCTTTCCTCATGGTCAATCTTGGAGGGCATACACTAAATTGCACCTCGTTCATAGTGATCTCTTGGGTCCCATGGAGAATCCCTCCATCCAAGGTTCAAGGTATGCACTTACCTTTGTTGATGATTTTTCCAGAAGAACATGGATATATTTCCTTCATAGTAAGGATCAAGTGCTTGATGTTTTTACTGAATTTCATATGTTTGTAGAAAGGCAATCTGGTTCTAAAATTAAGATTCTTCGTACTGACAATGGAAGAGAATATGTCAATAATACATTTAATGCTTATTTGAAATCTTTTGGAATTAAACATGAGCTTACTGTTCCTTATACACCACAACAAAATGGTGTGGCAGAACGGAAGCATAGGACAATTGTTGAAATGGCTAGATGTTTATTGCATGCTAAAAATATGGATTACAAGTTTTGGGCTGAAGCTATGGCTTGTGCAACATATTTAATTAATAGAACACCTACCAAAGCCTTAAAGGATAAAACTCCTGAAGAAGCTTGGTCTGGTAGAAAGCCTAATTTGCAGAATTTAAGAATTTTTGGTTCCATAGCTTATGTTCACAAACCTAAGGAGAAAAGAAAAAAATTAGATGCTAAATCTTCTCCTTTTATTTTTGTTGGTTATGATGAAAATACTAAAGGTTATAGAGTTTACAATCCTATTACTAACAAGGTAAAAGTTGCAAGAGATGTTTGTATTGCAGAAAAAGGCATTCATGATTGTTCTAAAGTGAAGGATGATGACCTTGGTCAAACCAAAGTTGTGCTTGTGGAGGACCAACCTCCTTCTCTTAACCCTACTCCTAATGCATCTCTTTCTATTCCTTCTAGTGATAGTGATGATGATAATAATAACTCTACTCCTCATGACTCCTCTTCTAGTGATGAATCCATTACTTCTAAAAGAAGACCTAAATGGTTTAAATCTTTAATTCAAGATAGTGATGAATACTTAGCTAGAATGGATAAACTTCAAGCTAGGAGAGTTAATTATTGTAATTATGCTTTAATGACTACTATTATGAATTCTAATGATCCTAAAACATTTGATCAAGCTAAAAATCAACCACATTGGCAAAAAGCAATGAAGGAAGAATATGATACTTTAACTTCTAACCAAACTTGGGATTTAGTTCCCTTGCCTCATGGTAAAAATCTTGTTTCTTGCAAGTGGCTTTATAAAACTAAATTGAATGCTAATAATCAAATTAGTAAATTTAAAGCTAGATTAGTTGCTAGAGGTTTTTCTCAAATTGAAGGCTTAGATTATAATGAAACTTTTGCTCCTGTTGCTAAAATGCCTACAATTAAACTTGTGCTTGCTTTAGCTTCTAGAATGAATTGGCCTATTCACCAAATGGATGTTAAAAGTGTTTTTCTTAATGGTGATTTACATGAAGAAATTTATATGTCTCAACCTCCTGGTTTTATTAAAGAAGGTAATGCACACTTAGTTTGTAAATTAAAGAAATCAATTTATGGATTAAAGCAATCTCCTAGGGAGTGGTATTCAAAGATTAATGAATTCTTTCTTTCTCAAGGCTTTATTAGAAGTAAAAATGATCCTAACTTGTATATTAAACATAGTGAAGATGATATTATAATTATTATCTTGTATGTAGATGATTTGATTCTTACTTCAAGTTCCAATACTTTGATTTCTGATATTAAGTTTCAACTTAATCAAAAATTTCAAATGACTGATTTAGGTCTTTTACATTATTTCTTAGGAATGCAAATTTGGCAAACCTCTAAAGGAATTTTCTTATCTCAAAGTAAATATGCTCAAGATCTCATAGATAAGTTTAAAATGAATGATGCTCATCATGTTTCAATTCCTATTGAATTAGGCACTAAGTTAATGCTTGATATGCAAACTCCTCTTGTTGATCCTACTTTGTATAGACAATTAGTTGGAAGTTTAAATTATTTAACTCTTACTAGGCCAGATATTGCTTATAGTGTTGGTTTGGTTTCAAGATTCATGTCTAAACCTCAACAAACACACTTTAAAGTTGCTAAAAGAATTTTAAGATATATTAAAGGAACTATTAATGTAGGTTTGTTTTATGATGCAAATTCTGATTTTACTTTAAAAGGTTTTACTGATTCCGATCTAGGTGGAGATCCCAATGATGGGAAATCTACTTGTGGTTATTGTTTCTTTGTTGGTTCAGGAGCAATTTCTTGGAATAGTAAAAAGCAACAATCTACCTCTCTTGGATCCACTGAAGCTGAGTACAAAGGATGCACTAATGCTTCCAAAGAAGTCTTGTGGCTTAGAAGATTACCTGAAGATTTGGGTCTACCTCAACACGAACCAACTCCATTGTATTGTGACAACCAAAGTGCCATTGCCTTGGCTAAAAATCCAGTTTTCCATGCAAGGACAAAACACATTGCTCTCCAACACCACTTTATTAGAGAACAAATTGAAGACGAGCAAGTTTCACTCCTCTATTGCAAGGGGGAAGACCAAGTTGCAGATATTTTGACCAAGCCACTTTGTAAAGAAAAGTTCCAATTTCATTGTAAAAATCTTGGATTGCAACCCATTAAAGGGTTTGATGTAAGCTCCCCAAGTAAAGCTTAAGGGGGGGTGTTAGAATATTTAATCTTTACTTAGCTTAGGTTTATTTAGTTTAGGATATTCCTTTGGAATTCCTACATGTAATTTGTCCTCTAGTACATGTGTGAGGACAAGTCATTTCTTTTATTTTCCTTTATTAAGGAATATTAGATTTCCTCCATAAGAGGATGTGGACACATGGCACACACATTTTATGAATGGTGGCATTCATAGATTTGGGAGTTACTTTGTAACTCCTCTCCTCATCTCTATTTAAGAGATGCCTCCTCTCTCATTTCTTCTTAATGACAATATTGTAAAGAGCTTCTTGCTCTCTCTCTCTCTCTTTCATTTTTAGGCATTGCCTCATTCATAATATCACAAGGGGTTTTTCTTTGCTTTTCCCCTTTCAAAAGTTCTTGTGCCTCCTTCTTCACATTTGGGTGATGCTCCAAGTTTATTGCTTTTCTCTTGGTAACAATTACTTCATCATAAACTTTCTTGGATTAATTTTCCTTTCCTTGCTCTTTTATTTCCTTTCAGTAAGGCCTTGGCCCTCGCCATACATCATCTACTATATGAGGTTATATAAAAATGACCTTGAGTGAGGATCACAACATTCATGATAAGTTAGATGCATCCCTTTAACAATATAACAAATGATAAATAGAATGCTGAGACAATACTTATGTGACACAAATTAAAAGAGTCAGCCTGTAACATACAACCTGAAACTTGTACATCACCATACAGGGTATAACAAAAATCTAATTTTCATGAAGGATGTACAAAGAAACTCATAAGGGTTAGTCATATTCATTTTCCGCCTCACCAGGGTTTCCATAGATTTGAGAGTACATGCATTCAACCATTAGAATGACCTAATAGAATCTACAATTAGCTCACAAAAGTACGATAGTTATCAACTAGAACAATTCTTAAGTCAGCAATTGAGAATATAGTGTATATCATTAATTTCCATAATACTTCACACTTCATGATAACAAATACTCAACTGAAAAGTCAGTTTTATGTAACTATTATAGAATCATTCAATTGATAGTCAAAACTCAATCAGATCATAGATGAGGAAGTACTAATACCTTTTAATAATGAAGTACCACATGATGGTGACATAGAATGTTTACAAGGAGAGTGAAGTATACTTACCAATGAAGATACTAACCAAGCAATGATAGTGAGAGCCTGATAGAGAACTATACTTCCATGAATCAATAGCAATTAGTAAGTTGCAGTATATATAATCAAAATAATTTTGATAAAGGATATAAAGGTATTTCAGATCAAACCTCTAGTCATCCAACAGCAAATACATCAAAGGAATTAATCTTCGAATCAAGCATAAAACAGCAGTCTAATATTATTTTCAGATTTGCCCTTTTCAGCACTCCATACTCCAACAACTGCTGGTGTAATGTCCCCTAATGGGACCCTCTTATATTAAGATTTGTGCATAGTGATTACAATATGGGGACATTATTGTCAACTAAGCTTGGTCTGGACCCTGGACAACAGATTAGTCAACATTTCCATTATGCCTTGATAGACTATATATTCAACATTCTTATATATTGCATAGCTATATGAAGGATTCAAAAAACCATTTCTCTCCCTACACCAGTTCCCATTATGGAGCTCAAGGAGAATCACCCAAGGTGCCTCGAGACTATCCCTCTCCAACAAGCCCAAGAGCACCAAGGACCCATCAACTTGGCCTCTTGGCCCACACTTGGGGTTGGCGTACCTGCTGGAGCCTAGTACTCTTGCTTCCTTGTATTCTCCCTCCATAATTGGATGGTGAGATTGAAAGGTATTACAAACTCCATCACATAACTTACTTAATAGTCATATGAACAGTTAGTGATAGAAAAGCATTATTAAACTATCATACATATTACAGTCTATATTAATATTACTATTAAATTCTGCATAAGAACATTATCAAGCTTCATATATTAAGCATACATATTCAACTCATCCCTATGCATACTACAAAGAACAAAGATGTTACTGCCTGTAACTTTATAACAGTTGTGATCTGATCCGATCCATGGTGATGTCACTGGATGCTTTTGATTCCTTTCCTTTATATCTCTCAATGTGAGGGAGAGGTCACACCTCTTCATCATGTATGCCCTTTCCACAATTAGCACCCTTTGAGAGAGTGCAACTCTTCATTATATCTACCCTTTTAAAGGGACACAACCTTCCATGATCAGATCTGCAATTCTTTATTTAAATCAGATCTTAAACACTACATAAATATGCAGCCCAAACGAAATAATAAGCCCTTAACAGCAACCTTAATTAACCAAGAACCCTCTTATAATATTTAGTTTAACAAGGACTAAATATAGATTCTTTAATCAAGTAGTAAATATAAGGATCTCTCAATAAGACGACTTCGATGACAATGAAAACATTAAATGTTAAATGAACAAATCTTTTATTTTAAATTATTGGGAGAATACACCTGAATGTGTCAGATTCACTATCAACCTGACGAAGACTTCCACGCGAATAGCAAATACTACCATGCAGGCTTCTCCAATGGTCGAAGGTGAATCATATCCTAATTGTTGCAACTGCCCCCTCATTTGCATTAGGTTCACTGATCAATGAAACTTGTTTCCAGCCTAAGGAAGATGTTCACAGTTTGAAGACCTAATTCATTGATCAACATGCCATAACTTAATTCTTTCTTTTGGTTTCAGTGTTGCTTCAAATCTGATTTCTATTTGAACCTGTCACCAAAGAAGGAAGGAACAAGAGACTGAAATTACATGATTAAATCTGATCACTGGTTAGTACGAAGCTGGCTCTAATACCATGTTGAGATTTAGACTTTCAGATTTAAACTATACTCAGAAAACTGAAGTTAATTACTAAATCAATATATTTGTTGTTTAGTTTAATTACTTTCAGACTTAGACATAAACATAAATTGAGCAAAATGAACACGACACACAAATACCTTGGGAAAACCTCCTAGGAGGAAAAACCCAGCCAACAGATCCTCAGATCTGACTATGAATTATATCCAATTGTAACAGTACATTACTTAGTTGGTAGCTTTGATGTGGCACACCAATTTGTCTAAGCCTTTCACACAGCAATACACCTCTTGAATCTACTTTGCATATAACAGCAAGATGACCTTCAGATGAACAGATCTGGAAATTGTCTTTGGCTTCACATATGTCTTGCCATTTGCATCTTCTATTGAAGTTCACCCTTGTATTAACAGTCGCCTCAATGCACACTTCCTTCACCTCGCATTTAGAATTCTTTCTTTCTGATTTTCGCACTTGCAGAATGATTATTGCATGTGATATCATTGTATGTTAATAAGGTCAAGTAGTTGTTTATTTATATGAGGCAAGAGGACCTATTTGAGGTCGGCTTGGTGCTGAACCTTTTTATTTATTTTATTACTTTATAGGGTCGGCCCTATTAGAGGGAACACATTTCCCTTTTGAGTGGCATGTGTCTTGTAGTTATAGGGTCGGCCCTATTAGAGGGAACACGTTTCCCTTTAGTGTGGCGTGTAAGAGGGGAGAGAAGGGCCCAGCCCTTGGCGGATTCCAATGTTGCCTTAAGGTAATTGGAATCCGCATTCTACCTAGTTACAATCAACAGTCACAACTACTTCGTCTAATAAAAAACTGATTTCAGTAAGTTTCTACTGTCCTGAAACCCCCATTGTGGCCTATACAAGGTAAGTGCTGGAAAAGTTTGTTGAATTGGGCTTTTTACAGGTCACCTACATAAGCTTAAAAATTTCCCAGAGTTTTTGTGCACATCCAGTAAAAGTTGTAGTTCAAGGATAATTAATCATCAAGGCATTTCCTAAAACATTTTGTAAGTTTCAATAAGTTGGACAAAGCTGTATGCAAAAACTTATCTAGTGAATGACAACAAACCTGGAATTGAAGATCTTGCAGCTGGCTTTTGATGTTTTACATTAATTTCCTTTACTATGACCTTTAGCAAAGTATTTTCTATTCCAGTGACCATGTTTTTTTGTAGCCATAATATCCATGCTTTGTGCACTCAACATTGACTATCTGTAGCCTAGATATTGAATTAAAAAACCCATAATCCATTCCAATTCATTCAGATATTTCTCTAAAAGATTGCTCAAGTGAAAGTTGACTTATGTCTAGTTTAGTTTTCAGACTTTGTATGATTTCAGAACTAAGGATAGCCTGTCCCTTTTGACATTTAGCTGTAACCAGGGATACGTGCTCCAGCTTTGACAGCATTATGTCACATTATTTTTTTCTCTGCTTAGGGGAGGGGCACCCAAATTGAACTCCACTGACCTGTGAAAAAGATAGATTTACACTACTCTAAAGTTTCTTGAATTATTAAAATTCATCTAGAATACTACAAAGAGAATAAAGAATCAGTGAGAAAACAATTTAAAGTATTAATTACACAGAGTATGCACTGGATCAATTCGCATACCTCATTGTCACAATTTTCTTGAGTGAAAGATAAAAAAGGCTCAGGCTTGCCAGAAATATCAGAGTCCAACTCTCCCTCTGGGGAGTCAGCGGCAGAAGGAGAATATAATCCCTTTGCTATTGCAACAACTCTTTGAGAATGACATGGCAAAGAAAAGCAGCTGAGCACCAACATTTCATAATAATCTTAGTAAAACTGTGGGTTTACAAAATTATCATGAAAAAAGTTATTCTCAGCAGCACATGAATTAAGGACAAAGTCAAGAATTTAAATTTCAAAGCCTTTACATGCGAAAAAGGAAATAAGAAATGCATTGGTTTCATATATAGTATATGAGGCACCTGAAATCTGAGATTTTACTTTTTAGTTGGAGGCATCTTGGTCCTATTACTAATGCAATGTTGATACTTTTTGGCCTGCATAAATTACCTTTAGACAGTCAGGATAGAAGTTCAAACAAAGAAAAATACCAAACATAAAAGGCTAAATATTTAAGTTCAAGATTATACCTGCAACTGACCGCTGAAGCAGGCAGAACAGGCAAAGGGTAGTCTTGGTGGGAAGAGCCCCAACAATGGCCAATAGAGAGTAAAGGTTTTGCAAAGGTTATTGCCATGTATCTCCTTCAAGTTACAACTATTTAAACAAAAATCTGTAAGTAGCAATATAATGTCCAAAAATTAGTATAATTAACATTTAGTTGAAACAAGTGCAATAATTTCTTTATGAATCATCTATCAAAGATACTCACCCAAGATTTTGATCTCTTGCCTTCAATATAAGGCAAAGGAGCTATTAGGCCGATTCTTCATTAATTGTCTAAAACTCATTAAGTCTGTCTGTAGAGTCATAGGCAATTAGAAACAAAGACATTCTTTGAACTTATAATGGCATCATCAAACTCTTCATCATGCAACATAAGTCACAGAAACATTAATATGAAATAGAAAATTCATAATAACTAAAATCCAAACTGGACTTCAAGAATGGCATATGTTCTATGTGAAAGTACACTTAAAAACCTTTAAAGTCACAATCTAAGCTTGTTCAAAATTGTCTCTAATGTATTGTAGGATAATACTGCAATCATCCATAACAAAGTGGAATTTTCCTAAAGACTATTTTTATTGCAGCATGGATGTTACCACCCTGAGGAGGCCTACACCTCATTAGTTGTCACAAACTCATTACAGATAAATTTTATAAAAATGAAACAAGGACTTTCTCATTACCTTAATGGCATAATCAAGGAATGCATAACAACACACCCGTCACCAATAAAACATCGCACAAAAAACCCTTGTTAACAAACAGATAGTCTAACCCATGATACAATGAAAAAAGGTCATATCCCAGAGTGGAAGTTTAACTACATTCTTTAAGAAACTCGTGCATTGACACAAAACGTTTAGCAAATTAGCTTTCCCATTCATACCATGAAGCAAATTAGCCAGTAGATTTGAAGATTGCTTGCTAGCATTGGGTTGGACCAAGACACCCTCACTACCATCTCTAACTCAGAGATATAGGAATGGCCAGGCCTTGGTCCCCTCACTAACCTTGATAGGTCAGGTCTTCAAGGGATGGGAACTAAAATCCTTGACTTCTCAAAAATGCCTTGCTAGGGCCCCAGAAAATCTAGAAGTCTGTAATGAACCAGCAGTCAGTCAAAGTCAATCAACAGTGAATCAGCTCCATCTCCCTAAAATAAAGGACAGTTTGTACTGATATAGTTGTTCGGTTAGGATCTATGCACAGTTAAATAAACAGATAGGATTCCTATAATCAAGGAACAGTTAGCACATAATTAGGAGTTCCCAAATTAAAGGACAGTTAGAACCTAGTTAGAAGTATAGTTAGGATTTATTGCACTGTGTTAAGAGACTATCGATTATCAGTTAATCATTGATTGATGGTGATTTGTTAGTCAGGGAAGATTATTGCCTACACACTTCCTCTTCTGTCCACTATCTTCCTCATTATAAGAGGCTGTATAATCAACTCTTAAGGGTCTTTGGAATGAAGAAGGTTTCCCCTCAAATTGTCAGGGGGGAGTCAGTGACTTCTCCACATAAGTGTGGCTCACTGAAGAGCTTGGCCTGTTCTATCTATTTGTGATACTTAAACAGATTTTATTTCTGTTGATTTTGCAAGTAAACTCATAAAGAAAAATATATATTTGTATATTTATATTCCAATTCTAATTTCGATCCATATTTGTGTATCGGCTGTAATTAACATTTTCAGGTTCAGGTTCACAACAGTGGTATGAGCACCAATCCTGCCAACATGAATTTATCTGTCAGCAACTCAGCACAATGAAAAAAATAGAGAGCCAACAATGGCATGACAACTATATGCTGAGAACATAAGTGAAGATGTAGAGTGTATGGAAGATGTCACAAATAATTCAGGAACTAATTGCAGTACACAGTCCCATTTCTCCTGAGGCTGAATCATGTCATAAGTTTCAGCCCAAATCTTCTCTATCCCCTTACTGAAACCTGCAAAGGCCAACCCATGATGCATCTCCTCCACCACATCAGAACCCTCAATGTGAAGCTCAAAACTTCAATGATGATCCCCTCAAAAGGCTCTGGAGGGCCTATATGGCCAACAATGCAGACTGCTATACAGAGTCTGATTTTAATGTGTAGAGGACAATGAGAAATGATGTTGGCAGACAAGACTACACAAGGACAGGTCCAAACACTGCATGCAAAGATTGAAGTTCCAAATTTTTATGGTGCTATGTACATTGAAAATTCTTCCAGAAGTAAGGTTTGCATAAATTAGAAGTGTATTTTCAAATGCACGCCATGTCTAATATGGAAAAAATCCAATTTGCTTTGCTTCATCTTGAAGGAGATGCCTAAGAATGGTGGTGTTGTGATAACTTGGACGTGCAAGATGAACATGATAAATTATTCACTTGGTAGGAATTAAATGAGTTGATAATTGATGTTTTCAACAAAAAAACTGTGGATGAGAAATTTTTGGAACTTTATAATCTGCATCAAGGATAGGAGTCAGTGGATGAATATGTAAAAAGTTCCAAAGATTATGCATGTGAGTTCAAGGTATCTCCACCACATGACAAGCTTGTTCGTTTGTTGATGGACAACAAAAGGAACTGAATGTAGGAGCTGAAGGTTAGCTCAAACACCCCAGAATCACTTGCAAAACAAAAGATGACCTTCCACAAGAGAGTATGGCCAGAAAATAACTTGTTTGACATTAAGATCTATGATAATGATCTTCTAATCTTATTGTACAAAAAGTACAAGAGGCCTTGCTTATATAAGCAAGGATCAGAGATAAGATTAGATAAGATTATGAGATGTGTCTTAATCCTATCCAATGAGACAACTAACAAAACAAATATTAAATGACCTACGACACAAGAAGTAAATGAATTAAGATAAGATCAGATAAGATCTCATCTAGACAACTAAGATGTCTGGAAAGATTCCTAGGACCTAAGTAAACTAAACATGTGAATAGGACCTGCTCAATGAACTAGTCAAGTAAAACACCTTATTCACACCAAAATCCCCCCTTAAGTACAATTTTGTGAGGAGCAAACCAATGCAAATGATGCAAGGACAATGGATGATGGGTCTCGACTACTCAGCCATGTCAAGTACCCATTTACAAATGATCTCTCACAAATAGAGCAAAGCAGAAAAACCACATAGGGAAAGCCCCCTCCAAAAGAGAGAATGCAAGAAAGCAATCATCTACAAGTAATAGAAGTGATGAATGGAAGACTCGACATAACCCCCCAAAGACTACATCCTTCACAAACATACAATCAATAGCCCCCCATAACAAGGAAAGAGAGAGACTATGTAGGCCCCCTACAATGTATAATCTCTTGTAGAAATGGTAGATGCTTGAAGACAAAACATGATCAAATATCTACAAAGAACTTGTCTCCTTTTCGGAAGAAACAAAACCAAGTACAAATCCAGGAATGCTTCCCATCCTGGGAAGGAATTGATAGGAAGAAGCATAAAAATGTCTTTGACATCTATTCAGGTGTCACCTTGCCCAAGAAAGATGATGATGCCACAATCAAATCAAGAATATGCCCAATCAAAGAAGAAGGTGACAAACCGAGACTATGCGAAACTGATATAAAGCTTCTCCAAAGACAATGATGATTTGACAACAATAATGCAATGACTGACATCAAAGAGGAGACATAACCCCTCAAATGTGTCCCCCAAATCTAAAATGTGAGACTCCACAAACAAGTCTAAAATACCTATCAAGTAAACATCCGACAAAGATAATCTTAAAAAACAATGATTTACTTGCTTCATTAGATACTTTCGAAGAAGAAAATCTAAACTCTAAAGTAGCAACAGAAGATGGATAGTCCTGCACCACTACGAAGTGCTTGAAACCAGCCCTCTATCGATATGGGCACTTGGGGTCTAAAATCACAATCACACATGTAATCACATTGGGGCTCACAGTTAAAAAAAAGATTGCCACCTTGGGCAACAACGCCATTCAACTAGCAATGGTGGAGTGGTGGCAGGGTGGCAACTCCCACACACCCCCTCCATCTAAAGATTAGCTCACACACCCTAGGATCACTTATGATAATCTTCCACAAAATACTATAGCAAAAAAAGAGCTTGCTTGATATTAAGATCTATGATAATGATCTTCTAATCTTATGATACAAGTGTGCAAGAGGCCTTGCTTATATAGGCAAAGGATGAGAGATAGGATTAGACAAGATCATGACATGTTTCTTAATCCTATACAATGACACAATACCAAAACAAATATTAAATGACCTAAGACACATGAAGTAAACGATATTTTTGTTTATAATTTGATGCTTATTAAAATGGAAGTGGACCCATACCCAAAGCTTCACCTATCAAAAAAAAATTAATGCCATCCCAACTAAGATAAATTTATCCCTGTTATTGATTATGGGAATTTGGTATTTTATTCCTTGATATTCCCTTACATTTCTTGCATGTCGATTTATCAAATTTTGGTCATCACGTCATTCTTAATGTTTATAAGTTTGTGGTCAGCAAGTTGAATATTTCTCAATTCGTTCCACAAAGTGATCTTTGGTAGCATTTGCCCTAACAAGCACTAAAATGCCAACCTGAAAGATTGGATCGAAAAGTGATTAGAGAAGTATTTATCCAGAAAAGAAAAACTGTTTCAATCTGTTCCATTCACAGTCGGTCTTGTCTGCTACATTTAACTTCACATGATCTTATGGAAAATCGAAAAATTGATGCAAATTAAAAAATGTCTGCGGTTATTAAACATGAACGTGATGATGATGAACTGCAGGATGGCTCAAATCCGCCAAATGAGTATAACGTGATTTCCAGCTCCGACAAGGAATTATTAGTAGTTGTACATAATTTGCTAGGTAAGGTCGTAATATTTTGGACCCTGAACATATGTTTTCCAAACCTTGATCCTAAAAGCTTCATTTTTGTTTGCCTTATGACTAATGCGATAGTTTCAGTACCATGCGCCCTGGTGGACTTAAATAATGTTTACCTTCATTAACAATATGAGAATTGAAGAGAAACATCAACCCTAAACCAGTGTTGTCCAAGAGTTTGTAGTATACTGGAAATGAAAGGTAATTATAACATGACCCGGGTTGAAATTCCCTGTTCGACAACAGTACAGCTCGTGATTACAATATACATATAACTAGATTCTGTAATACATTGACCAAGCTTTACATATCTTAAAATTGTGATAAAAACATGTGCGACACACCATTAATGGATGCCCACAACTTCACCCAAAATTTTCAAAGGCTTCACATTTTAGGAGTCTTTGTTATAAAATCTCCCTACATTATTCAGGCTTCGAATGTGCAAGGATTTCAATGTTTATCTACGGTTTTTATCTGTAGGAATTTATTAAGGATTTTAATGGCTCCCGAGAGCCTAGGCATGCACATATTACTTCCGAATTCTTTTCAAAAAGGAAAGACGAAATTTTTTCTTCTAGTAAATATTTTAAAGACGTTCATGTGGAGACTCTTACCACTTCTTTTGAAGACTCTTGAACTCCGGAAAGGAAATTTGCAGAACATTCAGTGCAAAGTTTTCCGTTGTAAACTGGCATACTCCTCTCACATGAGCTATGAGGCTGAATTAGGTAATTTTTGGTATTCTTATAAATCGATTTTATCTTGTGGGTTATAACCTTCAAACACTAGATAACTGATAGTTTAAAAACAAGAGACGCCAAGCCTCGAGTTCCTGCCGCGTGCAACTAAGAATAAGTAATTTGTGATAAACAAAGTCTATTATAATAGTAAAGAGAGAAACATTTGTGCAATAACCAATGTTTGTTAATAGGGTTTCATTCATTCGGTTCAAAAGAGTGTCTGTTCATTAGTTTTATACGGAAATAGGTTTGTTTGAGTTTTCTATGTTCATGAATAAGTACATACAATAATATATAAAATACATATGCTTAGATCTAAGAGTTTGATGTAGACTATTTTGTAACAAATGATGTTCATGATTTGTCTTTGTATTCTATGCTCAATATTTATTAGATAACGATCATATTTTATTTGCTATGAATTCAATCTTTCATTTGTGGGTTTGAGCTTGACCTATAGATTCAATATAGATATTTGGATTTTATATTCTTATTTGCCTTAGGCATCTAAACGTACTATTGAAAACTTGGTGTTATGTATTGATATTGTGGGATTATTTGTATAAACGATAAAAGATATTGTCCTTAGTAAAGTCATTTAAGATTATTTAACAATTAATCATTTGAGATGATTTAACAATTTTCACAACTTCAAGCAATCATGTAACTTTCTACATTCTCTAGATAAACTTTTGAATGATTCAAACGAAATATTATTTTTCTTTTATATAATATCTTTGAATTAATTTGAATATTTAACATTTAAATTGATAAATAATAATAAAAAAAATGAATTTAAAATCTAAATGTAATTATAAATTTTTGATTTTATAAATCAATCTTCTTACAAATATAAACAAAATTTAAATTATATCTACTAATCTAATCCAAAATTAAAAATCATAAATAATCTAATAAAAGCTAATACCAAAAATAAAGACACTAATTTAACTGAAATCAAAAATCACAGTTGTTTCCCAAACTCGAAGTGCATGTGAAAAAAGTTACACGCGTGGAGATGGATTTTAAGGATGTCACAACCCTTTTTCCCAACTTAGAACACGGGTTGTTGATATCTGAAAAAAGATCTCTGAGGCTTCTTTGTCAAGCACGTGTCATTAAATGTTCAGTAGAGTTTCATACGATTGACAAATGCTCCTACACATCTGGCATCTATAAAATTGTTGAAAAAATGTCAAATTATTGTGATATGCCAAATTTTTAGCATCGATGCAACCATCTTGTAATATATATTGATGCCATTTGATTAAATCATAATGTTATAATACCACAAGGAAATAAAGCTATGAACATGATAAAACCATAATGTTATGGTACCACAAGAAATGAAAGCAATCAGCAGACCATTGGAAACAGTTGAAAGTACTTGAAACCATTAGCAACTAAATTGGAGGTCAAGGGAAGCGTAGATTCTAAAATTAAAATTGGTATGCCAAGGCTTCGATCCTAATCTTTTTCTTGGGATATATGTAAATTATATTGCATTAATAAAATTCACACTAAATTTACGGCAAAGCACCTGGCACCATTACCTGCAATTCTTTTCAATTCTTTGCTACATGTGTTCTAAATGTCTAGGATATCAAATTAAAATCTTTGATAACCTTTTTGAACACAGCAATTCTTGCCAAGAGCTGTCAAGGTTCACAAAGAAGCTTCAATGAGGTAGGCTCACAGAAGGGTTTGAGCTCTGCAAATTCAACCACCAGAACGATAAAACAAAAGCTATCCCAATTTCAACGTGTTTTCATTTGAATTTGGATTATCAATGTAAATTTTGATTCAAAAAGATCTCAGAATTTGGACTGAAGTTTTATGTTTTTGTTGTACCAATAATTAATGGTTTTGAATATCCTTTTGGAACACATTAATTTTCTTGTCCCCAATCCAGTAATATTCTCTTCTGAAGTATTATCATATGTTGTCAATTTCTACCTTAAGTTGTGATTTTGATATGCCTCATCTTTGTAAGGAGAGTATCCTTCTTTGTAATGGTTTTTTGAACAGCTTTGCTAATGATTTAAATATTGTAATTGCAGATACTCTGGTAGTCAATACAATGAAACTGAGCCTGGTGAACCGTGTGGATGTGGTTCTATATATTGTTACCTTCAATATGAAGACTTTTAGCACATAAATCTTCCGCATTCTCCCCTAAATAAGGATGAATTGGTCTCATTTTTTGGATTTTGAATAGTGTATAGTGGGTATGGAAATCTTTTGTTATTTAAAATTAATTACCAAACTCTATAAGTTCACTTAAAATTGCAGATGTTGAGTGTTAGTGCAGAATCTTGAAAAATCAGCTGAGAGATAATTTGAAAGTGAGTCATAAAGTGAAAGCAGATGCGCAAAGGGCATACGAAAAATATTTTAATATTTATATGTTTATCAGTTTACAACCCTTGAAGTTGTTTCAAAAAACACAATGGAAGTGAAAGAAAAGGAAATTGTAAATTGTCAAGACTATGTTCATTCGAGGCAGGGGATCGAAATCCTGACCTCCATTTCCTCCTCTTCGTCAAATAATCTTGAATTCAGCAAATGCTCTTTGCATGATGTCAAAGCCGCGATATGTAATTTCTCTGAGCATTTCAAACTTGGGGAAGGAGCCTCCACTACAGTTTACAAAGGTGAAATAAGGAAAACAACTGTTGCAGACAAAATTCTCAAGAAACGTAGTTTAAATAGCCAGCGAGAGTTCCACAAAGAGGTATACACATGAATTGGTTCTAAGTACTTTAAAATTCGTTGTCCTCTGCTTTCATACATGTTGCTTAAAATCTTCTACTTTGATATTTTAAGAGACATACAACATTCACACTTGGTGAGGGCTTCTCTCCTTTTTCTTTTTTTGGGGGGATTTAATTTGAAATTCTGAGATTAGGGTTTGGTTTTCTCGAAAACCCATTTTGTTGTTTTGGACACCTCTTTGCTTATGGGTCTGATTGTAAGTTTGATTTGGGTGTATATATTTTGGCACTCATCTTTAATTCTGTTTAAATCTTGCATCATTTTAAATACCCACTGTCGGATTACATTGGTTACATGCTAGATTTATGTATATATATATTTCCTATATGTTACTGATTTGTGTAAATATCTCATTTCCTTTTGAGTGCCCATTTCTTGATTACATTGGTTCCCTGCTTGTCACTTGATTTGTGTGTATATGCCCTCATCCATTTCTTATTTCTGTATATACTCTTGGATCAGGGATGAAATTGGTTACCTGCTTAATTCATGTGTATTTATATCCACCCACTATTATTTATGTATGTGTTCTTGAATTCCCATATCCTGATTGCATAGGTTGCAAGCGTTGGATGTCTGCATACTGTGGATTTGTTAGTGGGGACAGATATTCAACTAAAATATTATGTTCTAGAATGCTATATGATTATGAACTTGGAACAGTTTGGCCTATTGGCATAATAGATTTCCTAATGCAAGGTAATGAAAAGATTCAAGCAATTTGAGTAGGAGTGCATAAATCAGGAAAGAAATCTGTATGGTTGTTTGAAATAATAGTCATGACAAGATTATACACGAGAAGAAGCACGACAAATAAAGAATGTCAATGTCAGGAAGTAACATAGAAACAAATAGCATTTCAGTGAGAAAAATATCCAAAAATTGTGCCATATTTACCTCTACTTCATCTTCCTTTCTGCATTGGGGCCAAAAATATGTAGCTAGCATCATCCGCACTCATCTCGAATTATCAGCACTTTTTTTCAAAATTATCAGCACTTTTTTTCAATCGTTAATAAAATTATTGCAAAAAAAAATTGAACGGCACTAACCAATGATATTTAGAATAAATAATTTTGTTTCAATTATTAATTCATTTAAATATCAAAACATTTATACAAGATTGAAATTTCAATCTTAAAAAATTCTTCATGCTAATTGGATAGTTTAAAATATTAGACGGTTTAAAATATTAAATGCATCTGAGGGATGCTATAGTTTCCTCTGTTGGCAACAGGAACTAATAAGTTAAAAATAAAAATCAAATAAGTTAAAAATAAAAATCTAAATTAAAACTTTCAGATAATTTAAAAATAAAAATAAGTTAAAAGATCAAAATTAAAGTAACTTTTTATTATTATTATTTATTAAATACAAAAAATATTATATTTTTAAAATTTAGATTTAAAAAAACAAATTTAAATTAAAAAACAGTTTTCTATTATTATTATTTATTAAATATAAAAAAATTTAGATTTAAAAAATTTCTAATTTAAAAAAAATTATGTTTTTTAATCTAGATTTAAAAGAAACTTCTATTTTTAATTATTTCATATTTCATATTCTAAGATAAGACTCTAAAAATTATAAATCTAGATTTAAAAGAAATTTCTAATTTAAAAATTATGTTTTTAAATCTAGATTTAAAAGAAACTTTTTTTTTTCATACAAATCATTTATATTCTAAGACTAAATTCTAATAAATATTAACCATATGAAATTAATTAATTAATCTATACCAAATCTAAATATTTTTACATTACATATTTGTTTATAATCAATGGAGAGAATATTTTTTAACAACGACAATTTCAATAATATCATATTTCCACAATCTATGTCGATAATTGCTAATATGTTGCTAATTGATAATTGATAATTGCTAATATTTGCAGGTTGAAGACAATATCAGGAGCTCTCAAAAAAAAATTTAGATCTATTGGAGTATATTTTAATTTTCTATGAATTTTTTATGAATTTTCATAAAAAATTAATTTTGAGAGAAAATGAGAGAATTTTTTGGATTTTCTTACATTTTTGGAAATCTCTCATAATTATACAGAGGATCTGTTCTTTGTGATTTTAATTTTGATGCAAAATATTTCCTAAAAAATTGGATCTTTAAAAATTAGGGGTTTTCCTTATTTTGATCAGATCTCACAAACAGCTTCGAATTTTGGCATCAAATTTTTTGTGTAGGTCAAGAAAAGTATCAGAAGGATTTAGTAAAAATTTTAGATTTTTTGGATCAAATTTTCATTTTATATGATTTTTTTATGAATTTTCATAAAAAATTAATTTTGAGAGAAAATTAGCGAATTTTTTGGATTTTCTTACATTTTGGGAACTCTCTTAGAATTATACACAGGATCTGTTCTTTGTGATTTTAAATTTTATGCAAAATCATTCCTCAAAAATCGGATCTTTGAAAATTAGGGTTTTCATTATTTTACTCATATCTCACAAACTACTTGGATTTGTTGCAGAATTTTTTTTATGCAGGTTTGGAAGACCATCAAGACTCTCTAGTAAAAATTTCAGATTTTTTGGATTGATTTTGCATTTTATATGAATTTTTTATGGTTTTTCATAAAAAAATAATTTTTGGAGCAAATTAGCAAATTTTTTGGATTTTATTACATTTCTAGAAATCTCTTAAAATTTTACAGGTGGTCTTTTTTTATGATGAATCAGATCTTTGAATTGGTCAACAAAATGCATTGTTGAAGGCCCCTATTTCACAAAGTCTTTTGGATCTAAAATTTACCTAACTTGTGTGCTTGCAGGAAGGGGTGATCATTTGAAACAATCCAAACTACTAACAAATCTTTGTTGCAGGACCTTGGCAAGGGTTTTTTATCTTTATTGTGTGTCTTGTTCTCATAGACTAGCAAACACTTCAATTGGTGCGCTAAAATTGAACCATTGTCTTTTGTGTCTTGAGCAATAGGCTCTTTTTGTTTCATCTTTAGAGGTTCTGTCTCCCCGTGTGGTCATTAGGACTACTAGTGAGGAGAGAATGACCCAAGTGGTAGCAAAAGAAAAGTCATCTTCTTCCAAACCACTATAAATAACTGTATTCATGGTGAAAATTGTGGATAACGTGTGCTGATTAGTTCATACCAACACTATGTCTCCCCATAAACCCGTTTGATCAAATTTATTTGATCATTTGTAGGGCGTAACCCCTACCGGCTGGGAGCTTTTTGTATTTATAGAGCTGAAAGTGCCACATGTATGGCCACACGAGCGGATGCCCTTACTAGCACCTTTTTGTTTTAGAAGCCAAAATCCTTCTAGTTGTTGGGGCAGGAGGTCAGACCTCTGGTAGCGGCCCACACACATACAGTTCTTAGAAGAGATACAAAGTTCGCCATGAGGAGTTTTCATGGAGACTGATGCTTGGCTGCCCCGAGAAGTGAGTGTCGAGGGTGGAGCCAGTGGGGTCAAGCATCTAAATATCCGCTTTGAATAGCATAGCCTCTGGGGAAACTCCATGTGGGATCAATAACTATTGTCTTGGCCAGCCATAAGAATTGTGCTTGTCTTATTTTGAACTATCAAACATTCAAGACCAACATCAAAACATTGTTTCTTTTGTGTCTTCAAGTGTATGCAAAATAATTTTACATCAAACAACACATTTTTCTTTGAATCATTTTGAGTCTAAACACTTGCAAACATTGAGTCTTCATCAACATTGTGTCCTCTTGTCAAGGAAATACAGTCAAAATTTCAAATTGGGTCACAACAAAACAACTTCACAAATTGGAAAAATTTACAGTCCAACAAACAAGAGCAATCAGTTTCAGAATTCTTGAGCTTCCTAAGTTATTTCTCTAGATTTTCATCTAGCATTCAACCTATCTTTGGGTCTCACAAAGTCCATCATTGCTTACACCTTACATTACATTCACATTTGTCTAAACCTGAGTCAAAAGGTCACTTGCTTGTCCTCATCATACTTTGTCAAGACACTACATACAACAACATTTTGCTAAGTGGTCCCCCATCAAGGTCTATCACCTTTGGGTCTCATTTGGTCTTACTTAGAGTCAAGGTCAACTTACCTCATCAAGAGAAACTATCATCTCTTTGGAAGTCACACCTACTCTACTACATACATACTTGGTCTTACACTTTGGACATTGCAAGTACACCTCAGATTCATTTACATTCCATCCAACTCTTGGTCTTCCATACTCTTTCCATTTTCATCTAGTCTCACACATCTTGGTCAATACCTAGTTCATGGTTGAAACCCATTCCCAAAAATCTAGGAGAGAAGATAAAGAGGCTCAAAAGTCCGTAAACATGAGTTCCTATGAGTATGACAATGATATCTTTTTCAATTCTGATCATACTACATTACCTGACATGGATGCCTATAGAAACATTCCAAATGTTGAAAACATTGACACTGCAAACAACAATGATACACACAATAACAATATGGACAACATTTCAATACATTCAGCAGAAGTGGAAGACTCCATTATGGATCCCCGTTTCAATCGATTGGTTGAGGAAATAATGAGGAGAGATAGACAATATTTCTTACAAGTGATGGCACAAAGTGGAGCCAAGATACCTCATGATTTTGACATGTCTCAAATAATGGAAAATCGACCTTTGCAACAAACTCACTCCAACATGGATCAAAGGAGGCCTAATAGTGGATGCAATAGAGGACCACATATGGTGCCTAAATCACCATCAACTTTGTTTCAAAAACTAGAGGTCCCACATACACATGGTCAAGCATATGATACTCACCTCTGTAGACCATTATGGAAGTCTTATGCAGAAAAATATGCTCAATCACATACCAATGTTAAGGATCAACCACCAAAGCAATTGGATATTCAAAGGCATGCTCAAAATTTGGACACAAGGAAACCCCGTGTCAAATTTGTGGGCAACACACTAGAACAAACTCATGACATGCCTATAGAGTATGGTATACATGGACAAAACAGATATTTCATTCCTCATCATGACTCTATACCAAGTGGTCTATATGTGCAACATCACTATAGACCTCCTCCATATGAACATGTGTATGATCAATATCATCCATATATGCAACATGCTTCTCCTCCAATTGGTGCCTCAAGCATGGGGTATGGTCCAAGAAGTCGATCTCCACCTAAGAACAATTTGGAACAACAAATCAGGGACTTACAAAAGAAAATGGAGGACATAAATACACTGAAGCCAACATACACAATGAGAGACATATGTCCTTATCCATTTGACAAAAGCATTCCAATGCCTCCATTTCCTACACACTTTGTGACACCTAAGTTTGATAAGTATAGAGGAAAAGGAGATCCTAAGGCACACATAAGATAGTTTTTCACAACTTACATTGAGGTAGCTTCAGAAGAGACATATTTGATGAGATTATTCCCACAAAGTTTAGGAGATCAAGCTATGGAATGGTTCTCCCAACTTCCACCTGGAATTAAGTCATGGGGTGACTTAGTTGAGGCATTTATCCAACATTTCTCCTACAACATAGAGACAGACATATCAGTCACTACCTTGTGCAACACCAAGCAAAAGGATGGAGAATCTTTTTCATCATTTTTACAAAGATGGAGAAATCTAGCCAGCAGATGCTCTTGTGAAATTCCACAAAAACAAATGGTAGAAATGTTCATCCAGAATGTTAACAAAGACATTGGCTATGATCTAAGGAAAGCGTGTTTGTCCACCTTCAAGGACGTCATTGAAAAAGGCTTAGCAACAAAGAAGGTCCCAATGGAACAAGGAGTCATTAAGATATTCAAAGAAAACAAAGATGACTTTAAAGGAAAAGATAAGCCAAGATTTTGGAACAAAAACAAGAACACAGTCAATGATGGTGTTGTGGATGCCAATACAGTGCGACCCAAAATCATTTTTTATGGATCAAGCTCTACAAACAATCAAGTGAATACTCAAACAACTTCCAAATCGTGAAGGAAGTACACCCCATTGGGAGAACCACTTGAGTCAGTTTCAAAAAGCTAGTGGCAAACAAAGTAATCACAGTTCTAGATTTTCCTCCATATGAGCCAAAGGTTAAACCAAATTGGTGGAATGACGATGAATATTGTGAATTTCATAAGAGAAAAGGACATAAAATAGGAAATTGCCATTGACTGAAGAACATCATACAAGATCTCATTGATAGAGGTGAGATTGAAGGACACTCATCCAACCAAGAACATGAGATATTTAAGGAACCATTCCCAAAGCACGACAAGGGAAAAGCTGCAGCCACAGATGACCAAACCAACTATACCAGAGCATCTTATAACTATGATTCAACTATCAATCACATTTCAATGGATAATTATGTCTCTACCATTATCATCAAGGACGAAACACCTGAAAATTCTACCCAAAGACCCAAAATTGTCCTAAAAGGCATTGGATATTCTTCTGAACCTACCTCTGAATGTCATGTTACAACCCGTCGAGGTAAATTCACTTTGCAAGGTGCTCCAGCTAAAAACACCGCTTCCTCATCAACCAAACCTGGGTATGACCTTGTAGAACAGTTAGGGAAGACACCCACACTTATCTCAATCCTCGAGCTCTTGCGCATATCCTCGACACATAAAGCTATTCTTGACAAAATCTTGAGACACTTCTATTCCTACTAATTTGAACATGGACCAGTTTCAAGCCATGGTGGGATACCTTTCCATTCCACACTCCCTTACATTCACAAAAGCTGACGATGCCTCCATGAGCCAGCCACATAACGCACCTTTACACATTGAAGCCTTCATACACAAACATTGAATAAAACGAGTCCTGATAGATTCAGGAGCAAGTCTAAACATTTGTACATTGAGCACTATTAAACAATTGGGATATTCTGATAAAGCTGTAAATTCTACAAACAAAATTACCATCAAGGCATATGATGATGAGGAACGTTCATCCAAGGGCACAGTCACCTTACCTCTCAGAGTTGGGCTAGTTACGAAGGATGTGGTTTGTCAAGTCTTAGACCTAGATCTCACATACAATATATTACTAGGACGTCCTTGGATTCATGAAATGAGGGCAATCCCATCTACATATCATCGATGCATCAAGTTTCCACACAATGGAGTTGAAGTGACCGTCAAAGCTGACCCAAATCCATTCATATATTGCAACAATCTGCGACCTAGATCAGAAATAACAATACGAGTCAATCGAGAGGCTATTCCATCTTCAGCATATGTGGATCCAAAATCCTTGAAAGCTTCTACATCAAAACAAGCAGAGATCAAAGAAAAGTTCAAGTTTAAAGACTTGGGATGTGGTGAGTATATCTTTCATGTTGATGAACTCCCACTATCTCCTAAGGTATTCAGTCGACAGGAAAAACCTATAAACAATTTGCAATATCAAGGAATTGGGCGTGAACCACCTAGTGTTGTGGCTACTAAGTTCGAATGCAAATCTCCTCCAGTGGTGCAAGCATCTCGTGATATCAATAGTCCTGAGAGTGGTTCTTATGAAGAATCTATTGAGCGTATCGCCAGCTCTCTTGAGAACTCATGTAGCCTTACCATTTCATCCGCTCATTCCATTTCCACTCCTCTCCCAGACTTGGATCAACAAGAATTACAAAAGCCCTTACTAATTGGGGATCAAAAATCAAGCTATGAAAAGAAAAATCTAAAAGTCAAAAATAAAGGAAAGTCCTTTAGTACAAATCAAAATCAAAAGCTACTAGACTCTGCAAAAATCAAAGTCAAGGATAAAAATCCTATGAAGCAAAAAGAGCAAGAGATGATCTCCCCTAATACCAAAATAACTGGGGGCAAAAGTTATACAATTTTAAGTCAAAAAGCATACTTGTTGATCCTAAGTCTACATCATGCTATCCTACTTTCACTTCTTTTCGCAATCATAAGCCTTCATCACTCATCCACTTGTTCTACACATCCTTTCCCTTCTGGCGATACATCATGGACCTTGAATGGAGCTTCCTTGAAGGACTTTGTTGTCAGGGATGCCCAAACTTCTTTAGGTGACACGAATATGGGCCTGTGTAGTCCACACACTAGTAATTCTATCTCAGTTCCTTTATCAAGAAAGATAGTCACTTGAGCTACACATCATTCAATCAAGGAACAACGTAGCTACAATCATAAGGTTAAGCCTCACACATTTGAGGTAGGTGACTTGGTTCTCAGAGAAAATCCTCAAAATCAACAAGACAGAGGGAAGAAGGGCAAGTTCGAACCAAACTGGCTTGGTCCCTACATTATCACAACAGCCTATGGATCTGGTGCATATCAGCTCTCAACCACAGAGGGTGAATCTTTGGAGGATTCTATCAACAGCATGCACCTTCGCAGGTTTTACACATAGCTCTTCAGAGTATCCTAATTTAAAAATACAAAAAAAAATCAAAAAATTAAAAAAAAAAAATTTCAAAATACAAAAAAATAAAAAATATAAAAAATCAAAAAATACAAAAAAAAAAACATAAAAATTAAAAAAAATATATATACAAAATTGTTACTTGGTGAAAACCTGGCAAACAGGTGCCTTGTGGCACAAAAAAAAAAATTGAAAAACAGAAAAACATTTTTCGTCCAACGGTGAAAACCACTTCGGTGGCTCCTTGGGCAAGTACCATGGTGAAAACCGGGTCACTGGTGCCATGTGTAGAGACATTGCTCCTCCCTCCTTCAAGATTCCATTTCATCATTCACTTTGCACACACTCACGACCTATTCATCCATAAAAAACTTACCCATTCCCATCATGGCTTGTTATTGATCTACTTAAGATTGGTTAGCCATTCATAATAAACCTCCCTTTTCACCCCTTTCCATCCATAATAAATCAGCTCCTATATGTGGCTAGGGCAAATCCTACGTCTAGTGATGGGTGTGGAACTGAGAGCATCACATGTTTTGAGGAGTACAATTTCTTCTAGTTTTCTTCAGTCTATTCGCGCACAATCTGCAATAAAGCAACATTTGCATTGCCAGTCCGCAATAAAGTTTTGTATTCTCTGCAATAAAGTATCAGTTTCATGGATTCAGTCAGTTTCAAATGAGACACAACAGCAACAATAGGCTTCAACAAATCAAATCTTTCAACAGACTCAGACAACATATGGTTCAGTGCTATCTATCCTTTTGTGAAAGTAAACATTGTGACCATAATCAAATAAGACTTATACAAGTGACAAGAGACACTAAACTTGAGGACTACAATAGATGTTGGTGTCGAGTCTTGGTTTTATTTTGATTTTATCTTTTGGTGACGTGTCTTTTAGCTTTTCTAGGATGCCTTTGACTAGAGATACTATCTCTAGGATGTCTTTGACTGGAAAGGCAAGGATGGGTATTGTCACCTATTTTTCTTTTGTTGTCTGTGGATTGTCTCTTAGTAATGCTATGACTTGTCCAAGGATATGAGGACACTGAGAGTCTAGTATGAACTGGGGCATTCCTTGTTTGTGACTGTCTTATCTCCATGCAAACAGGTACAATGACTTTCTGGGTCGAACATATGCCTCGATTGTCATAACCTACTTGCCATAATAAAGCTCAATGATGATAACGCACAAGAAGCTCTTTTCACTTTCATATCTTCCATCTTCCATCCCCCTTTCTTTATTGACTTCCATCATCCTTTTTGAGTCCGTGTAGCCTGCTATCACATGACTGAGTATAATGACACACCAAAAACATTTGCATTTCATGTAGTTGCACCTGCATTATCATATATTAAGCATTTCATACATACATATAGATATCACAATCACATCACATCCTGCACACAACACATGTTAACACATTTTACATTTTTATAATGTAAATAGTTATTTGCATTATCATATTCATTTGCATTGGCATAACATATTAAAAACATAAAAGAAAAAAAATATTGCATTTCGTCATGTACATATTTGCATCCATATCATAAACATACATCATAGGAACATAAGCATCACATAGGTACACATGCATACAACTGCCGCAAAGGTGAATCATCTCATATATATATAATCATAAGTGTCATGATACAATGATGTCAAAATACATATGACTACAACCAATCCTTGTGTTGCCCTATCTAGATAGAGGAACCCACTGATCACTCCTGCCAGTACTGTTGGTAATGCTAATCCAGTCTGTGTCATCATGTCCCATGCCACATGTCCAGCCCTCATCTCTAGTCCTGGATCTTGAAACACTCATCTTAGTGCATCTCTGTCTTTGTCTCGATCGTAAGGAACTAACTCCCCATCGATCGGTATCCGCAATATCCTATACACATCCTCCAAGGTGACTGTCATCTCACCCATCGACAAATGAAAAGTGCATGTCTCAGAATGCCATCTCTCAGCAAATGCAGTCAACAAACCCATGTTCGCCCAAAACTTAGGTACATACAGAATATGTCGCAAGCCCATAGCCTAAACCGTTGCTCTCTCCTAAACTGTCAGCTCTGCTCACAAACTTTGAGTCGACGGGAATCTCTCTCGTGACTCCAGCATAAGTAGGTACTCCTGCAGTCAAGCAAATCAACTGTGTCAATCAAAGTGACACTCACTATTCATCACAAAGTGTTGCTTCTATCCTAGTGACACTCACTATTCATCACAAAGTGTTGCTATTTATCCTAGTGGTACTCCCTGTTCATCATAAAGTACTACGTGTTTTTGCACTCCCTGTTCATGACAAAGTGTTGCTTACATTTGCACTCACTGTTCATCACAAAGTGCTGCTCTTTTTTTAGTACTCCCTGTTCATCACAAAGTACTTTGTCTTGGTACTCATTGTTCATCACAAAGTGCCTCGATCTATCCTAGTCTTCCCTAAAGGACCTGTTTGAGTGTATCCTCTCGACAGTTTATCCAATCGATAGCATATGTTCATCACAGAACTGTCGATTTTCCCTAGAAGACATAAATGCACATTTTTGACATAGACGCTCCTCGACATGTTTTTGACATTGTTTGACATATTCCTACAATCATTTATTACAAAAAAGTACAAGGAGGTTTTGCGGTACTTACCGGCTCTCCTGCATTTGCTGGCCTCTAAAATCGACAAACGCGATCGAATCTATGCACCAATGCCATCGCTGCTGACTGTTGCTGCTCTATTATCTCTCTGCACTCTGATCTCTTGGATGTGTGGATGACAATGAGGATGTATTCCCCTCGTGGTCTATTTTATAGACTGCCCTAGCCCTCGTCTCCCAAGTCAGTCTTCTTTTTCCTGTGACTCTGTCACTCTATCCTATCCGGTCAGTCTATTCTAGCCTTTCTTTCTTATCGAGAGATTGTCTGTGATCTTTTCAAACATTTTCATCCAATCTCTCGAGGGGGAATATCATTCCCATCTTGGGGTAACTTTGTATCAGTTCATCTTATCTTCTTTGAAACAACGTGACAAGCTGCATTGTCTCAAAGAGGGGCAAAATGTAGACACCTAAAATTGTCATGTCTAATTAAATAAATATTTTATTTATTTAATTACTTTAGCCTAATTCTTCTATTAATTAAATAAATCTTTATTTATTTAATTAATTCATTTATCCTCTTCTAGTCTTATTTCTCATTTAAATAAATTTATTTAAATTATCATTTTCCTAAATTAAATAAATATCTTATTTATTTAATTGATCCCACTTCTTCTATTAATTAAATAAATCTTTATTTATTTAATTAATTCATTAACCTTTTTCTACCCATGACACATGTCATTCATCTCTTAATTCATACACTACCTACCCTCTCATTATTTTATTATTTCCTTTACCTACCCTCTAATCATAACCAACCATTTATCTTTTACACCTCTCAATCTTATCCCTCCATTTTTTATAGTGTCTTCTATATAAGAAGATGTTTCCTTCATTATCAACTCTAATCAATCTATGCATCCTAATCAATTGATTACCCTCACTATGCATTCAACCTCGATTACGCTTTTGAACTTGCATATGCAATCAAGCCTGCTTGCAACCACATTTCTATTCTTTGTTGAGCTCTTGTGCACATATAAAATCTGAGAGCAAACATATCAAACAAGATCAATGGAGATAGGAAGAATGGAGATCAAAACCCTATTGGACATGTGATGGTATAATCTTTGTGATTTCATTTGATTTGCATTGTCTTAGGTAATCTTCATATGTTATGGTGGATTTTTGTTGTTGTTAGGCTAGGGTTTTGTGGTTGAATCTATTTAGTCTTTCAATATTGTTGTTATCTATTTTCACCATAAACACTATCTAATTGGAGATGTTGCTCCAACAGTCATTGTGTTCTTTTTATCTTTCAATGGCAAAATGTGTTGTAATCTAGGTATTGGAAATCCTAGTCAACTGAATTAAGAGGACGTTTTGCTTGAAGTAAATTGATTTGATAACAACTTTGACAAATTGAGGATTCTTTTTAACTTGCACAAAATAAAGTGTTGATTGTGAATTTTAGTTTGATGCAAGAAATAAAATTTGCTTTGTTGATTTTAAGCACCAAAAGAATTTGTTCCTAACTTTGCAAAAAATAATTTTGTGTGTTTGTTTTTGTGATTCCTTTTAACTTTGAACAAGTGTGATTCTTTTTAGAGATCTAAACGAAAGACGTGGTTCTTTTTAAAACTCCAAATGAAAGTGTAGTTGATTTTAACCCAAAAGGAAAATGAATTTATTTTATCCTAACTTGAAAGACAAAGTTAGCAATATGAACAAATTTATTTCCTAAGCTAAAATTGCTAAAAAAATCCACATGTTTTGGCGGGCTTCTACAAGCCTAAAAATTTTGGTTTTCGGTTACAAGGAATTTTCTTACAACTCTCTATTACAATAGCTCTACTCTATGTGAAAATAGAAGCGTTATTTAATACGAAAGAGCAATAGTATAGACAATAGCGCTAAAGTATCAATTTTTGAAGGTGCTAAACTGAGAACAAAAGCGCAAGAGAATGACCTGTGTGTTAATTAAAACATTCAAAAGTTAGTAGTCTTCAAAATGATTGCTCTTTGATTCACGTTGGGTTCACCAAATGATGCTCTGCAAAAAGGATTAGAAAATCTAGTTTGATGGCAACACACACAAGAACACAATAAGAAAACGTTAGTGTTAGCAATAAAACATTATCCTAAACATGCATATCAAGAGAGATATTAAGCATGAAATAGAAAGCATACAAACATAGAATAAATAAACTATACTCCTCCAAATGCTAATCAAGATGCTCATAGTTTCTCCTTCCTTGTTCCTCTCCTCTTCAAGTTCCACATGAGTGTAACTCTTAGCTTTTAGCACTAGCCATGAATGTCATATGGAGATTCAAGATGGTTGGATGTGATAAACAAATGCTATGCAAGTGTAGATAGTGATGCTATAAAAAAGCTCTATGCTAATACCAATATAACAACAATACTCTAATGCTTCCTTCTTTGCTTGAGGATAAGGGTTCTATTTATAGAAGAAATTAGGAAATAAAGGGTTAAGATTGAGCAATTTTAACAAGGGTCAGGATTGAAAGATATTCAATCCATGTGAGACTTTCAACTCAATCCCATGTTGACAAGTGTCACCATGAGGAGGCTCGAGAGGAGAGATAAGGGGCATTGAATGCTTGAGGGGACATGATGGTAACCCTAGGGGGTTGGGTTAGGGTTAGGTTAATGGATATTCCTTTTATCCAAGGGTTAAATGGTTACCTTAGTCAAAGAAATAAATGCTTTGAAGAGACCCATGAGTCAAAAAGATAGTTAAGTTAGAGGAAAGTCTCTAACCAAAGGTAAAAGGTGAGTTAACCATAAATGGTTATGTAAGAGCCTTAAGTGGTTTGGAAGACTTTAGAGGTTAATTTGTTGAACACACAAAGCATTTAATGTTTTTCAAAGACTTTGAAGTCTTTGAGAAGTGACTCCAAGTTGCTCAGGAATGTGACAATAATTAAGGGATGGATTAGGCTAATTAGAAGGAGTTAGAAGAATCTAGAAGGGATTTAGGCATGCAAGTGGATTTTGTAGGAGAATGCAAGTGGGAGGAATTTTGGGATTTTCAATTGAAATAAAATCATTTATTTCAATTAAATGATGTAATTTGCATTTGGATAGATATTTAAATAAATATTAATTTATTTAAATGTGAATGTGTATTTTGGATTTTATTTAAATAAATCTTAATTTATTTACATGAGAAAAAGGAAGATAAAGCATTAAATGCTTGAAGACTTTGAGGGAAACCATTAAAGGCTTGAGAAGACTCTAGAAGGAAGCCATCAAGTTTGAAGACTTTAAGGGAAACCATTAAAGACTTGAGAAGACTCTAGAAGGAAGCCATTAAGTTTGAAGACTTTAAGGGAAACCATTAAAGGCTTGAGAAGACTCTAGAAAGAAGCCATTAAGTTTAAAGACTTTAAGGGAAACCATTAAAGGTTTCAAGTGGGTGAGGATAAATAGGATTTTAAATAAATTATTTATTTATTTAAAATAGTTGTGCAACTTGCATTTGTAGGAAAATGCAAGTGGGTGGAGGATAAAGGTGATTTAAATAAATGTTAATTTATTTATATGTGAGAGATGGGATTTTGGGGGATTTAAATAAATATTAATTTATTTAAATGTGAGAGAAGATTTAATTAAACAAATATGATTTATTTATTTATTTAATGGTCTGAATTTGGTTAAGTGAATTAAATCAAATAAATTGAATAATTTATTTAATTAATAGGAGAAGAGGGTTAAGATGAATTAATTAAATATTAATTTAATTAATTATTGATTGATGGTTAAATAATTAAATAAATACTAAATATTCATTTAATTAAGTGGACAGATTTATGTGACTACAATATGCATTCAAAACATGATAGAATAATACACTAGAGAGAAATGGGTTTGAATTATATTTCTATTGAATAACTCGGTTGTCTCTGTAAGAATACAATTCATACATAACTCCTTCAAGAACCTACAAAATTATAGACACAGGACTCTTTCTATTTTGATTTGTAAAATAACCTCTTATAACTTTTTGTTTCACTAGACTTTGCTATTTGGAAATAGAAATTTGGAACACTCAAGGGACCAAAAATCTGAATCCCGTCTCATAGCCCTGAATTTCCTTTTATAAAAAACAAGGGAGCAAACAAGCTTCAAGCTAGAGGAGACACCTGTCATCTCAGAATGATTACGCATAACTGCATTCTATTATACAAAACATTCATCCTTTATTTTTGCTCAAGTAGGATCAAAGTATGTAGATGCCTTCTTTAAAACTCATGATCAATATTACTGCTATTTCCATTATATAGGTTCAAAAGATATCTGCCACTAGAAGACAAAAATAGTTATGCAAATTGTTTACAACCTTTATTCATCATTCAGATACATACTACTCCACACACTATAGTCTTCATTGGATGGCCAATTAAAACTCATGACTTCATCAACTTTTGCCCTGTAAGGGATATATTTAATGACTACTTGGTTTAGCCCTTCATATATCATTTCTACCTGGGTACCAATGACTCTTTTTGCCTCTTCCTTCCAAAATTGTAAAGGCTTTACTGCCCGTTCTTTATCTCAATATCTGGCAAAAGTGTTTGTTCCAATTCACTAAAACTTTTCATCAATTCTCTTACCTTTCTTTCTATATTCTCCGGCAAAATTTGGGCTTCCTGCATTGATTTTATCAACAAATATGTTGGTTGGAGTGCATGTGGTCTCTCGACATGATATTTAGAGGCCATGTACATCATTCTGAGCTTATTTTCTTTTTGCAACCATTTTGGAAATAGAGGAGTTGCCACTTATTTATCATCATTAAATTTTTTAAATAGAATTGAAAAGAAAAGAATATAAGGCATGGACACTATTTAGCATGCTATCAACTTTCTCATTCAAATGAGTTAGCACTGAGCTAACTATATCCTTTTGTTGCTTGGTTGATTGATCTTCGGATTCTTTCAACTTTTTTTCTAATTCAACAATCTTTTCTAAAAGCTGAGACTAATTTGGTTCAGTTGATCTTGTAGCTTCAGGCTCATCATCATCATCATAGGGGACTAATGACATACCAAGGATACCAGCACTTGTATCAAGTTGAACTGCTTCTCCTCCCTGGACCATAGGTGATGACCTAGATGTTGATGGCTTGGATGGTCCTGTAAGTGCAGGATAGGAAACCTTTATTTGTCCCTGCTCAAAGAGTTGCACTCTCATTTGCAACTCCACACACCTTTTCTAAGATGCATTGTAATCATTGAAAAGCTTGTCAAACTTTCTTATCAGCCCCAACTTCTCTAAAGCTTCTCTTTTTGCACTCTCATGTGCCAATTTAGCAACATCGACATTTAACTTTGTAGCCTCTACACTTGATGTGTCATATGCTCTTTTTATAATAAGGCTTCCCCTCAAATTGGGGTTTAAATCACTAATGTTAGGCTTTCTAGGTCCTTCCTCTAGTGTCCAGATTGCCAAGGTTGCATAATCATCCACAAAATTTGATCCTTTTAATGCTAACCTTGCTTCTTCTTCTGAATTGAAAGGCTAACCCTTTAACTTCCTGATTGTATCAAAAACCACTACATTTGCTATTTCTCATTCTGGTAAGATCAAGACTCCATCACGACTTATAATCTTCCTGCCTTCATCAACAGTGATTTCCTTAAATTCTTCCCTCGTCTCATTTTCTACTTATTCTTGGTTCCCTTGATCTGATCTATCTGGCTTTTGGGCCTTCTTCTCAATAATTCTTCTTTTGTACTCCTCAATCTTCATCTTCCATACTAGTTGCAGAAAGGTTGGACTTCTCACAAAAGCATCATCTTCAAGAAAATTATCACATGCCTCCTTTCTTTCATCTTTAAAAGTTTTACCCTAGATATCCAAAGGAGTGCTCGATCCAACTCCAAATTAGGAGGCAAGGGAGGAACATCGAACTGCATTTATACACTTGTTGCTATGAACATATCTTCCTCCATTTGTTCTTCATCATGTCTTACATGTCAAAAGGATACAGGTGAAAAGGATACGAGTGATGGTGAAGGACTTCTGTCCAAGTCTTCGAGATCAATAATCCTGATTCCTTGAAAAGGCTTGGTTTGTATTTTAGGGGAAGGCTCTACACTCATCATCTTCTTATTCTTTCTCCTTATTAACCTTCCACTGTTATTGCTACTATCCTCTTCATCACTCGTTTCTTCTCTTGCTCTTTTGTGAGAAGCTTCATGAATAGGCCTCCTTCCTACCATGCCACCTGCTCTTTGAGACAAAGGAGGTTATGAGCTTGATTGTTGTTGGCCATGAACTTCTTCAAGTTTGGCTATCTTATCCTTTAAAATCATCTTTAACTCATCAAAATTGTTCATAACAAAATCGATCTTGGCACAAAATAGGGAAAAATCCTTTAATGGGTCATATTTTGGATCCATCTTTTGGATTGCAGCCCATAATTTTCTGAAGATTATCCACTTTTCTTTTCTCCATTCCCGAGTCATGGAATCAAATTCATTTATGATTATATCCTTAGGAATGTTATGCTCATGGGGCAACAAACTTCCTTTTATTCTTGTTTTAAAAATATTGTAGAACCCCTCAGGATCATTGTGTCTAGCTATACTCACCCCCAAATGATATGGAGCAAAGAATTTATCAAAATTCTCATATCCTCCTTTCAAAATTAAACAATAAGGGATGATAGTGGAATTTGGGAAAATTGTTCCTTTTCCCCTTCCTTTTAAATCTATGAGAATTTGCCAAGATCTAGAGGCAATGGAAAGCACAAATAAGAGAGACAAAATAGATGACAAAAATAAATTGTATTCTATCAAGATGCAAAATATGATCAACTGGATCATTACAAGATGTTCAATGATTGCCTATACAAACAATGTAGATGAGCTTGCTTATATAGGAAAGACTATATGGATATGTGAGCACACAAACATGACATGTGGCTCAATAAGAAACAAGGATAGGTAGGAAATAGGTGTGGGTAGGTAGGAGAAACAATAAAATATTCCACATGAAGTGGAATGTAACAACAAGATAAGATCAACACCATAAAAGGTGGAAATTCTCCTACACACAATATCCCAATGTGGCACAAACACCCAAGTGTCTCTTACCCAAACTACTATGAAATGCATGTACCTAAGTAAACTTAAGTAAAGTATAATAATATCCAATATGAATAATTATTTACACCAACACCCCCCCTTAAGTGCAACTTAGGGGAACGCACTAAAGTCTACAATGCAACTAAGCAATGCAAGATGGGTCCCGACTACATGGCCATGTTAGGTACCCATGTACAAATGCAAATTCAATCTCCCATAAACAAAGAAAGAGAGAGAAACCCAATGGGAAAAAACCCTCCCCTAAAAGAGAGATGATGAAAGCAAACAATGCTCTCAATGAGGAATGAGAAGAACAAAATATGTCCCCCCCATAAGAGAGAAGAGAGACCATGAAGCCCCCCCTCAATATCAAATCTCCTGCAAGGATGGTCCAATGATGATGACCAAAATACCTCCCCATAAGGAAGAAAGAGAGCCTATGCTGCACCAAAAATGTCAAAGTGTGACAAAACCGGGTACCATGTCGATGACGATGAATCACTCGCTGCAACAAAAAGAAGATCAGGCATGGAGACAACCTGCTTTGAGCATCATTTGGATACTCATAAATGGTATCAAAGTTGGTCCATGTCTCACATGGTATCAGAGCCATTAGAGTGTCATTGGTTTGTCAATTGAGAGAAATTTGATACTATTTAGGGTTGTATATTTTGGAGCTTTCTATTACAGGTTTTTATTGAAGCTTGATGGGTCAAATCTGAGGTCACATTTACCACATCACCTCAGCAAAACCCATTCTCAGAGGACATCCTATCTAAGGTTTTTATTGAAGTTTGATGGGTTTTGCCAAGAATACCCAAAGAATTACAAATAAGAGAGACAAAATAGATGATAGGAATAAACTATATTCTATCAAGATGCAAAATATGATCAACTAGATCATTACAAGATGTTCAATGATTACCTATACAAACAATGTAGATGAGCTTGATTATATAGGCAAGGCTACATGGATATGTGAGCACACAAACATGACATGTGTCTCAATAAGAAACAAGGGTAGGTAGGAAATAGGTGTGGGTAGGTAGGAGAAACAATAAAATATTCCACATGAGGTGGAATGTAACAACAAGATAAGATCAACGCCATAAAAGGTGGAAATTCTCCTACACACACTATCCCAATGTGACACAAACACCCAAGTGTCTCATACCCAAACTACTATGAAATGCATGTACCTAAGTAAACTTAAGTAAAGTTTAATAATATCCAAGATGAATAATTATTTACACCAACAAAATCCTTATCTTGAATGCATCCTATTTGCCACATCACCTCAACAAAACCCATTCTCAGAGGAACGTTGAAAGGCAATACATGTGGTTGTCAAGAGAAATTGTAGATTCTGATAACAATACTTACAAAGTAAGGGATAAAATCCCCCCAATTATGCTCAATCCGGACAAGTGGTAACCTTTCTTTGGGTCTTATGAAATCATGTAATTCTTTGGGTATTCTTGGCGGATTTACTGTCAACTTTTTCCTCAACCTAGAAGCAAAACTATTATCAAATCTTACAAAGTTGGCCTCCTGTCTATCCCAAGACATATATGTGCTCCAAAGCTGCACTGGAATCTCCTGGTTATCAATTGTCCTTTTGAGGTTCATGGTACCCTCAAAGTAATCTGCATTCCTAAAAAGGAACATATACATGAGTAAAGAATACTAGGATAATTTAGCACCAACTACTTCATTCTTAATATCCAGTAACCCCTCATGAATCTTTTCTTCAAGGTAAGGGGCAAAGTCAAAAACCACTGCATAATCTGGATGTTGTATTTGCATAGCCATGTACATAAAATCAGGCGACATTACTATAATTAGATTAAAACCCAATATCTGACACAAAGAGAAGAAAGTAGCCTGAAAGTAGGGAGCTAAAGCGCCAATTGGGAATGGCTCCTCTGAGATAGGGCCGATATAGTATGTTGTATTCCCTTCTCTGGATAAATGCATTGGAAAGAAATTGTTTCTAATGAATTCCCTCAACTTGTAGTACTCTTCCTTTTTCTCATTCAAATCTATCTGCACCAAGCTCGCAGATGGTTCATACAAGTCAAAAATCTCTTGGAACTCTTCCCTTCTGATGGTCAATAGAATTTCTCCTTCATTTCCCCTAATAACCCTTGAAACAAGGTCATATATGTTTGCAACAACTTTGAGTAGGTCAAAGTCCATGAAAACACTCTAGTCCAGTCATCGGTATAGTAACATTTGCCAAGTGGAATGCTTTATCAGTTAACCCCTCCCCTAGGGTTTTTCCACTCACAAATCTCTGTCCCTAATGTCTATCATTTGCTAAGGGCTTCAATTGATCTAAGAAATCATCATATAGATTTATTTTCATATAATCCATTTGTCCTAAATGTTTTCGTGAGGGAGCCATCTTTTGCAACTAGGTTTTTACACTATAACTTCAAATTAAGGAAGAAAAGACTAGGGCTAATATGAGATTTTAAATTACAATAGTAATTTAAACAAATTTCACTTTTCTTTGTCTAGCTCCTAACCCTAGAACAAATTAAAAATATTTTCTTACAACTTCATGCACAATTTATAACATCAATTTGTTTCAAGAACAGATGAAGGAGCTCAGATAAACTTATTGTTTCGATTTTCACCAGAGAGATGGCAATTCTGTGTTGCAAAGAGTCGTTTCAACCTTCTTCAGCAACAGGAAAATCTTCTGGATTGCTATGAAATATTTTACGAATAAAGAATAGCTTTTTAAGAGTCTTTAATTACTGCCTGGAAAAGAGCGCAAATGTCTCATCCACCATTACTACTCGCGTGAGCGAAACAATGGCTCCTAACTTGCATTTGAAAAAGTTTAAAACCTGACCATCGATCATCCTCCAAGTTGGCAAATCTTACAGACCAAACCATTCAATCTGACAGTTACTATCCAATGTGGCAAGTGGATCCACCCTTGGCATGACATGGCACATCCAACTCATCACCTTGCTTTGCCACCTTTAGTAACCCCACCATCAGCTTTTCCTAGCTCGCCTTGGACATGTGGCATCATCTCATGATGTCACGGTCTATGATTTCCTCGCATCTTTTGATCGTGAGACCATGAAAACTATCGGATATGTTCTTTGTTTACCTCTTAATTGAACCAGTTACTTAACAAAGGCCGCTAACTCCCGATCACTTCTCAGACCGTAATTAAAACATTACCGCTTGATATAAGCATGTTCATAAATATTCATTTTTAGTTACTTGGGTTTTAACCACTAGGAACCGGTAACATCAAACATTTTCAAAAGTCAAACTATCGGCTCACCCTTTTCCACCAACCACACGTGGCATCATGTCGTGATGTCACGGTCTTTACCATCCTTGCACTTTTGACCACGGGGAAGTGTAGACTGTTAGATTTGTCCTATCTTTAGCAACCAATTGAAAGATTTAGGAATTTTGGACTTAGGAAAATATATGTGCGAGCACAAATATTAAAAGGAGACCAACTATAGGAGATTTTTATGTGATTTAGAAAAGTCATATCATAGACCAGTCTAACGTGATTAAATAATTAGGGAATAAAATGGCCCTGCCAACGGAATACAACCATCGGCCTTAAGTGAGAAAAAAGGTAACGACAAAATATAAAAAGGCTCGAAGATTTTCCCTTATATCAAGACTTGATCAAGAAAGTCACAACCCCTAAAGCCCTAAACCCTGAAAACTTGACAGAGGGAAAAATAAAACCAAAACGACCAAAATTTTGTAAGACATAATTTTAGGTCCTATTATGGTCCTTTTAGAGTGAGAAGCTTGCAAGGAGACGAGTATTTCATGTTGATGATTGATGACTATTCAAGGATGATGTGGGTTACTTTCTTAAAGGAGAAGTTTGAATCCTTGGAGAAGTTCAAGATTTTAAAGCAATGGTTGAGACCTAGACTAGATTGAAATTGAAGTGTTTAAGATCTAACAGAGGTGGTGAATTCACTTCCGGTGAGTTCAATGCATTTTGTGAAGAGCATGGAGTGAAGAGACAGTTATCTGCACCTAGAACTCCTCAACAGAATGGTGTTGTGGAGAGGAAGAATAGAACAATTCAGGAAGCTGCTAGAACCTAGAGAGAAGTTGTGAGTATTGTTGTATACACTCTTAACCGAGTGCATATTAAAGGTGATACCAGTAAGACTCCTTATGATTTATGGTTTGGTCATGTTCCTACAATTAGATATATTCAAAAAAATTGGAAGTAAATGCTATATCAAAAGAGATGAAGATCTAGGGAAGTTTGGTGCTAGATGTGATGAAGGAATTTTCCTTGGTTATTCTACTAAGAGAAAGGCCTACTAGTGTTATAATAATAAATTGAGAAAGATAGTTGAAATTGCTAATGTGAAGGTTGATGAAGGCAATGTGAGATAGATCAGATCTTGCAGATATGATTATGATGATCAGATTGATAGCTTTGACAAAGGAAAGCAAGTGCAGACCCAAAATCAAATTCAGATTATTCCAGAAAAGCTAGAAATTCAAGGAGAGACTAGTGTTAGTGCAGAAGAAAGAGCTCAAGAGTTTGAAAATCAAGAAAATCCGAAGACTCCCAGGTATGTGAGGTTGAATCATTAAAGAAATTATATCACAAGAGATAAGAATAAAGGTGTGATGACTAGAAGAAGAATTGTTGAAGAATATTGCTTGATTTCCAAGATTGAACCTAAAGATGTTAGTGAAGCATGCAAAGATGAAAATTGGGTTAAAGCAATGGAAGAAGAATTGAACCAGATTGAAAAGAATAATACATGGATTCTTGTTCCTAGACCTAAGAATAAAAATGTAATTGGAACTAAATGGGTCTTCCAAAATAAATTGGATGAAAAAGGTGAAGTGGTTAGGAACAAAGCTAGACTTGTTTGCAAGGGATATTCTCAGATGGAAGGAATTGACTTTGAGGAGACTTTTCTTTGGTGGCAAGAATTAAAGTTGTTAGATTGTTTATTGCTTATGTTGCTTAAAAAGATTTCAAAGTTTATCAAATGGATGTCAAGTCAACCTTTGTTAATAGTGAATTGGAAGAGGAAGTCTATATTGATCAACCAAATGGATTTCAGTTGACAAATCAAGAAGATATGGTTTGTAGATTGAAGAAAGCATTGTATGGATTGAAGCAAGCCCCAAGAGATTGATATGCCAAATTGGATAGGTATTTGATGAAGCTTGAATTCAATAAAGGTACTGATGATAGCAATTTGTATTTCAAGATTGATTATGATAACATTTTGATTGTTGAAGTTTTTGTTAATGACATTATTTTTGGAGGGAATGTGTTGGCAACAATGCAACAAACTGAGAGGGGGAGTGAATAAGTTTGCACAAAAAATTTTTGTAACTTAAACCACAAATCAAATCCGATAATTAACATTTAAAGCATGAAACAACACCACATCAATAACACGCATAACACCAAGATTTTTGACGTGGAATACCCAGTTAAGGGAAAAACCATGGTGGGAACCTACCCACAATGAGATAATACCATGTTAGGAGTAAATGAAATATTACAATGGGGAATGCACATGCATTCAAGCACATTGCCTAGAGCTCACTCCTCAAATACGAAACCCAGAAAGGCTACAACCTTTAGGGAAGGCTCACTACCTTACAAGAAGTCTCACTAACTTACAAAAGAATTCAGACAACAATCTGGATTAGATGAACTATGAAAATAGCACCTCCATATGTCTGAGTATAGTTTTGATTAAGAACACACTCTTCTCTGCAACACTTCTCTCCTTCACACTTCTGAAAGATCAAATTACTTGTTCGCACATACAACTTGATCATACACACACTCAAAGATCGCAGACATACATCTTACATGATCATTACATTTATTCATATAAGACATCAACCTATATTTCAAGGTCAGCTAAACCCTCAATACAAAATACAAAATAATAACCTCACACGCTACAAAAATACATGCAAACCAAAACAATGTTGGCTAAGACATATTCTGGACCCAAATCAACACTACAAATACACAACACCTCCAACAATTACGCCTCAATCATCTGCAACACGCTACAACCACCAAAAATGTTGCATAACATGAAGAACATCACCAGACAAAGAAAATCTTCAATAACGCACACAATAATCGATGTGGACCACCAATATGCATAGAAAACGATCTAGAGATACTCACAAGCAACGTGAATTGCACCACAACAACCACAATAACTCAAATTATCGGAATCATCATCATCTCACTACCAGAGCTCAAGAACACCACCATAATCAACTATCAACATGAAAAATTCACTTGTGGATTTCCAAATCATGAACCAATTGAACTGAGGAAACACATCAACATCCAAAACACATCCCATACATCCACAACTAAATATATAGCAATTTGAAGAACAAACCAGAATACCGAATAACACAAATAACTGAATATCAACCTCAATACCAGATCTCATAACTTGATCAAAACATCATGCAGACCTCTGCAAATAGGAATGAACCATTTACAGACAACATACCAGAAACCCTTAATCTGCATTAGTTAATATGTAAGACACATGCTAAACCAACTCATTCAACCAAATTGCAACACTGGAATACACAGAAGAATATGTTGACATCAATGCCAACACACAATTCTAGCAAACTCTCAACAATATGCAATAATATCCCCCTTTGGAATTGATTTCAACCTATGAATGTGAAATACAATCAATGCAAAGAAAGAAATTATCTCTCAGCAAAATCACAAGGATCAACTCCCCCTTAAACAAACAACTCAAATTACAAATCTCAAAATGCTCCAGGGTTTTTCACATGCTTCTCTCCCCCTTTGACATCAATGACAAAGGCTCAGGAATCAAGATTCTCTCCCCACAAATCTAAACATTTGAACACCAACACTAACTACTCCCCCTGAGTAGCAGCCTCACTCATCAATCTAGATCACAAGATATCTCTTTGAAGTTCACCGGACTGATGCAAATCCATGCATCTTAGTTCTTATCAGGAGAGGCAATTACCCCTAACTTCTCTCTGAGATACTCAAAAGTATCTTTAGGAAAAGGCTTCTTAAAGATATTTGCAATCTGTTCCTTTATAGATACATACTCTAGTCTGACTTCTTTCTCATTCACCTTCTCTCTCAAGAAATGAAACTTGATTGATATATGTTTTGCTTTAGAATGCAACACTGGATTCTTTGAAATATTGATAACACTTGAATTATCACGGTATATAGAAATAGGCTCATCATAAATAACTCCTATATCCTTCAACATCTACTTCATCAAAATTACCTGAGTACAATTGCTAGTAGTAATAATGTATTCAGCCTATGTAGTAGATAATGAAATAACATTCTACTTCTTACTTGCTCGAGAGACTAACTTCTTACCCCCAAAAATCACCACCTATAGTACTCTTCTGGTTATCAACATCACTTGCCCAATCAACATCTATAAAAGCACTCAAAGTGAAATCATCATTCTTAGAATTCCACAAACCAAAATCAACCATCCCTTTCAAATATCTAAAAATTCTTTTTATAGCAGTAACATGAGATTCCTTAGGATCAACTTGAAATCTAGCAACATGACACACACCATTCATTATATCAATTTGAGTCTGAGTCAAATACAACAAACCACCAATCATAGATCTATATTTGGTCTAATTAGCTTTCGAAGAATCATCATCCTTTGTCAACTTACATCCGGTCACCATAGGAGTTCCAATAGGCTTAGAGTCCTCAAAACCAAATTTCTTCAACAATTCCTTCACATACTTAGACTGAGATATGAAAATAACTTTATCCAACTGCGTAATTTGCAATCTTAGAAAGAATTTAATTTCACCAATCATAGACATCTCAAACTCATTATACATCTTTTCAGCAAATTTCTTACATAGGTAGTCATTTCCTCCAAAGATAATGTCATAAAAAAAAACTTCAACAATCAAAATTTTATTCGGATTAATCTTGAAACAATTTTTTTTTTCAGCAATACCTTTATTGAATCTAAGCGTCATCAAATACTTATCCAATCTGGAATACCAAGCTCTAGGGGCTTTCTTCAATCCATACAATGCTTTCTTCAACCAACAAACTATGTCCTTTTCATCTGTTAGCTGAAATCCATCTGGTTGCTCAATGTAGACTTTTTCTTCCAACTCACCCTTAAGAAAGGTTGATTTGATATCCACCTGATAAACCTTGAAATCTTTGTGAGCAACATAGGCAAGAAATAATCTAACAACTTCAATTCTAGCTACTGAAGCAAAGGTCTCATCATAGTCAATCCCTTCCATATGTGAATAACCTTTACAAACAAGTCTAGTTTTATTTTGAACAACTTCACCCTGTTCATTCAACTTATTCTGAAATACCCATTTAGTTCCAATTACATTTTTATCCTTAGGTCTAGGAACAAAAATCCATGTATCATTTTTCTCAATTTGAGTCAATTCTTCTTCCATAACTTTAGCCCAGTTTTCATTTTTACATGCTTCATCAACATTTTTAGACTCAATCTTAGAGATCAAACAATCTTCAGCAAGTGTTTTCCTAGTCATCACACCTTTATTATTATTACCGATAATCTGATTATCTAAATGATTCAACCTTACATACCTAGGAGTTTTAGGATTTTCTTGAATTTCAGGCTCTTGAACTCTTTCTTCAATATTAACATCTACACCTTCACTCTCAGGCTTTTTTGGAGTATTTTGAACTTGACTTTGGGTATGCACTTGTTTTCCTTTATCTGAATTAACATCCTAATCATCAGAATCATCTCCACAAGATCTAATTTATTACACATTACCTTCATCAACCTTCACATTAACACTTTCAATAATCTTTCTCAATCTTTTATTATAACACCGGTAGGCCTTACTCTTTGTAGAATAACCAAGAAAGATTCCTTCATCACATCTAGCATCCAACTTTCCAAGATCTTCATCTCTTTTGATATAGAATTTACTACCAAAATTTTTAAAATACCTAACAATAAGAGCATGACCAAACCATAACTCATAAGGAGTCTTACCAGTATCACCTTTGACATTTACTCAGTTAAGAGTGTATAGTGTAGTACTCATAACTTCTCTCCAAAACACATGCAAAACATTTCCTTCAATCATCATGGTTCAAGTAGCTTCTACAACTATTCTATTCTTTCTCTCCACAATACCATTCTGTTGTGGTGTCCTAGGAACAGATAATTGTCTCTTAACTCCATGCTCTTCAGAGTATGCATTAAACTCACCGGAAGTGAATTCTCCACCTCTATCAGATCTTAGACACTTTAGCTTCAATCCAGTGTTAGTCTCAACTCTAGCTTTGAAAATCTTGAACTTCTCCAATGCTTCATACTTCTCCCTTAAGAAGGCAACCCACATCATCTTAGAATAATCATCGATCGACAACATGAAATACCTATCACCCTGCAAGCTTCTCACTCTAGAAGAACCACACAGATCAATATGCACAAGATCCAACAATCCCTTAGAATTATATTGTTTGCTCTTATAAGAAACTCTTGTTTTCTTCCCTAATTGATATTCCTTACATACTGGATTAGAAGGCTTTATCAACTTCAGTAGATCTCTTATTGCTTGAGTAGAACTTATCTTGATCATGCAATCAAAATTTATATGACACATCATTTTATGCCATAACTAACTTTCATCAATCTGAGCATTTAAACAACTTTTAACACCAGCATTCAAGTGAAAGATATTACCTTTAGTCTTTGTCACTGATACAATCTCAATTCCGGAGCTACTCAAGATCTCACATTTGTCATTCTTGAATTGCAAGTTATATCCCTTATCAACCGTCTAACTGTTGGCAAGAGACATTGTACTAGTAGATATTTGTGCATGAGAAATATTTTTGGTTTGTCATTAATTGCAACTCAAATAAGATATTCTATCTGGTATATGCAGATTTGTTCTATCGAAATTTTGGGAAGTTTTGATATTCATTTATGCTTAAGTCTGGAAGGTGGAATACAAAGTATGGATACATTGTGCAAATCTCAATTTTGGTTGTGGTGAAAAATTTAGATGGTTAGATGTTCGAAGCAACTTATTTCATAATCCTAGCCTCTGGTATTGATTCTCGTGCAAGATTGAAGATCTAATAACCAATAATTTAGGAAGAATAGAGTTATTTTGGTATAACGTGTGGTGCATAATCTTTGGGATGATTTCGATGATTGAGTTGACATGTGTGAACCTTGTTATAAATTTTTTTAGGTTCACATATGAATTGGTAATCAGATTGAGCCGACTTATGGTTACACGTTTCCTGTTGTGTGTTATGTGTTTTTTGGAAGCTGACATGGGAATTGATTTAATATGTTGATGTAGATATATAAGACTGATTTATTTGAGCATTTTGATGTGTGGTGTGATGAGAAGAGAGTGAGAGAATACTGTATGAGCAATTGTGCAAAGTTTTTTGTGTGTGATTGGAAGTCTTTATGCTCTAGTATATGACAAATCAATAGAACATAGTAGAGAGACAGAACAAAGGAAGAAGACTATTTGCACTTAACCAAAACTATTTTTGGCATATGTAGATGGTACTATTTAGTTCAGTTATTCTTGTTATCATTTGTAATCACTTGTAAGGCAACGAGCCTTCCTTTGGGTTGTAGCTCTCTTTTGTAATTGAGTAATGAGCTCTAGGCAGTGTGCCTAAATCCATGTGCATTCCCCTCTTGTAATATTATTATACTCCTAATCACAATATTATAATATTGTGCGTTCCAATTCCACCGTGGTTTTTCCTTTTCTGGGTTTGCACGTACAATTTTTGGTGTTATGGTTTTGTGGTTATTTGCTTTCAATTTCTACACTTCATTTTTATTCATTTGCATCTGGTGGTTTAAGAATCAGGTTAAGAGATTTGTTAATTATAGAACACTGATTCACCCCCCCTATTAGTGTTCATTGATTCCAATAATTGGCATCAAATCCTAGTTCCTCTGTGAAAGCATAACAACTTGAGGAAGATTCGGGAGATTGAATCAATGGACTCTAGTTTGCAAAGATAACTTATTGTAGCACTTGAAGACCTAGATGCAACAAGGAAATAAGCAAGTGATCTGAGAAGAAACTTGAGTGATGTTGAAAATTTCATTGAGCCATTGAAAGATCAAGTGAACACATCTAGAGAGAAGAGAAAGGAGTTGATGCACAAACTTAAGGAGAAAGAAGAGCAATGCATTGATAATCAAGACAAGACAAATGAATGTGAAATATTTGCTAGAGATAATGTGGTCTTGAAGAATGAAATGTAATCCATTGTGATGAAGCTAACAAAGGAGATTGAAGACAAGAAGAAGAGTGAAGAAATTCTGACTCAGTCATTGAAGGATAGATTTGATGAATGTTGTAGATTTAATCATGAGAATGACCTATTGAAGCTTGAATTGATACAACCCTAGAATAATGAGCAAGAGCTTGAAAGATAGATTATAATTCTGAGAGATAAACTTACCACTGCTAATGAGTACAAATAAAAATTCAATTCTAGCTCAACTAAGTTGGATGAAATGCTGAAAAGTCAGAAGAACAAAGGTGATATGAGAGGACTTGGATTTGAGAAAGGAGAAAGCTTCAGATCTGGTCAAAGCAATCATCAAAAGGACAAGAGAGCTCCGGTAAGGCAACCTAATGCTTATAAATTCAATAGTAAATGTTCTGTTTGCAATAAACTTGGTCATATGGCAAGTCAATGCAAAAATAGAGCTAATCAGAATACTGCATCATTCTCTGATCAATGTTTCAATTGTAATAAGTATTGTCATAAGTCAGTTGAATGCAAAAGTATGGTAAATAGGAGAAATGAAAGATGCTATGCTTGTGGAATATTTGGACATGTTTCTAACCAATGCAAATCTAAGAGAAATTAAGGGAATTTCAGGCCTAATCAGATAAACAACATTGTTTGTTATGCTTGCAACATAACTGATCATATTGCAAAATATTGTAGAAGTAAGAATGTGAGAAAAAATGCTCTGACAGACAAGAGAAAAGTAGATGAAAAGGGCAAAGAAAAGGTTGAAGAGATCAAGGAGCAACACAAGAAGATGTGTGTGAAGAAGGATGATTCAAACACAAATAATGGATCCACACCTGATTCTGGTGTTGGATCTTCATCCGATAACTAAGGCATTTGGCCTTAGGGGGAAGCTTCTCATGCAGATTCTTAAAACCCCCTTTCAGAGATCTTTAACCGGCTGCAGATGGTTGCAGATGATTGTAAATGGTTGTGCAGATGATCCCGAGAGATATCCGAAAGATCTAATACCGATTTGATACTCCAGTACAATGTTCATGAGTTGTAGGGTATCCAGAAGAACTTTAGGGTTGAGAATTTATTACACCTTTAAGTTAGATATTCAGAAGATAAAAAGGCATTTTAACATTATTTTTCACATTGTGAGCAAAGCGAAAGAGAAGAAGAGCATGGAAAAGAAGTTTGTGTAGCAAAAAAAAAATTGTGAGGATTCAACAAAGATTTCTTGCATCTAGTTGAAGTCAAAAGGTATTCTCTGAGCTATTTATTCATAACCTAGATTGTGATAATGACATCTTCTAGTTCTGGTGTGGTGACTCCACTTGTTGTCGAGATAACTAATAGGGCAAGGCCTCAATTAAAAAAGAATCCTTACAAATTAATGAAAGGTGATCCGAATGGTGCATTCTCAACTGTTTCGTATGGGGTATTGTATGTCAAGGAAATTAGGGCATATATCTAATGTAATATTGAGGAGCTTGGAAATGCAAAAATGCTATCACTTTACACCAAGCATATGATTGATGGTATGGGAAACCTCTAAGTTGATTTTAAATCTTTGCAGGATAAGGGTTTCATATAGTTCATGAACTTTCCAGTTTTCAATGAACCCGAATGGGTTAGGTATATTCTAAGAAGGGTACATGAGTACATGATGAATTCATATGTCTATACAAACCATACAAGGTTTCTAAGACTACTATCCAAATGACAACATGTTTGAATGCTACCAGTGAAGTCCTCAGTGTGAGGAATGTAAAGAACACAACTGTGATATAGGTAACTGATTCACAACATGACAACATATCCATGACAATAAGTGATATTGTTGAGTATGATGTGAGATTTACGTCCATGGTTACTAGCTACAAGATATATCAATCTAGCAGAGCTAATTCAGTCTCTGGTACTGCAATTTATGCAACATATCAAATCCTAAAGAAGAACAAGTTATATGACTTGTGCGGAGTATTGCTGAGTGAATTGATGAGTAATTTGAAGAAGATCAAACAAGATAATCTAAGCTTGTCTTTAAGTTTGGTAGATTGATTATCTGTTTGGCACTCTATTTCATGAATGAGATCCCCAGTGTAAGACAGTGGGCATATGATAAACCGGTGGCTGTGTAGATCAAAGAAGCTTTGCAAGGATTAGGTGATGGACAAGCATATAAATCTATTCTATGGGGTTATTTCAAATCATTTCAAGGCATGATTCAAAGCTGGGAAAGGATCCCGAAGGAGATTGTAGAGAAATACGAGGACACCATATTATTTATGGTGGAGACTGATCAATGCCTGATGGAAGTTGTTGAGCCTATAAAAATATGGATATGCCCATGAGGTATGAAGTTGATGCTAATACTCTTGACATGTATGCTCAACATCTTTTGAGAAAGTGGGTAGATGAGAAGGAAGAGAGATTTGGTACTTATAAGGAGAAAAGTTTAAGCTTGCATTCTCAATTCACTAAACCTAGAATACAAAAGAGAGTTAGGAAAGAAGTTGAACAACTCGCTGAGATCATTGGTATAACAAAGGAAACTATACGCAGGGCTAGAGAGTATAATATCCTGAAAGAGTAGGACATGGTTTTGTAGCGTCATAAAATTGTGACCCTTGCAATTTTTTACCACATTTGGGTCTTTGTGTTAGTGGACGGATCCCTAAGCCTGATTGGAGACCTGAAACATGCTCATGCCACCAAAAACTTGTATTTTCCATCACCCCACACTGCCTTTTTGTCACTGCCTGTCCTAAATTAGGGAAGGATAGGGGCATGGCACCCCTATCCCTCCTAGGACAAGGGTGTGGCGCCCCTGTGGCACTCCTGTCCTAGCCCTATTTTGGGCCTCCTTTGATCATATCTTGCATTGGTCTTGTCAATTGTTGAGTGGGAAAAGTATTCCTATGTCGACCTAAGATGAAAAATTAGCTAAATACCCCTAATTGGCAAGTATATATAGAGAATTTTCCCTCCTATTTGCATAAACAAAAAAAAATCAAATTGATAAGAGAAGTCGACCATAAGCATTCAAGCATCCATTCAAGCATTGAGCATTTCAAGTCTCCTTTCAAGGCTAGGTGTTGCATTCAAGTCAAGGATTCAACCATTGAAGAGGAGATTTCTATTAACATTCAAGACATCCTATTTCACATATCATTTCAAGTAAATTTATCAACATTTCAATTATATCCCCTTCTTGAGGTGGATTTTACTTTAGACATTTCCTCTCATTTACTTACAATATTTTTCAATCACTTGGTTAATTCCAAAATGAGGTTTGACCTGAAGGCAAACTCCCAATCCTAATAACATTTTCCTCTCTTTTTTTGTGTGTAGGTTGCAAGTGCCCGACTGTAATTGCAAGTTTAGGCTTCATTTTCAGAGATGGAAAACCCTTTTCGATGCACAACTTTTTTAGAGGACTAGGTGCAACTTCAACCTGGTCCATGCAAATTTTTCTCAAATTTGCAAGGAAGCTTTGTCTCGATATTTTGCTACTAATTCCAGGTGCACATCTTCATCCCACATCTCTATCTCAAGATATATTTGCTTCTTTGTCATTCCTACACTTAGTCTCAATTTGCTTAATTCAACTAGTCTATTATAAAATATGGTTAGTTTACTTTCCTAATACATTCCAAATTCTCTACAATTCACTTAGCATTCAATCTTTGGATCTAGTTGATTCAACCCTTGTTTTAATGTAATGCATGTGAAAAGTTGAAGGGAATCCTTTGTGAAACTTTCATCCCTCACTTGAGGGGAGTAAAGATTTCCACTTGATCTCCCCTCATCACTTTTCAACGCGTTACAGGTTCAACCAAAGAAGACTAAACCTACCTCTACCCCTCTGAAGCCAAGGCAAACTGATTCACCACCTTCCTCTAATGCATAGAATCCTGCCCCTCCACCTAAACCTCAAACTAAATCATCTGGTGGAGCAGAGAAGAGGAAGAAAGGGAATCCTGAGAGAGTCTATGTGGCAGCTACTATTAAGGAAGAAACACAATCTAATGAAGCAGTGAGGGAGGTAAAGAATACTGCTACCTCTACTTGGGTAGTCCAAAAGCCACAATCCAATGAAGGTTAGCCAAGTAAGAAGCCTAAAGTTGTAGCTGAACAATCCAAAAGATCTCATCCAAGCAGAAAGCCTAAGTCTAAGCTTGATGAAGCTCTGAAATCCGGTAAAGTAGAAAGTACCTATACTATTGTGCCCCCCATTTCTCTTAGTTAGGTTGTTAATGAAGCAGTAAAGGAAGGAAATCTGAAGAATATATTTGAGTATTATGAGAACTATGATAAAAATGAACAAAGAGAATCAGAGGAAGTCATTGTATAGTATATGAATGTATATATCAAAGCCCTGATAGAATTGTCATCTATGATTCTGAAGGGTTTGTATGAAATTTTAGATGCTAGAAGGTATACGACTAGTTTAAAGGATGAAAGAATAAGAGAGTATGTACTAGTTAATTTGTGTTATGTAATTTCTAAGACTGAAGTTGTAGCGCCCACCAATAAACCTTAGGGAATCTTAAATCAACTAGCTTAAAAGAGGAATGATTTATTTTGTTATTGTTTTTACGAACTAGGTTCCATCTACTTATGATAGGAAATGTGTTTAAGAGTTGGTTTATTAGTTTCATCTTAAATTTAAATGCTTAATTATTGTTTGTTACTTTATGTTTCCAATCCAGTGGAATTATGTTTATGGGGTTTCTTAATCTCCCTAGGGAAATGACATCACCACGTAAATCACATTTACTTAAAAATTCACGATCAATTCATTACATTACCATCATCATAACAATGCATATATATGCACTTAATGTTCTCACTTATCAAGGAACACCACTACATGTGCCCCCAAGTGTACTATCTAACATAGAATCTTCACCCAAGAATATGCTACATATGCTGCCCTCTATTCTCCTAATGCATCCTACCAACAATAATGCTTAACAACTGCATACTAATTATGATATACACATCCCTAATCCATAGCTCATCTAGGAACTAAAACCATACATTCCTACAAGACAACCAATCACATATGCGTATTACAACCTACTTACTATGACAACACTAATGCATTGATACACATACTCCTTCTGGTGCATGACATATAGTAAGGAGCTACCATAATATGTGTATTGCCTAAGAGAATAATGCATCCCACTTAATGCATAGCCTATAACCTTTGTGCTTATGCTCTAATATGACATGTATGAACTACTACCATAATCATGTCTATTCTTATATCCTTGTTCTCTTACATAATGCGTCACATTAGTGTTATTCTCACTAACTCTACCCCCAAATGCATGCACACTAGCCTACTCATGCAACTATATGGACAATGATATTGTTCATATATTATTAATTTTATTGCAGCTGTCACATAAGTACAAATGTCCCATAAAGCATTGAGGTTATCAATTCTCTAGTTTTGTTATAGTTTTCAGTCATCTTAGTGAATGCGTGCATGACCATCATATTCTTAATGATATCATTCTACTTGGTTTCATTATGACTTGCAGTCTTATGGCTGCTTTAGTTCTCATGATGCTCTCTTTTGTCAACATTGTGTCTTGTCTTTTTTTTTTGTCCTACTATTGATAGATTGATAAGGTCTTGTTTTAAGCGTCTTTATTCAAGTCATGAATCGCATAAATCAAATACTAACATCTACTTATATTGCATCAACATTCTCAAGAGGATACATCATTGTCATTTGGTATTTCATTTCCTTTGTTTAAGGAGTAAAATAATGAAAGTAAATAAAGTGTTTTCTCTTTAATTGCATTATGATCATATCCACATACATATATGCATTTTCTACTTAACATAATGATGCCATGTAAAGATCTGCATTGCCGATCCAAACTAATCTTAACCATGAACTCTTACATTACAACTTACTAATCACTTTTCAACATAAGTAAAGCAATTCCATTATATAGTTATGTGTTCTCTAATCTAGGTTACAATGCTCCAAGTCATGAAATGCACTATACAAGAACATGATTACATCATCATCCTTTCATAGGTTGTCTTACAAGTTTCCATAAGAGTTTAAGTCCAATAAGCAAACATGGATACAATAGGTGTCATTATTACATAAGGAGTACCATTGTGAGTTCGACCCACTTCCTTTCCAACATTCCTATTCTAATACATAATAAGAACATCTCATAATCATGAAGTATCCTATACATAAATCTGCTCCAAGAACATAGCCATCACGAAGGACGATCCAATCCACGCAAGAAGAGTTGCATCAATAAGAGGAAAAAAAAAACAATGCCAAAAAGCTCCAACCACCCGACCAATGTGGAACCTACAAGGAACCACCCCTCGAGCTATAAGATGTCGCTAGGTCCCAACACACACTCTACACCTAGGTTGACGCTTAAGACCCAAGGGACTAACGTCAAGAAGAATTTCCACCCCCCCCCCCCACACACACACACACACATGGACCCACATAATGTAATAACAACCGAGAAAAATCTTAGAGGCCGACGCAATACCAACGTGAATGTAAGTGCAACACTCAAGGGAACACATGTACTAGGGAGTGTCATCGCATGTCAAACTAAGAAAACACAAGGCACTAGCCTAAGAGCATGTAGAGTCATATCAACCTTTGAGAGACCAAGGGGGATTGGCTTGCTGTCTCCACGACCTTCTCATGCTCATCCTAAAACATCCTCCCTAGGACTGAGTCATGAGGCACCATCAATTTATTACTTAATTAAGATACCAGGTAAACTCTCGTGCGCCCAAGAAGGTATGGACTTCATGCATCCTTACAAGGAACCTCATGATAGTCCATCTCTCGTGACCCCCCTGGTGTCGCAAAGGAACCCACTCTCTCTACATGGACCCATAAACATGCACAAGAGGCTCTACAAAATAAAGTATATCTGAAAATAACCACCATGCCATAGAATTCCACGCATAGACGCAAGCTTATGAGAAAATTAGATGCCAACATAAGTATAAGAAATGATCCTCTTGACCATAGAAAAGCATAAGCCAAATAATGAAATTGCTACAACTAAACAACATAACCCAACAAGGTCTCCACACTTGTTGTCCCAAAATCAACAGTTTGCAATATTCATCCTCATGGCATGAATCATCACGAGTGTACTAAAAAACCATAAATATTGAATCAAAGAGTATCAAACTGAAAATTATGCAAATAAAAAACATAGCAACAATAAGATGGCCTCTGGTACCATGACACGACATGACTTATAGCATAAAAATAACTTTTATGAAAGAGAGACAGTAAGATTAAGACAGGGCATCGTTACAAATACGCTTAGCCCGTGCTATAACTCGCGAGCTTCATCCAATACACTATTGTACTTATCATTCCAACATCTAAACTCAAACATGGATAACCCAACTCATATGAACACCTAAAAGAATGCATCAAATAACTATAATTCAGAAAACTCATAACTGAGTGACAAGAAGTCACATTAAACAAATTTGAAGCACATGTTGATACCAAATGAAAATGCTACTTATACAACATAAAACAAAACTCATATCATTAACAATTACATTCTACATTTAGAGTGTCAATATCATATAAAACAACAGTTGTCTCGCTGCTAGATTGGGAAAAGATAAGACTCTAAAACACAAAATCATGACTCATGAGAGTGACAACTATACTTAGTTGTGAAGATACATACAACTTTGGACTAATAAAACAAGTCTGGGCATGCTCACCCTCTGAATATGTCTTCTTCTTCGCCCTCTCCTCTTGCTGCCATCACAACATATTACAAATAAAATAAACAGTAAATTAAACAAAATCAACAATAAATTAAGCAAGGAGAAAGGATCAACGTGGCATGAGTGATTTAAATTTTAACTCCCAGCCACTATTGATGCCATCCTATAGTAGATGATAGGTAATCACATATACAAAAAAAATGGCTTTTCAACTCAGGAAGGTTTTTCTTTTTAA